>NC_053042.1:2412500-3862500 GCF_003473485.1 Medicago truncatula
GTTGATCCTTTGATCTCTATTTATAGAGTTTTTGGGCTCATATAGCCGTTGTAAGGTGTCTAATTGTGTTATGCCATGTGTCTTGAAATTATGGATAAACATTCTGATCAAGGATAAACTTCATAATGTTGTTGTGTTCTTGATGATCTTCATATGGGTTCATCATGATATTTATCTGGGTTCATCATGTATGAATGAACACGTGAATTTCTAGGTTTGTCATATGCTTTTCATATGAATTTCTGGGCATTATCCAAAGTAGTGGCTTTTCCGCATACATCAGAAAGATGCTTTCCCAGATATGCCTAGGGACTGGTGCATGAGAGATAAAGTGGATTCTACATCTTCATGTCCATGCTTTGAGAGATTGTGTGGTCCATGTACTGTACCAACTCTCATACGTGTCTATCTCTGATTGAGCAAGACAATATTTGCTTTGGCTTTTGCTTTTTGCTTTTTCACCTACTGTACTGTTCATAAAGTAAGCATGTGCAGTGTTGAACACTCTGATCATCAAAATGTTCTTTTTGTTTCACTTATGATGATTTATAAGACTACCATTTGATGTAATCAAATCCTAATAGTGAAAAAACAATGAAGAGCAATGATTTTAACATCTAGGATGATATTCCCTTTTGGAATATTTCTAGTACTTCAATGTTCATAGTCTTAAATGAACATTGAGTATCCTTTTTGACATAATCCTTGTATATGCCATTATTGCTTGATTGATCCATGCAAATGTACTTTCCTTGACATTTATTCATGTCACATGTGCATTCCATGACCTTGATCAATGTTCTTGAGATTTTGGGCTTGTATAAGAACAACCTTTTGATCTATGCTTGAACATTTTGATCTCTGAGCAACATTCTGATCTAACTTTATGACCTCAGTGTTAGATCATGAATCCAAATGTCTTTTGATTTCTTGAATCTTGGTATGATTTAAACCTTGTTCATGTCTTACTAAAACACTCAAGAGTACAAGTTAAATACCAAGGAATTAATCAGAGTCCATTAATTCTTTAATCATAAAGGTTTATTATCTTTAAAATTAATTAGGGATTTTGCCTCAACAAAATATAAACCTCCTTTTTCTATTACAATATTCTTTTATTTTTGGCTTAATTGCACTTTTGGACCCCTATCTTTCAAAAAGTTGCGGTTATGGACCCCTAACTAATTTAAATATAAAACAGCCCCCTATGTTTTGATTCTTTGGCAGTTTTGGACCCCAGTTCATTGTTGACTCGGTCAACGCTGACGTGGCACCCTAAGTGAGGTGCCACGTGTCAAATTTTTATTTTTATTTTGCCTTGGAGGTTCAAAACTGCCAAAGAATCAAAACATAGGGGGGTTGTTTTGTATTTAAATTAGTTAGGGGTCCATAACCGCAACTTTTAAAAAGATAGGGGTCCAAAATTGCAATTAAGCCTTTATTTTTATATAGGCTGAGAGCACTCTTTTTCTTTGTAAAAAGAAAAACACTCTTTTTTCTAATATCCATTTTTTTATAAGGTAAGATTCATATTTGTCACACTACTTTATCTAAGTTTATTTTCAATGTGTGGTATCCAAAGTAATTTCATCAAATAATTAAGTGAATTTTTTTTCCTTATAATATGGGAGGGAAGAGTCCTACTTTACATATATTTCTATGAAGATATATTTGTAAAAACATTAAAAAAAAAATAAAAAAAAAGTCAAAATGAGAGTCATAGTTGAGTTCTTAAAATGAATTGGACTATGTGGCCGAGGATATCTCTAACTCTCTAATCATGGATGGATGGATGTGAAAAAGACGCGGAGGAGACAAAATAAGAAATTAGAAATGCAAAATGACAGTTATATCCATCGGTGAAAAGTTTTTAAAAGGTTGAACGGGGCCTAATTTTCTAACCAAAGTATAGTAGCAATGGTATTCATTGTGCCACCGAGCGGCGAAAAGTTTTCCTTAGACGTAAACCCTAACACCACCACTCTCCATCAGCTGAAGGTCGCGATCCAACAATTCAACGGCATGCCTGTTTCCAATCAGCGTCTCTTCTTTTCTCTGAGTCTCGGACAAAACGATTCTGATCTCATCTCTAACCTTGGAATTGGACCCTTCTCAACCCTAACCCTGCACACCCCCTTTTATGGCGGTGCCGACGATGACACAATCGGGGCAACCTCCAGTACCGTAAAGGATGAATTAGTCAAGGAGGTGGATTCTGATTCTGAGTCTGAGTCTGAGTCTGAGTCCGATGCCAAGGCCAGGGCGGACTCTGAATATTTGATTTACCCAGACTCAGATTCAGATGTGGATGATAAGATAGAAAAGAGACGCCAAAGTGAACTTTTTGAAATTCGTAGGAGGAGAAATTCTGCCAAATTTGAAGAACAACGCATGAGTATCTTCTTTAAGAATTATGAGGAGAAGTTCTGTGCTGAGATGGAGCGTTGGTGGGAAGAAGAAGACAAGAAGTTTTTAGAAGAAGAAAAGGAGGCCGAGGAGGAGCTATTGAAGGAGATTGAAGAGGATCGCAAGCAGGCCGAGGAGGAGGCTAGGAAGAAAGTCAAGAGGGCAAGGAAAGCCGAGGAGGTGGCTAGGAAGAAAGTCAAGAGGGCAAAGAAAGCCGAGGAGGCAGAGGCAAAGGCAAAGGATTAATGAATATTTCAAGAATTAGAGAAGGACTAGATTTGCACTATTATGTTTTTCATGATAATAATAATAATTGTATTAGTATGTTCTCCTTTGTGTGCCTCTCTCTCTCTCTCTTTGAGAAGATTGTTATGTTATCTCTCTGTTCTGTGGGTTGTTTTTCTGTTTTCCCAAAATACGGATTTATAATTATTTTGTATTCATTTTTTTCTTCTTCTAGTTTTTACCATGCTTTGGATGTTTAATGTTAGTGTTAATACCTTCCACATCAACTGCATTGGCTCTTATATGAAAAAAAAATGCCCCATACTTTTCTTTTAGACCCCGGATAGTCTTCTGAAATGAATCATCAAATTATCTGAAGCGATGGCGGCTTGCATGGAGGACTCTGAGGTTTTTCCTTCATACATTTCTATTGATTGATATATAGTTCTCATGGAGGCAAAATTTTAACTTGAATTCTGTTTTCATGCTGTAGGTTATTGAAACAACAAATGGATGGACTCATAACAAACTTTTCAGAATTTCTTTGAATTGACTTTTTAGGTCTGCACTTACTTGAAAAGTTATTCTATGCAATATGATGTGGATTTTACTCGCAGATGAAGATTCTTAACTCTATGCTTGTGGCCTTCACATACATGGTATGATATCACTTTAAATTTAATCTACATGCCATAACTGTATCCGTAAAGACTGAGAATATTAATGATTCATTCAATGCTACATGCTATACCCGTTGAGAAGAGATCGTACTTTGTCACGATCGATTGGCTAATTGGGATAACGTTAATAACCATGAAAGTGGAAATGGTCTATTTTTTTATTTTTTTTATTTTCCTTGTCCTCCTGAGGTAATCTAAAATCGCTACCATCACTCTGTTGGATATACCCCAACCTTGATTTCTGCGTGCCTAAGTTTGTCTGAAGCCAAGTCTCAACTTATCTCGCTCACTTATTTTTTTTCTGTTGAAAGAAGGTCCCTACTCCCTATATCACTCCTGGGGGCTTCAGAGAGATTTGTTGAAACAAATACTTTGGGTTTCTAATTGGTTCCGGAGGACTAAAAACGGGAGTTCAATTAGTCTATAAGTGCTGCCACTGTACCGGGATCTGCTCCATTTGCTAACCCTGCTAGGTTATAGTGTGAAAACCCAGAACTTCACCTGGCTCGTAGTTCGTACCCCTTCCGTGGCAAACTCAGTAGGTAGTTCTGCTTCTATTGGTTTGCCTCCTACTCCCAATTTCAGTTGAGATACGTGGAATGCAGGGTGTATCCTAGCTTTAACTGGAAGTTGCTGGTGGAAAGCCACTGCTCCAGTCTTCTTGGTGACCAAGAAACAACCATAGTACTTTAGTGTATGTGCATCCGCGTTTAAATTGGCTGAACACATGTTTGACTAGAAGCTTTTTGATGTAGCTTTTGCATTGGTACGCGATCGTGAACCCCCAACTGCAGTTCCAAATGACCAACTAGCTGAAAGTTTATGATGCAGTTTTGATTTGAAGGCATCGAAACCTGATTGTGAGGTCGAATCTTCAACTTGGGTGTTGGCACTTGGAGAATGATCTTCTACTCAGATCTTGTGTTTTCTTTTGTTTGATACGTAAGTTTAATTAGTGAGCTGTAAAGCAAGGAAAGGGGCAATGGGGTCTTCATGCAGTGGTTTAAAGGGTGAGGAGAATGGAAGATTATATAAACTGATGGATTGAGGGAATACATCCTAGAATGTTGAGAGAAAAATGAATTGAATGCAACATGTATAAATAGCAACCTCCAACTCAGTTAAATGGCAAACCAATCCTTGCAATGAAAAAATAAAAGTAATACTCTAAAACTACATTTTCTGGCCGAACAAATGGAAAAAGGTATTCTCCGAATGATGCAGGATTTTAGTTAGAGTTTCAGTATGTTTGGTAATTTGTGGAGGTTGCAAACGTGCGGTTACTAGAAAGCTACTGGGGCAACCTTAGTGCCATGACAGACAAGGAAGCGAGAGAGGAATTTAGCCAGGAAGGCGGAGGAGGAGGAGGAGGAATTAGAGACAGGAAGGCGAGGGAGGAATTTGACAAGAAGCTGCTGGCGGAGTATGAGGAGTCTGAATCCGATGAGGATGTAAAGTTGTGTGACGCCAGTTTCAAACGTGCTGTCAATAGAGGTCGTGCCAAAGCGATGAAAATCATAGAGGCCGACATGAAGCTGGAGCTTGAGTTTCATGTGAATGAGATTAGGGAAGAAGAACGTAAGCATCACCCCTTGATGATAGAACTAGCACTGAAACCAAATACCTAGTTTATAAAAATGTCTTACTAATTTTCTTTGCTTCAAGACAAATTGGTTATGTTTTCTTAATTTTAATAACTGTACTAGTATGTTCTCCTTTATGTACCTATCCTTATCTTTTCTCTGTGGTGTGGTGTCTGGATTATTTTTCCCTTAATACTACCTTTATAACTAATTTTTCATATTCATTATTTTTCTAGTTTTTACCATGTCCTACATGCTTAATGTTAGTTAGTATTAATACCTTTCATATCATAGACAAGGAAGCGAAAGAGGAGGATATGGGTTTTAGTTGCAGTTGATGATTCTTAACTCTATGCTTGGTCTATTGCCCGAGGTTATCTAAACCGCTGCCAACGTTCTGTTGGATATGCCCCTTGTGAAAACCCAGAACTGTACTTAGCTCATATTTTTTTTGTTCTTATTGCCACCTTGTGAAAAATACAAGAGATGTTAAGTCCATATTTTTTGTTCTTGTTCTAGTTACATTTTTAATCCCTTGTTTGTTTTATGTGAGATTAATCATCTGGCATTCCTGCATTTTGATTAATCTTTTATCGTAGAGTCAAATACATCCATTTTTAATCCCTCAAAGACACTTCAAAGAGTCAAATCCATCCATAAAAATAGACTAACCATGTTTTTTTCTTCAATATAAGCAATTAAGGTATTCATTTGCAAAAAAAGTCAGTCTATTTTTGTTTTGAACATTGTCTAGACAATTTTCTTTGTTGATAAAGTTCTCTATGTAGTTGTAGAGGTCAAAAGTGTCAAAATTTCAAAAAATAAATTTATCATCAACTGATAGTTTTTTTACTTGAAAAGTTCAAATTTGGAGCTATGTACTAGTGAATCTACACAGGTAAAATTAACACCACATTTTTACACAACTTTAAAGTAGCAGATATATAGATCCTCTTACATATGTGGTTCAATATCCACTTTTTCACACACAACAATTGTTAATAGGCTTCCCCAAAGGCATTGACATTAACTTTGACAATGTTGGGGGAACATGCATAAGGAAACCCTTCTTAACAAGAGAAAACGTGTTGAAGTATCAACTGTAATTTTCTTGAACAATCCTACAGTTTGGCACTCATTCGTGTGCTGGCTGGTGCAACTTTACCTCTAGCTCAGTGCCGAAATTACACAAACGCCTTCCATGCATTTCACCATATTATTGCAGATGAAGAGGTTCGGCCACTCTGATATTGTAGACTAATCTTACTTGAAATTATTGCAAGAATTATTTTAGGGTTGAATGCTTGCAACTTGTTGCTACTATTGTTTGACTACATTTTAATCTGTTGATGTTTCAAAATTATATACTTTCCTTCCATATAAACCCCTTTTATAACATAATAACTTGGTGAAACTTTATGCAAAAATTAATTACCCATATGCAATGATGTGAAAGTAGCAAAAGATAGTGCTTCTGAAAACTCAAGATTAGTGATCATACTACTCAGTCTTCCTCAGTTGTGGCCTAAAAACGTTGTTTCCTTGTCAGCATGTACCTGGACATTATGTGATGCATTCAAGCTCATGTTTTCTTTGAACAGATGAAAAGACTACACCATGAATCTGGGAAAAAAACCAAATATGTAAAAGCTTCATTCAACTTAATATTACTCTCAAACTTGAATAGCTCCAACATAAAAGATAATTAATGACTAATGAGGCTGGACAATACATGAATTGCATGATTCATTGAATTTAGTAATAGGTGTTTAACTATGCCAAAAATGGACTTCTGATACTGCAAAGCAAACACAGTTCCGGATAAACTTCATCGGGACCAAAGAAACATCCATAAATGGCATATGAGAGAGATAAGAACAAAGGCACCGAAGTGCTATCCAGTTCGATGGATCCAAAGTTTTTAAAGTTAATTACACCAGAGATCCTTTAAGTTATTTAATTATAACAAATTGGTCTTTAAGTTTTTTTTCGCACCACTTATATCTTTTAAATTATTTAATTGTAACAAGCTAGTTCAAATATTTTTTGTAACACTTAAGTCTTTAAGTTATTCAATTAAAACTTTTAAGTCCCAAATAACTCACATTTTTAAGATGAAATCCTCAAATTGTTAAGGTTAAATAACTTACTGATAAAGACAACTTAAAAATTAATTTGTTGCAATTAGTTAACTTAACTTCTGGGTAATTTAACCTAAACTTTGCTTCTAACTGCACAATTTTAAATGAGGCATGACTCAATTTATTAAAGACATAACATGTTTGGAGACAGGGTACAGATGCAAAATATGGAGTTAAATGTTTTTTTTTTTACTCTCACACACACTCAACCTCGGTACAAAATCCAAAAATCAAAATTGACATAAATGGCATAACAATCCATTATCTCATCTATCAATTTGTTGCTCTCTCACCGGCACACCGGTACTGATAAAATTATGGAATATTTTCACCCAAATTCGCATTCAACTGTCGCTTTTAGCCAGAATTCTTCATCAGTCGTCAAGTTTTCATGAAATAGCAAATTATCATCAACGAGTATATATAGCAAACATGGTACTTCATTCAAAGTGATGGTCATTTCACCTATAGAAAGATGAAAATTGCTCATGTATGTTAATGTGTGGCACCTCACACAAAATGTAGTCAAGAGGTCGTAGTCTACATGACCATAATTTGTCTTCAGCAATGGGTAAAGATCAGATGTCTTCGCTACATTCGAGAACCAATTCACATCTTCTGCAGCCTTTTGCACGTTTATTATTCTCTTAGCATTTTTTATTATTGAGGATTTTTTCATACTTCTGAGAAAAAAATCACGACAAATTAAATAATAGCATCCGCATATTATTTATTAGAAAAATTCACTTGTACTCGGCAAATTAAGGGTGCGTTTGTTTTAACTTTAAGAAAAATAGATTTTGTATTAAAAAAATCTGAAGCTATTTGTGTTTGTTTACTATAAAAAAAAAATCACTTTTATAAAAATAATGTTTTTTAACTAGTTAATGTGTTACCTCATTGTTTTTGAAAAAAAACTAATCCTAATAACTTTTCATTTTGGAGTGAAAATAGATTTTTTTTGATAGTGATTTTTATAAAAATCCTAAACAAACACTTAAAAATGACAAAAGTGATTTTTTTTATAAAAAAAAAGAAAAAGATCTTTTTTCAAAAATAATCTAAAACAAACGCACCCTAATAATAACATTCACAAATATGAATCCACTTGGGTTGACCTAGTGGTATTGGTTTGGGATCTGGGACTCTTCGAGGTCTCAGGTAAAAAAAAAAAAATTCACAAATATTATGTTTTGTTTATCCCACGTGTTGAGGGCGAATGACATCCTTGAGGTGCTAGGAGGTTATGATGATTTGAGGCGAGATGCCAAAAAGCATACACTTAGGTAAAGAATACTGGTTCACTTGAATATTTTCCACTAATTTCTGGATTAGGTAGTGTTGGTAATCAAGATAGTAAAAATGAACATACTGTGTGAGTTTCAATTCTAAAAAATCTAAATTCCTGCATAACCAAGGATAGGTACATAAAGGAGAACATACTAGTACAGTTATTAAAATTAAGAAAACATAACCAATTTGTCTTGAAGCAAAGAAAATTAGTAAGACATTTTTATAAACTAGGTATTTGGTTTCAGTGCTAGTTCTATCATCAAGGGGTGATGCTTACGTTCTTCTTCCCTAATCTCATTCACATGAAACTCAAGCTCCAGCTTCATGTCGGCCTCTATGATTTTCATCGCTTTGGCACGACCTCTATTGACAGCACGTTTGAAACTGGCGTCACACAACTTTACATCCTCATCGGATTCAGACTCCTCATACTCCGCCAGCAGCTTCTTGTCAAATTCCTCCCTCGCCTTCCTGTCTCTAATTCCTCCTCCTCCTCCTCCGCCTTCCTGGCTAAATTCCTCTCTCGCTTCCTTGTCTGTCATGGCACTAAGGTTGCCCCAGTAGCTTTCTAGTAACCGCACGTTTGCAACCTCCACAAATTACCAAACATACTGAAACTCTAACTAAAATCCTGCATCATTCGGAGAATACCTTTTTCCATTTGTTCGGCCAGAAAATGTAGTTTTAGAGTATTACTTTTATTTTTTCATTGCAAGGATTGGTTTGCCATTTAACTGAGTTGGAGGTTGCTATTTATACATGTTGCATTCAATTCATTTTTCTCTCAACATTCTAGGATGTATTCCCTCAATCCATCAGTTTATATAATCTTCCATTCTCCTCACCCTTTAAACCACTGCATGAAGACCCCATTGCCCCTTTCCTTGCTTTACAGCTCACTAATTAAACTTACGTATCAAACAAAAGAAAACACAAGATCTGAGTAGAAGATCATTCTCCAAGTGCCAACACCCAAGTTGAAGATTCGACCTCACAATCAGGTTTCGATGCCTTCAAATCAAAACTGCATCATAAACTTTCAGCTAGTTGGTCATTTGGAACTGCAGTTGGGGGTTCACGATCGCGTACCAATGCAAAAGCTACATCAAAAAGCTTCTAGTCAAACATGTGTTCAGCCAATTTAAACGCGGATGCACATACACTAAAGTACTATGGTTGTTTCTTGGTCACCAAGAAGACTGGAGCAGTGGCTTTCCACCAGCAACTTCCAGTTAAAGCTAGGATACACCCTGCATTCCACGTATCTCAACTGAAATTGGGAGTAGGAGGCAAACCAATAGAAGCAGAACTACCTACTGAGTTTGCCACGGAAGGGGTACGAACTACGAGCCAGGTGAAGTTCTGGGTTTTCACACTATAACCTAGCAGGGTTAGCAAATGGAGCAGATCCCGGTACAGTGGCAGCACTTATAGACTAATTGAACTCCCGTTTTTAGTCCTCCGGAACCAATTAGAAACCCAAAGTATTTGTTTCAACAAATCTCTCTGAAGCCCCCAGGAGTGATATAGGGAGTAGGGACCTTCTTTCAACAGAAAAAAAATAAGTGAGCGAGATAAGTTGAGACTTGGCTTCAGACAAACTTAGGCACGCAGAAATCAAGGTTGGGGTATATCCAACAGAGTGATGGTAGCGATTTTAGATTACCTCAGGAGGACAAGGAAAATAAAAAAAATAAAAAAATAGACCATTTCCACTTTCATGGTTATTAACGTTATCCCAATTAGCCAATCGATCGTGACAAAGTACGATCTCTTCTCAACGGGTATAGCATGTAGCATTGAATGAATCATTAATATTCTCAGTCTTTACGGATACAGTTATGGCATGTAGATTAAATTTAAAGTGATATCATACCATGTATGTGAAGGCCACAAGCATAGAGTTAAGAATCTTCATCTGCGAGTAAAATCCACATCATATTGCATAGAATAACTTTTCAAGTAAGTGCAGACCTAAAAAGTCAATTCAAAGAAATTCTGAAAAGTTTGTTATGAGTCCATCCATTTGTTGTTTCAATAACCTACAGCATGAAAACAGAATTCAAGTTAAAATTTTGCCTCCATGAGAACTATATATCAATCAATAGAAATGTATGAAGGAAAAACCTCAGAGTCCTCCATGCAAGCCGCCATCGCTTCAGATAATTTGATGATTCATTTCAGAAGACTATCCGGGGTCTAAAAGAAAAGTATGGGGCATTTTTTTTTCATATAAGAGCCAATGCAGTTGATGTGGAAGGTATTAACACTAACATTAAACATCCAAAGCATGGTAAAAACTAGAAGAAGAAAAAAATGAATACAAAATAATTATAAATCCGTATTTTGGGAAAACAGAAAAACAACCCACAGAACAGAGAGATAACATAACAATCTTCTCAAAGAGAGAGAGAGAGAGGCACACAAAGGAGAACATACTAATACAATTATTATTATTATCATGAAAAACATAATAGTGCAAATCTAGTCCTTCTCTAATTCTTGAAATATTCATTAATCCTTTGCCTTTGCCTCTGCCTCCTCGGCTTTCTTTGCCCTCTTGACTTTCTTCCTAGCCACCTCCTCGGCTTTCCTTGCCCTCTTGACTTTCTTCCTAGCCTCCTCCTCGGCCTGCTTGCGATCCTCTTCAATCTCCTTCAATAGCTCCTCCTCGGCCTCCTTTTCTTCTTCTAAAAACTTCTTGTCTTCTTCTTCCCACCAACGCTCCATCTCAGCACAGAACTTCTCCTCATAATTCTTAAAGAAGATACTCATGCGTTGTTCTTCAAATTTGGCAGAATTTCTCCTCCTACGAATTTCAAAAAGTTCACTTTGGCGTCTCTTTTCTATCTTATCATCCACATCTGAATCTGAGTCTGGGTAAATCAAATATTCAGAGTCCGCCCTGGCCTTGGCATCGGACTCAGACTCAGACTCAGACTCAGAATCAGAATCCACCTCCTTGACTAATTCATCCTTTACGGTACTGGAGGTTGCCCCGATTGTGTCATCGTCGGCACCGCCATAAAAGGGGGTGTGCAGGGTTAGGGTTGAGAAGGGTCCAATTCCAAGGTTAGAGATGAGATCAGAATCGTTTTGTCCGAGACTCAGAGAAAAGAAGAGACGCTGATTGGAAACAGGCATGCCGTTGAATTGTTGGATCGCGACCTTCAGCTGATGGAGAGTGGTGGTGTTAGGGTTTACGTCTAAGGAAAACTTTTCGCCGCTCGGTGGCACAATGAATACCATTGCTACTATACTTTGGTTAGAAAATTAGGCCCCGTTCAACCTTTTAAAAACTTTTCACCGATGGATATAACTGTCATTTTGCATTTCTAATTTCTTATTTTGTCTCCTCCGCGTCTTTTTCACATCCATCCATCCATGATTAGAGAGTTAGAGATATCCTCGGCCACATAGTCCAATTCATTTTAAGAACTCAACTATGACTCTCATTTTGACTTTTTTTTTATTTTTTTTTTAATGTTTTTACAAATATATCTTCATAGAAATATATGTAAAGTAGGACTCTTCCCTCCCATATTATAAGGAAAAAAAATTCACTTAATTATTTGATGAAATTACTTTGGATACCACACATTGAAAATAAACTTAGATAAAGTAGTGTGACAAATATGAATCTTACCTTATAAAAAAATGGATATTAGAAAAAAGAGTGTTTTTCTTTTTACAAAGAAAAAGAGTGCTCTCAGCCTATATAAAAATAAAGGCTTAATTGCAATTTTGGACCCCTATCTTTTTAAAAGTTGCGGTTATGGACCCCTAACTAATTTAAATACAAAACAACCCCCCTATGTTTTGATTCTTTGGCAGTTTTGAACCCCTAAGGCAAAATAAAAATAAAAATTTGACACGTGGCACCTCACTTAGGATGCCAAATGATTAAATAACATTAAAAACAACTAAAACTATAAAATCTTAAAATAGTCACTGATTAGACGTCTGATGAAGAGGTTTTGAGATCATCTCAAATCTTAATCATTAATATCATTTTAATTTAATGATTCTTATTAGAACCAAATCATGTCATGTGTGCATTCCCTCACATTAGCCTTTTTTTTTTTGACTGATTCTTCTCTCATCACCTCGCAATCAATGAGAAGAACACCTTGCAGATTGCATACAATTTTCAATTCTTTTATTTTATTTTAATCAAAATGTGATTTTTTTTTTTAAGCATGTTGGGTGTGTTTTTTATTTTTTATTTTAATACACTTTTTTTTTAGTTTGGGTAAAATTTAAAAAACTCAAAATTTATAGTCCGCAATCAAAGTTTACGTTAATGTACTCGAAAGAGAAAGACTCGGGATGAGAATTTTGAAAGTTAAACATAACATGAAGAAAATAAATAGGTAAAATTATTAATTTTGTTGGTTAATTTAATCTTATTATGTCGTATAAAGTAAATCTATTGGGAGGGAAAATAATAAGATTAAATTATTTTTATTCTAAAAGTAGTTTTAATGTAAAAAAACAAGGGTTAACCCAACACGACTAAAGGCTTAAATAAAATTTTATAATTAGGTTGTCATATCCCAAATTTTGACCATTTAAAAGTTTTTACTCGTCTTTTGAACGCCGAAAAACCTCGTCGTTTCAGACGAAATTTCGGCTGACATACCCCAATTTTTGACCTAAGATTATATAATGGGGGTACATAATTGTGTGAACGAAGTAAGCACTAGGAAATTTTTTTATTTGGAAATGATAAATTAAATAATTAATTTGGTCATTATTAAAAAGTGCTTTCTTGGTCCCAAAGTTTTGCTAAATTATTTTAGAACGCAAACTATAATATTTTGGAATACAATCTAAAATATTTTGGTAGGCAATCTAATATATTTTTTCGTGCTTGATCTGAAATATATTTTGATACTCAAGAATATATATTTATGTACTGAATAACATATTCATGTACTGAATAATATATTTTTGTACTCAATATGATATATTTTGGTAAACAATTGACATATTTTTGTACTAGATGAATTACTTGTTCCCAAAGTTTCTCACCTATTAGCTCTAAAGCTTCTCTATAAATAGAGAGCTCACACAATGCATTCTGGACACGGAAATTCACAGTTGATGCTTCCTGTGCTTTTCTTCTCTTCTCCCTCTTTTGACTTGTGTTGACGGGTCTTTTTTCTTTTTCTATTCCTTTCTGTCCCATTCGATTTCAAGGTATTTTATTTTATTTTATTTTGCTTTATGTTATAAAAAATACAAAAAAAAAAAGATTTTGTGGTGATCCAACGTCACTACAAAATTCTCATACTTTTATTTCATTGCTACGTTAGTTTTATTGAAAATAACAAAAACATTCAAATAACAAAAAATACAAAAATATTTTCTTAATAAACCTTGGTTTGTAACCCAAGTTTTTTTTTTTCTTTTATTCTCTTAATCAAATGCTTATTTGAATTAATATTCATATTAGACTTGATTTTCTTGTAATTAAAATTTGATCAACCTCACCTTATTTTCTCTCATGCCTTGAGGCCTCTTATCCCTTCTTAAAACCATTTTCTAAAATTTAAAATCAACCAACCCACCCAAAAGAAACTTTTTTAGGTGAACTACATTGGTTTTGATCCCTTTCCTTTAAGGGTATGTAGGCAAAGGTTTAATCCTTCCAAATCAAATAAAAATAACCAAAAACATACTTCTTCTCCCTCCATTCTTTCACTTAGATTTTTAGGTAATAATTTTCAAATAAGCAAATCAATTTAGCACAAGATAATTTAGATAAGAGGTTCCTACGGAATACCGTAGACGCTTAGGGTGCTAGCACCTTCCCTTCGTGTAACCAACCCCCGAATCCAAAGTCTTAAGGGTTTTTACTCATTTTTTCCCTTCCCACGAATAAAAATCGAGAGTTCAAAGATTGACGATTCAAATCAATTAATGGTTTGATATCCGAAAATCATGAGCACAGAAATGGCGACTTCACTGGGGACTTAAATCCTACGTGGGTTAAACTCACCTTACTTTCTTTATTTTGTGCTTTATTATTTGTTTATACTTTGTAAATATTTGCTTACATGTCTACCTTATTACGTGAGTAGTGAGATAAGCTCTACACCCGAGCTTGAGGGAAATATAAAATAGGAGTGGTAGACTCATAGTGGCATTCCAAGAGTATTCTCGTGTTTTGGCACATGTGATATAACCACACTTAGCGGAGGATTGATGAGTCATTTATTATCTATTTTAATATATTATTTAGTTTCGTTTTAATTGGATTTAAGTTTATTTTATATTAATATTATTTCCTTTTTGAACTATTTTACTACAATTGCATATTGTTATATTTCAGGAACGAATATTTGATGGATTGAGTCTTGGAGCAAAAGAAAGGGGTTTTGGAGCTGATTTGGTACGAAAATACGAAGATTTGGAGACAAAAATATATCTCCCTCAAGTCAGAAACTTGCCCGTGCTAGGCTTGGCACGTGCCACACTCCAGAACTACTTTTGCTGCTTTTGCTTAGATTTTAAGCTACTCTGTTTTAGTTTACTTGTGGAACATTCTAGTGATTGCTTAGATTTTAAGTCGAATGTAAACTATAAATAGAGTAGCTAGCCATCACAAATATTCATCTTTTGTTCTCGGAAATAATAAGTGACAATTGTTTCTTTGAATAAAAGTTTACCTTTACTTTCTTGTTATTTACTTTTATGCTTTCTCTCTTCTTCTCCTCCATGTCTACAATGAACATTAGTGAGTAGACTTCTCTTGTCTTGGGATTGTTGGATAAGTCTAATGACATAATCCTAATCAAACCAAGCTTTAAACATTAATCTTATGTAACCCTAATCTCTAATCTAAATTCACCGCTTTAACATGGATTAACCATTATCAAACTGTGGAAACGAAAGTGGAGGGTTTGATAATTGTTCGTCCATCATCTCAAATATCAATTCATAAAACGAAATTGGAGTTTTGATATTCGAACAAGTGAATTTAGAAAAAGATTGTAAAGGCAGCGAAATAGTCTTTACAACCTTTGAGACATATAGTTTCGAACTTCAAGGATTCTAAGTTGTGATTAAGTCAGCGAAATAGGCTTGGTTGCAACTTAGGACCAAAATCTAATAGTAATCAAGTCAGCGAAATAGGCTTGGTTGCTAGAGGAACAAAAGAGAAACTGTCTTTAGAAGTTAGGTCTAACATAAGGTTATAAGTTTAAAAGTTTGGTTTGTGAAGGACTTGTCGTTAGGATGAACCAATAATTCCAAGGCTTTTATCTTATTTATTTTCTTGTAATTAAAAATCCAAACTTTTATCTAAAACTCTTTCATCTAATCATCATTAAAAGTTAATTGAATTCATAACTCCCTGTCGGAACGATACTCTTATTTTACCACTTGCGGTTTTATCTCATCAAGGATCTTGAAGTGATATATGTAGGCGTGTGTTGTCACGTTTTTGACTTTATTACATTTAAGTTCCGTTGAAGCTAAGGACCTTTAGTAACCCTTAACCCATCTTGGCCTTTTTAGGACGTAGTGCGGTGGCTAATCGGGTGTTGTCTCGGAACTAGTCGACACACGATACTACACTCAAATGAGACTTTCCTACGAACGTTGTTGGACCGAGTATTTTCTCGGTATATGATAATATTCGGAAGTGGTCAAGGACTTTGGGAACCTTGGTAGAACCTTTGTTACAAGTGCAATTTAAACCATAGTCCTTACCAAATGACGTTGTTACCCTTGGCTCCAACATTGTGGAACTTACCCTCACCATGTATTCTATGTACTTTAGCATAACCATGCATACATGCATTCATTCATAAACAAATTTTTCCATCAAAAATTGAAGAGCTTAGACAAGTTTTTTGTAAACATCACGGATATGGACCTTGTAAGAATGAACACCAAGAGATACAACTTCAAAAATCTTAACTAAGCTTTAGCTTTTGTACTCTTTCCTTGGTTTCGTTCTTAGCTTTTGAAAAAGGAACCGTTTGCAACGTCTTTACAATGTTCAAAATGAAACCATGTTCCTCTACAATGTTTAGAAATTAACTTCGATAAGTCCTTCAAAAATAAAAATTTATATATTTTTGCATAAGCATATCATGCATCATTTTGCATTCATAGTTTCTAGTCCGTGTCTTACCTTGTGTCTTCTCATCAAAAGGTTAATCCGTCAGTAAAGTGGTTCGATGTCTTTATCCAAGTTCGGCTCGCATATACAGACACTCATGCAAACAGGAAAAATGGATCGACTTGAGCAAGAGGTCCACGCGCTTCGTGGAGAGGTAACAACGCTTCGGGCCAAGGTAGAGAAGTTAACTAGCCTAGTATCTTCATTGATGGCTACAAAGGATCCACCGCTTTTTCAGCAAAGGCCTCAACCACTATGAGCCAATATGCATGGAACGGCCTCGACAACAGGGTTCTCAACGGTTTATCCCTCAAAATCAGTCTCCTCAGCAGCTTATCCCTCAAAATCAGGTCCGAAAAGCATCGCAGTGCGACCCAATTCCTGTGAAATACGCGGATTTGCTTCCCATATTGCTTAAGGGGCACCTGGTCATGATATTGAGCACTGTTTTGCATTGCAGAAGATAGTTCAGAAGTTGATCCGAAAAAACCTCACACCTTTCAAAGAGTTTGAATTTGAATGTGCAAGTTAATCCGCTATCAGATCTTGGTATCTAAGTTTGACACATGAAATGTTTTAGCTGCAATTGAGTCGTTGCTGATGTTTATTTCTATTACTCATTTGTCCAATTAATATGTTTGTTTGGTGCTTTATGTTTTTTTTTAAAAAAATCCTTTCGTCCCACCCGAGGCGAGAGTGAATTTGTTTAGGGCTTTTTGCTTTATGTATTTTCATCATTAATGAAAGGTCGTCTCAATCCCGACCTTGTTTTATTTTGTGCTTTTTCTGGAAAAATGGTAATACAAAAAACCAAAAATTTCTTTTTCTTTAATCATTTCCACATATCAGCATAATCATAATGTTTATATCAATAATTAATAAACCCGTTGAACACTTAAACCTTGTACTCTCTCCCAACTTTGAGTTCCTTGTATCCGAGGCTGAAGAAGAGTATGATGAAGAAGTTTCCCAATGAGATATATTGCCTATTGGGGCATCTTGGCCGTCGAAGCTGCAAATATCAAGAAAGATTGTCCAAAAGAGGACTCTCATGTACAAAGACTGGCACGAGATGCTAGATTCATGCACACTTTTACAGGGGCAACCCCCCACCATCCCTCAGTATACAATATAAAGGCAGTGCGCCACATGGAGGTCAAAGTCTCGTCAACGAAAGTTCCAATGAAAGCTAAGCTTGATTGAATTTAAAAGTGTTATTGTCGTATGTCGTGGACATTTATATTAAAAGGATGAAGCAAGTTTTCAACAAGAGAAGGCTCATCCCCATGAATGTCAAGAGAGTGGCTTTGTGCTCAAAGTTATACTAGTTGATTTAACCAAGTTCCAGGGGGCAATGAATGCCTAATTATAAAGGATGGTGACAACCTTGTATGTTCTGTGAATACCAATGCAGTTAAGAAATACTTTGTTAAAATGAGAAAAGCTCGATAATTCGCAAACCTGAAAAGGCGGGTTAAGAAAAAAAGAGCGTCTCGATGGAGTGAAAACCCGAAAGGGCGGTCCATGCAAAAGTTAGAGACATAAAAAAAATGAATGAAAAATTGTTTATCCTGATAGGTTGAAACCCGCAAGGGAGACCTATGCAAAAGTTAAGGATTATGACAAAGTAACTGCATCTGGTTGGACATGACTCACTTGGGGCATTTCAACCGTCAAAAGTTTTCCGACTCATGGCAAGGCAATTGCATCAAATCAGATATGATTCATCTGGGGCATCTTAGCTGTTAAAGGGCTTCCGATCTGAAGCGTCTGCAAATCAAAGACTCAGAACAGTGGAATTCAAAGTTGATAGAGAGAACGGTGGTTATTGTGTTCAATGTACCTTTTCCATATAATTACCATTTTCCAAACCTTTTAAAATCCGTGGAGCCACGCCTTTGGCAAGCCACCACTCCATTTACATTAATTTGAGCCTATTTGAAATTCTCATTTATTCTATTTTGCAAATTTTCTTCTATTTTTGATGTTAATATGTAAAGCAAAAAAAATTCTTTTAAAACTTTTTCATGTCTTTTGAATAGCATAAACAACATATATATCTTCTTTGAACTTATGAGTAGGTGAAACATACATCAGCATCCGTCTCAAGGACAGTTAAACTCTGCAAGGTAAGCATGACCAAAGGCTGTGAGATGACCTCTGTCAAAAAAAAAAATATATAGAGCTCGCTAAGTTGAAAACCCGAAAGGGCGACTTAGGCAAAAAAAAAAAGCGTCCCGGTGGATTAAAAACCCGAAAGGGCGATCCAGGCAAAAGTTAGGGATTTCAAAGTATACCAAAGAAAAAGCAATGACTATTTGAAGCATGAGCTTGCGAAAGTACTCCAATTCGGTCCAGAAATGGCGAATTCGGCTAGTGTTTTGATTATTGGGCTTTATCCCACCAGTGGTATGTTTGAAGAGCTTTACCCCGACAACGTTTGATTCATCTCCAGTAATGGTATTCCCGTTGAAGATTTTTGAGTGTTTGTGCTGTAATGCCGGGCCACTTCTTTTTGGACCTGCCCAATCTTGTCTCAACAGTCTTTTTGTTATACCATCATATAAGTCTCATTCATATTCATTCATTCATGCGTACACATCATGCATATAAATATCATTTATACATGGTTGCATTATCACCCAATGTCTTGTTTCATTTGTGTCTCATAAGGGTATCATCCTCATTATGTCTGTTTGAAAGTTTACCACTAGTTGATTTCAAGGGGCAGGTCCCGCTAAACGATCGTCTTTACCAATTCTAAAGGTAATAGACATATGATTCTTTTCTCGTATATTCGTCTTTACCTAATTCACGGTAATAGACATGATCATTTTTTTCTTGCATATTCGTCTTTACCTAATTCACAGTAATAGGCATGATTCTTTTCTTGCATATCCGTCTTTACCTAATTCACGGTAATAGGCATGATTCTTTTCTTGCATATTCGTCTTTACCTAATTCACGGTAATAGGCATGATCATTTTTTTCTTGCATATTCGTCTTTACCTAATTCAAGGTAATAGGCATGATTCTTTTCTTGCATATTCGTCTTTACCTAATTCACGGTAATAGGCATGATTTTTTCTTGCATATTCGTCTTTACCTAACTCACGGTAATAGGCATGATCATTTTTCCTTGTATATTCGTATTTACCTAATTCACGGTAATAGGCATGATTCTTTTCTTGCATATTCGTCTTTACCTAATTCACGGTAATAGGCATGATTCTTTTCTTGCATATTCGTCTTTACCTAATTCACGGTAATAGGCATGATATGATCATTTTTTTCTTGCATATTCGTCTTTACCTAATTCACGGTAATAGACATGATTCTTTTCTTGCATATTCGTCTTTACCTAATTCACGGTAATAGGCATGATTTTTTTCTTGCATATTCGTCTTTACCTAATTCACAGTAATAGGCATGATTCTTTTCTTGCATATTCGTTTTTACCTAATTCACAGTAATAGGCATGATCATTTTTCCTTGTATATTCGTCTTTACCTAATTCACGGTAATAGGCATGATTCTTTTCTTGCATATTTGTCTTTACCTAATTCATGGTAATAGGCATGATCATTTTTTCCTTGTATATTCGTCTTTACCTAATTCACGGTAGTAGGCATGATTTCATTTCTTGTAATGTCGTCTTTACCAATTCTAAAGGTAATAGACATGTGTTTATTTTTTTTTTAATGCCGTCTTTACCAATTTAAAGGTAATAGACCGTTTTTCCTCCCCAGTAATACCTATCAGTTTGTTCCCCAGTCAATTAATCCTTGCCGTCTTTGCATTCATAATTGCATCATAGGCACTCATGCTATTATATTCATAATCATTGCATTCTCAGCATTTCAATTGGTCAAAATTGGTCTTTTAAATAACACAAGACTTAAAAGATATCCAATTTTGTTGCCCCTACCCATGTCAAAGAAGTTATCAAGGCTATGTTCTACGACGAAAATTGGAGTGAGGCAATATATTATATATGTAAATAGATAGATATTATACAGATACAGTAACTAACTTCATAATTAATTGTTACAAAGTAACAATAGATACATAATGCATAAAAATCATGTACGACGGACTAATGTTGCTAACAAACGAAGAAGCAGGTTACAACTTACATTCAAATGCATGCAGCCTGATATTTGACACAAAAAACCAACGGGACATACACTTGCAAGTAGGATAATAGATATTGATCACTATAGATAAGTGGGTGCGTGAACCATTCCAATTCACAAACTCAAACTATGGAAGCTAAAGCTTTATATCCTTGGGACAACAAGGAAGTGAAAAGCTTAGCAAACTGTACTTGCAAGAATTACGATCGTTCCTACTTCCTATCATTGGTGGTATTGTTCACGTCAAGGGCGATATGTCCTTGGTGTTTGTAAAAGTGATCCCTTTATCCTGAAGCCATGTCCCCCTTTTATCCTAAGCCAGAACCGCCCCCTCAAAAAAACTACTTATTTTTGTAACCTTCCAATTTGAATATCCCGCCCTCTATACTGATGTAACCTTATGCTAGACATGTTGGGCCCTCTTGTATTTGCATGGCCTTAGACCCAAGTCATTTTAAGAGGGGGGTATCGAGGTATATTTGATACGATGGTCACAACCCAGGCATGTTTGCTAGCTCAAGACCGTACAAGCTTTTGGTGAAGTTGCAAACTTGATTAAGATATGCAGTAGTTGAAGAATAACAGCATACAAATTACAATAGTATGATCCCCTTAAACTAAGTAACTCTTCATTACTAATCCACACTTAATGGCCTTTACAGATATTTTATCGACTTTCAAATAAGGTATTTTAATGACTTTGGTGACAAGGAAATGGTGTATGTTGATATTTGCAAATCGCTACTTCACGCAAAGTTCAACTCCTAAAAAACAGCGTAAATTCAAAGCACAACTCAAAATAATGTGCTCAATTTTACTGCACCTGCAAGGTGAATTACTATTGAATTTGAAACTATATGTTTATCGTTGAGATGATTAATACTTTAATATTTCAAAACTTACATGTACCAAAAAATATTTCAAAGATACTTTGGTCAGGAAGACAGCTTATGTGATTTGATTTAGCTTCTCTTCTACAAGCTCAATACACCGAGACAACACCATTTCAAGTGGACTTAGGTCGCATATAAAACTCTTGTTGTCCGTCATTATACCTGTCACTCGGGTCTGCAAAGGAAGCAGCCATTCGTTGTAGACCTTGAGTAAACTGCTCCTCGATAAGACTCCAGTGTAGTTCGTCTTTCCTGTCACAAAAAGAAATTGTGAAACCTGAATATTAAACCACTATCCAGGTAAAAATATTTCTGTTTAGGAACAGTTAGCAATTCAAGTGGCCCGTTAACTTTGTTGTGAATTCGTTGTGAAAACCACACCAATAAAACTTTATGCGTGGAGCAAATTAATACCAAGTAATCAAATCAAGTGGATAGCAATTAATCCAAACAAAGTAAACAGCAAGAGATAAAAGGAAGAAGAAGAAGAAGAACACAAGAATTTGTTTATCCAGTTCGGTCTAATGATGACCTAGTCTGGGGAGAGAGCAGCTCTCCGTTCCACTATAATGATATGAGTTTCTTTACAAAGAGATATTGAGTTACAAGAATCAGTCTTCAAATCTAATTCTACCCAAGTCCCAGACTATTCCCGTGACCAAGAGACTCAATCCTAATAGTGCTTTGTTCAAGGTGAATCAAAACAATCCCAACCCTAGTGTTATTGCCAAGAGAAATTCTCTATAAACCTTAGTTTGCATGTTGGCTTCTAAACCTTGTTTTCTACTCTGTTTTTCATCTGATACAAGGCTTATATTTATAGTGGAAAATATCCCTTAAAATATGGAACAAATCTTCACTGAAAAATACGTTTCAAAAATATCCATTAGCGTACCATCGTGCCACGATACGATTCAACCGTGGCACGATTTTTACAGTGATGATCATAGAATCTTGCTTCAACAATCGTGGCGTGAAGCTTCTCCATCGTGGCACGATTCTCCAGATTTCTGATTTTAAGTTAACTCTCACAATTCTCCACCTTGACTTCAAATCAGTGATGATGCCAATTTAACCATCAATCACTTTGCTGCTCTCTCCAACCTTCATCTATGCTTCAATGAAGTTAATCAAGTCCAAGCAATGCTTGAACCTTGATCTTGGTAATGATTTGGTGAACATGTCTGCTGAATTTTCTTCCGATGCCACTTTCTCCACCATGATCTCCTTTGTCTCAATCATGTCTCTAACGAAGTGCAAACGAATGTCAATGTGCTTTGTTCTTTCATGATATACCTGATGATTTGCCAAATGAATGGCACTTTGGCTATCACAATGTATCTTCACACACCCTTGACTAATCCCCATTTCTCCAATCATACCTTTCAACCATATGGCTTCCTTGACCCCTTCAACAAGGGCTATGTACTCTGCTTGAGTTGTTGAAAGAGCTACAACTGATTGTTGATTTTCCTTCCAAGTTACTACTGTACCGAACAATGTAAACACAAATCCTGACAAAGATTTTCTAGTGTCTACATTACCTGCATAGTCCGCATCCACATATCCCTCCAAAACATCCCTTCCTGGTTGTGACCTTGTATACTTTAGACCACCTTTCAAAGATCCATTCAAATATCTCAGAACCCACTTCAAAGCTTGCCAGTGCACTTGACCCGGATTTGCCATAAACCGACTTATCACACTTATTGCATAGGATAAGTCCGGTCTACTACAAACCATACCATACATGATGCTTCCAACCCCACTTGCATAGGGAGTATGATGGGATAAAACCGCAAGTGCACGGTCTTACCGAAGTAGTATAAAAGAGTATCGTTCCGACAGGGAGTAGTTCAATTCAATTAACTTTTTAGAGATGATTAGAAGAGAGGAAAGAATTGTAAGTTGGGGTTTTCAAGCGTTTGAAAGAATATAATAATAAAAGGAGCCTTGGGATCGTTGGTTTCCTCTAAATGACAAGTCCTTCTCAAACCAAAACCATAAGCTTATAATGTTATGTTAGACCTAATTTCTCAAGACAGTTTCTCTTATGTTCCTCTAGCAACCAAGCCTATTTCGCTGACTTGATTACTATTAGATTTTGGTTCCTCTAACAACCAAGCCTATTTCGCTGACTTGATTGTTATTAGTTCCCTTGAAGATCGAAACTATATGTCTCAAAGATTGCAAAGCCTATTTCGCTGACTTTGCAATCCTTGTTTGAATTCACTTGTTCGAATATCAAAGCTCCACTTTCGTTTTATGAATTGATATTTGGAATAATGGATAAACAATTATCAAACCCTCCACTTTCGTTTCCACAGTTTGATAATGGTTGATCCATGTTAAGACGGTGAATCCAGATAAGAAATTAGGGTTACATAAGATTAAGGCTTAGGGCTTGGTTTGATTAGGATTATGTCATTTAGACTTGTCCAACAATCCCAAGACAAGGAGAAGTCTACTCACTCATGTTCATCGTAGACATGGGGGAGAAGAGAGAAAGCATAAAAGTAAAAGACAAGAAAGTAAAGGAAAATAAAAGAACTTTAATTAGAAAAGCAATTGTCACTTATTGTATTCCAAGTAAAGATGAATATTTGTGATGGCTAGCTACTCTATTTATAGTACACATTCGACTTAAAATCTAAGCAAGTATATTCCAAGAATATTCCACGATAGATTGTGCGCCAAAATAGAATAGCTCAGAATCCAAGCAAAAGCAGGAAAAGGCGTTCTGGAGGGTGGCACGGCCGTACCAAGGCTAGCACGGGCCGTGCCAGGCTTCTGAATTGTGGGAGACATATTTTGTCTCTCAATCTTCATATTTTTGTGTCCAATCTTCTCCAAATCCCTTTCTTTTGCTCCAAGATTCAATCCATCCAATATTCTTTCCTGAAATATAATAAATTGCAATTTAAAGTAAACTATCCTAAAAAGGAAATAATACTAATATAAAATTATATAAAATCTAAATAAAACTAAACTAAAATGCATATTAAAATAGACAATAAATGACTCATCAGAGTACCCTCCATCTTGCTTTTCTCTTCATCGGATTGAGGACACTGCTTTATTGATAGCTTTGTGTGATGACCAAGAGGAGTGCCAACGACTTTAGAATCTTTCATTCTGAACCGCTCCACCACTTTCCTTAAGTACCCCTGCTGAGATAAGAACAACTCACCTTTGTTTCGATCCCTCATGATATCCATACCAATATCCTTGAGCTTTCATCTCAAATTCATCATTCAATCTTTCCTTGAGCTTCTGAATCTCTTGCCTGTCAGAACTTGCCATAAGAATATCATATACATAAAGGAGAAGGTAGAGAATGACTTTCTCATTCCTTCTCATCATGTAAACACAACTATCATAGTTGCTTCTCACAAAACTAGCCTTTACTAGGAACTCATCAAACCGACGATACCACTGCCTTGGACTTTGCTTCAACCCATACAAAGATTTCTTCAACAAACACACTTTTGTATTATCTTCTACGAAACCTTCTGGTTGTTGCATATAGATAGTTTCTTCCAAATCTCCATGTAGAAATGCGGTCTTCACATCCATCTGTTCTAACTCAAGATCATACATGTTAACAATCGCCATAAGTACCCTTATAGAACAATGTTTTACCACCGGTGAGAAGATTTCATTGTAATAAATCCCTTCCACCTGAGTAAAACCCTTTGCTACAAGTCTTGCCTTATACCTTGGTGCTTCGACCCCTGGTATACCTTCTTTCTTCTTAAACACCCACTTGCTTCCCACTACCCTTTGATTCTTAGGTAATGAAACAAGTTTCCAAGTCTGGTTCTTTTCCAATGAAAGAATTTCCTCATTCATTGCCTTCAGCCGGTCATTGTTTTCATTGCTTTCTAATGCTTCCCTGGAGTTCTTTGGTTCCGAGTCTTGCAATTCTTCAGCTGCATTCAAAGCATAACAAATAAGGTCAGCATAACCGTATCTTTCAGGTGGATTAATTTGTCTCCTCGTCCTATCTCTTGCTAGCTGATAGTTAGGACTAATTATCTTTTGGCCTTCACTCTCATCAGGTACTGGAGTCTGATCCTCGCCTTCCCTTGCATTAGTGGTAGGCTCCACCTCAAACTGAATTTTCTCTTCCCCCATTTCTGAGCTTGTGTCCAGGTCTTTGCACTTCATCCCCATGCGGGTCTCATCAAAAGTAACATCCCTGCTTATAATAAATTTTGATCCTCCAGGTTCCATCTTCCACAGTCTATAACCTTTCACACTTTCAGGATAACCCATGAAAATACACTTCACAGCTCTAGCATCAAGTTTGTCCTGCTTGACATGAGCAAATGCTAAAGCTCCGAAAACTTTCAAGTTAGAGTAGTCTACTGGTCTCCCACTCCAAACCTCCATAGGTGTTTTGAGATCTATCCATGTTGATGGACATCTATTAATCAAATATGTTGTAGTACTAACAGCTTCTCCCCAAAAACTCTTGGACAATCCAGCTCCCAAGGTCCTATTCATTCTTTCAGCAAGACCATTCTGTTGAGGTGTGTATGCCACGGTTCTATGCCTCTTTATACCTTTTTTCCTGCAAAACTCATTAAACTGCTCTGAAACAAACTCCATGCCATTATTAGTTCTCAACACTTTCAGTTTAGTTCTAATCTGATTTTCTACAAGTGTATGCCATTCTTTAAATTTTTCAAAAGTGTCACTTTTATTCTTCAGAATGTAAACCCATACTCTTCTAGAATAATCATCAATAATAGAAATATGAACCTCCCCCATGAGTTTTAACTGATGCTGGACCCCAAAGATCCGAATGAACATACTCAAAAGGCCTACTAGATTTATGCACACCCACCCCAAACTTCACCTTGTGCTGTTTGCCTAACATGCACTACAAGAAACATTGCCTTTTGCCAGGGGCAAAATCCCTATCAAAAGGACAAAATCCCTGGCAAACGGGACATTTGTGAGGGGAAAAACGAGGGGCAGATGGCCTGGCAAAAGCGCTCATCGCAAACATTTTGCCAGGGGCTACACCCCTGGGAGAAAAACGAGGGGCTGAACCCCTGGTATATCGCCAGGCTTTCTCCCTGGCAGAACCCCTGGCATATTCCCTCACTTTCGTCTGCAACTTTGCAGACTCTGCGACTGCGCTGACTGACGTGACTGATTGACGGAAAGGCAAGTCAGATGAGCAAAAAATCAGGGATATGCGAGGGGTTTAACCCCTGGCAAACGTCCAAATTATTTTTAAAAAAAAATGTTTATTTATAAAAACAAATTTTTTACTAATTAATTAAAAAATCGTTTTTTTAAAGTTGTTTTTGAAATACAAATAAATGGTTCAAAAAATCAATTTAATTAATAAAATATATTTTTAAAAGAATTAAAAATATTTTTTAAAACACAATTAAATGCATATAAATAAAGTTTAGTCACTCAAACACTACTAAGTCTAATTAATAGGCATGAAATAGAAATTATACTTAATAACAGTTTTCCAACAATAAACCTTTT
Organism: Medicago truncatula; assembly: GCF_003473485.1. Classification (NCBI taxonomy): domain Eukaryota; kingdom Viridiplantae; phylum Streptophyta; class Magnoliopsida; order Fabales; family Fabaceae; genus Medicago; species Medicago truncatula. The sequence goes on from NC_053042.1 coordinate 2,439,506, forward strand.
TAATACATTCCTTTTTCATATATATTATTATTTATAATCACTTTTTAAAATTGAATAAATAATAAATTTTTAAAAACATATTATGTTTAACAAATAGTTTTTTTTAAATATCAAAAAAAGAGTTGCCCTAAATTAGAAAAAAACAGATTATGTTGTAATTTATGTTTTACTACACAAATTTAAAATAGAGTCCTAAATTAGAAAAAAAATAAAAGAAACTATTTAACTAAATAAACCATATTCGATAATATATAAAAATCCACCTAATAACAATATATTTAGCAACATGCATATATTTAATTTTATCACAAAAAAAAAAACATGCATATTTCAATCACAAAAAGAAAGCAGCATGCATATATATTTCATTTTATCACAAAAAAACATGCATATATCCCATAACAACATGCATATATTGAGCATCAATTTCTGGACAATTAATATTGAAAAATTCGAATAAAATAAACCAAAATTCATGCATAATATGAAAAAACGAAAAAAAAAATCATAATTAAATTTGTTTTCTTCAGATTTTGTAAAGAAAAAAAAAACATCAATTTATTGGACAGCTAGCATATTTTAGAACATATCATCAACATGTATATTAGTTATTGTGTTATGAGGAAAAAAATCACTAACTTGTTGAAGCTTTACAATAGCAGATCTGCAATGCAATCCAAAAACAGCAAGAGTTGGAGCAATAGCTAACCAAAGGAGGCAGATAAGTAACACAGCTGCAAATAACATACAAAATAAATAACATTAATAAGTAGTAAAAATTAATATCATGATAAAACATATAATTAATGAAGTATGTTGAATGTGTTGTGTTTTATGTGAAGAAAATTTTATAAGTGTTGTGAAGTCTGTTACAGGATCGGTGCATGGATTTATATAGGGAGCAAAAAAAGCCACGGCCTATCCGAGGGAATGCCCCTCGCATGCTTGGTCAAATCCTAGCATATAGCTAGGTAACAGATAGCAGCAGAACGACAGGAAAAAAGCCAGGGATTCACGCAATAAACGAGGGGTATTGCCCCTGTCTCAACTGGACCGGACAGGCTTTTCAGAGCCTTGTCAAATCAACAGGAAACAATGCAGAGATTCATCACATTTTTTCCCATCCCAGGGGCTTTCCCTGGCATATTCCCTCGGTTTTTGCCTGACAGCCACCTACTTTAGTCACTTCAAGCCTCCATGTAGCAGATTCTTGAATTTCAATTTCCCACCTTGCAATAAGTGAGGGGTTTTGTGAGGGCAAACCCTTGTATCATATGCCAGGTGTTGTCCTTGGCATTTTCCCTGGCAAATTTGCCAGGGGTACCAAACCCTTGTCAAAATCCCTGGCAAAATGTCATATTTCTTGTAGTGATGCAATTATCATAGAAATCTAGTTTGTTCAATTTTTCATTCCCTAGCAAACCTTGTTAGCTAGATCAACCAAACCCCTATCACTGACATGACCTAACCTCAAATGCCACAGTTTAGTTATGTCCAAAGTGTCTACACTAGCAACCGATGCATGAGCTATTACAGTGGAACCTTCTAAAATATATAAATCATGTATTTTAGACCCTTTAGCTATAACTAATGCACCATGAGAAATTCTCATCACACCACGTTCAATTCTAGTGCAATATCCTAGACCATCAAACATGCTTATAAATATTAAATTTCTCTTAAGTTCAGGAATATACCTCACATCCTTCAAAAGGAAATCACGGTCATCAAACATTTTGAGACGGATAGTACCCATACCTTGAATTTTACAAGCCTTATTATTATCAAGGCGAACTACTCCACCTTCTTTCAGCTCTAACGTTTCAAAGTACTCATTTCTCGGACAGATGTGATAAGAGCATCCAGAGTCCAAGACCCAGCCCTTTTCAGGTTCCCAACTTGTCACAGTTAGTGCTCCAGCACTCTCATAAGCTTCCTCTTCACTTGCAATCTGAACGGATGGATTACCACTTCCATTGCCCTTTCTCTCCGGACAGTCCTTCTTGAAGTGACCTGGATTGTGACAAATAAAACATTTGTACTGTGTTTTATTACCACCACCCTTCGACCTAGACTTTGACCTGGAATTCTTGCCTTTCCCATTTCCTCTGTTTTGATTTCTCCCCCTTGAGACATTCAAGCCTTCTCCACTATCATCAACCTTCAACTCTTTGAACTTGGTTAACTCTTTGGTTTTCAAAGCTGCTTGAACTTCCTCCAAAGTGATAGTGCCATCTTTGCCATAAAGCATAGTATCCTTGAAATTCTCAAAGGACCTAGGTAAAGCACACAGTAGGTGTAAGGCTTTATCGTCGTCTTCCAGATTAACATCTATGTTCGCCAAATCATCAATAATTTTATTGAACTCTGTCAGTTGCTCCATTATAGATTTTGACTCCACCATTCGGTAAAAGTAGAGTTGTTGTTTCAGACATTGTCTATGTGCCAAAGACTTAGTCATGTATTATGAATTAAGTTTATTCCATATAGACACAACAGTAGTTTCCCTTGATACTTCTCTCAACACCTTATCCCCAAGACACAGAATGATATCACTGACCGCTTTATCATTCATCTCCGTCTTCTCATCAGGTGTCAGATGCGCAGGCATCTGTGCTTCTCCCTTCAATGCTTCAACACACTTTTGTTGAATTAGAATTGCCCTCATCTTTACCTTCCACAACCCGAAGTCGTTACTACCGGAAAACTTTTCAATATCCCACTTCGAACCCATGATACCTGGTTATTTATTTGACCTTTGCCCCACGGTGGGCGCCAATTGTTGTGAATTCGTTGTGAAAATCACACAAATAAAACTTGATGCGTAGAGCAAATTAATACCAAGTAATCAAATCAAGTGGATAACAATTAATCCAAACAAAGTAAACAACAAGAGATAAAAGGAAGAAGAAGAAGAACACAAGAATTTGTTTACCCAGTTCGGTCTAATGATGACCTAGTCTGGGGGAGAGAGAAGCTCTCTGTTCCACTATAATGATATGAGTTTCTTTACAAAGAGATATTGAGTTACAAGAATCAGTCTTCAAACCTAATTCTACCCAAGTCCCAGCCTCTTCCCGTGACCAAGAGACTCAATCCTAATAGTGCTTTGTTCAAGGTGAATCAAAACAATCTCAACCCTAGTGTTGTTGCCAAGAGAAATTCTCTATAAACCTTGTTTTCTACTCTGTTTTTTCATCTGATACAAGGCTTATATTTATAGTGGAAAGTATCCCTTAAAATATGGAACAAATCTTCACTGAAAAATACGTTTCAAAAATATCCATTAGTGTATCATTGTGCCACGTTACAATTCAATCGTGGCACGATTTTTTCAGTGACGATCATAGAATCTTGCTTCAACAATCGTGGCGAAAAGCTTCTCCATCGTGGCACGATTCTCCAGATTTCTGATTTTAAGTTAACTCTCACAAGCACCATGCTTGGCATGAGAAAAACAACCCATACAATCATCTTTATTTTCTGGGTAATTGACACGGATGAAAAAAAATTGTGTAAACAAACGGTGCTAAGTAAACATTGAAATAAATAAACAGCTAAGCAGACACATTATAACCTTAGAGTACTACCTCCAAAAACGGTACTAACCACAGCCTCAACATCATAAGTTGTTACTAGACTGAGATAAGATAAACCACAATTCAATGAAATTCGTGACAGTTGCAGTACTAACGAATGGTAACTGGGAACGTCGTAGATATTGATACCTGAAAGAAGAGCCTGAACAGTGCATGGCAACATATTAAATCATATTACGGACTACGGTAGATAAAACAGCGAGTAATGAACTTACTGAAGTGAATAGGAAAGAAATAAAATTCAAGAATAATTATAAAATTTTAATGTAGTGAAGAGCAACTACCAAGCATTGCAGGACATATAGATCAAGAACAGCTCGGAGTTTCTCTCTTGCAACATTATCCTGTCGTATAAGTGAAAAAATGTCAGCAAAAAAGTTGAAAATCAATCAATAATTTATGTTCTCATAAAAAAGAAAAGGATGAAATGTTTTAAAATAGGAAGACCACCAACTTACTGCAAACTTCATATATAGAATTTGAAATCTCAACAGTTCTGTCAAAGACATCATCAATTGCTTTATCTGTCTCCAAATGTACAACCTTCAATGAATTAAGAATCGAAGGAACAACTGCTCTTACTTGCTCAAACTGACGCATCTGGGTAGAGATAAGGACTGAAAATGAAAAAATAGGTATGTATGAAAACATCCAAGGAATGTGGCGTCAACTCATTGAAAGTGCAAGACAAAACTTCTCAGCCCAAAACTAGCATTTTGGTTTTGTATTTCATCAACAGAGATGCCTTCAACTTGAACCTGATAGCTCAAGTGGATAGACAAATTCTCCATTCGTGACGAGCCCACTAAAATAATATCTGGTGTTTAATCGACAGCTAACGAGACTATTAATGATTTGATATCCAAAAGGGGTTTTCTTTATACAATGATGAGTTTCAAATGCTAAAAGAAAAAAGAAAAAGAACACCATCCTTCAAAGCCCTACATTAGCAAGGAAATGACAATATGATTGCTGACATACCTCTTTATTGAACCAAGATTAAAGTAATACATCATATCCAGTATTAAAAAAGGATAATGTTTCATGTACACACTTTTTTCCATACACACATTGTACCATTCCATGTGAGAGTGTGCGAGAGACAATACATGTGAGTTTTTTTTTGTGTGGGGGGACCACAAGAACACTTTTCAAAATTGTGTGTGGGTGTACAAGTGGTACATGCCATCTAAGATGGTCTATGTATCACTACTCTTAAAAAAAATTCACTGCAAAATTACCCTTTGAGAGCCCTGATAAAGGAGGGATAATGTAAGCGGCAGCGCTGGTCGCCTTAAGTTACTTGCATGGCCTAATGTCTGCTTCAGTTAAATTCACAGAAACATAGGATGAAGACATTAGCCAAAAATAATTAAAAATTAAATGACGCTGGCACTGTGATATGATTGCAAGAGAATCTGTACTTATTTTTAATATATGCAATGGATAGAGAGTAAACATTTCACTCAACCTACATACTTCAACTCTACCTATGCAGTATTCAAACATATATTTGAAGATATAAACAACAAGCAGCATCTAGTTAAATCAGTAAATGTTCACTTTGTACTTCAAAGATAAATGTGCCATCTTGGTAAGTCTTCCATTTAGAAATACATCAAATTAGCCCCTCATTAATGCCTCATGCCATCAAATTAGTTGTTACAGTGACATCAAATCGGGTCCCTAAATGGATGAAACTGATGGGATTTAACTATCCGTGAAGGACAAGGACCAATTTGATATATTTGATTAATGGAAGACTAATGTGATTTTGCGTATATCTTTTAAGCACTGAAGTATAAATTTAATCATAAACAAGGACAGAGACTCACATAACAGAGAATAAAAAGCATGAGCTTTGGACCACATTTCGCTATAAACTGATCAATGATGCTAATTGCCATGTCCAAAGAAGAACTTGAAATGACAGCAAACTTTGTGGCTCAGGGACAAAAGGAAAGGTAGAGAAAATAGAGAAACTCTCTAATATTCTCAAAGAAAATATTATATTATTTGAATGTTTCTATGCTTGATGATGCCAAAACACTAAGTGGTGAACCTTATTTATACTACTCTAGGAAGACTCTCCATTACAAACTAGAAATATCTAGAAACAAAGAAAAGTCTAGAGATATGGATACTCTAGTACATAAGCCTAGAAGGATCTAGAAAAGTTAAGACTTCCCTAGTGCTTATTTAGTAGTATCTAGTAGCTTCCTTATTATTCCCTAGTATTCTAGAGACTTCTATATTATTCTTTAGTCTTCTAGAGATTTCCACATTATTCTCTAGTATCCTAGAGTCTTCTATTTTATTCTTCATCATTCTCCCCGGGTTGGAGAAGACTCGTCCTCGAGTCGAAAGTCTTCTTCATCGCCAAAGTATGGTGAAAGATCAGCAACATTGAAGGTAGCAGAGACTCCATAGTCACCTGGTAGCTCTATTTGTAGGCATTATCATTGATTTTCTGCGTAACTCTAAAAGGACCATCAGCTCTTGGAGATAACTTGGCATTTGCTTTGTCAGGAAATCGTTCCTTACGCAAGTGGATACAAACTAAGTCTCCTTCATTAAATGTGTGCAACTTGCGATGCTTGTCTCGCTGAGTCTTATACCTTGAATTCTGTTTTTCAATTCTTCCACGAACTTGTTCATGCATCTTCTTGATTTCATTGGCCCTTTGTTCCGCGTCTGTACTGTACTGCTGAGTGCTAGGTGATGGAGTTAAATCCAATGGGCTAAGAGGACGCAAGCCATAAACCACCTCAAATGGACACTTCCCGGTAGCTTGATTGGTGGAGTTATTATAGGCAAACTCAATCTGTGTGATGACAGTCAGTCATTCGCTATTTTTAGAGTCTTTTTATAATATTTTTGAGTTCACAAGCAAGATTAAGCAGCAAGAAAAGCAAGATAAAACTGAAGAAGCTGAAAAAAGGCATCGTGTCACAATTTCTGAAAAACGTGACATGATTTGGAGCTTTCAAGAAATATGCATTCGACATTGGTGAAAACGTGTTACGATGGCAAAAACGTGACACGATTATGGAAACCCTAATTTCGGTTGTTTGTTACACAAGGCAGAAAACGTGTCACGATTTACTTAAATCGTGCCACGATTTTAGGAGCAGTTCTTGCCTATTTAAGATAAAGACTATTCTGAAAACAAGGGTTACAATTTGGAGAGAGCAAAATGCGATTTTAACACTACAAAACGGCTAGAAGGGCGATTTCTTCAACCTTTTACCAGTTCATGTATGTATTGATTCCTCTAATGATTATGTTATTTGTAAACACCATTATGAGTAGCTAAATCCATTAGAGGTTAGGTCTGAGATGATTCTTTGTAACCCTAATTGACTCATGTTGTTGTGAAACTCAATTTATTGTGAATGACAATCTAGTTTTTATTCAATTCAATTGTTCTTAATGATTTTCATATCCTGATCAAATATAAACATGATTTAGTGAGAACGAATGACTACTGACCATAACGTTCGACTTAGACCTAATTGAATTGTTCTAATAAACATGGTTAGTCTAGGAATGGATAATCCTTTATTAGTGATATTAGGTTAACGTGCTTAAACCTTCGACAGATATTAGACCACCTAAGGAATTAAGGGATGTAACCCTAGGAGAGGGTCCTAACTCAATTGATTGATTAGGACTATTTTGTTAACTATCGTAGAACTAGGGAATCATTCACAAGAATAGGTGCAGTATACCAATTAGGAAAACATAGATGATTCGAAAGACCTGATCTCATCTCTCTTCATATTTTCTAACCAAATCTATATTTTCTAACTGAATCTTTATTTTATGTTATTTAATTTTATGCAATCAAATCAAATCTAAACAAAATAATTTATACATCCTAAATATTTACTTTATTGCTAAATTGAGATTAACACAGTCCTCGTGGATACGAACTTATTTTATTACTTCGATACATTTTTAGTACACTTGCTAAAAATTCTATCACTGTGCAAGGATAAGATCCCATTACCTCAAATTCTTTCCCAAAAAACTTCTAAGTAAGTTCCCTAGAAGTCTATTAATTGCTTATGTTTTCCCATTTGTCTGAGGGTGACTAGCACTGCTAAATTGGAGTTTAGTACCCATCTTCTTCCACAATGTTCTCCAAAAGTGGCTTATGAATTTAACATCTCGATCGGAAGTGATGGTTTTTGGGCTGCCATGAAGACGAACAATTTCCTTGAAGTACAAGTCTGCAGCTTGGACAACGTCATTAGTCTTCTGACATGGTATGAAATGAGCCATTTTAGAAAACCTGTCGACGACTACCATTATGGAATCCTTTTGTCGCTGAGTTCGAGGTAGTCTAAGGACAAAATCCATACTAACATCTTGCCAAGGTGCCTTAAGGACTGGAAGTGGCGTATATAACCCTGTGTTCTGACTTTTGGATTTAGCCATGTGACAAATTTTGCACCTATGGATGTGTCTATTGACATCTCTTTCCAACTTAGGCCAATATAAATTATCCTTGACTAAGGCTACTGTTTTATCTCGCCCAAAATGTCTTGCTAGTCCTCCATTGTGAGTCTCCCAAATAATTGCTTCTCTTAGAGAGCATTGTGGAATCCATATACTTTTTCCTTTGAACAAGAATCCGTCATGTTTGTAATAACCTTGTGTTGACTGCGGATTAATAGAACTCCAAACTTTACCAAAGTCAGGATCATCTGGATACAAATCCTTGATAATCTTAAATCCGATAACTTTCGTTTGAAGAGTAGCAAGTAGACTATGACGTCGGCTGAGGGCATCTGCTACAACATTCTGGACTCCTGCCTTGTGCTTGAGTAGAAAAGGATAAGATTGCAGAAACTCACTCCAAGCAGCTTGTCTGCGACTGATCTTTTGTTGAGAGTTCAAGTGCTTGAGGGCTTCATGATCAGAGTAAAGAACAAACTCCTTATTCAACAAGTAGTGGCTCCAATGCTGAAGAGCACGAACAACTGCATAAAACTGCTTGTCATATGTAGAGTACCTGAGCTTCCCATTGTTGAGTTTCTCACTGAAAAAGGCTATATGATGTCCCTTGTGGCTCAGAACAGCTCCAATTTCAGTGTTCGGATCATCGCAACTAACTTCGAATACTTGGTCAAAGTTAGGAAGGGCTAGCACGGGTGCCTCAGTCAAACGCTTCTTAAGTTCCTTAAAGCTCTTATCAGCTTCTTCAGACCACCTAAATTTATCTCCTTTGATGCATTCTGTAAGTGGGGTGGAAACTGAGATAAAGTTTTTAATGAACCTTTTGTAGAAAGAAGCTAAGCCGTGAAAACTCCTTATGTCATGGACAGACTTTGGAGTTGGCCAGCTGTTGATAGCTTCAATCTTGCTTGGGTCAACTTTTATTCCTCTAGCAGTGATGATGTAACCAAGAAAATTTACTTCATTGGTCAAGAATGAGCATTTCTTGAGGTTGGCATAAAGTTTTTGCTCACAAAGAGTTTGGAGCACTTGTCGAATATGCCATAAATGTTCTTCTTTGCTTTTGCTATAGATCAAAATATCATCGAAGTACACAACAACAAATTTACTAATAAAGGGCTGAAGTACCTAATTCATTAGTCGCATAAATGTACTCGGAGCATTTGATAACCCAAAAGGAAAACTGTCCACTTAGAAAGGTTGTCTCTTGTCTTGAAAGCAGTCTTCCATTCATCTCCTGGACGAATTCTGATTTGATGGTAACCGCTTCGGAGATCAACCTTAGAGAAGATATTGGCACCATGTAATTGATCCAACATATCATCGAGTCTGGGGATTGGAAATCGATACTTAATGGTGATCTTGTTGACAGCTCTACTGTCCATGCACATTCTCCAACTACCATCCTTCTGTCCATGCACATTCTCCAACTACCATCCTTCTTCGGTACTAGAAGTGCAGGCACAACACAAGGACTAACACTTTCCCGAATCAACCCTTTCTTGAGCAACTCTTCAACTTGGCGTTGGACTTCGACATGCTTTGTTGGACTCGTCCTGTAAGCCGATCTGTTAGGAATGGAAACTCCAGGGATGAAGTCAATTGCATGTTGTATGTCTCACATCGGAGGAAGTCCTAATGGAATTTATGATGGTACAACATCTGAGAATTCAACGAGTAGATGCTCATCCTCCTTTGGAATGGTGCATTCTTCATTGGACTCGACCACTAGGACAAAGCTCATGTCTTGGATATCCTTTGTTGTCACCTTGAATGGTTCTTTTGAGACTAGAGATATTATTGGCTTGGAATCCTTTTTGCCTTCATCAAATGCTTGGGTGGTAGGGGCACCAACTTAATCTTAGCACCATCTTTCACAAAGGTGTAAGTGTTTGCATGACCGTCGTATATGGCATGACGATCATATTCCCAAGGTCTCTCAAGAAGCAGGTGACAAGCATCCATGGGGATGACATCACACCATACATTGTCTTTGTACTTTTGCCGAATGGAAAACGATACAAGGCAGCGCATAGAGACTCTAACCTCGTTACCTTTATTGAGCTATTGCAACTTGTATGGATGTGGGTGCTCCTTCGGCAACTTCAATTTTTACACCATATAGTTGGATACAACATTCTCATAGCTTCCACTATCAATGATGACATCACAAACTTTGCCTTGCGAGGTGCAGCGAGTGTGGAAGATATTGTGTCTTAGCCATGGTTCTTCTTTGACTATTGTGGTGTGTAAGCTTCTTCTAACTACTAGTGATTCACTGCAATCAGCAAGAACAGACTCTTCGTCATATATTGGCTCGCCCATCTCTTCTTGTTCTAGTGCTTCATGAATATCTTCTTCTTCAGAAGCTTCATGTATCTCCCCTTTGATGATGGTGATGGTTTTGCGATTTGGACAATCAAAATCAATATGTCAAATCCCTTGACATTTAAAGCATTTAGGTGTCTTAGAAATGTTCTCTTTGGTGGTCTTTTGTGGCGGTTTGCTTGAGGAGCTAGGTTCTTGGGTTGGTGGTTTGTTGCGATGGGAATAATTTATGGTAGAGGAAAAAGGTTGGTATGATGATTTTTTAGGTAGTTGTTTCTTAACCCGGATGGCTAGACGAATAACCTCATCCAAGCTCCAATATCATTGAAGTTGGACTGGGTGTGCAATGTCAGTGTTTAGCCCCCCTAGGTATCGAGCAATCGTTTGCTCTTCCTTTTCTTGGATATCACATTTCATCATCAACTTCTCAAATTCTCTAGTATATTTTTCTACGGACAAAGATTTTTTACGAAGATTTTGTAATTGAATAAAATTGTCCTGATAATAATGAGGAGGTAAAAACTTACGGGTTAGTTCTCGACGCATCTTCTCCCATGTCTTGATCTTGCTTTTCCCTTCATGCTCTCGTCTCCTTTTAACATTTTCCCACCAAATTGAAGCCTGTTTCTTCAGCTTGACAACAACGATCTTTACCTTTTGCTCCTCTGGAATCTCCTTGTACTCAAATACACGTTCAACAGTTTGTAGCCAATCCACAAATTCATCAGATTCTAGCTTCCCTTCAAAATATGGAATGTCTACTTTGATATCATTCATCGGAGTTTTACGTCGGTGTGAGCGACTGCTTCTAAAAGATGAAGAGTCACTGCTGGAGCCATCATCATCAACTCTTCTTCATTGTGCTTCCAATATGGCTTGTTGGGCATTGACAGTCTCTTGTAGTTCCTGAATTTATCGCCTCATTTCTTCCATCTCCATCTCTTGCAAACCTCTTGCATTCTGTTTTCGAGGTGGCATTTTGACGATATTAGTTCAACAAACTATTTGGTGATGATTGTGGTGGTGGGTGGTGGTTTTGTTGGTGGTGAAGATTTTGATGGTGAGTGGTGATTTTGTTGGTGGTGAAGACTTGTTAACCAAGGGTTTTCTTCACTTCCCAAACAAAATGGCGGTGTTAGTTTTGCGAACAAAATGGCCGCAAAGTGAAGTTTTACAAAGGCAACTCCTTGCTCACTTGAAAACTCACTTTACGTTGATTTTTTCGCACGAACTCAACTCCGAGGTATCATAACTAGGCTCTGATGCCAAATCTGGCTCAGGGACAAAAGGAAAGGTAGAGAAAATAGAGAAACTCTATAATATTCTCAAAGAAAATATTATATTATTTGAATGTTTCTATGCTTGATGATGCCAAAACACTAGGTGGTGAGCCTTATTTATACTACTCTAGGAAGGCTCTCCATTACAAATTAGCAATATCTAGAAACAAAGTTGTTGGAAATAGTTTATTTTAATTATTATTAGTGATTATTTGTATTGGGCCCATTTGTTTATTAGTCTTGCCCATCAAGTTACATTAGCCTATATAAACACATTAGTGGTTGTAAATTATTTAGAACTTTAAAATACATTCAGTTTTCACATGGTACCAAGAGCTCTCGTTCTTGAGGGTTTCGCTTCCGCATGAAAACCCTAGCCGCCTTAATTGCGGTCTAAAACCCTAGCCACCTTAATTGTGGCCTTTTTACTGCCTTAATTGCAGAATTTTCCCTTCACTGTGTCTCAATTCACACCCAGCCGTAAACACTCAATCTGTCACTATTCACGCAACCACATGGCAACGTGGTTGAAACAACACCGCCACCACCATCCTAATCGCCGGTCCAAAACCAGCCAAAACCCAAATTTTCGCCGCCATCTGACGTCTCACGCGCCACCACACTCCGGTCAATCTTTTCGCACGTGAACACCACGCGCCACCCTACAGTTCGCCATTTTCTGCCGTTTTTTGGCAGGTTGTAAATCAGAACATCCTCTTTCCGTTTTTGGTTTCCTTCTCATTTGTCTGAATTATCCGTCATCAATGGCCGGCTCGGATGAAGAGGTGGTGATCAATAACAAAACTGAAACAACAGATTCCAAATCTCAAGAATTACCAACCATACCCTCATCTTACAGATTACATGAGAAGAATTATTTGAAGTGGTCTCAACTTATGAAAACCACTTTAAAAGGTAAAGGAAAGGCAGGACATTTAACTGATGATCCTCCTGATGAGAAAAGTCCTACGTTCAAGAAGTGGGATGAGGAAGACTCATCCATCATGTCTTGGTTATGGAGTTCAATGACTGGAGAAATTAGTGACAATTTCATGTTTCTCGGTACTACAAAGAACATTTGGAAATCATTAGAAGAGTCTTATTCTAAAGCCAAAGATGCTGCCCAAATATATGATGTGAAGGTGAAAACAATGGGTGCTAAATAGGGAAACAAAAATGTTACGCAGTATGCAAATCACCTCAAAACCTTATGGATGGAGCTGGATCAGTACAGAGTTATAAAAGCCAAGTGTTCAGAAGATACATCAACACTCAAGGAGTATATTGAGCAGGATAGAGTCTATGACTTTCTGGTGGGACTCAACCCTGAATATGACCAAGTTAGAGTGCAAATTCTTGGTCAAAAGACGGTACCTAGCATTAATGAGGCAGTGGCTACAGTGAGGAGTGAAGAAAGTATAAGGGGGCTAATGTTGGTAGTCCCTCCCATTGTGGAAAGCTCAGCAATGCTAGCTGAGAAGAGTTCGAGCGTGACGGCTGACCAGAAGAAAGGGGAATGAACCTATGTGGAGAAGAAAGGTGAAGAATTGTTTTGTACTTTTTGCAAGAAATATCGCCACACTCGTGAAAAATGTTGGAGATTGAATGAAAAGCCACCTGGTAGAGAGTGGGGAAACGGAAAGCCACCTGGTAAAGAATGGGATAAAAAGGGAGACTTACCTAAGAAGGGAGGACAAGCACACATGGCTGCAGGCGCTAATGAAGCTAGTCCAAAAAATGTCAAGCCACTCAGCCAAGATGAGATAGAACAAATGAGATCTTTCCTCAGTAGGTTGGAGAAACCAATAGGTACTAGCTCTCTGGCATATTCAGGTACATTTCCATCCCTTTTTGGTAAATTTCCATTTTCTTTTGAACTTAATGCTTCAGATACACCCTTTAAACAATACTGGATATTAGATTCTAGAGCCACTCACCACATGACACCTTTACCTACACACTTTTCTACCTATTCACCTTGTCCTAGTAACAAAAAAATATCCATAGCCAATGGAACCCTTATAACTGTAGCAGGTCAAGGGAATGTCCAACTTAATCCATTCATGACCCTAAACAATATCCTTCTTATTCCAAAATTGTCCACTAACCTGCTTAATAACTCTTGTGTTTTTCAGGACAAAGAGTCGGGGAGGACGATTGAAATTGCTAGAGAATGGAATGGTCTTTACTATTTGGATAACCAAGACTCAAGCCCAAAGTTACTTGGCAACAACTTTTTTTTTAGAATCAATAAAGACCAACAGGGAGAAGGTTCTCTTGTACCACTATCGCGTGGGTGATCCGTCGTTTAGAGTCATTAAGCAGCTATTTCCTTTATTTTTTAAAACATTAGATGTTGAGAGTTTTCAGTGTGAGCTGTGTGAACTTGCTAAACACAAGCGTGTAACTTTTTCAGTCAGTAATAAAATGAGTACTTTTCCATTTTATTTAGTTCATACAAATGTGTGGGGTCCTTCTAATGTTCCAAATATATCGGGTGCTCGTTGGTTTGTAACTTTTATTGATGATTGCACCTGGGTTACTTGGGTTTATTTTCTCCATGATTAAAAATCAGTTTGATGTGAGCATTAAACGGATTAGATCCGATAATGCCAAAGATTATTTTAATCACAGTTTAAATTCATTCTGTCAAAAAGAAGGCATAATTCATAAGTCCTCCTGTGTTAAAACACCCCAACAAAATGGGATTGCTGAGAGGAAAAATGGTCATTTGTTGGATCAAACTCGTGCTATGTTATTCCAAAATAAAATTCCCAAGAAATATTGGGGAGAGGCAGTTTTAACCGCGTCTTATCTTATAAACCGGTTACCTTCCAGTGTTCTTGACACCAAAACTCCTATGGAAGTTTTATCCTCATTCTATCCTGATTTGTCTACCTCTAATAATCTCACCCCTAGAATATTTGGGTGTACGTCGTTTGTCCATATCCATAGTGATGGTAGAGGGAAACTTGATCCTAGAGCTTTAAAATGTGTCTTTATAGGGTATTTTTCCACCCAAAAGGGTTACAAATGTTATCATCCTCCTCACAAATTCTTTGTCTCTCGAGATGTCACCTTCCATGAACAAGAAAGTTACTTTGTTCAAACTCATCTTCAGGGGTAGTATTCATGTAAGGAAGATAAGTCTCTTTTACTTCATGACCTTAATCTAGGACCAGAAGTTGAGGTTGAAACTGGAAGTGACAATGTTGAGACGGAAGTTGATTTTGAAAATCATGTTAATGTTGAAGCCGATGTAAGATATGGGAAAAATATAAGGATTTATACACGAAGAAAGACCATTCCTGAATCTACTCATATCCAAGAGTCTGATCCGACATTACATGAGGTAACTTTGCTTGACCCTTCAAATTCTTGTGACTCAATTTCTGAATTTTCTCATGCACATGAACTAGAATCTAACTCATCCACTCCCGAGGAGCCAGAATCCAGCCCAATAGAGCGTAAGAAACGAAAATTTAGAGAAGTACCACCAATAGATTCTAAAGACTTACATCTTCCAGTTGCCCTTAGAAAAGATCCTAGAACTTGTACCAATAAGCCACTTTATCCTCTATCTAATTACCTACGCTTTGAACAGTTATCAGCTACCTATAAAGCCTTCCTCACCAACCTAAACACTACCATTATACCCACCTCTTTATCTGAGGCATTGTCTGACAGGAAATGGAAACAAGCCATGAACATGGAAATGGAGGCACTTAATAAGAACAATACTTGGGAATTGGTTCCTTTACCAGATGGAAAGAAACCTGTAGGGTGCAAATGGGTATACACTGTAAAATACAAGGCTGATGGTTCTATTGAGAGATACAAGGCAAGATTGGTAGCCAAAGGATTCACTCAGACTTATGGAGTAGATTACTCAGAGACATTTGCCCCTATTGCAAAAATGAATACTGTCAGGGTGATATTATTTTTAGCAGCTAACTACAACTGGAACTTGCACCAATTTGATGTGAAAAATGCCTTCCTTCATGGAGAACTTGAAGAAGAGATCTACATGAATGTGCCCCCTGGATACGGTGAACATACTACTACCAACACCGCGTGCAAGTTGAAAAAAGCTTTATATGGGCTAAAGCAGTCACCACGTGCATGGTTTGGTAGATTCACTAAAGTTATGGTAGGTTTGGGCTTCAAAGAAAATCAAGGAGACCATACTTTATTTGTCAAACACTCCGAAACAGAGGGAGTAACAGTGTTGCTGGTATATGTGGATGACATTATAGCGACAGGTGATGATGAAGATGAGCAAAAACTGTTAGGCCAACACTTAGCCAAAGAGTTCGAGATCAAGACCTTGGGAAAATTGAAGTATTTTTTGGGAATTGAAGTGGCTCATTCTAAGAAAGGAATTTTCATATCTCAACAGAAATACATTACAGATCTTCTGTAGGAGACTGGCAAGACAGCATGCAAGCCTGCAAGTAGACCAATTAATCCAAATGTGAAGTTGGGGAATGCAGAAGAAGATGTTGCAGTTAATAAAGAAATGTATCAAAGGTTAGTTGGCAAGCTTATATACCTCTCACATACTAGACCTGATGTTGCTTTTGATGTAAGCTTAGTTAGCCAATTCATGCACCAATCAAAGGAGATTCATTTACATGCCGCACTTCGAATTGTGCAATATTTGAAAGGAACCCCAGGTAGAGGAATTTTGTTCGAAAGGAATGGAAGTGTGGGAGTTGAAGCATACACTGATGCGGACTATGCAAAGTCAATTGTGGATAGGAGATCGACTACAAGATATTGCACTTTCCTGGGTAGGAACCTTGTGACTTGGAAAAGTAAAAAACAAAGTGTGGTATCCAGATCTAGTGCTGAAGCAGAGTTCAGGGCAATGGCACAGGGGATATGTGAATTACTATGGCTTAGAAGCATCTTGAAAGACTTGAGGATAAAGATTTTGATGAACCAATGAGGCTCTATTGTGATAATAAATATGCTATTAACATAGCCCATAATCCAGTGCAGCATGACAGAACCAAACATCTTGAAGTTAACAAACACTTTATCAAAGAAAAGTTAGACAGTGGTCTAATTTGCACTCCATATGTCTCTTCCCAAGACAACCTTGCAGATCTTCTAACAAAGAGGCTGAACAACAATAACTTTGAAAAATTTGTTTCCAAGCTGGGAATGATTGATATTCATTCACCAGCTTGAGGGGGAGTGTTGGAAATAGTTTATTTTAATTATTATTAGTGATTATTTGTATTGGGCCTGTCGCGTCATTTTTTGGAGATCAAGGCTATTTGATTAGCTTTTGACTCACATATTATTTCACGACTGAACATTTAATTTTTTAAGAAAAAGGGTGAAAAAGTTCAAACTACCCCTATTTGAAAAGATTTAGGGTTCGGGGGTTAGTTACATAAAGGGAAGGTATTAGCACCCTTTATGTCCGTAGTACTCTACGGGAACCTCTTGATTTTATTTAATTAATGTGCTATAACTTGCTTATTATTTTTGAAAAGAAGGACTTAAAGTGGAAAAATAAAGACCTAATTATCTACATTTTTTATGATTTGGAAGGATATGGTCCTTTGCCTACATACCCGTAAGGGATCAAAACCTTGTAGTTCGGGGTAGAAATTGACGTTTGATTAATTTGGTGTTTTTTATTTGTTTTGAAAAAGGTTTTAAATTGAAAAGCCAAGTGGCAAATGAGAATTTGTTTGTGTTTTTTAATATTGAAAAAAAGAGACTTGAAGTAAAGTTAAATTGATTGAAGTTTGATTAAGAAAATAAAATAAAAATGCGGTCACTTGATTTTGATCAAGGTTTATTATAAAAATATTTTTGTGATTTTGATTATTTGCATGTTTTTGTTGTTTTTTGGAATATTAAATGAAAATTAAACTAACGGAGCAATAAAAATAAAAGCGCGTGGATTTTTGTAGTGACGTTGGATCACCACAAAATCCCTAATCTAATTTTTTTTTGCATTTTTTGGATATATATATATATATGGCGGTAAAGAAATAAAAGGACACACACACCCACACACTTTTCTCATTTATATTTACATTGGACCTAAATACATTCTAATTGCTGGAACTAAATAGAAATAAAATAAAATGCAAAAATGCTAAAAAGAAATGAGAAAATAAAAGAAATGGACAACCGAAGGGACAAAAATTCCGAAGGGACAGAAAAAAGAGGAAGAAGAAAAAAATAGCTCGTTAACACAAGCTAAATAGGGAGAAGAGAGAAAAGTTCTTTGACAACTCAAGAGAACTTTTGGTGTGTGAAATTGTGTGGAATGAGGGCTCTATTTATAGGTGAGGAGGTTGATGAAAAAAGGAAAATTGGTTTAATGGAAATGATGGACAATTATGGTGAATTTTGAAAAAAGAATGTTAAAGTTGACACTTGACTTGAAATTTTTTTTTAGACCTTGGACATTTTATTTTTGGACCTATTGACACTTTGTTTTTTTTGACACTAATTAATTAAAAAGAAATAAAATAAAAATAAAATAGATCTAGTACAAAATAAAAAAAAAAAATTAAACTAAATTATGTAAAGTAAAATAAAATTAAAAGATGGTAAATAAAAGGAAAAATAAAACTAAAAGACTAATAAATATAAAAATAAAAAAGTGACAAGAGGGTGTATGAATGTAGGTTGTTAAAAATTGGGGTATGAGCTAGAGAGTTCTATATTTAGTAGTATCTAGTAGCTTCCTTATTATTCCCTAGTATTCTAGAGAGTTCTATATTATTCTGTAGTCTTCTGAGAGACTTCCACATTATTCTCTGGTATCCTAGAGTCTTCTATTTTATTCTTCATCACTCTGAAACAGCCTTTGGCAGTTCAATGGAAAGATTGTCAACAACTTCCTGTCAAATCAACAAACAATCAATAAGGCACTCTTAGTTGCTCACTCTCTTCAATAGAACTTAAATGATATTGTAGCTTGCAAGTTAATAGGAGGGTTTGAAATACTTTATTTGAGGGCTTACGACAGAAAGTACGTATACATAAGCTCTTATATGATAAACACTTACGAAAAAGTGTCCAAATACCCTATGAAACATGACTGAAACGGTAAACTTGCCTGGTCAAGAGACGGAGAAATATATCGGTGAATCTCAGACAGAGCTTCAACTGCACTGACTTCTTTATGTTCATTGTATGGATCAGAGAGAGCAGCAACCGATGAAGAATCAAGGAATTTGACAAGCTCTGAGATGAGGTTTTCAGACTCGAGAGAAAGTTGAAGTTCAGTAAACTACGAAGCATATAAAACCATGATTGTTAACAGCAAGTTAATAACCTTTCAATAAAATATAAAAAAGACAAACATGCATCCATTTTTATCCTTTCAACTTCTTTTTTCTTGCTACATAGCCTTTATTTCGCTAGGTAAAACTGTTAACTAATAGCATATAGCTTATAACACATGAGCTCACATATGAGCAAAATAGAATTGAATATCCTAATCCAAACTCAATCCCAGAGGCAGAGTTTCTTTCTTCCCTAGAATGATTAGAAGAATGGCTTCACTTTCCATTTCTAATTGGAACGGTTGATAACTTCCTGGACCAGAGCCACCTCTACTGCTAATAGCTTCAAAGTTTTACACAGTGCATTTTCTGATACTTATTTCCACAGTCAACACATTCAATTCTGATACACATCTGAATTCAATTCTTTCTTCAATCTCAATACTTTCCTAATATTGAAACTACAAAACATTACAAGTTTTTCCTACACAAAGACCACAAGTAACACAGTGTACATCATACAGTTACTCAACTGAAGAATAATCTACCTCATATTGTAGATGTCTAAAACACCAATCCAACATGTGAGAATCTGTTCCATACGGAGGAGCTGGAAGCGTACTACATTTTTGCAATTTTTTATCATCCCCTGAATACACATTACATTGTGTACACATAGTTTCTTTCATATCCCCACCTATTTTAGTTCATAACAGTTTCTGTTATCAGCATAAAATAATGAAATGTTGCCCAAAGTTTCCAGTTTGACATAATTCATGGTTGAGAAGCCTATCTTGTATACATTCCTTATCTCCTTCAACGATGAATCAACCACTAAAAGTTGCTCATCACAGTTAATTAATCTAAGGTATCAGGAAGTTGTTACGTTGGGAACACTCTTCAGTTTTAGAAATTTAATATCTGCAGAATTCAAGCTGAGTACCCCCTATGTTGGCCTTGTCAGTAACAACATATATTATATTATGCGAAACCATAAAGTCAACAACCCTCCCTGGATTTCCCATTGTCGAATAAGTAACCCAATCACAATTTTGAGATTGATAGACACACAAACTCCTAGAACTTTTACATAAAACCACCAAGACAAATTCATCCGAGCATTTGCCAAAAGCAAGTAAGACATGATTAGCAAAAATATTAGACTTAACTTCAAAGGTAGAGACATTGATTATCTTCTTTATTCTTGTAAAAGGATTGCTTAGTAAAAATGAATTATTATACCCCACCATGATAAAATATCCACCAGAAGACGTAACATAGATAGAGCGGAGGAAGCACTCTATCATCTTCAAGCAATAAATCTTTTGGTCAAACAAGCTAACAAAGGAATATGATTCCTTATGATTATACGAAACTTGAAGAAGTAACGGTTCTTGCGATGCCAGTAAATTTCTCCAATAAAAAACCCTCCAATGCTTGCACACACCGGCAAACCGAAAGAGATCGTCAAAATCTAGTGTTTTGGAAATGATATCAAGCACATCAAAAGGAATATGACAGTTCCCTGCTACATTCCTCACCTTTTTCCCTTTAGATCACAACAATAGAACAGTGTAAGGTTGGTGATTTCTAAACATGTTTATTTATTTATTTTAGGAACATAGGGTATTTTATTGTTTATTTGATAATATCATGGAATACGAGGGAGATAAAGAAATATTTATTACCCCATTTTCCCATCTTCAATTCAATCTTAAAGAAATATATACTTGTCAGTAATGACCAGTCAACATAAACTTTTGCAGTAACACCAAAACTCAACAGATATATACAGCAGCCAAAAGGATAAAACTTGTAACACCAAAATTCACTACTATCATGTATCAAACAATAAAACTTGCAACATCTAAAACATAACAAATTGAGAACCACAGAGTCCTACTCAAATTCAACTGACATATACCGAAAAATGTGAAAACTTTGATCACTAAAATTCACCATGTATCACACAACAGTGCCTTGCACAAATACAGCTAAAACATAACAAATTGAGAATCATAGGCTCCTACTCAAAATTTAACAAACATATACCACAGTGAAGAATATAAAACTTGCAACACCAAAATTCACAAGTCAAGAAGGCTATAGTCAAGAAATGGCCGTTTCAAGGAAGTTCTTATACACAAAAGGAGACCCTCTCACAAATATTGTTTACAATACACTGAATACTTTGAAGGGGAAAGCTACCGAAAATACTGCAGACTTTGTATTTCAAAATACAAAGCAGTTACTGCGTCATAGTTTGGTAGAGATGGTCGGTGTACATCGGGAACTAAAACCCTCCTTAACAGTAACTGAAGCAATGTGGGAGTTTCTGGTACATTGCACCAGAAGGTCAACTGAGTGGTGGTGATTCTAGCGAGCAAAGCTCTGACAAGTCTTCTGTTCCCCCACCAAAGTTAAATGTTCAATCTGATATGATTGGAAGTATGAGGGTGACAACTTTCACTAATATCTCCCAGAAAAGTAAATCAGAATCTAATTCTCAGCTGATGAAGAGCAGAAAACACCATAAAGAGTATACATCAGTACTTAGGGAGAAGTCCTTTCATATGAAAGAACCTAAAGCTTGTGGAAAAGTGGGTGTTAAATTAGGAAAGCTTACAAGCGAAAGCGGTTCGTTTGTTGAAAAAAAAAACAACCATCTGAAGTTCCAAATCAGAAAATGAAACATGGCTCCTCAAATACAAAAGGAGTGTTAGTATTGCAAGAGGTAGCGCTGCAAAATTACCCACAAAGGATGCAACGTCTACTTCTCCCACAGTGAAAACAGCCAAACCAAAACCTAAGCCATTTCCTCTGCCACTCAAAAGGATCAAAATTACTGCGCTGGTATTCCTTTTGATGAGGCTTCGGGCAAGTATGTGCCACAGGATGAGAAGGACGAACAAGTTTTGAAATTAGTATCTCAAGCACAAGAAAAGCTGGAATGACTGGGCCAATAAGAAGGTTTGCAGGTAGCAGATAAGCTTCGCAAGCTTCAGGCGGAGTCTAAATCTTTGAAAAAAATAACTGAAGCTTATAGATAAGAAAGAAAATCTTTAGAAGAGAATGCTGAGAAGAGGATCTCTGAAGTGGAGAATGCCATGGAAAATAATCAAAAGCAACTTGAGAGTGCCACTTCTTCCAGGCAAAGAAGTCCTTGAGAAAGAGTTGGTGTCTGCTAAGTCGTTGGCTAAAAATTCAAT
Organism: Medicago truncatula; assembly: GCF_003473485.1. Taxonomy (NCBI): domain Eukaryota; kingdom Viridiplantae; phylum Streptophyta; class Magnoliopsida; order Fabales; family Fabaceae; genus Medicago; species Medicago truncatula. Next base: position 2,461,648 of record NC_053042.1, read on the forward strand.
GGCAAGTTATCAACAAGCACTAGATATAGAGCATATGACTATTCAACAAGTCGAGTCGTGTGGAAAACGGAGTTGGATATGCTTCAAGATGAACTTGAGAAAGAGAAGCAAAAGTTAGCTAACTTGCATCAGGAGATAGAAAAGGGGAAAAATCTTTAGCCAATACTGAGGCATGTGGAATTAAGTACGTATGATAACTATTGTTTATTCCCCTTTCTGTAATTGAATTCACTTGACCATTATAATAAAATTCTCCATTCCTTTCTTTACTATTTTTCTGCTATATTTTACTGTTCTCTTTTCTGGTACGCATCACCGGACATGCATAGGCACCTAAAAAAGACGGATACTTCAGTTTGACCTTCCGAATAGTCAATTTTTATTTTTCTTTTTATATTTACATATACATGGTTGACAATTTTAACCGTGTACTGCAAACATAGGTGAGATGGGCGGTTAACTCTTGCTATTTGAAGGATGTTCCTTTAGTCTCACTGTTAAAAAGTACAAATCATAAATTAACTCAAAACGTTGCTTGTTGCTTCTAAACCAACTAAAATGAACTCATCTAGGGATTTGCACTCCCTTAGATTTTCCATAGGGCAGATGCTGGTATATGCATAACTTTACATTTTAAATTTCTTGACAAGTTTATTGGTTTACATGGTAAAAACTAGAATCTGATTGAGCCAAAGTATAGGAACATGGGTGAGATGAGAGGCTATCTCTTGCTATCTGAAAGATGTTCCTTCAGTCTCACCGTTAAAAAGTACTATTATCAAACTATAAAACTGAGGTAGAATTCTCATTAAGATTTTCCTTCAGTCTCACCGTTAAAATGAATTGTTGTTGTTGTTGAAGACTTATTGTTTTGAGAAAAATCATTTTAAACAATTTCATAACTTGTACAAATGTCATGAAACGAGCGAGTTCGATGTGTTAGAGCCTCGGGTTATGCCTCGGATCACTTTTGATGATTGGGAACTTTAACCATTCGATTTTTGGTCGAAATTGGCGAAAACCCGCGGCCGAAACACGTGAAAACGCACGTTTACGGAGCGCTGCGCCTGCATAAGGGCGCTAGGCGCCCACAAGTCAGGGAGTCAGCGTTGGGCGCCTCCCCTCTAGCGCCAGGCGCCCCAGACAGGGCAACATGCTTGTTGCTCCGTGTTCGGGTGCTTGGGGGTGGACGTGTGAATGTCCTAGGCGATCGTTTTGAAGTGTTCTTTTGCTGTTTTCACTTACTTTTATACTGGAACACATTTGGCTTTGTCGAAACTTCAATTTCCCAAATGGTTTGAAACTTGAGATTGTGTCATTTCGGTTTTTCGGAAATTGTCAAAACTTGGTTTTTATGAACAAAAAGGGGTTGCAAGCTTAGTCTACAGTTCTTATAGACTTAGACAAGGCTTGTAAGGTTAGTACAATGTCTTAATCATGTCAAACTTGATTTTCGGGTGAGATTGTGGAAAATGTGAACTTGGGTTTTCTCATACGAACTTAAGCTATTCTTTGAACTAATGTCTAATAGTTTGTAAGTAGCTTAAGCTCATGACTACATGATTGATTAAGGTTGTTTGAGAACTTCAACTTGTCTATGTTGTTTGGGAAATGTCAATATTGGTCGTTTGCCACTTGACACGGTCTTTGGTCGCAAATGTTTCTTGAGCCAATTGTCTTATGAATTGTTCTGACCATTCTTATATGACTAAGTGAAGTTGTATGACTGAATGATTGTATTGAATATGATGTGTATCATGAGATGTGTATGCTATCTTACTCAGGATGTAAGAAATGCTTGTATTGGTGAAACTATATGTGATAGTTGATGTTGAATGACATTGTCGATTATTGATAATCATGTTAATGTGTGATGGTGAATATTATGATTTATTTGTGTATGGGCATGTTTTCTTGATAATGCAAATGTGGTGGAGATAATCAATATAATTGGGTGTTGTCCTATATATTGAGGTGAAAGTTGTGGATTGTTGTCGCATTATCGAGTCTTGTTACATGTCCATGCATCATAGTCGTGTTGAGATTTTATATGATGTTTTATTCATTATTAGGCCCCGACCTAGCAGAGATCTTTTGAGATCTAGTTATGGACTTCAGTCTTGCAGAGATCTTTTGAGATCTAGTTTGTGGACTTCGGTCTTGCAGAGGCCCTTAGTGGTTTGGATATGGGTGACGACTTTGAGGTGATTTGGTACCACATGCATATATGTGTCAATAGGTGCATATCATGACATGAGTCTTATTTGGAAATGTGATTGGTGATTGTGTATGAATAATTGTGAATTGATATTTGTTCATGACACATGTGATTGGTGATTATTGATGTGAGATATTGGGGTTTGATGTAAGTATATGTATGAGAATATTATTGATCAAGTGTATGATGTTTATATTGAAATATCCATGTTAATTGTTATTTGGATTATGTTGATGTAATGCTCACCCCCAATGGTTTGTCCGCCTGCTTGCTTGTATGGGTAAGTAGACGTTGTGCAGGAGTAGTTGCTTGGTGAGTCTTTTGTGCTTGGTGGATATCGGGAGCTTTCTCCGATATCGGTGTTAGAGTTAGATTGGCTCTGATCTAGGCGTCGTTGTGTCGGTCTAGATTAGCTTTTGTTGGACTTTTGTTATTTTTGGAGATTTACCCGTATGTTGGGATTTTTGAGATTCATCTATGTTGATGTAATAATTGATTTATGACATGTATATGTTGAGTACTCTAGTTTATATGCGACTGTTGAAGTTTATATACATGTTTATATGGTTTTGAATTTTGGATGATGGCATAGCCTCTATTTCTTGAATAAATGTATTATTCGCATGTTTAAGTGTTTTAATAGAAATAGGAGTGTTACACCACCTCTCACACTGAGTCATCAGTAGGGCATGGGGCACAGTGGCGTAGCCCAGGTACACCAAGTCATGTAACCTGCTCTGCCTAAGCGGATCCCAAAACCAATCCTGATTCCCGTTTGGGCGTCCGAGACTCAGGATCTTAGGCCCATGATTAATAGGTTTGACCACACGCAACTTACGAACCTGAAATAATAGAAAAATAAACATAGTTTAAACAAACACACATATAAAGAAAACAATTAAACATAAAGAAAAGAATTTAAAAAAAACACATATTTAAAGAAAATAATTAAACATAAAGCAAAAGAATTAAACAAACACACATATAAAGAAAACAATTAAACATAAAGTAAAAGAATTAAAAAAAAACACATATAAAGAAAATAATTAAACATAAGAAAAAACATTAAAAAAACACATATAAAGAAAACAATTAAACATAAAGTAAAAGAATTAAAAAAAACACATATAAAGAAAATAATTAAACATAAACTAAAAGAATTAAAAAAAACACATATAAAGAAAATAATTAAACATAAAGTAAAAGAATTATAAAAAACACATATAAAGAAAATAATTAAACATAAAGAAAATGCATTTAAAAAAATTACACTTACGTTATCTGAATTATACCAAAGTGGCAACGCCACATGACCGGCATAAGAGTGCAGCAAAGATAAGTCTGTCGGTTCTCCAGCAAAGGGAGGGTCCTCAAGTAACACATCCGGGGCAGCAGCTGCTGCAATGTCACCGTCGTCTCCTACATGCTGCTTGTGGTATATGATCCTATCAGTCGTATCGTGGTGTACCTGATCCTGATAGTTCAGGTACTCCACCCCAGACGGGTCCACAACCTGTGACTCCTCAGGCTGTGTAGCCTGAGAACTCCCTGAATCATCTCCCCTCCGACCTCTACCCCTCTTTGGGATGTGGGCGCTCTACCTCTCCCTCCGGTGGCTCTGGGTCATCGCTCGCCTACCACCAATCATTTTAGATGGATCAATGGGGTCATGGTCGGCCATATCTACACAAAAAATAATAAAATTAGCATCATTTCCATAACCTAATCAAACACATTAAACCTAAACTAAACATAAACATAATCAAACTCATTAAAAGTACAACAATGAACATCATTTCCATAACCTAAAATCATTCAATATAATCATCATTACAATAAAATTTATATCCATCATTTCCATAATAACCTAAACATCATTCAACTTATACATTCAACCACTTTATCAAACACACTAAACCTAAACATAACCTAAACTTTCAAATTCAACCATTTTATTAAATTAGCACATTGAACCTAAACATTATCATACACACTATCATTCACATTCAAACATAAATAATCAAATGCATTATCATACACATTCAACCTAAACATAACCTAAACAAAACATAATTCAATATACACATTGAACCTAATTCAATATACACTTTTTCAATATGCATTCAACCTAATTCAATATACACTTTTTCGAATTACAATCAAGATCATATCCATAACCTAAACTAAATAAATAATCAATAAAATTGTTATTGAGGCATTTTATCAAACACTTTGTGTGCAAAGTATAAAACATTCAAATTGTGTTTATTTGGCTCCATTCCAAACCACATTATACTTAAAAATCATTCAAACAACAATTACAACAACTACATTCATCTATAACATCATAATAACACATGCAATCATCAAATTATCAATTTTAAAATCAACTCTAACCACATACAAACTACTCTAATTTTTTTAAAAAATCAACCTAAACAAATTAACATTATGATTAAAATGATGGCTAAACTCCACTTTTTGCCACCTAAGTTTCAAAATGTTGCGATTTTGACCCCCTATTAAAAAAAATGGCAAAAGTGACCCCTATGTTTAGGGAATATGCTCTTTTGACCCTCTAACATAAGGGAAATATGTTTTTTTTAACCCTTATCTTTACAAAAAGTTGCGATTATGACCCATTTTCTGGGACACGTGGCATCTTCTGAGCAATTTTGGGATGAAATGGGCCAAAATTGCTATTTTTTTAATAGGGGGCCAAAATCGCAACATTATGAAACATAGGGGGCAAAAAGTGCAGTTTAGCCTAAAATGATTGACACAACTTACTTGTGATAATGCGCAGTTGATTTGCTTGCAATTCGTGAAAGAAGATTTGGTGAAGATTGGAGAAAATTTGTGAATTTTGTGAAGTTTTGGAAAATGGGGAAGTCCGGTTTGCGTTCTGGTTTAGTGCAGATTTCCTCGGCAGTTAACTACCGAGATTCTCCTCAGCAGTTAACTGCAGCCGGATTTCCAAAACTTCGGCAGTTAACTGCCGAGGGGTAAAAGGGTTATTTACTCGTGTGTCACGGCCTTCCGCAATGTGGGAACAACAATTCTCATTTGCTATAATAATATAATAACAAAAAAAAAAAGAGAGAGATAGGACTCATAGGAGATTGGTTCGAACTCGGAGTAAAGAAGTTTCAACAGTCAAAACCCTAGTCTTCTACCACTACCAAAAACCCATCATCGATTCATCTTCTCTGATGGCTTCTCGTGGAAATCGCAAACGGAAACGTGGCTCTGTCGAAGAACGTATTGACCTTATCCATGTCACGCTCAGAGTTGCTAATATTGGCAACAGGACTGCATACATGAGGGACTTGAAAGAATACTTGGAAGCGATGGATGATCTCCAAACACTACTAGATTCTGGTAAATCTTAGATTTTTCTTCAATCTTTTCCTTTGTATCAAATTTAACTTATGTTTTATGTGTTTTTAGGTTTAGACTACGGTATGCTTGCGGCTGGATCTATAATAGAAGATATACTAATGCATCTTAAAGGGCCATCTGTTATGATGCGTAGGCTTTGCTGCAAAACCCTTGCGCAGATCGACTGGGGCCCAAAGGAGGAGGAGGAGGTAATGTTATCGATTCATCTCTGAATAGGTTAAAGTTTTTTGGTTGCATTGTTTTAGCTTTAGGTTACTTTATCTCTGAATTTCTGAATGTAATGAATACATGTTGAGTATATGGTTTTTCAATCTATACATGCTGGCTTGGTTTGTGATTTTAGCATTTTATGCAACATAATGTAGCTTCAAACAAGGGAGCACCAATATTTTTTATTTCCTCCCCATGCATATGAGATGTTTTTTTTTCAATCTATACATGCTGGCTGGTTTGTGATTTTAGCATTTCATGCAACAATATACATAAAAGAATATATATTTTTTTCCTTGTGGCTTTTGTTAAAAGAATTTGTTGAATGTACATGCTTTTGTGGTAAGGGAATAGTTATAGACAAAGTTCTGTGAGTTCACCGACATTGACATTGATATTTTTATGTTGCTACATGTGTTTGATCTTATGCTTGCATCTTGTATTTTTTTTTTTACTCTTCTTATGGATAATTTGTGGGATAAAATGTTTATACCTCCCTTTTGTATAGGGACTGCTAGTCTTAAATCTTTTGTGATAAGGTAGCATTTTAATGAACATTTTTGTAAGTTTCTAGACTACGATGATGCAAAGCTTTGAGTTGTCTTTTGTAGAAGCATGGTTCGAAATTGAATTTAATACCCTTCCTTCTTCTATAGGTTTCAACATATTTTAGTAAGTGATGTTGACTTGATCATATTGAATTTAGTATGAAATTTGCAATGCTTACCTTATTGTAGTATGTGTGATATATATTATGCAGTTTCTATTAATAGTTAGTTATTTCATTTATACCGGCTAATATGACTGAGTGTGTTATTGTTGTCATTATTAGAGATATATATCAGTCATATAGTTACTAGTTAGTTAGTGCCTATAAATAGGCTTAAGGTGTCACATTGTAACCAACTTTTCCCAATTGTAATAATATTCATTTCCATCAATAAGTTACTTTTATAGCTTTTCTCTCATTCCTTCCATGGATGCCATGTTTCCTAACAGTCATGATAAATATTAGCTGCTAGCATGGATTCATAAAGGTTTTTGGTGCTTTTGTTTTAGCTTTAAAAAAAGATAGGGTACTTTGTCTCTGAATTTCTGTTTTTTTTTTTTGTTTGCAGCAACATAAACGATGTATTTGTGGTTCCGGCGTGATTAAGGACCTCATGAACATTCTGGAAATGTGTCAACGTCAGGAATCCTCCTCAGCAGTTCTTGATACCAAAACAATTTGCGTGGTGATGAACGCAATTGCTTGTCTAATTGATTGCCCTGGGGGCATTAAAATAGATGATCGAATTCCTTTGGTTCACTGGTTTTTTGCAAAATCAAATTTTGAAGTGAAAACATCTTCACTCCATGCTCTAAGATATCTCTGCTTTCATAATGAAGAAAATGCTATGGAGGTAATTTATTAATATTCTTGTAATAAAAAAAATAAAGCTATTTTATATTTGATATTATTTATCTGATCATTATCTACAGATTAGTAGGGTTGCACCAAAGATTATGCTGTCTTTAGCAGACATGTTGGTGTGCAAAGATGAAAAAATTTGTCATTCTGTTGTATGTCTATTTCTCTCTCACTCTCTCTCTCTCTCTCTCTCTCTCTCTCTCCATCCATCCACAATGATAATTTAATATGAACATTAAATATTATTTTATTGCAGCTTCAGTTGATTTTCAGTTTAGCGGTTTCTGCTCCTGCTTTAGTAGATCACATGGATTTCCCAACTGATATGGTCCTTACATCCGTTCTTAAGATAATCAGGTATGAAAAGCATAATATTTTCGAGTGCATCTGATTTTGCTGTCAGATACAATTCCACTTCCATGCTTCTCTCTCCCTCTCGCCGGCGCCGGTGCCGGCGCTGCTCTTTCCATTCATACAACGGCGGCGGGGAATTCATCAATTGTAAAGATAGCTTAGGTTTCTACTGTATTGAACATCAATTATTTAACTCGATACTGGTGTTCCTTTTTTAAGTCTGATTATCTATGAAAATGCTAACAAATTGTTAGCATTTTCATGGTTAGGCCTGTATATGACAGAAAAAAACAGAAGCGCGTGGCCTTGTATTTGACAAAACAATGTTTTTTCCAACCCTTTTAATCCCAACCCTTGATTATTTATTTTGCCACATGTCACACATCCATGATGGTAAATGGAGCAAAGATGGACTCAATATTTTCATTTCCAGATTTGGATTGCAGGATTATTTTTTTTTCTTCCAATAACAGTTGCTCTTTATTTGTCCTTAAACAGAAAGGAGAACGAAAACTTGGTTGTTTTGGGACTGTGTATCCTTTGTACGATTGTCATTCGGAAGGGCAAATACAAGGTTGACATTACTTTCAATATATTCATAATCGTATTATCTGATAAACTATGACTTTTAGAATGTTAGGCGTTACCAAACTTGTGAATGTTAGACTTTAAGAATGTAACCATTGTGTTAAATTGTTTTGTATGAATGTTTTAGGTTGCACTTGCTCAACTTGGTGTAATACCAATTTTGATGCAAACGGTTCAATCGGATAACGAACAAATCAAACTATATACTGTCGGGTTATTGCATGAGTTAGGCAAGGTAAATTCTGTTTGTTATTACTACTACCATTTATTTAAATCTCCTTGTGAAATTAATCCTTGGTGGCGTGCTTGCTGCATGGTTGTTCGAAAGTGAACTCCCATTCTAGAATTTAAACTGTGTCGTGCTAACCTCTTTAATTTGCTGCGCATATGAATTGTTGGTTGCTGCTGCTACGTGTTATTCTTCCCTGTTATTCAATTTCCATTTTTTTCCCTGCCGTTTAAGAATTGGGGTTCCATTCAATTGGATTGTTGTTGTGCACTGTAGCCGTGCTAGTTTCATCAAATTGGTGGATAAATTGCTTGCTACAGCTTTGTTATTCTTTTGATATATTATTTTTAAATTTAATGTAGGATTTTCATAACCAAGTGGCCATGGTTGATGAGGACTGTTTACCAAAAATTTTCGATCTGTTCAACATTCAACATCAGGGTATGCGGAAAGCAGTTCGTGGGCTTCTCTTCAATTTTGTCAACAATAAGGTATTTTTATATGACTGAAAATTTAAATAAACTATTTTTCAATTTCAAAGCAAGGTAAATGATGGTCAAATTTTTTTTCTCTTCCCGTGTAGGTTGTAATATCCCAGTTCATCACTGGAGGCTGGTTTGAAACAATTTTGGAACTGAAAGGAGGCACTTTTGGTTATTATGTTAGTATCTCATGTCTATATCAACCAAGCTTTGTCCCACTAAGTGGGGTCGGCTACGTGGATCAAATTACGCCATAATGTTCTATCATAAAATGTATTTTGATCCAGTGTGAAAAATCTGCGTTTTCCTGAATTATTTTTTTATTTGATGTAGGATGATGATCCTAGTGAGGCTGCAAAAATTATCAAAAAGCTGGCGAAGAATCACCATCATGTATATCTCTGTCTCCACACTAGTTTTGTTATTTAACTGCAATTCTGCAATTCAATATTGTTTTAAAATTCTGAAAGGTGGAAGTATATGAGATTTAAGTTTCAGATGATAAATCCATGTGTATCTAGAATAAGCATCCACATAAGTTAGAAAATAGGTATATCCGTAGGAGGATTCAATTGGTGCAGGTCCGCATAGGTCACAAAAAATCAGTTCAATAGGCTTAGTTGAGATGCAAAAGATGGAAGTCGATGAACTGTACCAGAACAACAAGCAATACAAAAGCCGGACAAGCTTTTAATAGGCAATTTTATATTACAAAGTCTGCTATGCCAGATGCTATATATGGAAGGAAAAGACTCAACAAGTAACTAATCTTTAGCTTATTCTAACCGTGTGTTTGTTTCAAGTTTACTAAATTTATTCCTAGGAATAACGTTCCTTGGAATATAAAGATGGGAATTTTATTCCAAGGAATTTAGGAAAATTATGTTTGGTTAGCTTTATATATTCCTAGGAACCATAAAAATAGGGATTATAATAAGTAAATTATTTATGAATTTATTCCCATCTCCATGGGAACTTTATTCCCACCCTTTTCCTTGGGAAATTTTTTCTATTCCCAGGAACATTTTATACCCGGGAATAAAATTTAGTAAACTTGTAACAAACATAGGCATATACATTCCTATCATTTTATTCCCGGGAATCAACAATTATAACTTGAAACAAACACACCCTAAAGTTTTGTTTGTTTTTATTCTGTTAGGTGCGTGGAGAATTATTAAATTTAATGAGAGAGTCAAGTCAGCTGGAGAAAGTGAGAATTGCGGTGGCACTTGCCCACTTTAGCAAAGTACCAAAGCATTTCAAACTAATATTTCGTGATAATGGAGGTAAGTGTTTCTGCTCAGTGCTGATAGATGTAAATATCTCTGTTATGAATTATTGATTACTTCTCCTGAGGTCTTGGTTGAACCAGACCTCTCTTTCTTGTCTTCAATGAATGTTTTTGGGATGAAGGAAGGTAAGAGGGTTAGGTAAGACCTCAGGAGAAGTAATGTGGTTTTCTGTTCTAGATTAGGTGACTGAGTTTCTGATTAAGGCGAAGAAGCAGAATCTGGTGATTGAGGATGCAGAGAAATAGACCTTGGGGTGACCAAAGTGTGTGTGTGTGTGTGGACATGTTAGTGGTGTGTGTGTGTATGGACAGGTTAATCTGTGACCTATACCTTTAGAGGAAAAAAAAGGCCATGTTTGCTGTAGTACAATACAAGTATATTTGTTTAACTACACATGCATTAATTATTTTATTATATATGTAGGTCTAGACTTTCTTGTTTACAGCCTTCTTGATGCTTCGAACAAAGAACATGTGGCTGTAGCTTTATGCAAATTAACAAATAAATTTTTGCTTGTTGAAAAAAAAACAAATAAAGTTTTGCAAGATGTTCCTATTGAGCCAAATTTGCAAGTGGATAATGTGAAGAAATGTTATGAGCATTCCAGAGCGAAGTCTGACAGAAGACTTTCTGCGGAATGCATTATTTTTACGATAAGGAACTTTCAAGAGGTTCTTCTCAGGTATTGACATAGTGTATTATATTAGTTTTTATTTAGAAACGTAATGATGCTCTTACTGATATGATACAATTTGTTTTTTAGGGATGGTCTGTTTGCTGATGAGATGGTTGGAGAGATCCGATCTTACTTGCGGAACTTGCTGAAGCGCATCTAAGTATCTAAATGGATGAGAATATGAAACATTAACTTGGTGTACGATTGGATTCACACTGAGTTTAAGATAATTGGAGAGATCCGATCTTACTTGCGGAACTTGCTGAAGCGCATCTAAGTATCTAAATGGATGAGAATATGAAACATTAACTTGGTGTACGATTGGATTCACACTGAGTTTAAGATAATCACGAGTCATTCAATATGTTGACTTTTTGACTCAATTATATTTTTAACCCTCTACTATGACTGATGTGAATTTCACTCTCCATCACTTTTTTATTTTTTATTTATTTAGAGTTTTTAGATTCTTGTAGCTAATCTATTGGAGGTCCTTTGACTCAAGAAAAATGAGTAGAGTTAATTGACCAAAAGAAAGAAAAAACTTTAGGTGCAATTATTGTATGTGGTCTGAATTAGGCCTCACCAAAAATATAATTAGTTCTAATTTCTTTAATGAAGTTACGTAATCCTCCCGAAATTAAATTCATAATTCAGAAATTATTATACTATACTTGACTTGCTCCACAATTTTAAGGTCTTGTATTTGACGGCTTCTTCCATGGACCACTCCTCAATATGTTTTATGATGGACCATGATTGACAAGAAATTTTGTATGTTTAGTAATGAAACATATTTCTATCCCTCGAAAACTAGTTTAATAATAGTTCAAAAGTACAGTATATAATCAGGGCTGACCCCTGATGTCAAGAGACTTAAAGTAAATTTTATAATGCGGTATTTTGAAATAGAAAAATAAAGTTAACTTTTGTTAGATTTCAAAATTTGACCAAAAAAATTGAGGACTTAAAATTTATCAACTAAGATAGATAAATATTGATTATTAGTATGTCATATTTATAGTTAAATTGACATTTTATGAGACCTTTTTTAACCCAAAATTTTGAGGCATAAAGCTTTTGCTTGAGTGACTTAACCCTCATACCGGCCCCGAGTATGATAATTTCTACTTAATTTTATGAGACTTACCGTGACAATAATATACATGTATTTAATTTTACAAAATTTCAGTATTTTTACAAAAACGCAAAAAGTTGAATAATTATCTTGACTAAAATCAAACAAATTTTTATAAGGGGTAAAAGCTAGATAATATATATATATATATATATATATATATATATATATATATATATATATATATATATATATATATATATTTGCATGTACTAAAAATATCTCTGTGCTTTGTTCTGACGGGATCTAGTTGGAAAGGAACACACAAGTTTAATTAAAACAACTAAAAAAAGTAAAAATACAAAACCTTAAAATTGTAGAGCATGTGCTGCCAAAGTCTAATAATAGTTCAAAAGTCCAATATAATTTCAAGTCAAGTATAGTATAATAATTTCTACTTAATTTTATGTGACTTACCATGACGAATTAAAATATAGGAGTACCGGGTCATTGCAAATTATAATTTCATAAAAGAAAATACCGTTTAGAGTAATATTTTATGTCCATCTATTTGTTTTTTAATTACACTAATGCATATTCTCAACTTTTGTACTATATAATAAATAAAAAATAATCATTATTAACTAGTAAGAGACCAACTAGGGATGGCAATGAGTACCCAATGGGTAGGGTTTTATAGTGCCCATCCCCATATCCACATTTGTAAGAAATACCTATACCCGTGTTCGTACCTTCGTGGGCAACAACTTTAGTGTCCTTCCCCATACCCCTATGGGTACCTAAGTGCCCATACCCTCACCCATTACCCACACTTAAGCTATGAAAAAGGAATGAAAACATCACAATTGAAATAAAACTATGGTCCAATAAAAAAGCATCCAAAATATCCCTAAACAATTGTACATCGGCAAGATGAAGTTGTTATTGTATTAAGTAGTTTTTTTATTTAGGTTTGAATTTAGGCTTAAATAGTTAAATAAATTAATTAATTATACACCAAAAATAAATAATTATTTAAAATATTATATAAATATATATATGCAGGGTTGCGGGCCTGGGTAGTATAATACCCTTACCCGTGCCCATACCCATAACAATTTGTGGGTATTATCCGGACCCATGTCCATACTCATGAAAACGGGATTTTATCCTACCCATTGTGGGTATTTTTTGCGGGTATCCATTGGGTCTGGATCCAATTGTCATCCCTAAGACCAACTGACATTGAGTGTCTCTTCTAGATTACTTTTATGTTCAATTCCCATTGATTCGTCACATCACCAAGCAATAGCCCATTAAAATTGTTTTTCTTTTTCAAATGGTGGTTTAATTACCTTTTAATGCTTGTTTGATTATTTTTTTAATGCTTATTAACCGCATTAACTATGTTGACTTGAACAAATAAGGACGGTTATGGTATACACTTTCCGATCACTAATATACTCAACATTAGCTATTTGACCTTAATCAAACAATTTTTTTGACAAAAAAATCTTACAGTCAGCATTACAAAAAATTTATTGATTGATAATTGTCATTGTGGTGAAGAACCAAAATCTCAGAGTTTGATTTCTGTTTTTAAACTAGCTTACTGTTCCATTTTCCAACTTATCACAATCATAGCCAATCACCATCGAGAGAAGAAAGTGGCAATCAGTACAAAGTATATATGGGAACAATTCATACTATGTGATACAATTGCAAGTTTTCTGTAGGCATCACTTGTTTTGTTTTCCATTAATAATTCATTAATCCAGTTTTGTTTGTCTTTAAAATATAAATCTGCAAATTACACACCGTTTGACAAGTCACGAGAATTATTATTTAACTTTAGCAATCATAGCAACTAACAACAACTCAAATAAGATTGAACCTTTCAGCATTTGTACATTAAGAACTTTTTCGTAAGTACAATTTATCGTGCATTGCTACTTTATTTAGGATACTGTAAGGAATAAACAATCAGTGGTCAATACTAATATCACTAACTTGATCACTTGTATACTTGTGCTTATTGGTGATAATAAGTAAATTATTGCCTGAATATCTACATAAAGTGTATAAAAGTCAATTTGATGTCAGAAAATAATTTACGTAGCAGAATAAGAAAACTTACTTTCAAACTGATGATGACTCAGACAATAAGTTGTCGCGATTTTTTTGAAATTTTTTATGTTGCGTCTGAAAATAAGGGTGGACATTACTGACTCCATCCAAGTATAATTGAGTTTGCATTTCAATCAGGCGCGACACCTACAATGAAAAATCAATGTTAACATTTTCTTCTTAGTTGATCTTTCAATGTTCCAGAGCAATATAAAGAATTCAAGACACAGATACAACACATTTAGAACCAACTAGTCAGTCAGAAGTTTAGCTTACAAGATAAATTGCATTTGAAATTAATTAGCAGCATATATCCTAATATTATATGTTCAGCACCATTTATCATGAAATATGAGAATGTAGTATATGTTAAACTCGCCACCAGGTAGGAAACATATACGGAAAATAAATCAAGGAAAATCATTATGAAATGCAACTACAGTACTTGCAGTGAGGAAAAAGAGATACTACAGGGAACCATTTCAGCATAATGTTATGAATGGTTTTGTAAATATTGTTGCACAACTAAAATTCAGGAATGGTAACTACTCACAGCTCTCTGAAAAGTAAACAGCTCTTCCTGACCAGATAGTATGGATGTGATGCCAACAGGGGTACCTCCTGAGCCCACGTTGCCTTCTGCTAAGACATCGCGGCGAAGTTTGCTGCCTTCAGCCTCTGTTTCAAACTGGAAACTGGAACCGAAACAAGAGTGAGGAGGCTCAGTTACCAATGCATCATATAATTAAGAGTGCTAAATTTCAATCAAAAGCAAATCTGTCAGTCAGTGGCTGTTAATACATCATTAAGAGAAACTTACGATAAAAAGAATGTTGGCCCAAAGAACAGAACCTATGAAAACTACTAATTATAACCACAAATTGTCAAGAGAAATCTAGTTTATAAGGAATTTGACGATTTCCTTAATTTTAAGTCTGACTACATTCTATGCCATGTTTGGAAACACATTGGAAGTTTACCTTTTAAATCAAGGATATGGTCTCCAACTTCTCAACTCAATCAGTAAAACCACTTTTACAATCATCTTGGGCTCTACGCAACCTAACTTTACTCAAAAAAAAGGAAGCAACCTAACATAGATCTCTGGTGCATTTTGAGCAAAAACCCTCCCTTCTTGCCAAATAATTTTTTTTATGCTATAAAAAAAAGGGGAGTCCGGTGCACTAAAGCTCCCGCATGCGGAGGGTACGGAAAGGGGTCCCACCATTTTGGTGTATTGTACGCAGGCTTACCCTATTTTTCACACAGGAGGCTGTTTCCAGGACTTGAACCCGTGACCTTTCAGTCACGTGACAACAACTTTACCGTTGCGCCAAGGCCCCCCCTTATATTTTATGCCATATTTTTTACACAGGAGGTTGTTTCCAGGACTTGAACCCGTGACCTTTCAGTCACGTGACAACAACTTTACCGTTGCACCAAGGCCCCCCCTTATATTTTATGCCATATAATGGGAAAAGTAATGTTTGGTTTCTTGTTTGGTACTTTGATCAGATATAAATTTGTTGCAGGATTACAGTGACACTAATAAATAACTGTACATGGTCTGTTAGCGATCTAGAGTTTAGAGAATAACTTATATTTTATGCCATATAATGGGAAAAGTAATGTTTGGTTTCTTGTTTGGTACTTTGATCAGATATAAATTTGTTGCAGGATTACAGTGACTCTAATAAATAACTGTACATGGTCTGTTAGGGATCTAGAGTTTAGAGAATCCCTGGAGGAAGCAATAGAAATATAATGTAGAAGAGAGACAGGAATTGAGAACTGAAGAATACGAGCCAGCTTGTGGATCATGCTATTAACAAGCCTAAACTGTGGCTCAGATACACTATGAGAAATAAGAAAATAACAGGTCTGTATTTAATAATGATAATAATAATAATATGGCAGTTATATGGTAGGACGATTTTGTAGTAGTTATTTAATTGTGCAATACAGTAGTTATATGGTAGGACAACTTTAGCAATCATTTAATTGCATATTTTATATGAAGGACAATCAGAGGATGAAGGCTGAATTACAGCATCATTGATCTGTTTTGAGAGAGATCAATAACTGATAGCGAAAAAGGGCTGAAACCTCTTCAGTTGGAGATTCATCTTTAGGTGATAGGTTTTATCAACCAGGGTCAACAAAACGACAAGGTGAAACTTGGGACAAGTAGAAAATGTCAATTGAAAAGGTGGAGTTACCGATGTTTGGTAAAATAGACCTTGTAGCATGGATCACCAGGGCTGATATTTATTTTGAAGTTCAAATACATTTCAAAAAGTCAAGGCAAGACTTGACCCGGTCTCTATGCATGCAGGGAGGAACAATTGTCTAGTTTATTCTTCTCTGAGAGGTCAATAAGATTTTGACTGGGGATAAGTTGACGAAGGCTCTAATAGATCGATGCGGGGGACAAGAACAAGAAAATCCCTTTGAATAATTAGCAGTGTAAGATAGATTGGTAAAGGAAGAATATAGAGAGGCTTTTTGAGTTGATTTCCTTCCAAGTACTAAAACTACCTAAACAACAAGTTGTTGGGAATTTCACGAGAGGACTTTTAGCATCAATAAAAGGAAAAATCTTCATTCTACACTCTACAGCCTCAATAGAGTGCAGTTTATGCAAATGGCTCTAAGACCGGTAGGAAAGTTCACCTACCAGATTTGTGAGTTTGTGTGCTCTTTGTGTGCAGTTTAGTGAAGTTTTTTATTTTAAACTTATCAAAGACTCATTCTCCTAACAATGTTTCTGAATCATCTCTTTATACATCGTCTCCTAACTAAACATCTCTAACTGCTAAATATTCTTGTAACTCACACCTTCCAAGTCCTATCTTTGTCTATCTAGGCCTAACATGGTTGGTTGAGGAAATAAATATCCATGATAAGTTTTTACAATAATTACTTTGAAAATGAGTTTGCCAAGCAACAACATCAACAAATAATCTAGAATCAGGAATTTAATATATATGTTTCCAATTTGAAACTACCTATTCCCAGCTACAAGGCATAACAAGCATCAGAATCAACCACTGGATAATATAGACAGTGAAGTGATAAAAAAGGCAAACAAAATTATCACATCACTACTTCAGCAGACCCAAAGCATTTATACTTTGAAATCCAAAAGCTTTCCATGCATCATAAATCACATACAAACAGACAAAATTACCTCTCCAAGTCAAAAAGTGTGCCCTCCTCAGTTCCTTGAAATAATTCATCAATTGAAGAGGATGCCAAGCAACATAGACAAGAATGATGATTGTATAATTCGTCAATAAGAGTGATAAATCTCCGTGCCTGAAAAGTAGAGAACGTTTTTTTTTTTGTTGCTCAAAATAAGATAGGGAAGTCTAGAAAGAGAAGTGTATCAAATTGTAAATTTCAAGCATTGCATATGAAGAATAACTTAGAAAATGTAGACACAGCAAGAAAGCAAGCTTTTAACCAACAATTTGTTTTCTTAAAATACATCAGTCAATTATAAACACATGAGACCAACTCATCCCGTTTTAATTAATACCTTGTCACGAATGCGCATGCTCATCATTGGAATATCAGATATGAAAACGGTGTGATAGTTTTCAGCAACTGCAATATAATCTGCTGCACCCAACTGAAAATCAAAACAGTTAGAGCGAGGGAGAGATCTTACTTCCAGGCATCCCAAAATATTAGCTTTAGCTATTTTTACCACCACACTAAGGCATGAGTCTATTGTTGTCATGATAAATAAGTTATATATAGGATATTTATAATATAATATTTGCAAATAAAATACATATACTTTTGTGGCTCAACGAGTAACCCATTGGCATGACTAGTGACCCATCAATCCAGTACCCTGACCGAGTCGAGTACCAGTCCTAGTTTAATACCACTGGCAAAAAATTATCAAACTCAAACTTAGAACTCAATTTGTTTCCAACTAAGTTATGGGGTTTATACAAAAGAAGGAGAAGAGAAAGTGGAGACAGATCCTTCGTCACGTCGGACAGTGACGGCAGTGACTAGAAAGAATGGATAGCATGTCTGTGTATGCTTGATGAAAAGAACAAAGTTTATATAATGATATTTTAGTCAACATATTAGAAATATCTTAAACCCATCTTCTCTCCCCTCCAAATCTCCCAATGATAGAGGGGAATAAAAATGGACTGAGGAAGAATTTTGCCTCTCTTAATTCCCTCCCTTCCATTTCCTCATGGCCAAACAATATGTTCGTAACTATATTTGCTAGGAAAGAATAATTTATACAGAAACCAAACAAAGAGAAAGAACATACCGGACGACCACATAGATAGTCAAATGTAAAGCGGGCAACTCCCTCGCAGCTTTCAGGAACCTCAAGAGTCCTGTCACAAAAAACTTATATGATTCATTTATATTATGCATCCTTGTTTGACAGCATTAAATATAAATAGGAAACCCAATACCTTCCGAACATCACTGAGATGGTGTTGGAGATTACTTTTCCTCCAAATCTGCCTGTTGCATCCTGCCACTTTTTCTCAAATTTATTGATGGTTTCCCTTTCAATAGGCCATAAATAGTTTACCTGCATATCTATATCAACTTAAATTCCCATATGTTCGAGTTCTAATAGGCATAATAGGATGTGTTGTTGACATGCAACTATATACACTGAGCATGGATAGAAATATGCAGTTGACTTTTCACACAAGTATCATGAATAAATACTGTTCAAAACCAAAGAAGTATATAATAGGAAAAAAAATTGTCAGTGATGTCAAACATGGAAGTGTCCTCACTTGGGGACTTTCCAGTTTCCATCCTATGATTATATTGTTGAGTAGAAGAATTTTGGCTGTACAATATTTGTAAGGTTGGCATCATAATACTTTGTAATTGACAAAGAAGCCACATTTCCATTGAATTGGTATTTCATAATTTGGACAAAATTATATGCATTGTTTTGTTTTACTGAACAGATGATGCAAAGTAACTACTAAGATACCTTTTTTTTTTTTTTTTGTATTGATGTACAAGTACCTACTAAAGAGCCACAACTTTTTTTTATGGTTAATCAACTATCATGCCAACGTTTACACGCCTTAAGAAAACCAAATGCAACCAATATCAAAGTCAATAATATGGAATGGGCACATCAATTAGGGTATATACACAATGACATGAATTTATTGATGGACCCTTAACGATATTGGGTCATTCCATGTGTCCCTAAGTTGCCAATGCACACATTTTCACCATCAGAAATGAAGATTTCACTTTTCCCTTTGTAGGTAATACAAAGCCGAGAGAAAACAACCTAAGCTATTGATTATTCTATCTATTATATTCATTACCAAACTATCGACTTTTACATTTTATTTTAATAACTTCAGTAACTGTGTATGGTAAATGATGTATATAAGAAATCAATGGCCACAATATAGTGTAAATACAATTCCTAGAGATGCATATGATAAAAAAGAATTGGGTTAGGAAAAAATATTCAAATTATTATTGGGTATTTATCTATTAATATGTCTGATCAAACTCAAAATTACTCTACTACTATGAAATATACTGACATCACATTTGCGTGTGCAAGAAATCAATGACCAAGCAAAACTGCAAATGCAGTTGCTAGAGATGCATATCTTAAACAGCTATTTGAGGAAAAATAGATCAAATAATCGGTGGATATAATTCCACTGCTACTATGGCTGATGATAAAATTCTACCACTGAGAAGTATACTGACATCACATGTTTACGTAAATGTGATGAAAGTGACAGATTAATTCTCACCCGGTTTTCTGATCTTTGTGCTATAAAACGACGGTAGTCAATTTCACTGCCTACCAACACCTTCTCACAATGTTCTTCTAAATTAGAAAGAAGGTTTTGGAAGAATTCTGGTACCATATTAGCCTGCACAAAAAACATTTTTGAAGAAAATATCAATAAACAAATATGAGGCCCTTTTCCAATTGGTCTACAATCTAGATCTTCCAAAAAATAAATCTTCAGGGATGTCATCAGTGTGTCTATAAACCCCCTGCAACATAATCGAGTAACAAAGGAAAAGGATAACACATCAAGTAAAAAGATTGACTAATAAAGAACAGACCTCATTCAAGTCCTTTGGTGCTCGATTACTTGTAGCCACAATAATAGTTCCACTACTCAGCAATCTGCTTAGAATTCCAGATAAAGCCACAATAGCAAATACATCAACGGTCTGAAATAAAGAGCATAAATATTAAGTCATAATCTTCCTTACAAGCCAAAGTATGAAAGAAAAAGTGATATGATACAGAGGAAGCTCAGCAATCATGTTAAGAATAAGCCAAGGAGGGGAAAAAAACCAAAGCAACTCAAACTTACAACAGAAGTGTTCAAAGCCTACATTGAGTTTCTACCAGATAGTATGGTCTGGAGCAGAAAATATGGGTGGGTAAAATATTTGTAACGGAAAAACTTGACGAAATAACACATACTAAAGTAGACCAGGGAAGTGACTCAAAATGCACACTTCCTAAAATCCTTTCAAATGAATCATGAAAAACTGCTCCAATAGGGAAAGAT
Source organism: Medicago truncatula (assembly GCF_003473485.1). Taxonomy (NCBI): domain Eukaryota; kingdom Viridiplantae; phylum Streptophyta; class Magnoliopsida; order Fabales; family Fabaceae; genus Medicago; species Medicago truncatula. The sequence goes on from NC_053042.1 coordinate 2,482,290, forward strand.
GTGCCCAGTAGTCACCGAAAACAGAAAACTCAATAAGAAAATATTCCTCAAGTGTTAAATCAGAATTGACGAATAGGGGTATGGAAATCTATACTTTTACTTTAGGATACAAATATGGGGAACGCATTATAACACAGCGTAATAATCGTCCTTTACCTGTATCTCATCAAAGCACAAAATGTTAGCTCCCTTTTCCTCTCCTTCTCGATCCAGAAAAAACTTATCTGCTACATCTGGAAGAATGTGTTTCATCTGCACCTCCTTTTTGTATCTTTCTTCTGCAGCTAACCACTCCTTAGCTTTAGTGTCGAATGGAAGATTCATAATCCAACTTGATATGCCTGACTGCAAAGGCTTCTCTTCCATTTGTTTCTTCCATGTCTTGTGCATATGCTCATTTATTCTAAGCATGGCCTGCACAAGAATGGAAAAGGTATAAGTCTATCGCTTTCAGTAATATGTTCACGACAATGATTAATGGTCTTGCTATAGAAAGATGTTACATTTATTCAAGAAAATAATATTGATGACATCTATGTCATTAAGACCATAAATAAATATTCAGGTTATGCCCACAAACACAGTAAAACACTCACCTCATGAAAGTGATACCTTCTTCGATGTTTAACTATTCCTTCAGTAGCACTGTAAAACATGTCCATCAGCATTGTTTTCCCTTCAGCATTAAATATGCGAGCAAAATAATTAGAAAAGAAAGTGGAAAAATAAGACTAAATAGAGAATCGGGGTAATGCATAACATTGACTCTGACAAGCGACATAAATGAAGTAACCAGAATCTTTAAGCAATATCATAATTAGAAATTGAATCAGACCATTGTAAATTAGCATTACTGCTGAACACAAAAACCAACCAAAAAGAAAAGAGTAGATTACACTCCTCTGCCTTGAGAGCTGCTTAAACCATATTGTTCTCCCCTCTGATTATAAAATTACACTTCTATTTGAAGTTGCGACTGGTGAGCAACTATAAATGAACTCCCTCCGACATTTTTCTTCTTTTTACAATTTTCAATAACAACTATTTTGAATGCCATTAAAAAAAAAAATAACAACTATTTTGAATGTCTTGTTGAATTTATAACTTAACAAGAAGAAATGAAGTCTCCTCCTATTAACTTTGAAACTTCACCCAACCCTTCGTTTCATTTTCTTAAGTCTCAGTTGACAATAGAGGTTCAAAATTAGATATCAGTAATGTTGATACTAGCATACAGGAAAAAAAATCCCTAAAAAACATGTTTACGTAATAATGGAATAAATAGTAACTCATTCATCTTCTAAGAGAGGGGAGTGTGATTTTCAAAATCAGAGGAAAGGACAATGTAAATTTAATCATCATGAGGATGGAATGGAAAAGATAATTTACCCAAAAGACAAATAAAAGAAGGTAAGTACCACTGCCCACATTGCCATATATGTAAAGTCCTTTGGGAGCTGGAGGAGCAGTTGGACGGCGACCAACCAGTGAATCGAGCTTCTTCTCACGTTTAAGATAAGAAACCCATTTTCCTACCCCTGGATCCACATTCTCTGGTCTTTTCCTAAGTCATTAACAAACAATAAATACACAACACATGTAGCTTTTATAGAATGTACCTAAATAAAACAAAATTCGTAGCAAGGAACCACAAGCCTAATTCCAAAAACACTATTTTAACGGAAAAAAAAATCGCATAGTCATCAAAAACATACAAATTTAAGCATGTATTGGAATCAAAATCACCTAAAATTGACTCAAAATATACAATTTTAAGCATCTAAATCTAATTGAATCAAAATAACGTAAAATGGGCTCAAAATTTACCTAGAGTTTGTCCATCTTTCAGTGATTTTATTATTCAAGCGTTTCCACCAATCCTTGTCATTCTGCTGCTTCTCAACTTCGTCCATAAGAATCCTTCGGCGCTCATTCTCCCTTTTCTTCTCCCAGTTTGATAGATTAACCTAACAAGTACAAGTAAAAATTCAAACACAATCCAAAAGGCCAGAAACAATGAAGAAATCAAATTCATTAATTAAACATCTCTGATTAAGATTTTACATGATACTCTTCCATTTCTCTCTCATAATTCTCCAACCTTGATAACAAATTCTGAAGCTCTGTAGCAACACTTTCTTGGTAAGGATCGTGCTGCAACTTCCCTTGATCAACAAGATTTTTGTACTGCACAAGCGGTCCTGAAAATAGAGTTGTGTTATTTTGACACAAAAATTCAACATCAAATTTCGACACCAAATTAGATATCAAATATATGTTTAGTTGCGTTTAGTAGATAGCGAATGACTATAAAAAGGTGTTGCAACTCACATCCGAATAATGTTTAAATAAACATGATTTCCAAGTGGTCAAATCTAATATATTGTGTTTTGAAGATATGATTTCTGCTAAGAAAACAGCAGTAAAATTGAATTTGGAGAAATTGTTGATGTTGAATTGAAGGAGAAAGAGAAGAGGGATGAACCTGGATGGTTATGGTTGAGAATACGTGATGGATCGGTGCAGTAAGAAAGAAACGGAATTACGCGGGAATTGGAGATTGGGATTGGAAATGTGAGTTTGTTTTTGTTGGAGAGAAGACTCCAGATTCTTCTTCTCATTGTTTCTTCGTATTCTGAAAATTTCACTGTTTTTCTTGGATGCATGTATCGTAATGACAAGTTTGGAAGAAAGAAAGAAAGAAACAATTGGTTGATGCTGAGTGACGTGACGTGGATACTTCCTTCACCACCAAAACAAACTAAATTCAATTACGGACACCAAACTAACTAACTTCTTAACAAGGTTGTTTTCGGTGTCAATTTTTTTTCCAAATTTTACATATGATTATCTCAAAACTCATTAATCATTTATATTGAATTAAATTAGCTACTCCATCCCTCTTAAATTATATAGCATTCTAACAATCTTATATATTCTTTCCAAAAACAAAAAAAAAATCTTATATAATATATTAACAAAAACAAATGGATTTATCCAACCCCAAAGAATGCAACTATCTAACTTTCAAGTGGGCCGATTTTAGATGTGATTAACAAATACGAAATTGAAGTTATAATGCTGAAAACTTGACGTGTTTTGATAAATTCTAACACTTGAATGACCTTGATGTTTATTAGGCTAATCCTAATTCAACTTTTATCAAAAACTTAAAATATTTTTAGGTCTAAACATACGTAGCAATATGTAATTGTGAGTTGAAAATCGTGTCCCATCATCAGTATATCAAATCAAATGATTTATAATCGAACTTATTATGGGTCAAAAAATATTCTTTTCTATATGAACTTACAGGACAGTGATAGTACTTAAAAGTTGTACATGATAAAATCGAAATTCTTACTATCAACCAATACCATGATAAACCTCAAACTTCCCATAAACACACCAAAAACAAGACTAACAGAACAAACCATCTTAACCCTCCTTAACTCCCACTGCAACACACTCTCAAAACTAACTCAAATCCACGCTTTCATCCTCAAAACCGGCCTCCAAAACAACCCCTTAATCCTCACTAAATTCACTTCAACTTCCTCTAACCTCAACTCAATCCACTACGCCACCTCATTCTTATTCCCACCTTCCCATACTACTTCTACACCCACCCCCTCCTACGATGCCTTCCTCTTCAACACCCTCATCCGCGCTTATTCCCAAACACGCGATTCTAAATCAAATTCCTTCCTCTTTTACAGAACAATGCTACGTTACGGTGTTACACCCAATAAATTCACCTTTCCGTTTGTTCTTAAAGGGTGTGCTGGTATTGGGAGTTTGAGGTTAGGGAAATGTGTTCATGGCTGTGTTGTCAAGTTTGGATTTGAAGAGGATGTTCATGTGTTGAATACGTTGATTCATATGTATTGTTGTTTGGGAGAAGATGGGTTTGAGTTTGCGGAGAAGGTGTTTGATGATAGTCCTAAGATGGATACCGTTACTTGGAGTGCTATGATTGCTGGTTTTGTAAGATTGGGATGTTCTTCACGTGCTGTTGACTTGTTTAGAGAAATGCAGGTGAGTGAGTTCAAACATTATACTACTATATGATCAATTGAAAAAGTAATGTGTAAGGTTACTTGTGGGACCTATTTGAATTCTTAAATGATTGCACAGTTTGAGTAAAAATTAGTTGGATTCTTAAATCTTATATGATATAGGCACGAGCACGACACAATGTAGCATCAATGCTTTAGTTTAAAGACATATATGCTGTTTGCAGGTGTTCAACACGACATTGGCAAATGTGATTACATTCAATCACTTCCATTTTCTTAAATGATTACATGCGTTTGTGTGTAAGTGTTTGTGTCGTAGACAGGACATGCTTCGATCCTCTCATTGCATCTGGCCTCCACAGCAGAAAAAACAAGATAAGGCACGGCAGTGTAGATAGAATGGGCATATAACATGATAAAATATCCTTCAAAAATAAAAACATAATAGAACACATTTTCTCTTTTTTATCATGCCTCTCCGGTAAAACAAAAGTGTGGAGAGAGAGGTGATTAGAAAATTAAGAGATAGTGAGGATACATTCAGATGTAGGGAGGCAATATGAAGAGGATTCAAATGCAATAACATATACATAAGTAGTACCTATGAAGCACGGGCATAGACACGGATGTGGAACACTATAGGGATACTGACACTTCAACACCAATGATAATTTGAGAAAATGACATAATTCAATTTAATCATATGTGTCGATGTCAAAGACACAGACGCATGTCCAATACCGGGACACGCCTAATTTGAGGAGTGTCCTTGATTCATATTAAGTACACTAGAAAGGAGTTGAGAACCTCAATGCGAGATGCTCAAGTAGTAAAGACAAAAACTTAATACATCACATCCTTTTCTTGTAATCCTGTTTTACTATTGATATACAGAAAGAGCTTGAAAAAAACTGATGTGTTCTGACCTGCTTGTCAAACATTATCTTACTCACACAATCAATGTGTGTTCATGCAGGTTATGGGTGTTTGCCCTGATGAGATCACAATGGTTTCGGTTTTGTCTGCATGTGCTGATTTGGGGGCACTTGAGCTTGGAAAATGGGTGGAATCATATGTTGAGAAGAAAAATATCCCAAAATCTGTGGAACTCTGTAACGCACTGATAGACATGTTTGCAAAGTGTGGCAATGTTGACAAAGCTATCAAATTGTTCAGACAAATGGACTCACGCACCATAGTTTCATGGACTTCAGTAATTGCTGGTCTCGCGATGCATGGTCGTGGTTTAGACGCCGTTTCTCTATTTGATGAAATGGTTGAAAATGGGATAACACCTGATGATGTTGCTTTCATTGGGGTGCTCTCTGCTTGCAGTCACTCAGGACTTGTCGACAAAGGAAGATACTATTTCGGTTCAATGGAAAGGAATTTCAGCATAGTGCCAAAGGTAGAACACTACGGATGCATGGTAGATTTGCTTTGTAGAGGTGGGTTTGTTAAAGAAGCATTTGAGTTTGTTCAAAAGATGCCTTTTGAACCAAACCAGATCATATGGAGAACCATAATCACCGCTTGTCATGCAACTGGGGAACTCAAGCTTGGAGAGAGTATCTCCAAAGAGCTGATAAAAAGTGAACCGATGCATGAGTCTAATTATGTTTTGCTGTCGAACATTTACGCGAAATTGCGACAATGGGAGAAGAAGACTAAGGTGAGGGAGATGATGGATATGAGAGGGATGAAGAAGGTTCCAGGGAGTACCATGATTGAGGTAAACAATGAAATGTATGAGTTTGTTGCAGGTGATAAGTCTCATGATCAGTATAAGGAGATATATGAAATGGTGGATGAGATGGGTAGGGAAATCAAAAAGGCAGGGTATGTGCCTACAACATCTCAAGTGTTGCTTGACATTGATGAAGAAGATAAAGAAGATGCTTTGTATAGACACAGTGAAAAGCTTGCAATAGCTTTTGCTCTTTTGAACACTCCCCCTGGAACATCAATTAGGATTGTGAAGAACTTGCGTGTCTGCGAAGATTGTCATTCTGCTACTAAGTTTATATCTAAGGTTTATAATCGAGAGATTGTCGTCAGGGACCGCAATCGCTTCCACCATTTCAAGAATGGTTTGTGCTCTTGTAGAGACTTTTGGTAATTGAAAACGATTAGAAAGTTAAAAATTATGTGTTCATTTGCTGAAAATTAATGGTGTCTTCTACTGATGTCAATATATGGATGTTGTCCTCGGTTGGCGACTTATCCTACAAAGGCTAGAAAATATAAACAAATTTTGTTGCTGATTTTTCTGTTATTGAAACTAGTATACACTTTAACTTAAAGTTGAATTTCATTCTGGAATCAAGTTTGAGGTAAATAGCAGTACAAAATTTTCAACCCAAGCTAAAAACTCAAAGACTAAAACATTTTATTATTATTATTTGCCTTATTCTATTCAAACTGATTTAGAATAAAGGAAATCAGTTTCCCCACCCTTATTCTATTCAAAACATGCAATTAACTCTTATTGGGACCTGTTAATTAAGCCTACGTGTAACATAATTTTTTGTGATATGAGGCCTACAAGTCTCTTTACTGGTGTAGACAGTGGAAGGGAGGTGAAATAATATTATTTGCTTTGCCTTGAACATTATTGCATATTGCAGAATTTGGCTTCTTTGGATCAACTGAGGTAATGTTGATTTGTTCCAAGGTAATATTGTCACACCCTATATTGGCACAATCTAGAAAAATAGCATCATCACCACTGCATGTTCCATAGATATTACTAAATGTTACATCACTCACTTTTACTGCGTCCTTCTGCAATAAAAAAAGTAAAAGCAAAATTTAGGCATATTATTATTCATTAACAAAATCAAATCAATCAACATGAAGTAAGGGAGAAAAAATATTAACCTGTTCTCCACCTCTCATGTAATGTTGTTGAATAGATATAGGGTTTCTTATTTGATTGACTATGATATGATCGAAAATGATAGCTTTGGCGTATCCTTTTCCACCCTTAAAAAACACAAGAATTTTGTTGATTAAATTTAAGATTCAATTATAAATATACTATCTATCATATACTAGTAATTACACAGTATTTTTATTTTCAATTAAGTTTGTAGCATTACTGGCCATGTCTTGATTCTTGCTGCACTATCAGCTCCATTGAATGTGCAATTCCTGACGTTCACACGATCTGCAAATTCCTCAGCTCCACCACCCCCTAAACTCCCCACACTACATCAAAATATAAGGTATGAATTAATTATTCATTTGTAAAACGTTAATTTTAGGTGAAAACATAAATAATTAATCATTCAAACAATGGTTCATGCCTCAAATAAAATTCATTACATCTTTTTATTCAGTGTAGTGTATAAAGAAGAAATGTCAAATTGTGCACATTTTCATAATTGAAAAAAGTTTAGGTGAGTTGAATCTGAAACCCAACTCGCTAGGGCAGGTATAGGATCAGAGAGATAAATTATGCATAGAAGCTTGATGTTTACATGTTAGAGTATTTTGACATACCTAATGCCATGAGTCCCAGGTCCACATGTAACTTGAGTGACATTGATGAATTGTGACCCACCTTTAATAGCAATGCAATCATCGCCTATATCGTAAAATTCATGAGTAAACAAAGATTGAAATCCTTAAATCAATATTTAAAAGAAATAACATGCTAACAATCTGGAGATAGATGTAAGCAAATTCTATAATGATTATTTCAATTAGAGGTTAAACTCAAGTACGCTTCATCAATTTGATCTTAGCTGAAGTTAACTAACCAGCTGAGACACTTGATTTAAGAAAATGATAATTAAAGAATGAAGGTTAAATACATACCACTTTGTATTATAGAGTCATGAATATTAACTCGAATTGAGTTTGAGATATCAATTCCATCGGTGTTGTAACTATCTTTTGACGAACTTATGTTAATATGCGAGATTGTTACATCTTGACTATGGACTACATAGACATGCATTGCTGGCCCATTTATATGAGTTAGTCCACTTAATTGAAGTCCATCACATCTTTCAAATAGTAAAGCCTGCACATTCAACAATATGCATAATTTATTTTTATTTTTTCTAGAGGAATATACATAATATTATTGACCCAAAAAAACATTGTACATATATTTGACCCCAAAAAAAACTATGTGTATGTTTGTGTTGGAATTTTATCCATGCTCTAAAGGAACAGTTTATTTATCCCGTAAATATAATTTAAATGGTAAAAAGTTGCAGAAACGTTTTATATATAATGATGCAAGTTTGAATCAATAATCTTCAGTTTCTCAACATTTAATGTGAGTCTTAAAAGAAATAAAGCATAATTTTCTTTTTAACAACTTTGAAATGGAAAGACTTTCTAACCGTAGGACGAGCGTTCGCAGCACATCCTTTAGTTCCATTAAGCTGCAAATTTGAAAATAATAATGTATCGTTAAATTATTTTAAAACAATAGATTATTTGTGTGTCTACTATATTATATTTAATCAGGAATTTAGTAAATAAAATTTCATGCTTGGTTCTAAATTTCTAATAAAATATTTAATAAATGTTTGTGTTACTTACATTGCTCCACCATGCTTCACCTCGACCATCGATCACTCCAGATCCATCAACTGTCATCCCATGTACGTTAAGGAAATAAAGCCACCTTTTTGAACATGAACCCCATGCATCTCTATGAGGTGCTATTATGTTTCCCATAATCTGCATTAAATCATTAATTAGCAATATTAGATTTAATCAAAATTTAGTCCATTGTATACATTTGTAATAGAATTTGTTTTACCTGAATATGAAGATTTTGAGACTTGCAAGGACCTTGGAAAGTTGCTTGACGCACAAAGAATGTATGTTCAGCTGGCACCACAAGGGTTGGAGTCCCTTGATTTGCTGCACATAAAGCTTTCCATGCTTCCAAGAAAGCCTTTCCAAAACAAAGTATTAAGGTTAATTTAGAGAAGACATACTAAAACATAGATAAAAAAAAAAAAAAAATTAAACTTATAAAGGAGATAATAACAATAATGCATTTGAATCGATTAAAAAAAAACATCAATGCATTTGAATGAATTTTTTGGATATTAAATGTAAAAAAGATAAAGTAAGGACGATTTATTTTATTTTTTAAAAGTGAATTTAAATAATAAATTAGGTCACTTTAGAGAGGGTATAAAAATTGAAACTTTTTTGACCAAAAAAAATATTGAAACTTTTTTTTATCGAAGTATTACTTTCAATTCCTAGGTCAAAATTTTCAGTCAAAATAAATAAATATTGGTTGGTCAAAGTTTTATGGTTTTTTCTAGATTACCTTTGAATATTTACCCACCAACCAATGAAAATGAGTAATTTGTTAGTGGAATCAAGATAGTTCATGGATACCACTTAAAAATGTGTTTATGTGGCTAATGTGTATTGGTTGGGGTAAATTACCTATCATTCTTCCATGGGTATCCTAGTTGTCACCAAGTTTTATTTACTGCTTAATATTTCTGTAGATAGAGATAAATCACTGTTCTAAATTACAAGAGAAGGATATCAAATAAGAATACTTTATTCATATATTGAAAATCAGAACAATATATCATTCAACCATTGGAGCAACCTCAATAAAACAATAGAATATGACATATTATTTCGTATAGCTAAGCATTGTATTATATCAAAAAGAAAAGTACGTATTGTAAAAAGAATAATTATAACATTTTTTTTTTTTGAAGGAAGAAAAGTAAAACATGAAAAGTTATATACATACTTGTGTATCATCGGAAGTACCATCTCCTTTGGCACCATATTGAAGCACGTTAAAGGTATTTTGACTAAATCCAACAAATGAGTTGCATGATACAATAGAAAATATCAACAGACCAGATATAAACAAGTCCTGCATGATGAATATATTATGTTAATTCAATTGAAGTAGTTATTTGTAAACAATGAAATGAGTAGACGAATAATGTTTATGCTCACTAACCATGGTATGCATTTTCTAACAAATAGTGTGTATAAAAACTAATGCTATATACTTGCTTATACCTATGGTATATATAGACATGGATTTTGAGCGCCCATTAATAAACAATTCACGTTTGTTTTCCAATCATCTTGGTCTTAGCTAGGTATGAAGTGAAAATTGGAAAACAAGAACAAATTTTCAATTGTTCTCTCTTCTAAGGTCCCTTTCACCTTCTGTGGGAGTCTTGTGTTTGATCGATTATCCTTAATCTGATCATGGGTGTGATTTGTTTTGTGATTTCTTTCTTTTAATATCTCTCTTCTTTATTTGAATTTTTTCTTTTGACGCATTCTCTGTTTTGATGATCACCGTAAATGGTACATCAATGGAAAGATTTGTTTGGAAATTAGCAAGGGTCAACGGAAATGGTACTTTAATTGAAAGAATTGAGCTGATCTGGTGTTTAATATCTTTGATTTGTTATGTCAAATCACCGATATGGAATTTTAATGCTATGAATATGAATGAATGGGTGGCATGCTAATGGGGATGAAAATGATACTGTCATTAGTATGAATTTTTCATTTCCATTATTGGTGTGGATTTGGTGGTTGTATGGCAATACCATACGAAGGAAATGTTATGTGCAAATTATTGTCATGGTGTTTAAAGTCATCAAGTGCATATCTCAACCCAGTCAAAGGGTGTCGTTGGTATCCCTCCTTGTATGGCTTTGATATGGAATGAATCCAACATCTTTATTGATGAAAATTTGTCAAACAAATGGCAAAGTCATTGGATTTATATTTATATATTGCTGGTGGTGGTCTACTCACGCACAACAATCAATGCAAAACAAAACCGTGTCTTCCAAAATAGCAAAGTTCATATCTATCCTCATTTTATCTTTAATCATAATGGAGAATCTCAACATCGGTGCTGACGGTGGCTCATCAAACAACAAATCAACATTTTCTCAAGCTGAACTCCTTGACCTTTATCTCATTGGAAAAGTGGTGGTGAACAAACCTGTTCACATTTCCACAATCGAAGGAAGACTTGGTCCGATCTGGCGACCTACACATCAGATGGATGCAAGGTCCTCCCCCACGTTCATAGGGGTGAATTGGATTGAATTCTTGAAGGCAGTCCTTGGTTGGTCGATAACAATATGGTGATTTTGAAAAAGGTGAACGTGGGGGAGGACCCTGCATCCATCCCTATGACCAAAACGGAGATTTGGGTCCAGATTCATCAACTACCCTTCGGATTTATGGAGAAGAGTGTAGGAGCTTTGGTGGGCAGCCATGTCGGTCGAATGGTAAAATATGATGAAGAGAATAACTACGGACCGTGGAGAAAGTTCATGCGTGTATCAGTGTAAGGGTTGAGATAGATATGGAGGAACCATTGCAGCAGGAATTGGTGATTGAGAAGGAGGGAGGAGACCCGATAAGGCTCGTGGTCAAATACGAAAAATTGGGTAAGCTCTGTTTCATTTGTGGTGTGTTGGGTCATACTGATAAAAGGATAGTCCTAGGGGCAGACCTGGTGCGTGCTGTAATGTTGATAATTTGGGATGAGGCTCCAATGATGCACCGATGGTGTTTTGAGGCAGTTGATCGATCAATGTGTGATATCATGTCCAAGAATGACCCCTTAAACGAGTTTAGAACTTTTGGTGGAATGACAGTAGTTTTAGGTGGTGATTTCAGGAAGATATTGCCCATTGTCCGAAAAGGATCGAGGCAGGATATTGTTGATGCTTCAATCAATTCATCAAAGATATAGGCATATTGTAATGTGTCGAGGCTTACTGTTAATATGAGATTGGGTGCATCTTCGGTACCTGCAGAGCATGAAGAAATTGCTAATTTTGACAAGTGGATACTCTCAATTGGAGACGGCAACGACGCTTCAAATGAGAATGGTGAAATGAAGGTAGAAATTCCTGAAGATTTGCTCATATCGAACACAACAAATCCGTTGATGTCACTTATAGACTTTGTGAATTCCGATTTGAATGATAACCTTGGTGACCCGCTATTTTTCCAAGAAAGGGGAATACTCGCACCAACGCTTTATTGAGTTGAGCATGTTAACGAATATATGATGTCACTAATTCCAGGTGAAGAGAAAGAGTATTTAGGCTCTGATTCTATTTGTCGATCGGGTGAAAATTCTGATGTCCAAAACGAGATTCACAATGGAATTTCTTAATGGTATTAAGAGCTCTGGAATTCCAAATCACCGATTGAAACTAACGGTGGGATGTCCAGTTATGCTGATGAGAAACATCGATCATGCAAATGGATTGTGTAATGGTACGAGGTTGACAGTTACACATCTATGGAAGAGCAAGATAGTTGCTACCGTAATTTAGAAAGCTAAAGTTGCGTATTGTTTGGAAGTCGTTTTTTTTTAATTTCTTTGTAAGGCGTACCGGTCATTAGTAGGACATGCAATTTCTATATAAGCAGATCCTCCTGCCATTGACTTTTAATTGATGCATTTTTCAGGTATAACAATACGTGGAACTTTTTTTTTTACATCGTTGTTACCCTAAAATACAATATTTACATTAAACCATTGGTTTTATAAAAAATAAAAACAAATAACAATCGACGTTTCTTTAGCCCAAACTATATTTATACACACCGGTAAAAATTTTAACGTTTGCATTCACAAACTAGATGTATATACATCTGACATTGACTATTATATAAATTAATACAAATTTTTTAGTTTTTATGATTAATAAAATACATTATGTCAACAAATAATAATATACAGTACGTCGGCGTATTTTTGCAAAAATATTACATATGCTAAGTTTATCAATGAGTGCATCTTATACTACAAATAATTAGTATAAGTATAAATCCAAATACTTTAATCGTTATGTGCAATGTTTAAATATTTCAAAATATATACAAAATTAAGATGATGTTTTTTTCCATATCAAATTTAAATTATAACCACCCTTTTTAATTTTAAGATAACATAATATAAAAAATTAATAAAAGTGTTTTACTTCCCGTGCTTGGCGCACGGATCACTATACTAGTTCCATTAATCTAAACCTAGTCTATGCATGTTAAACTATGAAGTTCCTTGACATTCTTTCCTCAAACTGAAGTAGAGATCCTCTCAATTTTCCAAAATAAATGGCAATGTCCATTAATAAGATTTTAGTGTATTAATGTCACACATTCTAAAAATATATGCATTTATATCATGTATATGGTCACATTCATAGACCAGATACATTAATTGTTAACCTAAAAAATTATTTTTTGTTTAGATATATTAATTGTTAACCTAAAAAATTATTCCTTGACATTCTTTCCTCAAACTGAAGTAAAAAACTATTTTAAAAAATGGAGAGATCTCAACTTCTCAACCCATGTGACTCTTCCATCTAAGACTTCATCTATCACGCTAGCAAACCTTGTCATGTTGATGCTGCTTTTTTTTCATTTCCAATTCTTTCTACTTTTATTATCATATTCTAGAAAGAGAGAACATCAACTTCGTTTTATTCCCATTACACTTATTACACTTACAAAGTTTATACCATTAATTGTTGCCACGAAGGAATAGCTCAACTTGGCTGTGACACCGAACAAGTATTATGTAATCACTTCAGTATTCAATCTCTGCTACTCACACCCCCTCCTCCTAACAAATAAATAACTTTTCCTATAAAAAAAAGTCTTGAATCGTTAATTGATTTGTGTCAAGAGTTTTGGGAGAGGAAAAGAAAAGAACAAACGTTGGGATTTTCCTAGCAAGACAAAAGGGAAGGGGAAAAACAAAAGAGAATCCTCTTGTAGTAGAGGCTTTCAATTCAAGGGACTGGGAGTGATGTTCATTGACACTCAATTCTAGCAGTATCTTTTTCGAGGGACTGCCAAGTCTAATACACTTTTACGAGGGACATGTTCAGAGACTGCCCAAGTCTAAGACACTTTATTAGTTTACCATTCGCTCTTCATCGTGATTGTATTATCCTAGTGACTGTTTGAATGTGAGATTTGTTCATACCTATAAACAACAAACTATAAATGCCAATCATAGCAACTCATTCGACAAGGGTGTCTACAAGAGTGGAAGGTACACCAAGTATACTACTACTGTATTGCATAATTCTTAGGCTCATAAACCTCAGCGAATTCAGATTAAAATTGGGATGGTGGATATAGCACTTAAATGAATAGAAAAAACATTACTAGAATAATCTTATAATTAGCAGAGGCCAATGTCAAATTCATTGACGCATTCAAGACAAGTTGAATCAAAGCAACTGGTGGATTTCCATCCTCGATTTTAAATAACCAATCTAATTAATTGAACATAAGATAAATTCATAAAAACATAAGCCTTTAGGAATAAAAACCTACATAATTTAGAATACAGTAAATTAATCCACATATTTGGAAGCAGTCATATTGCAAAATCCAAATACCGAGTTTATCTCCAACGACAAAACGGTCTCACGGGTCAATAGAAGTACATGAACTGGACAATGACAAGGTGAATCACCCAGTTCTAAGAGCTTTGTTTAGCTGGATTGTAAGATAATCAAAGACAGTCCAATTAATTCAAAGGATTACACCACAAGAGGTTATTATGATGGCACTGCAAAAAAAAAAAAAAAATTAAAAAGAAAAGGTCAAAAAACTGAAGGCAGAAAGAAGCACAATGTTACATAAACGCGGCCTCAAAGAAAAGGTAAAAAATACTGACATTCCTACGAAGGGCAAGTGTAAAAGGAAACACGACATAAAATATAATACATGAAGATGATCAAAGGCCTTAAGAAACAAATAAAGTACGACGGCCACTTGTAATTAAATTATTACTGATGGACATGGAAAAAAATTATATTCCAATTTGGAAAGTTGTATAATGGGAAACACTAGTTGTTGAGATACCAAAAGAAATAGCTTGTAACATGCTATCACAATTTATTGCAAAATACAGTTTACCAAAATACTAGAATGGGATACATACAACTGACTAAATCTGGTGATGGAAAAAATTGTTTTTATAAAAGGCCTTTTGGTGAAGGATTCAACTAAAACATAATATTAAACAATCTTAAATAAAAACTATAAAAAATAGAATGAATGTGCCTAAAAAAAACAAACTAAAATGAAATGATAAGGAACATACTGTAGGTAGATGTATCAATCTGCTCAGGGAGCTGTTTTATATCCACCTCAAACCGGGACTGAACCTGGAATAAACAACAATTGAAAGATGTAAATATTCTGAATGATGAAAGCAAGCCAAATGCTCGGCACGGATTTATGGCAGATGGTATTGCAATAAATGGACAAATGATGGACATATAACATAAATAATACAAATACTACTTATTTCATGTTGTTAAAACTTGGGGGGATATTAAAGTTGCGATCATTACAAATCAGGTAAACAATAGGAAAACTGGACACATGTTGCAGAGGCTGGATATTATTATGGATTTTTTTAACAGGTTGGAAAGTAATTGGAGAGAATGATGTGCGATAATGGGTAACGCGATGATTCGGTAAGTAATAAGCAATGCTGGAGATATTAAAACAGCAGTTGGTTCAACAATAAAACAAACTGCAGAAGGAAATTCAAATCATCTTAATGAAGGGCAGGCCATCTGCGACGGCACCACCATCAATAACACATGACGCCATAAATCAACTCTTACGGCATGCCCTGAGTGATTTACACCGAATCATAACTGAAAAAGGATAATTGTCTTACATTGTTGAGAACATCAACATCACTTGAACATGAAACAAATGTAATTGCAAGGCCCTTGGTACCAAACCTTCCAGCTCGGCCAACCTGTTTACAATTTCATCCAAAATAAAATGACAATTAAGGATTATGGACTATAAAAAAGGGACATGAAAACTAATTTTACAATTTTTTTTGAAGTAAAAAACTAATTTTACAATTAAATTAGAAAAAGATAAGATCGGGAAAATCATACCCTGTGCAAGTATGTGTCTGCAGAGTCAGGCATGTCATAGTTTATCACTATATTAACACGTTCAATGTCAATTCCCCTGCCAACTAAATCTGTTGCTACAAGAATCCTTGTATGCCCCTCCTTAAAACCTTTATACCGCTTCAACCTGCACAAGACATTGTTCAAGATAAGGCACAACTTAATTTACCACTTTTTTTGTAACAAATTTAGGATCGTACACAAAAAATCAAACAGAAGATCAAATCAGTTGATTGACCTTTATTTTATATTACTGATTGACCTATGTTAATGAAACAAAAGGTTGCAGTATAAACAGTAACATAGTAGCTTAAATCGCACAAATTGCAGTTCAAATCAAGACAGGCAAGTGATTTGTATCATGTCCAAGAATACATAGGTCATTAATGGCCTGATCATATATTTATCATAAATTGGTGAGATCATGTTACATGTATCACTGTTTCACCCGCATTTTCTTGTTGCTCTATATCAACCATTCCCACTTAAGAATTCAAACTAGAGAGTAGAGGGTTAAGCTATTGAAAAAAAGAATTGAGAGGGTGCAAAGAATTGAGGGGTGCTATGAATTGCACCCAGTTGTGTTCATGTGATGTGACAGACCAGTTATTTGACTCTGGTTCTTCTGTTTCAGGAAGAATCTTCCCCTAACAGTTTCAGTGGTCACTCTGAATGGTGTCAAAGAAAATGAAGGTGCAGAATGATGGTGGAACTTGGCATTCAGCATTTATTTGAGACTTGGAATTCTGTTCATGTTATAAGAATCATGCATATTTAAGTTTGTACCGGTGTCTCTGAATTGCAATGCCACAATTTACAATCCAAGAATGACTGAATCATTCATGACAAGAACCCACCATTCAACCTGAGGGTAGATTGAAGTGAATTATCATGGAAAGTAACAACAAAAGTAGACAATTATACTGTAAATTGAAGGACTCCAATGCAGTAAATCCCACATGGGCAGACAACAACCCACCATGCTTGTCTGGATACAAAAATTGAGAGCTTTACACGCATAAGCATGACAATATGTCTAGATACACAACCTGAGAGCTTTACACGCGTAAGCATGACAATATGTCTTTCAAGATAAACATGAGCATTCAAAAAGAATCTAGAACATCACAAAACATAGTTTCATTTAGCCACATATATATAGGCTCTGTTTGGTAAAAATCAGCTATAAGCTAACTGATAGCTGATGACTGAAAAGCTCGCTAATTAAAAATAATGTGTTTGGTAAAATTAGTTGTTGAAATGACTGATTAATATAAAATGACATAAAAGGACATGTTTGTTTATTTACTCCCTCTGTCCCAAATTGTATGTCGCTTTGTAAAAAAAAATTGTCCCAAATTATATGTCGCTTTACAATACCAATGAAATAATAATGTTACTTTTCCTATTATATCCTTAACTATTAATTACTCTCTCTTCTTTCAATTATTTCATTTATCTTTTCCATACCATTTATTAAGGATAATTTTGTAAAACAACTCATAATTTCTCTTCCCCACACAAAATTAATTACATTTCTTAATACGTGTGAAATGGCCAAAACGTCATACAATTTGGGACGGAGGGAGTATTTTTTTAATAAAATTTTATACATAATTTTTTACTTTTTCAATTCTTTTTTAAATATTTAAATTCATTTCAAATTAATTTCATCTCTAAAATGATAAAAGTGTTTTATGAATTCAATTAATATTTTGTATTTAACAAAAATGACTTCACTATTTATTGTAGATTTTGTTTAAAATTATATATTATATTATACTCCCTCCGTTTCAAAATGAGTGTCGTTTTAGCCAAAAAAATTTGTTTCAAAATGAATGTCGCTTTACATTTTCAATGCAACTTTAATTTTTTTCTTCCAACTTTACCCTCAACAAATACTCAAACTTTTCTCTCACAATTTTCAATACAACTTTAAGTTTGTATTTTTCTTATAAAGTAAGGTTATTTTAGTAAAATTGTTATGACATTTGACTACTTCATTTAATTTCTTAATCTGTGTGCAATTGGCTAAAGCGACACTCATTTTGAAACGGAGGGAGTATGAATTAAAAGCAACGTAAAAAAAAAAGTGAACAAAGAAAATTTATAAAAAAAAAAAAAACTACAACATGAGTGGTACATATGGATAGTGCAAGGGGCTGGTTGAACGATATTTTGAATCACCTAAAAAAATAAATAAAAAATTCAAATAGATAGCAACATGAGACCGTATAAAAATAAAAATAAAACCTAAGAACCATATTCCCAACCAAACAATAAATAAAAATTCAAATAAAAAGCAATTTATAAGGCAACCGTAAAAAAACATTAACACAACGTGGGTAGTTTTTTTCAATAAAAAATAAACTTAAAAGGGTATAAATGGAAGAAAATGTGAAAAGCTATCAGCTATAAGCTAAAAAGCTACTTGAAATAGCTTCTCAAAAAAAGATATAAGCTCGTGAGAAAAGCTTGTTACCAAACACATCACGTTTTCATCCAATAAGCTTATAAGCTAATCCAACAAGCTATAAGCTAGCTTTTTTGTGTTACCAAACACAGCCATAGTCTTAAGTGCCATGGAATTGTGCATGGTTGAGGTGTAACCATTATCTGTGTGTGCTTTCTACAGAAACATTCAATACAATCATTGTGTGTGCATGTGTCTGATAGGTTCCGTTCAGAAATATCCAAGTAAACTAAAGCATAATAATTTGGAACATAGCTATTTGTGTTCTCCTTGGAATAAGTTTCAGGGGAAGATGTAAAAACATTAGCTATTGACTATGAAGAAAATGGGAGGGAGAGCAAATTGAAAGCAATTTGCATTTAATTTCACGAGAAAAAGTAAAAAGACAACGAAAGTGAGTTTTTTTCTTCTTATAATTTGGTATGGAGGGAGTACAATCTCACGTAAGAATCGGCTGTTTCCTACATTCTTAAACTTATGCAAATTACAAGTCAAACTGGATAGAAACATCAAATCACTGGCCTTTCATGAATTCAAAGCTAGTAACATATCCTTCATTTTTTACATTTATCCAACACAATATGCAGCAGAAAATACAACTATAGCAAATACTGTTAATATAATACTCATGATAGTTCTCTAATATAATTCAGTTAAAACCAAAAGGAAAATTATGGATTATATTAAATCACCAATTAAGTGTTGATGAAGATAAGATGCCACATAATACAAACCTTTCTTCCTGGGACATTCCAGAATGAATGCATATGGATGGAAAGTTGCATTCCACAAGCAACTTGTCCAGCTCAGCTGCTCTGCTGACACTTTTCACAAAGATCACAACTTGGTTGAAGTCCAGTGCATCAAGAAGATCGTTCAACTTTCGGTTCTTCTCCTCCTCCTTCAATTTGATGTAGTGCTGTCATTTCAATAACCAACGTAAACCACAAAGCTCACACAAATTACTACAGAAAACATGAAGGAATAAAACATTTGAATAGCACAAGACCCACCTGAACGAGACCATGAAGGGTCAATTTCGCTTCATCGTCAACATAAATTTCCATTGGCTGAAAGGAACAATGTCACAGTAAATCATATTAGGAGCCTCCTTTAAGATAATGGAATCCAGAACGAAATCAATGACGGATGCAGATCCCTGAATCACAGTTCTGATCCGTTTATTTGGTCTCCTTGCTGATGCTTTTTTTAGTCAGCCCAAGCAAGAAACACTGACATTTAATTAACACTAACAACATCGCCACCAACATACCGAGAATACACTAACAACTCCCCTCCCCTTAAAATTGAAAACTTGACAGTATCCTAAGCTGTGAAAACCCATATCAGACAAAAGGCTAATTGACACAACCAACTTCCAACAAAAAAATAAAAGAACGAAAAATATGGAAGAAGAACCACAACCACAATTAAGAGCTTATCTACAACATGCCTATCTGGAACTCCCAGCTCCGGCCAACACAACACAACCACACTCCATCCCATGAGCTATTCCCATAAAAATTGGTTGAATTACGAAGGCACTACCCAAACTGAACCCCTAATATAAAAAGTAAATGTTGATGAAACCATGGAACCCTAAATATCTAAAATGCTCTCAGGAAATGTGGGCATCGAGCAAAAGAGAGTTCAAATAAGTAATACTGGCCACAGGACATTACATCTTGCATAAATTTTTTGCAGACTGGGCGAATTTCCTTGCTGAGTGTTGCAGAAAACATCATAACTTGCTTATCATGGGGTGTCATCTTGAAAATATCTTGCACATCTTTCCTCATGTCTGGGGAAATCAAAATGTAGACGATGAAAACCATGAAATTATAGGAAGTGAAAAACAATGAATCAGGTCAAAAGAACTACTGTTCACAATTAAACATACCCAGTGATTCCAGCATCTTATCACATTCATCCAGAATGAAATGCCTAACATTCTTTAATGAAAGGTCCTTATCCCTGGCCAATGCTAGTATTCTTCCAGGTGTACCAACGACAATATGAGGGCATTCATTTTTCAACAGATCCTTGTGAACTTTAATGTTGACACCACCATAAAAGACAGCAACCTTGAGATCAGCCAAGTAGGTGCTGAACCTTTCAAACTCATGGCATATCTACAAGAAAGATAATGCACATATATCTTATGTTAGAAGCTACAAGAATATGAAGTTCCATATACTTTCATTTATTGAACACCAAATAAATACCTGGTATGCTAATTCCCTTGTATGACACAGAATAAGAGCAGAAACTTGGCCTGGAACAGGATCAATCTGCTGCAAAGTTGATAGAACAAAAACAGCAGTTTTTCCCATTCCCGATTTTGCCTGGCATAATACATCCATTCCAAGGATTGCTTGTGGTATGCACTCATGTTGCACTGATGATGAACCAAAGAAAATTGGGGTCGAAGAAACCAATGATCAGTAAAAAAACCTTTCTGACCCTTTTAATTTGATTTGATAGAGTTACCAAAGCACAATAGTTCTCCAAAACAAGATTATAATAGATGTATTACCTGCAAAACAAAAAAATTAACAAAATACACAAGTTCAGTGAAATTGTGATTTTATTAACTAATAACACCTTGCAACAAATCAAAAAACAACAACAACCAAGCCTTAACCCCCTAAGTGGGGTTAGCTGTATGGATCAAATTACACAAGTTAAGATGGAAGTGAAGAAAAAAAAAAACAAGTGACAACAATTCTACTCAAGACAAAAAATATAATTTGAAACAAAGATTCAAAACAAAATTAGATCTCTAGTTCCCAAATCATTACAGTAGCTCAAACAAGAAAACAACAATAACTAAATATAAGGGTACAGATAATTTGCCTTCAGAAGGATGCTCAAATCCCGAGTCCACAATAGCACGAAGAAGCTCTGGCTTTAGAAGAAAGTCTCTGAATCCTGAACTGTGGATCCCAACATAGCCCCTGAAAAAAGCCAAAATAAATGTTAAGAAAGAATACAACAAAAATACACAGCATCAAATTTAATTCCACCGAAATGAAAAGTTTGACCCCGAAATGAAAAATTAGCAACTGCACACATCTAACTTCATCAAAACAGTAAAACAAAACATGCTGAATTTCTTTTTCTCATGCAATTCCAGATAAAATAACGGACAAGACAATTTAAGCCCAAATAAAACAAACTGAAAAAAAATTAATATGGCCCTGTTTGGATAAAGATAAACAGCTTAATTTGTAGTTGATAGCATGAGTTGCTTATGTATAAGCTATTTCTATAACAAAATATAAGATAAAGTTATTGTTTTTATATAAGCAATAAGCTGTTTTGAAGAGCTTGTGAAAATAAGCTGAAAACAGTCTATAAACATGTCATTAGCTTTTTCAGAAATTGTCCTGAACATAATGTCAGTCTATAAAATCAAATAAGCCAATCCAAACAGCCCTTATATGTTGGTATATAAGCTCAAATAAACCAATACAAAATTCTAACATAAAATCACAATATTTTCAAATTAATCAATCCTAACACAGCATACAATAGTTTCACGGGTGCTTATGTCAGTATAAAACCTCATATAAGCCGATCCAAACAGCTCTTATATGTAGGTATATAAGCTCAAATAAACCAACACAAAATTCAACATAAAATCCCAAACTTTCAAATTACTCAAACCTAGCACAGCATACAATAGTCTCAGAAGTGCTTATGTCAGTATAAAACCTCAAATAAATCAATCCAAACAGCCCTTATATGCTTACAATTCATCTTACATAACAAAGACAACACAAAATTCAAAATATAAATAAACCCAATATTTCAAATTAACAAATACTAGTTCAGCATACAATATTCACATCATATCAATCAAAATCAATAGATAAAACTTACTTCTTCCCAGATTCACCGTTAACTTTAGCTCCGACTGAATCAGGTGCTTTCTCATCCTCCTCTTCGTAATCAAGAAGCTCTTCCTCGTATGTTTCTTCCTTTGTTTCACCCATTATCTGCAACGAATCAAACAGTGTTAATTAAACCTAATTTTCAAAATTCAAACAAAGGTTTAATCATATAGAGAGGGAGAAGGGGATAGAGAGAAGGTGAATGAATACCTGCGAGAAGAAGGAATTGGAGAAAGCTTGAGAAGTGAAGGATTGTCAGGGTTAGGGTTTCCGAAGAGATTCTGCAAAGAAAAATCAAAATTTGGGGGAAAATGAAAGTGAAAGAGTGAAACTGTGAAGGTCATTTTATAGGCACACATGTGTGGGTACTGGGTACGTATGTTTGTACTCTTTTTGAGTCATCTTTTTTGCACCCCACGTACTCATCTTTTTTGCACCCCACGTACAAACCCTACGAGGTCATCTTTTTTTACTAAACTAGTTAAAACCATGTGTATTTTATCGAGTAAACCATCAAATTGGTCCATATCTTTGTACTAAATTTTTAATTTGGTCCCAGACTCCATTAATAACTCAAAATGACTCATGTCTTTGTCAAACGTTTCTCAGTTAGGTCCCTCCATTAGTAAATCGTTTATAAAGACAATGACTATTTTGAGTTATTAATAGAGTCATGGACCAATTTGAGAATTTGGT
This sequence comes from Medicago truncatula, assembly GCF_003473485.1. NCBI lineage: Eukaryota > Viridiplantae > Streptophyta > Magnoliopsida > Fabales > Fabaceae > Medicago > Medicago truncatula. Next base: position 2,505,343 of record NC_053042.1, read on the forward strand.
ACAAATACAAAAACTAATTTGGTGATTTACTCGTATTTTATTATGAAAAATTATATTTATAATTTTTGTGACAACTTTCTTTTTTATACTTACATAATATTTTTATTTGTGTTAGTACCTACTTTTATTTATAAATTTATATTATCACATAAATTGTCATACAATTAGTTACTCAAATAACACAACTCTTTGATTATTTTACATAATGAGTTAATGTATTAAAAGATTTTCATTTCAATATCAAAAGAGAGATATATCAAAGTATGAACTTTTATGTTTTGTATATGTTTATTGAATTCCTAATACATGTATTTGCTCCGCACTTGGTGCGTTAAGTTTTGTACATGTGACAATATTGAATTCCTAATACGTGTATTTGCTCCACACACGGTGCGTTAAGTTTTGTACATGTGACAATATAAGAGTTGTGGTGTGGCATTTGTGTCAATAAGAGCTTGTGGTGTATGGATATACATGGTGGATGGTTATAGCGGAAATCTGATAGCAGGTGGCACAAGGATCTTAAAGAATGCTCTAATATTATCTTAAAAATCGTATTTATACCTAACATAACCTCATGAAACCGAATTGTGAGGTGAGGATTACCTCCACTTATAAACACTCGTATATATCATATTTTCAACCGATGTGGGACTCTTAAACTTCACTTATGTCACATCACAAGTCCTTATTTGTCACATGGACAAATATGTTAAGGTTAGGGATATGTAATTTAGCTTGTGTTTGTGTGTTAACCTTCCATTCTTAAAGAAAGTGTTTTGGACCGACGAGAAGGCCAATCACATGCACACACGTGGACTAAACATCTACTACACTAAGGTACAACGTCTGAAGGAACACACTAATAACAACGCACCGTATCACGTTCGAGCACACCTCCGCATTCTCTTTATCACGTTTTAGATAAGTGGGGATTGTAATTGGACCCAGATCCGACGATAACTGCAAAAAATATGTGCAATGGGTATGATTAAACCTCACTTTCATGGGTTCGGGCTTGGGTCTGGGTATTACTCGCAAATTTAAATGGGTATGAGTACAAGTAATGGTACTATACTGCCCATCCACACAACCCGCATATACATAGTTATATAATATGATAAATAATTTGTTTATTTTTGGTGTATAATTAATTAATTTATTTAGCTATTTAAGTCTAAACCTAAAAACTACTTAATACAATAATTGATCCCTCTTGGTATACAATTATTGAAGGATGTTTTGGATATTTTTTTATTTTGTTAAATACTATTTTATGAGTTGATTTGAAAAAATTTGAACCATAGTTTTATTTTAATTGTGATATTTTTATTGTCTTCTCATAGTTAAAGTACGAGCAATGAGTGCGGGTATGAACACTAATGTGCCCATAAGTTATGGGAAAGAACACTAAAGTTGTCACGGACTTAGATACGAGTATTTTTTACAAACGCATATATGAGGAAAAGCACTGTAGTACCTTACCCATAAGGTACCCATTGTCATCTCTAACGAAGGATTCCTACATCAAAGTCTAAATAATTTAAATCTTTATTTGATTTTGGTTATTCCAAAAAAAATGTATAACCAAAAATACAACAGTAAAATAAAAAGATGAACACATTAGTGTCAATATTGACGCTACTCTTAACATAAGAGATTATTTTTTTTGTCAAATAGTTTAGTGGCTCACCTTTAAGATGAATAAGTGGGGTGTATGCGGTTCGAACCTCAATCTTTGCATAAATTATGCATCATCCCTTACCAAATGAGCTAAACACATGGGGACAAATTTAAACTACCATTTTGCATATAAAGTTCAAATCTACATGGTGCACATAATTCATATCCGAATTTAACCAGCAACATGCAATATAAAAATGGAGGATGGAAACTAAAGCTAATGCAATATTTTTATTTTAGGCAGTAGCACCAAAAAATTAAAGCCCCAACGCATCTATCAATTATGCCAAATTGCGAATACAAGCAAAAGTTACTTAACACAATAACAATCCTTTTTTATTTTGAATGAATTTCTAATTGTCAGAAGCAAACACACTAATGCAAACATTTCTTCATGAACTGACTCATTTGGTTTTGAAGCAACCTAGTTGCATCAGATTCAGGATAAAAAACGTGAAACACATGTTTCTCTTCTTCAGCCTCAACAACATTCACCTCTTTCACCCCTTTCTTCTTCACAAACTCAGCATACATAACACCTCTTTCCTTCAAAAAATCCTTTCCAGCAACATAAACCTCAACAGCAGGAAACTTCAACCAAACACTCTCACTCACATCATCTTTCTCAAAATTACAACCAAAAAAATCGCGGTCCGAATCTTCAGGCAAACTCAATCTCCAAAACATATCATTCATTTTCACATCCTCAACACCTCCTTCTTCCTCCATCTCTTTCTCAGTCCTTTTCTCACTCCCAAAATAAGGATGTATAAGCATAACCCCTTTAATCTTCACAGGACAAAACCCATCATTTTGAATAGCTTTAACAGCAACATAATGAGAAATGTTACCACCAGCACTATCACCAGAGAGAAAAACATTTGATAAATCAGCATGTCGTAGAAACGGTTCGGTTTTCACATTTTCACCAAGCCATTCAAGTGATGAGTAACAATCTTCATAAGCTATTGGAAGACGATTCTCCGGTGCTAACCGGTAATCAACAGAGAGAATAATGGACTGTGACGCGACGGAGAAATCTCCGAGGAAGTTGTTGTAACCAAGCCATGTTGTGGAACCAATGCAAAAGCCACCACCATGGAAATAAACTAAGAGAGGTAGGAGTTTTTTGGTTGGATTGTTTGGAATGAAGATTCTTCCTGTGATGGGTTTTGTAGGGTCAATGATTATGTCTTTGGATTTGTATTTGTTGGATGAATCTAATGAGGGTGGTGCTATTTCTGGGTTGAAACGTTTCACCGTTCCATCTGAGAAAACTTGAAGAAATTCTGGTGCTTCTGCAATTAAGGACATTTTATTTTTGTTGCTTGCACAAAACTGAAGTGGTACTAGGTGGTGAGTTTCTGTATCTGAATTATGACTTAGAGGTTATTTTATACATAGCTGAAAAAATTGTTTGTGTTTTTTTATGATAATGTTGATTGATACATTCTTGGTGGTTGCAATTTGTAGGTCTTGTTAGGTTGGACATGCAAATCGTGCCCTGTAGCATTTGAAGTTAAAAAAAGTTAAGGTGTTTTTTTCATGAAACAAAAGAACAGAGTAAAAACTGATAGGAAAAACATGAAACGCGCCAGGTAGGGGTCGAACCTACGACTTTCTGCTTAGGAAACAGACGCTCTATCCACTGAGCTACAGGCGCTTGTTGTTCTTTGTTACCGCAAGTTACATTATCTTTACTCTTTTGACTGTTGTTTTTGCAAAAAAGTTATATTTTGTTTATTTTAATCAAAATAATTGGGTTCATGTGGTTAACGAGCTCCACTAAAAATGAATTGTTCAGAAGAATTCAAATTCCTATGTATAACAATTATTGGTCATATTATACTTTCCTAGCGAATCGGAATGTCAACAAAAAAAAAATTGTATATTTTGTTTGTCTCAAATGTTTGTTACAGAGAAAAAAAATTAGTAAAAAAAAATAATATTTCTTGGGTTATTCTTATTATTGGGTTAATCTTTGAACAATGATAATTTTTAGTTTCCCACCACCAAAGGTTAAAGACAATCGTATTCAGAATATTGTGTACTAAATGCTAGTATCTCATCAACCGAAATTCAAACTTTAATTCACCATATTATAAAAGTCTAACATCTCCAGCTATACACAATTTCCTTTGTTTTTTATTTGCCCAATAAACAAAAAATTATTGTCTTTAAATGGTTTTCAAAGAACTGATTGTCTCAAAGCTAGACTGAAATTGTACTTCTACATTTTATTACGGTGCATTGGAATTTCACCTTTTTATTGCAACCAAATAATTTAAATTTCGGTTTGCCCAAGAGCCAAGACATAGACATTGCCTGTACAGTGGCAAGGTGGCTATCCATGCATAGGAAATATTTCTCCAAACAAAGTAATATCAAAGTTACAAAATTAGCAGATGCATTACAAAATTCCAATCACCCTCTTTCTAATCAAATGTTTGATATAAATTAAAATCTAGTAGTTATCTACATAAAACCCACACATTGTTAGCATACTGATACGAGCTAGATGCCAATTTAAGATAGTGCATGACACCTATAACCCTGGGGAAAATTTTACATTATTTAGAAAAAGGAGAATAATAATCATGCTGCATCCATCTACCATCAGACACTGTTCCAAAAAGGAGGCCAAATTTCCATCCAAATTCATTCGGTGTGTGTTCTCAACATAGAAAAGACAATGTTGGACAGGACCTATCACAAGTTATTGCCATGATCTACTGGCTACTATCTCTCCACAGAAGAGAAACAGGAAACACGCGAAGACGAAGAGCTAAACTCAGCACCTATCCTGTTATTTTCTTTCAATCCTCTACCAAAGTCTCGCTATGCAGAGGAGGCAATGAGTATATGCTTACAGTTGAGCTTCCACCCCTAATCTCTTTCAGAGTATCCAGTGCTGATGTAGTTAGTTTGATGAAAATGTTCTCCATATTTTGGATCTCAGAAAATTCTTTTGGGACATGGTCTAGTGTCTCCTTAGTTTCATTTGCAGTCGTGGTCTCACGCGCAACTTCCTCAAAAACCTCACTTGTTGATAAGGATTGCCCTAGAGGCCCACTTTTGGGGAAAATAATGCTTAGCATCACCTCACACTCCTTCACAAGCTTGTTAAGCACATCGATTTTGAAGAATGGCTGGTTCAAGACATCTTGGATAAAAGGTAACCGAAGTAGTGCACCAGTTCGCTTATCATATTTCTTTATTATCTTAACCAAACCTGCACACAGGATGAGAGAAGAAAACGCTTAGCATTCATTATCACAAAAACCCACCTAGTCAAAGAAATCATCTTTCACCTACTGTCCTACACACCCTAGTTTTCCTGTCTGATTATATTGTGTTTAACCATTCACTTCATTTTATGCACCCATCTACTGACAAACAAGAATAACTCTGATGTATTCAATCAGAAGAGTATCAGTAAAACCCTGACTCAGTTTAGAAATGCAAACTCATTTTTTAAAACAAAATGTTCAGTAGCCATCTTATTTGCAAAATATGGTTGCAAACGATAGTCAATAGAATTAAGACTGTAAAATCCATGATATTCTATAGCTTCATCTGACTATACATCTTAATTGACTAAACTACCATTAATTAATACCCCTAAAACTGTAACTCATTCGCAATTTAGTCTTCAATGTAACTGTATGATAATTCAGTCCTTAGAGGTCCAAACTCATTTCTCATTGGTTCTCATATTATATGATAGGGATTGACAATACAAATTTGAATAATTCAAGAACTAAATCATATGCTCAACTTAAATGCGGTACAATAATACTTTGCAAATGAGGTGTACTTCAAAAAAAACAAAATACCATATGTCACTATCCTATGAGGCAAAAGGAATCTGCCGCTTAAAATTCATGCACAGGGTCTGACAAAAATTACCTGTGTAGTTAAGTGCACTATAGTTCTCTAACAAAACCATCTCTCCATGAAAATCCACTATTTCCCTCCCTACTGTCATCAACTCGATATCAGAACTCTTGGCCCAGGCAACTTTGTCTTGCAATTCCTGCATAGCAAACATAAGAAGTCGTTCTTAGAAATGGAATACGCTAGGTCCATATCTCAGTCACGTCTCTGACATGGAAAAGTTGGTGTAACTATGCAGAACAAGGTGAAAATTGCAGACATATGGCGATATAAAAGTTGGTGTAACTATGCAGAACAAGGTGAAAATTGCAGTCATATGGCGATATAAAAGTTGGTGCAACTATGCAGAACAAGGTGAAAATTGCAGACATATGGCAATATATGTGTAATTGTTTATCACTAGCAATACTTTCATAATAATATATGTCAGCTAAAGCTTAAACACAGTTTACATTAGCTTCTAGTCATAAAATCACTCGGCTAAAATACATTTACGGTTCTTCACTAAGATTATACTTTTTTTTTACTAGTAGGAATCAAACTCAACATTCCGAAATTTACAACACAGACAAGGTGCATCAGGCCCTTGGTGGTAAAATTATACTAATTGAGATGAAAAACAGAATATTATTGTTCAAATTACTCATAATTATTATAAGATTATTTTAATAGTCCATTTTACTTCGAGGATAAGTTTCTAGAACATTTTTTCCTTCCACCAACAGTCCCAATGAACAGAAAAGATTGCTAAAATAAAAAATATGAGTCAAGCATGCCTTTCCAGAATTACAATATATGCTGACAAAGAAAGGACTTCTAAACCACCAAGAGCAAACCACGACCCCTGTTAAAATTCATACATTCTAACATGTTGCCCCCTCTATTCCACATTCATTGATATTTAGGGTGTGTTTGGATGGAGGGTTTAGGAGGGGAAGAGAATGGAGGGTTTCGTTTACATTTTTAAATTACGAACACTATAAAATGTTTTTTTTTTTAAAATGCATATTAACATGATAAACAGTCATATAATACTTCCTTCAATCACAATTAGTGTATTTTAGAAAAACATGTTATATAGTTGATAATTTAAAAAAGAAAAGTAAACCTTCCCCTCCTAAACCATCAATCCAAACACACAAGGTTATTACACCCCTATTTAATCCACAAACTGCATGATTGGATTTGCAGTGAGTTTGCTAGAATCGCAATGTGTCACCGTGATTGTAGCAAAAATTTCAACAAAATCACGGTACCACTTGATTTCTTCAAACTCAACTTTACTCCAAAAATAATCATACATTGGATTTCATAAGCATCATAGATTATGAAATGGAGTTGCACAAATCTTTCTAGCACCGACAATTCTGATCTAAAGTATGTGAATTCTGACGCTGACACAGATTACATTGAATTATCTCATTTTCTCAAATTATTAACATGTGTAGGTGTAGTGTTCATGTCGTGTTTGTATCAGTGTTTCATAGGCAAACATTCATATTAATACTTAAAAAAAAAAAAAACATAAATTTGACAAAACTATATAATCTTGGTCTCTGATATTCCTCATAGCACAAATAAAAATCTTAAATTTAATTTTCAATACACCGTATTACAACAAAAAAAAAAAAAAAAATCGTAAACTATAATCGATTAAAGTTAAAAATATACCTTCCATTTGATAACATATTCTTCTTCTTTCTCAACAAAAAAGCCATTAAATTTCTCAATTTCAACCTCCAACAACCTAAGAAAATCTTTAACCTCTTTCGTAACCTCTCCTTCAGCACCACCATCATCATCCAAACGACGCCGTTTAGAACAAGAAGAATCAATCTCTTTAGGAACAATGAGTTTCAACTGCTTCTTAAGATCCTTGTAGGAAAGAAACTTATCACGCCAATCAGGTAACGTTTGCTCGATCTGGTTGTTGAGAATCTTCCAGAACTTCATCGTTGCTTCTGAAGAAGAAAGAATCGATTATTCTGAAAATCGCGTTTACGAAACGCAACGGTGTTTTGGATGGTTTAATGAAAAGAATAAGAATAATGATAATGAGTAATTTGGATTAGAAAAAGTGTGAAAATTATATATATGGAATGGAAATTGAAGTGCGGATTTAAAAAAGTAAATAAAAAAATGGTTTCGGATATAGAATATTCTTTATGGAGAAGAATAATGGAATATTCTTGTTCGTATTCTTCTTCTTCTTTATCGGTGGTTTTTGTCTTTCTTCTTTTAGATGTACTACTTGTTACAGTTGTTTGTTAGTTACTTATCCCGTGCTATGGAAAGACCAGCTCAACTCAACCTCTTTTCACTCCTACCCAAATATGACAATACTTTTGAGTACTTTATTATTTTAAAAAAAATAACAAAATATACGAGTACTTATAAATTTTTGAGCTCTGAAATCCGGATACGAGATACGATACGGATATGATACTGCACTAATATGTCGATACAGAAAATTTTAAAAATCAAGATACGATACGGCTGAGATATGTTAATAAAAAAACATTATATAATTAAATGTACAATATATTATAATAATATTTTTTAGGGTTAATAGGTCTTTAACCCCTGTAATATAGGTCATTTCTGGTTTTCACCTTTGTAAAATTATTTTTTTGATTTACGCCCTATAAAAAAGATTGTTTTACCAATTTTTTTTTCAAGAATTTTCGTTTTTATTTGGCCTATTAGGGAGGTAAATTAAAACAATTTTTTTTACAGGGGTAAATCAAAAAAATAATTTTCAAGGGGGAAAATCGAAAATAACCTATATTACAGGGGGTAAAGACCTATTAACCATTTTTTTTAATATGCAAATATATTAACAAACAAAAGAAACCAATTACATACACAATATATCCTAAAAAGAGCACCATCAGTGCTATACTATATATGTTAGTGCTATACTTTATCGATCAGAAAAAGAAGCACTATATCCAAAAAATAACACATTCGTACTCAAGAGTTAAGTTATTTTAGTTAACATTAATTGGGAAATATCGGGGCAGGTGTCAGTGCTGGATAATTATCGGATACTCTCCTGATACGTATCGGAAAGTATCAGGCAGGTACCGGTGCAGGATATGCAGGGGATACGATACGTCATCTATTTTGAAGTATCGGAGCTTCACAGTTTTTGAGGGATGAGAATAGGTCAGGTCGACCAACAGGAGCCTACAACATAGTCTATGATAGGCTGCATGTCATACTTGGGCTTTAAAAAAATTTGGTAGGCCAGACTTAGACCTTGCAAAGCCTAACTCAGCCTAGCCTATTTCCACCCTCGTAAGTAAGTAAGTAAGTATATCGAAGGATTGATATAACAGTATTAACATAACATTTTAACACGAGAGACTATTTCGATTAACAAAGTGGATAATTAGAGATTATTTTATAATTTGATACATTTGGAGACTATAATGTTTACTCGTTCCACATTAGATACAAGTATTTTACATGTATCTTTCCGTACCAGATCTTGAATTTCAAATTTCACATATCTTCAAGTATTACGTCTCTTGGCTTCATGTACCATTGTTCATTCTAGATGTTGACCAAGGGCAAGTACATTCATTAAATTCAGAACAAAACCAGTCCCACTAAAAAACACCAGCCCTAGGGGCACGCATGCATTGTTACCTTATTGATTCACCACTTATTGGTAACTATTTGATGAAAACAATGTAACCTGGGTATTTGTTTGGCCTCAAATGAGTTTCACCCGATGATGAAGAGAGAGGGTTACTATGAAATCAATAAGGTAAAAGATTAATAATGTAATTACGATCTCAAAGCAAAAAAGACATTACGTTGAACTCGGCAAATATGTCGCAGCGGCGACAATGTACGCCAGAACCTTAGTAAATTTGACACTTAGGTCCCGTTTGGATCGGTTTATTTTGAGCTTATGTGGGCTTATCTACGCCCATAAGCTTTTTTAAAGGTGTTTGGGTAAATAAATAAAAATAGCTTATTATAGTTTCATAAGCTGCTTATGTCATATTTCAATAAGCCTAAATTTTCAGCTTACCCTCCTACTTAACAAGGAGCTTATGAATTTATGTTACCTCCTTCGAGTCTCTTTGGATCCACATTTTCAAAACATATATTTTAATTATAATTATCTTTGGCGGTGCATAAGTAACAAAATTGCTATATAGTTATCTTACTAAATAACACACGTAACTAAGATTTTTATTATTATTTTTTTAAGGAAGATTTTTATTATTCTTTGTTACGTAACAAAATAAAACTGAATAGAAAAAACAAACTTAACTTAATTTTTTTTAAGGACAAATATTGATTATACTATATATATATATATATATATATATATATATATATAATTATAATTAATATATTATAATATTGTTTTTTACATCTTGATTAATTTTATGAAAAAAATCTTGATAATTGTGGTTTGATTCTCTGATTTTTTTGTTAAATTAAAAATATTTAAAATTTCGATAATTGCTTATGTAATGTCACATCCAAACACTTCAATTATGTAAGTACTTTTTGGTGTACATATCCAAACATAAATAGCTTATCAAGTATAAGAACTTAGACCATGTGCAATGGGGGTGTTGAACCCCATATTCAACAAGCAAACCATTGGAGAGGGGGGTGTTGAAAGTGAGCTGGAGGAAAGAGATGATGAATACATTCAATAGGTTGAATCCTGACGCCGGAAGCCACGTGGCGCGCTCGGATTGGGCTTTTTTTGGCGCGTGCGTTACACGCGCCGACAAGGCGCGTCTGTGACAGAGGGACGCGGAGAGAGAAACTGTTTTGGATAGTTGCTGCCACGCGTCGCTTTCTGGTTGGCTGGCTTGGATTTTTATCTTCTTAATACTTTGGACTCAATTATTTCATTGCAAATAATTTTTTTAATTTTTTTTTTTCACCAAAATTCGTGATTTTTTTTTCTCTATAAATAGAGACTTGGATCATTTGATTTGGACACAGAAAAAAAAACCATAATTTTCACTCTCTTAATCTTATTATTAGCATTTCTTTTGAAGTTTTAGTCTTTAATTAGTGAAATGGATCCCACTAACAATCAATCCAACACCCAAAATTCTTCTGATTACCCTTTTAGCTACCAAAATCAATTTCCCAACTCACATCCTCAAAACCCAAATCAATTTCCCAACCAATATCCTCAAAACCCAAATCAATTCCTCAACCAACATCCTCAAAACCCAAATCAATTCCCCAACCAAAATCCTCAAAACATGTCTAATTTTGGTTTTGCCTCAAATTTCAATCACCCATCCTTTGTTCCAAACAACTTTAATCCATATTTTAGATCTATGATGGGATATTCATCTCAAACACCCCCATTTAATGGTTATATGCCAATGGTGAATGAAAATTTTCAGAGTGTTGGTGAATATCCTGAATTTTCATCACAAATAAATCGTGGTGGAATGACACGAGATAATGAAGTTGGTCCAACTCCAGAGGATACAACTCCAAAGAGCAAGAGAAACCAACAACCATCATGGAACACTGAACAAAATTTGGTGTTAATTAGTGGGTGGATAAAATATGGAACATGCAGTGTTGTCGGAAGAAACCAGACAAGTGAATCATATTGGGGTAAAATTGCTGAGTATTGTAACGAGCATTGCTCATTCGATTCTCCGCGCGATGTAGTTGCATGCCGAAACCGTTTTAATTATATGAACAAATTAATAAATAAATGGGTTGGTGCTTATGATAGCGCTAAGCGTATGCAAGGAAGCGGTTGGTCGGAAGATGATGTTTTCAAAAAAGCTCAAGAATTATATGGATGTGGGAAGAATGTTCAATTTACTTTAATGGAAGAATGGCGCGCTCTCCGAGATCAACCACGGTATGGTAGTCAAGTGGGAGGAAATGTTGACTCAGGAAGTAGTGGATCTAAGAGATCTTACGAGGACTCTGTAGGATCTAGTGCTCGTCCAATGGGTAGGGATGCAGCTAAAAAAAAAGGTAAGAAGAAAAGCAAGGGCGAGACATTGGAGAAGGTGGAAAAGGAATGGGTTCAATTCAAAGAATTAAAAGAGCAAGAGATTGAACAATTGAAAGAGTTAACTTTGGTGAAACAACAGAAAAACAAGTTGCTGCAAGAAAAGACTCAAGCTAAAAAAATGAAAATGTATCTAAAGTTAAGGGACGAAGAGCATCTCGATGACCGGAAGAATGAGCTGTTGGGGAAGTTGGAGCGTGAGTTGTTTGAAAATTAATTTTAATCAAATATTTGTTTGTATTCAGTCAACATTATCAGTGTTGTCTAGTCCCAACTGTTTGCTTTAATATTTGTCAGTGTTGTCTAGTCCGTAGTGTTTGCTTTAATAATTATCAGAGTGTTGTCTACTCGTCACTGTTTGCTTTAATAATTATCAGAGTGTTGTCTAGTCCGTAGTGTTTGCTTTAATAATTATCAGAGTGTTGTCTACTCGTCACTGTTTGCTTTAATAATTATCAGAGTGTTGTCTAGTCCGTAGTGTTTGCTTTAATAATTATCAGAGTGTTGTCTACTCGTCACTGTTTGCTTTAATAATTATCAGAGTGTTGTCTAGTCCGTAGTGTTTGCTTTAATAATTATCAGAGTGTTGTCTACTCGTCACTGTTTCCTTTAATAATTATCAGAGTGTTGTCTAGTCGTCACTGTTTGCTTTAATAATTATCAGTGTTTGCTTTAATACAATACAATAACTTATTTCGAATCCGTCAGTGTCCACCACACAATGTACTTATATATAGGGACTCATGTCTACTTCCAATATCACAAATCTCATTCCTATCTATTTCCAATATCACAAATCTCATTCCTATCTATTTCCAATATCACAAATCTCATTCCTATCTATTTCCAATATCACCAAAGACTATCAATGGATCCTTTTGATATCGAAGCCTACAAACAAAAACGTGATATTGAAGACACTTATATCGTCAACCGATTTATTCAGCGTCGAAAAGAATTAGAGGAAGGTAGTGGATCTCGTAGTAGAAAATATTTAAATAGAGATCATGCAGCGGCAAACCAAAGACTCATTGACGACTACTTTGCCAATGAGCCTACATATGACGATGCAATGTTTCGTCGTCGGTACCGGATGCAAAAGCATGTTTTCCTTCGAATCGTTGGAGACCTTTCAATTACTGATAACTACTTCACCCAGCGAGTTGATGCCGCCAACAAAGAAGGTATATCACCGTTAGCAAAATGTACCACAGCAATGCGAATGTTAGCATATGGCGTGGCAGCAGATGCGGTCGATGAATACATCAAAATAGGAGGTACTACAGCATTGGAGTGCTTACGTAGATTCTGTAAAGGAATCATACGATTGTATGAGGAAGTGTACCTGAGAGCACCAAACCAAGATGACCTTCAAAGAATACTACATGTTAGTGAAATGCGGGGGTTCCCAGGGATGATCGGGAGTATTGACTGCATGCACTGGGAGTGGAAAAATTGTCCTAAAGCATGGGAAGGTCAATTCACCAGGGGGGATAAGGGAACCACCACAGTTATTCTTGAAGCAGTTGCATCTCATGATCTATGGATCTGGCATGCCTTTTTTGGATGTCCAGGAACGTTGAACGATATCAATGTTCTAGACCGGTCACCGGTGTTTGATGATGTGGAACAGGGAAAGGCTCCACGGGTGAATTTCTTTGTGAATCAACGTCCCTATAATATGGCATACTATCTAGCTGATGGTATCTACCCTTCTTATCCAACTTTCGTCAAATCAATTAGACTTCCTCAAAGTGAACCTGATAAGTTATTCGCAAAACATCAGGAGAGCTGTCGGAAGGACATCGAACGTGCTTTTGGAGTGCTTCAAGCTCGATTTAAAATCATCCGTGAACCAGCTCGCTTGTGGGACATAGCCGATTTGGGTATCATCATGAGGTCATGCATCATATTGCATAATATGATTGTTGAGGATGAACGAGATACATATGCTCAACGTTGGACCGATTTTGAGCAATCTGAGGGAAGTGGATCTAGTACAGCACAACCATACTCGACCGAGGTGTTACCCACTTTTGCAAATCATGTGCGTGCTAGATCCGAGTTGCGTGATCCAAATGTTCATCACGAATTGCAAGCAGATCTAGTGAAGCACATATGGACAAAGTTTGGAATGTTTCACGATTGAAGATGATTTGTATCGAACTAAGTAAATTACTTGTGTGTTGTGTGCTTGTTTGTTGTCTTGCATTTTAAGCTATTTGTGTGACCCGTACTTAGTTTGTTGTATTGCATTTTATTTATGTTAAGAAAATAAAAATAAATTATTTAAATAAATTTTGTTTTTACAAAAAAAAAAAAATTGTTAAGTGTTTCTTCATTTTAATTTAATTATAATCGATAATTGTAATTTTATATAATTATAAAAACAAAAATATAAAATTAAATAAGAATAAGAAATAAAAGGTGGTGGGGTAGGGTGTTGAATAAAAAACCATTGGAGAGGTAAAAATTGAAAGGGTGTTGAATTAAGAGAGAGAAAATGATGTGGAGTGTTGGGAATTGAAAAAGTGGGTGTTGAAGGTTGTTGAATTTGTTTTACCATTGTAAATGGTCTTATGATGTAAGCTCTAATGCTATAAGCCTTAATGCTATAAGCATCTATATAAGTTGTTTATCCAAACAGGGCCTTAGTATAACTCGCTAAGGCTTTTGTTCTTTGTTTATTGGCTATAACTTATATTAAGTCCTAACCTTGACACTTTTTGTGAGGGTGTGGACCTCATGTTTTTAATATATTCAATTTTGTCTTCTTCTTAGAAAAAAAACACTTCGATTTTAATTTTGTTAAGAATATTGATTTGATCTTTTTATCTCTTGATTTGATTTTTTGACAAACAATAATTATATTATTATAAACATTAAAAATAATAAATAAAAGAAACGAAAAACTTATTAAAAAACGACATTAAAAAGTAAGTAGCATTGTATGGACACCAACTTAAATTTAAGAGTTGACCTTAGTAATGGGGGTACATACATGGAGAAGGACCCTTTGTTTATTTTTTTTTATTTTTTCAAGTAATTTAGGGGTTATAATTTAAATTTTTTTTCAGGATGAATAAGTGGGGTGTTTGAAATTCGAACCCCGACCCCAATGTATATCCTTACCAACTGAACTATGCTCACGGATACGGAGGAGGACCCTTTATAAGGTGGATGAATTTTTTTCTTCCTACTTATAAGAAAATGAGTAGACTCGGTAATATTGACATTATAATCTGCTCCATTCATCTTGGGGCAATTTAGGGTCTGTTTGGGAAACCAAAAAAAGAGCTTTTAGCTTTTAGCTTATAGCTTATAAGCTCGTTTGACAAAAAAAGCTCTGTTTGGTAACACTTTTTTATCATGAGTTTATAGCTTATTTCACGAGCTTATAAGCTATTCCAAGTAGCGTTTGAGCTTATAGCTTATAGCTTCTCACTTTTTCTTCCAATTTTACCCTTATAATAGTAATGCAATGATTTTTATTTTTAATTTTTGAATTTCAAAAGACACCCATGAAGCATATTATAATGATACTATTTTACTATTAGAATAGAAAAGAATTTAGTAAATAAAAAATGAGAAGAAAAAAAACTTTCAACACCCTTGATTTACCATTTGGAATTAGACACAAAGGAAGGAGAGAGAGATAAGAGGTCAAGAATGTAGAAAAAATCCATAATTTTATGAATGTATTAGAGACATGGCAATCATACATATGACATATAATACATAATAATCCTTAATTTTTTATACAATTAAGAAGTTAAGTTTCAGAAAAACTTTTATTTACTAATATACTTTTTTGAGGGGCATTAATAGTAATACTAGATCATATGTAGGAAATCGCACTACATTAATTATCAACCGGTATCTTTAATCATCCAATATTTTTCTTTTTCCTTGATATCGTAACCGATTATTGTAACAGAATGCATACTGTTATCACAGTTACGTGGTACCAATATGAATGTTGTTACTATAATTGATTATGATATTAACGATTGACAAAAATGTTGGATGATTAAAGATTTATCCGGCGAATAAGTTTAGATTTCCTACATCCCACTGTCTCTAGTACATTGATAAATCTTAATAAGATTAGAGCTTAGTTAGGGATATGGTCCACAAAAGTGTTTCATACTGTAAGTGAAAAGGAGTTCTTTGAAGACAAATTGATTTCAGAGTAACCTAAAAAGGAGTTCTTTAATACAGTACAATAGTATGTTATTAATATTATATATTATAGAAGTAACATCAGACTCCTGAAGGTTACTTGAAGTTTCAATTAAGTAGCTCTTCAATCATCTGCATGGTAACAATATCCTCTTCATGTTCTATCCCATTTTTCTCAGCACAATCACCAACAATTGTACTATTATTAGGTGCTGATTTTTCTGATGATGACACATAATTTGATTCATGACTATCTTCATGTTTCTTTCCAAGCTCCACCCTTAAGATCCAATTAGAGTCAGAATGTGATCCTGCTCCTTTTTGCCAGACTCCTATGTGAGAATTATCAGCATCAAGCCTCAAACAAGTGAGTGATTGAGATTGTTTTTGACAACATTTTGTAAGCTTTTGTTTAAGGAGATGAGAAAGAGCATTTGAAGTGTGGAAAGAGTTATTATTATCATCACAATTTGGTGTTAGGGAATTGGCATCTTCAGTTTGATCCTTTGGTATAGGGAAATTGGTTTTGGCATTTTTTCCATTCATCAATATGGCCGCTTGATCATATGCTCTGGCTGCAGCCTCTGCTGTCTCAAATGTACCTAGCCATACCCTTCTCTTCCTGTGTAAATTTTGCAGCCATATGATATGGTGTGAAATTATGAAAATAACAACATTATAATAATGAAACTATAGTGTTGGAGAAGTAGATTACAGTAAAGGGTGACGAATTTCTGAGACCCATGAGCCCCACTGTCGTTGTCTAACTCCTCTGAACTTGTTACGTTGTACCATGATCGATTGGTGCCTAATGCCTTTGTATCTGCAGATAATGAATGTGTATTGTATGAGGGGAAATATATATATAGTACAATGCCAAATGTGGAACTTATATGCACCTTGCGAGACTTATATAGATTGTCGGTGGAAATTTGTTTGAACTGGTCCAATCATAGGTTAAACATTTGTATAAAGTCTTTGCGTGAATCATCATGTAAATAATATAATGTAATTGTAATTATGAGGCCGGTTAATAAGCATTACGTATTTCATAATAAGTAGTAATTAATTCCATGTTTTTGTTCACAACTTATATATATGTATATAGTACTTGAGTATTTCTTTTCAAATATTTGAACATACATACATACAGGTGCATTAAAAGTTTCAGCTGCACAAGTTTGACATGTCACTAGCTTCCAAAGGCAACTTCAATAAATGAAAAACTATAGTTGGCATTTTTCTATCCATTAAAGTAACAGCACAGGCTTGCTGTACTATAAAAGAAAAAACAAGATTTTCTTAGGAATGTGTGTATCCAACAATAAAAATTTATTGTGTCACGTTTCCATGTTTTCATCCTCTCTTTAAATAGTACTATAATAAATAGGGAAACAACTTAAAACAAGTCGTCCTTATAATAGTGTTTGTGTTAGAATCAATAGTTGTTAGTAATCAATGTATCAAGAAGGGGAAGATCATATAAATGAGAAAGATCTCCTAAAAAATTGCATATATTGAAAAAATTCTGAAAACACAAATTATATGATCTGCATAAGAAACAGAATTGGGAGAACATAATGATATTCATGAATATCATTTATATGTTCTTTTTTGAATACACACAAATTTATGTATTCAAGAAAATTTATAGTATGATTTTTCATGAAAAATTTGTATTCATGAAAGAACATAATGATATTCATGAATATATATATATATATATATATATATATAGGGTAGGGATATTTTGACTCCAAGAGTAAGTGTAATATCTTACTTCAAATCTTGACATTTAATTTTAATATTGGTTAATGGCTTAGATTAATTGATATAATAGACTTTAATTCCATTTTCTATTGTAGTCAACACTTATCACGAGTTTTTCTATTTACACCCCATGTTTTTCTGGTTACACCCAAATTTTCTTAAATTTTTTTTATAATACCAAAATTGCCCTTTTATATAAATTTTCTTAAAACCCTAATTTTATTCATTGTCAGTGAGTTTCACCCTCTTTCACCCCACAAAGCGATCGATCAAACAATTTGATGTTCAATATCAATCTCCATGAAAATTAAAGAGTGAATCAAAATATTTTTCATCCATACTCAATTGGATATAAGTAAGTGAATTTCTTCTTCTATTTGCTAGTTTCAATTTTTTTCCTTCAACTGCAATGATGCATTGTACGATTACGGTTTTAATTTACATTGGCAAGGTTAACTTAAATTCAGTTTAAGTAGGTTCATAGGTTCATGTAAACTTAGTTTACATGAACCTACTTAAATTGAGTTAACATGAACCTACTTAAACTGAGTTTACATGAACCTACTTAAACTGAGTTTACAAAATCGCAGAACAAGGAAAACACAAAATCAGAACTGAGAACCCATAACAAGAAAAACACAATCGATTGAAGAACAACACTTGCTAACCTGATTTGCTTCGAATTTCTTTGAAATCATGAATGGACGGACGTGAGAAAGTATGGTTTTGAAAATCTTTGCAGAACACAATCGATCGATTGGAGAATTATGGTTTTGGAAGAAGGGTTTTGGGGTGTAACCAAAAAAGAAGGAATAGGCTTTTTGAAAATCAAATTTTATGAAAGGGTAATATTGTCATTTTGGGGTGCAACCATGATTAACTAGGGTGCAAGTAGAAAAACTCCTTATCACTACAAAATAACAAAACAATAAATGTCTTTTAATTGCTTGATTTTTTTTCTTCTTCCATTACTTTTTTTTTGTTTCACGCTAGAATTTTTGAGGCTTAAGAGCAAAACTTAAAAACTCTTGCATGGCAAAAATGTTTATCATTAAAAATTGAACAAAACTTAAAAACTCTTTTTTCTTGTTTGTTCAATATCTTTATTTTTTTTTTGTTTGTTTTAGTTTCTTAAAAAGGCCTGAAACAAAAGATAATAGAACAGAAGTTGAACACGTTTTGTTTTCTTCTATGCACCAAACTAGCAAGTATAGTGTTCTTTTCTGCTTATTAACATAATGTCATATATGCAAAAAAAAAAAATTCTTATGCAATTTTTTTGAAGGAATAGAATGAGTGAATCTTGAAATTTTTATTTCAAGGAAAGGATTTTAATTTAACCCTCAAAAAATATTTTTGCGTGAAACAAAAAAAAATCATGCAATTAAAAGACATTTATTGTTTTGTTATTTTGTGGTGATAAGTGTTGACTACAATAGAAAATTGAATTAAAGTCTATCATATCAATTAATCTAAGCCATTAATCAATATTGGAATTAAAGGTCAAGATTTAGAGTAAAATATTACACTTACTCTTGAAGTCAAAATATCCTCACCCATATATATATATATATATATATCATGAAAAATTTACACATAATGATATTCATGAAATTGCATATTGAAAAAATTCTGAATACACAAATTAAACTATATTTACATAGAGCTTATGAACGATATGATTAACTATCTTACTAGTTAACAACCGTAACTTACTCTTAAAGAATGTAACTAACTTGTAACAGAGTTGTAACTAGCTCACTAATCATGAAACTAATTTTATATTCATAATACTATTATTAAATTTATTAACAATTAATATATATTGGGTTTATCTATTTGCTTATTGGTTAAAATATTTACACTAATTAAAGAGTATTCGATAAAAATATAAGATTTCTATATATAAAAAAAAGTTAAATACTTCAAGATTTTTTTTACAATTAGTTAAACATTTGAAGATGATTCTATAAAAAGTAATCAATAAATTGTTTCAAAATTGTCTTAAAGTATATAGAGACGGAGGTAGTATACTAACATAAACATATGTTTTTATGGAGCACAATCTAAAGCAGTAATGCACACGTGGATGAGAAAGTGAAACTAAAATGTCATGAGAAAAAGGGAAATCAGGCTAAATGTGAGGTTTCACGTACATCCAACAACTAGCAGAAACTTGTATTACCTGCGACAATAGTCGATTGAGTTGAGTCAGGGTTAAATATTGTAGGTCAAGATGTTTTGGCGAGTAAGATTATTTTTTTTCTATAATTTTTCATTCAGAACACACACAATCGATCAAACCAATATTTTTCTTGTAATTTATCCTTATTTTAGTAGCTCACAAAAAATTCCGCACCTTTCGGAGAAGTTAAGAAATTCACATCCCTCTTTGACGTAATCTTTTGAAGCAAAAAGAGAATCATAGTTGATCTCTATTAGTTAGTTGATCAACAAGATAGCATAAGGGAAACTAATTTTTTTTATCAAGGGCACAGGGGAGGCAAATTAAAAACATGGAAAAAATACAAGAGAACTCTCACCATAACAATTTACATAGTTGAGAGATACAATCTAAAGAGCCAACACATCATTCATAGTGTAGGTAGTGCAACATCTTAATTTAATCTAAAGCTAATTAGAACCACATCCAAGCCACTATCTTATTAAAGTTCACTGCATTTTGATTAAACTTTATTTAAAAAAGATCTACATATATTTTTGAGATCTCAAGTAGTCCACGATACATCTACTAATAAAACATAAATTATACAAAGAAATAAAAAAGATTATTCGACGTAACCAACAAAAAAGATTATTTTACTGGTCAAAGACACTATTCTACTTGAGAAATAAAACATAAATTATACAAAGAAATTCTAAAGATTATTCTACATCCTTAAAAAAAAAGAAACACTATTCTACTGGTCAAAGACAACATACCGTACACTAAGTATGAAGAAAATAGATTATTTTTATTTTTTTCTGAAAGAACGAGGAAAATAGATTATTAAATTTAGAATCAAGAAGGATGCATTTTTTCCTAATTTTTTTTTTGAATTTTAAGGAAATATTAACAAGTACATCCAAGATCGTCTTTAAGGACTTTTGATAGTAAGCTTTTATGAAAATTTATATATTTAATGCATTGAAATTTATAATATTTAATTAACTTTTTAAAAATAATTTCTAAATGTAAGATCCTTAAAGAGTGTTCTGAGAGCACTCGTTAGTAAGACCTCTTATTTTATAAGCTAGAAAGGCATTGTTTGTCATTTTTCAGACAACCTAAAATGAGACATATATCAATCATACCAAGGTTCTTTCCTGCACAAGATGTGGACATAGAGAACACCACGAACAAAAATTACTTACAAGGTACAATCAAACAATCGAATACAACAAAGAAACTCTGCTAGGGGGCTAACCTCAAATATATCAAAGGATCAATGATTAAGATCAAAAGTTAAAGTTGAGTTTTTTGCTTTCAACTACCTAAAAGATAATTTTTTTTTACCTTTTTAAACAAATGATCAATTGAATCCGCTTTACCTAATACAACGATAGTTCCTTTCCTTCCGGATGACTCTTATATAGACTAATCAATTTATAATTTTATTAGAGAAACCACCGAGTGTGCCAAAAAATAACCCCCATAGTCAGACTGCTTTAAAGGGGTAACCACTATCTAACTAATAATCAAATGCTTCTAAAATTGTGCATCCCAAAAGTAAATGGTCGATGTTTAAAGAAACATAAACACCTACATTTTGTTGAAGAATCCCTTACTTTACAAGATTATCTTGAATTGATGATCAATTTTGTAACAAGCGTCAAGCAAAAAAAAAAAAAACGAAATTTTTAACTGAACAAATATATTCCAAATTATATTGTAAAATTCATTATGTTGCATCGGTTTCACCGTCGTGAATAAACGATGAACCTCACTAATAGTATAACCTTTATCAGATGTTAGTTGTCATTTTCACCTATCTTCCAAACCGTCATGCAAAAGAATAACATGGTTTATCTTTTGTCAAAAAAAAAAAAAACATGGTTTATCTTCATAATTTTACATCTTATCCTATTTTATTCATTATTTCATAACGACATTTTTTCAATTTTAAATTTTTACATTCTAAACATAATATCATATCATAATATATATCATCACTAACATCCAAACACACTATTTTTGTGATTTCGTCGTGTTTATATGACTTTGTTTACTTTGATTTTATGTCTTTATATGCCTTGGATTTTCCGTCTTAGTACGATATTATTTGATTGAGGTTGAAAGGTTAGCTTTGAATAAGTGCAGATTCAATTAATGACTTTTACGTCATCAACGTTGCAGATCCGGAGACATGAATTTTCTGGAGACTTAATGAATATAATCATATTTGTAGGCATAAGTATTCTATCATTTTATGCTATTAACGTGGATACTATGAGTTTGTTCGCAGATTCATCTTTTTTATTTTTAGTGACTTTGAATTTGTACTATATCGAAATAATTTATCAATTTAAATGAATAAATATCGTTTATTTTTATAAAAATAAATAAAATAAATCCAAACGCACTAATACATTAAGTTCTGAATAATCTAAAATAAACAGCTCATAAGAAGTCAAAACCCATTAGGTGGTGTTTCCACGTTTTCAATACAAGACGTCTTCAATACAGCTTTCTAAATAAAATAGTTTTCAATATAATTTTCCAAACCACCAAACAGGTCTTTATATAATCCTTTATTATTTTTCAAGAGAACCAAACAACTCGAATATTTGCTTCCCTAGTTGATTCTTTATTAAGGCATTTTGTACTCAATTTTCTGCTAACATTATTATTCTTATCATTATTGTGCATGAGGGACTATAAATCCTCTCCTTCAAGTTCAACGATTCATAATTATTGGTGAAAAATCTCATCATTGACTTTGTGTGAATACAATACAACCTTAAGTGTATAGGGTGAGTTCTTTGCTCTCTATTTTGTTTGTCTTCTTTTGGTAGTTGAAAAGAACATTGACTAATTAACCAATTCAATTCCACTATTTTCAACTGTTCCACTCATTACTTAATCTCAAAGTAATTAACTTTTATACATGCCTTTTTGATTAGTAATGATTCTACAATTTTATTCTCTTAATTAACTTGCTTACCAAGTAAAATATAAAACATCCAATCAAATTTTGCTACTCTCTTAACTATTCTGTGTATTTTAAGGTTATTTCTATGTACTTTGCACTGTTTTTCTTAAATCATGTTTAGGAATCTTTGCTTGTACTTGCTTTGTTATTAAGCAAGCATAATTGTTTTGTCATTCTTTAATTGGATTCTTTTGAAATTGGTATAATATGACACAACACATGGAATTTGCTTCGGTTATAGGATTTTCAATTTCATGAGATATATGTATTCTAGGTGTTGCTTGTTAGCACTTTTTGATAGATTCTCTATAAAGAAACTTTGCAGTTCAATTTTTCTGTTTTGCTGTTATTACTTTCGCATTCTTGTCATTATCTCCATGGAAAAATTCAAGCATAAATGCAAAGAAATTTTCTCTGTGAGAGTGAAACTTGTTTTATGTCAATTCTATTTGCATTAAATTTATTGTTACAAATAATAGTAGTTGAATGCATAGTTTTTTTCGTGATTGTAACATGATTGTATGATTCTTAGTCACACTTTTTGTTGAACATGTTTTTTGATAGAGCATAGGTTGTCTTAGAAGCCGCGAAAAACCTCAAGCTACTGTTTCAATGGATGAGGGATGTAAGGGAGAAATAATTCAAGGCCAAACCGTGACTAAAGATGATGGATCATCAGGCTTCTGGAGCAGCAGCACTTTTGAAAAGGATCATAGTGAAGCTCGGTCGCGGAGAAGTGTTTCTTCGAGTGGAATAACGATGAGTATTTCTTCTGATCTTCAAAGTAGTTCGAGCAGTCAAATTAGTCCTCCTGAATCTGTCAACCAAGGCATGTTTATGTTATTTCCATTGTTTCCTATTTTCAAAATTCTGCAGGATAGTTTATGAAAATAACTTATAGCTTATATCCAAATAATTTGACTTTACTTTATTTGTCATTATAGAATTAAGTTGTTTATACAAACACGGATTTAAATGATTTTGATTTGACGTCTCACACTGACAAAAGAAGTTTGGTGTATGCAGGGCTTGTTCAATGGAACCAGATAAGGCAACAATGGGCTGGAAATAAAAGGTCTGAGAGACAGACAGTAGCTAGAGAACCACGAATAAGGTAAATTTCGTATGAGATAAAGGTTTTTGATGTTGCTGAAACAGCGACGCCACTGCGATTGAGACTGCATCAGTCGCATTTGACTGCAATTCTACGCAATATTAATAATTACATTGCATTGTTTTGAGTATGTTTTCTATCTTATGTTTACATCAAGTAATTTTCGACGTGTTTGTTAATTTCTTACTGAGTTCATGTTCCACACAGTTCTAATGCTACCTATGAAGATATACTTGGGAATAACAAGCCTTTCCCCCAACCTATCCCTCTAAGAGTATGATTTTATGAACTTTATTCTTCAATTATTGATATTCTAGTAATAAAATATGGCACCATATCATTGATTGATTATAATATTTTTGATACAGGAAATGGTTTATTTTCTTGTTGATATTTGGGAGCAAGAGGGTCTATATGATTGATTGATAAAGCAAAATAGACATTTCTTCATTCTCCTATTGGATGGATAATTGTAAATGGTGTAACTCTTGCAAACTATTTTGATTTTAATTACTTGGTAACAAGAAATTTAATCAATGTAAAGAATTAGTTTTTTTTAGGAAGTAGTTAAATTACTTGTTAACATCGATTATTATATGGTTTCAGTTATTGATTTTAACGGATCAAGTTGATCTCACCAACAGCAACCTTTACAAGATTTCCGTACAAACTTCCAAACACACCGAACGAGGAGGTCCAAAGAATCAACTGATCAACCATATAATTTTTATAATTACTGCAATTGCATCACATAAATTAAATTAATGATAAAGATGACACTTTTTTTAGTAAAGAAGACACGAAAATTTAAAATAAGCATTCTTGACATGTTAACTTCTTTAAATAAAAAATTAATAGAAACCACAACATGCACATATACGTAGATAAAAGATTCACATTGCTTTTATTTTAATCTTGACAAATTGGAGACTGGTTGGTTCATAACAAACAAAGTTTTTTTTATTTTCTTATTAACCAATATTCTTACCCAACTTCTTAATGATATGTTTATTTTATTTAGCTAATCACCTCTTTTATTATTGATATCAGAAAATCAAGTACTACCTCCGTCCCTAATTATAGAGCCATTTTGAAAAAATAACGGGAATTAAGATAATGAACATTTGTATTAAATATATTTGTAATTACTATTGTTTTTACAATTTTATCCTTTAAGAGAGAGTTGGTTTATGTTTTCAACATGTTATTTATTGCTGATTGTAAAAAAAGATGTATAATAAATATGAGCATGTATGTAAAGAAATAATTAATGTAGTTGGAAATACCAAAAAGTTCTTATAAAAAGGGACAAAAAAATTTTCAAAAGGGTTTTATAATTAGGGACGAAGGTAGTATTTTTTAGCGCTAATGTTACATTAATCTTTGCCGAGGTTCTTTTTGTAAATCTTTGAGTGTAAAGATTAATGTGCATTAAGTTTAAGTTCCTCGGCAAAAAAATTTGGATCATTCTAAATTGAAGAAATTTGAAGGTGTATGATCAACTTGAACTACACTTACTCCATTGGTAAGTATCTTGGTTATCCTTTACTTGCTGGAAGGGTTACCAATGCATATTTTTCCTATTTTATTGATTAGATCTTCGAGGTTGGCTGGTTGAAAAGTTAGGCTTTCAAGTAGACCCGAGAAAGTAACTTTGGCAAAATTAATTCTTAGCTTTATACCCATTTACACCATGTATAACTATTGGCTTTCAGAGGGCATATGAAACAAGATTGATTCTAGTATTAGACAATGTATTTGGGGTGGAAATATTGTACATTGGGTGAATTGCAACACTAATACCAAATCACCTCAAAGAGGCGACATTGGTATCAGAAAAGCTAGACTTGTCATTATGGCTATGTTGGGAAAGCATGTCTGGAATCTCATTCAGAATCCTGAATTCCTGATAAGTTATAGGTACAATTAAATGTGTTCAAAACTGATCCAATTCAAACTACATTGGTTTGGTTCGAATTTTATTTTAAAAGTCAACTGAACCAAACCAAATCGCATACTTATTTATCTTGCGGTTCGGATAACTTTTAGCCTCAAAATCGAACCAAACTGCACCGCAAACACCCTTAAGTACAATTACTTACAAGGAAATTTATTGATAAATCTCACATTCTTTCGGCTTCTAAAAAGAGACTCGTATTCAGGTTGTTATATCGTTAAAGCAACAAATATTCTTTGTTTATGATTTCATTACAAGTGTGGCAAGAGGTGACATATCCATTTGGTATGACAAATGAATTTCTGTTGGTTGTGTTTTTAAGCGAATTTTTCATGTGTTACAAAACGACACTAATCTCCGTATCAATAACATTTGTTACCACGAGGTGTGGAATTTGGATATCATATCAAAGATCTTTCTTTAAGATGTTAAGATGGAGATGGAGACTAAACATTATACTAAGACCTAATCCGAAATGGTTATGAGTTGGTCTTGAATTTGGAATCTTAAGCTCCCTAACAAATATTCATCATTTTACATGGAATTTTATGCATGGGAAGTTGTCTAATAACCATGTTTAGTACACTCATGATATTTCTTTATATGCTTATTGTTATTGATGTGGTGCTTCGTCAAAAACTTTTTTTGAACAATCAAAAATGGAATATATTATCACCAATGATGTAATTGTTGCAGCATAAGGTGTGCCTTAACAATTACATAGAGAAACACAGAGTAGTCAAAGATACAAGGCAGTTAGTCGATACCCATACAAATGAGCGGGTTCGACCACCAATTGTGAATACCAAAACGAAAAACTACATTACTAACTTTCAGCCACCACAGGGAATAAGATTTTACTTTATCTAACAAATGTGGTAAAGAACTATGATTATTACTGAAAACGCTATCATTCCGCTCATTCCACAATATCCAAACACACAGCAGCCAAATTAGATGGAAAAAAGATCGTCGTGCTCTCGAACCACCTGCATAATTAATAAACTGCAAACAATGGTCTGTTATGAACTGAGTTTCGACCCCATCAACACCAAGCCAAGCTCACACCATCGGCCACAACGCACCAAAGTACGGACAAGACAGAAAAAGATGATTGACGTCCTCGACAAACCCACACCCAGCTATGCATGACCGCGCCTCCAAAGATAAGACCCCGCAACTTGCCAAATTTTGTCTAGAAGGTAACCGGTCCCTCAGCAAACGCCAAGCAAAAATAGACACCTTCAAAGGTACCTGTTTGTGCCAGATCAACTCCATAATTTGATGTAACATGGGTTGTTCCTGCGAGGTCAACATATCATATACCCCACGAACCGTATACCCGCCAGTCGGATCCGGT
Source organism: Medicago truncatula (assembly GCF_003473485.1). Classification (NCBI taxonomy): domain Eukaryota; kingdom Viridiplantae; phylum Streptophyta; class Magnoliopsida; order Fabales; family Fabaceae; genus Medicago; species Medicago truncatula. The sequence continues at coordinate 2,532,490 of NC_053042.1, forward strand.
AACCAAAGTCACCTGTCAGAAGAGGAATCTTGCAAAGTAACTGTAAGTAATAGTACCCTACACTCCTCTACCAACTCTTCCTCCCAAGCCCACAAACGACGACGCCACTGCCACGCCCCCCCACCAGCCTCCACACCCAACTGGAACATATACCTAACCGTGACAACTTTGTTAACTGTCAAAACAAAAAACCGTCTAAATCGCACACAAAACGGAACATCTCCACACCAACAATCACGCCAGAAGTCAGTCTCAGCACCGTCTCCTAACACCCGATGCAAACCATCTCCCATCTCTAGTCGTCAAAAACTATTTTACAACTATTGCGGATTTGATGGTAGTTTGATTGATAACCTCGATATATCAAGATTTGGAGGTTTTATCAGAAATTCTTTAAGTGGTTGAATTACTGGTTTTTTTTTTTTTTTTTTTTGGGGGGGGGGGGGTGTATGGTTATACTACTAATATCAATGTTGAGCTTCATGTTATTTCTTATGCGTTGACTTTAGAGATATAATTTGTGAGTTATATTCTCAAATTTCCTTGACTTTGATAAAGGACATGGTCGTGCCTACTCGTCCTTATGCTCCTCTTATTAATAACATTTGTTCTTTATGTCGAGAAATTGGAATGTTGTGTTCTCTCATACCTTACGCGGAGGGAACTCTTGCACTATTTGGCTCGCGGAATTGGATGCTTCACTTTCTAATGAGCTCAAAGTCATCCCTACTTGTTCTTTTTCCCTCGCTTGTGTTGAGTTGATACCATCGGATTTTTTTTTTTTTTACGTGGAGGGAACATTTGTTTTTTAAAATATAGTAACAAAAAAATTAAAAGTATTCAAATGAAGTAACGAAAATTGATATGATTCGTAAAAAGAAATTTCGATCATGAAAATAAATTGAAGGTAAAAATATTCGAAGTAAGTTTTAACTCTCTCGAATCTCTTTATGTTGAGAGTTTTGAAGGTAAAAGTCTCATTATACAAGTTTCTGTCAATTAATTATTTTTTATATAATGATATTTGTACAACCATTTTATTACAACTTTTGTGATAATTTTCTCTCTCATACTCACATTATATATTAGACTTTAGAGATATCAACATTTTAGATTCATTCACTGAATGATGTATGTGGTTTATAATAAAGATCATATACATCATTTATTGAATGGATCTAAAATGTAAACTTTTGCTTATAAATAGTAATTGGACAGTGTGTAAGAGTACGCCTCGATTACTTGGCCAAAAACCACTTTCTTGAGGATAAGTTATCACAATCTACCAATTGTTGAACACTTACTTCTACTTGTTGATTTTTGTTTATAAGAGTGATGGAAGGAGGTACTTTTTACGAGTGACAACAAAATAATCTATGTGCCATTCTTGTTAGGCATTTAGCGGAGTGTTCCTTCATCTTCTTTGGCTTTCTATGGATGTTATATCTTAGGCTTTGTTTGAGTGTTTAGAGGAGCGGGGAGGAGAAGAGAAGTCTTTGAATGGTGGGAAATATATGAAAGAAATCTATCATATTTTTTGGAACAATATGATAGATTAATATAAGATTAATGTAAGATTAATATATTTTTAATTTTAAGAATATTATAACAACATAGATTTAATAGATAAATCTATCATATTTTTTTGAAAGATTAATATTTTAGAGAATGATAAATTAATTTATGATTAATATATTTGTAATTTTAAGAATATTATAATTGTTGGAACACTATGGGTGTTAATATGTGAATTAAAAAAATTCTCATGTCAACTATCCCTTTGAGTGCTCATTTATGAGGCAATATCATGTCATTGATTTTGTGGTGGCCAACTAATCCTAACCATTGAATTTGTAACTTATCTTTGGCTCCTCACCTATAAATAGAGCTCTCATTCCTCACTTCTGATCACACCAAAAGTTCTTTTGAGTTGTCAAAAAACTTTTCTCTCTTCTCCCTCATTTAGCTTGTGTTGACGAGTTATTCTTTTCATCTCCCTCTCTTTTTGTCCCGTAGGATTTAAAGAATGTTTTTAAGACCATAGTCCCTTCGAGAAATAATGTCCCTTCGGAATTAAGAATGGTCTTAAGAGCATAGTCCCTTCGGTAAATTTTGTCCCTTCGAAAATAAGAGTATTCTTAAGATCATAATCCATTTCGAGATAAAGTGTCCCTTCGGAAAATAAGATTGATCTTAAGAATATAACCCCTATTTATGTTTTATGCCCTTGGAGAAGTTAGAGGTTAGAGCGGTGGAAACACCATATTAGAGTGGTCTTAAAACTATATAAGAATGGTCTTAATATCATGATAGAGTGGTATCAATACCATATTAGAATGGTCTTAGCACCATATTTGAATGTGTATTTCTAGAACAGACCCTATAGTGCAATAGGATTGATACGATTGTAGCTGAGTTGTTTTATCCTGGGGGCGCCGTGGTTGATAGTTTGCTTGCACAATTTTGGGCAGTGCCACGAAACGTCTTAAAGAGAGCGACCTAGTTTGCGACTCAACCTAGTAATCTCTTCGGTTGCAGATAAATATTTTTAACTAATTTTGATTATTGTTCCAACAATAACAACATAAATTTAATATTTTGAAGAACAATGCAATTCTTGAGTTCCACCCAATTGAGGGGAATTTTGTATTAGGAAGAAAAATCAACCCCCCAAAGCTCTCCTCTTCTCATATCATCTATTTCTTCCATTCGATCCTTCCTTGTTTTCAAAGACCTCTATCTCTTCCCTTCTAAACTCGCAAACAAAGCCTTATGTAGTTTTCTTTTTCATTTGTATTCATCCTTTTTTATTCTTCTTTTGCTTGTACCATCTTTTTCTTGGTTGTTTTTATTGTTTTAGCTCTTGGTGTTAGGCATTTCGCTTGCTATCTTCGATATTTTTTGCAGCGAGTTAGAGTAACCTTTATACTTTCGTCGTTAATTAGTGATCAATGATACAAGTGTTTTCTTATTTGATTAGCGATCATAGTTTAAATGTGAATCCTATAAATATGCAGTAGCGATCATAGTTAAATGATACAAGTGTTTTCTTATTCAAGGGTTAATAGACTTTTATCTCCTGATAAATAGGCAAAATTTGGTTTACCTGTAAATTTTTTTGGAGATCCTCCTTGTAATTTAAAGAGTCTATGGTTTTAGACTTTTGGTGTAAATGATTGTGCATTTTTGCTGATGTGACAGAAGGTAAACCAAATTTCGCCTATATAGTTAGGGGGTAAAATCCTATTAACCCATAAATTTATGCTCAGTCATATGCACTAAGGGTGCAAAACTAAATGATCTTTAAATTACAAGGGGATTCTCTAATTTTTTTTCTTTACAGAGTGTAAACCAAATTTCGCCTATATGACAGGGAGTAAAAGCTTATTAACTTTTTATTCAATTTGAGAGATTAGTCTATACGATTACGAGGGAAAATTCCATTCATTCATAAAAAATAAAAAATAAGGCAATACACAACTTTGGAAGCGTTGGCAGCATCACAACAAATATACACTAACTAAATCCAAAATCCTAGCTAGTTCTAACATTACTTTAGAAACAGAGAAATGAGCTACGAATCATTACTTAATGTGTAATTAGCACAAGTGGAGGACAAGCTTAAAGGAAAAAGAGAATCCCTTTCTCTATATTATGATTATATAAGATGAATGTTGTGAACACTATTTTCTTAACTTTTTTAATACTTATTCTTTTATTAAATGAAATTATGTAGATATTATCACTTTACACATAATCCATTTCTATAATATAAGATGTTTATAAATTTCATCCAAAAAAAAATTAGTATTAGAGAAATTACGTTAGAAAGAGAGTGTTTATTGCATTTTTGAAATACAGATTCTAAATACAATGTTTTAAAAGGGAGAGAGCATGAATAAAAGTGAAAAAAGTTAAGAATGAGAAGCATGTGTTTTTTCTTGGTCAAAAGTATTAAACTTGATGGAAAAAAGGATTTGTATTAATTAAAGAAGATGGCGGTGGTGATGATGTTCTTTAGCTTCAACAATGAACCTGGATGCAATTAAAAACAGTACATGCATGCTATGCGAATCTAAGGAAACAAAAAACCAATACTTGCATTAGTTACATCCCCTTCGACCAACACAATTCCAACATAATTTCCTCGTACATGAATACGCTTGATGGAGGCAAACTTTGTCATTATATCTCTCCCTTGGTTTCAAAGTGTGACACATTTGTAAAATTTAATTTATCAATTCTATATATAAGGAAAATACATCAATTTACGTTAGGTTTTTTTTTTCTTTTCAATTTTACCGTTCATTTAAAATATTTTATTAATTATTTTATCATTTTAATAATACTCCAAATAAGGACTGATGTTCAAACTTTTTATATTGTTTGCTATATTGAAAAAGTTAAACATAGTTTGTTGGATTTGTTAGATTTTGAAATTCACAGACATCCAATTTTTATACTTTAAATCAAAATTCAAATTTCATAAAAACATGTTTCATAATTTATAAATGTTAGTGTATTAAAAAGAAAGGAGTATTCGTCTTTCCCCTAATTTGTTATAAAATAAATAAGGATTATGCTAACAAGTGCCTTTAAGGAAACCAAAATTAGTATGTTAGTATTGGATTCAACAATATTTTTACATTTTTTGAAGAACAATATTTTTACTTTTAAAAAGTTAATTTCATCCATTTTTACTATTTTTCAACATAATATTTCTATTTGTATCCTCTTAACCAATAACCTAAGGACATTCCTTAGTCTTTATCTTTCTTGCAGGTTAGTAATATTTTCATTTTACATTTATGATAACAACAATGATTTTATAGTTGATTCAAGTAATTTAAAAGACAACAATAATATTTGAACATACATTCTTTTCTAACACTCATTTAACACACTGTTTTTCTTCTTCTTCAATCTCCATCTTTTCTTCGTATTATCAATATATCACATGATCATAATCTATTCTCTCTATTCTTTAATACACTTTATTAATTTGTGTGAAATCATGAAATGTGTAACTTGCAAGGGGGTAATATTTTTGAAAGCAATATCCACTACACTCAATTGTACAAATTAATAGTTCTCTCATGAAGATCTCCAACATGTTTAAGAGTAGTATTTCCTTTAAAATGAATTATAAGTAAAATGAACTAATATTTCTTGAAATAATATTTATCGAGATAGCAACATCTTCTTTCATGATCTTATTGGTTACTTCCTCCATCCCAAATTATACTATCATTAAATTGGTTCAAAGGTGCAGAGAGTCTCACTTTTGAAGGAAATCAAATGATGATATGCTGAGTGTGTGAGTTAAAAGTGTTGTCACAAAAAACAATGTGTATACTCTATTATAGTCAAACGACCAGATGAAGATATGATAATCAAACTCACACACATGTGATTGCTCTTAATCTAATGTAATGATCTATTTCAGTATTTTAAGGCTTCCACGGAAGTCCCAACAGCTATCTTAGGCAATCGTTCTTTTTGTTGAGATTGCACACTATATTTCTCAATATTTAGTAAGAAAATCCTATATTTCTCAATAAGCATAATGTCAAATTCATTTTTACTTTATCCCACAGAACAAATTCAATACGGCGTGCTTAATAAATCCAGATGTAGCTACCATTCAGATCAGACCAATTTGATTTTATTGTGTACAGAAAAAATACACAGAAAAGAATATTGCTATCACGATTTGACGGATTTGTTCTTCTTATTCATGTCTAGAGTAATTTATCTTTATACATCTATGTATTAAATATACATGATTGTAATAATATCTATATTGTTTTATAATATTCTTAGATGCATGTATTGATAAATTATTATGAAAAACTGAACCATATTCAGAAATGAGCAAGTGGATGCTTTTGACAAAACTCCAGTTCAATTGATCTGGCTTTGGCTTTATGCCACGTCTCAAATTCAAAATTCAAAATCCTAAATGTGGGATAACAATCCCTTTGTGTGTCTTGTGCGGCCGCCCCTCCCCTCCTGCTTATGGATAAAAAATTGAGAAGTTGTATGTAATTTTTTTTGGAATAAATAATAGAGTGGTGATACATGTACCACACCATGTGGCAATACACCCTTTATACCCACATAAAATTCTGACACGTGACAATCTGGATCCCACATAAATAGATGATAAAGTGTGGTTGTGAGATGAACTTACCAAAATATCCTTAATATATGGGGTGTACAATGGAATGTATGAATAAATGGTGTTTATGTAACATTTTTCTAAATAATATCTTGAAACAAATTTTTATAAAATTTTACCAAACATAAAAATGTTATATTCTTAACCCCACTTTTCCACCAATTTTTGTGATAATCTTGAAACAAACACATCTAGTAAAAAGACATGTCTTTTATTAAGAAGTTTCAAAGGTGAGCCTTACTATTCACCTTAAAGAAAGGTAAATGTGAATGCACTTGTAAATGCTACTTAATCCTTAAAAAAAAAAATAGGGTCTGTTTAGTTAACCCTAAAATAGAGCTTTTAGCTTTTAGCTTATAGTTTATAAGCTCGTTTGACAAAAAAAGCTCTGTTTGGTAACACCTTTTCACCATGAGCTTATAGCTTATTTCACGAGCTTATAAGCTATTTTTCAGAAGCTATTCCAAGTAGCGTTTGAGCTTATAGCTTATAGCTTCTCACTTTTTCTTTCAATTTTACCCTTATTATTTCATTTAAATTGTATTTTTATCCATTATAATTTTATAATAAGCTACGTAATAAAGACTACTATCCATTTATTTCAATTTTTGTATATATATCAGCTGACCTTTTTTTTTTTTTTTGAAAAAATATATACCTTCGTTTTTTTTTACGAAACAAAATACTATTATTCTATTAGTGTTATTTTTTTTTTTTGAGGTAAGTGTTATTTTCTTTATTCTCTGTTAATTAGTGCTACTTTTTTTTTTGTTTTTGAGGTAAATGTTATTTTTTTTATAAAGTGGAAACACTTAAATGATAATAAATATAAGATAAAATTTTAGTGAATAAAATTTAATTTAATTTATAATACATAGGATATATTAAATTAATAAATTTAAAGTATTTTTTTAAAGAAAAATTAGTTTACAAAATTACAAATACTTAAATTAATGATATAATTTTTATTATGAATAAGAATACCTTTTATGTCATTTTACATTTATCAGCTAGTTGAACCGCTATTTTTACCAAACACTTCAGTTAGCTTATCAGCTAAAAGCTATCAGCTATCTGCTATTTTTACCAAACAGAGTCATAATTGATATTTTATCAAGGATATTATCTTCATACGCCTATGGCAGACAAATTTTAGCATATGTAACTATGCTAAAAGCCACTAATTATCTTTATCATGATTCATGCATATATGTTGTCCTTCCTTAAGCAAGTTTGTTAAAAGTTGAAACTTTAAATTTTGTGGGGTTAAGACTAAAGACTCTGCTTTTGACCCAATAAAACGCTTCTATATTTGGACGGTGGGCCAGCAATTAAAATGAATTAAGCAATGGTTAGTGGCATGAAACTTAGGTCAATTAATACCCTCTTGTGTGTTTACTTACATTGTATATAGATTTTGGTAGGTTGGGTTTGTCGCTTTGTCTCACGGTAACGCGTAAAAGGAGTTAGCTGCGTCCCTAGTTGGGTATCAAATAAATGTGGTTCTAAATCAAAGAGGTTACTATTAACTTTAGGGTGATAGATAATACTACACATCATTAATATTGCAGATTCATGAATCAACCATTTTTTCTTTTTCTTTTCTTTTCATATATAGTGGTTTGAATAAACGTATTTTTCATGAAATCTCTATCTATTATAACATCCTAGTCTTTTAAAGTTACAATCCAGTGAAAGAAAAATTGTACGTTACATGTGTTATGATTTCATTTAAGAGTAATTGAATAAATAATGTATGGCATCTAGACCAAATGTTATAATTCATAGTTATTCATTATTTCTAAAAAAAAAAAAAAAAATCTTTTCTTTATATTTAGGATCGGAGGGAGTATCAATTTTCAACAAGTGTTAAAAATATGCCGGGTTGTTTATACCATTATATTAAAAAAGTATGGTTAAATATTTTTTAATCCTCATAATTATTTCAATATATTTAAGAATTGTTTACACCGAAAAATAGTTGATTGGATCATGCATTGACCACTTGATTGCGGTGGAAGTATTTACCTATGAGCTAAATAAACATTAGCTAACAATCACCTGATCCAAAATAGATTGACGACTGATGAATGAATACTGAATGTGACTACCAATTTTGATGAACTTGGAGAATGTCGTTTGCTTTTGTTGGGTTCATGGTAATCTTGAATAGGAGTCAAATAGACTACAACATAGAGTTCACCAAATCAAAAAACCATATAATCACTTTTTTAGATATCGAGGATGGATACAACAACAACCTAATTTTAGTCCACCAAGTGAATCGAGTACATCGATCAAATTATGCCATAATGTTCTATCATGCACTTTATTTTGGTCTAATTATTAATCTCTAATATTTCGTAATTGTTTCGATTATAGTTTTTCTAGGTCTTCCTCTACATCTAGTGACATGATTATCCTCTAACTGATCTACTCTCTTTACTATGTAATCTACAAGTTTTCTCTCTCTCTATATATGCCCAAATCACCTAAACATATTTTCCATCATCTTTTCTACTATAGGGGCTATCCATAATCTCCCTAATATTTTCATCTTTGATCATATCATATTTTATCTTGCCACAGATTCAGTGCAACATCCTCATATTTAGTATGTTTATTTTATTCTCATGTTGATTATTCACCTCTCAAACATTCTATTCACTCTCTAAAAATATGGATATGGAAGACATAAGTAGTTATACTCAATCAAAAGGCAAGCAATCAACCTTAGTAGTGGGTTTTTGCATCAATTAAGCCATATGGATAGTATATTAGTCGACTAAGTTTAGAACATGCATGAAGTCGTATTTCCCAAAGTAAATTATGGAGGACAAGGTTGGTTGATGCGAAAGTTAATAACTTAGAAAATCCTAAACAAATTTGGATTGTAACTCAGGCGACGAGGTAATTATCTTTATTCTTATGTTAGCCATGATCTTAAATAATGTAATGGGTGAGTCAGTGAGCCAAGAACATGGAAAACAATGTTAATATGGGTTGCCTAGTTACCCTGAGACTATAAATACCATTACAAGTCTTTAGTCATCTCTATTGATTTTCTTTTTCACATTTTCTTGATTTTTTATGCAACCTTAGGTAATAGTTCACCATTTTACACTAGACGTAATTTTTGTGTGGAAAGGTTTAGGAATTTGTACGTAGCTAAGAAAAATAATTATTTTCTTAGCGTAATCGTTTGATAAAAAATGAGATCATTGTCATAGACGCAAGTAAGTTATAATACCATCTTTTCGACAAAATATACAATGAATAAACCAAACAAACAACTAATAAACCGAGAACAAGGTTAGTAAGGTAAGCACCAAATTTCGCAAGATGACAACACTTGGCATGTATAGTAAGATTGTGAAGGTGGACATACCATTGATGTTTGAGGCACCATCAAGAGTAAACGTATGTTTAGACAAAACCTTGACCACAAGTTCAGTTGTACAATGTTTAGGTTGAACCTTTATCATATGTTTAATGAGACGTTATTCAGAAGAATCTTGATCAATGATTCGCTTGGAGAAAAAGTTATGAATTATATGATTAACAATGCATCAAAGACATGCCTGAATGTCATTTTTTTCAAGCCAAATATTTGATTAATCGATTATGGCATGACTCTACAAACCACTAATCAAGGATTTGTTGTTTATCAAGCTCTCGATGATAGTATAAGAGCTACATGATGGTTGCATGGGGACACAACCAAGAACTAATATTCAACCAAGCTCGGCTGATAAATCATTCTTTAAATGTATCTCTAAAAGTGAATAAGTGAAAAATCTGAAATTTGTACCTTGGACCCTAAATGTCGCAATGTATTGTTACTACCAACTGAACTATGCTCAATGTGACTATCGTTCATCTTATGGATGACAATGGGTACCCTATGGGTAGGGTACTACAGTGCCCTTCCCCATACACGCGTTTGTAAAAAATACTCGTACCCGATCCCATACTCTCGCGGGCAACAACTTTAGTGTCCTTCCCCATCCCTTATGGGCACCTTAGCGCCCATACCCGCACCCATTACCCACACTTGAACTCTGAAAAATCAATAAAAATATCATAGTTAAAATAAAACTATGGTTCAAAAAATTTCAAATCAACTCATAAAAGAGTACGAATCGTAGTATTTAACAAAATAAAAAACATCCAAAACATCCTTCAAAAATTGTATACCAGCGAAGGGATCAATTATTGTATTAAGTACTTTTTAAGTTTAGGCTTAGACTTAAATAGCTAAATAAATTAATTAATTATATACAAAAAATATTAAATATGTATGTGCGGGTGACGGGGCTGGGCAGTATAGTACCCTTACCCGTTTAAATTTGTGGATAATACTCGGGCCCAAGTCTGGATCCATGAAAGCAGAGTTTACCCTACACGTTGCAGGTATTTTTTTACAGGTACACATCGGGCCTGAGTTCAATTGTCATCCCTAGTTCATCTGTATGAATATATGACATGACTATACAAACCACCAATCTAAAATTTGTTGTTTGTCAAGCCATCAATGATAGTATGAGAGCAAGATCACTTGTCACAAAGATTACGATACCATTTTTATTGTTATTATCAATTGAATTAGGCTCACAAAAATTATCGTTTATCTTATGGAAATGCAATTGTTTTGCTACGGTAAAAAAACTTGTCTTGGTATATTTACTATATGAATATATATTATCTTAGTAAATTTAGCATATGATAGAAAATTTCTCCCCACTAATTAGGAAACCTATGGGAAAATTCTGACCATGGAAAAAAATTAGCATATCCATTTTTTAAACCATCTCTAACATAGTCTCTCTTAGCTAACATTCAACTTTCTTAAACTTTAAGCAAGTCATTAGTCATTGATTACATTATTAATTAAAACTCATTGATTACCATTCTTATCAATTCTTATACTAAAAGATAAGGTAAAAAAAACAAATAAAAAAACAAAAGAGAAAATATAAAAAAAAACATGATAGTGGGAAAAAAGAAAAGAATAAAATAGAAAAGGAAACCCCACTTTCCATATTGAATGCAAGATACATTGCATGTGTTAATGAACCATTCATTGTATGGGAATCCGTTTCCCACTTGTCTCTTACAATAAAAACCTTCCCTTTTCCCTTCATTTTTCATTCATCTTCTTTTTCTTCTTCTTCTTCTTTCAACACCCCCAAATTTTCTCTTTCTTTTTTTGCCCTATTTCAATTAGGGTTTCCAATTTCCACCATTTCATACCTTCAATTCCTCTCTTTCTCTCCTAATCTCTTATGCATAATTGCCTTCAATACTCACAAATCAAATTCACCGTCTTCTTCTTCTTCTTTGCTGCTTTTTTTGCACTCTTTGGAGGGTTGTTTCAGCTGCACCCATGTCTCAAGTCTTCGGCTTTTCTGGTACTTTCAATGATCCTTTACGTTTTTTATTTGATTCATAGATTTTTAGGTTGTGGGTGTGTTTTAAATTTTGCAACCAAAAATAGTAGCATGTGGTTCTAGATATTTGATTAGAGATGATGATTTTGATGTTCATAGGAAAGTTTATTTTTTATGATGATTTTGATCTATTTTATATGAAATAATTATGGGTTTGATCTTAATTCTCTTATTATGTTATGTGGTATGGATAATCATGTGGTTAAGAGGTAAAATTTTAGCTGGGTAATAGTATTTGTGTTATAGATCTATAAGATTAGTATTTGGGAGGGTTTGTATGACATAGTTTTGATTGATTAGAAGATCTGATTAGAGATATGAATAGATTATAATTTTAATGAGATAGTAAGATACTTTAGCATAAGTTGTTTTAAGAATTTTACTTTTCTGATATCTTATGATTCTGCTTTGAGAAGTTTATTCTGCATAGGTTTGATTTAAGCAGTTTTGTTGAGTTTGATAGTTATAACTTATATAATTGACATAGATCATTATATTTATATGCTTAATTTGTTCTTTCCTGATGATCTTGCCTTATGTTTTCAGGTGATAACTTTTGCCATGGTGGGTTATACACAAACCCCAAGGAAGCAAATTTCTTCCTGTCTCTTGGCCCTCAAGTTGATGTCTACTATCCACCTCAGAAGAGATCACGTGTCAGTGTTCCATTTGTTTTCGATGGAGAATGGTTTGAGCAGAAGCAGAAAACATCTATTGAATCTTTGCCAGATGAGTGCCTCTTTGAGATCTTTAGAAGGTTGCCTGTTGGTGAAGAAAGGAGTGCATCCGCTTGTGTTTCCAAACGCTGGCTTATGCTTCTAAGCAATATTTGCAAGAGTGAAATCTGTAGCAACAAAAGTACCTCCTCAAATGACGAGAATAAAATGGAATGTGACAGCGAAGAGTTTGGAGGTGAGGGATACCTTTCCCGCAGCTTGGAAGGAAAGAAGGCAACCGATGTCAGACTTGCTGCTATTGCAGTTGGAACTGCATCACGAGGAGGATTAGGGAAGCTTTCAATCCGTGGAAGCAACTCGGAACGCGGCGTGACAACTCTAGGTCTCAAAGCAGTTGCTAGTGGATGTCCTTCTCTAAAGTCTTTTTCTTTATGGAATGTTTCTTCTGTTGGTGATGAAGGCCTTATTGAGATTGCTAATGGATGTCAAAAACTAGAGAAGCTTGACCTTTGCAAATGCCCTGCAATTTCCGACAAGGCTTTAATCACAGTTGCAAAGAAGTGTCCGAATCTGACCGAGTTATCATTAGAGTCTTGTCCTAGCATTCGCAATGAAGGTCTACAAGCCATTGGAAAGTTCTGCCCAAATCTTAAGGCTATATCTATCAAGGACTGTGCCGGTGTTGGGGATCAAGGAATCGCTGGCCTGTTTTCTTCGACTTCTTTGGTTCTGACAAAGGTGAAGCTTCAGGCACTGGCTGTTTCTGATCTCTCTCTAGCTGTTATTGGACACTATGGCAAAACAGTTACCGATCTTGTCCTTAATTTCCTCCCAAATGTTAGTGAGAGAGGCTTCTGGGTTATGGGAAATGCTAATGGATTGCATAAACTGAAGTCACTCACAATTGCATCATGCAGAGGAGTAACCGATGTTGGGATTGAAGCTGTTGGAAAGGGCTGTCCTAATTTGAAAAGTGTACATCTTCATAAGTGTGCATTTCTCTCAGACAACGGATTGATTTCATTCACCAAGGCTGCTATATCACTTGAAAGCCTACAATTGGAAGAGTGCCACAGAATTACCCAATTTGGGTTTTTCGGCGTCCTTTTTAACTGTGGTGCAAAATTGAAGGCTCTTTCTATGATAAGCTGCTTTGGGATCAAGGATCTGGACTTGGAATTGTCACCTGTATCTCCTTGTGAATCACTTCGTTCATTATCAATTTGTAATTGCCCTGGATTTGGCAACGCCACCCTTTCTGTACTCGGAAAGTTGTGCCCTCAGCTTCAACAAGTTGAATTGACTGGACTTAAGGGAGTGACAGATGCTGGGTTGCTTCCACTGCTCGAGAGCTCTGAGGCTGGTCTTGTCAAAGTCAATCTTAGCGGTTGCGTAAATCTTACAGACAAAGTTGTTTCATCCCTGGTCAATCTGCATGGTTGGACTCTTGAGATTCTGAACCTCGAAGGTTGTATAAACATCAGCAATGCTAGCTTGGCAGCAATTGCTGAACATTGCCAATTGCTTTGTGATCTTGATTTTTCCATGTGCACAATCTCTGATTCTGGGATAACAGCCCTGGCACATGCGAAACAGATCAATCTACAGATTCTTTCTTTGTCAGGTTGCACTTTGGTTACAGACAGGAGTTTGCCCGCTTTGAGAAAATTGGGCCACACCCTTTTGGGACTAAATATCCAGCATTGCAATTCAATCAGCAGCAGCGCGGTTGAGATGCTTGTTGAACATCTTTGGAGGTGTGACATCCTTTCCTGAACTGCAAGATTTAATCTCACACGGCAATTTAGGCTCGATACAGAACATGCAGAAGTCTAGTTACACGGCATAGTAGTTTTTTGGTCCATTAACTTTGGGTCTTGATCATCATCCAGCGACTCGGGTCCCTTTTTCCGGAGTATGCAGTCATTTAACCATATTTTTTTGCAGATTCCTTTGATTGGAATTCTGTTTTTGGCACCATGTATTTGGTTTGCTGTTTTTAAATGGCTGCATATCTCTGAGAACACAACTACCGGGTTCTGGAGTTAGGAATCTTTGTTACTTTGGGTTGGCACCTGATGTTTTTAGCTCGGCTTTGTATCGGTTTTGCCACAATTTCTTAGTTCCCTCTGTCTATGTTTTTACAGTTATCTGTACCACGGTGTCCATAGGTGTTTTGACTCAAAGGGAGGTATCGGTATTTGTGCTCTTGTTAGGGTTGTTGCAGTTGTCTAGTTCAGAGTTATGATGCCTTGTGTTCGGGGGCCTTGGCTGTGGCAGCAAGTTATACATGTCTGCCATGACAATCTTTTTCCATTGGGAAAGGTTGTTTTTTATACCAGGCCCTAGTTTTTTTAAGGCTTCATTTTTTTATGAACTTGTCACTGTAACTTCTATATTGTGTACTGATGCTGATATCTGCCCCTTTGTGTTGTATGGTATATTACCACAATGATGAAATAAAATTTGCAGTTTCTTTCCAAAAGCATTTGTTTTGACATTCATCCTTACTTTGATTTTATTTCACAAGTTTCTTAACTAAATTATCCCATTATCATTAAGTCATAATCAAAATTATCCCGTTAATGAAGTTGTGTAACAACATTACCTTATTATCATTGGTGGAGAAGAACATAATTGGTTGGTGGTTCCATTCTTATTAAGTCATCTTCAGCATACGAAAGAAGCTTGTGGTACATCTAATATAACTTTATATTGTGAATTATGAGTCATATCTTTGCAACTTGACTCTAATTTATTATTACAAGGGTTTTCTCTACGGGTGCAAGTGGTTTAAGTTAATAATGCTTTGTACAGGTTAAGAAGTAAAGTATTGCTTAGGATGTGTTTGGATTGAGGGTTTAGAAGGGGAGGGTTCATTTTTATCTTTTAAATTACGACCAATATAAAATGTTTTTTCAAAATAAATTAAGTGTTTTTGAAGTATTATATGATCATTTATTATATTGTTAATTCGATTTTTTAAAAATTATTTTATAATATCTGTAATTTAAAAAAGAAAACTAAGTCATCTCCTCCCTTCCTCTTCTAAACTCTCCATCCAAACACACCTTTAGTAAACAAGTTGGAATGTAATAATACAACTGAACATATGAAAGTATTTTATGTATAAAAAAGATAATCTAGTTTAACCATAAAAGAAAGAAGAGAATAATAATTTTCCTTTCAAAATAGAAAAAACAATCTATTTATATGTTAAAGGGTTCGTTTTTTAAAATTTAAAGGGAAATGCTAACATTTGCCTTTTAGGCATTTGTTAAAAAATCTAAAGAAATTTTTTGTCTTGAGAATGATGCATTTAATACGTTGAAATTTTAAAAAGTAATTTTTTATATATAAAATTTATCAATTATTTCTATTTTTTGAATCTTTAACAAATATAAGGACACTTGTTAGCAAGACAGTTATTGATAATTAAAAAAAATTATAATAGAGAATACTAGATAGAAGAAACCAAGAATAAATGTATTATGCATGTGTACTTGACTCATCCATGGTTTATATTGTGAATCGTGGAGGTTCATGTTGCACAAATTTAAGACTTTAAGAAGATTTTTGAATTTGAATATGTGTTCCTTATAAAAATTTGACAAATTAAGGTTTAGGTTCAATGGTTCATTGTCAGAGACATAAAAATGACACATGCAATGTCACATGCATTATCATTGTATAGCAATCATTCATGTACTACCACCCACTACATGACCCACACCGAAGCTTCCATATACGTTTAATAGAGACAGGAACAGCAAGTTAAGTCTGGGACACAACACAAGCCCCACTTGGGTCACTATAATTTATTAATTTCAAAAGATTTTATTTTTCTTCTTTGAAATTGATGTATATCCTCTTGTGGGAGACATCGAGATCGATTGATAAATAAGAACAGGGAATCTTCTTAGACAGGTTCTATTCTGAACTGGTCCTCTTATAACGACGCAGTAATAATATATGTTGGAAAATAAATTTTAGACACCCTTTATTTTGCCAAATGAACGTTGATCGAGTCCTCTCAAAGAAAAGAAAAAAACCTTGATTGAGTCAAAGTTAGGCATCGTTAATGTTTTACCAATTCTTGAATTATCAATCAAAGGTGGGAGAATTTGTCATCTTCCTAATATAGTTATTTTACTTTTCTTTTAAATGATGATGTTTATTGCACGTCCAACAAAGAGATCCTTAACTCCAAACTCTCCATTTTCTAGCTTCTCAATCTCACAATCATATTTGTATTGAAACGTGAGATTGTCAATCAAAACGTGGAACCAAACATGTTATAAATAAATGACTTTTTATTAAAGAATATTCCTGATATTCTTCTACTAAGTAATTTAGAATTAATTGAATTATTTAGGTTAATCTAACTACATAGTTCTACGATAACATTTCATATATATATATATATATATAAAAGCTAATTCAACCACTAAATTTATCAAAAACAAAAAAAATTCAATCATATAACTTATCAATTATTGAAGAAGAACTCCTCTTCTCTCAATTTTACTCCTCTTATCTTACAA
This sequence comes from Medicago truncatula, assembly GCF_003473485.1. Classification (NCBI taxonomy): domain Eukaryota; kingdom Viridiplantae; phylum Streptophyta; class Magnoliopsida; order Fabales; family Fabaceae; genus Medicago; species Medicago truncatula. Next base: position 2,549,342 of record NC_053042.1, read on the forward strand.
AAAAAAAAAAAAAACTTATCAATTATTAGATTAGATATGAATTTTGTCAAAAAAAAAATTTTATTAGATATGAATTAACTTTTCACGTTATCCTCTATATTTTACCAAATATAGCCTATATTCCTTTTAAATTGTGGTTGCTTCAAAATTGTAGTATCCTATATGATATTTAATAAATTTTTCAGATGATATGAGTTCAATGTACAGTTTTCGATTTTTTTTTTTTTTTGAAGGAGTGTACAGTTTTCAATAGAAACCTCAAATATAAAAAAGGCATATAAGATCGACGTTGTGATTCTGGTGAAATGATAAGAAGGGAAATAAGGAGATTTTGATTTTTTTATTTATTATCCACACACAAGATATAATAACACTAACATATACACCGCATATATATATTTTTTGAAATAAACATATACACCATATTAACTCTCCTCTAAAAAAACTCATAATTCAACCAATCATGGAATGTGTAGGCATTGATTCTCAGTTCTCACTGTGATGATGATTTTATTTTTAATACTACATGCATTTTACGGGTTCCATTTGGTTAACTTTTAGTTTGATGACTTTGATTATTTATTTATTTATCATTTTCTCTTATCTAAAAATACACTAAAATTATCGAAGTATTTTTCACATTTTACATATAATACAAACCATTTCAGTTCTTTATGCTAAGTTAGTGGAGAGTGACAATAATATTTTTTGTTAAAAGTAATTTTTAATATTACATGCTGAAATAATGTCATTTGATATATTAACAAACGAGTTCTTATACATGAACCACCTTAGGTGACATACATCCTTTTACACCCACACACATTTGTGACACGTGGCAAAAACATTGAAAGAAGAGATGAAAAAGGGTGGTGATATGATGTAAAATTACTAAAATATCCCTAATACATGAGGGTGTACATAAGAGGTGTATGAAAAAAAGTGTCTACCTATCTTTTTCCTTAAAAAAAATCTGTTGTAAAATCACATGAATGATAAATAGTTAAACGTTTGTTTAGTCGGTTAATAGAGTGTGCCATTTTTTTTGGTGCAATAGAGAGTGTCATTTTTGTTGCCATTAAATATAATAAAATCATTTAATATTTTTATAATACGAAAATCGCAAAGAACATTTATGATATATATAATTTATACTTTTAAAAATAAAATGATATGTATATATATTGCCTCGACTACTATAAATTTATTAGACCATCCCCGCAACTAATGATAGTTTGACGGTCAACATTGCAGATCTCGAGTCATGTGTGCTCCAACCAATTTAATTTTATCACTTTTATAAATATTTTGATGTTTTATACTATCAACTTGAATGATGCGACTTTATTCATTAATTTATACTTTTCATTTTTATCGACTTGAATAAAAAAATAAAAGCCACCACAACTAGCATCCGAGCATAAGAATGGAAAGTTAGATAAATTCATTGTATTGATGAGTTTGGACAGTGAATTTATAGTTTTTAAAAACTCTGATATGATGTAAGCAGCCGACTGAAAATGACTTAGAAGAGCATACAAGAAAAGCATAGGGCATAATTCCATCAAAATCTGTGTTTATAAACAAACGAATAATTCTTGATTATTTGATATGCCTGGTTTAAATTAAAAGCTAGAATTATCTGACCTATATAAACTTTGAAACTGTTTTTTAAGTGGTAATCCAATTACCTTAATAATTGCTACCAAAAGATTGATTTGTCCTAAAGGGATGTTCTTTCATTCGTATATATATATACTAGGTCCATAACTGTTTATCAATATGCTTCTTTGAGAGACTCAGTTATACTCGAAGGTTGATCTTTAAACTCTAAGATCTTTACTGCTTGAACTGAAACACCATCCTTTCACCTTAAGTTTTTTTCTATGTAACAAATCACAACACATTTTCATATTGTATTAACCCTACTGTTGTGAATTCGTTGTGAAAATCACACCAATAACAACTTGATATGTGAAGCAAGAGATAATCAAGCAACGAAAACAAAGTGTATGGAACAATTAAAAACAAGTCAAAAATAGAAAACAACGGCGAGAAGAACACAAAAGAATTTGTTGACCCAGTTCGGTCCAAATTGACCTAGTCTGGGGGAGAGAGCAGCCATCCGTTTCACTATATGATGAGTAACTTTACAAGAGAGAAATCAATGGGTTACAAGAATAAGTCTCTGCCTAATTCTACCCAAAGTCCAAATCTCTTCCCGTAACCAAAAGACTCAATCCTAATAGTGTTTCCAAAGGTGAATCAACCCTCAAAACCTAGTGTTTGTTCCAAAGAGACAAACTCTATACAAACCCTAGTTTTGTGGTTGCCTTTATAAACCCTTGTTTCAGCCCCCTCTATCTCTCTCAAAGTTTAGCCTGATACAAGGTCTATATTTATAGTAAAAGTATAACTCATAAATTTGGAACAAATACCACACTGAAAATACGTTTTTTTTCTTTCCCTCCTTCAGTGAAAGAATATTTGCATCAAAAATATAATATTCTCTTTCAAAATATATTTGCATCAAATCGTTCTTCATACTCATGAGTGTGGAAATGGATCCAAGGTTATAACTACCTTCTATCTTGTAGGTGGAAATTGATATTAATCTTACTCATGAGAATTGATAAAAATAAAAAATAAAAAAAAAATACTCATGAGTGTGGAAATGGATCCAAGGTTATAACTAATTAACACATTCGTTGTATCTCTCTCTCTCTCTCGAGTCCAAAAGTTGCATGCCAAAGCAATACTGCCCTAAGCTATAACTGCAACAAGCTTGGATTAGTTTATATTTGTCTGATTTAATATTATATTTGATTAATTTGTCTAGAAAATAAAAACGGGGAATAAGTTAGCTATTTACCTTTTTTTTTCAATGTCAAAATTAGAAGTAGTTTTACTTATATAAAATAGCATCGACAATATAGACCCATGTTATAAAGTATAAACACCCAATATCTATCCCACATAAGAATGTAAAGGCAGGTGCTTGAGGTATCTAGTAATATTGTATTATACTTTGCTGAAGCATTATATCATGAAGGGATTAATTTTGTAAAAAAAAAAAGAAGATAAATTATCCCATTATCATAAAGTCATTTGAGGAAAATATCAGAACCAATACAAAATATCGGTTTAATTTGATTTAATATTTGCAATCTTTTCGTTCAAACCAAATCAATAAAAATTGTTTGATTTGGCTCATCAAGTTGACATTTTAAAAACTTACGAATTTTCCCCTCAAAAAGAAAAAAAAAAACACTTACAAATTTTATTTTTAAATATCTAATTTTTTTTTTCTTTTCTGAATACGATTTGTTTTTTACACTATAAAACAAATACATAAATTAAAATGAGAAAGATAGTATGAAATGATTAAAAGACTATATGAACACATCATGTCTTTTAAGATAATACGACTAATATAGTGTATAATAAACTAAAAATAATGGTTTGATTCGCATTTCAAAATATATAGTAACCAAAATATAATGGTTGTTCTAAACCAAACATGAAAAAAATCAAACCAATTTATTGGTTTTGTTTGGATCTTCAGATCATTGATTTTAGTTCTTACCACTTTTAGAATAAAGATAATTTGTTCAAAATAGGATTTGACAAAGTCATTAGTTCAAATTTGAGTCCCCCACATGACAAATAGTATAGCACAAGAGAGGCATTGAAAGCTATAAAATTTAAACTAAACCCCTAAGAAATCTAAACATGAAAGAAATTGAACCAATATATTGGTTTGAATCTTCGGTTCATTAATTTGTTTAAAATGTTTGATTAGTGTGCAACTCCCATCACACACAAAATAGGAATAAATTTTCACCCTCATAGAGCATAAAAGAGATATTGACAACTATAAAAGTTCAACTAATCACCTGCCACATTGTAATAATAGCCAAGATGGGAATAAATTAAAGTATTTCTTAAACAAAAAAGACTAGAGTAATTGTTAAAAACTAAAAGCAACCAAGTAAAAGCTATCAACCTATTATTTAAGAGTACAAAATAAGCAACAGAGGCCAACAAAAAGTTGGTGGCAACAACATCCAAACCAATCATATGGAAAACAATAATTTGCCATGTTTGAATGATGTTTACTCCAACTCTTCCGTTGACATTTGGTTGATTATTTTATATTCCCTCCGATCCTATTTACAAGAGACAATTTACTTTTTAGATACAGAATAGCGCATCCATAAAGGAAGGAGGGAAGGGGAGAGCTATGAGAAGAAAGAAAAAAAAGAAAAAAAAAAAAGGAGAAAGAGGGGTAGAGAAAAATAGAGAGAAAGTTCATGGTGATGAAGAACACACATAGTTGAATATATATATGCTCTAACACAAGAAATAAAAAAGAGGAAAAGCTGAAAAAACTCACCGCCCCTCTTTGATGAGTAAAATTTGATCAATAGTTATTTTAGAAATATCAAACACAAATACTACTTTATAAATATTCCGTTCTTTAATAATGTTCATAATACAACAAGCATAGCTGTGCTTCATTTAACGCTTCTTTTGTCTAGTAAAATTGAATTTGAAGATTGTTTTATCGTTTGTTTTATTTTTTTATTACTAGTATGAATGCAAATGGAAAGAAGGAATGAGCTTTTTGAATGGATTTTTTTTTTTTTATAGAAATTATTGATGGAAATTAAAAATGATGACAAATATTATAAAATTAAATATTTTTGAGGGAAAATATTTAAGAAAAAATATTCAGTTTTATAATATTTGTCATCATTTTTAATATTATAAAATTAAATATATTATGTCTAATAGTTTTTTTGAAAATTATTTAATTGGTCGGACAAAATTAGGTACAACAACTTCTAGCAAAAGATTTCCTTAAAAAAAAACTTCTAACAAAGGTTTCAGTATCTTTTGTTTTTTTTCTATGCTAAAAAACTTCTAATAATATTTGCAAATGAATATGCGGATTTTTAATTACTCAACGACTACTTTGCCCTTTTCTCAACAAAAAAAAGAACTACATTGCTATTCCCTAAAAAACCTACTTCATTGATATGTATGATTCAGAAGAAAAAAACCTACATTGCTGAAATACATTAATATAATACAAATTCAAAGTCGTTAAAAATAAAAATGATGAATAGTATAAAATGATAAAGTATTTTATGCCCAGGAATATGATTATATTCAAGTCTCCATAATACTCATGTTTTCGGGTCTGCAACGTTGATGGCAATAAAGTCATTGATTGGATATGCACCCGCTCAAAGTTAATCTTTCAGTCTGAATCAAACAAACACCGCACTAAGACATGAAATAAAAAAAAACACACCGCACAAAGACGGAAAATCAAAACAAATAGAGTCGTGAAAAGACGACGAAATCACAAACAAACGAAATAAGACTGAAAATATATGAAAATCATTTATTTAACTAAAAATGGAGGAATATCAATTTGGAGGGGTGATTAGGTCGAAATCACACAAAAGAGCAAAGTGTTAAACTTTGCCTTGTAGTTGAGATGTAGAATGCAATGTTTGGTAAACTTACCAACATGTCATATTTGCTCTTTTTCAATATTTTTCTTGTTTTTTTTAATATTTAGCTAACACAAAAGGCCCTTTTTCTGGTCTATATAAGAGGATGTTTATTTTAAGTTTAAGAATGACATTCTCAAAAATATATGATTAGGAAATAACTATACACATGTTTTGTATAAGGTTGAACAAAAATTATTCCTAAATATAAAGGTTCTCAAGAATGAAGTAACTCTCCGTAACTTCACTTATTTCTATGAATTTATTCTAAAAAATGAAATAACTTTCCTTATCTTTTCTTTTCCCTGTATTTTCCACCTTCTAAGCCATGCAAAGTCCTGAACAAAATCTTGGAGAAATATACTTGTACACCTATCTACTAACAAGATTCTTACATTAGTAGTGTCATATAATCTCATGCCTTTGGGAGGTACAAGTCATATTTACCGTTGGATATAAAAATGATAGTGAGAATTTAACTAAAGCCTAGACAGTAGGCATGGCAATGGAGCGGGGTAGGGATGAGTTTTACATTCCCCGTTCTCATACCCAATTCTCATTTTCTTGCGCGTTAGCCTACCTATATCCAACGGGGATGAGAAATTGAACCTCATCCCCGTCCCCGACGGGTTCAAGTATCTCATCCCCGTCTCCGTTTGAATAATTTTTTTTAATAAAAAATAGAAGTTTTTTTGCAACCCCTAGATAAATGTTGTAATGCATTATCGAGCAATATGCTTATTTTAACATTTGTTAGACCGATTGATTTTTTTTTGGTCTAATAGCATAGTGGCTGGAGCTCACACAATTAAATGTGGAGAAGTGGGCCGGTCCCTGCATAAATTATTGAGCTAAGCTCACGGGGACGGGGATGGGGCTACAATTAATAGTTACTACTTTAAATATCAATGGTAGTTTTTATTACACGGCAATTATCAAACAAAATAACATGACATGTTCAACATAAAATAATTTTATGCATTCGGGACAGATTTAGGTATGTATTCGGGGTGGATATCTATATGCCCTTTACCCGTGTTTTGAAATTGGGGAAAACCCAAACTCATACCCCAAACCCAATCAAAACGGGGAAAACCCATCAAGTTGGGTTTGGTTTGGACGGGTACCCACGAGACAGTGATTGTTTCCGTCAGAATTCGAATTCAATTTCTCTTGAACAATTCGTCTTTAATTGTAGCTTATTAACCACTCAAGGGCAACAATATATCAGCTAAAAGTGTGTTCACAAGAAAACAAACATCCTGTACATGCCAACAATATAATTTGTTTAACAAAGCAAGACCTTTCTCAAAATTTTCCTCATAATATATATCCCACTAAACAGACAAATGTTGCATACTCAAAATAACCATCAACTACAATGACCTTGCGAATAGTTACATACATTGCTGCAAGCAAAAAAAAGAAAGAAAAAAAAAAGAGAATAATGAGGACTGAATCAACAAGCTTGAGAGTAAACAGATAAAGAAACAATGACGCTTGGACAAAGACAAGAGGACAACAGAAACCATAATGCAAATTTGCAAGCCTTCATTGTCAAAATAATCCGAGTCATAAGCTTCTATAACATTCATTCACAGACAAAACAAATTCTCCAATAACCTGTAGTTTGCTCAATGCACAGTCATGATCGGTTCTTGTGACAACACGAGCTGAGGATTCTCTTCAACCACTATGTCCCCATTCACATGAAATTCTTCACTTGGTTTATCTGAAGGAACCGCATTCTGAGGTAGAGCAACATTTGTGTCACTTGACAAGGTACTGTTTTCTTCATTGGCTGTGACAATCTCAGTTTTCTCTTCCCCTGTACCTTTGGATAAGCTAGTATCTTTCTTTGTTGCCTTAGATGTAGGTGCAGCTGCTGAATTGGTCCTTTCAGAAGCGAGTCGAGTAGGAAGGGACTTCCGTAACGGCTTCTTTTGATGGGCAAGGGTAACTCCTGTAGGGGAGTTGCTCTGTGACACTTTCTCATTCAGACTTAAACGACCTTGTCGAGAACTGCAGCTACCGTTTCCATCAGATTCTGAATTTGTTGAAGTCTTCTTCCGACCGAGCTTGGGAGATTTTGCTCTAGTAGTTGGTATCTACATTAGCATTGTCCAGAGGATAAAGAAGTTAGATTTACCAAATGATAAGACCAAACTTCTAAAGTAACCCATTTAAAAAATTTCTGGAAGCTAAACCCACCAAGAATTTTCACACAATGTTTGGTTCAAATGAGGGGAGCAGAGGAAACTATTTGAAAACTCGGTCAAATAAGATTACGTAAAGGATCAATGTCCAGATAACAGGAAGGAAAAAATATCAGAAGATGGTTAAAATCATCCCTTTCCTAACGATATGTTCAATAAGCAGTGCAAGGAACAAAACTTCGATTTATGAGTGACATAAAAACACAGTTTTGCCAACATTTTCTAGTAAAAATAAAATGGCATTAGAAAAGCTTTTCATATAATTATATAACATTCAGATAACATTGATAAAAGCAGATATTAAAAGAACTTGCACACCACATCAAAAACTTTGTGGTCGAAAAAGCCCCGCTAAACCATCTACTGTTATGAGTGTTAGTTTTAAATGCGCACAAACAGCGAATTATCACCCGTGGATATATGGTGAACAAACCATCTAGAAAACAAATAAAGTGTAACAAAATATTTAGAACTAAATGAAATAATTTTCGAATCTGAATGGCTCAGTTTGTAAAAAGAAAAAAAAAACACCATAATTTTCAAAGCCGCAATAACCAAATCACAATTTAAAAAAAGAAGGTTTCTAAGGAGATTTTGGCAGAATCAAATAATTGTGTAGTTAAATCTTGAACTAATCGTAAAACAACTTTTCGTGTCTTTAACTTTTGTAAAAAAACTCTCAGATTTACCAACTGAAATTGAAATCACAATTGATAACATCAATGTACGTAGTTAAATCTTGAACTTATCGTATATAATAATTTTAGAATTCAGGTTGGGCCTACTCAACCCTTACAAAACCAGCTTGAAAGGTGAGGACTATCACCACTTATAAACATATTTTCAGGCTTTATCTCATCTAATGTGGGACTCTTAGAGCACCTCCCTTGTGCCAAGGACTGGATATCCTAGACCCAATGGATGTTGGATAGACTTTGATACAATCTAAGAATTTGTGTTGAGTCTAACTCAACCCTAACAAAACCGTGAGGACTACCACCATTTATAACCATATATTCAGATTATCTTATGTGGGATTCTTAAAAAATAATATAACAATTTAACCTTATATTTCATATCCGTACAAATAATGGTCCTACAACCTCCACCGATATAATATTCCTTAGCAAAGCCAGAACTATATACCAAATCACTATAATGAGCTAACAACATTGCTTTCAAAATGATTGATTTGGTCTCCAATTTATATCTCAAGTGCATCTGCAGATTATGCATTAGACAATAAAGACCATGCTTGTGCCTGTGGGAAGCAAATGCATGTATATATAACACGCAACAATCAAAGGTTTGGTAATGATAGGGTATTTGCAGATATCAGCACAGATCATTGATGCTGATTTTTTTTCATGGAAACCATATTTTGTTGTTTAAGAAAAGGCATGAAACATAACATGCTAAACATAATAAGACAGACAATTATAGGAGCAAGCGGGAAATTGAGCAAAAAGCTTTTATCAGCAAACAATGCTCTTTAACAGCTATTTTCAGAAGATATTTATATGATTTGTCCCTCTCATACTCATAGACACATACATTACATAACGCTTCAAAGCAAACAAAAAATCTTCTGGAAATAATTAGTGCAGACTCAAGGGTTAAGACTACACAACAAGGCCTGCATGCAATCAAGAAGTCACAAACAAGTGTACAATTGTGCAAGTATACACACGCTAGCGCACAGATATATGTGCCATATCAAGGCCTGCATGCAATCAAGAAATCACATACAAGTGTAAAATTGTGCAAGTATACACACACAGTCACACGCGCTAGCGCACATATATATGTGCCATATCTGCACAAGCACGCACACACAGAGGGAGAGAGATTTACCTTCTTCAGCTCCACCTTAGGAGGAGCAGGCTCCTGATAGAAAGTTGGTAATGGAGTTGCTTTAAAAGTTAGGCTCTTCCTAAGCTTTTTAATCTCGGCTTCTTGACTCTCCTATAAAAGTGTGAGAATTACTGACATGATTAAAAGGCAAACTCTGCAATTTACAATTCAGCCGAGATATCAAATATTCTCACCTTGGATTTTGCTTGCAAGCTACTCTTCTCCTCCTCCTTTGCCTGAATCTTTTCCTCAACCTTAGTGAGGAACTGCTCAAAAAAAGATCAATTCACTTTTTTTCATAACTAGAAGCTTATTCAAATGAAACCTGGATAATGATACTAAAGGTGGAAACAAAACGTACGAACTGTTTACCTCTCTCCTTTTCTCAGCTCGTTCACCACACCTGAAACTGAACCCATAATTTGGAAGTGTCCCCACCCTGCGAGGTTTGGTATCTTCTCTGTTGGTACTTTTAAGATGATTAAGGACCACAAAAATACACATCATCATACTCAATAATACATTATGTGATAAAGAAAACTGCATAGGTCTACATTTGCACTAGGAGGAATAAATAAACTCATAAGAGAAAGGATACAGAGAAGATTCTCCTTCTCCTTGAACTTTATCAAGAGGTCCCTTTTTCAATGATTTTGGCTTTTTCTTCTCCCTGTAATCAATAAATCACAGTTCACATGTTTGTTAACAACAATTATCCCTTATAAGTATCTTTTTTACCATGAAACATTGTGAGATAAACGCAAGAAGTACTTACACTGCAACATCAGAAGACGCTGCTTCAGACTTTGAAGGTTGCTGAGGAGAACAAAGTAAAAAACTATCAGGGAATGCCAAACTATAATTTTAGAGTAAACATTCAATTTAGTCTCTTAACTATCACTCTCTCTTATTTTGCTCCTTAACTAAAGTAATATAACAAATAGAAGAAACAAAAGAAAAAAAGCATGTCAGACCGAGTTCCTAAGTAAACATTTGGGAAGGAAAACAAAGGTAACAACAGAGTTTACCTTGGACAATTGAGACTGCCGATCATTGGATGAGCGGTTTTTAATAGGCTGTCTTGGGCGAGAGTCTAGAGCAGAAGTGCCATTTGAAACAGCGGGCGATGCCTGTTTGTCTTTTCCAATTTTGCTGTTTTTCACCAAACTTGCATTAACACCGCTGGAACTGCCAACCTTTGCATTCTTATTCTTGACAGGACCCTTTTGTGCTCTTGACTGTTCTGTTGAAACTTTTATTTTCACTTCCTTTTCCTAGAACAAAGCAAATATATTAGATCCAAATCATATAACTGATTTAGTGAAACCAACTCAAGAAAAGCAAAATCATCAAACCTTTGAAACAGTCAAATTACTGCCATCCACGTTGTCATTCGATCCTTCGATTTCCTTCATAGCCGAGTTTCCAGTTGCAGTGCTTTCCAACTGATTGATATTTTCAGAATTTCCATCTGGAACAAAAGTTTCTGTATTTACAGTAACATGGGGGTCTAAATCATTTGAAACAGCGTCCTCTCCCGAATTAGAAGGTTCATCATGAACACCGTTTTGGTGGACATCATCAAGTCCATCAGCAGGCAAAGAGTTAACTGGATCCATCATTCACACTAACCTAGTTACACGGACACAAGGAATTGAAGTTAGAGATGATTTAACACAAGAAAACCACAAGACACAAAATGAACAAGCTTAGTCATTCCTACGGTGTTTAGATGAAAACTTAAGTTCCTTTTGTTATCTTATCCCTCGAACCAACCACTTTGAAAAGTATGTCGACAAATTCTCGAAACAATTTATTTATTACCAAAAGATTACAACTTTTAAGAAGAAAAAAAAAATCATCATGCAGACGTTGGTGGAATTGTAACTTACCCTCTTGTGAAGAAGAAAGATAGGATATTGATGACAAAGCAATAGACCTGTAAAGTTGTGTGATAAGTTATTTACCAGTCAAATATTCATAAGCTTGTAAGCAACATTGCACAATCATCATAATTCAGAAGTTTTCAAAGTAAACGGCTTGTTTTCGAAGTATTTAACATTAATAAATAATAATCAACAAAACCAATAATGACGATGTAGACTAATTTAGTTTTATAATCTAATACTAATCACTTCTTGGACTTGGTTTCCTAGTGCATAGAGAAAAAACAACACACTCATGATTATTATTCAGAAAATTTGAATCACTTCTTCAGCATCTCATTGGCAATAGCAACCAACCAAGTAGTAAAAACACTAACAGCATTGAGTTACTATTGATTATATATGATAATTAAGAATACTCAGATTCATAAATCACCCATTTTCCAAGTATGAAACTTTGATCTAATAAGAACCCAAGTTCAATTTTTGCAACATAAAATAAACAGAAAAGTAACAAATCAAGAAAATAAAGGAATCTAAGCATTTGAGAAGAAACCCAGATAAATAAAAATGAGATTTTTATTGTAGTCAAACAGTGAGTGAAATTGTGCTTACCCAATAGTCAAAATGGCATGAAAAGGTGGAAATTGAACACCATTGATGGTGAAGAGAAGAAAGAGATCTGCGTGAAGAACGATGAAGGAAAATGGGGGGGTATAGAAGAAGAAGAAGATCACGATCTGAGGATCCAACAGTACTGACGCTCCAGCAGCAAGATCCGTATGGTTGAAAACTGTAGAACTTGCTAAACATTTATCTCTTTTAATCTTTTAATACTATATAATAATTTTTTTTATTTTTGAGAAAATAGAATATGAATTGATAGTGTAAAAATTGTTTTACACCACGTGTTTTTCTAAATCACATCACATATATATATATATCATATTTTAGTTTAGTTCGTATATTTTATCGATATATAATTATTTTACACATATATTTAATGATATATTATTATAGATAATAATTAGTATATTTTAATGTTTTTATACTAATCAAATTTTATTTTTCTACCATAAAGAAAAGAGAAAAAAGGGGTACACTACACAATGGAAGTGTAAGGTATTTGACATTCTTGGTCGTGGAGTAATAATAGTTTATTTATTTTTTGTTTCTGTTGTTGAAAAATCTAAGACCGACCAGTTAAACAACAGTAGTGGAGTCTGTCTTTCTCTCACTCTCACTCGTCGACTCTGAAAATCAAGATGAGCGCCACAGCATTCCGTTCTATTTTCTTTAACAGACCTCGCTCTTCCAACAAGGTTTTCATGGGTTGTTGTTGTTGTTGTTGTTTATTTATACAATTTTAATTTCATTCTATTAAACTTTTTATCTTCACTTCCTCAGTAATATTCCTAAATTTTTGTTGTTGCTATTCAGGATTTGATAAAGCCACAGAATGTCAAGTTGTCGCCTATTAAGTGTTCGATCAAAAGTTCACAAAACAATGTTCGTGTTGGTGTTCTTGGAGCAAGTGGCTATACTGGTTCTGAGGTAATTTCACTTCATTCACACTCACACATCAACACTAGTCATAATTTTGTTGAGCTATGGGGAAATATGTTGGAGCTCCTAGGTTCGAACCCGGAGGATCAAGGAGGCAAAAAACTAACATAACTAATTAATAACATTTACCATCCCTCAAAAAAATAAATAACATAGTTTTTTGCATTGCCACTTTCCGTGTATTGTATTCAAGTTGTCAACTCATTGTTTTTTGTTTCAATATCTGTTTAAATCTGGTGTAACTTTGTTAAGAGATTTTTATTCATTTTTATTAGATTCTTCGGCTCTTGGCAAATCATCCACAATTTGGGGTTGCATTGATGACCGCTGATAGGAAAGCTGGACAGGCAATCTCATCTGTATTCCCTCATTTGGGCACACAAGTATGGTTGGTTTAATATATGATGACATACATATATTTTTTTTAATTTCTAGCATTATTTATTGGCTGTATGGTATTCTATCTGCTCAATCTCTTCTGACTGAAATTTGTATGCCTTTTACATAATGTTCATGGAGGTTGGTGATAGTTTAAAATTTTCAATCATAATTTTCTTGTGAAATAGTCATGTTGTGATTATGGTGTGTTGATGCTTTTGCAGGACTTGCCAGATTTGATTGCAATAAAGGATGCAAATTTTTCTGATGTGGATGCTGTATTCTGTTGTTTACCACATGGAACTACGCAGGTTCATTCTTATGTCTTTTGAGTTTTGTAGTTCCATCTTTTGACCAACAGAGAACATGAATTAGTTTATCTTTCTCTGAAGATAAGATATACAGCAAGAGAAAGAGTTTAACTTTAATGCTTAAATAAAAATATTTCTTAGTTTATGCTCTTTCATCCAGGAAATAATTAAAGGCCTTCCGAAGCACTTGAAGATTGTTGATCTTTCAGCAGTATGTTTTCAATAACTGCTGTTTCTTTGTTTTTATTAAAGATTGTTTTCATCATAGATTAAAGGAAATCTTGCTTCATATCAGAATGGTAAATTTGCATTTTGTAGGATTTTCGTCTAAGAGATGTTTCTGAGTATGAAGAGTGGTATGGTCAGCCACACAGGGCACCAGATTTGCAGGTGGGACTTGTCCTCTTGAACTACAAAAGGATCTCATTTATCTAGGTTAACTTTTTGTTTTCTTCATCAGCAGAACACATCGTCAACTTAAAGGATTTTAATTTGTTTTTTATTTCATCGAACCTAACTTAGGCTCTACTTGGATAAACAACTTAATTAAACGCTTATCGCATAGGCACCTATCATATAGGTGCTAAACATAAACTATTTACAGAACAAAAGATAAAATAAAGTTAAACTGATTTTATATAAGCTGTTTTCATAAACTATTCTGGAGAATTTATGGAAATAAGTTGAAAACAAATTACGGACATGTCTTACAAGTGTTTATGCCAGTAGATAAACTCAAATAAGTCAATCCAATCCCACCCTTAGTAAACCAATGAACCTCTTTGAGTTATATGGTATATATTTGATGAAATAAGATGCTATCACTTCATGAATTTGATTTGTTCACTTTGATTTCTGTTCATATTGTGAAACTCAATGTTGATTTTTTCTTTTGTAAATTCTCTAACAAAAAAGTCAATTCAAATGGAATTTCCTTAAAACAGGCCATCTCGTTTTCCCATTTTATTCCACGTACTAAATTATTCTAGTTATTATACAGAAAGAAGCTATATATGGATTAACAGAGGTTTTAAGGGAGGAAATAAAGAATGCGCGCCTAGTTGCTAATCCTGGTTGCTATCCAACTTCCATTCAACTTCCTCTTGTTCCACTAATAAAGGTTAGCATTTTTGCCTTGCTTTCTAAACTACTCATTTAGAATAAGTGAAAATATTTTTCTTTTTTATTTTTTCGGTGCCTGATTTTGTTACAAAAAATAGTATACAATTATGATGTCTAAAAATAATCATGTGTCTGTGAGTCCTATCTACTTGTATTTGCATTGTGGCTTGAAAATTATGGTCTAGGGTGTTAAGCTTTGTGTACCCTTCACATTAAGCTGATTTCCCGTTGATGGCTCAAAATGGTGTAGCAAGCAAAAAGGAAGAGCTATATGCATATGTGCATTTCATAGTATGGATTATGGACTGCAGATTCTTTGAAATCAGAGATTAAATTGTGGCTGCACTTTAGAGTTTTTGTTTAAGCAGATGCCTCTTTGTATTTTGGTCTTTCTGTGCTGATGTTGTACCAATTTAGTGGGTTGCATGGTCTTTATTTATCAAAATAAAGACTCTACCTAGGAGGGGTGGGGAGTTTATGCATCAGATGGTCAGGGGAAGGAGAATCTGATGATTAAATAAATACAGATGAAGTAGTAATAATGATAATTCTTATTTTCTATCTATATATTGAAAAGATAAAAAATAATAACTAAACAAAATAAGCGCAATCAACATGAGACAGCAAAATACCTAATATATTTTTTTCTTTCTAAACGATAACATTTAACAGATACTAAATCTACGCATATTCGCATCAGAGGTTGAAACTGCCTCGTTAGGATTGCCCAGCTGTGTAATTCCGTTGGACTAATCTTTTTGATATTTTCGATGAGGTTTGTCCCCATTCAAAGGATCAGTTTATGTATTATTCAGTGTGCCGTATGTAGAAATGTCTTAAATTGCAGTTGTAGCCGCAGTTGTGGTCATTGCTACGCCGTGATCCTTGATACTGTGAAAAAATTGTGAACAAATGCGGCCTATGCATATTTGCATTTATTTGGTGAAAGGAACAAATTGAGTGTTCATGGCAGAAGGGGGACAGTTGAGTAATAGTTTGCATTAAAAGGCCGGCATGAATCACGAGATGTTTGCTGCCTTATTAATGCAGCTGTCTAGTGGATTGATGGAAGTTGGATTCTGTCTTCCTTGACTGAAGTACTTAGATGTTTAAACAATGGTTGATTTCACACGTGGAACCATTATCTAGGAGACTAGGTTTAGCTTTATGATTCCTATTTTGAAAATGATTTTTATGCAGTTATTGATTTTATGATGCTTGAAGTATTTTATATCCCCTTTGAAAATGAGTTTTCTTGGTCTTGCAGGCTAATCTTATTCAGACTACTAATATTATTGTTGATGCTAAATCTGGTGTTAGTGGAGCAGGTTAGAAATTGGATGCACATCTTTTGTATTTTTTTACAAGTATATCACGACATTCTCAGAACAAGCATATAATTTCAATGTTGTTCTATTACTTCATTGCAGGGAGAAGTGCGAAAGAAAATTTATTGTTCACTGAAGTAACCGAGGGTATGAGTTCTTATGGTGTTACTCGGCATCGCCATGGTAAGTTTAGTTTGCTTGATATAATTGGATTTATGTCTTTTCAAGTCTTACAGACTCCAGCCTAACTAACCACCAAGTGGATTAGGAGTTTTTTTTTTTAGTGATTTTGTGATAAATCTTTTTCCCATTGAACTCTTTGAAAAACATTTACTGTGTTTGGATAATTTGAATCTTTAAGCTGTTTTTCCCATAGTTCAAAGCTTTGTATCTGTTGATATGCTAGTGATTTTAGTTATCACATATGCCTCTGTTCGAATAAGTAAACCTATCCTATTTTGGGGATTACAGCTCCAGAAATTGAGCAGGGACTCGCTGATGCTGCAGGTTCAAAAGTAACCATTAGTTTTACTCCACACCTGATTCCAATGGTAAGAGTGGCATTAAGAGTTTATATCTTTGGTATTCTTGTACTGCTGATCAGGCAAACTGACAAATGTTTCTCTCTTCCCTTTTTCAGAGCCGTGGTATGCAATCAACTATTTATGTGGAAATGGCTCCAGGAGTAAGAATTGATGACTTGCGCCATCAACTGCAACTATCATACGAGGTTTAGCCTTTTATTTCGCTACTTTTTACCTCATCACATTTAGATGTCGTTAGCACTAGTTTACAAAAATTTAAAGTATGACTTGCATATATGCAGACAACATTCAAACAATTAATGGTTATTCTTCATTATTAAGGCAAACAATTTAATATTGACCTTTTGCAATCATATTAAGATCTCTGAGTTTGAAGGCCTTGTCCTGCCTGGTTTCATTTGATTGTGGAATATGCATAACATTAATTACTTTATTAAATGAACTTGTTTTGGTGATTTTAGGATGAAGAATTTGTTGTACTGTTGGAAAATGGAGTCATTCCTCGAACTCATAGTGTTAAAGGATCAAATTACTGTTTATTCAATGTTTTTCCTGACCGAATTCCTGGAAGAGCGATCATTATATCTGTGGTATGTTATAGGTGAAATATTTGGATTACTTAATTGTACTATGATATTATAATTGCAAAGGCTCTAAGCATGTTGATATGTTGTTGCAGATTGATAATTTAGTGAAGGGAGCTTCAGGTCAAGCCTTACAAAACCTTAATTTGATAATGGGATTTCCAGAAAATTTGGGCCTTCAATACCTGCCTCTGTTTCCGTAGGGTTAGATGTAGTCATCTTGTTCAACAAGAATGAGCCAGAGATGTTTCTTTTTAACCTATTTTTCGACGGCATCCATTCTTGCGTGTAAACTTATTACAGTTGTTTTCTCTGTTTGTTCTATTGGCATTTGGCTTATGCGGCGGATGCTGCTACAAAATCAATGTCTAGGCTAGAGCTCCAATGTCGTTGTAACCTTCCTTAATAATGGATGTTCTAGTCGAAATGTTTAGAATCATGGATTTTCATTAACAAGGTTGCTGCCATATATCATGGGATTCTTGGACTTACGGGAACTCACGCACCAGTTTGATGATTTTGAAAGTAGTTTTGTAATGACACATTTTGAACCATAAGGCTGATAAATTTGTTGGAGTAGCTAGGAGATTAGGTTCTAAAATTTGGTTGAGGAATTCCCTTCATTTTTCTGCTCCATCTAATAATGTGTGTGTTTGCTCAATAATGTGTATGTTTGTATTAAGCTAAGTGTTGAGTTTTTGTTGTGTCTTGTGATAAAGATTTGGTTTTCAAAATGTGTCATCAGTTATTTTGGATAATTGATAGCTTCCAACAACCAATCTGTTCAGCTGAACAATTGAAAGAAAATAAAACTACAAAAAAAAAAAAAAAAAAAAAAAGTTGGTTACCCTTTATCAATCTGTTCAGCATCACTTTTGTTGATTGGGTTGAACACGTTAGATTTTATAGGCCCAAGTTATGCAGAGATCAAGACGATGATGGAGGCGTCGTAGAGTAATGACTTCGATTGATGATTAGATGTCATTGGACTTGATGATATGGCTGATTATCATTGGTGTGCCGAAAGTGTGTGTTAGAGGGTGTGACTTAACATTTCTCCTATGTTCAAGCATATGTTTATTTAAAGTTCTACACAACAAGGAGAAGGCTTTGGCGTACCAACCTCACTTTCATTGTCGATCAAACTATGTTTTTCAGTGTGATAAAAAACCGGTCAAAAGCGTCAAGTAAATTAACCTTTTTTTTTTCAAAGGCAGAAGAAAATCCAGAGAAAAAGAACTATCGACCCCCTGATTTGTTTCCCAAAAAATGTCATTCCAAAAAACATTGACACCTTTGTGAGACAAGATTGTAACTTCCAAGAGTAACATTACCTGCACAACACATTTTTTTACAATCCCACAACATTTTGTTAGATATAACTAGAGATTTACTAGATATTGTTGATCATATAGGTTGCGTGATCGGAGGCTAACCGGTGAGCATCGTTGGAAGCTTAGCGCTAGTGGGAAGATGTCAATAATTTTGAGGTGGTAACTGCACACAAAGTGGAAGTGGGGGAGATCGAGTGGTGGTTGGCAGTTTTCTTGAATGCAGAATCAAAGTGAAGAAGGTGACCGTTCTAGAAAAGTTTCAGCCAGGAGGATTTCAAGCGTAGCTTCCTTTCAAAACGATGGCTATTATATATAATGGTTGTAAAACTACATATGCTATATTTAAGACGCTATATTGGAAATACGAAATTTTAAATTTGAATTTCTGCATCCGAAAAACTTCTATTTTAAGACGCTATATTTGGATTTTAATTAGGTTCAAAAACTGTTGTAGTTTTTTTTTTTTGTCATGTTTGAATTTTTCACATACAAAAATTGATATTTAGATTTTCTACGTACGAAAACTTCAATTTTAAATGTTATATTTAAATTTGCTACGTCTAGAAACTTATTTAGATACACGTTCCAATGTAATTCATATTTCAAATTCATATTTTATCTTATTAGTGTAATCATAAGAGAACTTTTTTTATGGATCGCAATTGTGCAATCGTTCGTTATAGCATACTACTAGAGCCTTTCATTTCCCCTCAAAATATGGAGAGAATCCATCTATACTCATGAATTTGAGTTGATACCAATTTCCTCATTAACACCAAAAAGAAAGAAATAAATACTACTAATGAAAATAAATTACAACATCCCGTAAGTACAACTTAGACGGTAAAAGACTACAAGGACATTTAATTCGAACCTACAACTTCTCACTTCTCTACCCTTAGTATATGTGTGTTTCGCCGTTATCTTGGCCCTGAAAGTCTAACAGCCGAGAGATATGCATCACTATTCACCTCTGTTGGTTCTGAAGAAGTCCCACTCTCACTTGTTGGTCTAAGCAAATTTAAATAAAATTTAGAACCTAATGGAGACCCATTTGGTACCTTAGGAACATCACATAGACCCTCAAGCATTTGTACAACTTTATTCATAGAAGGCCTCAAACACATATCTTCTTGTATACACAAAAATGCAACATTCAAAGCAATCTCAACTCTCACATCATTTTCACATATTTTCACCTCAGAGTCAATTAAATCTTCCATCTTCCCTTGTTCCATCATCTTATAAGCAAAAGAAGGAAAATGCGATTTCTCCGAATTTTCTTTAGGATCATAGTTTTTCCTTCCTCCAATAATCTCTAACAACACCATTCCATAGCTATAAACATCACTTTTCTCTGATATAGCATAGTTTGTGATCCATTCTGGTGCTAAATAACCTCTTGTTCCTCTCATTGTTGTAAAAACATGGCTTTGTTCACGGTTCATGAGCTTCGCAAGACCGAAATCGGAAACTTTGGCTTCAAAATTATCATCTAAAAGCACATTTTCTGGTTTAATATCACAATGAACAATCTTTGAGTCACAATCTTCATGCAAATAAGCTAGTCCTTTGGCTGTTCCTACTGCAATTTTGTACCTTGTGTTCCAATCCAAAGATAATTCTTTATTTTTTTTGAATATCCATTTATCCAATGAACCATTTTCCATATATTCATAAACAAGAAGTTTATGAGATCCTTCAGCACAAAAACCTTTAAGCCTTACCAAATGATTGTGATGAATGCTTCCAATTGTGCTAACTTCAACCTTAAATTCTTTCTTCCCTTGACCAATTCCTTCCAATTTCTTCACAGCTATTTGAGTTTCATCTTTTAGAATTCCTTTATATACCGAACCGAAACCACCTTGACCTAACTTCACCGAGAAGTTATTCGTCGCAGTTTCTAAATTGTTGTAGCTGAAACGGATCGGCATACTAGTTAAACTCTTCAAGAAATCGTCATCACCGTCTGAATTCTCGACCAGAGATTCAGGCAAATTTTCCTTTTTCTTTGAGCATTTTAGTCCCACATAAATCATGCCAGAAATGACAAACAATGTTACTATTACAATGATCACAACAACTATTGTCTGCACATTCCTGTTTCTACTTTCTGCTGTGTCTGTTTCTGTGTCACTACTTCCGTCTCTTGAGACTTTAATGTAAGAGGCAAAGCCAGAATCATTATCAGTTTTCACAAAGCTTCCAATCCTATCTAAAAGGTAACAGTTTCCTGAACTGCTTTGAAAGAACATAGCAAGACATGAGCAGTTTTCACTGCAAGAATTTTTGCAACCAATCAAATCGGTTTTCAAAGAAGGTGGAAGAAATCCAAGTGCAAAGTAATTGAGTCCATCATCACCTTTAACAAGCTCAACGGAACTTTTCGAGTTACAAGGCGAAACAAAACCCGGTTCACAGCTAGGACTGGAGCTAAGAACAGAAGGGCAACTGCATTTTTTGTCACCAATGCATATGTTATAAGGTCCACAAGGTTGTGGTGTACTACAAGAATCTTGAGGTATTCTTGTTGTCGATGAACCACTTGAGCCTTTATTTTTAAGATTGGTGAAAGTTATGAAGCCATCACTTCCTAAAACTGCTATCCAAGTTGCATTTGCAGCATCAGAAAAAATAAATTGCCACAACAATGATTTCCTTTTGTCATAGAACTTCCATGAATTTGCATCAAGAGTTGCAAAATTTACCTCGTCGCCGTTTTCATTAGGTATTTTTCGGATATCATTTTGCATAGACCAATAAGGCTGTGGAGATTGTAAACCTGTGGAAAGAAGAACATTACCAGAATGTGATTCAATTTCGAGGACATAGGTGAAATTGTTAGAATCAGGTTCACTGATAAGTTTCATTCCTTTGGTGAATTTTTGCATTGGTAATAATGTATCTGTTGGATGATCAAAACTTTGCCAAATCACATTACTATCATTTCCAAGCAAAACTAAATTTCCATTGTCTTGTAATTCCATTGAAGAAACTTTCATGCCACTTGTATTTGTTGACCAAACTGAATTTTTTCCTTTTTGTAAAAAAGCATTACCCTCTTCATCAAACACAAACTTATCAGAATTAGAAACAGGAGATTCTCTATTTGCAGTCCAAACAACTTTTGTGCTATCCATGTGGACTATTGCAAGTAGAAACAATGTGTTGTCATTTGAAGTTGTGATAAAGCCAAAACCAAATTCTTGTTTGTTTGACACAAGAAATTTTCCATTCCTATCAATCCAATTCATTTGAGAGCCTTCAAATCCAGGTGAGATCTTTCCAATCCGTTGAATACTAGCCGAAACCAAAACTACTTCTGACAAAAGTATGATACACAAACATAACCATAGGGTATTCACAATATGGAAAAGAGGCCAATGATTTCTCATGGTTTTGTAGTTCTACTCCAACAGCCAATTCTTATCTGAGGATTTTTTTCGGTCTTAGAGTTCGGAGATAAGTAAAGTATGACCGAGAATTGTTGTAGTCAAGGTTCGAATTCTAGTACTTCTATGTGAGGAAGAATTGTTTGACTAGAAACTCATCAACCACCCTTTGTGAAATTACTTGGTTCTTATATGAGGTATTT
This sequence comes from Medicago truncatula, assembly GCF_003473485.1. NCBI lineage: Eukaryota > Viridiplantae > Streptophyta > Magnoliopsida > Fabales > Fabaceae > Medicago > Medicago truncatula. The sequence goes on from NC_053042.1 coordinate 2,571,589, forward strand.
ATATATCATAAAGAAGCAAAGCAAAAAAACTATGGAATTCATAAACAAGAGAGAAGAGGGTTGAAATAGGACATAAACATGTTCATAGCCATACATGTTTTAACATGAGTTTGTATAAAAAACAAAAACAACTTTTTAAGGTGGATTTTCTACCTTGACCACATAGTGGAAAAGCAATATGGCATAAACAAAAAAAATGGAATTCATGAATATGATAGAAGAGGGTTGAATTATGTTATCTTGGTTACATAGTGGAAAAGCAATATGGAAGAAAGAAAAGATAGAAAAGAAAGTGGAAAAATATCAAACCACAAAAATGAAAAGAAACTTTGTTGACACTTGAATTGACCAACAAAAGTTTACCTCAAAATGATGAGTGAGTCTTGGTTTCACACATGATGAAGAAAGAACAGAAAAATTAAGCAAGAAGATTATGGTAAGAACATTTGAAGAAATGTACTATTGATTGTTTGACTATGAAACAATGGATTATTTGTGCACGTGAAGTGTGATGAAACACATGAATCTTTCACAACAATTTTGAAGCAAAGTGATGCAAAAAAAAAAAAAAAAAGAAGGATAATAGAGAAGAATGATGTGAATGAATATGATGATATGATAATGAATGTACAGCTTAGAAAGGCTGGCACTTGGATATTTGTTTGTGTATGATATGATATGAGGTGAGATTCATACATAGTTGCAAGCCAATAGATTTTTTTGCTTTGTTTTTCTTCATTAAAATTTGAAATTAAAATTGCAAAAAATTGAGACCACTTTGACTAAGATTATTATGATACATACGCCAAAGAAACATAAATGCACCCGCAAATGGGTGGTTGAAAATTTATTAGTCTTGCATATGTTGTACGTAAATCACTACTGACGTGTTTACTTTTCTCTAAATATTGAGCTTTGGGACTTCATTTTTACAATGAATTTTTGGCTTACTTAAGACTTCTTCCAAAATACACTAACTTGCTTTGTATAACACATATTAAACAATCTAAAAGTAATAAATAAATTGAATGCAGGATTTTTAAAACAAAATTTTTATTACTAAGATATTACTTCTTTCGGTCTTTCTTATAAGAGATAAATAAGTCAAAAAAAACTTAGTGTGTTTGGAACAGATGTAAATTTTTCATAAACGCACGTTTAACTAGATTCTGTACTTTTTGGCTTCTTTAAATCCAGATTAAACTTACATAAGGAATGGAGAGTATGTTGCCAAACGTCCATCCAAACATTATATTAACGTATTTAATCTATATTATGAATCAAATACATTAATTTTTGTCGGTTTATTTATCTCTTATAGAAAGGATCAGATGAAATATATAATTAACCACAATTCACATTCAATTACTAAGAGTGAAAGATCACCAACTGTGAGTCAAAACAATTGGTGATAGTTTTCCTTCTTTTATGATTATTTGTTTTGGTACATATGCATGTGACAAGGGACCAGCAACAACAAATAATTTCGAAGGACAGGTATGTCCTTAAATTCGTCACTCAAAAATTAATATTAATATATACTACTTATTAAATCCTACCATTTCAATGTTGTTTGTCAATAATACTATTATAGTATCTCTTGAGATGATATGGAAATCCTCACAAGCCATATCCCTTAATTCATAAGGTTATTCCATCTATATAATAATCTATACAATGCATGAATTAATTGCTATAGTATACATCATTTGTTTCACTCATATATATCGATCATACACGTGTCATACTCCTTAACTTAAATTAATATATGCAAGTTCGTGATGGTTCATTTATATATTTTGTAGATCCACAACTATTATAATTTGGAAGATCTTTTTGTTAGGTGTTGCGATTTGTGAAACGTTGTCATGCAATGCAAGATGGACACTTGGTCTCATATCATTATGAGTGAAGTCGGAGTGTAGGGCCATCTAATCACTTTCCTATACTATATATGTATAATTGGTGTAGTGGGGATAACGTGAATTCGTAGGAGAATTTTTTATAAGCAAAATATATTGTAACACACTAATCAATCAATGTGTTATACTTATACGTTTGAGATTTAGATCATAATGAGCAAAATACAATCCAGCAAATAGAAATAGAGTCCCATTTTCCCTAACCCAATGGCTTCAAATATATTTTTTTAAAGAGTCGATTACATGTACGTTAGTAAAGGAGATGTTCAATAATCCAAGATTGGGAGTCGAGACATTTCATGATTCATTTCCTCCTCCACTTACTAGAAAATTCATCGTCAACGTAACATTCTCCAAATAAGCCCAATCAACAATCTCATTTGCAATTAGAATTCCATCTAAAATTTGACGTCCCTTTACAGATGCAGTCTAAGTTTCTGAAATGATTTTAACACTGATCAATTTCAACATATTCGCTAAAATCCTTGCGAAAGTTTTGTACATACATCCAAGGAATAATTAATGTTTTCAGCAAATAATTTCAACATATGCATCTATTATAAAATTATAATTTAAAACATTAATTTGACGTCCCACTTAATAGAAAAGAATAATTAATGTTTATTTTCATATTATGTCTATTGCTATTTATTACTTTATCTTTTCTAATTCTTTTAATTTATGTTTTTCATATCATTAATGAAATATATTTTGGTAAAATGATTGATAATTACTCTTTTCTATATAAAACTAACTGCATTTCTTAATATATGTGAAATTACTGTATACAATTTGATAGAGATAGAATATTTAGAGGAATGATATTTGTACAACCAATTGTGGACATGTAACATTTAGGTACACAAATTGTAAAATTTGTGTACCCATACACAAGTAAACCAACACCATAGATATACTAATTTAAAATTAAGTTGTTAGGATCGTTTAAGGGCAACCAAATGTAGGAGTGGATTGGTGATAAAAATCCAATTTATAATATATACCCCATAAATATCTAAAATATAAATAGTCAAATTACACTCGGTACCCTACAGTTAGAAATAATTAAATTTTAATAACTCGATATATTTAATTGTAAAGATTATAAGTAATTTTTTTTTTTAGGAAAGATTACAAGTAACTTATTTACCCTTTTTTCACAAAAGTTATTTATCTTTTTTATAAAGACTTAACATAGTAGTAACTTGACTATACAATTTATATTTTTAATGAAGATGATTTTTTTTACGTTACTGATTTATTTATCTTTTTATAAGGATAAAACTGATACGTAACTTATTTATATTTTTAATGATTATAATCTTTTTTAAGGAATTATGCGATTATTTATTTATTTAAGGAATAAATGCCAATATATATATATATATATATATATATATATATATATATATATATATATATATATATATATATATATATATATATATATATATATATATATATATCGTAAATTAATAGTTACTATTTGGCACATATATTAGTAATATATTTTGAATTTAATTTATGTACATATATCGTAAATTTATTTTACACATGCATTCAATTAAATCATGTCATATAATTTGGCACATATATTAGTAATTTATTTTAAACTTACGTCATGTTTAGAGGTTGAATGACTGTCAGAACTCAGAAGTACACGGAATCGCCATAAGAGAATAAACAGACTATATATGGTTAATATAGTTATTCTTTTTCTTTTTGAGGTGATAGTATATTCTTAAAACCCAAAAATTTGTGTGAGGCCTACATTACCCTTTATAAATTGAGGATAATTTATTCCTAATGATAAATATGAGTCAATTCTGAAATGAAGAAGATGGAGATCATATATTAAATGAAAGAGATGAATAAACCTAATGTTTTTGAGATAAAATGATAATTAATTGTACGAAAAAACCAAAATACATTACCCTCAATGAATTAGGGTAAATTAACCCTAATAATAAATATGATCGGATAATGAAATGAAGGAGATGAAGATCTTATGCGAAATTAAGGAGATGAAGAAGTTTGATGTTTTTGAGATGAAAGTGGTAAATTATTTTAAAAATAAAGATGAAGAAAATGAAGATTTTCTTTGAAAATGGTAAATCACCTCAAATCATCAAGGAACAACGTAGAAAAAACCCAAAATTTGAGATTTTCATAAAGAATTCTGAAAAACTCAATCTCTAGTTTAGAAACTTCGGAAAAACTCAAACTGTGAAACTTATTTTTTGCTATGGAATTCTTATAGTCTGTTTGTTTCTGCGGTACAATAAACTTAAACCACGTTTTGGCTAAAGCTCCAAATTGGAGCTTTTACTTTTTCACATTTTTTATGCATTGGGAAGTGTGAATAGTGCATTGGGAAGTGGTTTATAGCTTCCAAAAGCCTTCCCAAACACACACTTAATCTACTTAGGATATATTTCATTTAAATTAGAGAAGTAAAGTGAAATTACGAAGGAAAAGAAAGAGAATAAAAATATTTTTAAGCGGAAATGAGTAAGTTAAGATTTTTAGAAAAAATGTGGTGCAAAAGGTTAAGACTCTTTTGAAAATAATCAACAAATATCATAAAAAAAAAAATAAAAAAAAAAAAATCACAAAAGAGACGTATGACTCAATCGGTTCCTTCAAACTATATGACCAAATATAAAGAACATGAACTCACGTCCTCGTTCCAGAGTCTCATCATTGAAGGAGGGTACAATAACCAACCATCTGCTTTATTTTGAACTTTGTCGCATCAACCAAATAATTGTAAAGGAAGTGCAAGATCCGCAACACCCTAGAACCACTAGTTCACTTTAGAGATGTCTTGAAAGTAGTGTAGGTACATGAAATCTACATAGTATGAACTCCTATCATGTGACGATCTTAAACATGCTCTAATCCTTTTCTCAATCTCATACTGATTTGCCTTGATTAGATAATCATGGTAAATTTCTTGAAGCCATGAGAATGTTATATGAGCCTCTAGCATGTGGCTCTACTCCCAAGAACTCAATTAACCATATAGTCGCATCGTCTTTCGCCATTGGGGGATATGGTTAAGCATCTGTTTGGATTAGCGGTGGAGGCAAGATTTCCACTTCCCAAGGCAGGATTCAACGTGGTTTTATGAAGCTAGAATTTTTAGCTTCACTGCAAAAGTGATATTCTACCGTGGTTTTGTAAATTTTAAAGCCTCTCCAAACACACACTAAGTAGTTTACCGATTAAACTGAAAGTTGTTGGTCTTTATTTGTTACCTCTATGTTAATGTTGTGCATATATCGTGATTAACTTGATTGTAGTTTGTGTTTCTAAAGTAGTATATACTAGACACCTACATCCCAAAACCATTCAAGATTAGGGCATGGTTTTATGAGGTCGATTACTTTTTTCCCATTGTAAATGCACAACAAATATTTATCAAATTACTGAAAAATACAAAGGAAAACTTAACTACAAATATGTAATGAAATCCCAAAGTGTTATGAATATACAAATCAAAGTTAAATAACTATAATGAACATTGCAGCAACCAATTATGGAATGATTTTTAATATGAAACGATTGTAATGGTTTTTGTTGAAACACACTAGCCGAATAATAGCAATGACTCTAATGGCTTTAGTTAACAATTATGCAGGCTGGTATAATACTCAATTAAATTAGTGCTTCTATCTATTAATTAATTTCAATTTAGAGATTGTTCGACAAGAAAATAGAACAAAGAATGAAAAAGGCGACGATTCAATTACGAACATAGTTGGTGCACAACTCACTAAACTTGTTTTATGCTTTGATTCTATTCCAAGGAAGAAATATATGCGTAATTAAATTATCATGAATGCAAAATCTAATTGAAAAATACATTCGGATGTGATTGGATTCATGACGCAGAATGTGGAACTTCGGTGTTGGTGCGTTGAAAACAACATCAGATGCATGGTTGAGAGATGAAACTCGAGGCTTGGGAATCTGGCGGATTTTGACTCTTTTTTTTTTAATTTTTTTTTAAAGGAGAAATTTATTGCTTCTCATTATCAATCAAAGAAGAGATACATGATGGTACATTACCATAAACATGGGAGCTAGCATGAGATGGGGCTACCCTAACTAATTCATGAGCGACCCCATTGGCTTGCCTCCTATTGAACTCGACATGAGAGTTCTGAAAACTAATCTCAAACAGTTGTTTACAATCATACATAATACATCCAAACTCACTGTCATCCTCTAAGGAAGACCGAAAATGATCAACCACTATCTTGGAATCTAAAGCAAAGTCGACATTATCATAGTGAAGCTCCGCCATCCATTTCAACTTCGTATGAAAACCTACGGCCTCACCCACAGCAACATCACAAAGAGGGGGAAAACAATCTATTTTAGCACTAACAAATTCGCCCCTGTCATCACGGAAACAAATCCCAATACCCACCATATTCATGGAAGAAGAAAAAGAGGTATCAATGTTACATTTATACCTACCGTAAGCCGGCTTCGACCATTCCACCACAATACCATCGCTAGACTTGTCTTGGTGCGTCAAAGGTACATCTTTTCTTCACAATCTTATATGTTGGGCTGATCACCAATCATCCAGGATATGCTTTGCACGCTCCAATACCTGCGTGATTGTTTTCATTTTGCTGCTGCCACAACTTATTTTGTTGGGGCATGCCAAATATTTGTAGAATATATATTTAACTTGTTTCATTTGATTGACACATATTGTTATGTGGTTAAGCGGTTCATTGTGCTTGAGTGCTACCTAATGAGCACCGGTTCAAGTCTTGGCAAGACCCTTATTGGGAATAAAATTAAAAATGCAGAAAAATAATAAAAGAAAGAGCCTACTTCATGTTGCAAAACATATCTCTTTTCCAATGCGACACAATAAATTATTTTAATAAATTATACCTAATATAATATTTATAAAATATATGTGGGGAGCCAAGGCTACCATGGGCTCCCATGAAGATCTGCCACTATTGGGAATCATTTTTCGGGGCCATCGTTTGGTAACAGCCGAAGGGGTTTTTGTTTGATGAGTGCAACCTAGGTTAGTTTTACCGAGGCTCCACGGTGGCACCAACTGTACTGGCGGTGAGTACGATATCTAAAGCTAGGGTTAGTCACTGTTTAGATCATGCCTTGAGAATGCTCTCAAGAGGGGTATCTATAGCCTCCTTGAGCTTATATTTTCATTTCTTGGTCCCTATGTAAGTTAGGCCCCAAGATAGCAAGCGAGCGTTCTAGAAGTTTCTATAAACTGGGAAAGGTAACCCATTTGGGGTTGGCCTAGTGGTTGGATTGGGATCTTTGCTCCTCTCAAGGTCTCAGGTTTGATTCCATTTGGTGCCAATTTCGGTGGGCTATGTCCAAGCTTGCTTTGGCTTTAAACGGGCCCCCCGCAAGTGGGCGGAGGGATTGGTCCCCTCGGATTAGTCAGTTCTGAAGGTGAAAAACACAAGAAGGGGGGGTTGAATTGTGTTTTCTTTTTCTCTTAAAAAATACTTCTTCTGATAAAACTTCAGAAGCAGTTTGATTGCTTCTGATGAAATGATCAGAGTCAGATTGCAGCGGAAAAGAACAGAGCAGAGAAAAGAAAGACAAAGACACAGGCAGTTATCCTGGTTCCTTCCACAACACGGAAGTAGTCCAGTCCCCCTTGCACTTCCAAGGAGATTTCACTATAATCACAAGATTACAACTGCTCAATACTTTCTAAGTATGAGACTTCACAAAACTATGCTCAAGCACACACGCAAGAGTCTTCCAATGCTCAAGCACTAAGCAAGAGACTTCTAATGCTCAAGCACGCAGGCGAGAGACTTCTAATCAAACAAAAATACAGAGAATTGAGTTTGAATTGAACACTTGATATACAATCAGTGGTGTTCACAATACAATACAGAAAAGACTCTAGACTTTGAATTTCTAAGATGTATCAAATCAGTGCAGAAATTCAGTGTGCTATGTAGAATCAAATTGACAGAGTTTTGGCGCTTTTAAACTTATGTATCTCTATATTTTATCTTCAAGTCTTCACTCCTTTATATAGAGGCGTGAAAGAGACGTTGAGATAATCAGCACGTCTAAAGAGTCGTTTGAAATCCTTTGATTATCCACCAGTGATCCTTTGCCTGATTTGGGTGTAGTCCTTTGAAAAATAAGCTTCAAATTCATTCCCATCTTGAGTGTACAAAACTGCAGGCATGGCTGTTGTTTTGTCTTGTAGCGTAGACAGAAAACAGAGTAGTGGAGGTAGTGGTTGTACACTTGTACTTTGTCAACTCTATTAACGAGAGACAAGAGCTCAGTGCTATCCATATATCCGTTGATACCTCCCTTTCAATTCTTCGTTCTTCTTTGATAAGACTGAATTGAGAATCAGCTACTTTGAATCTTCAGTTTGATTAAAGGATCAAATGTAGCTTCTGGTGAAGATATTGCTTCTGATGAAAACTTTTGCTTCTGATGACTTTCTGCTTCTGATGACATCATCTCTTCAAGAGCAGTTTAGCTTCAGGAGCAGTTTTCTTCAGATGCTCAGAATTTCTTTTTCTTTCCATTGTTCTTCCAAGACCTATTGAAATAACTTGAGTAGCCTTTGGTCCTGTACACTTGAACAATTATTAGTAATAACCAATTGACAATTTTTAATACCTTGTTATCATCAAAACTTAATAAGGTTCATTGTGAAACACATTTTGTTCCAACAAGTTCTTGGATCGGATACCGAGTTTTCAAAAACAAAAAAAAGCTGGGAAAGGTGGTTTACGCCTTCTACGGCCAAAGGCGCTCCTCGAAGGGCCCGAAAGCCTTTATTGAGGGACGACAAGCCCTTAATATAATATTGGTGATCCATATTTATAAAAGGGTTGATTGGGGTTGAATGAAAACTCACCCCAACTTTGTAATGTGTTGACAATGAGGGTAGTTATAGAACTACTAGACACAGTTTCAAACTCAATTTTTAGTATAGCACTAAGGTTCAATATCTACCAAGAATGAATATCACCAGGGCCCCTTACCATTTTGTTCATATCTCAATATATTGTTGGAGGAACCTATGAAACTGATTATCTACCTAATGATATTCTTAATTTTGTTGTTTTTAAAAAAAATTACTCTTCTACCGCGCATTACCTTCAATATTCTAATAGTGGTCTTTTTCTGGGTTATTTTTTTGTCCTTTTGTCGTTTGAATCTCATGCGATATCAATAATAATTTTTCCATTTAAAAAATATAACAAAAAATAATAATAATCACGATTCGTAAGTTACAGTTGGCCGATGATTTGATATTAAAAATTAAATGATTTGAATTCATTTTTTGAAAATTCATAATAACTATATAATATTTTCCATCTCGCGAAACATTCTTATTTTATAAACTTAAATAATAATTTTAATTGTTCGACAAATCATATTTATCATATCACTTTTTTTTTTTATGAGAAATTATCATATCACTTAATATATTGCTTTTTTTATTTTTAGGTCAAGTCAAAAACGAAAAACTACAATGGATACTTCAACTATGTAGAACATCACCATTGTTAACATTGTACTAGACTTTCTTTTTAATTTTAAAATATATAAAATAATATGAACATAATTAATTCAAATTCTTGAAGTTATCCAGGTACAAGTTATCTAACAATTGCTGAATAAGCAAATATATATAAATGGAAAAAGAATAAAAAAAATTTAACAATGAATTATCTTCCATATAAGACTTGAAAAAGAGATTTGTTGAAAATCTCTCAATCCAGTAAATATTTTATTGTAATGAAAAGTCACAACGTTTGAAAAAGAACCGCGTCTTGAAAATATATTCACAAAATTTGAGCGGAAATATACTCACAAAATTTGTCTATAAAATAACTCCTTCACGCCCAATTCCAATGTACCATTTCTTAGTCTAAATTTACAGACACACTCACCCACCCTTTTCTTTTCTCTCTTTTTCTGCTTCAACCATGTCGAGTGGAAGGAAAAGCCGAGGTCGCCAAAAGATTGAGATGAAAAAAATGAGCAACGAGAGCAACTTGCAAGTGACTTTCTCGAAGCGCCGTAGTGGGCTCTTCAAGAAAGCCAGTGAGCTTTGCACTCTCTGTGGTGCAGATGTTGCTCTCATTATTTTCTCACCTGGGGAGAAGGTATTTTCATTTGGCCAACCCAATGTTGATACGGTCATAGATCATTATCTCTCTCGAGTCCCACTCAAAAACAATGGTACCATGCAATTCATTGAGGCTCACCGTAGTGCCAACGTGCGCGAGCTGAATATTCAACTGACTCAGATCAACCAGCTACTGGACAATGAGAAGAAACGTGATGAAGAGCTGAGCCACTTGCGCAAGGCGAATGAGACTCAATTTTGGTGGGCTGGTTCCGTTGATGGGATGAATAGGGCCCAACTTGAAGTTTTCAAAAAGGCTTTGGAGGAGATTAAGAAACTTGTTGCACATCATGCTAACAGGCTTGTAATCCAGGCTGCTCCTACTCAAACCTTTCCATTTTTTGTTGGAAATGGTTCATCCTCTAACATGCCTCTCGATCATCAACCAAATCCTCGGCAAACTCAAATGTTTCCAGCACAACTTTTTCAGAACCCTATGTTGCAACCTCATCTGTTTGGTTTCAACAATATGGGGGGAGGAGGTGGATATGGACCCTCCAGATTCTTTTGATCCGAGCCCTTAGATCCACCTTAAGATGCTCGTGTTAATTATTTTTGTGTTTTTATGTTTCATGTTGTTTTAAATTATTTCAAGCACACAAGCTTAACCTAGTTTCACGTATGTGACTTGGTTAGCACTGAGTCTTGGTCTTATTGGGTCTTTCATTGTCTTTGTCATCTGGTTGGAAGTTGAAATTGTACTTGTGTTATATTATTTATTATTTGAATAAAGGGCATCTTATTTATCTATATTTTCATATCGCTTCAAAATTTTATTTAATCTTTTTAAATCCAATATGAATCTGTTTCATTCCCTCATCATTTTTTAATCATCAGTTGGGAGTTTCAAAATCATGATCAAGTGTAAAAAAGGTGGATCATAAGATAACAATTAGTATTTGTGCTAAAATCAATTAAAAGTTATGGGATAATTTACATATTTTTTGGTTTTCCACAATTTATTTCCATTGAAGATAATCCTATTCGAGGTATGTTAGACATAAATGTGGATACATCTTTCAGCCTGCCACAATTTACATCTTTTAAAATTAATCTTACTTTTCAGTATACAGGCTGCAACATGTTTACTAAATCTTGACAACAATAACACATCAAAGGGACAACATGGAAATAACTAATCACTTTCTACTAGTTCAACATCTTGTGGTGACGACGCTTACATCCCACCATCGACTTCTTATGCTTGTGAATTAAAGGTCTCGCCATAGTTTCAACCTCTCCTAATCCGACCCTGTTTTGGAGGATCATTTTTCTCATGCTATATGCATACGAAAATATGCAATACCTCCGTACCATGTCATAATCTACTAACATCTTCAACCATATATAAAACAACCAACAACAAAAATTTAAATAAATTTTTCATTTAAACATTTTGTCAAACATTGAGAGCACAAAAAATACACTCACATTCTTAAATAAAATTTAAATACCATATTTAGAAATTTCAAACAACAACTAAATATCCATGTTCTAGTCTGGTAAAGAGTCCAACCCACCACCAATTAGGGCCCCACTTCAACATAGGTCCAATGATCAAAAATTTCTTCTCAGATCCTCTACGACTCCTAGAAACTCATAATGACTATCAGTTACAATATTGATGGACGTCTTGTGTAATGGATCTCTATTACTACACAGAGGCCTCCTCGATGCCTATATAAGCATTCCTCCATCCTCACCCCTTATTAACGCTCATGCACTAGCTTAAGCGTCAGAGTGTCTTAAATAGACACCCTCTTATCCTCCTTAGATTCCAACTATCGCCTCTTCCATCATTGGAGCACCTCCTTCACCAGCCCACCACCATTGTGAGTATCTTTATCCTCTTCAATTAAATTCTTTGTTTGTTCCGAACAATTCATATTCACAATGCTTAAATAAATCTAAATGCCCTAATTTTTCAAAACAAATGCTAAACAACCCCTAAACTTAAGCAAACACAAAATGAGAAGAAATTGACATTTATTTGTTGGATTTGAGAATAAATGTGACAAGAAATGCGATAATTTTGATGTTTGTTTGATGAAAATCAATGGATGAAGGAAGTAGAGAAATGTCAACAAATATATTTTAACACACATTTTTCAACACACTCTCTTTGATTGGTTAAAATTTACATGAGGCCCACCAAATTTATATGGAACCCACATGATTTGGTGGAAGCCATGTGAATTTTAACCAATCAAAGAGAATGTGTTGGAAAATGGGTATTGCTAACATTACTCGAAGAAAGAATATGGTTTGGTTGTAAAAAGATAATTTTTTGTTTTAAAAGAAATATCACGCATATGAGAAACAACTATTATGTTCTTATTACGGGACCTATCAAAACATATATTCCAATAGGATCGAAACATAATGTTTCGAAAAAATATCTATGGATGCATTTGATCGACTAAAAAAATAAGGGATAGGACATGACAATTTTAGTAGTATTACGTTTGATTATAAAACTATTTTAGGGACATGACAAATTAGGGGACAAGAAACAACACAAAAATTGAATTTTTTGTTCTTGCTGAACTACAACACAACGTTTTGTATAAGTTGTTTAGAATTTCAAAATAGTCTTTTGTCCATCAAACATTATATAAGATAAAAAAAACTGTTAATATCACAAAAGTTTATCACATGTTCTCTTTAAACAACAAATTTGTCATGTGTTGTTCTTCTTTGTGTGTACTCCCTCTCATCCTTATAATAGGAAACAATTGACTTTTCAAGTTCATTGAATAATTAATTTATCTCGTTATAAATATAGACTATTTTTTTTGTTGTTGTGGTGGGCATGATTTGAACTCGAACTTTATATATACTATGCATTATCTCAACTCTCAATCAATCGAGGTAAGCTCATGAGAATAAATATAGATTAGTTTACAAGTATAAAATCAAATTTTTCTTGTAATAAAGACAAGAGGAAATATAATTTAAAGAGACCCTATATTTTTTTTAATAAATACAATCTAGTCACTTTTTTTGTGACTTGTGATAAATTAAACTGAAAAGAGAATTTTGTTATCCAAGTTGTTCCATTTTTTTCCAATAAACAAGACAAAGAAAAGGTATAGTGGTGGTTTGGTTGGATGGCAAAGACAAGTTGACGAGGTCGTCAGTCAGGGTCAAGTTCGGAGTTCTCATTCATTGCCGTCTCTAAAATCTCTTCCAAATCAATTTTCCAACCTCATATAACCCCCAATTTTATCTTCTTCCATCACCTTCTTCAACTTCGATTTCAGCAATTTTTTAAATCGAAAAAAAACCGTTTTTTTCTTCCTCGTAAGATTATCATCATTATCGTATCATGTCTCTGAAAACGTCGAATTCTTCGGAGAAACCGATGCTTCCATTATCGGATCCTCCCAAAAACCAAATCGATGACAAACTTTTCAAAGGCTCTGCTATGACCAAACGTGGTGCCTACGCTGCAATCTCGTATATGTCTTGCGCTGGTAACTAACTTTTAACTAACTTCCTTCATCTTTATATGTTTGTATTAAAAATTTGAAAAGAAGACATAAAGTGGAAAGAAATTTATGATTTTACATTTGAAAAATATTTTTTTTTGTGAAAAAATGAAATGGGGTTTTGAATTTTGATAATTCATTTTGTTCCACAATGATTTGAAATAATGTGTATGTTTGTGTGTTGTAGTTTTGTTGGTGATGTTCAATAAAGCAGCTCTTTCATCTTATAACTTCCCATCTGCAAATGTAATCACACTTCTTCAGGTTTGTAATTTCACCACTTTTTTCTTTTTGTATTTCATGCTTGTCATTTTATATCCAAAGTTTACTTCTTATATGTTATGTGGTGTTAAAGAAATGTTTGATATTGGCTCATTGCAATTTATGCTTGACAAAGATGTAGCTGAACATATTTAATAGTGAAATTTGAATGAATAAAAACACGCCACATTAATTTGGATAAGATTATAAATGACCATATTAGAGAGAGAGAGAGAGTTGGGGTAGCACCTATAGTAGAAAAGATGGTGGAAAACAGACTTAGGTGGTTTGGACATGTAGAGAGAAGACCTATAGATTCTATAGTAAGGAGAGTAGATCAGATGGAGGATAGTCAAACACTAGAGGTAGAGGAAGACCTAGAAAAACTATCAGAGAAACTATAAGATTTGGAAATCAATGAGTTGGAGCGAAATATGGTTTATAATAGAACATTATGGCATAATTTGATCCATGTAGCCGACCCCACTTAGTGGTAAAAGGCTTGGTTGTTGTTGTATACATATCCATGTGGGTTCATCTATAATGATATGTTTATTCACTTTTCTGTGAATTTTTTATAACCACATCTGTGAGTATCGTGTGTGTCAGAAACTAAGACACACGGCACTGCTACATGTCAGAAATCAGTCACGCCTTTAGTTTGAACTGTCGGTGTTACATACAATTTCGGACATGTGTTGTATAACATGGTAAACAAAAAAATTCATACAACCAAAAAAGAAAAACAACCAAGGTCTATCCCACTAATTGGCGTCGGCTAAATTGATCAAACGACACCATAATGTTCTATCATATATCATATCCCTCTCCAATGGGTTGATGGCCGCCTTTATGTCTTCTCCTCTAGTCTAATCCTACACAAATGTCTAATACTTGTTTGATTTAAAAATTTCTCAAGAGTCCTTGATTCCCTTGTCACAAAGTGTAATATTAGGTATCTTTTTTCTTTTGGTGTACTCCATGCATTCTCTTCCTCCTTTGACACTCAATTATCACTTTGATGCTCCTTACTGTTAAACTGAGTGTATGATTGTTAAGAGGTAAAGTTCTTCAAAATAAGTTATTAGGGAATAGTCAACTTCATGGAAGCAACAGTGCAAGAAAGGAATTATATTGACTATAAAAGCTTATGAGTTACGATGCTTAGCTTTGTCATTACTATTGACTGTTGAGGCCTTAATATAAACAACCTATTGTTGAAGATCCATTTTATCTATTTCATTCATTTTAAAACAGGCTTCTATTTGATGCAGATGGTTTCTTCATGTTTTTTTCTTTATATATTGAGGCGCTGGAGGATAATTAGTTTTACAGCAAGTGAATCTTTACTTATATCAGATAATTCAACAAAATTTGTATCACTCAAGACGTTGAAGCACACTTTTCCTTTGGCCGGAGCATATTTACTTTACATGGTATAAGTCTTTCTTCCACCTTCTTCCCAATGACAAATTCTTCATAATTTTTTTTCTTTCCTTTTTAACTATTTTTTTTTCACCTTTGTACTTCTCCTTAGCTAGTCACGATGGAGGCTGTTCGGGGAGTAAATGTTCCAATGTATACAACTTTGAGGAGGACTACAGTGGTATTTACAATGCTTGTAGAGTTTGTTTTGGTGGGGCAGAGGTATACACACTCTGTCGTTTTCAGGTAAATGGCTTCCTCCCATTCTCCTCATTGCATGTTCAAATAAATATTTGTTCACACCTATAGTTTTAGCCACTTATCTAAAATGTTTAATTTGATGTTTGAACTTAGGAGTATTCAACTGCGGTTAAATATTTAGATATGGTTGCAATTTAAGGACCCTTGGACCTTTTCTATCATTTATTTTGGTATATTTAATTTGAGTTGCTGGGATGAAAATGGTCATTAGCAACTTGATGATTATGACCTTCATGAATCAAAATTGCAAAATTCTTAAACTTTTAGGTAGATGCACCTCAATGCTTTTATTACATCTTGAACATGCTTCCTCATATAAGAGTCCTTTAGACTTGAAGCGTGGATGATGAGTAGCCTATTTTTACCATGTGCTTAAATTTAATTATTTAGAAGACAAACATGCTTTTCAGTTGTTTAAGGGGAAATGGATAAATATTCATTGTACAACTTAAACTAATCATTTGATATATGTAGTTGGCTCAATCTGATGGGAAAAAACATTGTTTGTTGTTGTTGTATTGAGAAATAGAGAAATGAACCAATATGATTTATGCAATTGGTACATGGTACATTGGAAACTAACACTTTGTTGATGGTTCCATTGTATGAACGTCTAAAAGAAGTCGATCATTTGCATCGTGAATAACATAACTAGTTCACCATCGTTTGTGTTAGTTCCCCCTTTGCATTTTTAAATCAGTGAAGTTAAGTTTAAATTGTTTTCTGAATAAGCATAAGCCTGATTCCTCCATTTAACTGAAATTTATAAGGCTGTTATCAGTGTTGGCTTGATTGTGTTTGGTGCGTTTGTTGCGGGAGCTCGAGACTTATCTTTTGACACTTATGGATATTCCGTTGTTTTCTTGGCAAATGTCACCACAGCGATATATCTGGCTACCATAGCCCGCATTGGTAGTATTCCTATTCCCTCACTCTCGTATGAATTTTATACCTTGTTTCCTGGTAAACCTTCACTTTCTTATTTATTCGGCTTTATGTATTTTTCTCAGGAAAAACAAGCGGGCTTAATAGCTTTGGCCTTATGTGGTGCAATGGTAAGCTTGATAGATTGTATTGTGGCCTATTAAACGTTATTATCTTCTTTTTTAGTGAAATACTTATCTTTTGTATTATAGGTATCCTTTGTGGGCCAGTTTTACTCATCTGGACATTTATTCGCGGAGACTTGAAGACAACAATAGATTTTCCTTATCTCTTTTCACCCGGTTTTCTCGTATGTCCTCTTTAGCCTTTCATCTTCGATAAGTAGTGGTATCTATAATTGGAACTTTCTTGGTAGTTGGCTAAAAAACCGAGTTTTTGGAAAGTTAAAAGCAAATAGGACTAGGAGCTTGTGATGCAAGAAGTGTTTGGCATCCACAGTTAGAAGCTTCCCTCTAACTCTTTTGCTTATTCAATGTGACAGTGAGGCTACTATAAAATTAGAGGCTTCACTTCTCTTTGGAAAAAGTGTAGGTTAAACAATCATGTAATTACTAGTATATTTCATTTGTTTTATCTGATAAATTAAATTAGTTTACCAGAAGAAGAAATATATTTCAATGTTTTCTCCCATGATTTTCTTTATCTATTAATTTTGGTTATACTATATGTTTCTTACATATTGTTATACATTATATATGTGTATGGAACATGGGGTTGAATCTCATAAGTCATAACCCTAAACCTCTCCTTTTTGTGGTTTAATGATTATTCTGTTCCCTTTTTCTTGGGCAGGTTATTTTGCTTTTTTCATGCATACTGGCATTCTTCTTGAATTACAGTATATTTCTGAACACAACTCTAAATTCAGCTTTAACACAGACAATTTGTGGTAATATGAAGGTTCGTTCCCTGGCAGTTGCTTTACCTTTCTTAAATAATGCACCTACGATTTACATGAGATGTTTTTGATGATTTCATGTTTAGAGTTGATGTCATAGTTGCTGAATGCAGTTTTTTTGTTGCTTGAATTCTAATTATTATACTGTATTGATGTCTAGGATCTATTTACTATTGGATTTGGCTGGATAATTTTTGGTGGGCTACCATTTGATTTTGTGAGTACTCTCTGTTCTTGTCCTGACTGATTTAATATTCCAAATTGAGCTGTTTATACTGATTAGAGAATGCGTTGATTTGATTTCAGTGGAATGTAATTGGACAATTTCTCGGTTTCACTGGATCTGGTTTATATGCTTACTTTAAGCTCATTGGCAAATAACTTTTATTCAAGTTCTCTAGACGAACATGAAGTCTTTTTCGATGAGGAAAAAACACTTCATTCAGTCATTTAAATGTGGTCATCATGATTCCGTTGAAAAATGAGAATCTGAATCAAACTCGGTTCTGTGGAACATGTGATTGACCAATGTCTAGGTAGTTTTGTTATATAGTACAAGTTGACGACACAGATATTTTCTTAGGAAGAAGTATAGTTCTACTGTTATGGCTTTAGTGTAATAAAACCTTTATTATTTGATTTTGTAGTATATTTACTCATTGCAAATTGTGAATCTTGTTCATTACTTTCTTTGAAACTGTTGACAAACACTGTATTATAACCGTGATTCATCTTTGGGAAAGAATTTTCTGGAGAGAATTTATCAATTGATTTCATGATGTCCCAACCATGCACTCTCTTTCTGGTTTCCTAATACCTGTTCAAATATGATTGTACAAACGGAATGTCTCAGAGTTACTGCTTACTAAAATTGATGACAGAAGAGTATTTTTTGCTTGTGTATGTTTGGATTAGTTCATAATAAGGTGTTACCTGAAAAGCAGTTTTTCAGTTCTGTAATGCATACACCATTTGAAAAATCCAGTTTTTGTAAAGTATAGAGCCTAGTTCGACAATGACTGGATATTCGTTCTGAAAAGGAGGAATTGAGAGTGTTTCATGGATTTCTTTTTGAAAGTTGTATAATTTTGACACAGGCTTGGTTGATGTTGCACATAATACAACAACAATAACAATTGCAACAAGATCATAGATGAGCCAAACAAACTTTTTCATCCAAACACACCCCAATATCTTTGTATGTCTTGCCGAATCAAACTTTTATGATTAACATGAACATATCTCACATAAGCAGCGTCTAACTCGACCGGTCCCTTCGAACTACACTGATAAAATATAGAGAACATGTTCTCACGTTGTCGTTGTTCTAAGTGTTTTTAGGTTAGGATTTGGATTCTATCTTCTGAAGCTTGTTTATACGATTCAGATTATATATTCCAAACGAGTAAAATGAAGAAAGAAAAAAAATAGAGAACGTGCGAGAAGTTTAAGGGTGGGAAAAGAAAATATTGTCTTAAATCTGATGGTGGTTAGGCCCAAGGAAAAGACCAAGCCCAGTCTAGAAAAAGCAAAAAGTAACCGTTGACGGTTTAGTCTAATCATTCTTTCTTTCCCAAAAAAACTTTTTCTCTTCTTTCAGCTTAAGCAAACAATGCTAGTAGAATCTCCCCCTAACACAAACATAACAGGACAGAACAGAACACTTCATAAAATGTTTTATTTTAACCATGCGTGTTGTTTTCTTCCAAGTATCTCTGTCCTCTAATTATTCCTTTTTTTATTTTAAACCAAAACTTATTAAATTAAATTAATTTGGTCACCCTTAATCATCGTATTCAGTTACGCTCTTAAATCACGCACTCACTTATTTATCACCATTCCACTAAGCTTCTATGGCGGAAACTAGTTTATCGTTGATACTTCCGAACATGAAGAAGAAAACTACGCTATTTTCATCATCCTCTTCTTCTTCTTCTCCTCTTCCCATTTTTTCTACCAAGAGTTTGCTCTACGATAAGCTTCCTTCGGAACCGTTAAGGCTTTCTGTTCTCAAATTAGACGGAACTTCTTTTGGTAATTTTTTTTTTTTTTTTTTTTTTTTTATATAATCATCATTTGGCAGTTTATGAATTTTTGTTTTTGTTATTTTTGTTAAAATGGAATTTGTTTTTTTCAGATGTTCATGTTTCGAAGAATGCCACTATTGCGGAGCTTAAGGATGCTGTGGAAGGTGTTTTTAGTTACATGCCTCAGCATGGTCCTGCCAAAATTTCATGGTATTTCTTCACTCACTATGTCTTTTTTATATTGTTGCTTTTTTGGGGGAATTTTATTAAATTTTAAATCCATTGATATTTTATTGGGTATGGTTAGATTTGTGGATGGAGATCTATGTTATGTAGTATTCACATTTCACATTGAAGGCTTTTCTGACACCGATACAGTATGTAATTTACATTCAATCACTTCAATTTTTGTAAATTATTATCGGTGTCTACGTGTCAGGATTAATATATTTTGTGTATGTGTTTGGTGTTCCATTGATGGGATTGAACATAATGGAATTACAATGTTCCATTTTTTAGAACATTTAAAGGACAAAACTTACCTTAAGTTATGGTAACCTAACCTATGTGTTGTTCTCCACTAAAAAAACATTCCATTATAAGACAAAGTCTTTTTGTCCATATATTGTATTATGTTTTTTTGATAGAGAACAAGAGTCAAGATACCACCTAACTGACCTATGTTTTGTCTTTATTTAAAATAGTGAAATTCATCATTTTATAGACAAACTTCTTTAGCAAAAGTTGTTTAATTTTCCACACTCTGTTGTGTGATTATATATTTGTAATTTTGCGTAAATATATAATTAATAGTTAATTTTGGTTTGTGAAGGCCACATGTTTGGGGGCAGTTTTGCTTATGTTATGATGGACAGAAGCTAGTTACAGAGAAGGATTACCTTAAAAATTATGGCGTCAAGGACAGTGACCAGGTATGAAACTTTTAGCTATTGTAACATTCAGCTTAGTTGAAGCCTTTGCGGTGATTTTAAATGCTTTGCTAAATAAATTACTGCATTCGAATTCAAGCCATGCTCTTCTGTAACCATCCCATCTCATACTTGTAATTTGGAGTCCCTATATGTTTTTTTGTCATCTGACATACTGATTTGTAATATGTTCTTATAAGTATTTAGGAATTGGGAGAAACTAGTATGTAGGGATGAAATATCGCACGTGGAATTTATCTGTAGCATGGTTTTAAATTACTGTTGTTATCTGATTGCGGAAACGTCAATCACAGTTATATTGCGGCCTTAATTACGGTCACAAACCGCAATTTAGAACTATGATTTGTAGTGCATTTGGCAAGGTCCTCTGCATTTATTTGTGTGTAGTTATCCAAAAGATAATCCGTGTACACGGTAGATAGGAGAAGAAAACACATTTGTATTGTATGCAATCAATGTTTTTGAGAAACAAAGATTGGTTGTAATTTTGTGAATCACGTGACTTTAATCAGGGTAGAGTATAATCTTCACAAGTCTAAACTAGTTGGTGGCTTGGATATAATCTTTGAGATTTGAAGTTTCCTTTTCTAGCATTTTATGGTTTCAGTAATATCTCATCATTGTTAGAACTACTTCGCCTTTAGCATGATCACTATAAGTTTTTTTTATCTTGTTATGCATAGCTCCATTTCATTCGCCATGCATCAAACAATTGCGGTGCTCGAAGAAAGCGGTCAAAGAAAAGAGTTTTCCATTTGAAACAACACAGGAGGTACAAGTTTTCAAATGATCTCTTTTGTTAATTATAAATATGAAGCTGTTGCGTGCATGACTTAGAAAGCCCATTTGCTATTTGTCAGGTTGCACTAGTAGAGTCTTTCCTGTGCCTTGGTTCATGAAGTTCTTGTATGTCAGAAAATTTGTCAAATATAACTGATGAGATATAAAAAAGAAGATGTATCTTCACAAATCTTCGTTTAAGCATTTAAGATTTTAATAGGATTTCAATACAAAAGGATGTATGAGTTTGCTCCTTGATTAATTGCCTATGCTACTTTAAATTCTTATGTTTTTAGAGTTTTCTTAGGACTCTTAAGACTCTGACTCATGGATGGTTTACCTTTCATTAGTTGTAGACATACTATATTTGATGTAGCTTCTCTTTTGGAAGAAATCAATTAATGAAGAAAAAGTATCTTAATTTGTAGTAACTAGTTTCTCTTATCTTCCTCCTTCTTAGTCTTAGAACCCTAATTGTCACTGTAACAGTAGTGAACTTTCTGACACAATCATATCACCGATTACAAATTATTACCTTTCCATCAATTATTATTATTATTAAGTAATGTGCAGAAGCTCTTTATATGCATATATCAATTTTAGTCTGCATCAAACATTTGTAAACTTAATTTGAGAACCTACTGAACAAAATAGCAGATAAAAAACGAGTGCTTCCAGGAGCACCTTCAAGATGTTTCACAGAAAAGGCTGCATGTGAAGCACCATGACAACACATGTTTGAAATAGTGGTAGGTTTTCCAAAAACTTTTGCAAAATCATGGTGGCTCACCGTAATTTTGCCAACCCCACCGTGAATCCAAACATGGACATAAACTGAACTGACAGCTTTATGGCGATAGAGGCTATTCTGAATATTTGCAACTCCTAAGATTGATTTGAAAATAAATTCTATAGGAATTAAATTCAAAATGAATGGAAAGTTGAGACGATTTTGATCAAAATTTAAATGTAATTGAAATTAAAAGCTGAACTGGAGCTTTTAATTTTTCTACAAGTGACTAATCATACTACTAATGAATATTTTCTTTCAAAGGGTAAGGAGAAATATTGATATGCACACGGTTTTGATAAACATCTCATGCAATGCATATGATATTGTTCTGCAAAAAAAGTCTGATCACTAGTCAAGTGGTATAATAATTTTAAGTGCAGGTTGTCGCAAGCAAATTACTGCAAACAGAAAGAAAACTGTGATGCTGATGAGGACGACGATGATGGTGACATTTCTTCTGATGAGGAAGCCTTGGAGAATGCAGAGACCAAGCACCACATTGAAGAAGTGCATGTTAGAAAGAACAAGATCACTGGCTTTGTGGGAGAGCTGTTATCATACACACCACTGGCAGTTGTGAGAAAAACTAGAGCTCAAAACCAGATCTTCCCGTCAACAATTTCCAGGTGTTTGATTGGTGGTCTTAGAAAGATCAAAAGGATTGTATGTTTTGGCAGGAGGCAGCAGTATCCTACATGGAGACAGTACTGATAATATTTGGGTATGGCTCGCAGTTGATGAAATTTGTGACCCCTAGTAAAAATGTTGACTCATGCAACCAAGTGTGCATTTGAAGTTGAATTGCTGGATTGATATTGGATTGGGATTATAGTCGATATTGCATATTCTCAATCCAGTGATTCTAGTCAATACACAGACGGGTTTGGAGTTGGATTTCTCGACGGAGTATTTACTTAAGCTTTCCAACATTTCAAGTAGTCCCATGATAATTTGTGCAGAGAAGTATGGTTGGATGTTTTGTTGGTTGAAATATAGCTTTTGGAGTCTAGATTTAATTGAATCTAGTGACAGTCAAACGATATTAATAATATACCATACTTTATTGTGTTGGATTATTTTTGTTGCTATGTTGGAAAGCTACGTTTGAACCGATATTACTATGGTTCTTGTTCTATAATAAACTGTGTTTGGGCATTTTTGCAACTGTGTTGCAAAGTTTCTAGATAATGCTTCTGTTCTTGGCTAATAAAATAGTTTAATACATCTGATTTTGTATTTTAGATCATATCTATTCAATAATGTTAGCCTTTTGAAGGAGCCTAATGATCTTATGGCTCATCGGTACCAATTTCTTGAGTACAATAATTATGTGATTTCTTGAAGTGCACGTAATGCAAAGCTATGGAAAACGAGTCCAGATTTGAAAGTGAGTGTTTGTTCTCTTCCACTCTACCAAGCAATCTCATATGCTACAATAGTCTTCAAAATGGTTAGTATTTGTCTAGAGCCAATGAAATGAATAGAATGGTGGGAAAGTGGAAGGTTGAAATGAATGAATATACTTGCATATCAATTATTTTCTCTCCACCTTCTGACTTCTCAACGGTACAACTACAAATGACTCCTTGATTTGCAAGTTACAACTAACCATACCATAAAAAACAACATGCATATGCATTTGTTATCATATATCAAAGTATTTCTCTAGATTTAAATATAACCAAAAGGTAAATTATGTTTACTAGATTCAAATATAAACAAATTCTAATAACAATTATATTTAATATTAGAGAAATGATAATGAATGTCTTCATGACACTCTTTAGAGCACTGACATCATGTCAGAGTGACATGGATAATTTGAGTTTAAAATATGAAACAATATGTTCTTTAGTTTCTCTGCACAACCACTCACTTCTTCTGACATTTTTCATTTAAATATTTGTAAAAATAAAATATGAGGTTCGACATTAAGTCCGTTCCTTATTTATTTATTTAAATATTTCTAACTGCTATAATTAACAAACCAACTGCTCTATTATTTTTTACCACAACATTTTTTTTATTACACCATTCAACAATATAAATATCAAACATTTTGAGAACAAATAAATAGATGATCAACCATTTCACTTAATCTTAATTTTTCAGTCACATCTAGTCTTAATTTGAAGTATTTATATTACCTCTTTGTAATTTTTTTCTTCAACACATTTCATTTGTTAATGAACCCCAACCACAATAATTCTACACTCCCTCAAAATTTTGGGTGTTTGGTTTGACTTTTAGATGTTTTATAAGTGTTTTTAAAGTGTCAGAAACAATTTTAACTCGAGTTATGTTTGACATTTTTTTCCGAGAAATCAATTTTATGAATTAAAAACAATTCTACTTAAAGTTTAATATTAGAATTGATTCTAACATACAAATTTATAATTCAACTCACTTTTACATGAATACATCCAAATACAACTTATTTTTAATCAAAATCAATTTTATCGAATTAATTCATTTAAAAATTCAATTCTTGTCAAAACTGAACCAAACATAATTTTCTATTCATCATTTCTATTCAAACACAAGAATTTAGGATGAAGCTTGTAATTAAGACACGTCAAAGAGCATATGACAAAATGCATAGGACGACCTGAGAGAACATTCGCAGTTTGATACGCAACAAAACAATGGAACGGAAAGTTTTCGGTTTATTTGCTTCTCACTCTATTTTTATTTTTATTTTTAAAAGATGCTTCTCACCCCTTTTTTATAAATTATAACATTGCATTTTATCCTTCAGAAAAAAACATTGCATTTTATTATTTTTTTTGGTACACTTAAATTAAATTTTTGTATCATAAAAGTCGATTTCTTTGAGCACTTGTTGAAATGTTTGGATCTAATCGTTATATCAGTGTTGATTTTTTTGTCATGTGTAGTTTAGTAATATACAACTATTTTTTTATAACTTTTTGTGATAATTTTTTCTTTATATTAACATTATGTTTTTTTTTTTTCATCCCCGTAAGCTTAGCTCAGTTGGTAGGGATATTGCATATTATATGCAGGGGCTGGGGTTCGAACCCCAGACATTCCATTTCTCTACAATTTAATTGTGTGAACTCTAGCCACTAGGCTACTTGACCCAAAAAAAAAAAAACATTATGTTTTTAATTTCTTTCTCTATTGTTTTAATTTTTGTATCATTATCTTGTTTTCTTTTTAAATTAATGATTGTTTCAAAAAATTATCAATATAATAGTTGTTCAAATAACACAACAGTAAATATATCATACATTCTAAGACAAATATATATATATATATCACATTCAATGAACACCAATAGAATAGTGGGTAATTTACCCCAACCAATACACATAAACACATTTTTAAGTGGTATTCATGAACTATCTTGACCCCACCAACAGATTGCTCATTTTCATTAGTTAGTGGATAAATTATCCACCATTCTTCAAAGGTAATCTAGAAAAAACCTTTAAAAAAATAAAAAACTAATTAACCACTTTTTTTAATACAAAAATTTTAGGAAAATTGCAATAAATAGTCCAACTGTACGTACATCAAGTCATCCGTGTCACCTCCTCAAATTAATAGCCGCGTCACATCGAGACTCATCCAACTAAATTACCATATCACCCTTTCAATTTTCCTTAAATAAAAAACAAAAAAATTCTCCTTTCTTAAAATTGGATTCCTAGTTCTTTGTTTCTCCAAGATTCCATTTCGATTGTTCCAAAACAAAGGTTGTTTCTTTAACACTCTTTCTATCAACTTGTTTTGTAATCAACTTTTTTTCTATCTTCTTCATGTTTCTTATTTTCACACTAATTTTCTTTTTCTGTTAAGTTCTGATTAGTATTCAGATGAAGTGATTTTTTTTTTTTCCAATGTTCTTTTGGCTCGTTATTTTTTTATTATTTTGAACTCTGATTGTGTAAAATAGTTGATTGAATATGATTAATTTTGCATGTTTTTGTGATATATCTATGATTATGAGAAGATTGAGTAGAGTTTGATTGTGCTGATGATAGCTTAATTTACTGTAATGTTATGCATGTATCTGTTGACTTTCTTGTTGGTGGTTGATGAGTGATTTGTTTTTGTTTCTATGTTAAAAATGAATAATGGGCCTCTCAATTGCTTAAAAAATTCTCTTTTTGAGGGGTGTTTTATAGGATTTGAGTTCAGGGGCTAGACATGCTTGACATGATTGTTTGAAATCTTGTATTTGTTACTTCTTAGAGTGGAAAAGATAGTTTTTTTAAGCTCAGTTTAGTTCAACGATCATAGAAGTAGTAATGCACTAGATCCATCAGAATCTGCAGTTAAGCGTGTTTGGCCGAGAGTAGTACTAGGATGGGTGACCTCCTGGGAAGTCCTTGTGTTGCACTTCATCCCTCCATTTTTTGCCATGTGATGTTTCTACATTATCTTTTTATTTATAGAAGGGGAAAATGTCTTTCGGGATTGTAAACATGGGTATCAATGGCGGTCCTTTGTTTGCATTTTATTTTTTTATTACATTCATATTTGATTTGTTCTGCTTTTGTATCTTTACTTGATATCACTTCATAGGTTTTGCTATTGTAGTTTTGATATATGGTTGAGTGTTAAGTTCATTTGGGGTGGCATGTTTGAAGATAGTAATTTGTTGACTTCTCAATTTATTTTGTATTTACATATTTATTCCGAGGCAAGAAATGTTATATTTGTTAACAGAATAATGCAAATTCGTCGACATGCTTGCTTGTAGAAATAAGTCAATGAAGATGTATTTGGTTTGTTGTTGCTGAGACAACAAGGCTTGCAAAATTGTTACTTGTAAACACCTTTTCTTTATTATGTATTTTTGTGGTTACTTCAACTAGAAGTGAACTGCTGTATGCATGTGCATGCATGTTCCTAAGCTCAATGGTAATAATGTTTGAATGATTGTCCTGTGATCTTTGAAATTTTCTGAACTATATAATGAGTATCACAACCTTATATTCAGGAATGTCTAGAGAAGTCATGGCTTCTTCATCAGCTGCTTCTTTTGATTATGAAATTTTGGATAAAGATACCGACGTCCCTAAAACGGCTGCTGTTCCGACCAATCGCGCAAATCCATGGATTGAACCTGAAACATTGAAACTTCAGCACCGAATTGGTCGAGGACCCTTTGGTGATGTTTGGCTTGCAACTCTTCATCAGTCAACTGAAGATTATGATGAGCACCATGAAGTTGCTGCTAAGATGTTACATCCAATCAAAGAGGATCATGTGAAGATTGTATTGAAGAAATTCAATGAATTATACTTGAAGTGCCAAGGAGTTTCTAGTGTTTGCTGGTTACATGGAATTTCAATGTTAAATGGAAGGGTTAGAGTTGGACTGTGCATTTATTTCAATGTATAGGATATTGTTTGCTACCCTTTTGACTTCTATCAAGCTAACACATTTGTTTGTATTCACAGATCTGCATCATTATGAAATTGTATGAGGGTTCAATTGGTGACAAGTTGGCTAGACTAAGAAATGGATGGATCTCACTACCTGATGTTTTGAGGTGATGTGTTTTCAGAAAAACATGATTATCTTTAACTTATATAGCATAGGGAAAATTACTGGTCAATACTAAGGACGTGTTGGTCGTTAATGGCAGGTATGGGATCGATCTGGCTCAAGGCATTCTAGAGCATCATGCTAAAGGGATCCTTGTTCTGAACCTTAAACCGTGTAATGTTCTTATCAATGACAACGATCAAGCGATTTTGGGAGATGTTGGTATTCCCAATCTTTTGCTTGGCTCTTCATTCGTTAGCTCAGATATCGCTCAGAGGCTTGGAAGTCCTAATTACATGGCTCCAGAACAATGGAAACCAGAGGTCAGAGGCCCTATGTCATTTGAAACGGATTCATGGGGATTTGGATGCACCATTGTTGAAATGTTGACTGGTAGTCAACCTTGGTATGGATGTCCTGTTGGTGGAATATACGGATCAGTTGTTGAAAAGCATGAAAAACCGCATATCCCAAGTGGCCTTCCTTCTCCCATTGAGAATATCCTAAGTGCATGTTTTGAGTATGATATGAGGAATCGACCTTTAATGGTAGATGTTCTGCGCGCCTTTAAAAGGTTTGTATGCAAATGTATCAATCTGAAGCCATTTTTTTTTTGTATGCCGATTCTTGTTTAATTTAGCATGTAGTTTCAATTTTCAATCGTCACTTCACATTGGAGAAAAAAGACTTCACATGAAAACTTCTTAGATTCTTTAAAAGAAATTTCTGTAGTAACGAGTTATGATCATGACCGAGTATTGGTGAACCTGTACCTGTCCTGTGAATATTCCAAGATTGGGTAGGTCCGTTGTAGGACTAGAGCTCAAGGCTAAATGAAAGCCTTCTAGATTAGCTGTATTCCTGTGATGTATTATCTTGGGAAGTGTCTACATTTTGGCTTCCTCTTATCCAGGATAATGTCTGTACCTGAAAGAACTAAGTCAATAAGCATGAAGCTGTTTGTGCACGAGCATGATTATCTTTTTAGTTAATATCTATCTATCTTCATGTAGATAGAAATAACTTATGTTGAATATTACTTTATTCTTATTCATTCTGCCTATGTTGCAGGTCACTGAATGAACTGGCTAATGATGGAGGAGGATGGAGATATCAAGGAAACATGAAAGTAATTCCAAAATCAGGCAGCACTTACTACACCGAGTGGTTCCTCTCAAAGGATCAACTTCAGGTGGGTGACATGGTCCGATCCAGAAAGCCTCCCAACTCATGCAAAGCTCAAAACATGAATGTCCCAGACGGAACTGTCGTTGGCTTAGAACGTACTGCAGATTACGGATTTGTTTTAGTGAGGGTCCACGGTATTCATGACCCTATAAGAATTCATACGTCAACTCTTGAACGCGTCGCAAATGGCCTGGCAGCTGGTGATTGGGTACGCGTGAAAGATGAAAAGGAAAAGCACTCACCGGTGGGAATTCTACATTCCATCAATCGCAATGATGGTAGAGCTTCTGTTGGATTTATTGGGCTGCAAACTCTCTGGAATGGAAACCCTTCAGAACTTGAAATGGCAGAATCATTCTGTGTGGGCCAGTTTGTTAGGCCAAAAGAGAACTTGTTAAGCCCTCGATTCGAATGGCGTCGTAAAAGGGGAGGGGCCTCTGCTACTGGGAGGATTTCATGGATACTACCAAATGGGTGTTTGGTTGTCAAGTTTCCAGGGATGATGAGTTTTGGGAATGAATCAACCACCTTCTTGGCCGATCCTTCCGAGGTTGAAGTTGTTGATTTTAACACTTGTCCTGGGATGGTAGAAAAGTATCAACATGTGGAGAATCATCACTGGGCTGTAAGACCTGTTCTAGTTGTACTTGGCATATTTACAGCTTTGAAACTTGGCATATTAGTTGGAAACAAAGTGAAAAGGTGCAAGAGGTTCAAAGCAGTAGAAAGCAAAAACCAATATGTTGAAGGTCAAAACACAAACAGTCCTACAAGGATTATAACCCATGGCAACACAACATGGGGGGTTCCTTCAGTTGCCAATATCCTTTTTAAAGATGGTGCTTGACACTTCATATTAAGTGACTAATGTGTTCATCTTCTTCTAATCATTAGCTAGTGTTTGATGCGGTGAAGCAATTCTATCAGCTGTACTTTCACACTAGTTTGAAGTTGAACAACATTAGTTGAAAATGGTAATTATACATAAATGATGTAAGTTCTGACTCTGAATGAATCTAGAAATTGTAAATATCCTTTAAAGGATTAGCTCTGTATATATAGTTTCAACATATGCTTTGCAATGTGTTTAATGATGATCTCATGGTATGCCTATTGAATTTAATTGAAGGAAAGGAAGGCTGAGTGTGAAATATGCTATGACACAAGATACATTTGTGTATTGATTCTTGAAACATTGTGACAGAATTGGTGTGGAAATAGTCTTATAACTGAACAATTCCTCTTGAGAGCAACTTTTACCCCATACTCTTAAAAACCCCTCTGGATTTACCAATCCGAACGGAAAAAACGCCGTTTTTCCTAGCGTTTGGATGGGTAGTAACTTTGGACAAGAGAAGTTTCTAACCTTAGTAGAAACAAGTCCTGAGGATTGGAAGCATATTACCAACACACTGGTTTCTTTAGTCACCTGAACGTGACTATTTTTTTTAAGAAGACCAAAAACACATTTAAGCACAAAAAATAAGTATTTACAAGAGAAAATTATACTTTTTGAAAAAATGTTGAATTACATTTATCTTAGTATTGCGGGAAGATATATCTATACATTTTGGTGATGTTCATGTAATTCTTGAGTTGTGTTATTTAAACATCAAAATATAGACATTGTATGTGACACTGTAATTGTTTATTTCTATCTTAGTGTTTATCTTCTACAATTTACCTGCATTCTGGAAATACACAAAAACCAAATGACGCCATATTTTAGTGTCAACATATCATTTCTCAATTCTTTTGCATTGTATATCTATTAAGCTCAATAAACAACAGTTTAATGTTTTTGAATAAAAACGTTATAAAGTATAATAATATTATACTCAATATTCTATGGTGAGCTGTGTATGTTGCACATCGTATTCGTGGCCATGGAATGCCTTCAAACTTGAGAAATGGAGTCATTGGATAGAAACCAGAGAATTTATAACCAAATTTATAACGAACACGATGTCATTTTTCAAATTTGCATGGAATGCCTTACACGTTGTCCAAACTGAACCATTTACAATCAACCTAGATTCATCCTCCACCATCGCACCATGAGAACAAATTTAACACGTGAATCAATGAATACAAATATCGCTGTTAATAATTAATACACGGACATGTGGCAAAACGTGATTGGTATATTTTCAATAATATTGTGCATGTGTTCTGCCAAATAACTGATCAGAGCAAGTTCACCCTGTATAAAAAGCTTACACATATCAATCCATGTGTTTCATAACATTAATAGTTTGTTTCTTCAAAAAAAAAAAACATTAATAGTTTGCAACAGCACCTTCGATTGAAGTAATTAAGGAAAAAAGTGCCTGAAGTAATGTTTCTTATTTTTGTTCATTAGCTTTAGTTGTGAGAATTGTATTTTTCAGCATAGAACTGAAACTAAAATTGAGCAAATTGTACGCAATTCCGTAGCAGCAGAAGTCATTGGATAGAAACCAGAGTAGTTCAATGCAGAAAAATGGAGCATATTTTTTCTTCATTTATTCTATCATATACACTAGTGTAATGGAGAAAAACTAAGCAAAACTGATAAAATATTTGTTGTCAAAAACAATTACAGTCTAAATGTAACTAGTACAACAGAATAAGTTTCCACCTGCACAAATACATGACAGATACAATCACTATACATATCTCCGCAAACAAAGTGAATATCTTATAACCTACTTTTTGTGGTTAACCTTGCTATGCCTTTTAGCAAAATAGATTACAACATACAAATACAACGTCCCTCTTCAACCGGCGTCCTGTAACATGTCTTCTAGCTTGCAGCAGCAAGACCTGCATCCATCACAAGCTGCTCTGTCAATGCTGAGAGACGAGCAACTCCTGCTTTTACCACAGCCAAACAATCAATGCAATTGATATTTGTGATTAAATTGAGGTTAATATCATTGTTATTTTGCATGAGACTGGTATAGCTATCAGCTTCAACGCTCGGCATGGCCTTGTTCAAAAGTTGTTGACTCATTTCTGCAAGTTTCTGTAGAGTGCTAGTTGCAGCTTCAACTTCATCTTCAAGCTGAGCTGCCTCAAGCTGAAGCTTCTCAATTGCCAAGTCATCCATAGTTTTCTCGGCGATTCTCTCCTGCGTCATAGCATACACCATTTTATGATCATTAGCATCTTCTGTAGCCATGTCCTTAGCTTTTCTCAACTCTTCCTCTTTTGCATCCAATCTTGCAAGAGTCATTTTAAGCTCCTCATCTTTAATTGTTAGAGCTCTCTGTGCAGCAAGAACTTCCATCTCCTTGGTTTTTAAGTTTTCCTTGGCCAACTCGAGCACATTCTCCAGCTGTTTTTGTTGCCAACTCAATTCACTAGTAGGGTCCTCCGAAAGTGGCATCATTAATTGATCACCCAATTCATTTAGCGGTCTTGATGAATTGATGTCTTCATTCTTAATGGAAGCAACGAGTTTGTTTGTGAGATCTAAAACTCGTCCAACCACAGTTTCGGCCTCAAAAGCCTTCAGGCTTGTATTATTCAACTTATTTTGGATTACCTTCACATGCTCATCTTTCTCCCTTAACATATTGGTTGCTTCAATAAGCTGTGTTTCTTTGTCATTCATAAGCATCTTAAGATCAGAGATTTCCTGGTTTAGTTCCACCAGCATCTTCCTAGCACTGGAAAGTTCCAAGTCTTTCTCCTCCAAGAGAGCCTGAAGAGAAGCCTTTTCAGTTTTCAATTCCTGGATTTGTAGTTTAGCATCAACAAGCTCTGACTCTTTGACATCAAGAAGGGCACTTTTTTCCTTAAATTCAGCACTTTTTATATCTAATTCCTCTTGAAGCAAAGCCATTTCTTGGACAGCCTGCTCCAAAGAAGCTTTTTCTTTCTTCAGCTCCTCCTGCAACTTCTTCATGAGCTCCTTCTCTACGGACAAATCCTGTTCGAGTTCTTTATTCAAAGCTTCTGCGACACTAAGTTTTGTTCTTTCATTCTCAACTTCTATTTGGGCATCTTTCAAATTTTCCATGTACAACATGACACTTTCCCTTTGGTCTGCAAGTTCAGCCAGCTGCTGTTCCAACAACCCTTCTTGTACTTGCATTTTGTACCTAGAAGATGCAAGCGATTGCTGAGACGAAACTAATTCAGACCTGACATCGCTGAGAAGCTTCTTCACCCTTCTGAAATCCTCTAGCGTTTCACTACGCTCCTGTGCATGCTTTGAAGCCTCCTCTTCTAGTCTCTTAAGTTCCTCCTGTGTTAACAACCACTCCATCGCCTGCTTTTCCAAAGAGGCCTCTGCAACCTTGAGTTTTTCTCCTTCAACATCCCTTGCAGCAACGGATAGACGTAGTTCTTCTTCTCTTTGTTGTACAACACTCCGTAGTTCTTGAAGCTCAATTTCTTGTTTCTTCACGACCTCATTTGCTTCACTCAGAAGCTGAACCTTTTGTCTAAGCTCAGAATCAACATAAGCAGCTTCTTCACTCTTCTTAGCCAAACCAATCTTCATTTTCTCCATCTCTTCTTCCTTCAAAGACAGCGCATCCCGTAAACCATCAGTTTCACTATCACGATCTCTAAGCCGGAGCTTCAATTCCTCTACCTGTCCAGCTTGAGAAACCAAACTAGCCATTGCCTCCTTCATCTCATCTTCAAGCCTCTCATACTTCTCGCGAGCAGCCTTAATTTCACCCTCTTGGCGCTCTAATTCCTCTTTAGCATCCTTCAACTTTCCATTCTCCAACAAAACAGTTCTCTCCACTTCCTGTAAATGATCCTCCTTCTCCTTCAATTCCATGAGCGCAGACAAAAGATCCGACTCAAAATCACGAAGATCTGGTTCCTCTCCTATCATCCGGTTGTCCAACTTCTGTGTCTGCTCAAACAACCTCTCGAGAAGCCTAGCAGATTCCGGCGCTCCATAATTGTTAAAACTAGGTCTATTGTCATTCAACACCGATTTAACAGTAACACCATTCCTTAACCAACAACCTTTTCTTCCTTGAGTCACAACAAAATTTATTTGGCTACGAAGTTTCCTATTGTACCTAAGAGAGCACAACAACTGCACACACAAACAAAACCATTCCAAATAATATTCATCATTAATATTCCAAACCTATGCATCAAACTTGCATTAAAAACTTTGATTAGTCACTAATCTCATTAAATTTCCATAAGTATACATAATATAGAACCTTTAGTCACTAATCTGGTCAAATCTCCATAAATATACATAATTTAGAACCTAAAAGCACAATAAATTCACAGAAATAACGCACAACCATTCCACATCTCACAACTTAATTTTTTTTATTAAGCACTCATTAATCCCTTTGAACAATGAGATGTGGAATGACAAGTTGATTTTGACATGTTTGGTTGCTCTCGAGAATAATTTATTTTGCCGCTAGAATCAATTCTAAGAATTAATTTTTACACTCAAATTTATTGTTAACTCTTTTTTTCGCATGAATGTATTCAATCATAAACACCACTTCACCTTCAAGTTACTCTTAGTTAGAGTCAATTCTACAGAATCAATCAAATTTACAAATCAATTCAGTCAAAATTAATTTTTGTCCCGACAGATACAAAACACTAACTGAAGTAACAGTAGCACAGTCCGTAACAGGAATATTATTAATTTAAAATTTTATTTTTACAGTTTTTTCGGTTGAATTTTGCACAAATCTTAACAAGACTATTGAATGAATCTACAACATCAATAAATACAATGAAGTATTCATTAATTAACAACTAATCCAGTTGAGATTCAAATAGATTAGATTATATAAATAAAGTAGCCGTAAATCACACAGTCCGTAACAGAAACAGTATTAACTTGAAAAAAATTCATAAATTTTTGCTCAAAAGTGTTAAATTTACGATTATATACAACGTACATAAAAACTAACGTAGGAAACAAAAAAAAAAGGTATATAGAAAAAGAGGAACGAACCTGTGAATAGGAAGGAGAAGAGGTAGGACGAAGCGAAGATGCAGAGAAAGTCATAGCAATAGCGAATAAGGTGCAAAGTGCATTTACAGAAGGAAGAAGAAGATTCCAGAAACAACAGCACGCTACCAGCGTTGGTTTTCAGAGACGAAGAAAAAGAAATGTTAATAAAGAAAAAAAAAAGTATGTCGATGGAGGGAAAAGTAATGGTGAAGGATTATTATAGAAAAAGAAAAAAGAAGAGCCACAAAAGTTTAGTACTAGTAGTAATTAAGAAGAAAAAATTCTCAGGTGAGGTGTGAGGGAGGGGTTTTGGATAGAAATGAGTAAAACCTGACGTGTCCCTCCTGCTCACCAAAAAGCCATCCATCACTTGTACAAACAAATAATTTGTCATATTTACGTTATCCTTTTCTCACCTCAAATAATTAACATATGCATATTTTATTTATATTTTAATTACACTACATTAACTTACCTATCAATTATTCGTTCCATTTCTACATCGAATAGAAAAGTAGAAGTTGAAAGAATCTTTAAATCCATTGTTTGAAGTTTTAGGTAAGAGTATGCCGTCTCTCTCATTTGTATGGTTGATCTAACCTCAACAACACTAACGTGAAACTTAAATCTAATACTTCCATCAACATTTGGTGTAAAAAGAAAAATACTTCCACCAACATTAATCTAAGTGAAATTAAACTTGTCTTTTAAACAAGATCTTAGGTTTAAATTTAGAGGGTGAAAAATATGTGGTTGAAAGGAGTGATTTACTAAATATATTTAGATGATTTAAGTTGATGTAAAACTTTAATAACTTGGTATAGGAGATCTAATAAAAAAAACTTGGTATAGGATATATATTTCTTCTAACAAAAATATCTTTACAACAAAGTGACAAAATAAATATTCATATATTTTCTTTGAAATGTAATGATCTCAAACATTTTTTTAATGATATTTAAATTAATAAAATGTAAATCAAGTTGTTTGGGCTTCACTGGCAAGGAGCTCCTTCCAAGGACGTATTCGGAGAATACCGGGTTCGATTTTCGGGGAAAACAACGCTTGGCCAGTGCGCATGCCTCTACTCACGAGTCAGATTAGCCGTCCATCTTTGGTGGGTCGGAAACCGGTACGAAAGAAAAAAAAATTAATAAAATGTAATTTTTATAACTTCAAAATAACAAATAAATAAAGAGTAGGTTTTTTTGTTTTATAAATTACAAGACCACTTAAATTATGCTTTTTCTTTTCTTAACTTTTTTTGACAAATTTTTTGAAGTTAAAATCTAACCAACCACATATACGGTAGTTGACAAATTTCGACCATAAATTAATTTAATGAAGAAGAAGTAAATTATGTGAGCACAATGAGTTTTCAAAATATATGGTGACCAATTTGAATGTGGAAATTGGTCGACGTTAAGAAAAACCATTGCCCGAACACGTGTAGTTGTAATTCCACCAATCCGTTGACGTTGGTTTGGCTTGATCTACACTTTCCCTTAGTGTTCTAGTGGTTGTAATTGTAACACTGTGGATATATGGATTGTTTGTGGATATATAGATTTTTTTTGGTTACATTGTGGATATATAGATATGAATAAGCATGTAATATTGCATTTATTTATATTGTAATTATCTTGTGTGGAGCTATCATATTCATAGGACCAGAAAAGAAAGAAATAGAGGCCAGGGTTCTTGGACTTGGACCCCATGCCACCTTGTTGTCCATGTTCAATTTTGTGGGTAAGGATTTTCCAACAAAAGCCATTAGAAATATTTTGAAATACATCGTCTTTATATAAGTCGGTTAAATCAGACAAAAATAGTTTATAACTACCTATTGACACGCTTAAACATTATTTTGATGCAACAATTATAAATATCCGATCATATTCACAATAATATTATCTAATTTTTATATTGTTGTAATGTATTCTTGCAAAACTTGTAAACTTGTTTGTAAGGGTATGAAAATCTTTTTTTTTAGAAACTAATAAATTCTTTTCAAGTTTTATCTTTTTCATACGCGGAGATTAGTTTTTTTCAATGCACTGCAGCTCATCCAATTGTCAAGGATGATGTAATGTAGAATCTAACGATTTGTGCAAAGATATTGAGTGTAAATCAGCGCCAAATATAAATGTTATGTCATTTTAGTTATAGATTTAATAACAAGATAATGTGACACTGTTTTTCACCTACGGAATACAAAACGGTCATACCTAATAATATGAGGATCCAAGGGACAACGATCACTAAGTGGTAATCAATGTTCACAAACCAAAGGTTGTTGATGCCTTAAACCTTCACCGTGAGAGTTTGGGGTGAGATGATTATGTATATACCATCTCATCACCCACTTTGCTCTTTCGTGGAAATATGCTCACCATGTCGATTAAGAATCGGTAAAATATGCGGTAAGTGACAAACAGATTAAGGAAATATATGAATTTCTCTATCATTGAATCACAGAGTTAATTCTTGTGTTCTATAACTAATTAAGAAAGTTATAAAAACTATCGTTATAGTTTTTGATATGTATAAGAGTTTTAATCCTAACATATAACCTAATGAAATCAAAGTTGAATGTACAATCTCGAAAGATAAATTTTACAGACATTTATCTGTTGTTGTGACCGGAATGCCTATCGACATGGGAAGGGAGGCAACCACAGATCTTGGAGTAGTTTTTGCAACATAAGTGTGG
Organism: Medicago truncatula; assembly: GCF_003473485.1. Classification (NCBI taxonomy): domain Eukaryota; kingdom Viridiplantae; phylum Streptophyta; class Magnoliopsida; order Fabales; family Fabaceae; genus Medicago; species Medicago truncatula. The sequence goes on from NC_053042.1 coordinate 2,608,901, forward strand.
TTAAAGAGTGTCCCGGAGGCACTCGTTAACATTTCCCTTATTTTAATAACATTTTTGAGCATGTTGTAGATTATTGAGCCCACTTGTGTACCATTAAGGTACCAATGGTATATATCATTTGCCAATTAGAGTGTGCCACCTACCAATGTTACATTACCAATGCTTTATTTGATATATTTTTTAAAGGGTGTGCCATGTGGCACATTCTAATTAGGCAATAGTATATATCATTATGTTACACAAGTGCTATCCGTCAGCGTACTTTGGATGTTGGAACTTAATTTGATGTCTTTGCATGCTCTTGCTTCACTCATAAAAAAAAAAATAGTGGTATTTATAGAAAAAAGGCAAAAGAGAAACCAATTAATAATTAGATAAGAGAACAAAAATCACACTATGGTTTCCAATTATATTACATGATGTTATCATAAAGGAATCTCCTAGAGAGTTTCTTTAAAAGAAAAAATCTCCTTGAGAGTTGGTCACTATAATTAACTTTTACAATTTATTGTACTAATTATTCACTCTTTTATATTTGTGCATTTTCTTAACAAACTCCAAAAAGACATAATGAATATTTGCACTGCTTTTCCTCTTCTTTGTATCCCCCATTCCTTTCATTTTCCTATTTCTTTGTTTTTCTCTCCATCACATTTTCAAATTCGAACCCATTCTGCATACCCATTTTTAGCGTTCCATTTCTTTGTTGTTGCACATTTTGTGCTATAATTTTTTCCGACGTATTATAGGTGGATATGTTTATAAACGAGGTTATGACAATTTTGTTCATAAATTTACACACAAGAACTTAATTCACATACACCTCAATTCACACAGGTGAGCTTGGTTCGCATATGATTTTCTGATATAAAAAAAATATCAAAAATAGTAAAAATATCAATTAGAATGAAGATACTCTTAATATGTACACTTCTTTGTACTATTCTAAAAATTTTCGGTTAACCAAATATATGGTCTGTGTGACTACATTTTTTTCAATTGCGTGACCACTATTTTTCCACTTAGTTAACCAAATAAATTCTAGAAAAATAGTGGTCACGCAACTCAAAAAATATGGTAACACAAACCATATACTTGGTTAACTTAAATTTTCCAGAGCGGTACAAAGGGTGTACACATTAAGAGCGTTAACGTATCATTGCTGTATCAATTATAGTAATTTTCAACATGAATGATGCTACGAACATACTTGATGAGAATATCTCATATAGTAGTTTAACATCATTTAAGAGCTAGTTTTGAGTCTTTTTAGGAAGTTTTCAATTGTTTTAGTTGAGTTTTTGTAAATAAAAAAATGGGCGAGCAAAATGAAGAATAAGACGTTGAAACATGCCAAAATCATCCAAACTAGACAACTTTGTGGTCATGCTATACTTTTTACAAGGATGTCAACATGATTTCTTGAGGTATAGTCACTACGAACGTTTTAGTGAGGCGAAATGGGACAATGGATGAAGAATTGCAGAGAAGCCATTAATGGAAGAAGCGCAATGTGTTCTATGAGCCACGTGATGTGTCGCACGATAAGAAGGAAAAACATGATGTACAACTATTGTCCATGACGTGACGCGTGCTTTGATCCACATATCACCCCATCATGAAGAATTGTGAAATGGATCACCACTGCCATGGACGCGACATGCAGAAGTTGGTGTACGTCGCACACATATTGTTATAGAAATTTAGGATTTACACGCCTATAAATATCGAGGACTTGCCTCACTTGAAAAACACGCTTGAACGACCAGAGAAAGGTGAAAATCACGATTTAGGAAGGTTACCATTGATCGGAGGCGTACGGAGGCTAGGTATCGACTAACGATGATTACGATTCATATACTTTTGTTTTTGTTTAGAACAACATGAGTAGTTAAATTTTTAGGGTTAGGTCATGAAGACGACCCTCTCTGTAACTACTTGAAATGTGTAATCTATTGGTCTATTTGAACACAATTACTTTATATATGTTTTAAGAGTCTTGTTAACCAATGCCCTTAGGGCACTAGTTAAGGATTCAAATATAGAAATAATTTACAAGTTTTATGTAGATATAGTTATTTTTTAAAGTTTCAATGTGTTGAATACATCATTCCCAAGATAAAATTTCCTTTTTAAACTTCTTAACAAGTGTCCCAAGAACACTTGTTAACATTTCCCATGTTTTAATTCGTTTATAATTTGTTCTCAATGATTTTTGTGCGTCTACGGATGTCCAATAAATTATCCAATTTCAATTGACCGCTAACCTCGACTGTTGCAATTTGCACTAGTTATTACTCACTTCGTCCCGTAATAATTGAACCATTTGCCAAAAAATATTGTCCCAAAAAAATTGGCCCATTTCACTTTTCAATACAACAATAATTACTTTTTTCCAAATATAACTCTAGTTAATACTACTTTCATCACTCTCAATTCAATATATTCTACTTTGCATTTAGGATAAGAAATAATGCACCAATACTTAACAAGACACTCAAAACTATTTTTCTCTCTCTTTCATTTATACATTTTTTCTTAATATGTGTGAAAATAAAAAAAGGCTTAGATATAATGTGAGAGAGGGAGTATTTGTTATAACTACAATAATTATTTCTATTTAATTTCCTCCCATTAAACTTGTTCCCTGAAAGTCGTCATGAGTTTACAAAGAGAAATGATATTTGAACAACCATTTTTTACAACTTTTGTGACAACTTTCTCTCTCATAGTCACATTATCCTTTTACTTTTTCTCTCTATTGTTTTGATTTTTGTGTCACTACCTCATTTTCTTTGTAAAATTTTGGTTGTCACAAAAGTTGTCATATGCATGGATGTTCAAATAACACAACTCGTTTACAAATGTCCATGTCTTAATATGATCCGACGATTAAACCATGGACACCGATTGTCCAATTGGTTGCTTTTGTTTTAATTGTTCTAGGTTTATTAATAGAAAATAATTACTCCATCCGTTCCTTTATAATTGTCACTTTTGCATAAATTTTTTGTTTCTAATTAACTGTCACCAATACTAAATTTTAATTTCGTTTTCAAAGTTCAATGTATCATTAAATGTGGCTTTACCTATATTACCTTTATATATTTATTGCAGAGAGTGAAATATATGAAATGAAATATTAAATAATTAAGGTTATTATAGAAAAAAAGATAATTTATTATATCAAAAGTAGTAAAAATATTTATTATCTTGATATGTGTAAAAAGTCAAAATGAGACAATTAAAAAGGAACAAGGGAGTATTATAGATTAGTGACAATTTTGGTGCGTATTAACTCCTTTATACGATTAACGGCCCTAGGCCTAGGAACCTAGTGAATTTTGGAGCAAATTACACGGATGGTAATATGTTTTAGTCCCACCAATACTTACTACTCTCATCTTACAATAATTGTCTTTTTTTTTTTTTTTTTTTCTTAAAACAATTGCCACTTTAAAATATCAATGCAATATTTATTATTTTTTTCCATTATTATATTTTTATTTATTGAATTTCATTCAACTTAACTACTCCACTAACTACAATTAATAATTGTATTTAGTAAATGATATTAATTTTACCATTGAAATCAATACAATTAATCATTATTTTAATAATCGTACACAAACTTTAAACGACTATAATTTAAAGACGGAGGGGTACTTTAGAACTAGAATAGATATTACACACATACTACATGAACTATTTAAAACAAGAATAAATGTTACATGACTAAAATTTCATCAATAAGCTATTACTACTACTTAAGTGTTTTTTTTTTTTGAACTGCATTATTATAGTAGTACTATGTAACTAGATTCAATTCCCTATTTACAGAACATACAGCGAACAATACAGAAGTCAGAACAATAAGTCTCATTATAACTGCTATAGTGGTCCAACTCCAACAACGTGAAAAGTGATTGGTTTGTTATTGCTGATTCTGAGTTTGCATTGGGATCAATGGCATCTGAATTTCAGTTATCATCATATTCATACATAGCTCTCACAAGGAGTCACCTTCCACTCAGAGTGATCTTAAACTTCTGCATTATCTCAGTGCTCAACTTCCTATAAATGTCACTTTTTTTTTCAGAAATAATAAAAAATGTGGGGTATAAAAAAGAAATGAAATATTTCCAAATTTTATATCAACTTTAATATTTGAGCAACAGTTATAATATGGGATAACACTTGGGGGACATAGAGTTGAGTGATATTGACTAATCACAATATCACAATGCTTGTGAAAAAGAGAAACACAAATATTATGATTGGCCAATGTCACCAATATCATCCAACTCTATGTTCTATAATATGGTCCAAACTTTAGTATAGTATATACACAATTGGCTCAACATTCACACACGTTTCGTGCTTAATTTCTTTAACATTTTTTTAAATAGGTTTTCCTTTAACATATTTAGGTGGCAATTGTAAAGTTACACACATTGAGTTACGTATACATAGCATTGGCCCATGATGGCTATATATAGCCACACATGCATAAGTAGTGGCTTGATATTATTATTATTTTTTGGCTTATTATAACAAAGTTATTTTTTTCTTTCTGATTTGTTCTTTAGTGTAAAGTCGATAAAAGGTTTGGTTCTGAAGATTACAATCTTAACGACAGAGTCACAAGATATGTTTGTTGCAATTGAGCCAAAGTGTCTAACACCACACAGTACCTGCCGGTTACACTGTAACATTGGCAATTTATTGACATCATAGAAAATAGATGGGAAATTTGAAGAAAAAATAGGAAGAAAAAAATAAATATTATTATTACTCAACAATTTTTTATTATGTTTATTGATGATGCTTGTTGATTTATAATTTCCAAAAAATTCAATTCAAGGAATTGAGTTCTTCTTCGTTATGCAGTGAGATCTCAACCGTTGGATGAGATCATCTAATCATCTGGTCATTGTTTAATGACTAAGATCTGCACGTTTGTTGTGAATCCAGATCCGTAATTCGAGGATGCTTCCAATATACACCTGAAATATAAAAAACTTTGAAAAAAACCCCAAAAATCAAATAAAAAGTAGAGAGAGAGAGCAAGTGCAATAATAAGTTATGACCAAGTGCAGTTCTAAACTATGTTCAAGTGATTCATGTACCAAAAACTGAAACTAAAACATAAAAATTGATATGTTCGTGCGTGTGTATAGAACATACATACATATGTGTGTGTCTAGAGACTAGAATTGGACGACATAGAAGGACATGATATATAAATAAGAGCAATTCATAGAAAAAAAGAACCAGATCATCACAGTGATTTTCCACGACCTTCTTGAATTGCGCTAATTGAAATTATGTTGCATTGAGAAACCATGCAATACAGTTCAAGAAAGCCGTGGAAAACCACTAAGAAGACCATCCATAAATTAATGAACTCTCTTCTATATGTGAAACAGTTTTCTTAGAATAGAAAGAGAGAGAATGAGAGAGAAAAGTGAGGAGGTGGAAGAGAGTGAAGGAGTACATGGATTGCCTAACTGTTGATGACTGCTCGAATATATATACATGTGATGTAAGGTAGGGTAAAGATTAAGAGTGTTGCATATCTAACACCTTAATTAGACAACATATGGAGAAACATGTACACCTTAATTATAGAACATATCAATTACTGTATCGAACGATATTTCTATCGTAAAATTTTCATTTTTGAAATATTAATTACCTGCATAAAGGTAAATTATGGTGTTTGTACTAGTAAAATACCAATTTTTATTTGCTTTTACAAAAGTTTTTAATGTTTATTTCCTATAGATCAGTTTTAGTGGAGATAATCTTATTTAAAACGTGTCGGACATAGCTTCTAGAAAAGTTTTAACAATTCATTATATATGCAACCAAATATTTTATAGGTTATGCTAACAAGTGCTCTAAGAACATTGTTTAAGGAATCTATTATGAGAAATGTTTTTTCGAAAACATAAGTCAAACACATGTAAATGTAATAATTACATAAGTTTCTATGCAAAAATTTGTACACTTTTGCCTCTCGAGTGAATACTAACTTTGGACACTTTCTGTCTCTAGAGTAAATACTAATTTGAGTGGTGGAGCATGTCTATTTAGCAAGTACTGTCATTGCTCGTCCTAACCATCATTGGGAAATTCTTCGAAGCATCTCCTCCATTGCACCGGTCCTCCATCGCACGGGTATCGTAACTGATTTATCCTTAAACTATGTTCTCGGAGTACAGATCAGTTATAATAACCACGAAAATTGAATTTTAAGTTAAAAACCATGTAAAGAACAGCTAAAGAAATGCATATGAGTTTTTCCAAAATAAAAATATGACATCTTTAATTTTAATAGTCAATTTTGCCAAAAAAAATTATGTACATTTTATAATGCATTTTTTCTTTAAAAATTATATTACTTAAAATATACAAAATAGTTTTTCGGTAAAATATTTCCCGTGCAGGCACGGGTCTCAAACTAGTCTTCTAATATACCCCTCATTCACCATATTTTTTGAGGGATCCATTCCTATTATTTTTTCTTTAATTTTAAAATGTAACTGTGTTTTAATCATAAGTGACGTATTTTTTCCCTCAAAAAAAATTATACGTGACGTATTTTTGTATGTTTTTTCCCTAAAGAAAATTATACGTGACATATTCTTTTAGACTATTTTAGGTTATTACATATAAAACAATTAGGAATAAATGGATCATTTATGTGAAATAAATAAGTGACCTACCAAATAAATTAATGATCATATTGTCTATCGAAACTTACAAATAAATGATTCACTGGTTTCATAGATTAAAGCCACTTGTTAAGAAAGAATTCAAATTTTTTTTGGTGACGTGTTCACTGACTTTTGAGGCTTAACACCAACATATAAAAGAGATAAACACATAATTTATCTTAAATATTTTTATTATTTTTCCCTTCTTAAAATAACGCAAAATTTATCTTAAATATTTATCAAAATAATCTACAGAAAATAAAATTAATAATACATTAAGAATGACTTTCCCTCAAAAAAGAAAGGTAAGAATCACTTTCATGTTAGTCAAAAAAAGAATGACTTCAATGATGTTTCATGTAAAACTTCTAGTAAATGTTTTTTTCTAAAACATTCTAATTAAATAAAAAATGTCTTGTGCTGTTTGTAAAAAAAATAAAATGTCTTGTGCTACATATCGGTAGACGTTGTTGCTTGTGTCATGTAATTTTATAATCCTTAACGAAGTAAGTTTGTTCGAGTAGACCTTATTATTTCTATTATATATATTTTTCTTTTTAATTTTAGAGTGAAAACTCATTTTATTCCCTAAAAAAAATCGAAAGACCTAATTAATCCCAAAGAAAAGTAAACCGGAACAATTTTGTCCATACCTTCTTTATTATTGGTTTTTTTTTTTTTTTTAACAGTAAAATGCTATTAATAAACAAGTCGGAACAACTCAAGATGATCCGCGGTGGGAGAAAGAACAAAAACAACCAGTAGAAACAGAACAAACAAAAGCGCAAATCACGTGTCACACAAACGACGTAGACATACTCACACACCCAAAAACAGACAACCAACACATAACAACAAACATCGGGGGGACAAAACACGAAAATAGCACCAGCCTGTCCACCCAAGCAACATAAAACCACCACACTAAAAACCCTAGACTACCTCAATAAACAATCCATAGGATTCCAATACTACGCGTAATACAAACGCGACACAATTTTCAACCTAGTAAGACTCCAATGCCACAAGAAGACTTTATTTTTTCCACCAATTCGTCAACCTCCTTGTCATTATCATTAAAGATATAATCATTCATCTCTTTCCAAATCACCTAAATTGCCGCGTACCAAATTAACCACTAACCACGCCTAAGCTTTATAGGCCTCAACTCAATACATAGTCCAACAGTTCAAATGCAAGAATAAAGTCTGAGGGGTGATGAAGTTTATTTGGAGCCAAGTCAACACCTTCCAAATCAAATCACAATGCAAAAAAAGACGAGTTGGAGTCTCTTCCACACCGCCACAAAGAACACAACTAGTTGAGGCATCCACATTCACACTTGTCTATACACGAGGTTTACACGAGTTGGAATATGATTTAAGAGCAACGTCAACAAGAAGACAAGCACCTTAGTCGGATCCAGGTTCCTCCAAAGGCAGGTAAACACCATATTCTCTAAATCCCTCACAACAACATCAAACAAACACACTTCGGTCGGGAGGTAAATAATATATGGGCAAGAATTGTTCCAATCCAGAAATTGAACTCGGGTTTTATCAAACGTCCATCATTGATGAAGCTTATTAGACAATTGAGCCCAATCAATGGCTAAGGAACTAGTTTTTTAGTTTTTGTTTTGTTTTCATGAGTTTTTTTGTTGTTGAAAAAGAAGCTCAACAATAATAATAGGCTAGTTTTACCCCTTAAACTACCATATATTTATTGTTATTTTTAAGGAATATAATTATCTATTATTTGTTATCGTGATGTTATATTTGTATTTTTCTACATTCAAAAACTTATTATTAAAATTTAAATTTGAATTTCTGCATCTGAAAACTTCTATTTTAAGACGCTGTATTTGGATTTTTATGTTAAAAAACAATTTCTAGATGTTATGTTTGAACTTTTCACATACAAATATTGATATATAGATTTTCTATAATACATTTAATTTTTTGACGATTGAATTGTTTGAATTTTTTTTCATAAAATCAATACATTTAATTTTTTTTTAGTTATTGGCGGGAAAAATTCAACAAATTTAGGAAATTACATGATCTGCTACAATTATTCTGTTAAAAAACTGACCTGCTCCAATTATCACAACTCCAATAAATCCATTTTTACATATGCATTGCACAAATTTAAGTATAACAAGTCCAATAATCAAATGAAAGTTCGCCAAATTTATTTATTAAAATTAAAACAACAAAATTGCTAGATGAGGCAAACATGCTTACCCCATTTATTAAAATAACACATCTCACACCAAGATATAGTGCAGATTTGAATTGAGGGTGAATTTAACAAAATCACAATGACACCGTGTGATTTTGACAAAAACAACTCGTGAAACTTCAACAAAATTATAGTATTACTATAATTTCGTTAAAGCCACCGTAATTTCAATCATACACATAAACATTAAGTAAAATAAAAACGATAATGAAAGTATTGTAACATAAGTATTGGTATGGCTTGAACCTTTCACATGAAACTCTATGAACATTGGAAACCATTAGGAACAGATTTTTGACAAGCACTAAGTAGGAGACTAAGTGTGACAGGCACATTCAAGTTGATACCAAGAACGTTAGCCTTAATAGCGGTACAAAGACAAACTGCTGCGTCCAAATCAGCCAAACCTTGAATCAATGTACAACAGTTGCTTGAAGCAGGACTTCCAACAATAACATTAACAAGTCCTAGAACATCAGCACATACACCTAGCTTTAATGTGTCACTAGGGCATTTTTGTGCTGTTGAAGGAGTAGGAGGGCTAGCCGTAGGCGTTGTTGAAGGAGGTGGAGGGCTAGCCGTAGGCGTTGAAGGAGGTGGAGTACTAGCCTTAGGTGGAGGGCTAGCCGTAGGCATTGACGGAGGTGGAGGGCTAGCCTTAGGCGTTGAAGGAGGTGGAGTACTAGCCTTAGGTGGAGGGCTAGCCGTAGTTGATGGAGGTGGAGGGCTAGCCTTAGGCGTTGTTGAAGGTGGTGGAGGACAAGCCTTTGGTGTTTTTGAAGGTGGAGGAGGACTAATTGGAGTTGGTTTGCATGAAGCGCAATCATGTGAAAATGTTGAATGAGCAAAGAGAGAAAATATTATAATTAGTGCACTAAGCTTGTTGGAAGCCATTCTTAAGAAATGTGTGTACTAATATTGTTTTTGTATGTTTTGATGTTGAATGAAAGAATGATCAACTTGGCCGATTTTATAGGCAAACGTTTTGTGAGGTTATGGTGAAATTGAGTGGAAGAGAGTTTGGTATTGATAACGTTTCACTTGGACTTTAATTTTGTAAGCTTGTGTAATGATGGTTTCATATCTTAGTTGTTTTTTTTGTGACTAAAATATCTTAGTGTTTTTTTAAACAATCTTAATGGTTGTTTTTTTTAAGGCTAAAATGGAATATATTACCACAATAAAAATGTCAAGCTACACAAGAAGTGCTTTGGAAGACATCAAAAATTTCAAGAGAAATATTAATGGTTGTTAAAAAATAGGAATTTTTGTCAAACTTAAAAAGACCAAAAGATGTATTTGGCCTAAACTTTACTTTATGTTTTTTGCTTTCTTAACTAGTGTTCTAAAGACATTAATTTACATGTTATATTTGCAAAAAAAAAAAAAACGTATCAAAATAAATGTCACTTTCATTGTAATATTGATTAAGCTTTGTCACTTATATTCTTTAATTAATTTTATTTGTATCATTTCCTAATCAATTTCCTATACGATAATGGTAAACTCATAAATATTTGTTTTAACAATAAAGTTTGATGAGTTAAGCATTGGAGGCTCATCAGGGTCAGAGCAGGGCTCAAGGTTCAAAGAACGCTTATAAAAGTATTTACAGATCACTCATCAAGGAAGTCCTCACTTCGAGAACGAGAATTTGACACACAATCTTGCAGGTGAGTCAACTCCTTACCAATTGAGCCAACCTTCATTGAAAAATACACCAATACTTAATAAATCTGATGATCTTGTCGGACACAATATCTCTGGATGGCGGTGTTGAATGGCCGTTGAGTGTAGGACAATCATCATCAACCTTCTTCTTCGACGAAGAAGGGTGGTACCTAAGAACACACTTCAACGCTTAAGCCAGTAGGCGTCATGGATCTAATTCAAGGGATCATTACGGTCCATGGAGGCGCCCATGTGGCGGTCCTTCTGGAGCTGTGAGAGGATATTTATATCCAGTCATAGTTTAGGCCTTGATTTAGACCGGAACAACCAACTTAGTAAAATTATTTATTATTTTACTTTTTTATTTATAAATATTGTTTATGTCCGTGTGCAATAAGCAAAGAGTGAAAAGAATAGTTGAAAGATCCCTTAGTGAAGGATTGCTTGTATAGTGGGATAAAAATGAAAGGTGAAATATATGAATTAGTTTATTTAATTATATGAAAGGTAAAATATATGTATTAGTTTATTTGTAAGATTACATAAGAGTTGACCGATGAAATTCTACTTTTATTTTAAATTTGGATTATATACATTTTTGGTCTTTTTAAGTAAAAAAATAATAATGAACTTTTGATCCCCAATTTTAAAAACAATTTTTTCTTCTTCTTCTCAATTTTAAAAATGATCCCTTCCTGTTTTGAGGTCATTTTTGTTGAGTTGGCATATTTATTAATGACGCGACAACCATTTTTAATCTTTTTTTTCTCCCTAATAACATTGAGATATTCAGCGTGGCTACATAAGTGCTGCATGCCATGTCATTAATAAATCTGTTAGTTCAACTAAAATGACCCCAAAATATGATAAGGGCAGGAAATTAAGGAGAAAAAGTATAATTAGGAGATCAATATTTAAAAATAAAATGAAGGTCCAAAAATTCAATTTGTTTAGTAAAAATAGGGAATTAAAAATGCATTTAAGTATTTTATATTTGAAAGATCTGCACAATGTAAATTATAGTTAACAATACATAAAATACTTGTAAACAGAGGTGGAAATATGATGGACCAAATTAGGTTTGCAAGACCATGTCTAACCGAGTCAAAATATTCAAGGCCTAGGCCTAACTTGTGTTATTTGTCATGAACTTAGTTTAGGGCTAACTTGTTATTTCTCGTTGGGAGCCTTTGACTTAGCAATTGCCAAAAAACTACTGTGACATTTGACGACGCGCAGCTCTCCCAAAATCATGTTTAATTAATAAGAGACAAAATCATTTTTAATACTTTCCATCTTAAAGTCAAATTAAGATACTAACTAGTTAAAAGTTAAGGTTTCTCGAAGAAGATGAAGAAAATAGTAGAGAAACAAACAGAATTAGCAAAGGATGAGGAAATACATACATATTGACAAGTTGTTTTTATTGACAATTTATGATTGGAATATTTTGCAAGTTGTTTCCAATTTCAGACCATTGCTAGGTTTTTAACATGAATTGTTGAAATCAAAGTAAGCAATTTTGTGAGTGAGCCATGCAAAAAGCACACATGCGTACAAATTTTGTGTCGGCAAGGTTCCGATTGCAGCGACTATATGGCAAGGTCAGCATCCTTTGGAGGGTGACAGATGAAGATCTAAGAGTCAATATAATGTAAATATTATTTTATTATTATTAAAACTAATTTGACCACAATTAACTTGCATAAGGTCGGCAGATAAATCAGTTTGTGGGTTGAGGAACACCCAAAGAGGTTTAGGGCTCGAACTTTGTAAACTAACATAAACCACTAACTTACTACTAATGTATTAATGTTTCTCTATGCACACAATACTCCGCCGATTCCAATTATATTTCACTGCATGGACTGAAATGATTTAGAGTTTGAGTTTCTATTTATATAAAAAGGATATTAAATTGATTTTCTACTTTGAAACAGGTTTAAGTATGGGTTGTAGGTGGGCATCTATATCCCGTTACCCGTCCCTTACCCATGTTTTAAAATCAGAGAAAACTCAAACTCAGTCAAAAGCTGAAAAACCCGTCAAATTGAGTTTGGTTCGGACCACGGATATAGGTTTTGTTGCGCATATTCTAGTTGAACTCAAAATAGAAAGTACGAAACTTCAATCGGTGAACCTCCAAAAGCTGTCATAAGTGATATTGGATCAGTATATACTAATTTAGAAAATTGAAAAAAGAAGTCGGTTTCCATCCCTATACAAATGGAACAAAAGATACATAGGTCACAAAAATGACCAACTAATATGATAGTTAAAGAGTAATGATACATAGACACCCTTAGGTGGCAATACACCCTTTGACACCCACACAAAAATCTGACACGTAGTCACGTGGACCCCGCACAAGCACACTTTCTTTTTTCTCTCCTCTTCTCTCTTCCTAATACATGAGGTGTACAAGGGTGTATTAGAATAAAGGGTGTTTATGTATCATTACTCTAGTTAAAACATTATACAATATAATATATAATGACCTATTATGTTAAAAAAATCGATGGGGGAAATGATCATAGTATCATAAATAGATTTTTTTATTTTATTTTATCATAGTATCATAAATTGATAATTATCATATAAAAGGATAGATTAATCTGATGCTTTCAATGAAGCTACGACAACACGAGGAGACATGATATATTCACATATTAATTTCTAAGACATAGTTTATGCTGAAGGTAAACTGAGCATATATACCCAAAAACAACAGTGTGCACTTTGCAGCTCTTATTTTAAGAAAATTACATTCAGCAAAAACTCATTTTTATGAGGATATATAAAGATCAGGCATGATCATATTGTTTTGATAGTTGCAACAACAACTTCATTTGCCCAATAATTTTACTGAACTCATTGACCTATTACACTTGACAGAGAGAAGCCAAAAACTCACTCCCATAATGTATTTACTTGATTCGTTTAAGGTAAGAGCAGATCATAGTGTAATCCTAGTTTTTTTTTTTCCCCGCAAGAATATTGTAATTTTCTCTTCTATTTTATGTTCCAATTATTAACAAATACTTTGAGAACATGTTATATTGGTGTATATGTCGGGGTTTCATAATCCAGTGTTGGGAAAACACAATGTACTAGCTTCTCAAATATCCTAGCTCCTTACTTACACGCATTCTCAATGTCAAATATTTCCCTAGACGGGGTTTCTTGGAAGCTGATATAGGACATAATTGTAGACCATCACCAAGTATAATTATGGGGACCAAATTCGTGGAACCATCAGCAAGGTTTAAGATTTATAATTACTGTCTTGTGTTTTTTTCTTAATAAAAAACAAATATTATCGAAAAATCAAAGGTCCAAATGGGCTAGGTCATGTACCAAAGGATGTATAAAGAAATATGGAATATCTTCAATCCAAACACCTTCCCCATTATTTTTTTTTATTATTTTAAGCAAGGAGAGAGGACAGACATCAAGAGGCATCATCGACATCCCAACTAAGTTGGCACCTCAAGAGACCTCCGTCGTATGCCGCCAAACTCAAAAGATTTTATTAAAAAAGGGGGAAAAATATTTATCTGTAATTAGTAAATCCACATTTATCTCGAAAGAAATCAAGCCTCAATATTGTGGAACCACATATTGTTCCTTTTCCGTGGGCATACTTCCACTAACAACACTGGATGGTTCGACAACCACATGTGATTTCAAGGCATGTGATCCAGCATACACGTCATCGTGCTCAACAACAGTATCCGTCTGAACCTGCACCGATTCTACAGACCCTTCATGCACCTCTTGGTGCTCAACAACATGTGATGAATGTGGTGCACTCTCAATGGGAACTTTGAGACTCTCCTCCAACTCCCTCAGGCTCGAAAGATTGCGCTCACTCTCGTGAGAACCTTTGGGACTCTCCTCCAGCTCCCTCTGGCTCGAACGATTGTGATCCACCTCATCTGAAAGCAAACCAGAGACATCATCCATCGTGGGGTTCTCCAACACCTCCCTAGATGTCATATGTAACTTCTCTACTGTCTCAGAATGCACATCAACATGCGCAACAGGGGAAACAACTTCTAACACTGGCATAGTATGTGGCAACTCTCCAGGAGAAACTTTATCAAACACATTGTGTAATGGAAAGCTGAAAGTATTAAACACCTTCCCCATTTAAAATAGCATACTTAGCTAAAAAATGGGCTAATTGGTTGTTGTTTCTATGGGCTGATGTGAAGCTACTTTTGCCTCAGAAAGGTGTTATGAGATTGGAGAGGAGAATATGTTTCGATTGGATTTTGGTGGAATGTGAGCTGAGGTCTCGTTGACACTCAACTAGGTAATTATAAGCATTTTTCTTTGTGACTGACGAATAGTGGTATTTTTATCTTCAGATAATTTCAAATTCCTTTCCCACCATATATAATAAAGGTTTTTGATCCCTATAAATATATCAAATTTTCATTTTAGTCCTTTTAAAATTTTCCTTCAACTTTAAGTCCTTCAAAATTTTTTCATCTTCACTTTTGGTCCCTCTTTTAAAGTAAACTTAGATGTAGAATTTATATTTTTGAACAAAATTTTACAGAAAAATTCATAATATTATAAGAGCATCTCCCAAAAAAAATTAGAATTTTTTAACAAAATATGAATTTAATATAAATTTTTATATTTTTTATGGTTAAAAATTCATAATTAATTTATGTTTCGTTAAAAAATTATAATTTTTTTGATGAATTTTTTTTACAATATTCTATACATTTCATTAAAAAAATTAACTTAAAAATAGGGACCAAAAGCAGTGATTGAAAATTTTATAGGAACAAAAAGTTGAATGAATATTTTAGAAGGACTAAAACAAAAAGTTGGTATATTTATAGGGACCAAAAACATATTTAACCTTATAATAAATAATGATGGATATGATGCTAACTGCTAAGAACCTCCATAGGAGCATGCTATCTTTTAACCATTGAATAAAATTACCCTAGAGGAGAAAGGTATCAAATTTGTTTAGCTCATTCACAGTTCTTGAAATTGTGCTCAATGTTTTCACAATAGCCAAGACACATAGGGCAAACAAAAAAAAGTCATAAAAACGTTATTTTTATGTCAATTATTATTATTTTATAAAATATGTTTTTTTAGGAAATATTTTATAAAATAAGTTATATTTTATATAGCCATTAACCTATATTTTTTAGGTGAATTTCTCGATACAACCCTATAAACTTGAGTTTCTTAGTTGTGGATTACGTTGAATTTTAGACCGGTTTGATGAGCATGATATGAAAAGATATATAAAGCATGATAATGATTGGATATAAACAAAATAACAATTATCAAACCATGTGTTTGATGCAGAAAATATAATAAAATAAACATAATAAAAATATTTTATTATATCATATTTTATGTTACGGTAAGATATATATTATATTTAAATAACAAGTTATCCTTGTAAAATAGTTACATTTTTTTAAAAAAAATATTTTGTAATATTTTAAAATTTCGAAAATTAATAAATAATAACATTTTTAATTAAATGATTTAAAATTTATAAAAAAATGTTGAAACTATTAAATTATTATTATTTTAAGAAAAAAATCACGAGTAATTAAATAATTAAAAAATATATATTAGATAAGCTAAAAAAGATATGCAATATATTAAATGTAAATTATACATAAGCCCTTGAATTTTTTATTTAATTTGTTAAAAATTTTAAATTAATATTCAAATTTGATGTAATCTTCTTATTCTAAACAAAGCTTTGTTGCCCTAATTTTAACCTAATATTTTAGCAACTTTTCCCTCCTTCAAAACCTAACCATATTCCCTAATTCCCCTCCTCTAAACCCTAACCATGATTTCCTAACTTCACTCCTCCTAAAACCTATCTAATTGATTTCCATAAACCATATCTCCTAACTCCCCTCCTCCAAACCCTCACCAATATATTTTATTCCTTTCTCCTAAACCGAAATCTCTTTCTAAAACCATACCTTTCTCTTAAACCGAAATTTCTTAATCAACATGGCTTCCAGAAACATTCAGACTTTGCTGTCATACCACTGCCTCACTGATAACCATATCTTCATTCCATTCTGGTTTATACTAAATATATAGACTTTTGCTCTTATTCCTCACTGTTGTAAAGTATAAATCATTCTTTCAATCCCTTTTAATCTTTTGTAGGTCTGTTGGTGAAAATCCCTCTTTCCGATCTTGACAAAGCAATCAACAAGTTGAGACTGAAATACAGATCATATATCGTTGAATATGACTTGATGTTGTATCTGTTTTTTGCAAAATATACCTATTCTTAATTATTTGCATTCTATTTTATCAACGTTTGTGATGTTTTTGTTTGTTATTTTTTTAGGGTGCAGTATGCTTGCCAAACATGTTTGGCGGTGATTTTGGAGATCAAATTGGGCGCTATGCAATATTGACTGATCCTAAGTCCAACAAGTTTGAAGTATTGGTCGACAGAGTAAACGGAGCATTTTTTTCTCACAAAGGGATGGAAAGCGATTCGTGACTTTTACGGAATCGATCTTGGTGCCTGAATTACCTTGGTTTTTGTTGGTGACGGACAGTTTGATATACACTTGACTGATAGGTTTCACAAGAGTATCCCCTCCCCGGTTTTTGATCCCCCTATGCATTTCCTTCTTGACAAGATGAATTTGCAAACAACTTTCGATGACTATCTCCCCCCAATAACATCTCTTCTCGCTTATCGTCACAATATCACTGACATGGTTCTTGATTTCGAAAAAAAATTAACTGAGTATGATGTTACTAAAGGTTGCATGGTATGATACACTTTTCGTGTCCACCTTAACTTCTTTTATTCCTTTTCCGTTTAGTTGATATAAGTTACTTGGATTTCTAATTTTGCAGATTCTACATTACACCGGCAATGTTCCGCAGATGCTTGATACACTCAAGACAACTATGAATATTATCGACGATTGCGGTAACTTATGGGTGTGTGAGCTAACTTTTGCAACTTTTCCTTATGAACACTTCAAGATAGGACGACATTGGAATAGGTTTGTGGAAGCTCGCAGGCTCCGTGAAGGTGTGAAGATCAGAGGGGGTGCTCCGATAGTTGGGTCACATGATACCATCTACCTTGATGTTATTTACAATTAGTCCATGTTTAGATAAATTGTGCAACACATTTCCACTTTGAATTTTAAGTTTTAGTTTCTTAGAGTTTTGGAAGCATCTATTTTTTTGTCTTTGAATTTAGCAAATATCCCTTGAATTTCATAAATAATTTAGCCTTGCTTCCTTTGGTTTTTGATTTATATATTTGTGTTTGTGCTCCTCAAACTATATTTAGTAGCATTGCTGTGTTATTGAAGCATTTTAGTAGCATAGTTTTTAGTAACATTATTAGTAACAATTACTACCTTTTGGTGACACTCTTAGTAACATTATTACTAACAATTACTAATCCTAATCTCTAAAATATGTTTTGGGTGGAATCAAACTAAAATCCTAATCATAATTTCTCTCATTCAAGTAACTAAGAAATTTCATCCACATCTCTAAAGTAACTTTTTGGTGGAAACAAACTAAAATCCTTATTTCTCTCATTCAAATAATTACGGGATTTCATTCACATCTCTAAAATATGTTTTGGTTGGAAACAAACTAAAAATCCTAATTCCTCTCATTCAAGTAACTACTAAAGATTTCATCCACATCTCTAAAATAATTTTTAGGTGGAAACAAACTAAAATCATAATCCTAATTTCTCTCATTCAAGTAACTAAGAGATTTCATCCACATCTCTAAAATAACTTTTTGGTGGAAATAAACTAAAATCCTTATATCTCTCATTCAAATAAGTAGGGGATTTCATCCACATCTCTAAAATATGTTTTGGGTGGAAACAAACTAAATTCCTAATCCTAATTTCTCTCATTCAAGTAACTAAGAGATTTCATCCACATCTCTAAAGTAAATTTTTGGTGCAAACAAACTAAAATCCTTATTTCTCTCATTCAAATAATTAGGGGATTTCATCCACATCTCTAAAATATGTTTTGTGTGGAAATAAACTAAAAATCCTAATTCCTCTCATTCAAGTAACTACTAAAGATTTCATCCACATCTCTAAAATATGTTTTGGGTGGAAACAAATTAAAATCATAATCCTAATTTCTCTCATTCAAGTAACTAAGAGATTTAATCCACATCTCTAAAATATGTTTTGGCGAGTCAAAAAAAATGCCCCATCAAAAATATTAATTTCATTTTATTCATATTAATCTTTATCCAAAAATGTTGAGCATAATTTTATTCCACTTCAACTACATCCCTTTGTTCTGCGCCCCTTCCCTATTTACATGCCAATTCTTAAGCAAAACAAAGTGCCCCATCAACAATATTAATTTCATTTTATTCATATTAATCTTTATCCTAAAATGTTGGCCACTTCCTAATTTTGTTCCACTTTTTTGTGCTTATCCTGATAACTAATACTCTTTATTGCTCAACCGACATATCCTACTAACACGTATTGCACCTTTTTCCTATAAATATATCATAACTTATTAGCCAAACCATCTCAATCTAAATAAGCATCCTCTTTCTTGGAAAGGAAAAAACAAGCCGATGATGTCTGCCAAATACACTCCAATCTCAGCTGTTTCTGGAGGAAGAAAGAATCTCATGATGTGTGTGTGAGTTGCTCACATTTGGTTGATTCGAGAGAAGAAGATCCCCACTAGCATCATTTTCATGAACATGTTACTGGTCGATGAAAAGGTTTCTGCATGTTTGCACTCTTAGCTTTAAAATTAAATTAATGTCATCGTTGTTTTTTAGTTATGTAATTTAACCAGCTGTTTAATGTTGTTGTTTTCGTCAATAGGGTGGACGTATTCACGCCACAGCTAGAAAAGATTTGGTGGCAAAGTTCAGGTCTATGGTTGAAGAAGGGGGTACATATCAGCTCGAAGGACGGGTAATATCTGGTTCTAATATCGGTGAGAAGGTGTTTATTCCAAGGTTATCGCTAACACCATCTGATAATAGAATTCCTTTCAAATTTAAACGAAGGCAGTTTCCGATATCTGTCTCATTTGCAATGACTATTAACAAGAGTCAGGGTCAGTCGCTAGAACATGTTCGTGTCTACCTATCGTCTCCTATTTTTTCACATGGACAATTGTACGTCGCAATATCACGGGTTACTTCAAGGGGTGGTTTAAAAATATTGATTAATGACGACGACGGCAATGATAGCGATGTTGCATCAAATGTGGTCCACAGAGAAGTTTTCCGTAATGTGTAGGACTTTTTTGTGTACTGTTCATTTTCTTACTTATTGAAACTATTTGCATGTCAACAAACTTCAATTTCCCTTTCAAAATTATATGTTATTTTAAAGTAACACGAACTACGTACTAGAATTATGGAACAATAACAAAGTCTTTGGTATTGATATTTTGCTTTGATTCACGACAATTTTTAGATTCACGCGAACTACAGTGTCTTATTTTTCAGTGAATATTATTTTTTTTAAATGACACGTGCGTTAGCACGGGTCAATGGTCTAGTTTTAATAATTAATCTTCTTATATATTAAAGTTAACACAGAAGCATATTTTATCCCTAATTTTAACCTAAACCTATTGCATAAATTTACTATTTTAACCCTGATGCTAAATTCCTTTGTTTAACCTTATTGAATTTTCCCCCTTCTCATCTTCTTATATATCTTCTTTATATATTAAAATTAACACATAAGCATATTTTAGCCCTAATTTTAACCTAAACCTATTGCATAAATTTACTATTTTAACCCTGATGCTAAATTCTTTTGTTTAACCTTATCTTCTTATATATTAAAGTTAACACATAAACATATTTTAGCCCTAATTTTAACCTAAACCTATTGCATAAATTTACTATTTTAACCCTGATGCTAAATTCCTTTGTTTAACCTTATTGAATTTTCCCCCTTCTCAATTTCTCGATACATCTTCTTATATATTAAAGTTAACACATAAGCATATTTTAGCCCTAATTTTAACCTAAACCTATTGCATAAATTTACTATTTTAACCCTGATGCTAAATTCCTTTGTTTAACCTTATCTTCTTATATATTAAAATTAACACATAAGCATATTTTAGCCCTAATTTAAACCTAAACCTATTGCATAAATTTACTATTTTAACCCTGATGCTAAATTCCTTTGTTTAACCTTATTGAATTTTTCCCCTTCTCAATTTCTCGATACATCTTCTTATATATTAAAGTTAACACAGAAGCATATTTTAGCCCTAATTTTAATCTAAACCTATTGCATAAATTTACTATTTTAACCCTAATGCTCACACCTAATCTCCTATTTTCATGAACAACCCTAATGTTCAGACCTAATCTCCTATTTTCATGAACAAAGCAAATCAGCATCGCTTTATTTCCCCTATTTCTTCAAAACAAATCGCCCTATTTCTTCAACAAAACAAATCGCCATATCGGAATAAAAGGGTTTTGAAAGATTATAGCAACATTTTTTTTTGTTAATATTACAAACAGGTGGAAGAAACATTTCAACAAATAGTTAAAGGGTATCATTTACGGTAAATGTCAAATATTCTATAAAAGGAAAATTATTTAAATAAAACATTTTACATGTTGAGGTTAAGAATGAGTTATTTTTAGGTAACAAAATATAACATTAACATATAATTTTTACAAAATAATGAAGTAACATTTTGTCTAAAAAAAAAAAAAAAAAAAAAAAAAAAGATGAAGTAACATACCAATAATATAACATTGACATATAATTTTAACAAAAGAATGAAGTAAGACACGATTGATAAAAATTAATATTTTTAAGGTGAATAAGTGTGGTGTCTGAGGTTGAATTCGAACATCTGCATATATTTGGAACCACAATGTATATGACTCGTGCGGCAGCACGGGTGGAAAGTCTAGTTTACTTTTAAATATTCTAATTGTAATAGATTTTAGATTTAGGTTATGTAAATTACATAATTATTACCATTGTGACAAAATAATATATATTTTAATAATTAATTATTAATATCTTGTAAAAAAAAATTAATTATTAATATTTCAAATTTGATATGAAATTAGTTTTAAATTATATTTTATCGGGTTTATTTTTTTATTTTTAGTTATATAACATATGGATAAATCCTGAAATTATTTTATTGTATTTTCATGTTGGTTTCTAACCGAACTCGTACTTAGGATAAGAATTTTAACTAATGAAGCAATATAGGATAAGATTTAAGATTAACTGGTCATATTATGTTGTGTCATCAAACACTGAAATGAGATATAATTGTTCTTTTTTTTTTTTTTTTTTTTTGAAAATGCTAAAATGAAATTTATATAACTATCAAAAGAGTCAACCAGCACAAGGTGTGCTTAGGAAGACATTAAAGATCCAAGTACAATCCAAAAAAAAAAAAGAGAAAAACAAGAACCAAAGGAAAATTAAGTTACAGCAGAGAGACACATCAAAGGGTTTTGCCTGCAATCATTATAGTGGAAATCAAAGAAGACAAACTTCGATTTGAACCACCAAAAAATTATAAGCTTAACATGTTCACATCTTATATCTTGACCATCAAATGGAAGTGAAGTAACTTTAAATTTTTTGTTTTGTTTTGTTTTGATGTGCTATAATGCCCATAAAATCAATACATTTAATATTTTTTTATTGGTGGACAAATTACACTAATTTTGTAATTAACATGATCTACTCAACCAATTATAGATTGGTTCAAGTGGTAATAGAGTTGATCTCCTTAAGCATGTGGTCAAGAGTTTGAATCTTGTTCATGCGTATAAAAAAAATCTGTTGGAAGAGGAGAACCCAATTTTTATGTACCACTTATTTCGTAATAAAGATTATTCAATTCTAAAGGTGGAGGAGACTTCATACAAATGTTATGGCAAAAAAAATAATCTGCTCCAAAAAAATTGACCTGCTCTAATTACCGCAGCTCAAATAAACCCAATTTTTTAATCAAATAATAATACATGCATTGAACAAATTTAAGCATAACAAGTACAATCATCAAATGAAAAGTTGGCCAAATTTATTCATTAAAATTAAAAGAACACAGTTGCTAGATGAGGCAAACATGCTTGCCCCATTTATTAAAATGATATACACCCCACACTAAAATAGATATAATGCATATTTGAATTGATGATGAATTTAACTAAATCACGGTGATACACCATGATTTTGACAAAAGCCACGCATTCAAAATCCAACAAAATTATATACTATAATTTCGTGAAAGTCAATCGTGCACATAAACAAGAAGTAAAATAAAAACGATAATGAAAGTAGTAGTAACATAAGTACTCGTATGGCTTTGAACCTTTCACATGAAGATGAAACTCTATGAACATTGGAAACCATTAGGAACAGATTTTTCACAAGCACTAAGTAGGAGACTAAGTGTGACAGGCACATTCAAGTTGATACCAAGAACATTAGCCTTAATAGCGGTACAAAGACAAACTGCTGCGTCCAAATCAGCCAAACCTTGAATCAATGTACAACACTTGCTTGAAGCAGGACTTCCAACAATAACATTAACAAGTCCTAGAACATCAGCACATACACCTAGCTTTAATGTGTCACTAGGACATTTTTGTGATGTTGAAGGAGTTGGAGGACTAGACTTAGGTGTTGTCGAAGGTGGTGGAGTACTAGCCTTAGGTGGAGGGCTAGCCTTAGGTGTTGTAGAAGGTGGTGGAGGACTTGTTGGAGTTGGTTTGCATGAACCACAAGCATGTGAAAATGTTGAATAAGAAAGGAGAGAAAATAATATAATTAGTGCACTAAGCTTGTTGGAAGCCATTCTTAAGAAATGTGTACACTAATTGTTTTTGTATGTTTTGTATGTTTTGATGTTGAATGAAAGAATGAGAACTTGAACCATTTTATAGGCAAAGTTTTGAGGTTCAATCCTTGGAGGTCTGAAGTGGAAGAGAGTTTGGTATTGATAACGTTTCATTTGGACTTTTCTAAGCTAGCTTGTGTAAAAATGGTTTCATATCTTAGTGGTTTTTTTTTTTTAATAAAATATCTTGGTGGTTGTTTTTATTTTTAAACAATCTTAGTGGTGATGTTTATATGTATATTTGAATATGCAATTTCTCACTTGTTTTGTCCTCACCATGAAAATAATTTTTGTCGGTGAAATGGCTAAATTAAGAAAAAGAATGTCGCGTAAACAAACCATCATACGAAGTGTTGCACATGAAATGTTTAAAATGGGATTCACTGACGACCGTTATTTTTAATAGAAGGGTCATTATTTAATCGTCTCATCTCTCACTATAAATAGTCCTTTCACATGTTTGCAAGTGGTATACTAAAGAAACTCTCTTTTCAACACTCTATCAGTGTATGACTCACCACTTTAAGTGGAATCCATTTTTAAAGTGTGAGACCCACCTTTATTTAAGTCAATAAAAAAAAAGAGTGTTGAAAAATGCATGTTAACGGTACTACTCTTGATGGTGTTAATTTGTGTTTCGTGTTCAAGGTTAATTTGTTTATTTTACCAAACCATATTGCAATCTAGAATGTCACTAAAATATTAATCCCATCGAAAATGCTATTAAGTATCCATGGTCAAGTTAAGGAAACAAATATATAAAAATAGCTTGCAACTTATGTAGTCTAAGTTAAAAGTCTTAAAATGTTCTTTTCAATATGATTTTTTTTTTGTTGCTTTTCTTCCTTAATGCTGCAAAGTCATTAGTTAATTAACATGCTATATTTGCAAATAAAAATCAAAATAATTGTTTCACAATTTTGCATCACTCCAAATCAATATCTTCTACTTTGTTCTTATGATAATGGTAAACACATCAATATTATTTTTTGGTAACAATAAAGTTTGGGTGAGTTGGGTTCTGGGGGTTCATCAGGTCATAACATGCCTCAAGACTCAAAGAGCGCTTACAGAGGTATTTACAAATCACTCATCATGGAGGTCATCACCTCGACAACGAGAATTTAACCCACGACCTTGCAGGCGGGTCAACTCCTTACCAACTGAGTCAACCTTTCATTGACAAATACACCAATACTTAATAAATCTAATGATCTTGTCGGACTTGATATCTCTGGATGGTGGTGTTGAATGGCCGTTGAGTTAGGCCCTTAATTCATCAGCAACCTTCTTCTTGGACGAATGAGGGTAGTAGCTATTAATACACTCCAACACTTAAGCTAGTGGGCGTTGTGGATCTATGAGGTAATTTAATGTAAAGTGTGTGTGTATCTGGATCAATGCTCCTGAGCTAGTATCTATATAGTGAGTTTAGGGTATTGGCCCTTGAACTTTTATTTGAACAGGTGTCCTCAAGGGAAAACTGTAAGCAAATTGTGAGAAGATATCATCAGATCTAGACTAGATAACCAAGATTGCCTAGAGGGGTCATTAATTCAGTGTGATCCAAGGAGGTACTCATACGATGATCCTTCTAGACCTATGAAAGAGGATATTCAAACCCAGTCATCGTTTAGGCCTTGATTCAGACTCAAACTGCTAACTTGGTAAAATAATTTATTATTCTACATTTTTATTTATGATTATTGTCTATATTTGTGCGCAATGAGAAAAGAGTGGAAAAAAAAAAGTTGAAATAACCCCTTATACGAAGGATATAGCTTGCAGTGTGATAAAAATGAAAGGTGAAATATTTACATTAGTTTATTTGCAAGATTACAAAAGTTATGACTATGCCATTTTTTTTATCTTTTTAATTAAATTTTTTTTGAACTTTTGATCCTCAATTTTAAAAACAGGTTTTTATTCTTCAATTTCACTATTTTCTCAGTTTTCAATTCCCTTCTTGTTTTGGGGTCATTTTTATTGATGTGACATATTCATTAATGATGTGGCAACCTTTATTTGCGTTTTTTCTTGCCGACAATGAAATATCTAGTGTGGCCACATAAGTGTTGCCATGTCATTAATAAATATGTTTGTTCAACTAAAATGACCCCAAAAATACGATATGAGCGGGAAATTCAAGAAATAAAAGTATAATTGGGATATCAATATTTTTTTTTTAAAAATGTGGGCCTAAAAATTCAATTTGTTTACAAAATATAGAGGACTAAAAGTATATTTAAGTATTTTATATTTGAAAGGTATGCACAATGTAAATTTGAGCTAACTACACATAAATCACTTCTAGATAGAGATGGCAATAGGATGAACCGAGTTAGACTTTACAAGATTCATGTCTAACCTAGTCAAAATATTCAAAGCCTAGGCCTAACTTGTTATTTGTCATGAATTAGTTTAGGGCCAACTTGTAATGAGAGGCAATTACCAATTTAAAACAAAGTTCATTTTTATCACTTGTGATCAAATATATATTTGTTTCTAATTTTCTTGAAAATAAACGTATCTGAAGTTTTCACTAAAATCATGTTTGCATTTTTTTTATTGATTAACGATAATGGAAAGCAATTACCAATTTTTTTGACCTTCCTACATTTTGAAATCTAACACAAGTGGTACTAACCCCACATCCAAAAAAATAGGAATTCTTATCTTCCATTTTCCTAGTCAAACAATCTATTGGATTGACAAACCACTCATAAAAAGACAAGGCACGCCTTAATGCTTCCCCAAAAACTATTGCCACCAAATATTACTATGTGAATTTTTTTACAACACATAGACTTCTATCACTCTCACCTTAATGCTCCAATACAACCACATTCTTACAAAACAAATATTTAAACTAAGTCACATATAAGCTCAAAGCACTACTGACGTGCATCTAAAAACAAAGAACCTAAGTCTAATATATAGTCTAGGTCTTCCCCTTACTTCACCACACTAAGTGATGTAGGACTCCTCCAATAGCTAATACTTTTTAACCTCCTTCTTTATATAAGAAACTTGACAATCAAACCCAACACTTCCAACTCCACTACCGATGAGCATACCTCGTTCAGCTAAGTTTGCTCTTGTTGGGAGCCTTCGACACGACATACCAGAAAAAGACTATAACCTTTGATCATGCGTATATTCTCCCAAAATCATGTTTAATTAGTAAGAGACAAAATCAATTTCAATATTTTCCATCATAAAGTCAAATACAGATATTAACTAGTTAAAAGTTAAGGTTTCTCGAAGAAGATGAAGAAAATAGTAGAGAAACAAACAGAATTAGCAAAGGATGAGGAAATACATACATATTGACAAGTTGTTTTTATTGACAATTTATGATTGGAATATTTTGCAAGTTGTTTCCAATTTCAGACCATTGCTAGGTTTTTAACATGAATTGTTGAAATCAAAGTAAGCAATTTTGTGAGTGAGCCATGCAAAAAGCACACATGCGTACAAATTTTGTGTCGGCAAGGTTCCGATTGCAGCGACTATATGGCAAGGTCAGCATCCTTTGGAGGGTGACAGATGAAGATCTAAGAGTCAATATAATGTAAATATTATTTTATTATTATTAAAACTAATTTGACCACAATTAACTTGCATAAGGTCGGCAGATAAATCAGTTTGTGGGTTGAGGAACACCCAAAGAGGTTTAGGGCTCGAACTTTGTAAACTAACATAAATCATTAACTTACTAATGTATTAAATTATTAATGTTTGTCTATGCACACAATACTCCCTCGGTTCCAATTATAAGTCAATTTATAAAAATTATTTTGTATCAAATTATAAATTATTTTACAATATCAATCAAACACCGATGCTTCTTTTTCTTTCATATTGTTTCTTAGTTATTATCCTCTCTTCTTCAAATTCTTTCAATTTATCATTCGAAGAATAATTTTGTAAACTAATTCATAATATCTCTTTTTCTTTTTCGTACATCATTAACTACATTTCTTAATTTTAATGAAATAGCCAAACATAACTTAAAATTTAGGATGGAGATGGTAATTATTTATATTGAATAGATTTCTTTAACTTGTAATAACAAGTAAGAGCATTTAGGAAAGTCTCTTTTATATATATTTTTTTTAACTAAATACATCAACTCTTAAATTACCATTTTTGCTTATAGTTCAATCCGAAGGGAGCAACAAATATCTATATATTCAGAGCGCGTCGAAACATTATCAAAAGAGTGATGTTATATCAAGTGAATTAAATTTTCACGAGAATCCACGAAGGTCGGTTGCAGTTAAAAAAGATTCAAAGACAACAAAATCTTGTTCACATTTTATTTTCGGTTTTTGTTGCCACCAGATAGGTAGTGCATGTGTGCAATTAAACAACACGCTTCGGAATAAATTTGTGAAATTGTTTTCGCCGTACATAGCAATTTCCTTATCCAAAATCTTTAGGGTAAATAACCTTTTTTTTTTTTGGAGGTCGGAGTTTGAACCCCGGACCTTGCATATTTTATGCATTGTTCTAACCAACTGAGAAAATGTTTGAGTATATTTTTAAATATTAAATATATTAACAACTGTCTTTTCTATTCGTTATTTTGATCATTAAAATATTTTTAGGTAGTCATCAAATATATTTTTCTTTAGTCAATATAGTTCATAAAATTACGGAAAAAAAGAGGAACTACATGTTTTACAATTTCAATATATCTAAGGACTATATATTGACAACACCTTACACATTCACAAACCACAATTTATTCTTTCTTTTAACAAAAACAAACGATATTCATTCATTCATTCGAATTGATAGAGTAAATCGATGTGATACAAATTCAAAGTCGTTAAAAATAAAAATTATGAATATATGATCAAAGTCACAACATCCATGTTAATAGCATAAAACGGCAGATTATATATGCCTATATTCAAATTTCCGGAATACTTATGTCTCAAAATCTGCAACGTTGATGACATCAAAATCATTGATTGGATCAGCACATTTTTCAACTTGAATCAAATAAAAACAATAAAAAACAATCAACTTGAATCAAATAAACACCTCACTAACACGGAGAACAAAAAATAAGGAGAATGAAAAATAGAGGAAACGTGTATAAGTAACTTTATTATATCAAATAACCCCGTTCTTTCATGAAACTCTCTTCAAAGTTTAAGGTGGATATTTAATTAGCTTTTCACAAAATTACCCCTAATAAAATAACGGAATTAAAAGATAAATTCTCTATCTCTCTTAATAATTGAAGGATAATATTGAGAAGAGAATATATATTACTAACAATTTTATTGCGAAAACTACTTTTCTTATCCTTTTGCTTTTATAAAATAAAAATAAAAAGTAGTGATGGAGTGTGTGTGTGTGTGTAGACAGCTGATATATGTGTGTGTGTGTGGGGGTGATTGATTCATTTAAGGTATAAGAAATGATAATAGTGTAATCCAAGTTTTTTTTTTCCTGCATGATAATTGTAATTTTGTCTACATTCATGTTAGTCTATATGTCGGGGTTGTAAACAGAATGTCCTAATTTCTGAATGATCCTAGCTCTCTATAAACTCTTCAAAGATCTTAGCTCCTTATTTACACGCACTCTCAGAACCAAATATTTTCCTAGGCGGGGTTTCTTGGAAGCTGATATATAGGACATAATCCAA
Source organism: Medicago truncatula (assembly GCF_003473485.1). Lineage (NCBI taxonomy): Eukaryota > Viridiplantae > Streptophyta > Magnoliopsida > Fabales > Fabaceae > Medicago > Medicago truncatula. Next base: position 2,638,114 of record NC_053042.1, read on the forward strand.
CTCCAAGCTATACTTGGAGGCCATCACCAAGTATATTTATGGGGACCAAATTCGTGAAACCATCACCAAGGTTTAAGATTATAATTAACTACTGGCCTCGTGTTTTTTCTTAATAGAAAACAAATATTATAGAAAAATCAAAGGTCCAGATGGGCTAGGTCATGTAGTAAAGGATGTATCAAGAAATATGAAATATCTTCAATCCAAACATCTTCCCCATTTAAAATAGCATGCTTACCTAAAAAATGCGCTAATTTGTTGCTGTTTCTACTTTCTACGGCAATGCCTATACTGATCTACTTTTAATATTTACGTTTGCACAAAACCTGTTCAGCTGCAAAGTGAATCCCTAGCGTGAAGCCAATGCTTCCGCGTCAAAAGGTTCTTCATTACTTTCATGATTCCAATTGTGCTGAACATTAAAGTCACTGAGGATGCAAGCTATGCCCGAAAGCCATTTGTGTTTGTCGCTATGTTGCTGTTCAATTTGTAAACGTTAACATGGGAGGGTTCCAGAAGGTGTTGCGAGATTGGAGAGGAGAATATGTTTCAATTGGATTTTGGTGAAACGCGTGAGCCTTAATTTCTAAGTCTCTTGCTGGAAACTGCGTATTTTGCAGGAACAGTGAAGAGTGTAAACCGCTTGTTTTTTAATGTTCTACATCATATGAATATGATGTATGTGTAGAGATTTTTATTTAAATGGTTAAATTTGGATGGATGCCTGTATTGTCAAGGCAAAAGGAGTAGAAAATTTTGACATATTACATGGCTCTATGTGGTTTGGTCGATTTGACTTCATAGAAATGGAATTAAAAATATTGAACATACCAAACTAACATCTTGAGATGGCATTGACTTGAAATCTGAGAGTGTGCTCTTCTTCAACGTCTTAGGTTTGATTATATCTGGTGTTAATTTGGGTTGGGTAATTTAGCTAAATAGCTATTGTTTTTTTGATTGGTTATGTAATCAATGTTGTCTTTCAATGTCTTTGTAAAGACTTGATATGTACATGGGTTAACTTTAGAGTACCCCTTGTACTTTTTGAAATTAATTTTTGCTTATCTAAACAAAATTGTTTTGTTTTGAAAACGTCCATAAAATCAATACATTTAATTTTATATTTTTTCTCCCTCAAATTATTTTTATATTTTTTCATTGGCGGGCAAAATTCCACTACTGCATGCATTGCACAAAATATAAGTATGATGACGATGACAAGTACAATCATCAAACGAAAGTTTGCCAAATTTATTTATTAAAATTAAAAGAACAAAGTTACTCGATGAGGCAAACAGGCTTACCCTATTTATTGACATGACACATATCCCACACCAAAATAGATATAGTGCATATTTGAATCGATGATGAATTTAGCAAAAACACAGTGACACACCACCGTGATTTTGACAAAAGTCACACACCCAAACTCAAACAAAATTATAGTATTATACTATAATTTCATGCAAGTCGGTGTAATTTCAATCGTGCACAGAAACAATAAGTAAAATAAAAACAACAATGAAAGTAGTAGTAACATAAGTATTGGTATGGCTTGAACCTTTCACATGAAACTCTATGAACATTGGAAACCATTAGGAACAGATTTTTGACAAGCACTAAGTAGGAGACTAAGTGTGACAGGCACATTCAAGTTGATACCAAGAACGTTAGCCTTAATAGCGGTACAAAGACAAACTGCTGCGTCCAAATCAGCCAAACCTTGAATCAATGTACAACATTTGCTTGAAGCAGGATTTCCAACAATAACATTAACAAGTCCTAGAACATCAGCACATACACCTAGCTTTAATGTGTCACTAGGGCATTTTTGTGCTGTTGAAGGAGTAGGAGGACTAGACTTAGGTGTTGTTGATGGTGGAGTTATAGCCGTAGGTGGAGGGCTAGCCTTAGGTGTTGTAGAAGGTGGTGGAGGACAAGCCTTTGGTGTTTTTGAAGGTGGAGGTGGACTTGGTGGAGTTGGTTTGCATGAACCACAAGCATTTGAAAATGTTGAATAAGCAAGGAGAGAAAATAATATAATTAGTGCACTATGCTTGTTGGAAGCCATTCTTAAGAAATGTGTACACTAATTGTTTTTGTATGTTTTGATGTTGAATGATAGAATGAGAACTTGACCCATTTTATAGGCAAAGTTTTGTGAGGTTTAATCACGGGACGTGGAGGTCTGAAGTGGAAGAGAGATTGGTATTGATAACGTTTCACTTGGATATTTGTAAGCTTGTGTAAAAATGGTTTCATGTCTTGGTAGCTTTTTTAAATTGTTGACTAAAATATTTAGTGGTTGTTAAACACTAGGAATTTATTAACTACAAAAAAAACACCAGGAATTTCTACTGTACATAGTTAGTTGTTATATTCAATATGGTAATAAATGGGTTCGAATATGCAATTTCTCATTTCTTTGTATTTAATGTGTGAGAGTTATACATTTTTCAGTTAACCTCAGTGGTGTTAATTTGTTTCTTTTGTCAAAGGTTAATTTGTATTTTTTCCTACACCTCTGGTTTTTCTTTTTTTTACAAAATTACTAGACAGAATGTCTCATCACTAAAATATTACTCCAACCATTTCATAATAAAGGTTAAATTTGAAAAACCACGAACCATGTATCAAAATAAATGTTAGTTTCAATTTTTGACGTAATATTGATTAATTTTTCACTTATATTCTCTAATTAATTTTGTTTGCATCAATTAAAAATCAATATCTTTTACTTTATATTTATGATAATGGTAAATATATCAATACTTAATAACACCAATCTGGTAAAATTATTTATATCTTTCATAATATTGATTAATATTCCACTTTTTAATTTTAAATATTATTTATATCTGTGTGTAATAAGCAAAGAGTGACCACAAGAATGTTGGATCAAGTTCAACGACGGTGCATGCAAAGATTGAAGTCATATTGTCAATCGTGGTGGTCTTTTTAGTAAATGAATTAAAGGCTACACTAAGTAGATTGGAGTTTGTGATACCTTACATGAGACGTGGGAGTTGTATTTGGGTATAGATATGGCTTGGAGGGAGCATTTTGGTCGTCTTATAGTGGAAAGTGATTCTAAGATATTATCGACATGAATTCTGACAAATTCAAGTTTAATGAGAATATAACTATTTTAGTTCACTATATCATGAAGCTGCTGAACATGAATTGGGATGTGCAAATCAATCATTCTTGGCACAAACAAAATATAAGTGCTTATTGGCTTGCTAACTATAGCATTTTTGTGGATCATTTGAATTTGATTGTTTTGGGGAATCCTTCTAGTGAGCTTCAAAAGCTTCTCTTTGATGATATTTTCGAAACTTGTATGTCTAGAAATGTTTGTTTCATTTGATTGTTTTGGGGAATCCTTTTAGTGGGCTTCAAAATCTTCTTTTTGATGATATTTCTGAAGCATTGGAGTGTCATTGCAGATACCCCCTCTATCTAAGAAGAAGACCATTGACAAAGGCTATTCAACACAACCATGCAAAGGTCTCAGGTCCGACATAATTAACTAATACTCAAGACCTAGGCCAATAATGACATACGTATAAGGGAGAGAACAATTTCTTGATCTACTATGAATAAGTGTTTACAAAAGATACAAAAAAGTATGAGATATAAACTTATAAAATTCTCCAAGAACAAATTCTAATCTCTATCATTTTTACAATTCTCAATTTCTCTCCTTTTCTCTCTCAACTCACTCAATGATAATTGATATTCAAGATGTTTACCATGTGTTTTCCAATCCTAGAATCTTACTCAAAAGCAGCAACTCTTACCCTAAGAGTTCTATCTTTTAGTCTCCAAAGATTTTCCAAAGTTATCTTGCGCCCAAGCTTACCCACCTTGCGGATGTGACAGATTTTATTCATAGGCATCAACTGAACTATCTATTCTACCTGTAATTAATAAGTCAACTTTTCAGCAGCAATTTGCTTAACCCTATCTGTTAAGGTGATTGAACTTCCTGATTCAATTTTCACGGCTTGATGGAAATTGATTGCTAATGACTTGATACTTTCCCAAACAGTTTCATTTTGACATCAATTATGCAGCCAAATTTCCTGTTTCAATTTAGATATTTATTCTAAAATAAATTGTGGCGATTTCCAATTTAATGCAGAAGCTTCTTTTTATCACTTCAAAAATTAATTTTGCTTGAAATTAATAAAAGACAACATCAATTTCAATACGTTTCACCACAAAATCAAATACAGATATTAACCAGTTAAAAGTTAAGGTTTCTTGAAGTAAGAAGAAGATGAAGAAAATAGTAGAGAAACAAACAAAATAGAAAAAAGGATAAGGAATTAAATACATACTGACAGGTTTTCTTTTTTGACAATATATGACAAGTTGTGATTGAGATATTTTGCAAGTTGTTTCCAATTCCAGCACATTACTAGGTTGTTAACATGAATTATTGAAACTAAAATAAGCAATTTTGTGAGTAACATATGCACAAGCACACATACCCTACAATTTCTTTGTCGACAAGGTTCCGATTGCAGCAACTATATGGCAAGGTGAGCATCATTTAGAGGGTGACAGATCTAAGAGTCAATGTAAATATGATTATTAAAACAAAATCATAAGGTCGGCAGACAACTCAGTTTGTGAGTTGAGGTCTGAGGAAAACCGAAAGAGCTGGTTTAGGGTTAAATTTTATTGACTTAACATAACTCGCCAAATTAATGTATTAATATTTGTATCCATACACAAACAAAAAAATATACTTGGTTTCCTTCTATTCCAACCTATTAGTAATAATTTACATTGAATGTATTTCGTTTCCTTGCACAAGTAAGAGCATTTATTTTATCAAGAAAAAGAAGCAAAAACATTTTGGATATTATTATTCCCTCATGTTTAAACAGACATTTACCTCATCCGTCCCAAAACCACACACACAGGACTGACAGGAGTATTATTTTCCTTGTCTATTTTTCTTTTAATTTATGTTTTCCATATCGTTAATGAATGATATTTTTGTAAAATAACTCATGATATGTCTTGTCTAGAGAACATCAACTACATTTTTTAATTGAAGTGTAATTATTACACTGATTTTTGGTAAACAACGACTGGTTTAAACATATTTACTTGCAAGATCAACCAGTAAATCTTAAGAAAATATTGTGTTTTTTTATTTTCCAGAAATTTAATATTGTTCTTGAAGAACTTGATAAAAGAAAGTAAAAAGTAATAGAATTCAACCAAGTTGAACCCAATCTAAATCAGTGTAAATAAAGGTAAATGAATTACTCAAAAGAAACAAGTAAATTGTAAAGACATTTAAGAAAATGAACTTAAATTGCATTGATTGAATGTAAATTGGTATACATGTTCATACATTGCAACTTGTGATCTCGTTTCTCTCTTCCATGCGGATAATTTGAGTTTAAGTTTTTGTATGATTGAATTGTAACCCTTTTTCCCTACAGAAAAACTACTACTACTATTTATACAAATAGAAATAACTACCTAGATTTGAATTTAAAACTATAACTGCAGTAAACTAACAATACTTATCCATTCTATTTGAATTTCGAATGTATCTTGGAAGTATTCGTTGTTTTGACCTTATCCAAAAAACTGCCCTTCGAGAGTTTCCATCTGTCGAACCGAGACACGCGCCTTCAAGTATCTCCAGCAAGTCCAACTTCGATATTTAGTTTTCGAAAATCAAAATTAAATTTTTTTGAAAAATTTAATTTAATTATTATCAAAATTTTGGAAAAATTAATTTATGTATATTTTAATTTCAAAAATATATTTTTAATTTTTAAAAAAAGTTTATTAAATAATTAAACTAAAATAATTACCACGTGGTTGCCAACCGTGCAAAATTACACAGTCAGCGAATGCCACGTAGGCATAAATGTGCCAAATCATTAGTAAATTGAGGCCAAGGACTATTTTAAAAAACAAAAAAAAATTCAAGGATGGATTTCAAATATTTTTTTTTTTGCCAAAGATCAAAACCCAAACTCCCCATATTTGCAGGGACTAAAAACATATTTTAGCCTAAAAAAAAAACTTAACTTTTTGGAATTTTTGTTCAGGTGGTTGTTTTTTATTTAATCATTATCCTAATTTTTTCTGGCACACACCAATACTTAGAGTTTTATTGTTTGTCGGTTATGATAAATTTTGGTATACTAGTTTTAAAATTTATTTTTGTTTTGATGGTTCAGCGTCAATGAAGTTTAGATACTAGATACAATATGGGTATGATACGACACCAATACATTGATACAGAAAATTTTTAAAATTTAAGATACGATACAGTCGAGATACTTTATTTGAAAAATAATTTTAAACTATGGATTAAAACTCAAATTATAAACTATGGACTAATACTCAAAAGTAAAATTACAGGCGCATGACCTAGATCGAATAGACATCTAACAACAAATAATAAGATTGCCTTCACATGACAATCAACAATAGCGGTGTTCTCAAAACAACAAAAAGGGTCAAAATTGACAATAAAGAATGTGACAATCAGTCAATTACTTATATGATATATACAAAAAAATGAATATCGTTACTTAGTCAATCACATATATCTCAAAAATAATAGAAAATCATATATCTCGCGTGTATCGGTTACCCATCGTCGTATCTTTCGTGTATCCTCGATGTATCTGAAAAGTATCAGACAATTGTTTATTTAGATAAAATTTAATCGCCAGATTCTCTCCTAGTGCGTATCGAGCAAGTATCAATGCAAGGATACGCATCAAATATCAGTATGTCATCCATTTTAAAGGATTTGGGCTTCACAAGTCAGCGCGCATAAAAATCAATAATACATTTCTTTTCTTATTGACAAGTTAACCCATTGGGATGTCAACCCATTGACATGTTTTACCATCCTTATTAGTGGTTGCCTAGGCTCATATAGACTCGAAATTGCAACAACATAGTTGAATCTTTCATTCTTACAAGTTTTTTTACTTGAATTTAACATCGAAATTTCTACATATTATACATAAATTTTAGGAAAATATTTGTTTGTACGAAAGCCAACCACACGAAACCGAAGAATAGTAAACTATAACTACCAGTGCACCGTTTGTTGAAGCCAAATTATTTTCTTTTTGTCAATCAACTTAATGGTTAAAAATTCATTTTTAAAAGGTGAATAAGTGAGGTGTTAGAAGTTCGAAGCCTGACCCATGTATATTACAATGCATTGTCTCAACCAATTGAGGTAAGTTCATAGGAACAATATTTCCTTTTAATCTTATACAGAGGCATGTCTACTTTATAATATTATGAAGTAGACACTTCTCCTTAATCATATCATTATGTTTTATGTATAAAAAATATGATATGATAAAATAATGTTATCGTATTTGTTACCTTGTTCACATCAACCATGCATATGATAAGATAGTTTTGTTCTTAGAATTTGGGGTTGGGCTTGAGCCCAACACAACCTCACAAAACCTACTTGTGAGGTAAAGATTGCCTCCACATATATAAAAACTTGTTCAAGTTATTTCACTTTTAATGTGGAACTTCATAACACACTCTTATGCCGAGCACTATTAGCCTTGGTGTGTGGATATAAATAGCTAGTGGGTACTCCGATAACAGAATTCTAACAGCAACATCTTAAAATGTGAGAGAATTGTTTCCACTTACGGACACTTTCAATGGAGACTCTAATTAATGTTTATCATGTCCATGTCGTATTATACCTTTATCTTCTTCTTTTGTTTAGACTCCATTTTTATAATCTATATCGTATTTTTATCTATATCGACCAGCAAACGAGCTAGTTTTTACATTTCGCAATTAGTTATGTTGTTTAGATCAATAATTTCATGTATTTGATTCCGTGAAGTTTAAACATTAACCCTTCAATTAAAATCAATTAGTTTCCCTCAAAAACAATTTTAAATTTAAAATCAATTAGTTAAGATGGTGAGACAATGCAACAATTGTGTGAATGATCTGCATGAATGTGTGGTCCACATAAATTTGCAATACAGCTTACACGTGATTGATAAAGTTGAATAAATTGTACAAAAAATAATAATTGTAAATTGGCATTTAGCGGTCTTTACACTTGGTTTAACATTGATATCATTCAGTTCTACTAACAACATATATTATGTATAATGAATTATTTAGGTCTCCTATATGAAGAAAATAATTGGGTAATATTCTGGTTTCCTCAAAAAAAAAAAAAAAAAAAGGGTGATATTATGGTGCGGCTATAGCTACACTCAGCCACACGATGAATCCGCCTCTAATTGGATGTCAGTTTTTATCCAATTACCTAAGTTGGTCCGCTCTATCCCATTTTATACGAGTCAATGGTGGCGCAGATGAAAAATATGTTGACACACGTTTTGCCACCCTTACTAGTGGTTGCCTAAGCTCATGCAGACACGAACTTGCAACCACCTAGTTGAACCTTTCATTCGTGCAAGCTGTTATTTGAACTCAATATCGAAATTTCTACATATTATATTACCTCCGTCCTTAAATATAGGATTTTTTTTTTAAAAAAAAAAATTACGAGAATTAAGAAAGTTGATGGTAATATTAAATTTGTTTGTAATTAGTATTGTTTTTACGATTTTATCCTTTAAGAGAGAAAGAGATATGCTTTATATTTTCAACATAGTATTTATTGTTGATTGAAAAAAAAATGTAAAATAAATGTGTATGTTGGTAAACAGTAGATGAAAATAACAAAAAAGTCTTCTAAAAAATGACAAAAAAAAATCTCAAAAGGATCTTATAATTAAAAACAACGTAAATTATATTATAAACGCAAGTTGAAATTGATACTTCTCCTTAATCTTTTTATGAACATATCTCCTTTATCTTATACATAGGTATGTCTCCTTTGTTGGTATAAAAAAATAAAAAATAAAAATAAAATAAAAAAGTATGTCTCATTTGTTTTAATATTATAAACAACTGAAGTTTATACTTCTCCTTATATCATATCATTATAATGTGTGTATTAAAATTATGATATAAAAAAATAATAATGTTATCATGTTTGCATCAAACATACAAGTTGAAATTTACCTTCACCTATAAATATTTGTTCCATCCATCTTGCTTTCATTGTGGACTCTATAACACATGCTCAAGACTATTATTTTTGGTGAATATATAGAAATGGTGGATGGTTCGATAACGAAAACCTAATAACAATATTTTAAAAATGTAATTATTGTCTTCACTTATAAACATTTAATTTGGGTCATCTCACTTGAGGACACTTTAACACTTATCATGTCCACTTCGTATCGAGCTAGTTTTTACATTATGTTGTTCAGATCAATGATTAGTCGATCCATGTTTTGAATTCATGTATTTGATTTCATAAAGTTTAAAAACTAACCATTCAATTAAAATCAATCAGTTCCCCTAAAAAAACAATATTAAAATTAAAATCAATTAGTTTAGATGTTGTGACAATGCAATTGTGTGAATGACCTGCATGAATGTGTGGTCCACATAAATTTGCAATACAGCTTACACGTGATGATAAAGTTCAATAAATTGTACAAAATATAATAATTGTACATTGGCATTTAGTAGTCTTTAAACACTTGGTTTAACATTGATATCATTCAGTTCTACTAACAAAGCAACTTACAATGCTTTGCTTCAATTCTTACTTCAAATAAACCCAACCAATATTTTTTTTACAATAATCCATGCATTGCACAAATTTAAGTATGACAAGCACAATCATCACATGAAAGTTCGCCAAATTTATTAAGATTAAAAGAACAAAGTTGCTAAATGAGGCAAACAGGCTTACCCCATTATTTAAATAACACATATCCCACACAAGAACCAACAATTTGTATGCTTAAATTGACGATGAATTTAGCAAAATTATAGTAACACACCGTGATTTTAACGAAATTTATACTTTAAAGCTTAAACAAAATCACGAAATCACGGTTGTGATTTGCTTAAAATTACTATAATTCCAATCTTGCACATAAACATTAATAACTACAAATCAAAACAATAGTGAAATAACCTTATTACGATAGTAACATAAGTATTAGTATGGTTTGAACCTTTGACATGAAAGTCTATGAACATTGGAAACCTGAAGGAACAGATTTTTCACAAGCACTAAGTAGGAGACTGAGTGTGATAGGAACATTCAAGTTGATACCAAGAACATTAGCCTTAATAGCAGTACAAAGGCAAATTGCTGCATCTAAATCAACCAAACCTTGAAGCAATGCACAACACTTGCTTGAAGCAGGACTTCCAACAATAACATTAACAAGTCCTAAAACATCAGCACAAACACCTAGCTTTAATGTGTCACTAGGACATTTTTGTGATGTTGAAGGAGTAGGAGGTGTTGTTGAAGGTGTTGGAGGACATGGTGTTGATGAAGGTGGTGGAGGACTAGGCTTTGGCTTTGGCTTAGGCTTAGGTGATGGAGTTGGTTTGCATGAACCACAAGCATGTGAAAATGTTGAATAAGCAAGGAGAGAAAACAATATAATTAGGGCACTAAGCTTGTTGGAAGCCATTGTTAAGAAATGTACGCTAATGCTTTTGTGTGTTTTGATGTTGAATCATAGGATGTGAAAGAAAGAGGAGAATTGGACCATTTTTATAGACAAAAAATTGTGAGGTTCAGTCATATGAAAATCTGATTGAGTGGAAGAGAGTGTGATATTGATAACGTTCCAGTTGGTCTTTTTTGTAATCTTGTGAAATAAGGTTTCATATCTTTGTGGTTGTTGGAAACTAGGAAATTCTACTATCTATGGTTAGTTGTAACTATAAGCAGTAGAATTTCCCTGGTTTTCAATTGCTGTCTAAAGTAGATATTTTTTATCCTAGTTTATTAAGTGGCTTTCAAATATTCATATCGTTTTAAGCGGTTTTAAGACTAGTTTTTCTTAAAGAAGTTAAACTAATTCATTCAAATTAAAATCGAGAAAAATCAAATATGGGACATTAAAGACTAGTTAAATATGACATTATAGATAAATTAATAAAGATTAGATATTAGCTAGTTAAGTTGATAAATTAATATTATTTTAAGGTTTTGTCATTGAAATGTTATTAAAAAAAGTCATTTCGAACATGCTACATGAACTTTTGTTAAAAATAATGAATTAAAATTGGTACTAAAATATTTAGAGGACTAAAGTTTGAAAGAAATTTTTAGAGGAATCAAAAATATACATAAGATTTTTTTTAATTACTTGACATCTAAAATGTCATCATTAAAATATTATTAATTAACCGTCTCGTAAAAAGTTTTATATTTGTTTTAATTTGGGGGGAAAAGTGTTATAAGAAATTTTGTTTTCCGTATCCATAAAAATGTGGCATGTTTTCGTCTCTATTAAATTTTCTTGTACGGATAGTCCTTGTTTCTAAGTCAATGTTAATTTTTGGATGAATTTTTTTTTTCAGACATGTTTAGAACATTATAAAATTATTCCAAAAAATAGAACAAAAATTTAAAAGTGTATGAAAAATTCATATTTGATTGATCTCATGTAAAAAAAATTATAAATTTTTGTAAATAAACTTTTAATAATCATCTAAACTAGTTTCGAAAAAATTCTACAAAAATTTAAATGTGTATGAAAAATTAAACAAGTTTGAAAAACAGCAAAGAATAAAATTGCTTGCAGATTTTTTCTTGTAAGGATGGTAACATGCCACTTTTTTTTTTAATGTGAGCTGAAAAAATAAAATTTGGTAATTTGTTAGGGACAAAAAACTTATATGTAACCTCTATAAATTGTATTATTATTTAATTTTTTATATGCATTTGCTTACTATGATAATAAATTATTGATTAAATTGTTAATAGATAAAAATAAGATCAAAAATATCAATATTTTATAAAATAATGGGAGAAGGAAGCTTTTATTAATTAAACACTAATAACTATTTTACAACGTCCACGTGATCTTAGCTCAATTGGTAAGAACATTGCATAATTTATGCAGAGCGTCAAGGTTCAAACCTCGGACACCCCATTTTTCCAGATTTAAATATGTGAGCTTCAGCCACTACTGAAAAAAAAAAAAAAAAACTATTTCACAACTGTAAGGATATTTAAACTCTCTCCCTTGTGGTTATCACTAAAGTGACGACACTCATGAAAAATCACATATTATATAATGAATTGAATATTATTGAATAAGACTATTATTATCCTTTGATTGTTTCTCATCTATTTCTTTGTTTTCTTTCCAATTTGGAAGTATTGATTTTATAGTGAAGATTTGTTTTAGTCCATAACAAAAACTTTAAGATTTTTTTTTTTTTAAATAGTCTAGGGACTATAATTCACTTTAAGATGAATAAGTTGAATGTCTGACGTTTGAACTCCACCAACTGCATATTACAATGAATTGTTCACCTTTAAGACCTAATTTAGTCCATGAAAACTCGACTTTATTATTCAAGAAAAATAAATCATGACAAATTAATCTCTTTCTCAACGACTTAGTTTTTACCTCTTTAACATTGTGCTTGAAAGCATAAAATCCTAAGTGAAAATAAAAGAAAACACAGTTTCTCTAAATCAATTCCCTCGTTAAAAAGTACACCCACCATTTTAAAATGAATGTCGTTTAAAGTTTTTATACACATATTAAGAAATTCATTAATTAAAAAATAAATGTTATTTTACCAAGTTATCCTAATCAATTGTTGGTTTATTTTTCATTAAAAAAAATAATACTTTGGAAGTAGTGTATAGAATATTAATTGAATGTTACAATTGAAAAGAAAAAATTATTATTGTATTGAAAACTGAAAGTCGTATTCATTTCAAAACAATTTTTTTTGCTAAAACGACACTCATTTTAAAACGGATGGAGTATTTGACCAATGATGAATGAAAAATGATTGTGAAACTCGCAATAAAAACTTTTTTTTTAAGCAGCAAAAATTATATTAACACGCCTAAAAGGATTGTGTGAAATATAGATAAAATTTGAGAAATCTATTACATTTTTTCAAAGAGTACATTTTTAGAAAATGTTGAATGATTGTTTATAAATAATTTATTTTTAATTTTAAGAATATCGTAAATTGAATTTGAAAAATTTATATAAATTATTCAAAACTCTCTTTTAATTCAATTTTTTACTTCCCAAATTATGTGGGATTTTCCATTAAAATCTAGAAGCATTTTAAAGTTAGTTGTAATCCTCTTTCAACCCCTATTATTATTGAGGTTCGTTGGAGTGCAATATAGATGAGGCAACCAAGGGTCATATTGATTTGGTTTCCTATGGTGGCATTTTTTGTGACTATAAAGGTAATTTTATTGGTGGTTTTGCCTTGAATTTAGAACTTCTGCTCTCAATGTTGAACTTACTGTTGTTATGCTTTCTGTTGAGATTGCTTATGATAGAGATTGGTTTAATACTTTAATTTTTGGTTGGATTGTTGTGACTCCATGATCACTGTTACGCCTTTGATTACTTTTTGCTAGTGTCTTGGAAACTTCAGATTAAAGTGGTTAAAATGTTTGAATCTTATGAAAAAGTTTCGTTTTAGAGTTTCTCGCATTTTCAAAGAGGGAAATAATTGTGCTGGGTCAATTATATGTTTCAAAGTAATGAATTTATTTGATTGGACCTTCTCCTTATTGTATTAGGGATGACTTGTTTTGTAAAAGGATTGAGCTACATTTCTTTAGATTTCGTTGATTGTTACTTGCATTGCTCTATTTTGTCCTTCCAATTAGATAATACATGACTGACCCTATCACGTATATCGATACATAATTTTGAGTTTAAATATCTTGAAAAATATATTAAAAAAAAATATGAAAAATTTGATATTTTAAAAATATTTGTCATGACGAATCCAATAACATTTTATATTATATTATTTATCTTTTTATATTAGTAAAAAAATACAGTCAAAATATGTTAGGTCAATAATCAACATTGTCAAATAGATTATCTATTACGTGACGGGGGAGTATCATTTTATCCCTTTGAAATTTTCTGGCATTGTTTTAACGAGGTAGATGTTGTGACTCTATTATCTTAGATATTGGTCTAATCTCCACGAATTGTATATCCCATGCTATTTTATTTTCCTCTTTAGTTGCACTATAATTTTCGCATAAAAAAGTTTTTGTTAGTAATGGCTATAATATTATGCTCATAATGGGATTCTAATCCTCGACTTCCTAATCTATCATCCCCTTAACTCTCGTCTCCACCCCAACCATCAAGCTAACCTTATATTCGATATAAAATCTGTTCTGGACCGGTCAGAAGGCCAATTCCATTGTGACACGTGGATTAGGCACCCACCGGACTATGGCGCGTCGCTTTAGGGAGCACACCAATATCGGTGCACGTCACCTCACTAGAGCACGTCTCCGTGCATTAGATATCATAGACGTGTCTTTTAACTGTCTCCTAATCAAGCGCTGCTGCATATCACGGAGGCATATATTCTTACACACGTCTATATAAGGGTGAGTTAGCTTCATCCTCAAGGTATGATTCATTTTTTCCGCATTTTTTACACACTCTTCCTCAGTTCCAATACTGACTTGAGCGTTTCAATACTAACGTGTCTGCAGACACCTTTCGTTCCTCCGCAAAGACTCGTCGTCACCCTTGCCTACATCAGTCTCTTCACGGACAGATCAAAATCAAATACAGATTGACTAGTTCAAAGTTAAGGTTTCTTAAAGAAGATGAAGAAAAAGTAGTAGAGAAACAAACAAAACTGGAAAAAGCTTGAGAAATTACGTACATACATTTTGACAAGTTGCTGTTTTGGACAATACATTTTGACAAGTTGATCGGGATATTTTGCAAGTTGTTTCCAGCCTATATACATTCAAATTATAATTAGAAACTGAGGTATAGAGTTTGTCTTGTTTCATGGCCACTACTAGGTTATTAACATGAATTATTGAAATCCATAGGTAATTTTGTGAGTAACATATGCACAGCACACATGCCTAAAATTATTATGTCGGCAAGGCTCCAATAGCAGACCGTAGTCAAGGTCAGCATATCCTTTAGAAGGTGACAGATCTTAAGAGTTGATGTAAATATGATTTGATTACTAAAATAAAATTAATCAACCACAGATAAACTTGCATAAGATTGGCAGCATCTCAATTGATAAGTTTTGTAAAACCGAAAGAGTATTATTTAATCAAGAGGTTCAGGTTTAAACTTTATGGACTAACGTAACCCAATTGTCTACCTAACAAAAAATTAAACTTGCTTTCCATCATTTCTAACCTAACTTACTTTCCTTCATTTCTAACCTAAGTAATAATTTATATTTGTCAGGTAAGTAAAACTCAAATGATAAAATGATTGGAGTGTGGGTTTGAACTTGCAATACCTTTTCTCGACATTCTGTGTGAGAATTTATCCGCTAAATCTTTGAAAATAGAATAAAATATAATTTATATTTAATTCATTTCTTTTACTAGTAAAATAAAAGTAAGATCGTTTAGGATATTATTTGCTAATTAATTTTTTTTGACAATTTTGTGCTAATGTTAAAACGGAAGTTTTTCATCCTCGTGAGCTTAGCTCAGTTGGTATGGACAATGCATAAAATATGTAAGGTTCGGGGTTCGAACCCCGACCACAACAAAAAATAAACGGAATTTTTCCAATTACATATTATTACAAATATAAGTTATTTTTTGAAAAATATATAGTGCTTTTTTAGTTAAGAAAAAATACTACTCAAACATTAAAATAACTTGAAACTATTGTTTTTGTTTTCTATAAATGCACTCTCAAGCTCTCTTATGTTAAAGTGTTATGCTAACAAGTGACCTAAGAAATTTACAAAAAGAATTTTCTATTGGAAACACAAGTTAGAGTAGTATCAAATTAATAATTACATTATTATACTAAAATTATCTTTTTTTTAGTTGTTTAAATAATGTGCTAAGAACATATATTAACATTTTTCGTCTCCATTATTACAACATATTGATTTGGTCGTGAAAACATTTTATGTGAAATACCGACTTCAAACTCGGATCACAACATTTCCCCTTTAAAATAAAGAGAACTGACAAAAGCTTGGTATCCAAGTGTTTCTCAAGGGACTCTAAAAATACGTTAGTATGCATGTTAAAATTTCTCTTTCAATGAATTCTCTGTATATATTAGGCCATTTCTGTTTCTAAAAATATCATGTCATTTAACAAGACAAGAAACTAATGTTATAAGCTAAAAGTCAAAGATAGAAACTTTAAATTTAAGCGTAAAATTCAACATTTGTGTGGTAAAGGATAAGCTGATGTGAAAGCATATATCAGAGGTTAATGAGGTTTCACAAACTCCCCGTATGAATGGATTCAGTTAAAATGAGTATAGATAGTTGACACGAAAACGCTGATTTGTGTTCTAAAAGCATTATTTAATAACTCTAGTAAAAAAATTATGAAACATTGTAATATATCAAGATATGTTTGTACTTTGCAGTTGCGAGGTGATAATTTATTTTGTGTGTTTCATAAAATATCAGATGAATAGTCAATATTAAATGAAAGTAAAAACTTTGTATTTATTAATTACTTATTCTTATTTATAATAAGAAACAGTAATTAATAATTAGCAATCTTTAATTTGCTAATATTTGGGAAATGTTAACTTGTGTCCTTAGGGCATATGTTAAGGATTCCATTAATAAAAATTATGTTTTTGAAATTGCGTTAATTTATTTCTCAAAAAATTTAATATTAATTTTTTTCAAATAATATTTACCATTAGTGGCAAGAATTTAATGTTTAACATGGGCACAAGTTAACATGACTCATATTTTACATGGATTAAAACTCATTCCTAGCATGCCGAAAATCATTAATTTGCTGGAAGCTACTAGTTTTTGGCATTTATATGAATCACATTTTTTTACGTTTGTGACAAATTAGCTGAAATGATATTCTATATGTTGCTTAGAATAATAAATTAGTAACATAGTACTATTTAATTTGTAGCGATTGGAGTTTTTGACATTGTCGTCATATGATGTTGCTGTGAGAATCAGTTAATGATTATCAATTTCACAATAATCACTAGAACTGAAACTATACCGGATGATTGAAAACAAGCCAAATTAGGGCAATATAGTAATGTGTTAGTAATTAGAAGCCAATAACTGTTCAACCTCATGTTAATTCACATTTTTAGGGTGAACTTAGTTTGTATAGATTAAAATCACAACACCCACTAATTTTTATGGAGTATTTCAGCAACATGCTTTTTAGGGCGTGTTCAACAATTTTTTAATTATTACTTGCTAAAATACTCCTAAAAAATAAGTTGATATATACCAAAAAAAAATTACTGAACATTTAAGAGATATTGAATTTAAGATATCTCTTTGTCTAAAGAAGCTGCAAACTTACCTAAAAAATAAGTTGATATATCCAAATTCAATAGCTCTTTGTCTATAGAAGCTACTAACTTACCTCCACTTAACATTTAAGAGATATTGAATTTGAATCTGATTAAAACAATTTTTAACCAAATTTTACTTACCTATGAGTCAAATTTTAGATTATTGATGTTCATTTTCAAAGGTACACCTTCCTTAAAAAAGAAATCAAAGGAACACCAGGGTTAAGGGGAAAAAATACACCTTAGCCCCAACCTACATGTTGGTAAACCCAAATTAATTGTAGTAATATACTATAATATTTGAAGGGGGACACGAATTATAGAGTTTGCTAACAAAACTTGCAATAATTTTGAGATGACGTTTGATCGAATTCTTAGTTGAAGTAGGGCTTGGAAGAGGCTCCACCCGTTCACGGATATGCAACTATGTATGTTCTTTTCTAAAAAATCAAATACATATAGCCAAAGTTCCAATTCCTGCTTTTATTCTAAATTCCAACCTCCCAATTTTGGTGCATCTCACTATCAAATTAATGACATATGTCGTATATCTATATGTACAATATGTCGTGTGTAAGTGTCAAGGACAACTTTATGCTTGTGGTTAAAACATAAAATAGAAGGTCAGATTAGGGCTAGTTCTAATAGGATGGAAAGCGGTTCAGAGTGAGGGTGGTTAAGAGAATTTGTGGTGGCTAAGAGTGCAACATTCATTGGGAGGCTTTGTAATTTTCTGAGGGTTTTGTCCTACTATATATTTTGCATAAGAGACCTACTATTGGCATAAGAACAGAAAACCACCCAATGGACCTGCTTTAATAAAGGTTTTAGGTTTTTTCCTAGTTTGCTTGAAAATGAATTTCAAATTTTATCAAATAGTTATATAATATGTGGATTCTGCCTACAAGTCGAATGGTTAAGCAGAATAAATAGATATATTATGAAAATTAAAAATATAAAAAGAAAATGAATCTAAAATACTCTTTTTGATCCGTATAAATGAGAGAAAGTTGGATCAACAAAAGAAGTTGATATATGTGGTTCAAAATTTAGTTCAGCTACATCCCTTTTTTTTTAAAGAAGCTCAGATACATCCCTTTTTGTTGACCTGACTTTTTCTTATATATAAGATTAAAGGGAGTATATTTTCCGAACAAATATTTTTGACTAAGACCTGTACTCAACAAAACCTTTTCCGACTTCAAATTATTTAAGAAGTCGAAGGATCGATCTATGTGTTTTGTGAGCTAGTCTAGGAGTGGTGTGGATGACTAGCTCACAAAATGATGTTATCTTCTCTGCCAAACTTGTGTTGTTCAGATAAAAAATGTTTAAGTGTTGATGAATACATATGTTGAGCTCGTCATAGATGATATGTCCACATAGAATATATATTGGCCAACTATGATTAAGGGTTGCATAATGATTTACTAAGTCATGTGAACAATGCCAAAAGCATGGACACGTTCAAAATGTACATGCAAGTGAGCTACATGCAATAACAAAAGATGTGTGTTATTTTAACAACCATTTAGACATTGTATTTGATAGGTCTAACTCACCGAAATTCATCTAACAGTGTCATATAGGTATTTTAGTTGGTATGGATTATTTCACCAAATGCATAGAAGTTATTCCATTAAGAGATGTTGCACATCAAGATGTTATTGATTTCGTAGAAAATCATATTATGTGTAGATTTGAAATTCCCAAAATAATATTGTGAGAGTTAACTTAAAATCAGAATTCTGGAGAATCGTGCCACGATGGAGAAGTTTCGTGCCACGATTGTTGAAGCAAAATTCTGGAGCACTCACTGAAAAATCGTGCCACGATGGTGCGATTGAAGATAAAAATAAAACGTATTTTTATTGAAGATTTGTTTCAGTTTTTTAAGGGATCTTTCACTATAAATATAGACCTTGTATCAGAGCAAACTTTGAGATAGAGGAGGCTGAAACAAGGGTTTAGAAAGACAACAACAAAACTAGGGTTTGTATAGAGTTTGTCTCTTTGGAACAAACACTAGGTTTTGAGGGTTGATTCACCTTGGGAAACACTATTAGGATTGAGTCTCTTGGTTACGGGAAGAGGCTGGGACTTTGGGTAGAATTAGGCGGGAGACTTATTCTTGTAACCCATTGATTTCTCTTTTGTAACGTTACTCATCATATAGTGGATCGGAGGGCTGCTCTCTCCCTCAGACTAGGTCAATTTGGACCGAACTGAGTCAATAAATTATTTTGTGTTTTTCTCTTCATTGTGTTTTCTCTCGCTGTTGTTTTCTACTTTTGGCTTGTATTTAATTGTTCCATACACTTTGATTTTGGTTGCTTGATTATCCCTTGCTTCACACATCAAGTTGTTATTGGTGTGGTTTTCATCGAATTCGCAACAATTGTCATGTAAAATTCGTGTACTCATTTACCCTTTTATATTTTTTTTTACCAAGTTATATTATGAAGTTTCCACCGTTGTTTAACGGTTAGTGATCTTTGTTTAACAATTGATGGAACACACAATGAGTACAAGAATAGAAGTTGTGAGGGAGAGTTTTTTTGTATTGTACCACATGTGCCGAGAGGTAGTTTGCATTAAAGAGAAATCAGATTGGAAAAAACTAAGAAGAACCGTACAAAGTAGTTGTTCTGGGTGTTTGAGATATGTGATCAGAGACAAGCCGAAACTACAACTTTAAGTAATTGGATATCAAGAATCTCAACATTTAGATATGAAAAGAGAAGGGAAACAAGAATTAGGTTTGACATAAAAAGTGATAAATGTCGGACAGAGTTCTTTGAGACAAGCCATGTGAAGAGAGACTTCATGACATAAATCCAATCCCTTAAGGTTTAACCGAACAAATATTATTATCCAATCCTTTCAGACAGTATGCAACAGCAACAAAAAAAAAAAAACTATTTTTTAATAGATTCATTTACAAGCATTCACTCTAAATTGTTAAAAACAAAATTAAAACATATGTTTACAAAGAAATAATTATTTTTTTTTTGAGAGGTCAAAGAAATAATTATTATGGTTAGAAATACTACATATAAAAAAGGACAATGGAATAAATAATCAAAAATAATCAACGTATAATAAGCTCCAAGAAACCATTTTTTTTATTGTACAAGGCCTATTAAATGATTTATCATATATAGTCGTTTTCTTAATCAAACTATGTTCCAGTTGATCCATTTTGAGCCCCATTTTTTTTCTTACACTATCAAACTGTTTAGGATATTTTCCTCATCTTCTCCTCAAAAGGTGTTACTTCAATTTTCTTCCAGATATTTTCATTCATAATATTTTACATCACTCATCCACTTAATTCAGCTTTTTTTTTTATCATAGTTATGCTTATTTTTCCAATCAGTCAGTACTTCACTGCCAGATATCGTTGATATATTGATCTTATAGTTATCTAATAGAATCGTTTATGAGTTTGATAGTGTAACTTGTGACTAGAAAATATGATCTGAAATTATTAAATTGTACAACTTGTGTTGTGATGTAGTAATCCACTTTTTCACCTTTGATGCGTCCCTAACTCATGTCTTACTATACTCATATTATATACTATTTCTTGCTCCCACTCAAATTATCAATTGAAAAACTGTTAATACAAAAGCTCCTTGATAAAATTGTTTAGAATTAGTCATTTTATTAATTATATCATGCACAAAAAGTATGTATTGAGGCTCAAACTCTTGGATGTGCACAATAAGTTCATGCAATGCAATACTAAGGTAAATAAATAATTCCTCCAGTCTTTATTATACTCCCTCTCCGTCCCAAATTGTACGACGTTTTGGGCATTTCACACATATTAAGAAATACAATTAATATTGTGTGGAAAAAAGATATTATGAGATGTTTTACAAAATGATCCTTAATAAATAATATGAGAAAGATAAATTAAAGAATTGAAAGAAGAGGGAGTAATAAATAGTTAAGGTTATAATAGGAAAAATAACATTAATGTTGCATTGATATTGTTAATCGACATATAATTTAAGACAAATTTTTTACCCTAAAACGACATACAATTTGGGACGGAGGGAGTAATAAGAAAAACAAAAAAAACATTAAAAGCAATACAATCATTAGTTAAAATAACTTTTTGAATATTTGTGCAATTATACCCTCATAAAAAAATTGTCAAGCATTAAATGCATTCTCTAATGTTTAAAAAACAAACATTAAATGAGGGGTAGAAAAAAATTTTAAATAATAACTACACAGTTGTGATATTTTCTTATAAATAAGACCAAAAAATATTTTAATTTTTTTTTTATATATAAGATCGGAGGAAGTACAAACTCAGTCGATCAATGATGCAAACATGTGGTTATAGGAAATACTCTACTACGCTTGCATTAGTTTGCACAATATAGTAGTTGTCCCATTTTATGTATCCTTCATCCCTTGAGTAGATCACTACAAGAATTCCCCAATATACTAACCAATCCAATATTGCATTATTGAGGGATTTAGACCCTCAGTAATTACTGGCGGAATAAACCTTCAATAACATCCAAATAACCCTCAGTATTGTTTCCTCAAATCATCCCCAACACTACTAAGGGATTATTCCGCCAGTAACATTACTGACGCCAGTATTACTGAGGGACATCAATCCCTCAGTAATATCCATTACTGACAGATTTTGTGCATTATTGAGGGCTTATTTCCGCCAGTAATAAGCAAATTTCTTGTAGTGTGTAGTACATTACATACAATTTTTTTTATCAAACCATGTGGTGAACTTTCGTTTCCTTAGGTTTGCAGTGCAGTAGTTGTAGGAAAATGCTACCAAGTGTCCTGGAGCACTGGTTGAGGAAACAAATATATTCCATCCGTTTTAAAATAAGTGTTCTCTTTACTATTTTTTTTTTTCTCAAATTAATTGTTCATTTTACGATATCAATACAAGAATTTATTATTTTTTTCAATACCATACTCTTATTTATTGGGTCCTAACGCTTTTTCCATATGCATTTTTATAATAAGAGTAAGCAGTCTCAACGCTTTTCCCATCACACTCTTATTTATATTAATCACTTTTAATAGCATAAAATATGGACAAATTCTATGGTACATCTAAAAATTTGGATATATTGGTACACTAAATCAATAAATTAATAGTTAAATGTGTTATTTTTTGAAGAGAAAAATTGTTTTATATCACCTATAATTATAATAATTAAATTTTGCTTGTTCAAAAAAAAAAATTAAATTTTATTTACCAAAATCGTCGAAGAAATAAAATTTAATTTTTCTGAATTTTTAGTACTCATAATAGAGAATTTTGATTATTTTTTACGATAAAATGTAAAAAAAAAATTAGTATGATTTTTATGAATAATAAAATGATGTTTTTCTTATAAAATAAAATTTTCTAAAATATAAATATCAACAAATAGTTCTTTATTCCATAAAAATAATTGTTAATTTAAATTTTTTTAAAGTGGGAGTACCGTACCGATACACCTTAATTTGCAGGTGTACCGTAGAAGTTCCCTAAAATATGCATTATGGAGAAGTGTTGGGACTACTTTAGGCACTCAAATGGGTGACCTAAATTTAGGACCCGTTGACTTTAAACTTACTCCCAAAAGGTGGTAGACGGTTTTCCTTCTAGATTTAAATCAAGATTGTACAACTCTGTTAATACAATCATGAGCTATAAACTAAAATTCCTTCTTGTCCTTTCCTCCCTCCAATTTTTCACATAGCATAATTAAAATTTGAATTTGGAATTTCTACAATTTTCCACAGAGAAAAAACAATTAAACACTTTATCTGTGTCTTTTCATTTGCAGCATGAGTACAGTTTTTTCATATCCTCACTATGATCCAGAGTTTGATGCTCACTCTGAAAGGATATATATGGTCCACCGTAAGTATATAATTCTTCTGTACTCTTCAAATTAAATTTCCTGAATGGGTTTCTCTCCCATTAATTTGATTATTCGATAACACACACATGCTAATGTTGTTATGTTTTGTAGTTGTCAGGTTTGCATAGACAATGAAAGCAAAGAAGATTGCACGGTTGTTAAGGTACACACTTGACCATGACATTTTTTTATGAAAAAAATGTACCTATTAATATAAGGACCATATTTTTGTAAAATTGATATTTCAGGTGGATAGTGTTAACAAGCATGGTGGTGTCCTACTAGATATGTTACATGTTTTGACAGACATGAACTTTCAAATCATCAAAAGTTATATTTCATCGGATGCTAATTAGTGATTGGTGCATGGACGGTGTGTTTTATTAAATATCTTAGTAGAATGTTGAGTTGAGTGCAAGGATCATTCTAGGCTCATGTTTGATATTGTTTGTACCTTGACAGACATGTAGTATGATATTTACCGTTCTTTCACCAACTATGATGTAGGGTATGTAATTCAGGCAGTGGTGGAGCCAGACAAAAAAGTTTGGGGGTGGTCGTCATTAAAATAAACTAAAATGTAGGAATCATGTTGCATACAACGAATTTAAGTTGTAATAAATTTTGGTCTTCTTCTTGAAAACGAATCGATTTTTCAACTCTTCATCTTAACTTTTATGTTGCAAAGAAGAAAATTTATCAATTTCAACCAGTTTTAATTTCACTTTAACAATGTGTAATGAACAAGAATTGGCAAAGGAATCAATATTTCAAGGTATAAAAAAAATATTTTAAATGGGGGTGCCAGAGCCTATTGTGTAGTCAGTTTAATAGGATACCTCAACCATTGAATTAAGATTCAACGGTTCATATTTCACCTTCACCTCTGAATTGAAATACAACTCAAAATATAATCCAATGATTGAAGTGACTACATGTATTTTGATTGCAATCCAAGTTATGAACATTATGGATATATTATATATATAACACATTTATTTTTTTATCTTATATTTGCAAGAAATTGATTTCAAGATTCTAGTAGTCAATGATATTTTTTACATCATTTTAATTTAGTATTTTAATTTAGTGTACTCGTTTGAAAATGTTAAGAATAATGATAGTTAGTATAGTTTTGAGTAATTAGCTTATTCTTGTTCTCATTCAAACCTTTATGACTTTTTTCACTCTATTTCTCCTAATCCTCAAAATCTAAACATGGTACACAATATTGTCAATGTTCCCAAGTTTTAAAATTAAGTGACCGTGTAAGATTCAAAATATTATATATTTGGTACATTATCTATGACCTAACTAATTAGTTTGTGTTGATGGGTTAACAGGAGTATTTCATCAGGCACATAAATGGATATGCTTTGAATACAACAAGTGAGAAGGAACAATTAATAAAATTCATTGAGGCAGCTATAGAACGCAGGGTTTGTGAAGTGAATCATTGACTTTAAAGTTTAAACACTCAATCATTTACACTAATTTTTTTTATTCAAAATCTTTAACGCTAATACAGAACCAAAATAATTAATGGCCAAAATTATAGATAGAAAATTGTTGAATCCTCTACAGTCAGTTTTATGGTACAACAGACTATAGAGGATCCAATTTGTGAGTTCGATCTCTAGTTCCATTTTATTTTTTTAATAAATTTAGTGATGATAGAATTAAAAACTTTTTTTTTCTGATTTGAATTGTTAATTTAAGTTTTTACCTAGAGGTTTTTGTTGATGTGTCGTGTGTGTTAGAAGTCTCATATTAGATGGAGGACTAGATATTAAACATTATATAAGTGAGATTATGTCTTAAGTTTTTGATGAAGATGTAGTTTCCAAACTTATTTGTGTGATTATTCTTTGATCAATGTGATGATCCGCTCAAGTTTTAAGGCACCCTGGGAAGTTCCAACAATAATACCAAAGTGTGGTTTGACTTGGTGGGAAAGTGAGAATGGTTTTTGGTGTTTGATCAAGGATGTGAAGAGTCTCGTTATAAGTTATAAGTCTCACATTGAATAAAAGAATGGATGTTGAGCGATATATCTGTGAGAGAACTCTATATTGTTGAGTATTGCTCATATATACGCAAAAAAGGGGCAAGGGGTGGAGAAGGAGTTGAACTAGGGTAGTGTTGCGAAGCTCCCTCCATTTATCGTAAACTGGACTGTAATATTGTATATATTAGTTAATTCATCACAGAAATAAACATAACTTTAACTGCTTTATAGTCCCAAAGGTATGCACTATTTTCCGAACTACGAGAACAAAGATTGTGTCTCATTGTCTTTTGATTTTTATTTCTTTTCTACTTTTATACTAGTCGCTTCTTTATATCCTAATGTCCAAAGTTATGGGTGAAGATGTGACATCCTAACTCACTTGTATGATTTTTTTTTTTTTTGTCCAAGGTAATAATCGGCAGGCTCCCTTGAAAATTTCAAACAGTTTCTAACCATTAAATTGGTCTTTATTTTGGAAACTTTGTTTATATTATTTTATTTTTTCTTGTTTCTAACATGCAGAGTGTTAAACTAGAGTTGAGTGCAGACAACAGTGTTGGTTTCCTCTCTGACATATCACGAGTCCTCAGAGAAAATAGTCTTGTTATTGTACGAGCATTCATAAACTTGTTCTCTAGTTTAGTCTTTTGGAGAAATTTCATTCTCATGGTCTCAATCAATGGACTTAGATAAACATATATGTCGTATCTTGGTTGTCTTAGACCCAAAATCATCATAGATAACATAATGTATTTGCATATATTGGGAGAATGGGCCATGAACTATGTTACTATTAAATTTGCATATATCGATTTATTCAATATGTAGCAAATTCAAGCATATGGTTTCTTGACTTAGTCCCAAAATCCATATACAATTCATGAAGTTTTTTCCATTGTAAAGAATTAGTCAGATGACGAAGTTGACCGTCACATTTTCTCTCATCTTCATGTCATTTAATATTGTTTGTATCATTTACATCGATGGACAATCGTATTCCTCAAAATATAACGGATCAACATTCAAACATTTAACACGAGAATGGAGAGTTTTACAAAAACATATTGTATAAATTCATCTACTTCTTTCTCATATGCTTCACTCAAACATTTAGTATTCATTCAACTACAATTTGTGATTACTAATATACATCTACAAATTTTAAGTTAAAGGGTTAATTATAGTCAAACTTAGAGCATCTCCAACACGGATTTTATCATTGGTATCATTGGTTTTCAAATACTATGCTACTATTTCATACTTGTTTCCATCGAATCATATCTACTTGGAAATATGAGTTCTATAAAAAAGTGAAGACCGATATATTTAAGTTGTTGTTCCATACGAATATAACATTAATTATGCTTGCAATTAACCAACAAGAGAATTAAATAAGCTATTGTAAGATATGAGTTGCTTAAATTTAAATATGCACGACTGAAGTAAAAATATTGTGGATTGTATTAAAGTGATGTGGAAAAGTAGTACTCACTAAATGAGAGATAAATAACCTAAGATGGGTTACTTAAATTATATACACCCTCCGATCCTTTATATGTGACGTTTTTTGCCTTTTCACTACAACCAAGGCAGCTGATAAATAGCTCTCTCTTTCCTTGTCTACCCTTATTTAATCTAGTACTCCTTTTTCTAGATACCAACCATTTTGATTGAAAACAAGTATCCTTGGTATCAGCTGTTCATGTGATATAAATGCATCACGTTTTACAATTGCTATAGTGCTTGGGAAGCCTAAAAGACACAAGAAACTTTCATTACTAATCACGCTTTTTCTTTCAAATTTTTATTCTTTTGTTTCTGAAATTTTGAAAGGAGTAACAAATAAACTTTCCCTCCAACTTAATTTTTGATTTAAACTTCCCTCCAACTTTGTTAATCAAAATTTATCCTTCCCACCAAAACAAAATTAAAATCACCAATAGTTGAAATATATATATATATATGGCAGTTTGCAGAATTTAAAACTCATCAAATATGACTTCAAACATTACAAAATTTTCATTGTGTGATATAGATTTAAATGTTGAATTTACACCTTTGCCAGATCTTAATATTGATGCAGAAGAAATATTTTCTCATGAAGAGGCTGAAGAGTTCAACAATGATAATATTGGTATTGTAGTTGTTCATTTATGTGCAGTTAGCTTTGTCACCTTTGTAACACTACTAATTGTTGTTTTCTTATTCTTCTAGTATTGTTTTTTTTCCAACAATTAAATTGTGGCTGAAGAGTTCCACCATGTGCTTTGTCTTGTACTCCATCACATGAGCTAAATGTCTTCCACTATTTATTCTCCATACATATGTCATTACGTGAAACAATTGCGTATGAATGAGGATATGCCTTCATCTAACAATCACCAACACATGCGCTTTAATATAGATTTTTGAAACGATTTATTTTATGTGTACAGAAAAAAAAATAGGCTTATTTCATTAAGAATTTTTTTCTTAATATTGTGTGTTATATTGATTTATATTTTAGCATCTCACCATTTTATTTTTCATGCAAGGAGCAATTCAAGAAAATATTGAAGTCACATACCATGATTTGGACAATGGCATAGATATGAATTTGGGAGACAACATAGACCATGAGTTGGACAATGGTAAGTTATTTTTCTTTAACTCATTCATTAATAATTTTTTCTTAATATTGTGTGTTGAACTAATTTATATTTTAGCATCTCACCATTTTAGCATCTTACCATTTTATTTTTAATTCAAGGATCAATTCAAGAAAATATTGAAGTCACGGACCATGATTTGAACAATAGCATAGATATGAATTTGGGAGACAACATAGACCATGAGTTGGACAATGGTAAGTTATTTTTCTTTAACTCATTCATTAATAATTTTTTCTTCATTGTTGTTCAAAGAGTCTTTCATTATTTCTTCTTCTATGTTGCCCAATGAATTTTCCACTCTTTTTTCTCCATTGTTGTTCAATGATCCTTCCACTGTTTTCTCTTGTTTCATGGATTCTTTGGTTTGTTCCATTACATCTATGGGTAGTTCCTTTTTCATGGTTAGTGTACATATTTAAAGAGCCAAAATTGTGGATTTCCAAATTCTTGGAACAAGCCGAGTGCTATGGGTAGTACTCCTTGCATTTATTAGTAGAAAGCCTCGGTAAAATAATCTAACGGATGAATTGGATTAGGCTATAGTCATTGACTATGCAATTAATGTATAAAATGTGGCGATTTAGAGGTTAAGGGTATAATAGACATATTACAACTTTAAACTCTAAAAGTGACACTTATATAGGAACAAAATTTTTTCCCAAAAGTGACACTTATAAAGGAACGGAGGGAGTATAATATTGGATTGGATTGGCAGGGCCGGCCCAAAGCAAGAGCATCCAGGCCCATGGCTCAGGGCCTCCAAATTTTGGGGGCCCAAATTTTTTTTTTTTTTTATGCATATAAGGCCATAAAATGTTACATATATTTGTTTAGCGAAAATTTTAGAATTGTTGCGATGGTCCAGTGGTTGAAAGATATGTGCGTGGGCTTCTCATTCTCGATTCTACTTCCAGGAATTACTTTTTTATTATTATGTTTTTGCAATTAAGCATAATTGCATAAGTGTGCCTCCCAGCAAATTCTTGCAATTAAAATAAATGATAATATTTTTGAATTTTTTGTGCATTTTTTTATTGGAGGGGCCAATTTTTAAGATTGCATCAGGGCCTCCGGATTGTTTAAGACGACCCTATGGATTATGCTCTTAGTATGACCTTCTACAAAATTCTAAGACAACCCCTTTGCTTGCTGATGGATTAGCTGTTGATGGGAAAGTAAGAAGTTAACAACATAATTTTCAAATTCATTGGACCATCCACAATGAAGCTCCTCTATTTAGGTATTTAAGTGAGTCTCACATATAAACATCGTCTATTTTAAAATTTTTAATGTAAGTACCTGTAAACACTCAAAATTCGGATGAGATCTTCTAAAAAACCCAGAAATTCAAATGAAATAAATGCCTCAAAAATTGATCTTCCTTGTGAACCCATATGTTTTCTTCAAACCAAAATCTTCTAAAATAAAAAACTAAATCTAAAGGTTGGTTTATTTGCACAATTCGTCAAACCGCATCTTCATTCAAAAAATCAAAACTGAAACAAACTGATTTCAATTTGATTTTAATTTTGAGTTCGATTATGTGTTACAGATTCGTGTGAATGAGGAACAAGGAGGTTTTCGATTCCAATCTCCTCCATCTTTGTGTTTCGATTTAAGTTGGTGTTTTGATAAATTTTGGTGATGAGATGATGATGTTTGTTTTTTGTTTCTGGAATCTTTTTTCTAGTTTGTTTGAGAGAAAAAAATTATGGGTTGTTTGTGAGTGAGTGATGAAGATGATGTTGAAAGAGAAAATGAATCTTAATGGAGAAAATGATGCAAATTTAAATCGAAGAGAAAAAAAAAAACACGTGTTGATTTTATCAATTTGATAAATTCATGTTTTTTTTTTTTTGGTCTTACATGTGTATTTGGTTTTAATGTTGTGTTTTATTTGATATTTTATTTTTATAATTCTATGGTTTTTTCTATGTGATGAAGATATGAACATCATGAATGAAGAATTTGGGTTTTTTTTTTATTTATGAAAAAAAAATTGGCCATTGGAATTTTTGATGAATGTATGAAGATGATGATGAAGATGAGGAGGGAAGAAGATGAAGAAATGTTAAAAAAAATAGATGTTTGTGATGCAATGTTGGTCCACCTAATACATTTTGAGTTAAAGTTAACTGACATGGATCAAATTGTCTGACGGAGCATATTTGAGGGACCAAACGGAAATTTTTTAGAGTTAAGGGACCAAATTGAAAACAACAAATAAGTTAAAGGACCATTTATAAAATTAAGCCTATTTTTTAAAAGTACATAAAGCAGCCCCCTAAAGTGTTGTTTCTGGCTCCCCCGATGTCCTTCCTCATTTCAAGTTGTCTCAAAACTTCAAAACCATTTCTCAAAATCCCAAACTCCCAAAACTCGTTTCCAATATTTCCTTTTCCACCAAAAACCACTTCCAAAACATCATATTTCACAAGTTTCGAAATCATAAAAGTCCCAATTTTCCTTCTCTGCAGGAGGACATGGCGCCATCGTTTCTGGGAAAGCTATTTGATGCAGCTGCTCCTTAATAAGTATCTTCGTATTGTAATCAGCATTGTTAAACCGAATCTGAAAATAAAAATAAAAAAATGAAATGAGAATTTGTTTCGTCCAGAAGGGCCGATTCGGACGTGTGAAATACCAGCACAGAATTACTATTGAATCAAACCTGAATCGCTTCCAACTCTGGCAAAATAGATATATCTGAACAATCTTCCTTTGGCACACCGTCATCATCAACCAACTCTTCAGATTTTGGACCCTTCATAGACTTGTTATACCTTGAACGTGCATTATAAATCTGCTTGATAGTAATCCCATCGTCAGCTCTTCTTTTCTTCAAAGTCATAAGAATATTTTTTGGACGGACAGTGTTATTTGTCATCTCATGAACGAGTTTCATCTCTTCCTCGTTTAAACGGCCTGCAATAGGATTATCTTCTAAATTTTCCATCATCTCATGATTGTGTTTTCCACACATTACGGTAAGTTCCCATACACCAGAGGACAAAAAATAACCCCGCAATCTGAATGGACACTCACATTTTTTGAATCTTGTGTCTTGGCGATTCGAGTGCTTCTTATATACACCACTCCTTTTGCATTCAAGTAGAAGAGTTTGTGTTCCTCTATTATTTGACTTTGAAATAACAATACCAAACCCTAACTTGGTTGCTTCACCTCGAACCCATTTCAGCAGGTCATCTCGAGTAGTAAATTCTTTATCGGTGGCAAAGTGTTTAGCGAAATCAAGAGACTCATCGACTGGTTCAGCAATGTCAGGCTTCAAATCAGCAGAGGGATCCTCCATACCTGAAATGGTATCGTGTTCGTGAGAAAAATAGGCTTATACAGTAAGTACACATTCTGAGTTGGCCCATTTGGACCCTTTTTAAAATGAAAAGATTGGCTTATTCAAACGATACCAGTAATACGTAAAAACAAAACGCAAAAGAAACAATTAGAAGGAAATTAGAGTCACGTTTCATTTGCTTTCAAATGAAAATTGTGTAAATATAATCAATGGGATTATAGGAATGAGTAATGAAACACACATTTTGTAAAATAAGGGTTTTATTTAGAGTGATTTTAAATAAGAGTTGAAGATGACGGGTTTCAAATATATCATATATATGCTTTCGAGTGTTTGACATAAACTCAAAAATAACATAAACACTCAAAATTTGGCTAACAATATTCCTGTTATGACTACAAAGTTAATTACAAGTCATACGGCATCAACTTTTCAACAGGCCCAACCGGAAGGTTTACTAATAGACTAACATCAATTGACATACTTGATAACATGATGAAATCCATACTAAAAGAAGTTACGTATCAAGGCTGCATATTCATTTACCCAATTGAGAAAATTCACTAAAGAGAAAATCAACTTTTTTCCTAAATGCTGTTAAGAGGCAAATTAAAATTTGGCAAATGCAACAACTAAAAACATGTAAGAAAAACAATTTACATAAAATAAAAATGATACAGTAATAGTGACAAAATAGCACTATCGGGTTGAGTACTAAAAACCTGTGTTAAAGTTCTATAAAATATTGCTTTTCTAATATCCTGCATTTATAAAATTACAAAGCAAATCCCATTTTGCATTTGTAAAAATGAAGTTTAAAAATACAAAGCAAATATGATTCCACACTTATAAAAATGCATAGTTCTCTCTCCAAATACTTAGAAGAAAAAAAGAATACAGTGTTCAATGTGGCTCAAAAGTTCCTGGTGATATTTGATCAGCGCGTCCTGGTGAAATTTGATCAGCGCGTTCATGGAATATTGACACTTGATGTCATTTCCCTAGCTGTTCAGGCAATGCAAGCAAATTAACATTATCACCTTAACAAGCTGATTGTAGTTAATGAATTTGTTGATTTTTTTCAAGACTTTATCTCTATGCATAAAAAACTTACACACTCGACTCCTATGCCAAAATAAGAGGATCGATCAGACTCGAAAACTAAATAATTTACCAGAACATTCTTAATTTCCTTGAACCAAATTCATGAACAGAAAATGTTATTGTCTTATAAATTAAAGACTTGTACTGGAACAAAAGAACAAGGCACAACCAAATATAACACAAGGAGCATAACATTCTGAACCAATGTGGTTTTGGGTTTAATTAGCAAGAAGAGTTATTTTACACATGCTTAAAGAACAAATATAAGAAGAGAGCTAAATCTCATCCACAATCTACACTCTTTCAATATTCATTCTACAAACTTAATAATAAAAACACATGAAGTCTAAAACCAAGAAAAATATGAATAATAAGATGCAACAAAAGCTAAATATCAGCCAGAATCTACATTCTTTCAATATTCATCCAACAAACTTGATAATAAAAACACAGATTCTGAAACAAAGAATGATATGAATAATAAGATACAACAAAACAAAAACCTTACCTTTTGCTAGGGTAGAACAAAGAAACAACATAGATGCAAGAAGGGAAATGAAACCCAAAATTTTAAGTTTTGCAATTGCAAATCTAAACACCAAATTTGCGGAAATAAAACAAAATGAAAAACACGGAAATGACAAGTGTATTGTATCTTATTGGAAAGAACAACACAACAAAACAACGAAATCAAATATCAATAAGACAAATCAAGAAAACAACAATTCTACATGTGATGACGGTGAAGGACACAAGTGATTGTTGAAAAAATGAGATTCAAGTCCAAGGATTTCAGGTTTCACAGATATACATGAAAGGGATCAGAGTTAAAAACACCTTCTAAGTAGGTTAGTCAAATAACCAACTCAAAAAATGTTTCCACTAATTTCAAAACTTTCACCATACCACCTCATTGTTTAAAGAAGCTTGTAGAAACCGGTTTAAAAGCCTGTGCTAATAATTATGTTTTGCACTAGTATACATTTTTCTCTTCACACCAATTAATATTCGACAATGCCAAAAGTAAATTACATAAAAGTAAATAAAAGTGCCATGGAAATTGATTGTTCATTTCATCGTATACCAGCTAGTGTTGAATTTGTCTAAAATTAAATACTTTTACACAAAAAAGAACAATTGATCGGAGAGTGAGAGTACAACTACAGACGAAAGCAATCTTCTGTATTTTAATATAAAAACAAAACGAAAACTAGAAAGAATAATCTTAAAATGGTTTTATTTTACAAACTTAAAGAATGCTGTCCTTCCTTTAAAAAAAAAAAAAAAGAATGCTGGCCTAAATTGGTTTGTATTGCATATAATTTGCAATAGACAAATAAGCTCAATGAGGCTAAGCATGGACTTGAATTTCAAAACGAAAATATATGAGAATCACTCCAAACTCGGTAGCACCGACACGATACCGACAAGTATTATTAAGTTCAATTAAATCATTTTAAAAATTTAGCAATGTTGACATGTAAGTGTCGTGTTTGGTGTCTGTCTATGTGCTTCATTCATACAACTTTTGAAATATTTCACAATTGAAGTACTAAGATCATGCATGATATATGAATGTAAAACAAATTGAAAAGTAATTACATAATTACATTGGATATGAAACTAGATAATGCATATAGTCAAAACCCTAACATTTAGATCTAGAAAAATGGAATAAGACAAAAACCCTAACAGCCGACAAGAAAAAACAAACAAGGTGTAAATTTAGGTGAAACCAAACTGTGTTAGGGATTTAGGTTTTAACAGAGACAAGGGAAAGGAAAGTGAATTTTTACCTGATAAGGGTTGACGGAGAAAATGTTTGTGTCGATCCGTCATAGTCACGGATATGTTCTTCTTCCTCCTGCGTCGCGTCGCGTGTGCCGTCAGTAGAAGGAGGATTGAGTGCGATAGGGTTCGCTTAACTGAATGAATGAAGAGAGGAAAGGGATTCGAGATGATGGGCTTCGCGCCTTATGTTTTTGTTTTATGTTTTTAGGCTAAATTACAACAACATCCTTTAAATTTAGGGTGTATTTGTTTCAAGTTTACTAAATTTATTTCTAGGAATAACATTCCTTAGAATATAAATATGGGAATTTTATTCCAGCGAATTTAGGAAAAATATGTTTGGTTAACTTTATAATATTTCTAGGAACCATAAAAATAGGGATTATAATAGGTAAACTATTTATGAATTTATTCACATCTCCATGGGAACTTTATTCCACCATTTTCCTTGGGAAATTTTTTCTATTCCCAGGAACATTTTATACCCGGGAATAAAATTTAATAAACTTGTAACAAACATAGGCATATACATTCCTATTATTTTATTCCCGGGAATCAACAATTATAACTTGAAACAAACACACCCTTAAGATTGTAATAGATTAACATTTAAGTTATTTTAGTGACAAGTAAATTTTTAAGTTTGAGATTTATAACATAGGGTCTTGTTAACGACTGCATTTGCGGTACTCTTTAAACATTCTAAAATAAGCAATAATTTTTTAAAAAAGTTAAATGTTTCGATTTCCAATATATTGATTATACACTTTTTCATAAATAGTTACTGCTTATAAGTGTCTCGGGAGCACTCGTTAACATTTTTCTATAACATATTATTCATATAAATTATTTTGTTCACACGTAAGTCTTTTAAGTTTGAGATTTGTAATAGATTGTTCATTTAAGTTATTTTGGTTACACATAAATCATTTAAGTTTGTAAACATTTTCGATTTAGTCATTCTACTACATCATCGTTTTTGTAATGTTTGGTTAACATAATGACTAAATTAAAAATGTTTACAAATTTAAAGGACTTATGCGTGACAAAAATAACTTAAAGAACAAATATGTTACAAACCTCAAACTTAAAGAACTTATTTCAGTTATGTGTGACCAAAATAACTAAAAGAATTAATCTGTTACAAACCTTAAACCTAAGGATCCCTAGGCTAATTTAGCCAAAACGTTTACAGATTTGGACTTATATGTGACCAAAATAACTTAAATGACCAATCTGTCACAAACCTCAAACTTAAAGGACTTATGTGTACCAATTTATTACAAACCTCAAACTTAAAGGATCCTGGTGTAATTTAGACTTTTTTTATATTGGTCACGTTAAAATTTGCCTTATTTCAGGGAAATAAGTGGGGTGTCTTGATTCGAACTTCGTTCCAGCATATATAAATAACTAGCGGAAAGACAACATTCAAATTTCCTCACTTTTTACCATTTGTTTATTGCATTGAAATTTTGAAATTATAAACAATATTTAAGGATATAATTAGAATTATGGGTGTTTGTGGTGCGGATTAGTTTGGTTTTAAGGATAAAAGTCATCTTAATTGCGAATAACATGCAATTTGGTTTAGATTGGTTGAATTTTCAAATAAAAATCAAATGATCAATACAAGAGAGAATGCCAACTTGTGAATTGGTGTTATGTATGACAACCTTAACAAGGTTACGAGCAACCATATTAATCTCTCTCCTAAAAAACTTGACAAAAGAGTTGTTATATTACATGATAAATTACTACGACATATGCATACAATGGAACATACCTAGGTTTATCATTGACTGACAAGTTAAAAGAGTCCACGACATCCTTCAAATTTAGAGAAAGATAACTTGTTTGAACTCTAACCCACTTCCACTCGATAATTACCCATAAGCCCGAAGACTCGTCCTCCTTAACATTCAAAATGTACCCTTAAACATTTCATACTCGTCCCTTAATCAAGTCTCAATTTCAACCTTATTATGTTGCTAAAAAAGGCATGTTGATATCCCATCCAATGAGCATGTGTGAGGTAGTGATACTTGAGGCGGACGAGGGCGAAGAATGGTCGCCAGTGCGCAAGGCATGATAATATGCACTCATGGAAGCTTCTAGGAAAACCGAATCACATCGAAATGAGAGGGGATCCTGAGGTTGTGTATGTATGAGATTGCATGATTAAAGGAAGGCTTGCAAGAATTGTTTGGTACTAGCTATACAAACAAGATGCATCTTCTTTTCGATAGTCTATTCAATAAGAACTTCACTGTTAAACGTGCTTGACTTGGAGTAGTCTTTGGATGGATGACATTCTGGGAAGTTTTCCAAAAAGCATGCGAATGAGGATGAAGCACGCTGAAAAGACTCTTGTTTGTTTGTAAGGTCAGTCATCATTGCTTAAAGTCATTTAGGATGTTACAAGTGGTATCAGAGCAAACCTCTCCCGGTACGATGTGGTTCGGAGACAAACCAAGCAGAAGCTGGTGGGCATGTAATACCCGAGGCTGACGAGGACACGGTGCGTGGTCGCCGGTGCACAAGGCATGACAATGTGTGGCTCCTAGCAACTTCTAGGCAAATCGAATCACATCGGAATGAGAGGGATCATGAGGTTGTGCAGGTATGGGACTGCATGGTTGAAGGATAACTCATAAGAATTGTTTGGTACTACCTATACCAACAAGATGCATCTTCTTTTCGGTAGCTCATTCAATAAGAACTCCACAGTTAAGCGTGTTTGGCTTGGAGTAATCTTTGGATGAGTGACCCATTTCTAATACACCAGGTTTCATGTGTTATGTATGTCGTGGGTTGGCATGTCACCCTATATATAGATGATGTTTAGGGTTTTAGGGTGTCGACCAATTATTATATTCCTCATATTTTACCTATTTAGTTCGTCTCTTGAGCTGAAGGTGCATGCATTATTATATGTAAGGGTCGGGTTCGAATCTCATACACCCTACTTATTTATCTTGAAAAATATAAATTCTAACTACTAGACTACTTGAAGAAAAAAAAAATTGTGACAATCCAATATTGAAATTTTATGCTGACCTCTTTGTAAATTTTTTAGAGCCAAAATTGCTTATTTGTCGGTTTATTTGTCCACTCGTGTATGTACTTAATCTATTTGTCAAAAATATTAATTAACTGTTGTTTAATTTTCATTATTTTATATTTTTTTAATAATATTATTTATCTATTTGACTCCTTTAAAAAGAAAAAAAATCCTATTTGACTCGATTTGTGTAAATTATTTTTCATCTATAGATGAATAAGAACAAAGAAGATGCATAAACATCGGCTCAAACATTTAACGTTTTTTGTTAAAAAAACCATTTTACGTTTGGAAGGGAAAAGAAAGCACTTGGTACTGTGTATCAGAATATTCTATATACCTCAAAATAAATAAATGATTCAGTGTCTTTATCCCAAAGCCATTACTTCCATTACCTGCCACTGGCCATTGCCAGCAATTTTTCATTATTCATATTTAGTTAGAATTTGCTAATTTGTTTATAGTTGATTTGTCAATGCCCTAGTAGTGACCCATTAACTAACAAGAATTAATGTAAAGGAAAACTTCACTCCTATCTTTCCTTTGGTTTCTCCACTTTCGAATGGGATGTCATCATCATTTGATAATAATAAATCAAACTCTCCCAAGTTGACACGATAAGCTTGTTAAATGCGTACTTAGGACGACATTATTATGATTTGAATATTAACAAAGCAACCTCTCCAAGGTTTAGTATATTAGTTAAAAAAAATTACTATCTTAGTTAGATTCAAGATTTTGAGTTCGACCTTAGCTAATATATTTAGGAGGAGGTAAATGAATGTATATTCAATTATAAATTTTGAAAGTCTTCTATGCCAAGACTATATACGTTTTACCATCACCCTAAGTTTCTTTGTATTTTTTTTAACAAAGTAAAGTAACCTTGGTACCAAGATTACGTCATTTGTATTTTTATAATAATATGAGAATGAGTATGTGATAGAGATGAGAGTATGAATGCTATAGCTGTTTTATTAAACAAATATTTTATATAAGATTTTTTAAGAAGTGAAGATTTCAAGAAAATCAGTTTTGTTATTATTTTGAAATGTAATTTTGAGTAGGTTCTAAACACTAATTATGAGAAATTGCGTGAAATAGCTTCACATTATGAGTGTTTTTTCAAAATTTTATTATTCAAATAAAGTTGTAGTAAAAGAATGAATACTTAAAATAACTTTTAAAAAAGCTATTTAAATCGATTTCTCATTTGAGATCTTCTTTAGAAAATTCTTTTTTAAAAAACTTATAACAAAAATATGATACACTTTAAAGATCATTTTAAAAAAAAAATTTGTCACATAAAGTATGCATGAGTGGTCTCTCATGCATGCAGAGAGTATTTTTTTTGGTGGTCAATGTTTAAACCTCAGACCTTATGCATTGTCCATACCAACTGAGTTAAGCTCACGAGAACATGTATGTAGAGAGTATGTGTGAGTGTTGTAATCTTCCAAATACTAAATTTACTTGCTAACCGTGGATTTAAATTCATTAAAAGATATCACCACATATAACTTCTACTACCTCTGTCCCTAAATATAGTAGCCTTTTGAAAAATTACGGAGATTAAGAAAGTTGGTTGTAGTATTAAATTTGTATATAATTACTATTGTTTTTATAATTTTATCCTTAAGAGAGAGAGTTAATTTATGTTTTCAACATAATATTTATTGTTGATTGAAGAAAAAAATGCAAAATAAATAAGGGTACGTTGGTAAAGAAATAATTAATGTACTTAGAAATACCAAAGGGGTCTTATAAAAAGGGACATTTTTTTTTTCCAAAAGAGTCTTATAATTAGGGACGGAGATAATATATTTTTTTTTTTGAAGAACTTCTTTTTTTTTTTTTTAGTAAGTTCTCATAAAAATCATTTTAAAAATATACTCAAAATTACTTTTTTGAATCTATATAGTAAACAAGCTCATCATTTATCATATCAAAGGTAACTCACTCACATTTTATGTCAGACGGTATTTCAAAATACATTATCTTTTGTAAAAATACATGCAAGAAATCTTCGTGTTGGATACCCGTATTAAAATGATAACACATATATCATTCATCTTAGCTGATAAAGTCACTCAAATTTTATGTTAACCTTATTTCAAGTAAGATTATCCCTCATAAAAAATATGTCAGGCCAGAGATCTAAAAAAAATACTCAAATAATCAAACTCACGTTACTAGGGTCAGCCTTATGCAAGAGTAACAAGACCCTTTACACCGTATTAAAATGATAACACATATATCATTCATCCTAGCTGATAAAGTCACTCAAATTTTATGCCTAACCTTATTTCAAGTAAGATTATCCCTCATGAAAAATATGCCAGGCCAGAAATCTAAAAAAATACTCAAATAATCCAACTCACGTTACTAGGGTCAGCCTTATGCAAGAGTAACAGGACCCTTTACACGTGGTCTCAAACTTTGAGAGGTCTCAAAATTTGAAAGAAAAAAACTTGTATCTATGAACAAAATCCATCACTAAATATTTTTTTTTCGCGTGCAAAAGTCTGAAAAACAACAATGCATAATTGATTTTCTTTACACTAGTTAATTGAATTTTATTTTTGGATTAAATCTAATTTTTTCATTTTAATTCATATAAAAAATTTCTTGATTTTAGTTTTAAATGTTTTTCATCACCATTTTTGATATTTGCTTTTAAGTCAACTCATATGTATTATTTGAAATTTTTAATGAATTTTTGAAAAAATGTTTGAAGTGTTACAAGATTCTCTCCAAAAAAAAATATTTTTTTTTAACAAGCATAGATTAAATAATAAATTAAGCGCTAAAAACATAAAAATTTATATTTAATTCATTTTTTATTAAAAATAAATAAATTTTGCAAGAGCTTTTTTTTTTAAGGAAAATTTTTCAAGAGCTAGTTATATAATGTACTACTAAACATGATTGTGAAAAAATTTAAAATTTAAAATGATAAACGCGAGTTGACTTAAATTTTTTAAACGATATACATGATTTGACTTAAAAACGGATTAAAAGTGGCAATAATGTTTTTTAAGAGACTAATAGTCGAACATAAATTTTAATTTAAAGAAATTAAAACAAAAAATTAAAATGTTTATAAGGATCAAAATCATATTGATCCTTTTATTTTTTACGCACTAATAAAAAAATAGGAGGAAAAATTGTTCCAAAAAAAATATAGGAGGGAAAAAGAAGAAGAACCTATAAAAAAAAAAAGGAAAAGAAGAGGATGAAAATCAATAGAAGAAAAAACTTTGAACAAGAGTAAGAGTAACGTTGAAAATTAATTACCATACAGAAACAATAAATTTATATATATTTAATAAAAATAAATTAACGTTTTCCCTCTATTTTCTCTTTCTTCCAACTATTTTCTCTACCTTTTCCGTTGTTGCAAGATTCCTTCAACCTCTTGCAACAATTTCAACATCTTCATCTTCTTCTCACACATACAAGCTTCAATTCTACCAAAAGTTGAAGCTTTTTCATACATGATTTGGTTAAGAATTTAGTATATTGAACGGTGATTGATTCTGGGATCTGGCAGAAGCAGAAACGTGTGGATCTCTGCAAATTCTGCACTTTTTTCCATCTGGGTATTGTTGATTTGGGTTTCTAATGGGTAGTTTGAGATACAAGGCAGGATTGTTTCTTATAGGTACTGTTGTTATCATTTGGGTCTCCTCTGCTGAAGTCACCCAGGTAAATTTTTCATCTTTTCTTAACCATGATGTAAATTATTTAATTTTCTCCTAAGTTTGGTATTATTGCATAATTTGTAGTAGATAGATAAATGTGATTTTGTGTTTTTTTGTTATATTTTTTAGGCCCTTAAGTTTAGTACTAGTTC
Source organism: Medicago truncatula (assembly GCF_003473485.1). Classification (NCBI taxonomy): domain Eukaryota; kingdom Viridiplantae; phylum Streptophyta; class Magnoliopsida; order Fabales; family Fabaceae; genus Medicago; species Medicago truncatula. The sequence goes on from NC_053042.1 coordinate 2,679,239, forward strand.
AATTCCATTTAATGATTATGGAGCTTAATTATGTCATAGTATATAGGACCTTATTGTTAATTTTACTACAATCATTTAGGAAGCTGATGTATTTGAGAGATGGATTTAGGTTGATATGGCTTTGCTTCATGTGACTTGATTTGGAAGCTTTCTATACATCATAAGATTCAATCAATTTTTTTTTTTAAACTCGGTATCCGGACTAAGGACTAACTAATCTTGGGGACAAATCCCACCGTCTATTAGTAGGGACTCAATCGAAATTAGGGCAACGCTCTGTATGGACTGGCCGTCTCACCCAACACATAAATTGTTGGCACTTGGGGGATTTGCACCTGAGACCTAGAAAGGAGCACCCTCCTAGGTCCCAAGTATTCACCTCGAGGCCAACCCAAACCCCGGGGGTTTCAATCATTTTCTTATACATACACTATTTTAAAGTTTGTGTTTTTTCTATAAAGGTCGTGTGAGATCGAAAGCTCTGTTGGCTAAGAATGATTAGTTTACGATATAGCTAACCTTATGACCCAATGAGATTGACTTATTGGAAGCATGCTTGGTCCACAAGTGGAGAGGATGTGTATAGGGATACTTAATAATTGGAGGTCCTGGTTCGATCCCATGTAAACAATAAGTTCTTTTGAGAGAGGTCTTACCCCTTTTGCTCTGTTAGTCTTGAACAGGATTACCTTTGGTAGGATGATACCTGTGGATTTGATCCCCAAAAATGCAGTCCTCATTGCTTTAATTTAAGGGATTATGTGAATTGTATTTATATGTAATATGTCATTGCGGTGCTCCATTGTTCCAGTTATATGTTGCATAAGTCAAGTTATGTCTTACGTATGTGGACCAGAGGACACTGCGTTGTCTAAGCTTGAAGGTTTATGTTTTCTAAGTTGATAAGTTTGCTTCAATTAGTATAGAATTTCAGTATCTAAGTCCTCATCTAAGCACGGTTGGAGATTAATTTGTTGAAAATGCCATTGCAATTTGAAATTCTGATCAAGTGGTATCTTTTATTGGACACCATAGCATGCAGTGTGCTAATATCCAAGCTTTATATCATGAATGATTATCTCAATTAAAATTTTCTGCGCAGGATATTTATACCGATTATAAGCAGCCATTTGTGGTGACATATCTTGGAGCTTCTCTCATGGTACTTTACCTCCCAATAGCATTCATTAAGGATTGGTTCTATAACTTTCTTAAACACCGCTCTTCTAAAAGTGGAAAAAATGCAGAAAGCGGCAATGGAATGCAGAAAGACTTTGAAATGGAACTAGGGAATGTGGTTCGAAAAGACAGTGATATAGACCTTTCAACTCTTGGAGAGATAGCACCATTGGTGGCTAAATATAATGAAACTAGTTTGGCAAAGGAAGAAAAAGAACTTACTACAAAGGAAATTGCTACTTATGGATTTTACATTGCACCTATCTGGTTCATAACAGAGGTAAGTAACTCATGATTGAAACATGTGTATCTTTGTTATTTATTCTGGTATATGACATCATATAGGAAATGTAATGTGTTATTTTATTGTTGTATTTTGTCGCTTTCAGTATCTATCAAATGCTGCTCTTGCACGTACTAGTGTTGCGAGTACAACAGTATTGTCATCTACTTCAGGACTCTTCACTCTTTTCATCGGTGTATTAATGGGCGAAGACACTTTAAATATATCAAAAGTAGTTGCTGTCTTGGTCAGCATGACCGGAGTTGCCATGACAACTCTGGGCAAAACTTGGGCCGCAGATGACTCGCAATTTAATGCTTCGTAAGCCCTTTCTATCTCTTTGATGACCAAATTCGCTTCGTTATTCTAATTCCAGTTTTAAGATGTCAAACAATTTTTCTAGTAGGAGATAGTCGTTTTGCATCCTTTACTCTCTGAGCTGGTTTACAAACAAGCAACATTATTTTTAAAATATCTGTTCAATAAAAAACATATAATTATGTATCTTTTGTTAGTATAATGTAACGAAGATGTCTTGTATCTAGATGACAATTGTGTCTATAGTTGATAAGAAGCATCAATGATGTATCTGAGAAGTATAGGTGGAAATATTTTTAAAAGGAATTCAACAATATTGGATACTTTCTTGGGATGTTTGTGAAGTATTAGACACGATTTGGCATCGGATACTTGTCAGATACCTATACTTTGATTTTTTTTTTTTTTAAGTATTTGTGCTTCATAGCTTACAAACCTATATGACTATATCCCTAATATAATTGATCCCTTTGTATGGCATCACATTGAAAATCGGTGTCTCCTCACATGAGTATATTAATACACATGTCATCCATTATGTTGATAGAGATAGAGGGTATAAGAGAAAGGTATACAAAGCATAGCTAATGTTTTAGTTATGGTGCAAAATATTAAGGAGTCAAGTTGCTATCTTGCATGCATTATCACGAGCTTGCTCTTTGTAATACTATTTTTTTGGGCATTGACAGTTGATATTTGTGTTCAGCAATGGACAGCGCTCTCTTGTTGGAGATCTTTTTGGCCTTCTCTCAGCCATGTCATATGGTCTATTTACTGGTTAGACAATGTCTTAGCTGTTTCATTCTGTATTTCTTTTTTCGAGATAATCTAGATGAATAATGACACAGCTTCAACATTAATTTTGCAGTTCTTCTTAAAAAGTTTTCTGGCGAAGAAGGTGAACGGGTTGACGTGCAAAAGCTGTTTGGATATATTGGATTGTTTACACTTGTAGCGCTATGGTGGCTTAGTAAGTTTTTTTTACACACAATGCTTTTGTAGTTACTTGCCAAACTCGACTTATATGATCACAATCCTTTTCATTTGCTCCTCTAACTTAGTTTTTGTGTTTTCACACACTCATCAACAACATTTCAATAGTTTTTTTATAATAAATTGATGCGCATTAACCAGTGCCAACTTCGGTGGGCTAGTTTGGCTTCTTCAAATAAAATTGATTCGCATTAACTGATTGCTAATTTTCTTTTTTCTTTTTGCTCAGTCTGGCCATTGTCGGCCTTAGGAATTGAACCTAAGTTTGCGATTCCGCACTCTGCCAAAATGGATGAAGTGGTTATTGCAAATGGACTTGTTGGAAGTGTTCTCTCAGACTACTTCTGGTACATGAAATAAATTTGAATAATTTACATGCGCACAGAGTTATGCAAATTCTAAAATTCGAGTTTATTTGATCTACCACCCAGGGCACTCTGTGTCGTATGGACAACTCCCCTTGTGGCCACTTTGGGCATGTCACTCACCATTCCTCTTGCTATGATGGCTGACATGGTAATCCATGGTCGCCATTATTCTGCGTTATACATGCTTGGATCAGCTCAGGTATGGTTGTCACTAAAACTACATGCAATTTGATGTTTTCTCAGCTTTCAGTTTGCAACAGTGGCCAAACGGAGGATCATTCTTTCATTTTTTCCCAACAAAAAGCATAATAGTAGAAATAAAAAAAATCCTATTTACCTCTTGGTGTTAAATGTTTTGTTGGTTCCATCGATGTTAGGATAATTTATATATGCATTGTTGATGTTTTGTTGGTTCCATCGATGTTCGGACCTAGGATAACTTATGTAGCACCAGCACTTCATATTGAATGCATGTTTGATGTCAGACACAACACCAACGCATGCGGTTTCACATTCAATCACTTTCATTTTCTTTAAATTATTACTGGTATCTATGTGTCTGGTTGTATCTTGTGCCCAGTGTCTGTTTCAACGATTCATAGGTTAATACAAATGTTTTATGTGTTTAATTCTATTTGTTATTTCTTCCTTTGACTTTATACATGCTAATTCCCCTGTCATCTAGTTATAGTTAATGATTTACAAAGTGTCAAAGCCTAGGAAATTTTGTCTAGATTAGACCAAATTGTCAACTGGCTGTTAACTCATATTTGAAGCTTCTAGTTATCAAAATATTCAACGTTTTTTGTTGACATGTTGATGGAATTGTTTTGGCATTGTGTTTACAGGTATTTGCTGGGTTTGTGATAGCAAATCTTTCAGATTGGGCGACAAAGAGGTTGGGATTATAACACATGATGTTTTCTTGATTAGTTTGGGGCAACACTTATTCTTTTTTTGGTTGATTATATTTCCACTACTCAGATTGAGTGTCATAGCATGAGTCACACAATATGTTGAAAACCAAAACCATGATCTTGGTTTTTTTTTGTTGTTGTAATTTTCAAGGAAAGCAACAAAAGAGTGTTGTTTCCATGATGTATTTGTTCTGTGTATATGATTTTCTTCTATAGCGAGTTCTTCTTTGTTGTAATCATGTCCAAGATGAGAGATGCTAGCCAATAATGTAACCAATCATTGTTATATAATTTGTAGCAACACGACTAAATGTGTTCTTGAATTGAACAATTGAGAATTTGACTTAGCAGTATAGAAAGTAAGCGTTCCATGAACAAAAAGCAATTATAATGATCCAAAGATGAATATTGGCAAAAGGGTATAATGTACGGAACACAAAAAATTGAAACATGTTAAATGAATTTTTTTTTTTGTCAGGTAGTCTAGTGGTTAGAGTTCACATTTTTTAAGGTGAATAAGTGGGGTGTCTGGGGTTCAAACCCCGACCCATGCATATAATAATGCATGTCTCTGCCAACTAAGCTATGCTCACGGGGACGTGTTAAATGAACTTTATCCCGAAAGAAGACAAAAATTTAAATAGGGCAGTTTCACAGGCCTTATTGTATCCAATACGTGAAAGTAAACTTATTCATAAATGAAAGAAATTACTTTTAACTCAACATTTCACAAATACACAACTAACACTCCTTCGAGAATGAAATACTATAAGTAAAAATATTTTTATATTTTTGAAATGAAATAATGTAAGAAGTTAACAATTTCTCTCATATTTATTGATAGTATCTAAACTAAACTACTCCTCGTTTAATTAAACTTTTTATATTTCAAATGATTTGATTTATTTAGTTATGGATAGTGATGCTACTTTTTTTGGTGTTGTATAGATTAAATGTGATCAACTTTCTTTTCTAATTCTTTCAAAAAAAAAATAAACTTTCTTTTCTAATATATATAATTTGGTCATTGTTGCTTATAATTGATTATACAACTATAGAACATACAAACAATAAATAAGTTGCAGTAATAGAGTGTAGAGTAGAGAATAGTGCAGCCAGATTTATATTGGTTCGGCTACCAACCATTTTATGGCGGACGTCCTACCTTCAAGGTCAAGTAACGTTATTCCACTTGGTTACGATCTGGTTATATCAATGCACAACTTTGACGTCACTTAAAACTTGATATTTTAAAAGTATTTATTGAATGAAGACATCTTTTTATATTAACATTTGTTTTTTATACATTAATACAAAATTATGATCAAAGTAGAATTGCATGTAAGATAGAATTCATGACAAATTTATGTTAGATTGATCGAACTTCTTTAGCTTTAAAATACTATATTACTATTATCATATTTTTATCCATAGCGAAGTGACAAACACCATCTGAAATTCACACACACAACGGTAAGATTTAAAGTTCGAATTCGAATGAAAATATTCAACCCAACAATATTGATATTGGTAGTTGAGTTAGGTCTTACAAACAACTATTTTTTTTTTATAAGTCCTTTTTCACATATATTAAGAATATATTTTTAAACAACATATATTTAAAAAAATATAGTGTGTATATATATATATATATTTTGTCAATGTATATTTTGTATATGACTATAAGTCTATAACTTTTTTTTTTAAGGAATAAGTCTATAATTATTTGTCCCTACTCCTTTGTGTATAAACAAACGTGACTAATATTAACGTTTCCTATTCCAAATAAATAATAGTTTTTTTTAGAAACCAACATAAATAATAGTAATAATTAGAGATATATTTAAAATAAAAATAAAAAATGTATGTAAAAAATTTATACTAAAACTTATATTTAATTAAGTATAGTTTTTTAATAGGGTATGTGTATATACAAATACAAGGTAATATCGTGTAAATTTAAGAGATTTCCATACCGTTTTCATGATTAAAAGTTTTTGAAATACCAGTTCTTGATTGTAGTCAACAGAAAGTAAAATAGTACTAATAGTTATAACTTTTTTCTTTTTTGTTAATATTACTTTATTTTTTTATCCATAGGAATACTAATAATGATATACCATTTACCTTTATTTTATTGTTTTGATAAAAGTGCACAGTTACCTTCCTACAAAATAAAAAAAAATCTTTGAAAACTCTCTCTCTTGTACGTTTTGTTTGTTAGTATCACTGTAGCAGTAACAGAGAGTTGAGGATTTGCATAAATATCAATTGGAATCGTGAACTGATCAATCTCAGCGATGGATACATTACCAACAACATCGTCGTCGAAGCGAGGTGGAGGAGGAGGAAGATCAAAAATCGTTCAAACATCAAAACCTTCCCTCCTCTTAGCTTTCTTCTCTTGCGTCGCTTGGCTTTACGTCGCCGGCAGGTTCCGTATTCCGATCCGATTCTCATTCATTTCAATTCGATTCATCTTAATTTCTGCTATTTGTTTTCAATTTTTTTTCATCTGAAACACTAACGGATTCGATTATAATGAAAAATGTGCTAGGTTATGGCAAGATGCTGAGAATCGGAATTTACTTGCTAGTCTTCTCAAAAAGAACTCATCACAGGTTTTTTTTTTTTCCTTTTCTTTTCAGTTCTAATTTTCAAATTCATTTTGTTTGATATCAGTTTAGTTGCTGATTTTTATGATTGAATTTTGAAATCCATATTGTTTTCGCCTTTTCGGATATGAAGCACGGACACAACAACATGTCGACACAAGCAATAATTTAGATGCTGATTTTTTTATTTACAGTAGAGTATTTATGATTTATGATCTCTATTGCACTAACACTTTTGATCGAAGGCATGTTCGGTGTTGGACATGTATAAGTACTGTCCAACACCGAAACGAAATTAAATTTGATTAAGTTATTTTCTCAAATTATTATCGGTGTTGACGTGTCTATGTATGTGTTAGTGCTTTATATAGTTTACGACTGAATTTTGAAACTCATGTTGTTTTTCGGTCTGCTATTTTCATTTTTAGTTTATCAACTTATGATATTGTGGTTTATTTTTTGTTGCTAGAGGCCTAAGGTTCTTACGGTGGAAGATAAGTTAATGGTACTAGGGTGCAGGTAATTGTGCTCTTTTTGTGTTAACTTATTTTATATATTTTTTTAGATTCGGTTGATTTGTCGTTTTTGGTGATATTTAGTTTGATTTTGTTGGTGTTGTCAATTGCAGATCGCGTAAAATAGTACTCACTTTGTTCCTTTTTAGTTGTCATTTTAAGGCATTTCATACATACCAAGACAACAAAAATATTGTTACTTTTGATGACTATTTATCTTTTTTCTCTGTAATAATAATCTTAATCATTTATCATCTCGTCAACATCTATTCCTATCTCTCGGTAAATAACTATGGGTATTATTGACCAACCAATAAATAGGAATGAATAATTTCTTCAAATACAACAATTAAAAAGGAATAGAGAGTAGTTTGTTCAAATTCCATTGCACTACATGATATATTTGATATTTGACAACACTGGTTTTTATGATGTTGTTTTGTAAGGGATTTATGTGTATGTTGTTTATTAGGGATCTGGAGAGGAGGATTGTGGAAGCTGAGATGGAATTGTCGTTGGCCAAGAGCCAAGGGTACCTCAAAGGACAACGGCAGCAAACTGGTTCTTCTGACCGTAGGCTTCTTGCTGTTATTGGAGTATATACTGGATTTGGAAGCAAACTCAAAAGAAATGTATTCAGAGGGTCTTGGATGCCTAGAGGTATGTTTGGAATTCGGTTGAAATTCACTAGTTCATGTAAATTTCTGTGCTTCAGTCGTCTTTTTTTGGTTACGAAGGAGGTTTAAGACTTTGTCTGGTGAGAGGGAGGGTAGGCTAAAGTAGAGGCAAATTGGCCTTGGTGAGACTTGATCTTAGGTTCAATGCTCATTTGCTTGATCTCTCCTGATATCAATTATGTTGGCTGAAATGCAAACGTTGATTAATTGGAATTTAAATTTGGGAGTGACTTTATGCCTCTTAATTTGAAATTGTGTGGGATTTTCGCATTTATACTTTGATTTTGATGGTTTATACTTTATACTATTATAAAAAATTTGGGAGTGACTTTCTTAGTTTCTTGAAGATTTGGTTTTAATTTATACTTTGATGGTTTATTGCCATTTTCATGATTTCTAGTTTTCTATCTTTGCTTCCCTAGGATAAGTTTTAATATTTTATCTAGCAAATGTTAAAGATATAATGCGCCACAGGCATTGTGTTAAAACGCCTTGATAATTTTGTATTATTATTTTGTTTATATTTAGGTCATATTATATTGTACATGTGTTTAATGTAACTTTTTCATCATAGTACTGGTTTAGTGAGATTTTTCAAAAAAAATAAAAGTATTGGTTTAGTAAGTCATTGCTAGGTTTAATATATTAGATGTGTTTTTTTGAATAATGAGAACGTAAACAGTTGGTTTACCTCTAGTTTTTTGTGATTCTCAAAGAAGGAAATTTAATTGAGTTGTTCATATTTAGGTCATAGTATATTGTACATGTGTTCAATGCAACTTTTTCGTAATAGTACCGGTTTAGTGAGATTTTTCAAAAAAAAAAGTATTGGTTTAGTAAGTCACAGCTAGATTTGATATATTGTATATGCTTTTTTGAATAATGAGAACGTAAACAGTTGGTTTACCTCTTGTTTTTTGTGTTTCTCTAAGAAGGAAATTTAATTGAGTTGTGCTGTTATGATTGCTTTGAACTAAGACTGAGAACCTAATATGAAGTTACACAAGAGACTCAATGTTAACTTCAAATTGACATTTTTATGCGTCTCGACTAGTACGCTGGGTTTGATTCTGTTGAGTATTATTTGCATGGTTATCCTTTTAGGTCAGTTATATATCACTGACATTTTCTCTTCAAATTTCTGGCAGGTGATGCCTTGAAAAAACTTGAAGAAAGAGGAGTGGTCATACGTTTTGTAATTGGTCGGAGGTTTTTCCACGCACTTATCCATACTGGCTATGATATTAATACATATTTTCTTGAAAATTTAATGATTAATTATCTGCATTTTGAATCTTATTTTACCTTTAAATTGTTATTGACAGTCCTAATCGAGGTGATAGCTTGGATCGCAATATTAATGAGGAAAACCGCTCAACAAAAGATTTCTTGATTCTTGTAAGCAAAGTGTTTTGTGTAATTTAAATTAGCTCAATCCTTTACCTTGGATTGTGTGAGTAGACAGGAAGCACTGAATTGTTTTTTATATTTGGCTTATCATAGATGCTTAAAATTTAGGATATTAACAGTTTAGGGTTATCTAGTACATGCATATGCAAGGTGATAATATTTCCCCTCATTTAAAACTTGCATTATTTCTTAAATATTTCAATCTTAGGGAGACTTGAAGCATTGGTGTGATGGTTAAATTATTCTTTTTCTGGTGGAACTAAAGTTTTGATGGGATGGAGCAAAGGACAATTATTGATCATTGTGTTTATCAATGCTTTTGTAAATGAAATACTCATTTGAGCATGCTTCCATGTCATTGAACCTTGTTGAACAAGCTCAGTATAGAGCTTGACCATCTGTTTTTTTCGTAATAGGAAAGTCACGAGGAAGCTCAAGAAGAGTTGCCTAAAAAAGCAAAAATCTTCTTTAGTACGGCGGTTCAGAACTGGGATGCTGATTTTTATGTGAAAGTTGATGACAGTATTGACATTGATCTCGGTAATGATGGTTTAATAATGAATGCATGTATTTAGGAGATTATGTTGAACTAACTCTAATATATCATGTGAAATTGAGTCTTAACTTTATTCATTGGCTTAACAGAGGGTTTAATTGCTCTTCTTGACCGTCGACGTGGCCAGGATGGTGCATATATTGGATGCATGAAGTCAGGAGATGTGATATCGGAAGAGTACTCTCCTTTATCTGAACTAACGCTGATAATTTATTTATGATAAAAGATGTGTGGAAATTTTTGCCAGTTTTTATGTAGTGTAGATGGTCCTAGAAGATTTCTCTTTAAGCTGTTTGAAATTGTTCATTTTACTGTTTTGAACTTGTGTTGAAATTTATTCACATTTATCCATTTTTGTGTTCAGAATTATTACCGTAGCTCTTTTTAAAAAAAATAATATTCCGAAGTTGCCACATCTGTGGATGTCACCGATTATATTAATTTTCATCCCATCGAATGTGTTAATTATCTTTAGGCATGCTTCATATTTGCCAAGGAAATTTGCATTTCCTGGAGAATGTGTTAATTTCTAATGAATAATGAATGTTTTTATTTTAAATTGTTAAGTTCCTGTGCTTAATCTTTTCTTCCTGAATTACAATTATATTTCTTTATCGCTTGTTATTTTCTCTTTCATCGAAGTTACAATATCATTTGTTTTATAAATATTTTACAAGTTTGATTTTTCAATTGAGATTTTTGGATTCAATTTATAAGCTCCTTATTTTGTTTTCAGGGGAAAGCTTTGGTATGAACCTGATTGGTGGAAATTTGGGGATGAAAAATCGTAAGTAATATACCCTTTAGATGAGAAAAGATTTGGTGATTTATTTGTTTTTGTTTATTCAGGAATGATCTTCAATCTGCCTTAATATATCTTAAATTGAAACCAATACATTATTCTTTGTCGTTTTATCATTGAATTGAATGGGTAAATTAATAATCTTTGGTCTTCACTATATCTCACATCAGTGCTAAGTACTAATAACAAAAATTGGAGGGAACGATTAATTTGTAACTTCAGCATACTCAATAAATTCCTGTTATATGCTGTCATCTCTTTGCCAAATTTATACTGTTTAAACACATGTTCTGTATTATTACCTAAATTGTTTTAATCATATTGATAATTAATGAAAACTGCGATAGAATTATGCATTTTCTTGCCTTCGCATGCAATCACCAATTAATGGAATCATCTGGTCTTTGATTCATATATGTCATTAGTCAGTAGTGGTGTGAAAAACTGGATAATGCCAAAAACCATATGGGGTTTAATGGATTGCTTGAAGTGTTTCTTTGATTGTTTATTGTGAGTTTAATAGCATTCACCATGGTAAAGAAGGAAAATAGAACAACAAGTTGTATGCATAAAATGAGAGTTGTTTTATTTTTTCTAGTGTTGATTTTATTTTTATTTTTTTTTGGAATGGCCAGCGTTGATCTTTATTGCTTTATTGTCTTTAGGTATTTCCGACATGCATCTGGTTCGCTTGTTATACTTTCGAAGAATTTGGCACAGTACATTAACATAAACAGGTTAGTTCTCAATGTCTTATTTGCACAAGGAGGTTCTGTTTGTAGCAATCTTTGCAATTAACTTAGGCAGCTTTAGTTTTGTGGCATGGCGGCCTCAATTTAGCATTTTGGATGATGCAGTGTGGCATCTAGATGTCCTAATGTTCGGTTAATTGAGAGTGAGGAAGGTTTGGATATTAATCGGCTATTGCAGTGTGCCATATTCTTGGCTGGTATTAGAGTTGAAGCTACTTGATTGTCTTTTTTTTTTTTTTTTTCTTTCGGTTATATGTTTTTATTTCCAAGAATAGGACACAACACCATAAAAATGCTATTAAAAGTGAAATCAATTTAGAAGTTTATCTAGATAATTCCAGAGTTGAGAGCTGGCAAGAGGTTCAGGTAGAGAACCTATAGCCAGTCAGATTGGTATTCTTTCCTGTTTGATTGAGAGAAAAATCTTTTCCTTTTTATATTATACATGATGTCATTTTTACCAAGCACAAATTATTGCATCTTCGGGTGGATATGAGGGATTCAGGCAGTGATGATATTAAATGTTGCTTTTTGTTTAACTCTGCTTTCTCTTGGATACTTTTATTTTCTCTTCTAATCCAGTAATATATCTTGATCTATCCAAAAACAAAATGTAGTGTATCTTTGAAGACCTATGCCTATGATGATACAACATTGGGATCATGGATGATGGGCGTCCAATCAACATATATAGACGACAGTCGGCTTTGCTGCAGTAGCATCAGTAAAGGTAATATCCCAATCCTCATCACTACTTTATGACCATTGGAATCTGTGGAAAATGAAAATGTATTTGGGTAAGATAATGTATCAAGAAAAAAATACTTAATGCGTCTTCGATATATATTGAAGAAATTATAGATATATGCACCGTCAGAGTAAAGTTGATAACTCACCAATTTATCATATATTTTTAAATAAAAAATTCAAAAAGCAAGTAATGTAAGTGTGTTGTTGCCTAATTTACACTGATTGTGCTTATATCTTTATATATATAGTATATGTATTTGTTTTGCCCCTACCTAAGTTCACAAAATTGAACTTGCCTTACTAGTGGTGTCCAATTTTCAGATAAGGTATGCTCGCTGGCTTGATTGGATGATCCACATGTTTCACTACTTGTCTCGGAGTCTAAAGATCAGTGTCAGTTGAAGATTATGTTTACTCTTTTTGATCCAATACAACATTGAGAGCTTTGCAGACAACCAATATAATTCCTTTTTATACCTACAATGATCTGTTCATTCTTTTAGATGTCAAAATAGCGAAATTATGGAAGATACCCTGCATTATGGAAGTGCTATGATCATAAGCCTCCTCTGTTATTATTGTTTTATACAAAACTTCTGCTGATGATCAAATATTGAAGAGGACAAAATTCAAAGAAAGCATAAGCGTTTAATATATTTTTCCGACAGCAAATTATATTTTTCCGTTTTTCTTTTGCGGTGCTTTGCATTCCCTAAATTTTCATATTTTAGTCCCTAATAAAAATTGCCTTTTATCAACCCGTATCCCCAAGCTGACCTATTGCTAAAAAATTGTTGATGCATGAGTTGTTTATCGAAGCATTATTTTTGTTAATGGTTAGGAATTGAACTCTGCACCTCAGGGCTAGAACCCGTTGATGCCTTTTTTATCTAACGATATATAAGACTGAAAATAAGAGTGATTTGAAAATTAGTTCATTAATCTGATTCATGAATCAAATAAGTTGAATTTAAGCTTAAAATTAGGGTTGATAACTAAATCAGTTGCACTTCAATTATATGAATAATTTGAAAATTAGTTCATTGAATCTGATCATGAATCAAATAAGTTGAATTTAAGCTTAAAATTAGGGTTGATAACTAAATCAGTTGCACTTCAATTATATTGAAAATTAGTTCATTGAATCTGATTCATGAATCAAATAAGTTGAATTTAAACTTAAAATTAGGGTTGATAACTAAATGAGTTGCACTTCAATTATATTCCCTTCGGTCCTTACTATGAAAAGAAAAACAAAAAAAACATCAAAACTAATGCAATCATTAACTATTGCAACCTTTTAATCACATTTACACATATACACTTATAGAAAATTATGAAACATTAGATACATTTAATAATCCTTCATTATCATGTGTATGTAAAGTTTTCTCGTAAACTATATTATATTTTCATTTGTTGAGATTCAAAATCAAAGTTATTTATTCCTTTGTTTGATTCAAAGTCAAAGTTCTTTTATGTACTTTTATTTATGTCACCTAAGCCTTGAATGTTCTTGATAATGTTCATATATTTATGAGTTTGTTCTTGATAAACCATATGAACAACCTTCTGAACTATCTTCGAACTTTCTAAACTTTGACTAACCTTTTGAACTCTGACTGGGTTTATAAGCTTTAATGTTATTTGATTACTTGATTCTTGGTCTGATTTGTACTTTGTTCCTCTCTTATTTAATCACTCAAGCACACATATTAAATACCAAGAAATTAATCAAACTTCATTAATCTTTTAATCATCGAGGGTTGTTTATCTTTAAAATATTTTAGGGATTTTGCCTCAACACACGTTAGTGCCTGGCTTTTCGTTAGTCTTTTTTAAAGGCTCTTTCTGCTAGCCTATATATATATATATATATATATATATATACATTAAAAGGATACATAATTTTACGATGATTTTATTCGCTTTTAATTATATCCATAAACAAATTTGTCTAATGTTATATTGTTGATATCATTGGAAAATATAAGAATTTATATTATATTTGTTATATTGTTGAAGTGATGGAGTCATCAAAAAAGATAAACATAATTTGTTACAATTTGAAAGTCACAAACGTCTATATTATAATTTTAATTAAAATCACACACACTAAGCCTCCATTAACTTTGATATTTTTTTAACATCTTTTTTTTTTTAAGGGGCTAAAATGAATATATTACCACAACAATCAGGCCTTCCTAGCACAAGGTGTGCTAAGGAAGAAACACCTGAGAACAAGCAAAATGTCTGAAAGTATTTACAAGGCTACCACCAAAAACCAGCAAAAAAAAAAAAAAACAATCAATTAGCCAATGCCTAGAATAGAAAACGGGCTAAGCCACCAACCATGTTAATTGAGGGGAATACTGACATGTTTCCCCTTCAACCACGTGAAAGTAAGTGACTTAATTTTATCCACCACCTGCGGAATAGAACAATTTTTGTCGTTGAAAATCCTATTGTTTCTTTCTTTCCAAATTTCCCACACCGTTGCAAACCAAATGACCTGTAAAATGGATCGCCTTGTCTTGGCCACAGCACCAATAAAACCAAACTGATAAAAGTGACCAGTAGCTTCGCCAGGCAAAACCGCGGACAGCCCAAGCCGCCTAAGAATATGATACCAAATAGAGCCAAACATAGAACAATGTAATAATAAGTGTGAAGATGTTTCCACCTCCCCACACCCTCCAACACACAACTGAGCATCAACGTCAATTACTTGACGACGGTAGAGGTTGTCTTTAGTAGGGAGCCTGTTGCGGAATAGACGCCAAGCAAATAAAACCACCTTCAGAAGAACGTCCCTATGCCACAGAGAAGAGACATGCACCACAACATCAACCGAATCATTATCGTTTAAAAATTTGTAAGCACTACGAACTGTGTATACGGAGGAAGGTTCCAACCGCCACATCCACCTGTCAACCCTGTCAAACTGCAAGGTAACCGTAAGAAGTAAAATCCTAAGCTCCCCTATCAGATCCTCCTCCCACGCAAACAACCGACGCCTCCAACTCCAAGCCCCCCCCCCCTGTCAATCCCCCAACCTAACAAGTGCATATTAAAAACAGATTGACTCTTTAACACTGACAACTCATATAATCTAGTGAACCGTTCTCTAATAGACATTCCTCCCACCCACACATCCGTCCAAAAGAGAGTATTATTACCATCTCCCACAACCTGACTAACATTACCATCTCAGAGCGCATGGCCGAAACATCCCTCCACCAAACAGAGGCCTCTTGGCCACCCTCCTTTACTCGACCCTCCACCACACCGTATCTAGCCGACAACACCCTAAACCACAAACTATCTCTATCCCCTAATAATCTCCAACACCACTTCCCTAGAAGAGCTAAATTAAAATCTCTAATTCTCCTAACCCCCAAAACTCCAGCCTCCTGACTCCATAAATAGTTTACCAATCAATCCAAGAGATTTTCCTGTGGTGTACACCTCCCTCCCGAAAAAAAAAAATTTTTTTTATTAAAAATAGATTCAATAGAGGAAATGATACCTGACGGAGCTTTGAAAAAAGAAAGAACATAAACAGGCAACGATGACAGAACCAGCCAGCCACCCAAAGATAAATATCTCGAACTCCACCCTGACAATCTAGTGTTTATGCGCTTAATAAGAGGTTCCCAAAAATTCAATCTACGCGCATTACCACCAATAGGCAACCCAAAGTACATAAAAGGAATATAACCAACCTTGCAGTTCAAAACCAGTGCTGCTTCAGCTAACCAAGAGGCCATAACGTTCACCACAACCAGAAGGCTCTTCGAAAAATTCACCTTTAAACCAGACAAGTCTTGAAAAAGAATAAGAGCTGCTCTCATAGCCCGAATATTAGCCCACGATTTTTTTATATAAAGTGCAAGGACTAAAACCAGACAAGTCTAACTAACAACAGGGACTATTTTTTATATAAAGTGCAAGGACTAAAACCAAAAAAAAAAAAGTACAAGGAGCAAACCCAAAAAATGATGTAACTGCAGGGACTAATGACATATTTAAGCATATTTGATTATAACTTTTTGGAATATAATACAATTGAATAAAAATTCAACTTATACTGTTTCAATTTATAATTAGATTTAACCCATTTTTTAATTAACACTATTAAAAAGAAAAAATTGTAGTTAGAATAATTTAAATGAAGAAATATAATTGAAAGATAAAAAGTCATACCAAAATTATATATATATATATATAAATACTCCCTATATTCCTTTTTAAGTGTCTTAAGGTGAATTTTTCGTTCCTATTTAATTGCCGTTTTGGTATTTTAAGGGTACGATTTATCAATTATACCATTTGTCAATTACTCTTATATTTTTCAATAAAACTAATTAATGTTATATATTTGGAAAACTAAAGTTTTTATTTTTTTTAAAACAAAATTTGTTTCTTGTTATCTTCAAATTTAAACAAATATAGGTTGGTTTGATAATAATGTTTCAACTTTCAACAAATATTTAAATCTGGTAAAGGAGTAATCTAAACATTCAAATCTATGTCACACGGTGTGAATCTCTAACATTGGTTGAAGTCATAGTTGAAGCCTTAATTTTGATTAAAGGAGTTGGAGGAAAGTTATTTTTTTCTTAACTTTTGATTAATGTGAAGTTGATATAATTTTGATCTAGACTTGAAATAATTAAAGAGATATGCACAATATTTAGAAAATTTAAAATTGTTTGTTATGAGAAAAAGATAAAACGCGCAAAAAAAATAGAAATTTGTTGGAAAAAGAGAGTAGTAACTAACAATTGTTTGTCATATTAAATTTATTTGAAAGATCAAATGTTTGCAAAAAAAATAGGAAATTAGTAGTGGATTAAAATGAGGGTATAATAGTAAAAATATGTACAAAAATGCAGTTCGCTATTTTTGTGTTCAAATACTAAAACGACAATAGAGGGAGTACCTTTTTGTAGTAAAAAATGTAACCCTCTTTTAAGATATTTAAATTGAGTGAAGATTTTTTTTTTTTTAAAGAGTAAATCTGAAGAAGATAATTGTGCTTTTTTTTGTCAAATATATTTTAATTTAGATTTACCTTTTTTTTATTTTATTTTAAGAGTCAATCGATTTTAAATAAGTTTCTTTTTATTAAGATTTGACTAGATTATTATCTTTTATATATGATGATATGACTGCGATTTTTGTTATATGGTTTGTTTTTATGTTACTATAATTGCTGGTTATAAATACCTTGCGACATCTTAAATTAGGTTACAAACAGTTGTGATATTGCTCTGAGGATTACACTAAAGTGTTTGTTTATTTCGCGGGTTTTGGTTGACTTCCAAAACCTCTTTTTCTCAATCAAGATGTATAACTTCAACGAGGAGGTTCTGCTGTTCTTCCTGTTACACTGTTTTACAGAAGAAGGTTTAAAGGAAACAGTACACACGTATGTCTCTATTTTTCTTCAACTTTGGCAATTCCTATATTGAATTTTCAATGCTTTATGTGAACATGGTTATTTGTTTTATGTTTTGAAAAGTCAAAAACTATTCAAACAAAAAGATCTATGCACCACTGATTTACTAGAGAATCAATAGCTCTAACATGTGTCGTTCATGATAGAAACTTTTTAGGGCAATGATAAGAGGGTTTTAGTGAAGTTTTCTCAAAGTTTTAGGAGATAAAGCTTAAAAAACTACAACACACATATATTTATTTGTTCTATCATATGATCGATTCTCGTAACACTTTTTAATTTGGTTTTTTGTTGCTTTTGCATTTTTTATTTTTTTTGTCTCTCTTTCTGTTTTATTTTCCTTTTTTCTGATTAAGTAGTGTAGGAGACTAGGTCGCTAAAGCTTTTGTGTTTTCTTTTATTTTAATCTGTTTTTTAACTTATTGAAAAAGAAGATAAAAAAGGTTTTTTTTAAATTACCTTTGAAGAATGGTGGGTAATTTACCCACCAACCAATGAAAATGAGCAATTTATTTGTGGGGTCAAGATAGTTCATGAATATGTGCTTATGTGGCTAATGTGTATTGGTTGGGGTAAATTACCCATCATTCTTTCATGGGTAGCCTAGTTGTCACCGATAAAAAAAGATAAAAAACATCAATATAGTTTTTTTTGGCTTAACTTCACTTTTCGCCCTTTAAGTTTTAAAATGTTGCGATTTTAGCCCCCTATTAAAAAAAATTGCAATTTTGGCCCCTTTTGTCCCAAAATTGTTGAGAAACGCCACGTGTCCTAAAAAAAGGGTCATAATCACAACTTTTTTAAAAGATAAGGGGTCAAAAGAGCATATTTCCTTATGTTAGGCGGTCAATAGAGCATATTTCCCTAAACATAGGGAGTCACTTTTGCCATTTTTTTTAATAGGGGTCAAAATCGCAATATTTTGAAACTTAGGGGGCGAAAAGTGTAGTTTAGCCTAATTTTTTTTTTGTTTTGGACTCAAATATGGTTATTTGTTTGACAATTATTTTTTTTACTTTATTCTTTTGTTAATTTAACAGGTTTGAGCGTGAAAGTGGGTTATACTTTGACTTTAAATATTTTGAGGAGGTGGTACTTACAGGCCGGTGGGATGAAGTTGAGAAATATCTTTCTGGATTTACAAAAGTTGAAGACAATAATCATTCAATTAAAATATACTTTGAATTGAGAAAACAAAGATACTTCGAGGCTTTAGACAGGTAATTAAGCATTTTATGGCCAATATATAACGAATAATTTATAGAAATTTGATGTGAAGTAAGCCGTTGAATATGCATGTATATACACTTTTTTATCTAAAACATTAATTTATGTTAGAGTAGGTTGTTGAAGGTCAACCACGTTGATCATGTTAATAGTAGTCCTTGTATGATTTATATTTCAAGGACTAAAATTATATGGTCTAAATATTTATAGACTAATATAAACAAAAGTAAAGAAGATAAGCAAGGTAGTGGCTCTAAAAATATTCTTAAAAGATCCAAGCTGTTTCCTTCCACGTACTTTTGCCATGTAGTCTGCACATTGTCTTCTCTATAAATATGGACTAATGAAACAACTCTGTTTCTAGACATAAGCTCTTTGATACTATATGTAGTCTCAACATATTTATTAGGCTGAGATGTTGAGTCTTGAATCAAAGATATAGCCTCCATACAATCACTTCTGCAACTCACGTCTTGGTAGCCGATTTCCCAAGCTAACATTAATCCAAATATTATGCCCTATTAGTTCAAATTCTAAACTGTCAGCAAAATTAATGTGTCCACTAAATCCTACGATCCATGAGCCGGTGTGATCTCAAGTTAAACTTCCATAATCCGCACGATCAGGATTTCCGTAAGAGCTCTCGTCAACGTTTAAAGCCACTTGATTCTCGTTAGGTGGAGGTCAAAGAACCAACTGCACCACGTAAAATTAATTAATCATATGGTTATTTGTTTGACGATTAATTTATAGAAATTTCATGCGAAGTAAGCCGTTGAATAAAATTATATTTCAAGGACTAAAATTATATGGTCTACATATTTATAGAATAATTAATATAAACAAATATTACGATAAATAAAACAAATCCACAAGGATGAAAGCAAAGTTTTCTATGTTTCTATTTTGTTTCAGAGTTTCCTATGTTTCTAGTTCTAATATTATATTATGTTTTTTGTTAAAAATCGTAATAATTTTTTTCTTATTCTAATTTTTGTTGTCTTGTTTCATCAGCAACGATCAAAGCAAGGCTATAGAAATCCTTACGAAGGATCTAAAAGTCTTCCGTTCAAGAAATGAGGAAGTATTTAAAGAATTGACTCAATTATTGACATATAACAACATAAGGTATATTCAATATTTGTCTTGTTGGGGTATGGTAGTTTGAATTGAATTCTTCATTATGTGTCTAACTGTTTTTCTTGAACCTGATTAGGGAACATGAATTACTTTCAACATATCAAGATGCAATTTCTTCAAGAAAGATTGTGATGAATGAAATTAAGGAAATCATAGAGCAACATCCTATGCTCAAAGGAAAATTGAAATTTCCTGATATTGATTGTCAGAGGCTAAAGCATCTTCTAAATGCAAGGTTCCACACTTACTTCCTTAATTTATAGTAGTTGACATGCATGCAATGCACCATATTTTCTTAGTGCATTGTCTAACACCCTAAAACCCCGACTTTATTTAATAAATAAATAAAAATTATTAATCATACAAGTGCTACATATATTCAGCAGTTCACCAATTTATAAAACAAAGATTATAATTAAATAAATAAAATTTGGGGTGTTACACATTGTATTAGAATTAATAAATATATTTTTTATGAAATAAGTTTTTTACTACTATACATTTTATTAAGTAGTTCATTTCAGCTTCATGTAGAAATTTTATTTATTAATTGTTCAATTTGTTAGCTTAAATTGGCAGCATCAAAATAATGCTCCAGCTTCTCCAGAACATGGCCTCTTTATGAATCATGTCAATCATTTCATACCATCTACTGCTGCTGCAATAAATCAAGGTATTAATTTGATAATTTCTCATAAAAAATTGGTACCCCGTAAATTTTGCAACCTAACCTTGTGATGTAATTTACCTTAATGCAGGAACAGCTTTGAATAATCTTGGGGTACCTAGTGAGGTCAGTTGGATAAAATATTGATTTAACCTATGTTCTTTTATAATTCAAAATAATATTTTACTTGTTTTAGGTTTGACAAGGTTTTTTTTTTGTATATTATTAAGATTTTTGTATGAAAGTTTATAAATGTATTTTAATTTATTTTGGTTATACTAACTATCATTGTTTTAAATTGTACTTGGCAACACATTAAAGATTTGGACGTCTCCCCAACTCAATCTAGACCGCATTGCTGCATTCGTCAACAATCACAATGTAATTGCAAACCCTATTTTAAATCTTTTTATAATTTTCAGTGATTTTATTATTATTATTATTTTTAACGGTAAAATTTATTAATAATCAAGTCCTTTGTACAAAACGAACAAGGACTGGTAAGACAAACTACAAAGCAAAGGGCATCTAATATAGGCGGAACACCTAAAAAAGAAAATGTCTACACCGTACATCTTAAACACCAATAAAATATAAACTTCCAAAACCAAATCAACAATAAAATCAAGCTAATCCCTTTGTTCAAAAAAAAAAAAAATCAAGCTAATCCCCCACAAAACCAACATAAACCAAAAGTTGCGCCAAAATTTCACACTCCATTGTGAAGGGCCACATAAACAAAATCCAAACACTCATCACCTACTACTCACACCAAAGCTACTCCAAAAAACCATTACACCCACTAAAACCCCCCTAACAACAGCACATCACCTTCTCATCACCAGAAACATCACCTCACCTTCTCATCACCTGAGCTGAGCCAAATTCCCACACTCGTTCATATTTCACCATCAATCAATCCTCGGTATGTCAGAGAAGATACCAAAACAAGCCAAACAACTTGAGTCAAGAAATTGACTCTCAATCTCGAATCAAAAGCGATTTTATTGTTCTTTTGAACATTCTTTTTATCCATAAATATGTTAGATATTAATAGCCTACTTAGATGATTAGTGAAAGTTTTAGCTTAAGTCTTGACAGATTACATGGAATACGAGTAATCAAGGCCTTTGCATCTAATACTTGTATCATTGTGAAGAATGAATGAAACACTTCTTACATCTCATTCTCACTGAATGTACTAGTGTTTTTGTTTTATCTAAATGTAGTGTTATATCCGTGAGAATCGGAAGGTTAAAAAAAAATAGTGTTGTATGGTACCTTGATAGACAAATATTTGGCTGTTTGACATTTCGTTTACATATTATTATGTTTTTACAATGCTAGAAACTTCTTATGCTAACTTTTTTTCTGTTTTCTTTTAGAGTGGTAAAAATTTGGAGGACCTGCAACCTGATTTAATTGAAAAATCCCACAAAATATCAGAAAGTGTATTTCAGATTTGTACACCATCTCAATGCCATATGTTGCTACTTCCTAAACAGCCCGAAGAAAACAAGGTATGACATTTATATGATTAAATTGATATTATTGGTTTTTTACATCATTAACTCAAGACAAAAACATATCATTAGCAATAAAAAAATATCTTGATCCTTTTATTCTTGCAATAAAAAAAAACTTATCTTGATCATTTTATTCTTTAATGTGTGTCTTATAAGTAAGATATTTGATTAAGTAGCATCTTGAGATTACAATTTTTTGTTGTCAAGTCGCTTAGTGGCTAGATTCACACATATTATGTGTGGAGAAGTGAGGAATCCGGTGTTTAAACCCCGACCCCTATCTATAATGTGTTCTACCAACTGAGCTATTTTTTCGTGGTATAATAGTGAAATATAATTAGATACTTTATTAAAAAAAAGTACGCTATCAATTGATAACTTTTCGTTAAGCAGATCGTTAGACTCGCTTACACAAATTCGGGAAATGGCATTTTGGCATTGACATCAAATGGTAATCATCTACTTTGGTTATGGACACATACTAGCATTGATATGGGAGCCAAGGTAATATTCCCTTTCCTTTGATATAATAAAATTTGGAAATTGATCTTATTTCACTTTCTTATTTCTCATGAAAATAAAATTTGGAAATTGATTTTGCTATAATATATAAACTATTGCTTGTAGGCAACAGCACAAGTTCATCCTCAATTGGCCAAAAATGGTTTGGAATTCATGAGCAATGACCTTACAAATGCCAATCGTGAAGATTTAGTTTCTTGTTTTGCTATATCAAAAGCAGATTCTTATCTCTTATCAACCTCAGGAGGGTTGGTTTCTTTGTTCAATATGGTATCATTTAAGGTAATCTTAAAGATAGAGTCCTAAATGTTATTATTTCTTTTATTTCTTAAATTTATAAATTATTTTAATTGTTGGAGTTCCTCTACAACGATTGCACAATGTAGCGGCCTTATGCAAAGACATTAGATTCAAAGAGGGAAAAAAAAATATTTTCTATATGAATCTAGCATACTGCATCGTGCAACCGTTGTAGAGAACTCATACACGTTTTTTAATTTCACGTTTCTTATAGTTCTCTTTTATTTTCGGTTTACAAATATATAAGTCATTTAATATCTTGGTCCAAATTAATATGATTTAACTAATCATGTCACACATTATATAATAATTGCAGACTCTAGTAACTTTCATGCCACCTCCACCAATGGTAACAAGTCTTGCCTTCTATCCTAAAGATAATAATACTTTTCTTATTGGCTTGGATGACTCCAGTATACGTGTATACAATATTCACAAGCATGATGAGGTATATATCTTTCTTCATTCAATAAAGACATTCATTATAATTACATGTTTTAAAGGATAATTAAACTAATTAACTTCATGTATCATTCATTTATGTTAGGTTCAAAAGCTTGAGGGTCATTCTAAACGAGTTTCTGCTCTTGCCTTCTCAAATACTTTGAATATACTTGTTTCTGCTGATGCAAGCCCTCAGGTTAGTATTTAAATTCCTCCCCCACCCCCCATTTTTTGTCGAAACTAGCAATGACACGTCATCAAATGTAATTCCACATCATTAAAAAAGGGCAGTCTGGTGCACTAAAGCATTACAAGAAAATGGTGTTTTAGATTCAGCAGAAATATGGATGCTAAAAGGCAAATTGTGGATGCTAACAGTCTTTTAGAGTCAGTATAGGGTCCAAAAAATTGACGACAATAAAAGCTTGGATGCTAATTTTTTTTGGATTCTAATTTTTTTTTTGTTATGTGCAGATTATTGTATGGGATAGCAGTAGCTGGGAAAAATTGAGAGAAAGAAACTTGCAAATAGATGGACCAAATGTGCCACAAATGTTTTCTGAAACTCACATTCAATTTCACCCTGATCAGCAAAATTTTCTTTTTGTACATAAAATTCATCTTGCAATTTATGAAGCAACAGAACTAAAATGTGTCAACCAGTGGGATTCAAATTTTCCAACAGTTATCTGCCAAGCAACATTCTCATCTAATGGTCAAATGGTGTATGCTTGTTTTCTTGATGGGAATTTGGCAATATTTGATGCATCAAATTTTCAAATGCATTATAACATTCAGCCTTCTGTTTACCACCTTTCATCAATTCCCAGGTACTTTTTTTTTTTCTTCTTGGCTGTAATTTCAGGGTTTGCAATAACTAATTGTTAGTTTGATTTTTATTATTTTTATTTGCCTGTCTCCTGAGAGGTCACTTGGTTGCAGACTCGTTCTTGCACCTTGAGGTACTCGGTTTTGAGACTCGGGCACCAAGAGTTTGAAAATTTTAGTTTTAGCTTTTAGCTTTGAATTATAATCACAAATTCATGATTTAATTATACAAGTAGAATAATAACTCTTAAAAGCTTTTGGATTAATATTTATTCCTTACATATGTAACTTTGACACTCAATCTAATTTTTTTTTTTATTTGATTGTTGCAGTGTGAAAATCTACCCAACTGTTTTAGCTGCACATCCACAGAAACCAAACCAATTTGCAGTAGGGTTAACCGATGGTTGTGTTTATGTGTTTGAGCCAAAGGAACCATGTGGTAATTGGATCATGTCTCAAGTTGATAAGGAAAAAGCTAACAGCATAGGGAGTCAAGGTTGAGATGGATTGGCGAAACACATCCTCCGATCATTATGATAAGAAAAAAAATCACATTTTAGGATTATTGAATAACCGATGCATATGATATCTAACTCTTTTTAGGCTTTTGTCGTACAATAATTCATATTCTAATGTTAGTTAGTTAGTTTAGTTAATTAAGGCTCTATTTGGATTGATGTAATTTAAGAGAACGGAACGGGATGAAACGGAGCGGAATGAAACATAGATTCCATTCCATTGTTTGGATGCTTTATGATGGAATTGAACAAATTTCTCAAACCATTATTTGGAAAGTAGACGGAATGAAATGAGTTATAATCTTTTATTCCATTTTTACCCTTATTTAAAAAGTATTATTATTTAGAATTAATAAATATTATCTTTTATTAAATAAAAGACCTTGTTTGAAAAGTAGAGCATGATTTATTTGATATTCATGTTCTAATCTCATTCATTGTTTTAAAAATAATGTAAATAAATATGCAGATACAACATTGAATATAAATTATTGTTTTTATTCTGTGTAATCTTATACTTGTACGTTATTTAATACATATCGATACATCCTTTCAAAAAAAAATACATATCGATATATATAAATTATCAAGCATGATGCTTGTACAGATGGGAGAAGGTACACAAAGACGATAAACATACAGATGAAATGAAGAATAAAGAAATAACGGAATAATATAATTGGGAAGGTAACAAAAGAGGTAAATTCTATGGTACATCTACTATATATAACCACCCGCACTTTTGCGCTGGTTTTTTATTTTTCAAAAATATCTTCAATTTTTTTTCAATACAAATAGATAAGAATAAATTTAAATATTAAAACAAATGTGACAAACAAGATAAGAATAAATATATATCTGATTTTTTTTGCTTTATCATTTTAAAAGTGTAACAAACTAGATGAGTATATATGTACTTATTTTTTTATTTTCCAATTATACCCTTAAACAATTTTTTTTATACAGTAAAGATTGTTGTTGGTGTTGTTAAAAAAAATTATATTATATTTTTTTTGTTATATTGTTATGTCGTTAGATAATCATGGTTAGTTTAGTATTTATATTTTTACTTTTAATCAAAATTAAAATTTCATAAAAAACATAATTAGCAAGCGCCCGTCTTTTCGCTAGTATAAATAAAATGGAAAATTCCATTCTACACCACAAAATTCGTGTGTGGTTGTACATCAAATACTTAAATTAATAGTTAAATATGTTGTTTGTTGAAGAAAAAATTATTTTTTGTCATTTTTTTTGTGGTGGTTGGGGTTCGAACCTCAGACCTTGCATATTATTATGCATTGTCCATACTACAATTTACCAAAAATGTTGATGTAATAAAATTATTTTTTTTATTTTATTACTCATAATAGAGAATATTGATTATTTTTTACGATAAATGTAAAATATTTAGTATGATTCTTATAAATCATGAAATGATATTTTCTAAGATATAAATGTCGACAAATATAGCTCTTTATTTCATAAAAATGATCGTTAATTTATATATTTTGGAAGTAAGAGCATTGGTACACCTTAATTTGTGAGTTTGTAGAAATTTCCAAATAAAATACATGATTTTTGGGTGACTTTTTCACTTTCAATTATATCATTAAACATATTTTGCCTATAAAATTGATATATTGTCGATGACATGTAAAAAAATAAGAATTAATATTATATTTGTTATATTGTTGATGTTTGAAAAAGATAAATATAATTTATTATATTTTTTTTACAGAAGTTTGTTATAATTTGAAAGTCACGTGTATCTATACTTACAGTTTTAATTAAAATTTATAAAAAAAATATGTTCATAACTTATACACTTTAGCATAATTAAAAAAAGGAACACTTGAACACAAGTTATATCTATACTTTTATATTATATTATATTATATATATTAAAAAAAAACTACCCTTTTTCAGCATTTTTTGGTTGGATTTTTCATTCTAAAAATACCCTTAATTTTCAAAACAAATAACACATGTAACAAATAGATAAGAATAAATTTAAATATTAAAACAAATGTAACAAATATGATATGAAATTTTTTTTCTTTATCATTTAAAAAGTGTAACAAATTAGATGAATATATTTATACTTACTTTTTCATCATTCCAATTATACCCTTAAACAACTTTTTCTATAATAAAATTGTTATTGGTGTCATTAAAAAAAGAATTTAGATTATATTTTTTTTTTGTTATATTGTGTTATTGTCGGTGTCGTTGAAATAGATAATCATGGTTTGTTTGATTTTTTATAACTTGAAAGCAACAAACATTTATATTTTTTTAGTTTTAATCAAAATTAAAATTTCATTAAAAAAAACATTGTTCATAATTTTCAAACGTTATCGCAATAAAAAGAGTGGAAAGACATGCACTCAAGTGCCTGTCTTTCCGCTAGTATAAGATAAATAAAGTCATATCAGACATGTTCACAAATCCTAACTCAATTGACAAAAATATTGAAGGTTTTAGGCCGAATATTGTGATCACAGTTTGAACCCCAACTCTCCACTTTTCTGAGTTTCCAAAACAATGTATATTCATTCGTTTGTGTTTACTATAATTATTTTATTGAAAGTGATTAACACTCAATACTTTATGAAAGAAATATCACTCACTTATTAGTTAAGAAATATTTTGTGCCGTTTTTCTTGACCTCAACAACATGAAAGCCTTCGAAAGAACTTGTAAACTCAAATTTTGACTCAAGAACATTTGTTGAGAGAAAATATTGATTCTCATTTTATGATTTAATGAAAGAGTTAACCGAGTTCCATACAAATATCACTGAGCTTTTCAATATGTTGAGTTCACCAAAGTATTGAGCTCGACTTGAAATAGCCAATAGTACTAATTTAATAATATGCATATTTTTTAAACTTCTATGCCATAAATATCTCTAAGATGTAAAAGATGCTTGATATAAAAGTTAATTTTTTTTCTCAACTTATAATCTGTAAAAACTTTGATAAAATAAAATCAAGACCATCAAGACATTACATTATTACGCGGATAACACCACAAGAACCAACACCTTCATCGCCATAACTAACACAACTTCAACAACAAAGCTGTCTAAAGTGAAAAGTAAAGATTTAATGGTTACAATTGCAAACATGACATGATCAAATCATATATTCAAAGTCACAACTTTTCAAGCATGTTAGGTTGGAACAACAACTGGGAGTGTAACGGAATTTCATTATTTGACAACTTGACAGTCTAAAGGTGAGTTAAATATTTTAGTGACAATAATCTACAAACAAGGAGCATAATGTCCATTTGTTCGAAGCTTAAATATAAATAGTCAATTTAAAAGGAAATCAAATTCTCAACGCCCCATTGAAGAAGGTAATATCATCAACTAGAGCTTGAATCGTCAACCTTTGCTGCTGCAGATGCATAACTAACACTACTATCCCGTGTACTATGGCATTGACTAGACTGCTCGTAGCGAAGAAATTTGACTTTTATCTTTGATGAGCAGTTCATCAGCATCTGATAAATTTGCAAAATGTTGAAAGTAAATATGATAACAGCATAAAATAGAAAAACTAATTTAATGTGGTAAGCTGCAACAAATATGGATCAGAAACACCACGTGAGGATATATGCCCTTCACTATTTTATAAAGAAACTCAAAAAATTTAAGATACGGTTTCAGATGACAATACATTTAGCTCAAAGCATAATATTGACAACAATACAATAGTAATATTATTTTGTGTTGAAACTGAGCTGGTTCAAGTGTTTCCTAATTCCCATTATAAATGCTACTTGCTAGAACATCCTTAAATCTTGACAACAATGAATGAGGACTCCATTAAAAACTTTTAAACTTTAAGGATCAAACTGAAAATTCAATAAAATTAAGGACCTTAACGGTATAATTTGACATAAATTATAATCTGACCTAAATTATAAGAAAACATGATTTTTGAGCTAAATTATAAGAAAAAGTGATTTTATAACAATATCAACAACACAATGCAATAATTCTACATCCATGAAAATTTATAAGAAACTTACATGGAGAAAAACACTAATTGGATGGCGTCCACAGATTGTATTGTCAAATTCTGACAGATATTTTTTGAATGAATCAGGGTCTCCAGTTTCGATGATATCCATGCCCATCTTGTCCAGGGCCTCAATGGACTTGTAAATAGGCCCGTGTTTTTTGTCATAGTGCATGTAATTGAATCTGACATAAAATACCAGTCACAAATCACACGATCAAGACAAGCTTCAAACTGTTGATGGATATGAGATATCCATCAGAATACATAGACACGGACAATAGAAAAGATAGTGTACTATAAATATTGCCAATGAACAGTCACCACTGGAGCATATCTTAACAAAAAATCATAATAACGTTAGTATATTATTTGAAGTTTAGAAAACATCAAGCATCTAACAAGTAATATCAAGTAAATAAACCATAGAAAACATAACTGGTTTCTAAATGTTTGCTTTGTGTGTTATTGTGGTTTTTTAGCATTTCAGACAAAAGTTGCAAATTGCAAGAGTATACAAGAAAGAAATAAGGTAGTTCAACATGTAAGAAAAAAGTACATACCGAGATCCCCAGTGACAAAAATCAGATGAAATGGAGAAGAAATTAGTGGGATCGTCGACAAATTGAGCAAGAATCTGTCCATACATAGCTTCATTCTCAGCACTAACTGCACCGACTAAAATGGGTACAATTTTCACCGGGTGCCTGCGCCAATATTCAAACTCAGTCTCTGGCAAGTTTCAAGAACTGGAACCCTTTAATTATAATAAAACTTACCCTTCAAATACTTTAGCAAGATATGGCAAGTGCATTTCCATGCTATGTTCAGCTTCATCAACTCGAATATCCATCGTTTCAAATTTTCCCGTCGCTTTAAGCTGCTCATTTACTGGTAAAACAATGGAAAATTAAATGTGAATGAGTAAAGACAGAAGCCAATATTGAAGTCAAACAAAATGAATCAGTTCTCAATAAATCAGTTCAAATAGGAAATTGCTTTGTAGTGTGATACCTTTTCAACGAAAAACAACGAACATGTACAAATTACCTTATATTTTTTGAGGTTGCCAGTTTTGTACTCCAAATATTTTTAAAATTACCACACTACCCATGTTGGCAAGCGGTTCGTCGGTTTTCATCAAACTTATTTTGCACTGTTTAGCAGTGCTCGTTCAAATAATTTACACATATCCATAGCTCAGATAGAAGACTATTGATTGTAATTATAATGATCAAATACTTTTTCTTCATTACTTCATATAGTTTCCTAATATCCTTTTCCTGAGAGATCCTCTCTTGAACATAAATATGTAGAACTATAGTATAATTTCAATTTTCAATACAACAATTCATATTCATATATCATATATCATACAATTATCACTACCTTCCAAATCAATAGGCAGGTCCCCAATGGGTGTCTTGTAGACTGTTGCAGTTGATAGAGCACATTTTGGGGTGTAATAGTGGTGAGAAGGACCAAGTAGGAAAACACGTTTGCTGAAATCACAAAATCAAAATAAAAAATAGCAATATCAGCAACAACAACAACAATCTACAAGTTACCAGGCAACAAGTCAGAAGACGGACAAGAAATGAACTTACATGTTAGATGGATCAATGTTTCCAAAGGCATAGGCAGCAGCACGTCCTGAATACGAATAACCTGCATGTCTAACACAACACAAACATTTTCCAGTGCATCGCAAACACATTAGCATTGTTTCTCTAATCATAAATAAATAAATAAAGCAAATTGAACTCCTCTAAAACTTGGAATCCAAAAGGATATTTGAAAAAACAACATCAGAGCCTTAAGTTTTCAATCAAGGGTTACATTAAAAGTCTAATACATTCACTTACGGTGCTATTACTCCACGCACATCAGAAGACTTGGTTAAACCACATGAATTCAGCCATCCTTCCAGTTCTTCTGAAAGCTGCTTAGCTGAAAAATATAAATTAATAAAAACATCAGACAGAGATATCAAATTGAAATTTTGCTGGTCACCAAGGTTTTAACAATCTTCAATACTATAGAGAATCAAAGTCAAATGCAACCACTATCGCAGTCGCACAAATTGGGGGCAATCTTTGATACTATCAGTAATCACAGTCAAATGCAGCTAATGCAACCAGAATTTGTATCGCAAGTTGGGATTGAGAACTTCAATTTCCTCAAAGCTTCGTAGTTCTTGAAAATGTTTCAACCCATCAAATCATATATACGTTATTGAAAATTAAACCATATATTAACAAAAAAAAACAGGGCTTTAATTATAATTCTGCGACTACAATCTATGTCGCGACATAAGAGTGTTTAATCCTACTGAAATCTCAATGCAATTGAGTTCATATTTAACTGTGATTCTCTGCAATATCAAGAATCACATTAAGCCGCAATTATTTTATTAAAATAAAAAAATAAAAATAAATAAATAAAAAAAACTAACTTTAACCACCCCCAATATAAATAAAAACTAAAAATTCAAACTTTAACTATCACAATTGAAATATTGATCAGAAAAATTAAACTAAAAATTCCTTAAATGAAAATAAATGGATGGTTGATTGAAGAAACTTACGATTGTCGGTGTACCAAGAACCAGCATGCGATGGTTTTCGGACTTTGGTGACCATGGCGAAAGAGGATTTGAGTTTTTGATAAAACCCTAAAATTAAAATAAAGAAGAAGAACGAGTTTTTGATTTAGTTTCTCTGACACGCTCCACGATTCTTTCTCTTTTCAGTTAACTTACTTACTACAACAAAGTTAGTGCAATCTCTTTCATTATTACACTTTCTCTTTGCGTCTTGTGTTGCTTTTAATACTAGAACTAGAAAAAACAAGGACGATAACACTTTACGCAAATCCCATGTTTTATTTTGGGAATAAAATTCATCAAGAAAATACTAGGTAAATTTGATGAGGGAGTTGTATTTTTCATATCATATAAAGGAAATTAGCTGCTAAAATAAATACTTCATCCGTTTTAAATTGAATATCGTTTAAGGTTTTAATACATATATTAAAAAAATACAATGATTGAAAGAAAGAAAAATTTTATTTTATCAAATTATTCTTCTTAATTATTGGTTTGTTTTTCAATAAAGTAAAAATAATATTTCAGGAGTAGTGTACATAGAATTAATGGGATGGCACGATTGAAAAAACTTATTATTGTATTAGAAACCAAAAATAGCATTCATTTTAAAACTTTTTTTTTGCTAAAGTGACGCTTTTTTTAAAATAAAGGGAGTAACAAAGCTTATTATTTTTTTCGCTAATTGAATTTTATCATGATTTTAAATTTGAATCAAATCAAATCGGTTTAATTTAATTTTTCCATCAAAACTTATTTAATAATTAAATAATTCTAACAAATCAAATTTGAGTTAGTGTGCGTTTAGTTTCTTTTGTTCCAACTTCAAGTATGTCATACTATGTTCTTAGGTATTGTCAGTTTTAGGTCATTGAATGAACCTTCATGGTTTTGTCATTTATTATAAAAAGGCATCTTTGAGCCGAGGAGTATGGGTGTTGTATAATCTGAATTGTTTGAAAAAAGAATTACACGATCCGAGTACTTTGTATTTTTTTATTTTTTTTTGTTTAAGTTGTTCAAATTATATAATCTCAAATATTGTGTAAATGGTTCGGAATATGAAGGGTGTGCAAGGATGGGAAAAAAAATTCTCCTAGTGAAAAGTCAGATGGATTTCCCTACTTTTTTAAATAGAATCCATTAATTTATGAATATCTCACATAAATTTGACAGAAACGTTTCTACAGAATTTAGTAAATGTTGATACTTGATACCATTTCTCAACTATCTGATTGCGTTCCATTAGGTGACAGGCTTCTTGTCTTGGATGGTACAAATTGAATGTAAGATGGTGTAGTGGAAATGTACTCCCAACATACAACTGTAGGCTTCAAAAAGATTTGTATAGTGATGGAGGGATATAGAAGTTGGAGTGAGAATCTGTTAGCAAAATAACAATCAACAGATATTAAAAAAAATCAAGAGTTAACTGAATACAAAATGTGGTGATTTAATCTCTTTAGCCTTTGCGGCTTTGGTTGTATTCTGCTTTTCTTATCATATCACCAGAAAACATATGCATAACTCAATCTTAAAAGACTGATTCAAAACTGTTTTTAACTCACCCTCATATGAACAAAAGTTAAGAAAAGCCAAACTAATTGTAACACTGGTGTCAAGAAATGTTGCTAAATAAAATGAAAAACATAGGCAATTCAGGTTAAATACTTGACAAAACAAAAGAAATATGTACAGTTTAAGAAGGGCACGGATATGAGTCGCCTACTTGATATTCCAACATGAGAACCCAGGGTGAAGAACAACATCAGTGACAAATGCAGTGTGCTATACAATACCGGAAGAAATAGAATTGTATAAATGACAATTTTACAACATAAATAATCATCAAACCCCAGCAAGCTGAATATTTTTATTGTGTTTGCAAACTGAACAATACAATCACTCATTACCTCAAACCAACAAATGGAATCATATACTGATTTTACAACAGCAAAAACCATCAGAACATATACCCCCCTCTAATGGCAAATCAAATACTATAACCAATCTTTCTAATCCTAGTATCCCAATCTCTACAAAACTGATATCGGAAAAATAATTCAATCATAGCACCCATCACAGAGTTGACAAAATGAAGAACAAATCCCTGTAATCAAAAGGAAAATTATTCCATTCAGCCTTTATGATTCCATCAATGTCATCATTGGTAAAAAAAAATAAACTGAATTAAAGAAAATAGAACAAGAAGATTGAACAAAATAGATTGGTTAAAATTATATGGAAATATTGAATATATTAAAGGATGATTAAGTGGAAAGTTGTTCTCTAAAGCTACTGTTTAGTCAATCCATCCATCTTCTATAACCAGACAATGAACATGTAGACGTAGCAGTCTATCAAATGATTTAAGTCGTCTTAAGCTAACTGGCTTCAATCTTATCTTAAGCCCCTAACGCCAAAAACCAACAACAATTTGCAGGGGACATGTCAAAAAAAGCTGGTGACCATAATGAAACAGCATATCAAAAACAGTAACTAGAGTTCAAACCATCAGATTTCATAAATGTCAAAAATCTGTAATTTAAAATTAACATACACATTCCTATTTAACAATGAGATTTGACCCTATGACCACATGCAAACTATCCACACCCAGTTCTAGTGGCCAACACAATACATCTTTGATTAATCAGCTGAATTAACTATTGTATGTGTTTAGAAGAGTTTATTATAACTTACTGAATTGCCATTACCCAGTTAAAAGTAAAATCATCTCCTAAACCTATATTTAAAAATAAATCACCAACAAAGCACCAAGCTTGGCAGTACCACTTCAAAACGTAAAGTCCATTAATTTTTGCCTATTTTTTTCCTTCTTGGTCTCTACTATACTCTCTAGTACGATTGATATTCTCTATTTCTTTTTTCATTTGAGGACGTAATTTTAAGGCCGTTGACAATATCAATCATTCGCCAAAATATTTTAGGTAGTAAGACTAATACACTTTGGATTAGGCGAGAAGCGTTTCTATTTAATACTTACCCTGAATCTTAAACAAGACCTATTTCTCACACAACCTCTTCATAAATCAATACAGGATACAGATTAGAACATGATAATCCTTTTCCCTAGCTGAGAATATAGAGCATCCAAACTAGTTTAAAACCTTAACAATAACTTGCTTCTGCAAAACCACATAACATCGCAGACTGTACTCAAAAGTTTAGCCATCAAGATCAAATTGTGATTCCACTAAGCATGCAGATATCATTTATCAATTTGTTTATTGACCAAAACCGTAGATTCTAGAACATAAGCACACCCAGATAACTCGATTTGTTTAAGTAAAAGTTACCAAAACTTTTACTATCTTTGCTAGTTAGTTACTACAACAAATAGAAACTATTCTGAAATCTCTCCATTAGTATTAGTATTAGTATTATGAATACAGAAAGCAAAACCAAACAACAGAAAAGACAACACCTGTTGTGATTATGAGCAAGTACAGAAATAAACACTTAATTGTTTAACCAACAGAAAACACTTGGTTTATCATTCCATAAAACATAGAACCACACTTTTAATTTAAGGTATAACCTTTTAAAACTTTTAGATGCTAACAAATCTCACTATATTTTTAGAAAAATTTAGAAGATCTACTGCCATAGGAACATGCAGAAAAAACTGTAGTACATGCATTGTATTCTTACTCACCTGCCTTGAAATGGACTGTAGAAATCTTCAAAAATATTGAAGAATAAAACAGAAGCGCTATTTTTGCCTCTAAAGAATGACAAAGCAAAAAAACTTAAAATTGTTCCAGGATGTAATGGAGTCTTGGAACACGCCGACGAAACAATGGTTCGAGTCGGAAAGTTGGAACATCAAACTGCCATCCATCATACATCTCATTCCATGCTTGCACTATGTCATCAATTTTGAACCCTGTAATGATGAAAATTGGTTGGTTAGTTCCCTAAAATATTTGAAACTTAAAAGGTATCTGATAAATACACAACAGTTGATAATGTTTACGCAACCCGTACCTTCCATTGCTGTTTCATTAGAACAATGGTTCTTTATCATGACACCAATGTCAGTTGTAGAAGCTCCAGCTAGTTCAAACTTTTCAACAGCAACCTCCAAACACTCCTCCCATGTTGGTAGTCCTAGCTTAAATTCCACAACAGAACGCTCGTACAATAAGGTGCCCCATAAAAGGTATATCTGTATCCTCATATTTGAAGCCTGCTCTTCAGCTTCTTCAGAAGAAATGTCCCTGAAAAGACCGTGCAAACCCATTTTCTCTAACTCTGCATTATATTTATCTAACTTAGAGAGCCCATTCAAACGTTGTTCCTCAATCTCCTCCCACATCAACATCCCTTTTTCCATGCTGTCCTCTGCCTTGTTATAGAGCTGCAGAACCTCCTCAAAAGGACCAACTTCGATATTCTTATTGTTTGCAATTAAATAACACCAGCATAGCTTTGCTTGCTCAAACTGCTGATACCCAAGAGCAAGGAGTCCCTCGTAGAAGTCTGGTTTGATTTTCACAGATTCTTCGTATCTCATTTCTGCTTCCTTGTACTCCTTCGTAGCCCATTCATATCCAGCTTTAAGATGCTCGAGAGACGCTTCTCTCGTCCCGTCTTCCTGAAAAGGCACTCGCCTCCTCGCCTTAGACAAGTGAACATTCCCCCAATTAAACAAAGCCAAAGCAGCCATCTCTTGAAACTTATCCGCAGCAATATCAAACAGCTCTTGAGCACCATCATTTGTCACCGAATCCTCCATCGCCTCCGAATATATCTTCATCCCAACCTCATGAATATCCAGATACGAATCAGAATCAAACCCAACATGGTTCTTAAACAGCCTCGCAAACTGAACAAGCCATTCCTCCACAGTAATCATCCTATTACCCCCAACACCCTTATCTCCTTCTCCAACCCCATTCTCCTCTCTCACCTCACCACTACTCGTCTTTTCATCATAGCACGGCTCCATATCCAAATCCACCTGCGTAATATACAACCGAATCGAACCAAGCACATGACAACCCTCAGCTAACCTCAACTCAGCAGTAGTAGTAATAGTAACCAAATCACCTTCCCTATCCTTATACTTCACAAGAACACCCTTTAACCCCGGAAACCTATCCCTTATCACATCTCTCACCAACTTCATACTACAATTCACCGGCAACTGCGCCCACCTAATATCCTCTCCATATATCAACTTCACAGTCCTAGTAACCCCTTTATCTTCCTTAACAACTTCTTTACTATCCTTATCCTTATCCATAACCTTATCCTTCGAATCTTGACCCTTCACCTTAACATTAACGTTAACATTTCCAACATTGGCAGCTTTCTTCTCAACGACACTCTTACTTTTCCTCTCTTCCTCGCCTTCCCCTTTATGCCCTTTCTTCTTCTTATTAATCTTCTCCCTAACAACTTTCCTAAACCGTGCAGCAGGCGGCTCTATTTGCTGAATAGCAGCCAGAGCAATCTCAGTCTCATCAATAGCGATCCCTTTCTCCTCCATAGTAATCCTCAAACTATCAAGAATCTCCAACGCGGTTGAATTATTCGGCTCAGCATTCAAAACAACTCTAACATCTCTCATAGCCAAATCCAATCGATTCAACGCCTCGTAACACTTAGCTCTTCTAAGAAGAGCTTTACTATACCTCGGCGAAACTTGCAGAGCAAGATTGCACTCGTTAATAGCTCGAGGATATTCGCCGAGACCCAATTGCATATAACACATGGCCATGTTGGTGTGAAGATGTGCAACATCTATGTGGTTTTTGGGTAAGAGTTTGAGAGCTTTTTCGTACTTTAACATAGCTCCTTCGTTGTCTTTTTTTTGGAAGAAAAGTTTGTTACCTTCTTCTCTTAATTCTTGTGACATGTTGATGAACATGGCTGTGTCATCGTCGAATGATGTTGAACGTTCGTAACCTTTGTTCTTGTTGTTTGATTTTGGTGATTCATGTTCCTTCTTTTTTCCAGCTGGTTTCCCCATCGATCTATGAATCAATAATCAATTTTTCAGCTGAATCAAATAATTTCAATAATAGTAATAATCAGAGAGATTTGCTTGAAATTGAAGATTTTTTTTTATCAAATGAAAAAAAAAAAAACAATCTTTAGGACCAAATTGAATGAAGTTGTAATGATTCGTTGTGTGGCTGTTGTGTGTAGGTTAGGGTTTGTTTGTGTTCTTTTCTTTTATGTGAAGTCAACGTAGATGGATTGGAGGGTGTAAAAGGAAGAATGGAGTGGCCTAAAATAAAAGGGTGGGTGCTTTTGTTCTTTAGGAAAATTGGGGGGAAAGGACTAAACGACACACAAAAATGGGAAAACGCTGTGATTGTGTCCCACTTTGGCTTTTGGAGGGTATATATATTCCTTCATTGCTGAATGTTATTGTTGTAAAAAATAAAAAAATATATCCAATTCAAGGGTTGATTAATATGAAAATTTATCTCACTGTTGAATAGCACGGCTTCAATTAAAGTCAACTTAAACTTCTATATAAACTAACACACATAAATTGATATTAAGAGAATTTGAATTTGTTATTTTGGTTTGTTCAAAAAAGAAAAAATTGAATATGAGATTTAAGATGAGCATAATCTAAGATTTCAAACCTTGATGATCTGGTGAATGTTAATTGTGTATCATGCTTTGATTGATGTTTGAACACGTGGACTTTTTCCTCTTTGATTGTTTTTTTTTTTTTACATTTAACATTTTCATATTCACATTCATAGCGAGACAAATAAGAATTGGTCTTGTCTTTTACGCGGCGGCTGTACTGTTGGGTCTGGGAATATTCCTTTATTTCAGTTATTACAAAAATTTGGCATGATTGGTTACTGTAATACTTTTTCATTTTTTATGCTACGTAGCATATAATTATTCCTTTGTTTTACTATATGTATGTATGCCCTCTACCCCTACAAGATGGAATTCCTTTTCCGTTAAGGATTATACAGTTTTTTTTTTTTTTTTGTTTCAGATAAATTCTAGCCATGGGAGATAATCTAATTTGAGGTGTCAAACATTAAATGAGTGTAGTTATCCTTCAAACATTAGTTCGCCCACGTAGTGTAGCCATACCCATAGGTAATGAGTAAAACCATACATTGCAAATACAAAACAAACGTGGGAATTGATGGATACAAAAATACTACAGATAAAATATTTTGAAGAAAATAAATACTACTATTGGTTATAAAGCTGGAAAGTGTCACTATTTACATGGCAAAGTAGTTACAACTGTCAGACATGTCAACCCTCAAAGCCGACCACCTCAGTGGCAGAATTATTTTACAAGTTAGAACAACACATGTTTGCTATTTATAAGCTGTCAACAATGATTATTTTTGTGCCCACCTTTTCTTTTTCAACAGTAAAGTAGGTAAAAACTAAGGTGTATTCCTCAAAAAACAGAAAACTCAGGTGATATTAAGAAGTGATGTGTTGGCTTCATAGAAATAAGTTTTACTGAAACCTTCAGACAATTATCACCAGCCTCCTTCTTCCTTTATCTTGTTCTTTTCTCCCTTCCAAACAAAAGCTCATATTAACTGTATCATTTCTGGTATATAATGGATGTGAAAGTAATTTTAATTGTCAGGAAAAGAAGCGTGAAGATGAGATGTTTTCTCTACAGTTCCAGCAGCAAGACAGCAAACCAAGCATTCCTGTCTCCACAGGATGTCCAATGTCCCTTTCTCGCTTGTGTAGCACTCTGACAAACTCATCTGTACTTAGGTTTCCGTCTCGATTTGTATCAAACAAATGAAAAACAATCTCAACCACGTTGTCCGAGAGAGATATGCCGCAAACCTGAAATTGAAACGAATAAAATATGAACTTACTATCTCGGCCATATAATCTAAATCAAATTTTTTTTTAAAAAAAATGAAGGATATATAATTGGGGGATAAAACAGTTAACCCCTAAACATCACTATTAAGTTAAGCATAAAAACAATGGTAAACTCCTGACCAAAAACAAAAAAAAACAATGGTAAACTTCATACATGTGACGCTGCTCGCTGAAAATCATCTCTCGTCAACAGGCCATTTACTTTTCCAAAACTGAAAAGGGCTAATGATAATGGAAGTAACTTTTTCCGTAGCTCTGCGAAGTTTTTGAAATCCTCAAATCTGATGCGGACATCCTTAAAGCATGGCTCATTATTCAGTTCATCAACCCGTTCAAGCAACTTGCCTAGATGACTCATGTCGGCGGAAGCAACCATGGAGAGTGCAAAGTCCTTGGCTGAAATTGCTTTTCGAGATTTGTAGTCATAATGATCAAACTCCAGTCTGAGAATCTACATAAATATCGTACATTGTCATGGAAAATCACTTCTGTGACCATTGTAAAAATTAATATTTATAGCAAATCAAAAGGAATCTTATATCCATATGAAGTTTATAGTATGAATATTCACACAAGAGAAATACTAGCAGAATACTCTTCGTCACACATTCTTTAAAAAATTATTCATTTTCTAAAAATACAATTTAATTTCCTCGTTAATAGATCAACTTCTAATTAGTATGGCGACTTTTTTAAATCTTAAAGAATGTACCATATTAAAATATATTTGGGAGTCTTGCTACACTAGTTTATGTAGAAGCATATGCTTCAAGTATCTTGTTAAATTGAAACCATGTGTAATGGCATCATGCAGACTTCTAAGCATTTTCACTTCCCTTTTCCTTGTCTTTCCTTTTCTACAAGATCAATGTAAATATAAAAGATATCATGTCAAGCCTACACATGCAACTACCATAACTGACAAGCGTGGTTCCAGATAATTGCAAACAATAAGAGTTCTTATAACAATCACTGATTATATACAGAAGCACATACGAGTTTTCTCAGTTTTAATGCTACTATCACAGGTAACAACTGCCACAATGTTGATAATAATATTATAAAACATAAAAGAATTCAAGGATTTTCAATGAACAATTATTAAAATTGCTGTCCCCTGCAGCGTGTGAAGCCCAATTTTTACAGAATTAAACCTTAACATAGATATACATAGTAAAACTTCATTGCTTGATTTAAGTTTGGTACAGAAAAAATACTTAGATATGACTTCATCATTTTTTTAGCCCATAACACCAGAATAATTTGATTTTATCATACCCCATATCTCTTTTTTATTCCTTCTTTGGATAAAAGAAAGAGAAGAGCTTACAGTGCATTTGGAAGATAAAGAATCCTCCCTAACATAAGAGCAAAACACCAGAGGGTAGAAGCTTGTGTAGAGCCAAAGCCTAGTCCCTCAACATATCCATTATCCATAAAATAAAATCAATCAAAACCATAATGACATGTGGTGAGAATGAAATAGCGAAAACTTACTTCATCATGCAAGTCTTGCAAAAAAATTACAAATTTATCAAGTTGGAGGCAACCCTTTCCGTCTTTACCAAAAAAGTATTCCAACAGCCCTCCATTTTCCACGGAATCATTCACCTTTAGGCCAGTTCGCAGTCCATCCCTGTGTTGAACACCTTGTCGATGATGAGATCGCATCAATGCCATCACTTTCTGGAATTCCTCCTTAGTTATCTCCCTGTAAATGTAAACTGGGAAAATTAATTAATGTTATCAGATGAGGTGGAAAATAGGGCATGATCAAGCTCCCACTGGACTAAAAACTCAATTCTTTATATACCTAGAGACTAGAACTACAAGGCAATAATTTATGCAGTCTCTAAGTCGATGCCATTGACAACAAACAAATAGAAAGGGCCTTGTTCATTAAACATTATGAATTAATACTCTTAAAGGTCCTACATTGACTACTGATATGACCGAGATAGTGGTCATAAGTGGGGGGACAACCCTCACCCCATGAGATGGCTTTTGGGATTGAGCTGGATCCAAACTAAAGTTCGGAGAAATACCACGGTTAAAATAAAGTAAATAGCAAATGATTTATATCATAATGAGGGTTAAAGGTCAGGAGCCTGGAAGCAAGGTGATACGAAGCAACAACCATAAGGATAATTGACACGGCAGCTTTACCCAAAACCTCAATGATTAGGCATGTGCTGTGGGTCTATTTTCATAACATTTTCATTTAGCTCTTTTAAGTAAAGTTAGACTTCATTGCTTAAACTTGAATTTCTAACAGAAGTAAAGTGAGACTTCATTGCTTAAACTTGAATTTCTGACCGAGAGTGGTACCAAAATTTCAAAGAAGTACCATGAGCACTCACCCATTATTGTCCACGTCAAACATTTTAAATGCCACAGAAAAGCTTGATTCTGGGATGCTGAGAAGTGTTACAAAAAAGATATACCTGCTCCATAGAAAAATACGGTTATTATGGACACATACAAAAATCATAAAGAAAAAAGGTGGAATGGAGAACAAAATTAGCCTAAGAGCCTTGGATAAAGTGCACCAGGTTCATTTGTAGACTGCTTGGTCCTAGAACCAGATCCTACTTAGGTTGCCTTGCCTCAACTCTATCCTAGTTCATTTCCCACAGCAGGACTAAGAAGTCCTTTGTAAACGGGAAAAAAAATATAAACAGAGAACACGATAATTAGAGAGAATATAGAATACTCACTCTTTAAAAGATATAAGCCCGTCATTGTTTACATCAAAGAGCATAAAGAATTCTGAAGGAGAACAGCGTAAATGGCCAGGGCTTCTTTCTCCTCTCAAGTATCCGTCTCTAACAAGGTGAGATTCAGATGGAGGGAAAACAGGAACTACAGCTCTCATTAGGTCTGCTGGTATCATGAGTACTTCTCCTTCTGGTGATCGATGAGATGCGAAGTATTCAAAAACCTTAATGAAAAAGAGTAAAGATTGTCAATGTGCAATTCAAACTTCAAAAAGGAACTAAGAGAAACTATTAGTTTCATTCAATGTAGTGCGAAGTTTAAGTTTGGTTTTTCTTGCTTCCGAACAAGCCCGTGAAGTCATCAGATATCTTTTGGTATCGAAAATGGTGAAGAATGACATAGTTCCCTACTAGGCCACAACTTTACCTTTCAGCTTTAAACATACATAAAAAAGGGAGAATTGTTTTAGCTTTGGGGAAAATTAGTTACATCTTATGTCCCAGGCCTAACTAATCAACTATGGCAATAACTAGCTATTATTCCAAGAGTGTGGTTTGGAAATACATATTCGTATATTACGGATGCATATACATATTTGTTTATTTTCCATGTTTTAACTTGCCTTTCAGTAAAATGAAACACAACTTGTGATGAGAACATACCTAACTATAAATCATTAGATATGATGAAACTAATAACTTAAATTGGAGGATATGTCAAAAGATGACAAAAGATATTTATTGAACACTATTGAGGATAGGTTACAGATGATTGATTACACCAATTCAACTTTGAGTTAGTTTGTCAGTACTTCAGGATAAAGTGATTTAAAAGTTAAATAGAAAAGTAAATTTTATGATTATTTGGTCGACAACTTTTAATTGCAAAAGGACATACTGTATTTCACAACTACGGTATTTTTGGAATTAATGGTATACAGTGTCATGTAATGAAAACACCCTATTTTTCATGTCTTACCCTTCATTTTAAAAAACGGTTATAAAAGATGAATGGTGTGCCAAAATAATGACTTTTTATCGGAAATCTGGTTTACAAATAGATACATAATGACTTTTTATCGGAAATCTGGTTTACAAATAGATGCACTTCATAAGATTTAATCCATTTTCCATGTGCAATCAATTACAAAATGCACTTGCAAAAGTAGGATGATGTGGCAAAATATTAGATTTTATTGAATGTCAAAGTAAAAATAGTTTAGGCAAATAGTGCATGCTCTCATTACATCCATTTTATCAATGCCACACTATCAATTTTAAAATACACTTACAAAAGTAGGGTGATGTGGAAAAAAAATCCATTGGATGATG
The DNA here is from genome assembly GCF_003473485.1 of Medicago truncatula. Lineage (NCBI taxonomy): Eukaryota > Viridiplantae > Streptophyta > Magnoliopsida > Fabales > Fabaceae > Medicago > Medicago truncatula. The sequence continues at coordinate 2,722,576 of NC_053042.1, forward strand.
TTGATACACTATTCGTAATAAAAAATACTGCACAAACAAATCACAATCAATCATCAATCATATGTGTAACCTTAAAAGAGCACTGTGATTGAAATCAATCAAACGTTTTTAATGATCTGACAATTATGAATTCGATTGATAGTGTACTACATTGAGAATCTATACTCCATCCAAACTCAATCATAAGCAAATGTCAATTAAATTAATCCATCCACATTTATGTCATTATTCAAAAAATACCCTTAAACAAATTCGTTAAAGTTAAAAGTTGTGTGAAGATAAGTAGATAACTATTATAATTAGGGTAAATTAGTATTTGTATTTAATTTTTTAATTTTTATTTTTATCTTCTTCATGAAATCAAGAAAATTAAATGAATCACACCAGTACAATTCTAAATTAAGTAATTTTTGCTCTTTTTTTTTAGGAAGTAATTACTATAGCTTATAATTGAATTTAGAGCTAGTATGAATAAAATCCAAACTTAATTACAATAGATATCCTTTAAATTCTTACCAAATATTGAAATTAGACACGCAAAATTTCTAAAATCTAGTCATTATCTTAGAACTAGTTGAAGATGTTGATAATATACCTTTTCGGGAGGACTTCGCAACCGTATACGCTTCTCATAATTGAAGAAGACCTTTCTCCTATAAGCTTCTGCAATTCATGAACCAAAAAACTAATCGCAATTTAACACTTTCGTATAATCAAAAAAATATATATACTATTATATTACATTTTTCATCGATCGAATTAACATTTTAAAAATTGCGGAGAGAAAAAGAAACTTGCCTCGAAAAAGGAAGGCTCCAGAAGTTTCAGGAAGGGAGAATTTCGTAAGAAATGAAGGTGAATTCGGTGTTGAACGGTCAACGAAGGAAGAGATTGAAGATTGAAAGTGAGTTGAGTCAAAGTCGGTGGTGTAGAGAACATACCCTAGACTGGTGCCGGCGATAATGGCGGCGAAAAGACCGTTGCGAGCGTTGAGTAGCGACGGCGAAGAAGAAGTGTGAAGGATTTGGAGGCGTTGGATTGAGAAATGGTGGAAGAAGTGTGAGGTGGAATTTCTGAGAGTGGAAAGGAATGACATGATCAAAGTGGTGCTTGTTGTCCCGGTGGGCGTAGACTCAAATAGGAAAAAAAAATGTTTGCTGGTCTTATAGGAAATTGATAAACCCCACCAAAAACGTTATACTACTAATAAATTGTTTATTAATTTCCCTTTCAAAAAATATCGTTATTAATTTCATCTATTGAGATTACTTATTAAAAGTTTGTAAATAGATTAGATAGATGTATGTGAATAAACTCTCAAAAAAAAAAATGTATGTGAATAAATAATTAACGTAGTTAAAATTTAAAAATTGTCTTATGATACTAACAAAATGTTATAGAATTTCTTATGGCAAATTCTATGGTACACCTAATAAATTTGGATGTATCGATACATCAAGTCGTAAAATTAATAATAAATGAGTTGTTTTTTGAAGAAAAATAATTATTTTCTATCATTGTCAACTAAGATAATTAAATTTTATTTACCAAAAGCTTCGACGAAATAAAATTTAATTTTTAAGAATTTTTATTACTCATAACAATGAATATTGATTAAACAATGAAATGATGATTTTTCTTACGAAATGATGTTTTCTAAAATATAAATATTGACAAATACATTTTTATTTCATTAAAGTGATCTTTAATTTATATATTTTGTGAAACAAGAGTACCGGTACACTCAAAATTATGAGTGTACCATAGAAGTTCCCATTTCTTAAACTAGTATCTTTCCTTAAAAAAAAACACGTAAACTTTTTTTTGTGGTGGCGGGGTTCGAACCTCCGACCTTGCATATTATTACAACCCCTCCGTCTTTTCCAACAAACATGAGTTGAAAGAATCCCCGGAATTAGACTACAGAAGTCAAGCCTTCAAAGAAACTAACAAATTTACCCTCAGCTCGACCAGTCACTTGACTGTAAGAACGACTAGAAGGAGAGGACTTTGACAGCTTTATGTTTCATGAGGTCGAACTTCGAATGAGCTATACACTCTAGGAGAAAGCCACTCTACCGACAGGGTAGTCACCGACGTTTCAAGGCACTCCATACCAACTGAACTAAACTCACGAGCACAAAAAAAAAAAAAAAAAAGGTAAACTAGTAACTCACTTGTATCTATGATTCATTAAAAACAAAAGGCAACTGAAATTAAAATCATAGCAACACATTACCATCAACATAAGATGAGGTTTAGCATGGGAAAGGATATTTGTTTTCCATCATGAGAAAGTTGTTTTTGTCCATTAGATTAAGTAAAGAACATATATTTATCATAGTCTGTCCACACCATATCTTTCTTTTTCAAACATTGTCTTTGTCATACCCCAATTTTTGACCTAAGACAGCACTGACACGTGTCATTTAGCTCCGACCGGTCTCAGCCTTTCGAGCAAAAAAATTCGGCAGGGAGGTATTTTAAAATACCTCATATTTGATTCCGAGTCGGGCCCTCTTCCCTCAATTTTCATTTAATTTTAATTTCATTTTTTTTTTAAACCTTTATTTTATCTTATTTTTGTTTTATTTATTCTTAGTCATTTTATTTTATTTTTAGTGTCCAAAAATAAATCAAAAATTTTGTCCGATAATATCCAAACACACAGCTCATTCACACAGCTCAAAACAGCCTGTAATGTCTCCTCTCCAAGCAACAAAATTTTCATTTCAAGCTCTATAAAAACAAACGCGCAAGCAGCCAAAAAGGGAGGGGGGCCCAACAAGAAAAACATTCCACGGCCAAGCACACAGACACAATAATTCTCACTCCATTTTCTTACAATCCAAACCTGCAAACACAAATTTCAAACCAGAACATTTCTACATAAGATCAACAACCAAACTCACAGATCCGGTAACCAAACCGCACAACACACACGTCATAAGAACACAAACTATTCTCACAACAACAACTCAGTAACCATCACAAAACACAACCCAAATCGCAACCAAATCAAATCACCGAACCTCATCAACAAACCTACACAGATCCAGATCAAGAAAAAAAAACAATAAAAAAGGTAGTAACCCTTTTTGTAGATCTAGGGTTCGTTAAACCTCATTTCAAAAAACCGTTTTCAAAAAAGAGAGGAGAAGGGAAAGGGTAGTCTTTTGGTGAAAAAAAATCAAAAAAAGGAGGAGTTTTTAACTCCGGCGCGGTGGCGCCGCCGCGAAAACTGGCCGGCCACCGCGCCGGAACCACCTCCGGTGGCCTCTCCTCGTCGGAGAAGATGAAGAAATTCTAGAGAGAAGGCAGAACAATCTGGTCCTTAATAATTAAATTAATCCAGAGTGCTCTGGTCCAAAATTAACTTAATATTATATTCTTGTCTAATTTAATTATTCTCCAGAACAATCTGATCCTTGTTAATTAAATTAATCCAGAGTGCTCTGGTTCTATATTAACTATTAATACTATATTTTTGTTTAATTTAATTACTCTCCGGAACAATCTGGTCCTTGTCAATTAAATTAATCCAGAGTGCTCTGGTCCTATATTAACTGTTAATATTATATTTTTGTTAATCCAGAGTGCTCTGGTCCAAACTTAACTGTTAATATTTATTTATTTTTGTTTAATTTAATTGTTCTCCAGAATATTCTGGTCCATGTTAAAATAACTTCACAATTCAGCTCAACCTCATTTTTCTCATTCTGCTTATATAATTTTCATATCATTATTCAAAAACAACAAAAACATTGAAATATCAAAAATTCATAAAAAGAACTTTTCACAGTAAACCTTGATCTTAAATCAAGTGACCGTCTTTTTATTTTTATTTTTTTTCTTAATCAAATTTCAAATCAATTCTAATTCAACTTCAAGTCAATTTTCTTCAATCTAAAAAACACGAATCAATTCTCATTTGCCATTTGGCTTTTTATTTCAAAACCTTTCTCAAAACATATAAAAAACACCAAACAAATCAAACGTCAATTTCTACCCCGAACTACGAGGTTTTGATCCCTCACGGGTACGTAGGCAGAGGACGCTCGTCCTTCCAAATCAATTAAAAAACAATTTTCTTTTTTTTCTTTTCAACTATCAACTAAAAAACATTTTTCTTTTTTTCTCTTCAATTAAAATCAATTTTCTTTTCTTTTTCAACTCATCTTTCAATTCCATTTTCATCTCTTCAAAAGCAAGCAAGTTTAAGCACAAAAAGTTAAATAAAATCAAGAGGTTCTCGTAGAATACTACGAATATTTAGGGTGCTAATACCTTCCCTAAATATAACCAACCCCCGAACCCTAAATCTTTTCAAAATGGGTGGTTTGGAACTTTTTCCCCTTTAAAAAAAATTTGTTCAGTCGTGAGATAAAAAGTGAGTCAAAAGTCAATCAAATGGCCTTGACGTCCGAAAAATGGCGCGACAGTCTTCAACCTCAATGAGATTGTTCCCTAAAAAAAAACCTCCATGAGATTGCAATTGACGGCAGTTTTTTTCCCCTCTCCCAACTGTTTCTAAAATAAGACTTATTCAAAATAATATTATTTACTGATTTATTTGAATCGTTTTAAAAAAAAAAAAACATCAAAATAAAATTATTCAGAATCAGATCTGGGTATTTTTATGAACAAAGTTTAGGTATTTCTTCATCTTCCAACTCCAAATAAATCCACCTCAACAATAAGAAGTGGAAGTCTGTGTTTAAGGGAGAAGGAGATGCACTTTTAAGATTGCAGTATATAGTTTTACACGTTGTAAAAATTGTTAATGAATCTGGAAATTGTAAAGTATGAATTTCATTTATGAACACAAACCAAAACTAATCTTCAATTTATAGAAAAATAATGACCCATTTGTCACTAAAAATTGTAGTAAAAAAATAGTTCAGAAAAATACACTAAGAGATTTCTGTGATTCAAATTGTTGGAATAGTATTGTTAAAAAAAATGTTGTTGGAATGGTAGCCATGGTTGACTGATCCGCAGAAATTTGTGGTGGTGGATGAGTGATGTAGGTGAAAGAAAAAAAGTATGGCACTGAGAGTCTATGATAAAACTATGTTCCTTAGTTAATCTAACTGTCAAAAATAATTTTCCCATGGTGGGAAACAATTATCCTTTCCCATGCTAAACCCCACCTTAACATAATACATCATAACCCACAAACTTATTGATAATGAACTTAAAAAGAATATAAAAAAATTGGATACCATCATGCTAATGAACTTCATGATAAGCCACCATCTTACTTATTATTAACATCACTGCACGCACATTAAATCTAACATTGACATTGAACATTAAACTACAATAAGGATCAAACAACAACCAACAAAAAAAAATACTTTTTTTTTAAGCCAAAAAGAAAAATATATTAAAAAAGAAAGAGATACAGAGACTGGGGGAACATAAAACCTAACCCAGGTAAAACCCAAGATGGGGATACATCATTATAAATCAGACCAAGTGAATCAGTCGTGAAATATCCTAACAAAAATTCACTAATCATGAGCATAACCCAGAGAACCCGCGTACGGGGACGAAACCGGATTACAAAAAAAAATATGAAAAGTGAACATTCATCAAGAACAATTAGGATTTAATTTTAGCGAATGGATTGACCGCCAACACGGTAACAAATCCAAGCGCCAACAACTCCCTGCACAAGCAGCAAGCATAAAGCTCTTTCTAGCACGAGGAACGAGAGTGTAAGCGGACAAGTTGCCTTGAAGTCTGTAGATCTCAACAGATCTGGAATCATCAAAGAGTCAAGCACACACACCACCAAACACAACAAGTTACAATCTGATGCGTTAGAACTCAGATCGTGGGATGAGTCCAATACGTTAGTAACCAAACAGACTCTTTCGGGTTTAACGAAACCAGACCCTTTCGGGTTTATGAAACCAAAGCAAAAGGTCAAGACTGCACCCCCAAAAAAAATACTTTTCAAATAAGAAGGAATTTAGTTATAGAAGTTAAAAAGAAAACTGATATTGCAAATATTAAGGGACATGGAAGCACAAACAGAGATATCATGGTGAACCAAAGCTTGCAGTATTAATCAGATAATAATAATATAGAACTTTTAACAAAAAAATACTCAAAGATGAATAAAATATAGCATGTAAACAGATAGAAACAAACTTGTCTTGACAAATGCAAAATGAAACAAATTCTCAAATTAAGATGATGCCATGAATAGGATCTGCACTAATCAGAAGAAAAATGTATAGGATAAAAAAAAAAGTAAGACACACGGCAAAATGAGACAAAAAGCTAAAAAAAAAAACGACATCAGAACAACATCAAAGGAAAGAGTAAAAAATAAAAAACATAAAAGGAAAAGAAAATAGTGGAATAGTGAAAGACAAAGAGGAATAGTGAAAGACAAAAGAGATTGTACAAGACATTTTAGGGGGAAAATAGTGGAAGTAGAGGGAAGAACAGGACAGAAAGGGAGAGGAGAAGTTGAGAGAAAAATGATTGAAAGTTTTCAGATAAAGACAACAATGTCATGGAAAGAAAATAAACAAAGTGTTAGGGATGAAAATATTAACTGAGTGAATGAATATAAACTAACTGTATACAATGGAAAGAATGATACATACATGTCAAACATTGCACCGCAAACAGTGTTTCAATGTTCCGATAAGTCATTTTGGTAGATGAGAAATTGGTTGTATTACACGAGATGCATGCTATATATATACATGTGTGTGTCACACTGTCACACATTAGAAGTGTTTTTTTGGTAGATGAGAGGTTGGTTGCGTATAGGTAAATGCAAATGCAATTAAATGCAACTACTTTTTTTTGAGTTGTGTGTACAGTGACATTAACGACTGATTTCAAATTTGAATTAAAGGATTAGGAGGAAAAAAAGAGGAGGAAAATTGCTAGGGTTTAAGCAATACCCAATTAGCTTATAAATGAAGGGATGAACCAGTAAATCACACCATACAAGTACATTATGAAATTACTTATTATTTTAGTGTTGCACAAATGTAGAAATTAGTATTATTTGCAAATTATGAATTACAATGTTATTATGACTCTAATTTAAACATTGTGATGCCAAAACAGTTTAAATTATGCGTTTGTGGTATGTATTTGAGTTAATATTATAAGAATTGCAACACATCATTAACTCAAGCTACACAAGTTTCATATTTATTTTGATATATGTTATAGTTAATGAACAACATTTATGTCAATTAGCCCATAAATCCTATAATACAAATACATTATTGAATAACTTATATATATTTTTTGTTGCACAAGTGTACAAATTAATAACTCTTGCACATTTTGTTTTCCTGTTGATATTCATATTAATTGTTTTTGAGTTTATTGTTAATTAGTAGTCTCAATATCGAAGTTGCATTTCATTTGGCATATTCATGTTATTAACTACTTGTTGTATAAATCCCTTACATTTTGTACAGCTAAAATGACATGCAAGTACTTGTCAAAATAAGAGGAGATAAACAAAAGTATAATAAATTTTTACATTAGCTTAACATGCTTATAATTGAACGAGAACACAAGATAACATATTTATGCTTCTCTCTGTTTCATATCATACAGATTCAATAAGTAAACTATTTTAAGTATCAATTTTGTTGTGTAATTATTTAAGAGTTTATTATAATTTTGATAAACGTTATTTTACAGATATTCACTTTCACTTCCTGCCCCTTATAATTTTGGGGTGGTCATTGTACTCGAAAAAAAGAAATTCATCATCGAAAGGGATGATAAGTACAATCGTACCCTTTGATGTGGAATTCACTATATTAATCCATTCAATGAGAAGATTGCGTTTTTTCAAAGTATGAAAGAGCAAATAATTGAAATTAAATCGAAAACTGCAACAAGTAAGGAGTAGCATAGACTTGTAATGGATGTTTCAATGACTATAAAGGTAAGTTTAATTGCATAAATCTTATATTAATATTATTGCAATCTCCCTTATACAATGAAACATAACATCTAGCTCGACAGATAGATTTATAGGTTCTTTTCACAAGTGTAATTGAATGTATTAATACACAAAATATGTTCTCTCCAATTTTCCAAAAGACAGAATAATGATTCTATTTAGATATATGTGGACGTGATTACTTAATTTTTGCAGTTTTGCTTTATCATGTTTTGCATTGTTGTGCTTTGTGTCAACTTTTAACTTTTTAATAATTTGTAGGTACTTGATACCAAGAAGGCGTCACATGTGAGCATGACAAAATTGCTCGACATTTCAATATTAAAACTACGACTTTAGATAAAAAAACCACGACTCTTTAAATGTAGAATGAAGTGGAGACATCCTTAGCAAAACGATCGTTGATTCCATTAGCAAGAAGATGTTTAATAACCATGAAGCTTTTTTCTATGTTATGTTTTTAATAATCTAATATATTGTTTGTCGTTTAACTGAATTAGATGTTTTTAGAAAGAGATGTTTAAATTAATGTTTTGCAACACATATAGAAAAAATTATTCTTACTAAATTGTGTTACTTTTTTCGCTGTCTTGTTGTTGCCACTCACTTGTCCATTCACAACCTCAAACTTACAAAATGATTTTTATGAAAATTTATCAACTTTAGTGTTCATCGTCATATGACATGATTGTAGAATTGTTGCATGCATATATTCTACTATTTTGTTCATTCCATTACTTACATAAACTGTTTGATTTCCTGGGTTATTGGTATTTGATAAATTTAAGAAAATACTCTTTTATGTTTAATGGTATCATTAGAAAAACATTTTTCGGTGAAATAAAAAGTATTTGATAAATTTAACGAAAGTTATTCGATTATAAAGTTGTAATCAATGTACATTTCTTTCAAATGCATTGCTTTTCTGATCAATAACTTTCAATGTTTTGATCTTTGACTGCATACTTTATCACGAGAAAAATAAAATATCAAATATTTTTCTTACTCTATCCATACAAGGTAAATGTGATGACTCATGTTGCTGAAGTGAAACTGGATTTCGAGGATATTTTGTCACCGGGAGTTCAATGATTGGTGCATTTGAAATATTTTTTCAGAGAGGATGTTGATAAACTTAAAGAATATCTAAAGAGATCAAGAGTATCCTAGACTGTTCTATAAATCAGGTAATATGATAATTTTCCATTATCTATCTTGATTCCCCTTTGGTGCCAATAAGTTTCATTACTTCTTATATTTGTTATAACTATCCCGATAAGTTGATACAAAATGATAGTTTCTTTTAAGAATATCAAATGATAGTTTTAAGTTGTTAATTTTGAAGATGGAAATTATTTATTTATGTCCATACAAGTTATGAGGACCTACAATGAACCAATAATAAGGATAGTCAAGAGAAATCATGTCTTTGCAAAAAATATGAATTTCAAAATAATTGTCATTTTTATTTTTCAACAAAGCCGTAGAAAACCACTAAGAAGACCAAAAACACTTAAAAACAATAAACATTTATATTTTTAGTTTTAATCAAAACCAAAATGTCATAAAAAAATACCATTCATAATTTTCAAATGTTAACGTAATAAAAGAGCGGAAATATTATTTAAAATTAATAATTATTTAAAAAATAATAATTTTGTTTGTTTTGCTACAACTAAATAAAATATATTATGTGTTATAAAAATACCTAAATTTTTTTAGTTACATTCTCTATCATCTAAAAACATTTTTTTATTACGGAACACACAAAAAGGTTAAAGATGCTTAGGTGTCAAATAATTAAAAGGGTAATGTTAACTTGTTTTCTTGCCACTAATGGTAAATATTAAATGAATAAAATTAATATTAAATTTTTTTAAGCGATAAATTAACACAATTTTCGATATAAAATTTTTATTAGTGAAATCTTTAACATGTATCATAAGAGCACAAGTTAACATTTCCCTAATTAAAATGACGCATATTGAATTTTTGTTGCTTATTACTTTTTATAATTGAATATTAATGTGTATTTAATCTCTATAAGCTTAACTCAATTGACAAAGACATTATATAATATATGGTTAATTATTCACAGTTTTGTTGTTAGTCTCTACAAAATAAAATCACACTTTTTAGTCCCTTAAACATTTTCCTTAAGTATTTTAGGACTAAAATTGTTGATAAATTTTTTTTACAGGGACTTAAAGTGCTGATGGAAAAATTTATAGGTACTAAAAATGCTGATGAAATTTTTTATAAAAATTAAGAAGTATGATTTTATTTTGTAGGAATTAAAAACAAGAATATAAATATTTATAGGGATTGAAAGCCAGTAATATATTATATAGGGTCGACATTCCATCGGCAACTCCCCATTTTTCCACATTTATAAGCTACTTATCCAGGTCATCCATCCATTTCATCCATCGAGCTTCGCCACACTTCAATCTTCTTCGTTCCAGAGAAGCCTAAAGGTTCAGGTAATTTATTTTCTCTTCATTTTTTCATCTTTCTTTGCTTCTATTTCTTAATTTCATGCGCGTTCTGTGTTTTCCGGTGATCACACTTTAGTTTCTCCATTTTCCTTATGCAAAAGCGCGTGTCATGGTTTACACTTTTCATTGTGGAATTATTTTCGTTCATATGAAGCACGAGTACTTCTCGGATTAGGCGTGTCCCGGTGTCTGACATGCGTTGGTGTCACTGATTACACATAATTATGTCATTTGCTTGGAATGTATCAACTATCAAACCTTGCATGCATGTACCTTACTAAAATTACCAACTAGTAGCAATGATTCTATATTTTTTATGCACAGTGTTGTCAAATATCGGCCATGGTGGCTGATTTTCTAAAATTGCCGCCACAATTTCGAGAACGACGGCGGCACCATGGTGGCTGTATGCCAGAGTTTGACTTTCCGCCATGGTCTGCCATCGGTTATCAGTTACATTGGTTATGCATTGACGAGAGAATAAGTGGATTATTATGCAGGCCATTGTTTTTTATCCACAAGATACTCATGGTTTAAGATCAAAATTTATTCTAGGGATGTAATGCAAGACTGGGTTTACCCTAACAATTTTCATTGAAATGTTAATGCTGGAAATTCATTTTTTGTCCTCCGTTGTTGTGGCAGTGTAATTTCCTGGAGTTGTCTGATCCGAAGCTTTGCACTTCTGCAATTGGGAATGCTGTTGGCCATGGCTTGTTGATTCTATAGAAAGTGTGAGTATAAAAACAGGAAAACTAATGAATCATAACCTGCAAAGTTTCTTGGAAACTTTTCCTGGTATTTATTCCGGGGCAATGGTTGGGATGAGTCGTGGTAGTAATACTGCTTCTTTGCCAACATTTCCCGGCAGTGAGAGGGCAAGGGAATCTTTTTCTTCTAGAGGGCAATTCTGTGTTACAAGCCCTGCTTCTGGTTTAAATTTTTGGAGCTCAAATATGCAATCGAAATCAAAATCGGCTTTTGAATGCTTCTCAGCTAAGTATGCAACTCCTTCTGTGAGTGGGTGTCCTCGGGTCTTCTGCATGGGAAAAAGTGAGTGGGAGAAGTTTATATTTTCTCTTTGGTTTATGTTTATACTTTATATATATATTTTTTGAGAACTCACATTTCTATTGTTGACTTGAAAGGTGGCCATCTTCTTCTAAGCAATACTGGGCATCTTGGTATTGTTTGCTCATGTCACTGTTGCCACATGTCTATACTCAAGTTTTGTGAGGTAAATAATGACAAAACTGGTTCTACTTTATTGAGATCATTTTGAGAGCTATTTAACCACATCAAACATTAATTTCACATGCCATTGTGAACAGTTAGACAATAACCAACAACCAAACCGTATCCCACTAAGTGGGGTCTGCTAAATGGATCAAACTATACCATAATGTTCTATCATAAACTATATTTTGGTCTATTCTGATAATTAATGATTTATCTATTTTGATATTGCAGCATTCAGGGTTACACGGTGTCAACCCGGGGAATGCTGTTCGCATGGAAAGCGGAGAGACCATTGCACAGTGGCAGAAGTTGTATTTCTTAAAATCTGGGGTAAGATGTAGCTGTAATACATTTTAGTGCAGGCGAAGTGTATTTAGAGACGAATCGTGTGTATTCTTGGTCCTTCGCCAGTCCTTCCATCGGATGTTTATCAAGTCATAGGAAAAGAGAATTTTTCTATGGTTAATTTTTCTTTCATTTGTAACTTTTCTCCCACAATTGATTACATCATACGAGAAGACAATATATTGTTTGTTTATCTGTTCAAACTTCAATCATAATCTAAAGAATTGCTTATACCTCAAGGTGCATCTTTTGGTGTTACCGAGCGTGCATTCCATTTGCTTTCCTCTAGTATTTTCAAGATATGGACCATTTGGTAAATGCTTTTTACTCTGGTTCTTAGAATTTTATTTGTTTGAAGTTACCAAACACTGGATGGTGATACTTTTATGATGCTTTAGATTATATCTTCGGGAAATGAGAGTGAATGGGACTGGCCAGAAGTATTTTCAACAACCAGCCATCTGATGAAATCCAATGCATCTGCATCTGATATGTCGAAGGGTGATTTCTCAAATATTCTCAATTCGGCTACAGTCACATTAAGGTCTGAAAAGTTTTCTGACTACGTTATGTTTCTGAAGAATGCTGATACAGACCTCAATTTATTTTTTGGTGCATTGTCCAGAAAACAACCGATATCAAACGAGGATGGTCACAATATTCCACTCAAGGGTTTGAACGCTTTTACGCAGAACAACCTGTATGACCAGGTGAAAAGCCAGATAATGAAATCTAATATGGCTATTTGTACACCTGCACCAAACTTCGTTGGAGCTCAACTGAATGATGGTTGTCAGCCTATACCTCCTTTCCTTGATTCTCTGAAAAGCAATGAATACTTGCCAATTACCCAGTCTACACAAATTCCAACAAACCTTCTAAAAGAGCATGAATGTATCAAAAAGAAGAATGTAAAGACTGGTCTACTAGGAAAAGATGTAACTTCCTCTAACATTGAGCTTAGGCTTGGTCAACCACCTTGGGCTGGAAATCTAGTTGATTCGTTTGTAGAATCACCATTGTTTACCTTTGCCAGTTCTCCGAAACTGCATTCCCTGATGCAGATGACTAATAGTGCGTTGAATCAATATTTTTTCTTTACTGTTTGTCAGTGTTACAGTTTTCAATTCTTTATAATTGTGTGCTCATTTTGTTTGTAATTTTGAAGAAAACCCTCCTAACTGTGGATTTTGTTTATTAATTACAGACCTTAGCAGGGAGGAGGAATTACAAAATAGTTTTAGTCGTGCTGCCGGTTCATTCGAAATGCCCCTAAACTATATGTCTGGATGTAGTATTAATTCAGATGCTGCTATAGCTAGTTCACAAACTGACAATGTGGCCACGAGTTCATTGTTTTTACCATTTCCACAATTTAGTTCTCAACCCAAGGGGACAACAAATGCTTGTAAAAATTTGGTGAATGGTGGTATAATGCCCATGAACCTGCATTCTGAATACGATACTGTGCAATTTGGTTCTTCTAATGTTGACTGGAATAGTAATGGTCACAAAGGAAGGCAATCAAATGATTCTGCACTGGAATTCAATAAATATTTGGACAATGATAATGGTGAAAGGTTTGGTGAAGATTCCTGTACCAAAGTAAATTCTGGATTTGAAGTAAATCAGTTCATGGAATTTGGCTCTATCAGAAGAACTATTGATGGTAGTGGTAGCTGTACTCCAGTTGTTAATAGAAAGATATATGAATCAAGCTTTCCATCAGATACATCCGTGGGTGCAAATGCTTTGCTAGCCTCAAAAAATGTATCTTCTTTTGGACGAAACAATCATTTGACTTTGGGGACAGTTGTTCCATTTGTAGGAAATTTGAAGAGTCTTCCCTATCCTGTTTCAAGCTCTGCATCAAATCAAAATCCTACTTCACTGCAACAACAGGGTATTAATATGGATACTTGCATGATTGATGAAAATACGAGGTTGCTTCCATTGACCCAGATGCCGGAGTCATCCAAGCAACAACAAGCTTTGTATTTTCATGATATGAATCAAAAGCTAGGGAAATCAGGTATTGCAGAACCCCAGAACTATATATACAAGGCTTCAGTACCTGAGCTGGGTTCTTCTGGTGCATCATTGAAATTTCCCCAAAATAGGGGGACTTGTGGGAATCTTGAGATTACTGATGGTATACACTAACTAACTGGCTTTGCTCACTGGCACACAATAGTCTTTCTCATCCTGTTTTAACTGTTTTCTTAGTTTCTTTCTTGGCATGGATTGTGGATTTTCTTTTATAGTATGCATGTATTTAATGGCTGTCTTTCTTGCAGGTTTGAACAGATATTGTGATTTCTCTGCCTTAACACCAACACCTTTACAATCTAAACAAAAGGAATCGCAATGTAAAAATTCCTACGATCTTCAAAATGATGGGCCGTATTTGAGGTGAGGTGATTGCAGATATTGTGTTATGTCATAAGGATACTGTTATCTGCATCTTGCTAGAAATTCGTCTTTCTTTGGTGGCTTTGAAAGTTTGATGATCTGACAGTATGTTCTGGTACAGCTTATTTTTGTGGCATATTTAAGAGTGTTTTTCTCTTCAATTCAATATTCTAACTATGTTTTATAATTAATAGTAGTGGTATAGTGCCCCCTACCACGCACACAAACACACATACACACTTTATGTTGAAATTTGGGGTCTAACTCGTCCTTACAAAACCGGCTTGTAAGGTGAGGAGTGCCTCCTCTTTATAAACTCTTCTCAAGAGTCCTATCTATCCGATGTGGGACTAAATCCACCCCCTCAAAGCCGTCACAATGAAGGTGTTGGAGGCTGCAATGAAGACAAACCAAAGGCCTCAATTTAGGCGACTAAGGGTGGACCGCAATAAAGGCGGAATTTCCAACACTTCGGAATGAAAATAGGGCTCAAAACCTTCCTATCTTCCACAGGATGACATGTTTTCTGGAGAGGTCGAACCCATTTCGACCAACCCTGACATGTTTACTGCTGCTGCTTGACCTCTATTGAGTTTGGTCCTTTTTCTGGATTCAATTCATAGTGCATACCTAATAGACTACCTTTTTCCCCCCTCCTGCTGTAACTTCTTTCGCGTGTCGATCCTTTTCTCTTTTGGCACATCTCTCTCTGTCCTCTATTCTGCCTCTGCGTTGTTGACGATCAATCAGCATCCCTTTGGTGCATTCAAGGCATTATGTCAGTCGTAATTATCCCAACTCACTTGTTAATTATGCCTTAGAGTAGATGTATTGGGTGTCTGGATTACATGATTGTTTTCCATCATCTTCCAAATAGCAGCCATGCCACTGTAACATTTATGTGGTTTGTCCCATGGCACTCCACTAGTCGGTAATGACAGATATACATATAATTTGGTAGCACTTGGGGATGATACTGTAATACTACTGTTGCTTTTCTTATATTTCTTTCCAAGCGTTTCAACTTGGGAACTTGTATGCATTGATTCCTAGTGCATCTCGAAAAGAATTAGTGTAAAAGTTTAGAATGTGAAGTGAATATGGATTATTTCTATCCCGAACACATTGATGGATATATGGTCGTAAGATCATCAAAGTACAGATCAACAGGTAATTCTATTGCAGGAAAATAGTTTACCGTATTGCAGTTATTTTGTATGTCATTGTGAACTCTTACCGTTATTGTTTGGTAATTTGGCTTTTTGGGATTCTCTTTGTGGGTGATTCCCAAGATTTTATTTATCTATTTTTTCCTGACTTGTTAGATCAAAAGCAGGAGTTCTATTTACACTAATGTCTGTAAACTTTTTCTTCTACTGGGACATCTAACTAAAGTTCACCCTTTTTGGCCTCTGCCAATTTAATGTTTCAGCCTTGGAATGACCAGATCAAGTAGAAAATGCTCTGAGAAACAATCAGATGTATATTTGTTAGGCAAATATGTTAGTGCTGCTCGAGAAAATTGTTGCAGAAACAATGTTTGCACTGGAATTGGACCCTCTTGTGATACTGCAAAAGAAAAGTATGCAGATGTTAATGGTGTGACCTCTTTTAAGATAGCTTCAGAGTGTGGTAGAGATCAGAATGCTCCGAAGAATAAAAATATCTACTTCGATCCAAGTGGATTAGGTTCTCATGGCACAGTAAAAAATGGCTCTCATACACCTCAATGGAGAGATGTGCCAAGCAAGATCAGGAAACCATCACGTGATACAACACTTTTAGATCAGATGGCTACTGTATTTGAAGGACAAGACGGTGCTCAAGTGGGAAACATTTCTGCCAAACCTTTGGAAAAAATTATTGGTACGGAAGCCTTGTTGAAAGAGCAGGATTTTTTTTATGTTTCTTCTGGATGTTCTGCTCCCGTTGTTTATCAGGCCTCTGTGATGGAGGCGAACAAGGTTAATTCTTATACTGTAGATCCTACAAATGCTGGTTGTATTGAGAAACTTGTGCGTGACGAGGGGTCAGGAATTGATAAAGGCTGGTCATCTGATTTGATTGAAAGTGAAAGAAGTGCCGAGTTTGCAGGCTCAACCATTGGGAGTGACTTGAAAAAAGGTTATCTGAGAATCCTAAATGATCAACCATGCCAGAGTCTCCTTGATGATATTAAACTGTTGGATTCTTTGATTTGGAAGAAAAGGCAGGACCAAAATCATATAATAGTTAGTGCTGATTGTAGAACCAATCCATCTCAAAAAGTCAAGGGCTTTAAAGGAAAAAAGCAAAAGAGAAATGAGGCAAGAATTCCGGATGCTTCATTGCTTCCTGGAATCTCTTCCTCATCTGACAACCAGAATGGTACAAGTGCTGGAGCTTTTGATCCCCCTTCTAGTTTATCTGAAGAAATGCAATTTTACCATTCAACTAGCCAGCAAAGATCAGCTAACAAGGCTTATATTGTTCAACCTAATACTAATCATAAACTCTCTTCATTTCCATCTGAATTTCCCTCTTGTAAGAATCATCTAAACAAGCGTTACAACGATGAAGATAGCTATGAGTCAGAATCAATTTCAGATGTGGAGTTTCACACGTTACCTGGAATTTCTAGAATGAAGAAATCAAGGAAGGATTTAGCTTCTGATTTCTTCGGACAATTTCAAACTCAAGAAACATCACATGAGGAACCTAATAATGCTAAGCAAATATCATCTTCTAGCAGAAAAGGAAGTGCTCATAGAATCAAAAGGGTAGTAGTGTGTGGAAAGTATGGGGAAATATGTAGCGAATTATCAATTACAGAAGTACCAAAACCAGCAAAAATTGTCTCCCTAAGCGAGGTCCTTAGAACTTCCAAAAGATGTAGTATGGTCCCACCAATTGAAACACCCAGACTAACTACAAAAAAGAAATGGAGGAGATTGGGCTTTGGAAAAAGTTTGGGGCATAGCTGTACAAAATCTGGTTTAAAAGCTAAGAAGGATGACAAACCTGTAGACACAATAGTTTGCAATGAAACAATTTCTATGGAAGGTTTTGAGAGTGGCAACAAGCAAAATGTTTACAAACAGAAGAAAGATACCAACGAATGGCAGAGTGATATTGTACATAGGGCTTATTCTCCATTGAAGGTTAAGAGCAGAAAAATTCAGAAACTGCGCAGCATTAATGAAATTACTGCTAAAGGTAAATTTGAGTTAAGTCACTTTTTTAGAAATAATTTTTTGCTTCAGCAAGTTAATTATTAATTATAAAGAAAAAGAAATAAGACATGATATGGTGTGCCGGTTATAAAGTTACCCATATTTCAAATTTAGATATTTATTTGATGTGAGTTCCTGTTTGGAATTCCAAAATGTTACAAAGGTGTTCTACAAGACAATTTGGCCTTGTTGATTTGCATGTTTAGTGTAACTAGCTGTCATTATTCTACCAATTTGCGTCACTGTTCATTATCCAATATGATGACATATGTGTGAGCTATGTTGTCAATAGCGGCATTTCAAGGTGGAGCGGCATGGGGGTAGCCGCCCCCACATACGGTGGTGCGGCATGGAAGTGAATCTGCGTTGTCGTAGTTGCAGACAGGAAAGAAGGTGTCAAAGAGAACGGAAGTAATGATGTTGTTGTATTCTTAAGAATTAGGGTTAGTTAATAATGAGCTTGATCTCTTTTTTTGATCCAACTTGGCCTAATATTGCTTAACTAAAATATAAACTATTTAGCTTATTTATAATATGTAGAAAAACATATGGGTGATAATTGTCTGTTATATTATTATGAAGGAAAAAAGGCTCCTTTTATAGGAGAGAAATACAAAGTCAACTCCTTTATTTCAGGAGTACTATAATGACTCTTAAACAAGAAAATAAATAATACTAATTAAGAAATATTTCAACACCCCCCCTCAAGTTGGTGCATAGATGTCAATCATTCCCAACTTGCTGATCAAGTATTCAAATGTTGTTCTTCCCAAGCTTTTGGTCAATATATCAGCAGTCTGTTGATTGGAAGGGACAAATGGCAAGCAGAGAGTACCAGAGTCTATCTTTTCTTTGATGAAATGACGATCGATCTCGATATGTTTTGTACGATCATGTTGAACTGGATTATGAGCTATGCTTATAGCTGCCTTGTTGTCACAGTACAATTTCAATGGGAGTTCTACCTCTATCTTCAGTTCTTTTAGTACTCTGAGAATCCACATACCTTCACAAATTCCTTGGGCCATTGCTCTAAATTCAGCTTCAGCACTACTTCTTGCAACTACTCCTTGTTTTTTGCTTCTCCAAGTCACTAGGTTCCCCCACACATATGTGCAATAACCTGAAGTTGATTTTCTATCAATAATGGACCCTGCCCAATCTGCATCAGTGAACATTGCCACATCTTTATCATTGGTCTTCTTGAAGAGTAACCCTTTTCCAGGAGTTGCTTTTAAATATCTCAAGATTCTGTGCACAGCTTCAAGGTGTTCTTCATACGGTGAATGCATGAATTGACTCACAACACTAACAGAGAAAGCAATGTCAGGACGAGTATGAGCCAAATATATTAATTTTCCTACCAACCTCTGATATCTTCCAGTGTCAACTGGTGTGTCCCCTTTCTCCCAGAGTTTGGCACTTTGGTCCATCGGTGTGTCAGCAGGTTTACAACCACTCATACCTGTCTCTTGTAGGAGATCGAGAACATATTTTCTCTGAGAAACAACAATTCCTTTCTTTGACCTAGCTACTTCCATGCCAAGGAAATACTTGAGGGGACCCAAGTCTTTGATTTCAAAAACTGCTGCTAAGTTTCTTTTTAATCTCTCTATTTCTATCTCATCATTACCTGTAAGAATAATATCATCAACATAGACTATCAAAACAGTTATCATTCCATTTTGACCTGACTTTGTGAATAAAGTATGATCTGCTTGTCCTTGAGTATATTCCTGTTTCTTCACAGACTGAGTAAACTTTTCAAACCAAGCTCTCGGTGATTGTTTCAACCCGTACAAGGACTTCTTTAGTTTACACACCTGTGACCCAAAAGTTTCTTCAAAACCTGAAGGACAATCCATATATACTTCTTCTAAATCACCATTGAGAAAGGCATTCTTGACATCTAGCTGATGGAGAGGCCAATCTAAGTTAGCAGCAAGGGATAAGAGTATTCTGATTGTGTTAAGCTTTGCAACAGGAGCAAAGGTCTCTGAGTAATCTATGCCATAGGTCTGAGTGAATCCTTTTGCAACCAATCGAGCTTTGTACCTTCCGATTGATCCATCAGAATTGTACTTTATTGCGAACACCCACTTACATCCCACAGTTCTTTTACCTGCCGGCAGAGTTGTGGCACTCCAAGTTTCATTCTTTTCAAGAGCTTTCATCTCCTCAAAAACAGCTTCCTTCCACTTAGGAATTTCTAGAGCCTCATGTACATTCTTAGGAATTTTGACACTAGATAGATTAGAAGTAAATGCAGCAAAAGAGGGAGACAAGTTTGAATATGAAACAAAGTTAGACAAGGGGTGCTTAGTACATGGCCTACCTGGCTTCCTAAAGGCTATGGGAACATTAAGATCAGTATATTGTTTCCTAAGTTCTATGGGGACATCAAGGTCGGTATATAGAGAATTAGGATCAAGGAGAGATTTACCTGTCTGAGTTGGTTGACTTTCACTCGGTTCAGATTCTTGGCTGAGCTGAGGAATAGGGTCTTCTACTACTTGATCATTGCTTCTTCTGGCATAAATTTTTCCCTTCCAAATTGGATTTCCTTCCTCAAATCTTTTTTCTGTTTCAGTATAAGGATCTTTATCTGGTGCATTTTGATTAATTTCAGAAAAAACATTTGTTTGATCTTTGTTTTGATTTGTTGCCTCGGATTCTGATTGATCCTTACTCATGGAAGGAGTAGGTTCATCTAATTTTTCCAAGGCATTTTCTTTAGGTGCAGATGTACATGGAACAGAATTATGTGATGTATACACATCTTCTGAGATAATTAAGTTTTCAAACAATTCAGGAGAATCTTCATTTCTTTTCCCCCCCTGAAGATGATCATTACCAAAAAAAGGTTTGTTTTCAAAAAAAGTGACATCCATTGTTACAAATATTTTCTTTGTATTAGGATCAAAACATTTATAACCTTTTTGAGAGGAAGAATACCCAATAAAAACACATTTGATTGCACGGGGTTCAAGTTTACCAAGATGCTTGTGTTCGTGAACAAAAGCTGTGCATCCAAATATTTTAGGTGGTAAATCAGATAGAACTGAAGCAATTGGAAAATATTTCAAGAAACTTTGCAAAGGAGTTTGAAATTTCAAAACACGGGATGGCATGCGGTTTATTAAATGTGCAGCTGTCAAGACAGCCTCACCCCATAAATATTTAGGGACATCGGTAGAGAAAAGTAGTGCTCGTGCAACTTCAAGAAGGTGCCGATTTTTTCTCTCTGCAATTCCATTTTGTTGGGGTGAGTTAACACATGAACTTTGATGTACAATTCCATTTTCAAGGAAAAAATGTCCAACAATTTTATTAAAAAATTCAGTACCATTGTCAGTTCTAAACACTTGTATTTGGGTATTAAACTGTGTCTGCACCAATTTACAAAAGTTTTGAATTAAATGACCAACCTCAGATTTTTCTTTTAACAAGTATACCCAACAAAGTCTAGTATGATCATCTGTAAAAGTGATAAACCATTTTTTGTTGGATAAAGTACTTGTTCGATTAGGCCCCCAAACATCACTATGAATCATTGAAAAAGGTTTTGAAGGTTTATAAGATTGAATTGGAAAAGAACTTCGATGATGTTTAGCAAACTCACAAACCTCACATTGAAGTGAAGAAATGTCTTGTTTAACAAAAAGTTTAGGAAACAATAAACTTAAATACTTAAAACTAGGGTGACCTAACCTTAAATGCCACAACATAATATCATCCTTATTATTTGAAACAAAAAAAGATTTAACGGAAGGAAAACTTATTGGTCCAGATTGATGTCTGGTTTTTGGTTCATCTTCCAAGTAGTAGAGTCCACCATTTTTCTCAGCAGTGCCAATCACCCTCCCCGAGATCAAATCCTGAAATACACAGTGAGTATCAAAGAAATGAACTTGACAATTTTTATTTTCTATTAGCGTACTGACAGATAATAAGTTGCAAGACAAATTTGGAACATGTAACACATCTTGGATGGTTAGTAAGGGAGACAAAACAATAGAACCTTTTCCTGCCACGGCTGAAAGAGAGCCATCAGCAATTTTAATTTTGGAATTTCCTGCACATGGTTTATATGAAGAAAATAAACTGGATTCACCGGTCATATGATCGGTGGCTCCAGAATCAACTATCCATGTACGATTAGGAATGACACTAAGATGGGCTGATTTTGGGAAGTTACCTTTCTGGGCTATGGAGCACGAAGGTGTTTGAGACTCAAGGAGTTTGTACATTTGGTCTAGCTGTTCCTTAGTGAATGGAAATGCATTTGGGGAAGATTGTGGCTCTTGATCAGAAGTTGCTTGAAGTGCACGACCCTCACCCTTCTTCTTCCAATTAGGAGGCTTTCCATGAATTTTCCAGCAAGTCTCACGTGTGTGATAATAACGTTCGCAGTGATCACACCAGGGTTTACCATCTTTCTTACCATATTTCTTGCTGTCTTTATTGAAGTTGTTTGTGACAAGGGCTGAACCGTCGGTTGTTGAGTTTGACTTTCCCATCATCACTCTTTGTCTAGCCTCTTCCCTTCTGATTTCTGAAAATGTTTCTCGGATAGTTGGCAGCGGATTATTTCCAAGAATTCTACCCCTTACTTCATCGAGTTCTTTGTTGAGACCAGCAAGGAAAATAAAGACTCGGTCGTTCTCCTGTGTCTTAGTAAATTGAACACTGTCTTCAGTACACCTCCAGTTATAATCATAGCACTGATCCAACTCTTGCCAAAGGGCCATCAATTCATTATAGTAGGTAGCGACATCTTTGTCATTCTGCTTTAAGTTCCATAACTTTGATTTTAGATCATAAATTTGAGAGAAACTTTTAATATCAGAGTAAGACAGTTTTACAGCATCCCAAACATCTTTTGCTGTAGGCAGATACATGTATGTTTTCCTCATACCTATCTCCATAGTATTAATAAGCCAGACAATAATAGAAGAGTTTTCAGATTTCCAAAACCTGTAATTAGAATGTGTTGTTGCAGGCACCGAAACATCACCTGTAAGAAAACCCAACTTTCCTTTGCCATCGAGAATGAGTCGAACAGTTTGAGACCATTCGGCGTAGTTTGAGCCATCCAGTTTCTGAACATTAACCTGGAGAGAATTATTTTGACCTCCACCTCCTGAGTTACTGTAACCACCATCAAGTGAGTAGCCATAACCGAATCCACCGTTACCGTTAAGGTTGTTGTTGCCGTAACCGAATCCACCGGTAAAATTGTTGTTTGTCATGAAATTAGGCATCTCTGGCATGTTAAATCCACTTCCTCTGCCGGAATTGTTGTTAACACCGCCGCCGCCGGAATTGGTATTAGTGACGCCGCTGTTGGAATTAGGGTTGGCGCCGCTGGAAACTGGAGGCCTTGGGGGTGTTTGGCCGCCGGAACCTGGAGGTCGTGGGGGTGTAGGGTCCACCATAGTTTGGATTGGTTGGATAATAAACTGGGCCGCCGGAAAGCTTTACCGTAAAAAAACTTCACGGGAAGAAAAAAAACATTATGGTATCACCCTAACCCTAACAGAGCTCTGATACCATGTAGAAAAACATATGGGTGATAATTGTCTGTTATATTATTATGAAGGAAAAAAGGCTCCTTTTATAGGAGAGAAATACAAAGTCAACTCCTTTATTTCAGGAGTACTATAATGACTCTTAAACAAGAAAATAAATAATACTAATTAAGAAATATTTCAACATAATAGAACTTTTATCTACAAACTTTTTACAGTAAATAATTTTTTTAAAAAAAATATTTGTAACAGTAACTTAAATATAAAAGTAATAGAATGCTTATAGATTCATTTTTTAAAACTGTAGTCTTAATTATTTGAAAGAAAAATTGTTTTGCGCACACACACACACACATACATTAGTCAATATAAATAGAATAGAGTAGCAGTCATCCCGCATGCCACTGTCCCGAAATCCCAGGTCTAGGGTTGGCTGCTCTGTTTTGCTATCAGAGACCGACAACATAGCGTGTGATGCTTTTATATACCATCGGTAATTATTTAGTTGCAAATTGGATAGAAGAATAATAACCTTTTGGGTTTATGTTATGAATTATTTTCCTTAAAAATGTCTCATTAAGTTTTTAAATGCATGCCAGAAACCCAAATGCTGGATATTTTGGAGTATGCAGAAGATCACGAGCTTGATTTGTGTAACAAAAGAAGTAAAATGTGAGCAAATCAAAAGTTGTCTTACTTTTTGATTCTGTAGAAATCTTCCTTTAAATGCCTAGATTTCTCTTGGTGGTGCATATTGTAATTCTTACTGCATGCCTTGAATTATTGTTACAGCTCTGTTCAAGAACACACAGACATGTCCTTCATTAATTCAGATTCTTTCTGCTGCGTCCGTCGAAGGCCAATCAGTGATGAACTTAACAGTTCATTGAAGTGTAATAAATGTCTAATTAAAGTATGTCATTTTTGAAATATATTTACATTTCATATTTTTATATGAAGAGTTTGATACTATCTTTATTATCTTGTTTATTAGGTGCATCAGGATTGCTATGGTATTAAAGCATTGCCCGAACGAGGTTGTTGGTGTTGTAGACCATGCCAAACAAATTCAAAAGATATTGTACGTTTATTAACGTTTACTCCAATAAGCATTTCAAATTTCTCATTGAAATTCTCAGTCCTGATCCAAGGTTTCATTATTTCCATGGTTTGCTTTTTTACTGCAAGAATCCATTCGTTCAAATTTTATTTTCCTTTTATTTTTACAGGCAGCTCTCTCTCTGTCCATATGCCAAAATAAAGTCAATCAACTATTGATCGTTTACACCTAATACCTAACTATTTTCCGTTGCTATTTGGTAGTTTTCTTCGTACTATTTCTGATGTTAGGAAATGTCTCGGTAGATTTCATTTGGAAGTTGTTCATCCTTGTACCCTCACCCATGCATATATCTAGCGAATTCGTGAGATTGAAATAAGATAATACCGATAACAACTGTATATGAACGGTTGACATTATCCTTTATATTGCTCTCAACTATACACTCAAATACTTGTAAAAAAAGAAACTATGCACTCAAATTTGTATAGATATACTATGTCCCAGTGTCTTCTATAGTCTAGACATGGCCTATGTCTGTGTGTTTGTGTCGGTGTAATCTTCAGTGTTTGTGTCTCTTTTCATCTGTCTTTCCTTCCAGGGTCTGGTACCCATGATAAGTTGCAAAGCATTTTATTGGCTGCTTCCAACGTTTCATTGGTTTTTGAACCTTTATTGTTGAATATACAGTCATTATATGCTTGGCAACTCACTTTGAGCAGTGTACCTATTTACTTTGTATAACAAGTCCCATAACAAAAGCCTTTGAACTTCTGCAGAACCTGTTGCTAAATGAAACTGAGGGAATTAACGACGAGAAAGTTGAATTTTATGGAAGATGTGGGCTTCATGGTATTGGCCCTGAATGTCAGTCTGCATATGATCCTACCGATGTGATGGGCAGTCGAGCGGAAAAGGAATTTACCTGTGCTAGGGCAGAGGTATTTCCGTTGTTGTAGCATTATCAGGAGTGGAGTGTGGGGGGATTGGACAATTGACTTATGTTATTCACCATCTTTTGGATTTTTCTAGGGTTACAAGGGCCGTAGATGGGATGGTATCTATAATAATCATTGTAGTGCCCTGAAACGCCGGGGTGGATGCCTTATTCCGGACGAACAGTTGAATGCTTGGATTCACATAAATGTGCGAAAATTGCGTTCACAAGGAATTCCAAAATTTCCAGATTCAGATATTGAGCATGATCCTCGGGTATGTTCAGGTTGTATGTGTAGTCTCCTATTTTTTAAGGTTGGGATTTTTTTATATTGAACTCAAGGTTGTCAAACTTGACAGTCTAGGTAAACTTGTGGTACTTCTGTAGATTCAGGTGGTCTTGCAGGTGTTTACCTATATAAAAAATATTAAAAAACCTATAAATGACACACACTCACACACATGTCATAAATGTCATAATACAATTGCATTGACACCTCGAAATTTAATCTCAACAACAATGCCGAAGAATTCCATTGCATTAGAATAACAAAGGGCTTGGAAAAACTTAAGAACAGGTAGCTGTACACGCTACAGAGTCTGTTAACTGTTGGAACCTTGCTCTTACATTAGTAGCGGTCCACGTCTAAGCAAGGCTTACCCGGAGCAGTCTTCCATGCAGTCTTTGAATGTTAGCCAGGAAAGGGAGGTTTTTGCTGCCCTCCAGAGGGAGGTAGGCCTTTTGCTTCTCTGAGGGATGTAGAGTGGTATATTTTGATATTTGGAAAGTCGTAATAGAAAAACTGAAACCGTATTGGAATCTGTTATTGGCACTCCTTCAGAGAACTCATTTATTGTGTACAAGAGTCAGTTAGACTCGGTGACTAACTTCTGACATGTGTCTAACAACAAGCCGATAGAATTACAGTAATGATTACATCAGAAACTAGATAATGCTGCGTAAGATCAGCAATAATCACATGCAACAGAAACTTGATAATGTCACTTAGCTCATACCCCAACATAGATGGCCTAATGAAATGCAATTATAAAATAATAAATTGGCACAAAACAGGTTGAAATGAATTTGTGCCGTCTGTTATTTTACCACTTTTTAGAAAATTTTCAGACTGGCAAACTTGCGCCTAGACTTCCAAGCTAGAATGAGTTTATCCAAGTCAGATAAAATTGAGTAAGCAAGTCAACCCGTTTTCCCTACCTAAGATTGAAACTTGTGGCTTACAAGTGCCAACGAGTTGACAACTATGGTTGAGGAGTTGCTTTATTTACAGGCGAGTAGTTGATTGATGCTTAGTTTTCTCCGATATGTGGTGGACATGACAGGTTCTAGTTATGAAGATCAAGTTTAGAGTTTTCATATTAACTTCTTACTTCAACTGAACTGTGGTTTAGGCATTTCAAGAAAGTAAATTTTAAATGAGTAGTTATGTTAGATATAAGATCCATTCATGTACTTTCACCCAATAGCATTTAGTTCTTTGGGGGAAGCTGCTTCGGGATAATTTGGTATTCTAATGTTTTGGGTTAATTATCTGTTGTCCTACTATTTGCAGAAAGAATATGCTTGGTACAAACAAGTGAAGGGCTGGAAAAATCTTGTTGTATACAAATCTGGGATACATGGCCTTGGTCTTTATACTTCTCAGTGCATATATAGGGGTAGAATGGTACAACACTGAACTTTTAACTGTTTTAATCACTGTTCCACTATGATTGCAAATGTGTGTTTCTCATACTTCTATAGGTTGTAGAGTATGTCGGTGAAATTGTGGGACAACGTGTGGCTGATAAAAGAGAGATTGAATACATATCTGGAAGGAAACTTCAGTACAAAAGTGCCTGCTACTTCTTTAAGATAGACAAAGAACATATAATTGATGCCACGAGGAAAGGGGGGATCGCTCGATTTGTTAACCATTCATGTCTGGTATATTACTTGGAAGCTCCACTGTGCATTTGATTATTGTTCTCTCTATTTCTTGTTTTTGTTAACTTCAATGTATATCCATTGATTTCTTGCTTGTTAAGAGCTAGTTTGAGGCAGTATTCTCAAACTACGTAAGTAAGTATTTAATTTTTTCCCTAAAAAAAAGTATTTAATTTTTTGGCATTTTTCCCAAGAGAACTACAACCAATGACCTTTAGAAGTCTCGATCAACGCGACTTGTTTTTACCATATTCACTATTTCTATTTGTAGATCAATTCAGCATGCTAACTAGTAACTAATGTTTATTTACGTGGACAGCCAAATTGCGCGGCAAAAGTGATTACCGTCAGGCGTCTGAAGAAGGTAATTTGTTGTTCACATGATTCAATTAGAATAAGCATCAATTGATTGCCATATAATCTGTATTGAATGTTGGACTATTGCCACACGGAGGATTTTGTTATTGGAATAGCACCAATTGATTGCCATTTAAAAAAATTATAGTTTAAAGTGCATTGTTAGTGTAAACAAGTTTTCGACTAACCTCTAATGAAAGTCTATTATTTTGTCACGTAATCTCACTCTTAAAATTGTTTTTTTTTGTTTTTTTTTTAATTTGATTGTATGAAGTGGCAAAGTAATGTTTGTCGGTGTAAAATGCATGTCCCTTTAACTCAATTATATATAGCCGGGGGTACGTGCATGGTTATCACAAGGCTATTTGTGAAGAGCTTGGAATTTATTGTCAAATGTTTTGTTCAGTTAGAATATAAAGATTATAGAAACTTTTTTTCGGAGATTAACTAATTTTCAGATGCATGGACAGTCTCTATTATATTTAGCTACACCCCTCCCTCCCGGTCACACAAGCCTTTTGATCCTTTGGATACCATATGAGGCATAACAAAATATGAGATTAATTTTAGTAGTTATGATTTGAGTCAAACATTTTCAAAAGCCTTTTGATATTTTGGATACCATATGAGGCATAACAAAATATGAGATTTATTTTAGTAGTTATGATTTGAGTCAAACATTTTCAATGATTTTATGGAAATGAGTGATTGACAGTGCAATGAATTAAATCCATAAAATATTAGAGACATGACCCAAGATAAAATTTAATCAATTACTAACTACATATCTGGCATTCGACTTTCATCTTCTATTTAGTGCTGATGGATGAGAAAACTAAGTGACATTTGGTTTTGTAGGTTGTCTTCTTTGCGGAGAGGGACATATTACCTGGTGAAGAGATTACTTACGATTACAACTTTAACCGAGAAGATGATGAAAAGAAAATTCCATGTTATTGCAATTCAAAAAATTGCAGGCGCTCTCTGAACTGACTGCCATTTTGAAAAACCCATGAGGCATGAGTCGTTAAATTGTTAAATTTTACATAAAGCTGAACATTTTGTTGTGTTTATGACTCTTACACATGTTGCCTCTTTACATGGGCAAAAGTTCAGGTGTTTGGGATTCATTTATGACATCACCTGAATGATAATGAAATCGTTGTATGAAAAAGGACACCGAGGTATCAAATCAAATTTGAGCACAGTTGTTTTTTCTTCCCCCTGAAACTTTGTTGTCTACAATCAATAAAAATAAAATTAAAGAAAATATTTCAAGCTGGACAACGACATTTTTATCAAGCATTGAAAAATTCCATGTTTGCCTTAAGTGTAAAGTCATCTACATAAGAATTACAAATACACGGTGGTGTACGACGCCAATCTGAATCTATGTCAAATCAAATGGCAAAACAGTCCAGCACTCTGATCACATTGTAACCAAATCCAAGGAGCCAAGCTTATTTATAGGCTTACTGGAAAGTGAAAACATTTACACAACCATCACATTGTAACCAAATCCAAGAAGCCAAGCTTGTTTATAGCCTAAGAGATAATTTTAAACCAAAATTATTTATTATTTAATGAGGAAAGGAGAGAAAATGGTCCCCTACGTAAACACTAGTAGGACAACTGTCAAACTATATGAAATCAATAAGTTTTGTGACTAGTGATGGGCAAGCATAAAGATTGAAAAAAAAAAATTCAATTATGGCCCATGCAGGTTTCGAACCTGCGACCTTCGCGTTATTAGCACGACGCTCTAACCAACTGAGCTAATGGGCCAATTGATTTTAATTTTGTCAAATCATTATAATGTTTGTTTATCATACCACTACAAAGGTATGAATAATATTATCATCAATTACCCAAAATATTATCTACTTTAGTTTACTTTGAAACCATCAAGAAAAATTTATCTCCTTGTCTATATTTTATCAAATTGAGTAAAAAATTATGGAAAAAAAAATCACTAACGGCTACAAATTTTCGTTGTCGGGCTATTGCATGTTTATACCATTGTTGCTATTTTTTTAACAACAAACCATTTTATTAATACATCGTGATAAGTACAAGTGATACTAAACTCACTGTGAATAAACCTAAATATGAAATAAAATACAAGTTCTACTCATGTCATCCAAATTCTATACAAATAAAGAAATAGCTGAAGCCAAATCCACCTCTAATTAAAAAATTATCTCAAAATATAATCAAAAGGTTAACAAACCACTCATAATACGAACAAAAGAAATCACAATTTTTCCTTAATAAACCATTGTGAAGAGATGATGTTTTAGAAGAAATCGATATTGACAACAATGGTGGGTAATGCTTCAACATCAGATTTTGCGGAAAATAACGAAAAATTAAGGATTTTAAACAAATTTAAATTAAGCGGTAATAGATCATTTATCCTGGATTCCTCCTTCCATCCCCACCGCGCATCATTTCACCTGCTAACTACACCCCCCACCCTCATCTTTCACTTCCTCACCCCCCTTTCTCTTCAACAACTCTACCTCATCCAATCCTCCTATGCTTTCCATTCTCATTCGCCATTTCATCCATCGCTCGTTCCAGAGAACCGTAATAATCAGGTAATTTACTTTCTGTGTTTCTATTTCTTCATTCCATGCGCGTTTTCTGTTTTCACTCTGCTTTCCGATGATCACATTTTAATTTCTCGATTTTTTTTTTTTTTTTTATTATTCAAAAGCGTGTTACATAATCGTTTTTTCTGTTTGCATTCTTGTTGTGATGTAATGTATAATCGCTTTTCTACTTGCACTGATGCAATATATTGTTGTTATGTTTAGTGATGTGATTTTTCTTGTTCATTACGTTAGGTAAGTAATTAAGTTATCATATAAACTGATTCAATTTAAGAGAATGATATATTGGGTGTGTTTGTTTCAGCTTTAAAAAAAAAATAGATTTTGAGTTAAAAGTATCTAGAGATTAAAATCTAATGCTATTTTTGTTTGTTTACTATTATAAAATCATATTTTTTTTTTAAGATTTGAAGCTTTTTTTAAAATCTAAAACAAACACTACAAAAATAAAAAAGTGATTTTTTTAGATCAAACAATAGATTTTTTTTTCAAAAAAATCCAAAACAAACGGGCTCATTGTGTTTGGATACGCGGTGGGTGGTGGCAAGTTTTGAAATCATGCCGAAAATTCACGTTGAAATATAAGCTATAAATAGTAGCTTCTGATTTTCACGGTGAGAAGGCATGCAATTGTGCAGTGGCGGTGAGAATACGCGTATCCAAACATATTTCAAATCCTTTATGAAATTTGGATTGGCGTGTATCAAAACTTGCATGTATGTACCTTACTAAATTTAGAAACTACTAGTAATAGGGTGTGTAACAAGGATTCCAATTGGTTATATATGTACTGATGAGAGAATAATTGGTTTTTTATGCAGGTCATCGTTTTTGTTTTTAAGATCAAGATTTATTCAAGGGATGTAAGGTTCTGTTATCTGTGCAATTTTCGTTCAACTAATCTTGGTTCAGTTGATGGCAATATTGGAAATTCTATTGTGGTAGTGTAGTTTCCCAAAGTTGGTTGATTCGAAGCTTTGCACCGCATCTAATAATTCCACTTCTGCAATTGGGAATGCTGTTGACCGTGGCTGTTGTTGATTCTATTGAAATTGCGAGGTTGAAAACAGGAAAACTAATTAATCATAATCTGCAAAGTTTGTCAGTGTTTTTCCTGATATTTCTTCCGGGGTAATGGTTGGTACTAGTAGTGGTAGTAATATTGTATTTCATGATATTCAGGCAGTAATATTGCTTCTTTGCCGACATTTCTCAGCGGTGAGTAGGTGAGGGAGTCTTTTTCTTCTAGAGGGCAATGCCATGTTACAAGCCCTTCCTCTGGTCTAAATTTTTACAGCTCAAATATTCAATCGACATCAAAAACGGATTTTGAATGGTTCTCACTTCTCAGCGTAGTATGCAACTCCTTCTGTTAGTGGTGTCCTTGGGTCTTCTGCATGGGAAAAAGTGAGTGGGAGAAGTTTATATGTTCTGTCTCGTTAATGTTTATGCTTTATATATTTGTTGAGAACTCGCATTTTTATTTTTGACTTCAAAGGTGGGTTATCTTCTTCTAAACAATACATGGCTTCTTGGTATTGCTTGCTTATGTGATTGTTGCCACATGTCTATACTTATGTTTTGTGAGGTAAATTATGACAAAACAGTTTCTACTTTGTAGCGATTATTTTATGCATTATTTAATCTTGAACATTAAGGTCTGAAAAGTTTTCTGACTATGCAATGTTTCCAAAGAATGCGGATACAGACCTCAATTTATTTATTGGTGCATTGTTCAGAAAATAACCGATATCAAACCAGGATGGTTGCAACATTCCTCTCAAGGGTTTTAAATGATTCAACGCAGAACAGCCATTATGACCAAGTGAAAAGCCAGTTAATGGAATCTATAAAGGCTTTTTGTACACCTGCCCCAAACTTTGAGCTCAACTGAATGACAGTTGTCAGCCTATACCTCCTTTCCTTGATTCTCTGGAAAGGAACGAATATTTGTCAATTACCCAGTCTATACAAAGTCCAACAAGCCATCTAAAAGAACATGAACGTATCAGAAAGTAGAATCTAAGAACTGTTCTACTCGGAAAAGATGCAACTTACTCTAACATTGAGCTTAGGCTTGGTCAACCACCTCGGGCTGGAAATCTAGTTGCATCATTTGTAGAATCACCATTGTTTACCTTTGCCAGTTCTCCGAAACTGCATACCCTAAAGAAGATAACAAATAGTGCGTTAAATCAATATTGTTTCTTTACTCTTTGTTATAGTGTTTCAGTTTTCAATTGTTTATAAGTGTGTGCTCATTTTGTTTGTAATTTTGAAGAAAACATTCTTAACTCTGGGATTTTGTTCATTAAATGCAGACTTTAGCAGGGAGGAAGAATTGCAGAATAGTTTTAGTCGTGCTTCCGGTTCATTCAAAATGCTCGAGGAACAACCTCTACTTATACCCTGAAACTATATGTCTGAATGTAGTAATATTTCAGGTGCTGTTCACAAACTGACAATGTGGCCAAGAGTTCATTGTTTTTTACCATTTCCATAATTTAGTTTTCAACCCAAGGGGAAAGCAAGTGCTTGTAAAAATTTGGTGGATGATGGTATCATACCAAGAACCTGCATTCTGAATATGGAACTGTGCAATTTGGTTCTTCTAATGTTCTCTGGAACAATAATAGTGGAAGGGAAAGGAGCTTGCGCAAGAAATTTTATTGAGAAAATAGTATAAGCGTATTGCAGTTTTTTGTATGTCATTGTGTACTCTACCTTAATTTTTTGGTAATTTGGCTTCTTGGGATTCTGTCTGGTAATTTGTCTTCTAAAATTTCCCTTTGGGGAAACTGTTGCAGAAACAATGTTTGCACTGGAATTGAACCCTCTCGTGATATTGTAAAAGTATAGTTTGCAGATGCCAATGGTGTGAACTCTTTGAAGATAGCCTCAAAGTGTAGTAGAGATCAGAATGCTTTGAAAATACAACATCTCAATGGAGAGATGTGCCAAGTAAAGTCAGGATTGGGAAGGACAAGACAGTGGCCATGTGGGAAACATTTCTGCCGAACATTTGGAAAAAAATTATTGATAGGGAAGACTTGTTGAAGGAGTGGGAAATTTTTTATGTTTTCTTCTGGATGTTCTGCTCCCGCTGTTTCTCAGGCGTCTGTAATGGCGGCAAACAAGGTTGATTCTTGTACCGTATATGCTACAGATGTTGGTTGCATTGAGAATCTGTGCGGGATGAAGGGGTTGAGAATTGATAAGGGCTAGTCATCTGATTTGGTTGAAAGTGAAAAAAGGGCCGAGTATGCAGGCTCGACCATTGGAAGTGACTTGAAAAAAGGTTATCTGGGAATCTTTAATGATCAACTATGCCGTAGTCTCCTTGATGATATTAAACTGTTGGATTTTTTTATTTGGAAGAAAGGGTGGGACCAAAATCATATAATAGTTAGTGCTAATTGTAGATCCAATCAATCTCAAACAGTCAAGAAGAGCTTCAAAGGAAAAAAGCGAAAGAGAATTGCGGTGAGAGTTTTGGATGCTTCATTGCTTCCTGAAATCTCTTCCTCATCTGATAACCAGAATGGTAAAATGTACTGTTGCTTTTGATTCCCCTTCTAGTTAATCTGAAGAAATGCAATTGTGTTTTTCATCTAGCCAGCAAAGATCATCTATCAAGGCTTCCATGGTTCAACCTAATACTAATCATAGACCCTCTTCATTTTCATATAAATTTCTCTCTTGTAAGAATCATCTAAATAAGCATTACAACAATGAAGATAGCTACAAGTCAGAATCATATTCTGATGCTGTGTTTCACAAAAAAATAAGGAAGGATTTAACTTCTGATTGCTTTGGGCATTTTCAAATGCAAAAACCATCATATGAGGAACCTAACAATGCTAAGCCGATGTCATCCTCTAGCAGAAAAGAAAGTGCTCATAGAATCAAAAGGCCAGTAGTATGTGGAAAATATGGGAAGTATCTAGTGAGTTATCAATTAAAGAAGTACCAGAACGAGAATTTTTTTTATCTCTACGCTAGGTCCTTGGAACTTCTAAAATATATATGGTCCCTACAACTAAAACACCTTGACTAACTACAAAAAAGAAATGGAGGAGATTGGGCTTTGGAAAAGTTTTGGAGCATAGCTGTGTGTAATCAGGTTTAAAAGCTAAGAAAGATAATGAATCCGAAGATACAAAAATTTGCGATGAAACAAATTCCGATGTGTCTACGGAAGGTTTTGAGAGAGGCAGCAAACAAAATGTTATTTACAAAGGGAGGAGAGATACCAAAGAAAGGCGGGGTGATATTGTAAGTAGAGCTTCTTCGTTGAAGTTGAAGAGCAGAGAAATTCGAAAACAGCGCAACATCAATGAAATCACTGCTAAAGGTAAATTTGAGGTCAGTCACATTTTTGTTGAAAATAACTTTTTTGTTTCAGTAAATTAATTATAAAAAACAAAGAAATTATGACAAGATATGATGTGCGGGTTATAGAGTTACCCATATTTGAAGTTTAGAAATTTATTTAATGCGCACTCATGTTTGGAATTCCAAATGTTATAAAGGTGTTCTTCAAGACAAATTGGCCTTGTTGATTTGCATGTTTGGTGTAACTAGCAGTCATTGTCCTACCAATTTGGCCTTTCTTTATGCAATAACAATGACATATGTGCGAGCTATGTTGTCAATTGCGACATATCACAGCGGTGCATCTTTGGGGGGTAGCTGCCCCCACATGCGGCGGTGATGTGTGTCGTAGTTG
The DNA here is from genome assembly GCF_003473485.1 of Medicago truncatula. Taxonomy (NCBI): domain Eukaryota; kingdom Viridiplantae; phylum Streptophyta; class Magnoliopsida; order Fabales; family Fabaceae; genus Medicago; species Medicago truncatula. The sequence continues at coordinate 2,757,418 of NC_053042.1, forward strand.
GAGACATGAAAGGCGGAAGTAGAAGGAGCCAAAGTGAAGAGAAGGGATCATGTCACTGTATACTTGAGAATTAGAGTTAGTTAATGATAAGCCTGGTCTTTGTTTGATCCAAGATAATGGACTTGGCCCAAAATACCACTTAATTAAAATAAATATAAACTATTTATAGTATTTAGTCTTGATTATTTGAAAAATAGTATTAATTATGTTAAATGGGCTTGAATCTCATCCTAAAAGTCAGCTTAAAGGACAAGGGCGCCCAAACACATTTATACATCCAATAGCTCAGGAACTTGAGCAATGTGGGACTCCAATACAACTTCAATACCCACTCTCACGAGTGTGGGTCCTGAGTCCAATTCCCACATAGTAATCCTTAACTTGACTCTGATACTATGTAATAAAAGCTTAATTTTGGACTCGAATACAAATTTAATAAAAGCTTAATCCTCATCCTAAAAGCTAGCTCAAAGGACGAGGGTGGTCAAGCACATTTATACATCCAACAACCTGGAACCCGAGCAATGTTGGACTCGAATACAAATTCAATAAATTATTTATATATATAGAGAAATTTATATGCTTAATTTTTTATTATTACTTAATCAGTATAAATTAATCATATAATAGAGTAGCAGTCCCCTCACATGCCACTGTCCCGAAACCCCAGGTTTAGGGTTGGCCGCTCCTTTTCGCTATCTGACAACATAGTGTGGTGCTTTTCTATAATATCGTTAACTATTTAGTTTCAAATTGAATCTCTGTATTATAACCTTTTGGGCAGGTGTTTGAATTATTTTCCCTAAAAATGTCCTCTCATTAGGTTTTTAATGCATACAGGAACCCAAATGGAGGATATTCTGAATTACGCGGAAGATCACGAGCATGGTTTGTGTAACAAAAGACGTAAAACGTGAGCAAATCAAAAGTTGTCTTAATTTTTGATTATGTAGAAATCTTTCTGTTAAATTTCTAGATTTTTCATGTTGGTGCATATTGTTATTCTTACTGTATGCATTGAATTGTTGTTACAGCTTTGTTCAAGAACACACAAACATGTCCATCATTAATTCAGATTCTTTCTGTTGTGTCTGTCAAAACTCAAGCAATGATGAAGATAACCGTTTATTTGAGTGTGGTACCTGTCTAATTAAAGTATGTAACTATTGAAATATATTCAACATATCATATTTTTATATGAAATAAGAGTTTGATATTATCTTCATTATCTTTTTTATTAGGTGCATCAGGCTTGCTATGGTATTTCAGCATTACCTAGACGAGGTCCTTGGTGTTGTAGACCATGCAACAAAAAGTCAAAAAATATTGTATGTTTATTGATGTTTGCTCCAATAAGCATTTGAATTTTTTCATTCAAATTCCAGTCCTGATCTGAAGTTTCATTATTTTTGTGGTTTGCTTTTTACAACAAGAAGCCATTCGTTCAGATTTTATTTTCATTTTTTTATAAGCAGCTCTCTCCACATGCCAATATGAGGTCAATCAACTATTGATCATTTATACCAAATACCTAACTATTGTCTTTCCTCTGCTACCATGTATAAAGTATTCTAAAATCTAAACTATGATTTTCTGATAAATGCATTTTAATTTTCTTCTTTTGGAATTAATTTAAATTCTTTTCATACTTTCCAATTTGCATGGGTCCAACAAAAAGGCTTGTGTCCTATGTGGTTATGGAGGTGGAGCCATGACCATAGCCTTATCGAGCCACTCAATGGTAAAAAGCCTCCTAAAGGAGTGGACCTCTGAGAAAGATGGGAGGTCTATAAGGTACATAAGAAGATCTGACAAAAGGATGTCTACCAATCGCAAACGAAAAACTGCTAGCACTGTTATTATCTTAACGGAGAATAACAGCATAACAGAAGGATTTTTTGATCCCACTGTTAAGCAGTGGGTTCATATGGTTTGTGGGCTTTGGACTCCTTGGGCAAGATGCCGCAATAAAAACACCATGAGTTCTATGAATGTATCTCGTGTTTCACCTCCAAAAGCTGATGTGGTAAGTACCATACAGAAATACTCGGGTTGAATTGTCTTTTATTTGATTAACTGCCTGTTAACTAATTTCTTAAGTACTGTAGTAAGCATTTGTTATTTCGTTGAATTATCTTTTATTTGATCAACTGCCTGTTGAATGGTTGTTTTGCAATATTTCAGTTGGATTGGTTTGCTTCTGCCTCCTATATTTACCATATCTTATGCATATAGAAACTAATACATAAAATAAGAAAAAGGGCAAAAAATTACCTTGTATGAAATAGATAATCACCTGGTGACTTGTTTATTTATTTATTTATGTATTTCCTTATTATTCTCATGTTACTGTACTGACATAGAGTAAGTGTTGAATATCATCTCTCTTGAAAATTTGTGCCTTTTATGGTATTTAGGGTCAATTAACTGCTCCTTATTTACCCCTTCAGGGTTATATGATAAGCCATAGCGTGTTTGTTGGAATTAGGGTTATATGATAAGCCCTAGTGTGTTTGTTGGAATTACATATGGGTTTATTACTTTGTTGCAAGTCCTTGTCTGGTATGGATGGATTAACACACAACTCTAGATCCTCATGCATATGATATAGAGTCTAAATAAAGGAAACTGTCTTGTAATAGTTATAAACTATGAGAATGGAGAAATTTATTGCGTGACATTGGGCCATGTTTTCTCTACACTACTTGTACCAGGTCTGTTCAATTTGCAATCGATGGGGTGGTTCATGTATAGAGTGCAGGATTGTTGATTGCTCTGTCAAGTTTCATCCTTGGTGTGCTTACCAGAAGGTATTGTCCGTTGCTATTTGGTAGTTTTCATCTTACTATTTCTGATGTTAGGAAATGTATCGGTAGACTTCATTTGGAATTTAATTCATCCTTTTACCCTCACCCATGTATATATCAAGTGAGTTCATGAGATTGAGATGAGAATGAGATCATATTGATAATAACTGTATATGAATGGTCGAAATTATCGCTTATATTGCTCTCAACTATGCACTGAAATACCTGTAAGAAACTATGCACTTCAACTTGGATAGATATGCTATGTCCCAGTTTCTTCTATAGCCTAGAAATGGCCTATGTGTGTATGTGTCAGTGTAATAATCTTTAGTGTCCGTGCCTCTTTTCATGTCTTTTATTCCTGGGGTTAGTACCCAGGCTACGTTGGGAAGCATTTTATTGGCTGCTTTCAATATTTGATTGATTTTTTATCCATTATTGTGGAATGCACAGCCATTGAATGCTTGACAACTCACTTTGAGCAGTATACTTATTTGTTTGTATGACAACTCCTATAACAAAAGCCTTTGAACATCTGCAGAACCTGCTACAAAATGAAATTGAGGGAGTTAATGACGAGAAAGTTGGGTTTTATGGAAGATGTGTGCTTCATGGTATTGGCCCTGAATGTCAGTCTGCATATGATCCTACTGATGCGATGGACAGTCGAAAGGAAAAGGAATTCACCTGTGCTAGGACAGAGGTATTCCGTTGTTGTGGCATTATCAGAAGTGGATTGGACAATTGACTTATGATATTAAATTTCCGTTGTTGTGTGCTTCATGGTTACCAGAGCCGTAGATGGGATGGTATCAATAATAATCATTGCAGTGCCTTAAAACCCTGGGGTGGATACCGTGTTCCGGATGAGCAGTTAAATGCTTGGATTCGCATGAATGAGCAGAAATTGCGTTCACAAGGAATTCCTAAATTTCCAGATTCAGATATTGAGCGTGATCCTCAGGTATGTTCAAGTTGTATATGTAGTCCCCTATTTTTGATGGTTGAGAATTGTTATGTGAGGTTGTCAAACTTGACAGTCTAGGTAAACTTGTGGTACTTCTGTAGATTCAAGTGGATAAATTGTAGGAGTTCATATATATAAAAAATAGGCGTAAATGCAGTTTTGGTCCTCCCCTATTTTCAAGAAATATGATGTTTTGGTCCCCCTATTTTAAAAACCGGTATTTTGGTCCCCCTATTTATCTTTTTTCAGAATTTTGGTCCCTCATCTCATTTTTGGTTGATGAAGTGGCAGTGCATATTAGGCCACACTTCATATCCGTGTCAGCAAAAATATGCCTAATCAGCGCTGGCATGTCATAAATGGATAGGCCACATCATAAAAAAATAATCCAAAAATGAGTGATCAAAATTTCGAAAAGGTTAAGTAGGAGCCTAAAAACGGTTTTGGAAATAGGGGGACCAAAAGCGCATTTAAGCCTAAAAAATATTTAAAAACCTATATATGACACACACACAGAGTCTGTTAACTATTAGAACCTTGCACTAACATTAGTGGCGGTCTAAATCAAAGCAAGGCTTACCCAGAGCAGGCTTCAGTGACAGTATTTGATTTTGAGTGCTCACCAGAGGGAAGCTTTTTTAGGCCCTCCAGAGGGAGGGAGGCCTTTTGCTTCTCCTGGATGTAGAGTGGAATATTTTGATATTTGGAAAGGAGAAAAACTGAAACTGTATCGAAATCTACTATTGTTACTCCTTGAGAGAACTCATTTATAGTGTACAGGAGTCAGTTAGACTTGGTAACTAACTTCTGACAAGTGTCTAACAAAAAACTGAGAATTACACTAATGATTACATCAGAAACTAGCTCACGCTACATAAGATCAGCAATGATCACATACAACAGAAACAGATAATGCCACATTAGCTCAACATGGTTGGAGCCCTAGAGTAACCGCCGGTGACGGCTGCATGCGTTCTGAGGCCATGGGCAATTATGAAAGCACAGAACAGGTTGAAATGAAACCGTGCCTTCCGTTTTCAACCACTTCTTAGAGAACTTTCAGACTACCAAACTTGCCCCTAGACTCCCAAGTTTGAGCGAGTGTATCCGAGTCGGATGGACTCTGATTTCTGACCAATATTACCAAAAATTGAGTATGCAAGTCAATCCGTTTTCCCTACCTAAGCTTGTAAACTAGTGGTTTACAAGTACCAACGAGTTTGACAGCTATGGTTGAGTAGGACAACTATGGTTGGGTAGTTGCTTTATTTACTGGTGAGTGGTTGATTGACATTTAGTTTCCTCTGATGTGTGGCAAACATATGACAGGTTCAAGTTATGAAGATCAAGTCTTGAGTTTTCATATTAACTTCTTACTTAAACTAAACTGCGGTTTAGGCATTTCAAGAAAGTAAATTTTAAATGAAAAGTTACATATGTATGTTCATATAAATTCATTCATGTACTTTCACCCAATAGCTTAGGTTTTGGGATTGCTTATTCATGACACGTGCTCAAAATAAAACCTTAAAAAATCAGCACCATGTAGGGTAGGCCTGTGCTCTCTTTACATAAGCACAAAGGGCTCTTATGAGGGAGTGTGTTAGATATAAAAACCACTCATAGATATAAAAATGACTCGTTTAATTTCACCCAATAACATTTAATTCTTTGGGGAAGCTGCTTCGGGATAACTTGGTATTTTAATGTTTTCGGTAAGCTTCAGCCCATTGTCTTGTGTCCCCTACTATCTGTTCAAAGAATGTGCCGAGTATCTAATGGCTTACTATTTGCAGAAAGAATATGCTCAATACAAACAAGTGAAGGGCTGGAAAAATCTTGGTGTATTCAAATCTGGGATACATGGTCTTGGTCTTTATACTTCTCAGCTCATATCTCGGGGTAGTATGGTACAATACTGAACTTGAACTGTTTTAAATACCGCTCCACTATGATTGCAAATATATGTTTCTCATGCTTCTATAGGTTGTAGAGTATGTCGGTGAAATTGTGGGACAAAGCGTATCTAATAAAAGAGAAACTGAATACATATCTGGAAAGAAACTTCGGTACAAAAATGTCTGTTACTTCTTTACGATAGACAAAGAACATATAATTGATGCTACAAGGAAGGGGGGGATTGCTCGATTTATTAACCACTCATGCCTGGTATGTTACTTGGAAGCTCCAGTCTACATTTGTTTATTGTTCTCTTTTTCTAGTTTTTGTCAACTTCAATGTATATTCATTGAGTCTTATGCATATAGTTATTGCTTGCTGGTTTATAAGACTTCTGACTTGTTGAGAACTAGTTTGGGGTAGTATTCTCAAACTACATAAATAAGTATTTAAAGTTTTTGGGGTTTTGACCAAGAAAAATATATTCAATGACTTTTAGAAATCTCCATCAATGCCGTTTGTTTTTACAATATCAACTATTTCAATTTATAGACCAATTCAGCATGCTAACTTATGTTTATTTACATGGTCAGCCAAATTGCACGTCGGAAGTGATTACTGTTAGGCATGAGAAGAAGGTAATTTGTTGTTGACATGATTCAATTAGAATAAGTAGCACTAATTGATTGCCATTGCCACATAATCTGTATTGAATGTTAGACTATTGCCACATGGAGGATTGTTATTGGAATAAATAGCACCAATTGATTGTCACGATACAAATTATAGAGCATGCATTGGAATTAGAGTCTATTATTTGGCCACATTATCCCACTCTTAAAAATTGCTTTTGAATTCGATTGTATGAAGTGGAAAAATAATGGTTGTCAGTGTAAAATGCATGCCTCTTTCACTCAATTATATATAGCCGGGGGAACGCATATGGTTATCACAAGGCTACTTGTGCAGGAGCTTGGAACTTGTTGGCAAATGTTTTGTTAAATTAGAATATAAAAATCATAGGAACGTGTTGATAGAAGATGAGAATCTCCATTGTTGTGATTGAGAAAGCTTGAAACAGAAAACGGTTAGAGTAGAGAGAGTTTATTATTGTTAATAGATGCATAGGATTGTGACAGGTGTACTAATCTAACAGCTGTCACTTAGTCTAATAGAAGCTTGTTACCAACTATTACAAGCTTAGGCTATACTCTTAACACGTTTCTTGGAGATAAACTAATTTTTAGATGCATTGACGGTTTCTGTTATGCATTGACTTCAATCATAAGAAAATATGAGATTAATTTTTGATATACAATCAGTGTTTAAAGTTTTACATTGTTGATAAATTACAACCCTCGTATGATTGAAGTCAAACATTTTCAATGATACAATGGAAATGAGTGATTGACAGTTCAAAAACTAACGTGTATTTGAATTAATTCCATAAAATATTAGACATGACCTGAGATAAAACTTGACATATGACAAAACTAAGTGTCATCCGGTTTTGTAGGTTATCTTCTTTGCAAAGAGGGACATATTAGCTGGTGAAGAAATCACTTATGATTACCACTTCAACCGCGAAGATGAAGAAAAGAAAATCCCATGTTCCTGCAATTCAATAAATTGCAGGCGCTCTCTGAATTGACTGGCATTTTGAAAAACTGTTAAATTTTACATTATGTTGTGTGAAACATGTTGCCTCTTTATGTGGGAAAAAGTTCAGGTTTTTGGGATTTCATTTACGACATCACTTGACTGATGTCAAATTGTTGTATGAAATAAGTTACCGAGGTATCAAATTTGAACGCAGTTGTGATTTCTTCCTGCGAAAACTCGTTGTCTCCCTAACTACAACAATCAATAAAATAATATATTTCAATATGGTGTTTTGGACAGACTGAGCCACAACACATTTTTACCAAGCATTGAAAAAATTCATGTTTGCCTCAGGTGTAAAGTCATCTACATAAGAATTACAGATACACGGTGTTGTATGATGTCAATCTGTGACAAATGGTAAGCAGTCCCTGCATTCTGATCACACTGTAACCACCTGTAGAAAGCCCTACGATGACCAGTTCGGAATATTTGCTGCGGCTTCATTAACCATTTTCACTAGAGTCACCTAGAAAAGGAAAAACAAATGTAAAATTAGACATAATCTCAATTCCCAAATCTCCCAATCATTCAAAACAAGAAGAGCTTGAAGGAAACGTGTGATAGTTATTCGTTCAAAGACATCATTTATGTAAAATTATGATTTGTTTATAAACAATAGGTTATGAGCCAATTGTTCCTATTCAGGAAAAACAAATAATTGTTGACAGTTACATTAGATGACCTTAAAATCAAGAGATCCACAACAACTCTTCCAAACAGTACAAATGTCTTTCTAAGAGTTAACCATAACAGTTTTTCTTTAAGAGAGTATATGATAACAATGGAGACTATTATTGATATAACCCAATCCATGACTTTACTCAAATTGGTTGGGCTCGGGTTGGTGGCGGGGTGTTTGTGTACTAGTCTTTGTGCTAGGAGGAACAAAAGGGGAGGAATCCCTCACCTTTTTGTATCCGGTTCAAGGACCAACCAATATGTATGACCAATCTCAAAATCCACTTGCAGGTGAGTGTTTTGGAAGAGAGGAGACGAGAATATTCATGAATATTGTTTTCTACGTATTATAGAGAGAGGATTTGAAAATTTATTTAAAGCCCTCCCCAATATATTTTTTTAACCTTCAACATATCAGAGTTTTATTCTAATGAAGTAAAATAAACTCCTATGCAAGATAAGAGACTACTCTCCATTATCCTTCCCTATCATCTAGTCTTTATCCTCATAACTCCCCCTCCTTTCTGATCTAAACTCTGAAACGAAGCCTTAAACTGATTGAGTTAATCAAGACAGTGAATGATAACTTTTCCAGAACACCCCCCCCCCCAAAAAAACAAAACCGACACACACAAAAAAGTGAAGGAAATTTGACGAAGTAACCACACTAACACGAAGGAAGATGAAACATACCACACTTTCCGGAACACCAGGTGGTGGCAATGTCAGATTTTTTGGAGCAACAAGATCATAAGATCTTTTATCAAACCTCCATTCTCCAATTTTTCCATATGTCAGTTCACCCTGATTATTTCACACCATACATTAAGCAACGACTTAAGCAATAAGATAGAAAAAGATGTGTACATGTAGTGTTGTTTGATTAAGAATTTAATAATAGATGGGTACCTTCATGGAATAGTCACACCCATAAGTGTAGTGAATTATGAACGTCTTGCCAAGTTCTTTGTCCCATGGTGGCTGACATGCATAATAAACAAAGAAAATCTTGGTAAATTTGAAGATAGCAACATGCTTTTGATGAATTCAGTTTATGCACAGACCCATATAAGTGTCTTTTAGTACAATGTTGGAAAATGGAAAGCAAATGAGAATTAAAGATGGGCCTAAAGTCTAGAGATTGAAATAATACAAAAAATAAATGAATACAGGATTGTTCAAGCACTATTCTACGTGATTCCTACAGTAACAGGACCGAAAAACTTCTTGTTTGAAGATAAAATAGTATCAAAGTTGAAAGAGAAAAAACGAGAGAGATAGGTAATGAAACTGTGTGTTATGAACTACACAGCGGAAGACTCTTTATATAGGGGTAAAAGCAATAAATATGATATTACAAATATTTTTTTGCCTATTTACGCGATATGATTTGATAAGATTGAAAACTGATCGTAAGAGATAAATCAAGATATTCTATGATAATATCCAGATATTTTGTATGGGAAATACTCAAGTGTACAAGATATTCTATGACAATAGAATAATGCCTTTCTTTTAACTTTTCTATGATTTAAAATGATCATTTAGCGTCTACATAACCGCTTTGTGTTGTCTTTGTCTCGTTTTTGTCTTATTAACTAGTGCTAATAATGATTTAGCTTTTAGTTCAAGATAAGTAACAACTGTCCAATACTTGTTGGGGTTAAAGTGTTACGTGAATTGAGTCTAGACCCTTAAAGTGTTAGATTTGTTTTTTACTGAGCAAATTGCTTGTTGTTTCACCTATCATGAGTATTCGTGTGTGAGGTGTGTCGTGCCATATAGCATGACTCATTTTTTATACTATATTATAAGCTAGCACCTGAACACTTATTGTGGTATATAAGTTCAAATGAACTGTTCTAAAGGCCTCTAGAATCACCACTCACCACACTTCATACTAAAACTTAAGGCTTATGCAGGACATTGAAATCCTTGACTAAATGGCTACACAAGACAAAACTAACCGTGCTTTACTTGAAGTCGTGTCTTATGAACTTATTATGATATTAGATTGCCTTAAATATAATTCTTCATTGCATAGTGTTCTAAACTTATCAATAAAAATCGATAGGTAGAAATCAATGGTTCTCATTCACTACCACATATTGCCATATGAGAACCTTGATAACACACATGACATGACAGTAGAAAATATACAAAAAAGAGAACCTTATTCAACCTGAATCATGAAGTCCTTGTGTAATATGTTACCAACACCATGAAGAGCAGACGAAACGGCATAAGCATACCTGTATCAATGATACAAAATAGCATAAAAATCAAGTTGTTGTGAGGCTAAGAAGGATAGTACTACTTAGAGAAGTGAAGAAATATACATTTCAAGCACCCATCCAAAAGCTTTATCGGTTTCAGGATCCTTCTTCATTGCCAAGGAAACATTCATCCATGTTGGAGCAATCTTCTTAAGGGATTCCTATCATTTTTGCAAAATTAAATTAAAAAAAGTTGTCAAAAATCAAGAATATCCATAATTATTTAATTCACATACACCGTCATTTGACTTTAATTATAACTACTTCTAGAATCACATGTATGATTGGTTTTGATTCGCTGACACAGTGTAAAATTTTTTACATGGACAATGTATAACAAAATTAAACTCTATCCATAAATCATAATTACCAGAAAGAACTAAATGACAGATACCTTGCCAACAATTACAGGTGAATTCCCAATAGGATCTATATTGGTTACAGGTCCATTCTCCTCAGGGTAGTACTTTCTTAGCACTTTCTCATACTTCTTAGGCTCAATATAAAAGAAAGGGAATGCAGCTCCCATTCCATCTCTGGCTAAGTTGGGTATAGGTTTCACAATGATATGATCTGGCTCTGACATCAATATGTAACTGATATACAAAACAAAAACACATTAATAAAAGTCAAAACCAAAATCCTAGAATAGAAAATGAAATTTAAAGTTAAACATATCGCACTCTTCTTTGATATCTGCTTGTTGAAGCCACTGTACAAATGCCCATGGTCTATTAAGGACAATGTAACCCTGCCATAAAAGAACATACATTAATAAGATTGCACAAAAACAACAAGCGACTCATCAATTTTGTCCTCAAGTTGTAGGGTGGGTCAAATTGGTCCCCAGAATTAATGAACCTTCAAAATAACTTTTGAAATTAAAACCTCAATCATGTTAGTTCCTCCGCGCCAATTTCAGAGAATAAACTGATCGACCCAAAAGGACTAACGTAATCAAGAAATTTTAGTTTCAGAAATCATTTTAAATTTCATTAGTTTTACAAAGAAAATTGTCTGATATCCACTGTTTTAGGGACTTAATTACTGATTCACTCCAAGAATATTAAGCCATTTTATTGAAATCAGACTATTGCGTCATTTGATTCATGTAGCCGACCCCACTTACTAGGATAATGCCTGGATGTTGTTGTTGTAAACAGTTAACACAAAAAATTACAAATTACGGATCAAAATCAGATTACTAAGATCTTCCTGCAATCACTATTTGACTATAAGGAATCCATTTCCAAACAACAGTAGTGATTTCAATCCCTAAAAATCTACTAACCTCACTCACAATTTAGTCAATGATTCAAACTATTACAATTCAGTTCCTAAATCATGCAAACTCAACTATCAACTATGGTAAAATTCACCACTAGCATTTCTCAATTTAAACAGAAAGTAAACAATACCCAATTACAAAAATACCATGTTTCTCCCATATCAAGTATTTATACAAATTAGTCAATGATTCAAATTACTGAAATTTAGATCCTAAATCACTCAAACTCAACTATCAACTATGGTAAAATTCACCACTAGCATTTCTCAAATTAATCAGAAAATAAACAATTCTCATATTTAATTCCCAATCACAAAAAAAAAAAAAAAAAAAAAAAAAAACCATTTTTCACCAAGATCAAGTACAGTACATACATCATTTATACAAATCAACAAAACCCATAAAAAATAAATACATAAAAGTGATTCAAAGCAATGAAAATGAAGAACCTGATCCATTCCAGAAGGCAGAGGTTGAGCAACAAAAGTAGGGATCTCATCCATATACTGATCACTCTTACCAGAATGCAAAATCCTAGTAAATCCACCCATACCAGAATTCTCATCACCACTTTCCTTCATCTTCTTAAACCAATAATACATAACTCTACACTGCCATGTATTGTAAACAGAATCAGAAGCTGTAACTGCTGTATGAAATAATCTCTTAGAAGAAGCACTTTTTCTATTAAGTGGCATCTTGATTATTGGGTCGATTTTTATTGATGGTTTACGTGATGGACCAGGAAAATCTTGTTTCAAAGGTGCGTTTCCTGAGATAATGATGTTGTATGTTATTAATGTTACTGAGAATGTTATTAGGATTGTGAAAAACATGTTTCCACAACCCATTTTTGAAAGTTGTTTTGTTCTTTTTCTTGTTCTAGTTTTGATTCATGTGAAGAAGAAGAAGAAGAAGAAGATGGTGAATTATTACTACTAGGCGGCTATATGAAGGGTTCTTGTCTATATCTAGTTGGTGTTGAAAAAGGAAACTCTCAAAAAAGTCTTCTTCACTTTGTTTTTCCATTAATGATTAAAGAACATGCTATTTGTTCATAAAAAAATTGAAAAATGCTATTTGAGTCATTTTTTATTTTGGTATAATGTTGATTGTAGAAGTTACGTTAAAAAATAGATGGATGGATTAGGTGGACGATATAATATGTAAATATTCACAATTTTGTCTTTAATTCCTACAAAATAAAATCATATTTTTTAGTTTTTGTGACATTTTCTTTAAGCATTTTAAAGATAAAAAATGTTGATGAATTTTTTTTACAAGGACTAAAAGCGCTGATAGAAAAATTTTATAAGAATTAAAAATGCTGATAAAAATTTTTATAGGAACTAAAAAGTGTGATTTTATTTTGTAAGGATTAAAAATAAAATTCTGAATATTTATAAGGATGATTTACTTAATTAACCCTATTTTTTTTCATTGTCTTACTAAATGATTATGAAAACTTCATGTCTATAACATTGTGGATAAAGAAAAAGGTTAAATAGTGTTTGTAACAAAAAAATATAGTGTTTATCCATGTCATTTGAGCAAAATTTTGTTCACCCTTGTAAAAATAAATTGAAATTAATCCTTGCTATTTCAAGATTTTATTTATTTATTTTAAACGACCACGTAAAATGGTTTTCGTGAAGCACTAAGTTGATTAATTAATTTTGTTTTTCATTTTAGGTTTAAATGTGTTATTGGTCCCTGCACTTTTATCAGATTTTGGCATTGGTCCCTGCACTTTTTTTGTTTGACATTGGTCCCTGCACTTTGTAAAAATATTGGTATTGGTCCCTCTGTTAACTTTCTGTTAAAAAAAAAAACACAAAACCAACGGAGTGCCACGTGGCCCAATCATTTCACGCCACGTGGCACCAATATCAATATTTTTACAAAGTACAGGGACCAATACCAATAGTTTTGTGTTTTTTTTTTAACAGAAAGTTAAGAGAGGGACCAATACCAATATTTTTACAAAATGCAGGGACCAATTCCAAACAAAAAAAAAGTGTAGGGACCAATACCAAAATCTGATGAAAGTGCAAGGACTAAAGACATATTTAAACCTTCATTTTATTATCTAGGATGATAATAATGTAGTTTTGTCTATGCTGTAAAATATTACATAAGTTACGATAATTAAAAATAATTTTGTATTGAAAACAACGCAGTTAAGAGAAAAAGAAAGAGCGCAAACAAATCATATTAGATCAGCAGAAATTAGATAAGTTTAATCTTTGATAACAATGACGAGTCTTTCCCAATTTGGAAACTATTTCTCCAATTTCGGATCTTTAATCCCAAGTGGTAAATTAGTTTTTCAATTACCTTCAAAAATTTGTTTAAGCTAGACTTGTTTATTGTAGACTTTGGCCCTTTTTTCTTGGAACTGTCATTATTTGATATTCATCTAGAGAGTCCATTTCAATTAACATAGCTTGTTGATACTAATCAATTTCAAGTTAATTTTGTTTGGCAACTCGTAATGAATATACGTTAATTTTCAAAGGTAGTACCACACTCTAACCGTAGATGAGTCGATATAGTGAAGTAGTAAACAGCCGTTATGATGAAATTGTGTCTCTTAAAGGAAGTAGGATATATTTTTCCAATCTGATCCATAGTTCATCCCCTGCATGACTAAGATTTGTTTATTGGCCAATAAATCTATGGATGTCCTTTGTATTATTAGACCATTTAACTGACACATTTCACATCCCTTAGCATTTTGGAAGCAATTAGCCATTATTGTTGGCCAATAATATCCATGGCGATAAATCAGCCACTTAATCGTATGAACAACTCTATGGGATCCACAAAGTCCTTCATGAACTTCTCCCATGACTGAGAGATTTTTCTCTTCCCAAACATTTGATGAGAACTCTATTGACTCCTTTCTCATACAAATTTCCATCTCTCATCACATAGTTGAGTTCTTTTTGTTTTACTTTGAAGTCAGCTATTTTTTTTTTTTTAAACCGAGTGCGGAGATTAATCCCTCGAACATTGTGGGACTCAAATGAACGGTAAGCTATCCGTAAGAATTTTAAGGTTGTTGCATGCCTAATACTGAATTCGAACCAGAACCTTCGTTAAATTAGAAAAAACATGTGTCATCTTATATAAACGATCGCGAGTAGTAAGCTTAAATAGATAGATCCTCCTTAAGTGATCAACAAACTCTTTAATTCAAAATTCGACCACTTGTATATACCCTTCCTTGAGTCATTGGTGAAGAAAACCATTTCCTTAGGCCCCATATCTTTAAACGTTAAATTTAAAGGCCTAAGAATTTAATTATACGACTAGTATATCAATTTGTTTACGCTAGCACCTAGATTATTGTAATGTTTAAAAGTCAAAATGAGTGTTTATACTAGTAATTTTTACTTATATTTGAATTTAAATAAACTATTAAAGAAAAACGAGCAATAAGATCCGAGCTACTACCCCTAGAAAAAGATTTGAGCTGCTAATTAAAATTAAAATGTACATCAAAGATTCTGCTTTGTCTAATGTCACAAAAAGTATGCAAACGATTTTGGCTCTTCTGTATGGTATTTCTTGTGAAAAATTGTTGTTCCCACTTTAGTTTTTGTTTGAAAACACATGAAAATTACACATTTAACTTCAACAGTAGTTAACTACCGTTTGACTACATTCATTTTCTTTGTTCTTGAATGGTAGTTAGCTATCGTTGAAGTTAAATGTGTAATTTCTGTGTCTTTTTTTTAACAGAAATTGAAGTGGAACAACAAAAGTCTTTCTCATGTGTAAGATCAAGAGGTGTTTCCTTGTACCCCAAGGATTGTCGGGACATGTTAAACAATTGCATTGACAAACATTCAAGCATTTGTATTCCCCGATAATTTGTTTAATCACCAACTGAGAGTCCCTTATGACTTGAATATGATATTATTCATAGACCATCAGACCATGATTACCTATATCTTAAGTTCCATGATCATCACCTTGTATTTGACTTTATTGTTAGAGAACTTGTGATTTAGTTGGCATTTGAATTTCCAAACTATCTTATGGGTAGGGGTTGACAAAAAAACCAAAAAATTAAACAAGCTGAATAAAAAAAACTGAACCTTTATCAATAGTTTTGGAACTGAATTGACACAGTTCAGTCTGGTTCAATTCATAATTTATCAAGGCTAAAATATGGTTTTAGTCCCTGGTAAAAAAAAATTGTTTTTGGTCTCTGCAAAATTTTTTGTTTTTGAAAATAGTCTCTGACCCCACTTTTGTGATGATTTGCATACGTGACACATTATAACTGAACCAATTTTGTAGTTTTTGGTCCCTGCAAAATATTTTGTTTTTAAAAAAGGTCCCTGCAAAATTTTTTGTTTTTGAAGGACCGTTTTGTTCTGTTTTAAAAGGGCAGGACCAATTTCGCGAATAGGCCAAAACACAAGGACCAAAAGTATAATTAAGCCTAAAATTTATAAGTTCGTCTCCACAGTGATTATTTCAATCTCAACTTGAAAATTTAATTATAATAAGGATTTAACAAATGGGATAATGTAGAACATATATTTGAGTTTAATTGAAAATAAAAATAAAAATAAATTGTTTATGTCTTACTGCTTGATAATTGCGTCTGATTTTTACAATTATGCGTCTAGTATTACGATAAATTAACAAAATGATTCAGATCAATCTCTTGACTCAAAACTCTCTTATCTGATTACAACTCCTTAATCTCTTAGGTGAGTTCGTAGTCATTGAAGATTTTATAATTGTTAATTTCTAAATTCACAACCTAACAATCTAATACTCCCTCCGTCCCAAATTGTATGTCGCTTTGGAAAAAAAAATTGTCCCAAATTATATGTCGTTTTATGATACCAATGAAATATTAATGTTACTTTTCCTATTATATCATTAACTATTAATTACTCCCTCTTCTTTCAATTATTTCATTTATCTTTTCCATACCATTTATTAAGGATAATTTTGTAAAACAACTCATAATTTCTCGTCCCCACACAATATTAATTACATTTCTTAATACGTATGAAATGGTCAAAACATCATACAATTTGGGACGGAGGGAGTATCTCTAAAGTGATCTGTTACGTTGAACAATTATATTAGGTCAAATTCAACAGTTAGGACTAGTAATCAGTTGATATTTGGGATCGGTTCATACATTCGTCAATATATAAAACACATTAGGCACAAATATAACTGAATAATACTAGATTGCAATTGTATACTTAACAATTACATGATTCAAATAGCTCAAAATAAACTCATCTAAAAGACCTTATCAAAGAAAATTAGTTATTCATGTTCATAGCAATAAACAACATAAAAAGAAAACAAGCATGATAGAGTTCCATCGTTGCCGATGTTGTTCCTCAAATCCTTTCCAATCGTTGTTGTTGTGTTCCCATGCCCATTTGCATCTCTCGTTCCCCTCAATCCACTATAATCTGCTCCGCACAAGGGCAACATGCTTTATTCAGCCTCAATATATGGGAATTGCAGATTTGGGGAGTCAATAAGGGTGCACCCTACGTAGACGTAGACGGTGCCTTTGCATAGGGCCAATGGGTCCTTATGTAAATATTGGCGGTCCAAGGTGAAAAATAATACTTAAGTTTGTTGCAAGCATAGAGTAGCGATACAAATAATTTCTCAGTGGATGTATATCTAGTCTAAGCATCATTCAAGATTCGACTAAGTCCATTCCATCATCGATATCTTGTGCTAGCAAGAACCCGATTGACTCATCTTTTGCGACAATGTACAACTTTACCGGTTTACCTGGTACTAGTGGCACGAGTACTGGTGGATTCACAAAGGCCTACTTGATTTGCTTAATGGTGTTATGTTTTCGGCTCCCCATATCATTCCCTCTAAGTCCTTTAGTCTTAACAAAGGTGAAAATGACTTCATCTTGCCAATCAAATTAGATATGAACCTTCTTAGGAAACTTATTTTCCCCGTAGAGACTCTGCAACTTCTTCTTTGTGCCTTGTTCTTCTCCACCTCAATTCCTTTATTATGTACCAGAAAACCTGTATTATGTACCAGGAAGTTCCAAAAAATATTCCAAATACACATTTAGCTGGGTTCATCTTCAAAGTGTGCAACTTCGTTTTTTGAGTCTTCTCTAGCTCCACAAAGGTCCTAAGCCTATACCTCACTAGCTTGAGACTTAGGTCGGACTTTTTTTATTCAAACCCTAAAAAATGAAGAAAATTGCACTACGTGTCTTTTTACAAAAAATATTGGCACTTCCGAGAAGGTTGATGAATATAATCGAGTGCAATCTAGGGACTCTTTGCTCGCATTTATGTGTTTGTAAAAATTGTGAAGTTCAGTTCAAAAGATATTATTCTTTGAAATCAAGCATTGTTTTTGGTAATCCTATTTGAAATATATCAAACATTAAATATGAATACATTTTTCAACTAAGATTTGGACATTAATTAATTTGTTAATTTGTCACGGTGTAACTTAAACTCAACTCTCATTGGTAGAAACCAAGAATAAATATACTATGATTTATCAAAAATAAATATCTATTAATTATACTTCAGTATTATGATAAAAATATATTGATCCTTTTACTTGAAATAACACTCTAATATTATAGTTCTTATGAATATTTTAATAGAAATAACATATCAAGTTTTTTTCTTCAATCAATATTTATATATCCCCTAAAAAAATAGAATATTAAGACACCGAAGTTCACAAATAGACGCGGGAGTCTACAAATCCTAACCCAATTGGCAAAATGCAGAAATTGTTAAGTAGGACGTCATGACCGTTGTTCGAACCCCGACACCTCCACTTGTGTGTGTGAGTTTATTTATAACGACTTTATCATTTCGTCTATCTACCACTTGTGTGTTGTAGTTTATTTATAATGACTTTATCATTTCATCTATCTATAAAAATAAAAATAAAGTATAAGACACGTGATTACAAGTAAATATAGATTCTTTCCAAAAAAAAAATATATTGATGATTTTTTAAGAAAAATATTTATAGATGACGAAATTACATTAAACACATTATTTTACATAAAACTTTCTTTTAAAAATGTTTTTTTAGATAATTATGTTGTAATACCTAATAATTTGCAACATAGTTGAGATGGCCGAGTTGGTCTAAGGCGCCAGATTAAGGTTCTGGTCCGAAAGGGCGTGGGTTCAAATCCCACTCTCAACAAATAATTTTACTATCTTTTTTTTCAGTAATGTATTTTTTACAAATGATCCCACTCTCAAGTACTAGTGTATTTTTTTTTTTTTATTACAAAGATCAATACAATATTACAAAACCCATATACGCAAAATTCATTCAAGTTAAAGAATTACAAATTTTGTTGGAAGATCTTTTTAATTTTTTTTTTAAACATGACTGCTAAAATCACTCAAAAAATATAAAAGCTAAAGAAAATTAAACATTTTTGTTTCAGCATGTCTACACAGTGACTAAAACTTTACATGATAATTTTCTAGGGTCTAAAAAGAGAAATTTTAATGGTAACAAAACTTGATAATTTTATAGCCTTTTTTTTATATTTATAGAATCAAATACATCATATTCATACTCCATTCCATATATTGCTGCTAAGATTGCAATGATATTTTCATGCGTATTACGTGTTTGATTATTAATGAATTTGTCTAGTTTTTTTGTCTAGTTTTGTTTTGTAAGAAAAACTACACAATAGTATGAATAAAATAAATGTGTTCTAAGTTCTAACACTATTGTTCAAGAAATATATTATAAGAAATTTTGTCTTGAATTATTAATACTAACACTAACACATGCTACACATATAAGTTACACTAATTTTAAAAAAATACACTAGTTAGAGAATATAATCAAACCCCACGGTTTGTCACTCAAAACGTGAAAAGACACGGATATGGCTTAGTGGGATTAAATGGATAACATGTTAGGAAAAAAAAAAAATGTTCCTTCCATACCCAATGTGGTGACAAAAAAAAGGCTTGGAAATTAAAAGATTTGCTTAAAATTTAATGAAAACATCTACTGAAAGATACTTCCAATAAATTTTATAAGCAAAAATAACCCTATTGAAATAAATGTTTTTGATAGATTAAGCGATTTTGAAGGCTGCTAAAGCAATTTCCAGAAATTAAAATCACACATGGCTCAATCTAAAAAAAGTTTGACTCATTACTTGTTCTCAAGACTCATCAAGCACACTCTTAAACTAAAATGAAATTGACAATTTATATACTGTTTGGTACAAAAATTCTATAAAAAAAAAAACTGATATTCAATATTTTAGATATTTTTCCCTTCAAATAAAATATCTTAAATAAATATTGTATTAGACCAATAACAAAAAAAACGTAACAAATGATAATTTTCTAACAAGTAGA
Source organism: Medicago truncatula (assembly GCF_003473485.1). NCBI lineage: Eukaryota > Viridiplantae > Streptophyta > Magnoliopsida > Fabales > Fabaceae > Medicago > Medicago truncatula. Next base: position 2,777,397 of record NC_053042.1, read on the forward strand.
TTGTTCTTCTAGTGAACCCTAAAAAAAGAAAAAACTATATGCTAATATATATTGCTGTCAATTAGGCAAATCATTCAAGAACATAGGGATCTCAACTTCTTGTATAGTTTAATAAACTAATTGACACCATTTTCTTTTTGTTACAGCAGAATTCTGGAATTACATTTGTATTGTAACAACAAAAGATGATTAGATTTGTACGGTTGATATTATTACTCACCCACCATACCTATAATTTAGCCAAATATAAGAAAAATTCAAAACAAAACCATAATTGTCACATGTATAATTAAGGTTGTCGGCACACAAATTTTACCTAAACATAAACAACACAACGTGGTTTTAACACAAAAATCGCAAACACGTTCATCCCACGGTTTCTTCGGATTTTTCCCAACAATAACACATTAACATCCTCGACTCCTTTTTCTCCTTCAAATTTCATTTCCTCCTTAAGCCCTCATCTTATTATAAAATCCACACTCCTTCAACCTCATCACAACATATGAGTTTCATTAATTCATCGTTAACCAAATTCCAGTGTCTGTCTGCAGGTTAGTAATGGACGATGTTATTCCTAGACAATCATCTATAAAGGAGAAGTTGAAAAATTCGATATGTTGCTTCACCGGAAATCTTCATCATCATAATCATCATGGTGATGATTCGCCAATAGGAGGAGAAGGATTCTACAACAAGTTACACATACCAAGAACACCAATTTCTCCGGCAGGTTCTTCAAGTTCACCATCCTCGTGGTTTAGGAAATCGCCTACCTGTAATGGAAGCGACTTTTCTCGTGTTAGGGGAAAAAGCCAAAGGTCACGTGTGGGTCGCAGCAAACATCATCATCATCGTCAATCACAATCCGCTGATTTTAGCTACGACCCTTCTAGTTATGCGCTCAATTTTGAAAATGAAACTGCCCAAGAAGATATTCCAATTATGAATTTTAGCTCTCGGTTGCCTAGGTCGCCTCCGCGTTCTTCCCAGACGATCAATTACTCGGATGAGCTTCCAAAGGAGATTGTTGGGTATAGTTGATCAACACCATAGACATATTCCATGTATGCTCATTCAAATTGATGCCAAGAATATTAAATGGAGACAAATCTATGGCATATGTCTTCTATTGTCTACAAGGTAGCTTCTATATGTTTGATAGGGGTTTTCAATTCAAATACTTGCAAACTGCAATGTTGTGTTGGCTTCATTATCTCCATCTCCATAAATGTATCTTCTTCTATGAAAATTTTATATTGATGTTTGGTGATTATAATGTAATCATGATAGTTAGGAATAAAAATAGAATCAATATCGCTAAAAGAAAAGTATAATCAAACCGCCATTTTTAAAAATAAAAAATGGATTTTAACTCCATTTCCTCCTTTTCATAATAGAAAACAGTAGGAGAAGGAAACACAACTTGAAGTATTTATGCATCCAACTTGAAGACTAATCCTTCAAAGTATCCGAGACTGATTTTAGGCTCGGATAAGCAAAATTTATTAATTGAGTACAAGATATACTTCAAACTCATTACAAAGATTAAAACTCATATACTTTAGAACATCTCTAATGGTTATTTTTTTTAAGGAATTCATTCGGATTTATAGACTACGCTAGCAAGTATCCTTCGTTGGTATGAACAATGCATAATATAAGCAATGTCGGATTTCAAACTTCAATCACCCAAAAAAAAAAAAAAACGCTAGCAAGTGGTCCCACAATGTCACACTATATTTATGCAACCATACACATTTTGTTTCTATAGTAAAACAATATGTAATTCTTAAGTTACATGCTTTATTTATTTATTTTATTAATCAATGTTTTCTTAAATTTAAATATGAATTGATTAAGTTCTATCATATCATATCTTAAGATACTTAAACAATTTCTATACTATTCATTTTACCATATCAAGTTCATCAAATGGGCATTAAGATACTGACACATTTTAACTTTCGGAATGGAATTATGTTTGTAAAGTTCGAGGCCGACAAGGATGGGGAGTGATCGTCGATGCATAAGGCATGACAATAAGCGACTCCTGTCAGCTTCTAGGTGAATTGAATCCACATCAAAATGAGAGGAACCCTGGGGTTGTATAGGTATGAGACTGTATGGTTAAGGAAAGACTTATAAGAATTGTTTAGCACTACATATATCAACAATATGTATCTTCTTTTTTATAGTCTATTCCATAAGAACTTCATGGTTAAGTGTGTTTGACTTTGAGCAATTTTGATATGGATGACCTTCTGAAAAGTTTCCCATAAAGTGTGAGTGAGGGCACTTGGGGGCACCCATTAAAAACGTTCTTATAAACAAGATAAATGATAATTTCACCAATCCCAAAAAAAATAAGTTTTTACTTCAAGATAATATTTCCTTTTATTCCTTAACAAGTGCCCCAAAGAGACTTGGGACACTTGTTAGCATTTCCCCATATTTAACCTGACATCCTTACCAAACTCGCTAAATATGCAATTAATCATTTTTAATGTTGTATTGTATTTTGTCAAACAAAAATGCTTGTGTTGTGGGAAACACTTCCGTTGAAATTTATTTTATTTTTTGTCGTTAAAGACAATTTCATTAATAAAAGTCTAACAATAAATTAAATGTTAAGACTACAAAAATACAAAGCAGAATTTTTTCAATGTATATGCAATCTGAATTATAAAGAGCATATTTAACTAAATAATGAGCAGCCAGTGTTGTGTGAAACACTTCCATTGAAAATTGATCACATGCTTTGTAATCAAATTTCATACTCCTCATAAAAAATAAAAATCAAATTAAAATAAAAAACTTTAATTCTCTACCCACGCTCGTAAAGTTTCCCACTTCTGGATGCTTAATGCTATCTTGGACAACAACCTTGAAATGTTTAATATATTGGATTTCAGGGTTTCTTGGAATTATATTGGGAGTTAAATAGAAGTACGAAAATATATTCAATACTCCCTCCGGTCTCGGGAGAAATTTTATTTTTTAGGTTTATTCAATTTAAATTTATCTAATTTTTAATATAGACTAGATACATTATTTATTAAATGAAGCTAATAGCATGGTGGAGGAACATGAAGTTGCTTGATGAAGATAAAAATTCTGCTGATGTGTGGTTTTTCCTGTCCAAGAGTTAGAAAGGTTTGGCATAAAAAGGGTGCTAAAATGAAGTTTATCATATGGATGGATACCACATGGGGAATTTGGAGTATGCATGATGAACAAATAGTATTTACAGCAGAAGTGTTCAATGAAGGTGTGTTGGTGGAAAACATTCATATCATGGTTGTGGTATAGTGGAATTGAGGTTATCACATATTGTTCATACTACATTAAATATCTCTTAGATTGAGGCTAATTATGATCTCAAATAAGCATGATGTTTAATTTATTGACAACGATTATTATATGCATGATGTCTTAAATGATAAATAATCTTATACAAGTATAAATACATACAACTTGACTATTGCCAAATTTGAAATTCACTTTATAGGATTAATCTACCTTCACGTTTCTATCAATATATTTTTACAATTGTGAAATATTGATGGAAGGAAAATTTAGTAAATTTGGGGTAAAGTTATTATGCATAAGTCATTTCTTTATGTACTCTGCATAAACATTTCACAATCATTAGATTTCGCACTCTCACAATCTGATCGCACACACGCAGAAGCTCATCGTAGCTCCGACGCCGACGTGATTCTCATCCTTGCTCGCCGCTCCGACGTGATTTATCCGGCCAGGTTCACTGCGACGTGATTGCGATGTGATTTCACCGGCGAGGTTGCACGGATTTCTCCAGCGATTCTGTTTTCCGGCGGTTCTGTTTCCAATCGCACCCTGTTTTTCAATTTCTCCAGCGATTCTCCAATTGCACCCTGTTTTCCGGTGGTTCTGTTTCCAATTTCTCCAGCGATTCTGTTTTCCGACGGTTCTGTTTCCAATTTCACCGGCGAAGCTCATCGTACCTTTATAGAGTACTGATTTCCGACGGTTCTTTTTTCAATTGCACCCTGCTGGATCAAAGAAAACCATTAAGTACATCTAATGGTTTTGGAGTACAACTCACAGAAACCATTTCCACAGCAAAATGGGTTTGGAGTACAACTCACAGAAACCATTTCCACTACAAAATGGTTAATGGGCTGGGATTTATGCAGGGTGCATAAGGATTCTTTATGCATGATAACCACACTCGTAAGTTTGACATGGCTGAAAGTTTATCAAAATCAAAGGAAGAAACCAAGCAAGGAAATAAATCAAATAAGCAGGGAAAGTGGTTCTTCTCCAAAATTAAGGAGGGTTTGAAGACATCATTTGTCTCCAACAAGAAAGTTGGAAATCAATTTCAGTATGACTTAGAAAACTATCAACTAAATTTTGATGATGGTGGTGGAAATTCCTCTGCTCGATTTGCACCACCATGTCGATTGGAAAATAGGAGGAGTGAGACGCAAGTTAACAAAGAAAGTTCATAGTAAGTTATCCAAAAAAACAAACAAAAGTAGTTCATATTAATAATTACTGATGATTTTTCATACTTAAAACAAAAGAAACACAAGTTATCATGAACTCGGGTGGATTCAACATATTTTCATACTTAAAAATAATTTCATGTCTATTGTTTTAAGAAAAATGCTGAAAACACTCTCTTTTTAATATTTTTTCAGACATTCAGTCTCCTATTGGGTGAGACATACACGAGTCTCGCCTTTTTACGTGGTTCCATTTTCAATGTGTGATATCTCTAACACACTCTCTTTCTTGTTTTAATGCTAACATTAATTTTTATGAGCAAAACTATTATAGTTGTGTAAATTTTTATTATGCTTATGTGATTGCTCTATAAATCCAATAAAATAAATTTTTGACAATGTGAAAGACCTATAAAGCATTTAATTTACGTTTATATATCTATGAAACATTGTATCTATTCATACAATCAAAGCTCTTGCTTTATTGGCCTTTCTAATGCTGGCTCTGGATGAACTCCAAATTAAGAATTGTAATTTTTTTACTGGATTTGTTTTAAACATTTAAAAAAAAAATATATTTTAGTTAAGTTTAAGGGCTAAGTATTGAAAATGTCACATCATATTTTCTTTCATACTGAAGATATTATTTTCCACACACATTGCACCGCCCCCTCAAATAGTCCAAAGCTAATATGAATGCTATTTCAATACTTAATTTAAATTATACAAAATTTTCTCTCAAAACCAATTCAAATTCAAATTAAACAGCAACCACCCCTACGTGTATTTATTTCCTCCTCACACAAAAAAAGAGTGATGTGTCGCATGCAGCCAAAAAGAACTGCATAATTAACAATTTTTTTCATGTACTTTATACAAATTACATTATTTCAATTCGAGCCATCATTTCATTCCAAGCAATAATCAGACACGTAGTTTCATTTTGAAAAAAAAGTGTACACAAACATGTTCCAAATTCAATTATTGTGTTTCATGGTAGTTGTGATTTTGAGCACAAATATGTATATTATATTCGTAGTATTCATTAATTTCACTCCTCAAATTTTCTATATTAGACAAAGATCACAAAAGACAGATATCATTAATTTGGCTCATTAGAAAGAAAAAGAAAATCAGATTCTTTTCATTTCCATTTGGGGTCTAATCACATAATAAATCCATCTAACTCTAAGTCATATCATAACAACCATCACTTTAATATTTTATCTCCTAATTATCTCCAACAGCCAGCAGTTAATTAAGTTTTTTTTTTTTTTATAAATTAATTTGTTTAAAGTAAAAGCATATACCATTTCTACAACAAATTGGTCACCTTTACATACATTCCAAATACCAATTTAAAGAACAAAAGCAACATTAGTATAATATAATCATAAGGAAAAATGTACAGCCAATATATAACCGTACACCTACACCCCCCTCAATATTATACAGACATAAAATTCACAAACATTTAAAATGTGTACAAAATTCATAATTCTATAGATTTATCCAATTTGTTTTCAGCATATAGCAATTCCTAATGAAAGTTCCTAAAACAAAAAGACTAATGACACTAGACCTCTTAAGATGAATGTTTATTACACTGACATCCCTTTTGTTACTGAAATTACATCAATATCCTTTACTTTGGATGCTGCTCTTTACCTCTCAACAGGCTTCTTTGTTTAAAGTATAACACACCATGAAGCATTGACACAGACACGATATTGATGCTGATACATAAACACTGGTAAATAATTTACGAAAATAGAAGTGATTGAATGTGACTATATGTGTCTATGTCAAATACCGACACAAGTTAGATACTACTAGACACAGCCTTCAATTTGTAGTGTTTCAATTTGTAGTGTTTGTGCTATATAGATTGTACACACCCCTTTACTATAACCTTCACTAAGTCTCCCTAAAAATAACAAAGCAAGAGAGGTAAATGTGATTTCCTTAACAAGAAGGGCGTTAGTGTAATAACCACTAATCTTAGGGGAGTTTGGTGCAATTATCCCTAAATATAAAAATACTAGTTTTGAGACCTTTTGCGTTTGCTCTTCAAGACAGTAGAAGTTGAAGGATTGCTGTGCCAATTCCTCTTCCTTTGATTGATAAACCAGTTATTAATTTGCTTTAGTTGCAAACCAGTTTCCTGCACCAACCTTGCTTTATCTTCCTCCTGAAAAGCACATAATTCATTAAGTTAAGCAAAAATATAGATAACGGAATCGTGTAGTAATCTTTCTGTGATGCTAACACATGGACTTCTGTGCATTGAGATAAATAACTAAATTAAGTGCTTGTTCGATTAGATTTTATCATATAAAGTATATACAAGCTATTTCTATAATTGAATTTGATATAAAGTTAAACGTACTGTTGGATATGGCCACTTTGAATGTGATTGCCACCAAGCCTTAAGGACAGAAGTTGTGTCACCAGGAAGTTTCCCAGCTCGTCTCTTGCGTAAAATTTCCTCTCTTATGTCCACAATTTTCTCCTTGTAACCCTATAATGTATGATAAAAATAAAAGGAGATGAATCATGTGGGAATAGTTAGTAAAAAGAAGGGTAGATGAAAAATCACCAATATCCCTTACATGTTTCAATTCATGCTTAAGCTCTTGTCTTACGCGCTCCATTAGGGACCTTTCATTCTCCGTTGGTATAAGAGGGCCAAATCCCATGTTATCTGCACCGCCATCAAAACTACCATCAAATAGATTTGCGTCACTGTCTACTTGTTCATCTTCATCGTCAGACATTGTTGCCCCTGTACCTTCTCCGGGTGAAACTCCTGTTCATGCAGCAATGAGAAAATTATCAGTTTCACTTATCAAATAGGCTTTAAAATGTACTTTCAGGCTTCATCAGACCTTTAAAAAGGTCAGATCAAACCTTAAAAATGGGCCTATAAGAGATAATAGGCCAGCTTCAGGCCAAAGATTTTCAAAGTAGGCCACGCTTGGACCTCACAGCCTTGTGTGGTCTAATCCCACCCCTACTTGTCTTCTTGAAAGATGTTTTACTTTTGCAGTTTGATATGCGCACACGATGTTAGCTAATAGAACAATTAGAGATCAAAAAACATGATAAACATATAGACAACAAGCCAAAGCACCATGAACCCTTTAATACTTTCTTCAAACACAAGAAATTGTCATCATTCTATTTGTTGCAAAGTTGCAATGCATGTGGCCTTGTATAATCTTACAAGAGACCAAAACAGACAGAATTACTAAAAGCCGCAACATAATCAAGGGAACATAATATAGGCAAAAAGTGATTACAGAGAATGTGGACCTAGTTATTTTCATTCCATCATATGCAACAAAGCTTTATTTTAATTCTAACAAGTAGCAATTAGTAAAAGAAGACATTCTTTTGTTTTTACCTGTTAGGCTTTGTAAGGATTGCTCTATCTCCCAACAAGCCATTACAGCTTCCATTGCATGGACACGAACATGTTGTTGCAATTGTTCTTTGAAGGAACACAGCAATAAAACATAGTGTGACTGCAACATCAAGAAGGAAATGTCAAGATCGCAGCTGAATCATATATAATAAACTTCTAAAGTGTCATCCAATTTTGTCCATCAACACAAAATGTGGAAAAGAATTCCATATCACAATCAAGATACATGGATTGTTATGATGAAAAATAGTTCACTGTTGATTTAAAGTTACTTCACAAAAATACTAACACAAAGTTAATTACATTTTAGGCACTGGATTCTTAATCAACAACTATAATTTCATACTTTACCATTCTAAATCAAAAGTACACCACTCACTTATTTGGTAATAAAAAATCTAGAACTTTCAAGAAACGGGAGATTGTGTCATTTAAAACAGAACTAAGATAAGGTATGTGCAATTTCTCAGACAAATAAGGGTGAGTGTTTATTCAAAAACTGGAAAGGGTGTGTGTGCGCTATTTTCCCCTCTGTACAAAAAATCTCTTTGTAAAATAAATATTTTTTTTTTTTATTAAATGTAAATAAATAGTAACAAATTGAATTCAAACACTGCATATCCTCCACCCCATGATTTCTCATAAATTCAAACCCTGCACATTAAGTATTCATTCCCACTTGAGCAATCATCCAAAAATGCATTGAAATAAAAAAATGTCCCAAAACCAACCAATTCAAAATTACATTTTCATTTTGAATTATATAGTATAGTGAAAAATCCAAAATCAATTATTTCACACATAATTCCATAAAAATCCAAAAACAACTGTAATAACAATTAATCATTCTATCAAAAAGAAAATTACAGTAATTGAAATTTAATTAATTAAAATTAGTAATTAATCCAAAAGAACCAAAACCACAACACAATTTTTTATTTTTATTTTTGTAAAAAAAATAGTGGAATATTAAGGTAATTATATGAAAAAGAAGAATGAGATAAATGGCAAAGAAATTTGAGGCTGAAAAAGAAAAGAGAATATACCATGAAATGGTCAAGTTCTTTGTCATCTACTCCAGCACCGATGTTCTGTCCAAAAGCAGAGTATTTGGCCACCACATTCTGAGACTGTGCTAACTGTGCATCAATCCTCGGTAACTGATCCACCGGCGTTGCTATCCTCAAACACGCCACATGTGCCGACAACAACTGTTCATACAACGGATGTGCCATAATCTCCGCCTTCCACCTCCCCATCTGCCAGTTCACCAGTCCTCCATCTCCAACAACCGCCACCTCACTCTTTCCTCCAAGTCCGTCACTATCACCGTCGTTTTTCATATTAGCTAATTCGTGTTCTACTTCGCTGGCCATGGTGACGTTATCGATTACTTCACCATGTTGACGGTGGAGAATCGACCGTGCAAGCCATTGACCGGTGGTTTGCACTGTGTCGGAAGTTTGTTGAAGGTTTAGAAAATTAGAAGCTCCGTTACCGTCACTGTCGTTGTTAACGTTGTTGGTAACATCGTCGTTATTGTTGTTGTTGTTGTTGTTGTCGGTGTAGTGGGTACGAAGTATTGCGTTGTTGAGCCAGTTAGGTGTGGTTTGGAGTTGGTTATTAGGGTCGGAATCAGGTTTGGAGTTAGGGTCGGGTGAGTCTGGTAATATGGAACGGAATGAGTTGTTATTATTGTTGTTGGTTTGGTCTGTGAAATGTTGGATTGGTAACTCTTGTGAAAGATGTTGGTTTTGGTAAGCCATAAAACTTAACAAAAGAAACAAAACAAGTGTGTATGTTTGTGTGTTAGAGAACAGGGTACTAGGTAGCTATTATAGTGTTGAAGGATGTTTGAGAGATATGAAGTTGCAAAAGAGAGAAAGTGTGTTTTTGTGTTGTTGTTGGTTTGGTTTGGGTGAAGTAGTTTGTGATGTTTTTTTTATTGTGGGACTAGGAAATGAAGATAAAATATTGAGGGGGTGTTTTTTTTTAAAAAAAAAATTTTTTGAGAGAGAGAGAGAGTGAGAAGATATATGACAAGACAATGGAAGATGAAGAAGAAGGGGAGGGTAGAGTGTGGAATAGAGAGAAGGAAAGGGAGGGAAGAAGGGACGTTGCTGTGATCGGAAAATAAATCCAAACAAAGTATGTGTGATGATGTGTATAAAGTGGATATAATATAAGTAACAAAAATAAAAGCATATTCATTTTTGTATTTTATCAAATTAAATTATTATAGATAAAATTCCTTTGATTACTTAATTAATTGAAAAGGGCAGGTTGGGTAGAAAGAGACCTCAAACCGTATATGAGAAATAGCAACAAAACCCCTGCTCATAGATACGAGTCTCAGACACGTTCTGATTTAACGGGTTTTCTCTTTTATAATTGAGTTTGGGTTTTTCTTGATTTTAAAATACACATACGAGGTTGGTAAGAGGGATATATTTATCCATCCTGAACTCGTCCTCAATCTATTTCAAATGTAAAAAATTATTAATATGCAACATGTTAGCCTCTAAGTATCATCCTACTTTTTGAGATATTTTTAAACTTGATCACCGTGAACATTTTTCTTGTTTACAATTAACATATACACATGTTGAATATTTTTAAACTTTTAATCATCGTGAACATTTCATTGTTAGGATGGGGATGAGACGAAGATACCCAAACCTCTCAGAGACGAGGATGAGGTTCAATTTCTCATCCTTGTTGGGGATCAGATAAGGTAACAATAAAGTGTATTGGATTCGGGGTGGGGGAAGGTGGAACTCCTCCCCACTCAATATCCATGCCTACATATGAGTAGAGTTGTCAAAAAGAATCTCGTCCACCAAATCTAAAATTTAACTTTGGTTAAATTGTACAAGAGAATCGAAAAAGGGGAAAATCGTAACTTTTTTGTGTAACTCGAGTATGGATTTTGCATAGATCGGTCAGGGTGATCAACTAGAACATAAATCTCTCTCTTATTCTCTCGTTCGGCGAAGAATGACCGTGTGCGTGAGCTACTCAGGATTCTTGTTTGTTCAAGAATCCTTATATTATGAATTGCAAATTTGCTATAAGTGGAGGAGATACAATTGTATGCATAACCAAGTGTTTAAGAGATTCGAGCTAATAAGTTGTCTATATAATTTATAATATATTTTGTTGTCTATTTTAAATTGTTAACAAGTGTAAGTCTAAAGAAGAAATTTTGTCTTAAAAATGGTGAATTCAATGCATTGAAACTTTGAAAAGTAATTTTTTTTACTTAAAATTTATCAATTATTTCTATTTTTGTATCATTAGCAAGACCTTTTTTTTATTTAAGAATGCAATTTGTTATCTCAAAGGTTTCACTTTGTAAGTTGTGACAAATATAATTTATTTTTGCATTGATATTTGATGTTTTTGTGATATATATTGTGTATGAATGTTGATTTGATGAATGTTTTAAATATCACTTTAGTAAGTTTAAGAAGACATGTGGTTTATTTGATGGATGTTAATTTATATGGTATGTATTTGCATTGATTTACATATTAGCATATTGTTTGTGCATTCCTTGTAAAACAAGAATTCACATGAATGACACATTTTTTTAGTAAATATAGTTTTGCAAAGAAACCATTTGTATCATTTATTCTTTTTGGCGTGTGTGAAAAAATATTGTAGATTTGCTGTACATTGCATTTTTTTTAAAATGAAATAAAATGATAATATTACTGTATACTTAACTAGCCCATCAACTGTATAATTATTAATTTTAACTACATCTTTTTTCATCTTATGAGTTTCTTCCATGCTCTATGCAATTTGGATTATAGAATCCGAACACCATAAATGCCCCATAAAAACCTCCAAAACAAGTTGAAACATTTCGGATTTTAGAATCTAAATTGGGCGCGCGAGAAACTCATAAGGTGGAACAAGTAATGACCATTAATTTTTGGTTTGGGCTCCATTTGATAGTCCATTTAACAGGTGGATCAGCACAATCAAACTCATTTATGCGTTTTAATCCATCGAGTCTGCCTATTTTATGGGTATACATATTAGACACACTCATGAGATGATATGTCTTTGAGGGGTTGGTTTCTATTTTATGTATTAACCCTAAGAGAAGAAAAACTTGTTATTTTGGAGTCGGGTCAAAAGATAAACAAAGTCCGATCAATGACTATTTTAATTAAGACTTCGTCTAAGATTATTCCACAATCTAGTATCATCATCTGGAGTTTGACTTTGCTCCATTTACTTTCCTTCATTTGTTGTCAATTTATAAGAGAGATAGACACATGTGATAGCTTTGTGGGATCTACTTAATAGTTTGTGGGGTCCACTTACTATAGTCTTTTAAATGTGTTTATCTCTCTTATAAATTAATAATAATTAGACAAAAGTAAATAGAATAAAGTTAATTTCGTCGTCGGTTGGCATGGTAAAAAATTCTCACATAATTCACCAGTGTGTCCCAATAGTCCACATTCATAACAAAGATAGACCCATCAAAATAAAAAATATATATAACAAAGGGAAAAAATTTATTTGATAAACCAAGAAATAGGTGAAGCATCGAGGTGAGTCTAAATAGTGATAGATACCCCCATCTTATGTTCCCTACTCATAATATATTATAAAAAAAGGGGAAAATATACATACAAGGGGGGTATACCAAAACCCTCAAAAAACAAGGAAAAGAAGAAAAGAAAAAAAAGAAAAAAAAAGGAAAGAAAAAAGGCCCCAATATAAAAGGTGCAGTTCAACCTCCCTTGGGTTCACCCTTGGATTGAGTGTTGTAAGAATTGAGTTTGGAGAGTTGTTTCTTATGCTTCTTCATCGGATAAGGTGTAAAAGGAATGTCAACATTTTTACCTCGAATAAGATATTCGCAAACAAGATCTAGTTTCTTATGAAGTATCGGACAAATGCATGTGATCGATGAAGAACCAGTAGGAGCTTCAACATTGACTTCTAGGCTATCGTTTGAAACCATTTCTTCTAAGCGTGAAGCTTCCATATTAGCATCAACAGTTACCAATTCCAAAATTGGGATTTGGTCATCGTTACTCGTTCTCACAGTCTCATCAGTAATATTTTGTAGCGCAAAATGAAACGATGTGGTGGACTTATCAGTGATTAGGGGGTGGGGGTGGTGCATGAAAAATTGTATGAGTCTCATCTGTCACTTGTTGTGCAACTTTTGTGCCCAACTACTCATATTCTACGGTTGTTTGTGCTTCATATATAAGTGGTTGTGTATCACCTGTTATTGATAATTCAGTTTGCGCAGCTATATTTTCTGCGACCTGGAAGGGGATGTTTTGAGCAATTGGCATCTCAAATGCTTTCGATGAACCTATACCTACTGGATTATCTTTTGCTTGCCAGGCCTGGGAGGTTTGCCACCGAGGCTTCTCTAGTTTCTTGCCTTTATTTCCCTTGTCAATTCTTTTTTTATCATCCTTGCTGCTTTGTTGCGAGTGCAAGCAGCGACAAATAGAAACATTGTGCCCAATAGTTTTACAATGTGAGCAGAAGTCCGGTAGTCACTCATAAACTACCTCTATCTGAATCGGAAAACCTTCTCTCTCCACCATAATCTCATGAAAAATATTACAGGAAGTGTCCATATCCACCAACAGACGTGCATAATGGCGAAGTACATGGTTCTTTTGTAGTGCTATCAATAATCAACGGAGTCCCAATTGCAGTAGCAAATTTCACAGAGTACGATCCGTCCAATATTATTGGGGCAACTCCATTAATCTTATCTGTACTTAAGCATATGTTTGACGTTGCGTGGAAGCATTGAAATCCTTAGTCCAATCAAATGGGAGAAGAACCCCAGGTTTCAAGTTGATTATTCCTAATGCCCAAATTGTCTTTAAATCCTCTAATGATACAAATGTTAATCCATAGTATCCCCTTCCGAGAGACAACATCTTCCATTGGCTTGTCGTTTTCCATTGTTTTGAAAGTTTTGCAATGATGTCTCCAAAGGACATTTTTTTTTTACTAGAAAGATAAAAACAAAAAACAAAAAACTCGCTATCATTTTGTGTTTTTAAAATGCATTTAATTTTACCTTTTCAAATTTAAATATCAACATTATTCTCAACTTATTAGCTCTACTTTGTATGTATAAAAATAATCAATACTCAATGGTTAATAAAATTTACTTTTTTTTTTTGGTGAAAATTAATAAAATTTACTTTGTAAAGCTATTATACTACTTATTTATTTATGTTATTATTTTTTAAAATATATGAAAATGATTTAAACAACATTGATTTCAAAACTATAATATCTCTTTTTAATAAATAGTCTGGTGACTAGAAGAAATTTACCCTTTAAGTTGACAAAAAAGTGATAGACCCACAAAAAGGTTTTCCTCCAATATCGAGTGAAGCTTGAAAAAGAAAGTAAGATTTTTATTTTTCGCAACAACGCCAAATTTTCATTACCATAATACTAACTTTTAAGGGGTACTTATGTATTTTTAATAATATAACTTCATTATGTCCTCACTCTAAATCCAACCAAATAAAAAAAGAGGAATTTTATCTTTCTTTTATTTAATGTATCATACACCAAACAGTTAAAAATTATTTTATTTTATTTTGCTTTACAATTATTAAAAAATATGTGTATAATATTTGGACTATTGATAATTGTTTGTTGTGGGAGAGAGAAAGTGTGTTTAAAAAAAATAAGAATTTGTTGAAGAAAAAGAAAGTAATTAACAATTGTTTATTACAAGAGAAAGACAACACATAAAATTTATTTGAAAGAGAAAGTGTGTGCAAAAAATATAAACTTATTGGTCGATTAAAATGAGGGTATAATAGGAAGAAAATGTACAAAAATACACTTTCTTAATTTAATGTTACTATTCTAAAACGATACTTAAAAAGAAACGAATGGATAATTCTCAATAGAACGTACCGACAAAAATCACGAATATTAAAAAATATGTACTTCCTATGTACTTCTCAATAGAACCTACTAACAATAGAACCTATGTACTTCCTATGTAATACATCTATTTAAAATATTTGTGATTATTATTAAATTACTTTTTATTATAGATATATTCAATGTTAATTTTTTATATTTCAAGATAAATTAATAAAGAATGTATTTAAAAAACAATGATAAATATATTTAAGTTAACATTCTTAGGGTCACTATATATATAACAAATAATAGAAAAAAGTTTCCCTAAGACGCTCTACAAATTTCAATATATATATATATATATAGGGTTTTGTTAGAAAAAATTCTTGAATGTGTCTTTTAGCAATCCACACCTCAAGGTGTAATTATCAGTTTTTTAGTTATAACTTGCTAAAAGACAGCCTCATAAAAGGTGTTTTCTAGCAAAATCTATATATATATATATATATATATATATGGAGAAATGGAAGTTATTATATATTTAAGTTTCACACTTAGTGTCCTAAAACTTTTTACATTGAAATTTTTAGGTCTTAGGACAATTTTTTATTTTTAAACAATTTGATAATTATGGATAGATGGAAGTCAATATATTTAAATTAATAAAAATATTTGCAATTTTTTTTTTTTAAAAAAAGTGTTAATCATCGGGTTCATAGCGCAAAAATACCATAGAAATTAGGGGTGGAAATAGATCAGGTCGCCCGTCAAGGGCCTATGACCCCGCCTACTTAAAGTTTGGCTCGGTCCAGCTCGTTTATTAAATAGGCTAGGCTCAAACTTTTTAATAGTTTATTAATTTAAATAGGTCAGACTAATGCTTAAAGAAAAGTCTACTAGGCCGATCATGCCGGTCCATATATGCGTAATTATATATATTATATTATATAATACACGTGTATTAACCTCTACAAAAAGGATGTGCTAGCTCTGCAAAAAATTATTATTGGATACACAAGCAATATATATATATATAGTGAGGGAAAATGGATGCACGTGCTTTACCAAATTTTATTGACCTATTTGCCTTTTAAAAGTATATGTTTATTAGCTTTTTTATAAATAGGTCAAATGTTATATTTAAAATTATTAGTATAAATTAGGCTTTTAAACAGGCTAATAGGCGAGCGCGAGCGTTTAAAAAGATCAGGGCAGACTTAAAGTAAAGCCTTTGAGAGGCTAATAGGTCAGGTTTAGGCTTTAGTTTTTTCAACTAGGCCTGACATATTTAAGCAACGCTCGGTTCGGCCTATTTCCACCCCTAATAGCAATCGAAGTTCGGTCAAATGTATGTAAAGTTTCATTAATAATTATTTATATCAAAAATCGAATTTGAGTTCTTTTGAAAATTTGTCTTGAAAGAAATTCTTTAACAATTTGAGTTCAATAATTTAGTTGAAAAATTTATTATTTGACATAAATTACAAAATCTAATAAAGTAGGGGTTTTGAGTAGCTAAAAAATTTAAGATAAGGGTTAAAGAGATGAAAACGTAGGGTTTCAAATTCGGATAAATATAAATAAATTAATGTAACAATTAACATATAAGATGTTGAATTCCTTCAAAAAAACATAAGATGTTGTTGAATTTATTACGATAAATACTTTTAAAATATTAAAAAATTTATAAATTTTTTATTTATTGTTAAAAATATTTAAAATCAAAATTATACGTTAAAATATATGAGAGTAAACTATAATAGAGGAGGATCTATGGAGTAAAGTTTGAGAGGGGCCACAAATGTGCATCACTAGTAAGAAGTTTTTGACAGGTGGCGAAACATAGTAGCAAGGACCACTTGTGGGACCAGGTGAAGCACGCGTCGAAATTAGGCCTGTGGGGTCATTCCAAGTGGAAGTCATGGGGACCAATATGTCTTTTGACTTCTCTTACAGCCGCCGGCTCAATCCATGCCTTTATGCATTTCTCATTAAATTTTTTTTTTGGTACAGCACTTCCCATTAATTTGCCTCCCCTTTTACACGAATTTTACATATTATTGACAATTGTGTGTATTAAATATTTCGAAAGTTATCCCCGTGAGCTTAGCTTAGTTGGTAGGGATATTGCATATTATATGCCGGGGCCGGGGTTCGAACCCCGGACACCCTACTTCTCCACAATTAAATTGTGTGAGCTCTAGCCACTAAACTACTTGACCAAAAAAAAAAAAAAAATTTCGAAAGTTCAAAAATTCATCTCATCTATGACACATACTTAGGGGATTTGATATCCATTTCTTGCGAATGGAAAACGTTTGGCTGGGATGGATGAACCCACTTTATCTGCATCACAAGTTCCACACAAAGATTAGTTTCTATTAAACATAGTTGGGATTTTCTTGTCTATAACACGACAACAAAAAAAGTGACATGTATCGACTTAAGATTTGCAGTCTGAGAGTTGGCTGAATGGTTGAAGACGAAAATGGTTGGTTGGCTACTCCACATAGGGGATGACATATCTGCAGACACTTCGACAAACAAATAATTAAAAGCCATAAGTGAGAAGTTTTTAGGGGTATCGATTGTACATGGACCAGAACAATGTGAAGGTTTTAAAAGAGCATGGTATGATATGATAATTAGGATTTTATGACCCAAAATCCTAGTTGAACAACTGTCTCAAATGACAGTTATAAACGTATCCATAATATGGTCCACTCTTAGATTAGTGACTCAACAATAATCTGATCCATTAGTATATTGAGCTTAGTCAAATCCAGAAAAATTAATATATGAAAATTTATTTTAATCTGAGTTTCATATTTTATATTTGTTTAATACCCATCATCTTATTACATAATATAATCTTGATGTTCTAAAGTCAATTTTTCATTCTTTTTCTATGATGGAAAAACCAACCTTTAAAATGTAACGAAAAACAATCAACCTTCAAAAATATTGGTGAGTAAATTCTTGAACATATTGGAACGGATGCATGGCTCAATTGGAATTTTTTTTGGTCAAAGTGAAAAGTCAGAGGTTAGAAATCCAGTCTCTACATTGTTCTGGCAGCTATCAACTGAGTTGTGCTTATATGTTGACTCAATTGAAATCTTAACTCAAAATATATCGATGTAGGAAATGTCGATTGGTTTACTTTATTTAGAATTTCAATCGGTGCTCTTTGGCGTGACAAGAACGTTCACATTTTCGCTAAAGAAACTCAGATTGATTGGATGATCTTTTTACAAAATTTACCAGCAAATTTAATTATAATTGATAAATAAATTAATTTATTTGGGGTTGGTATAGTGGTTGGTTTTAGACCTTGAAGTATGCTCATCTCAAGGTCTTAGGTTTGATTATCTCTGTTACCAATTGTGGTGGGTTAAGTTCATACAAAGCTATGTTATGGCTTTAAATGGCCCCCTCATAAGTGGACGGTGGGATTGGACTCCTCGAATTAGTCGGTTCTCAGACCGGATATCAAGTTTCAAAAAAATAATTGATAAATAAATTTTTCAAACCCCTAGTTTTATGAAAGATCAACATAGGATGATTCACATTGCTTGTTCTCCTCTTCCCAGTTTTTTTTAAAGGTTAATGTTGATATGTTGATGGTACTCATAACATGATTACCAGTATATCTATTTGTGGTGGTCTTTAGAAATGCTAATGGGATTTTCATCGATCACTTTGTCTGGAATTTGAAAGTTTGTTATGCTCTCCATCATGAACTTCATGCTATACTCCTTGGTCTCAAATGTGATCGTGTTATTCATCTACATGATGTCTTTCTTGACTATGATTAAGTTATAACAGTTAGGATGATTCAATTCAATCAAGAGTGCATCTGTTTTATGCTTTAAATCTTTCATTGACAAGATTCATTCTAAGCTCCAACTTCCACAATGAAATATATTTTTACTCATATCTATCGTGGCAAATTGTTATACTCACCATTTTGCTAGCTTTGGAGTGAATATTTGCAATTTCTTATGTAAACTCCTATAAATATGTTGCAATTTTTTTTTGTTCAAACTTTATAATAATCCTGGCTCCGTCAATGAATTTAGAGGATAACATTCTTTTTCTTTTTCGTTAATTAGCCTTTTTATGAAGAAAAAAAAAATGAAAAATGTTTACATTAGAGTGATACAAACATTACTCTACTAAATTAGATGACGTAACTTTTAAAAAACACTTCATATTTCATTAAAAATCGAAGGATAATTATTTTGAGACAATATATTTCAAAGATAAATCACTCATTATGGGGCAAAGTGAGTATTTCAATGCCATTTCATTCTTTTTGACTTTTAGATTAAAAAAAAAATTTAAGGAAAAAAAAATTATTATTTAAAATGTTATTTTATTGTACTTTACAAAGTTGCTTTAAAAGTTAAAACATTCCTAAAAAAATGTTGCTTTAAAACATTAACCATTATTCAGCTGGTTGAATAAATAAGAAAATAGTGTCACCGTTAAGCCGCAATCCGGCTGATATTAGAGACTATTGTAGGAGGAAGAAAAAAAAACCGGCACTTCAAATTTCACACACTCAAGAAGGGGTCACTCTCCATAATTCACATTGAGAACAAGAAGATAGTTCAATTGGTACAAACATTGTATTATATTATATATACACATCAGCATTGGTTCGAGTTTGAACCTCGAGTTTTCTAGTTATTCGTGTTAAGATGAGAATTTCTCTAATCATAATGTTATTTGAAAAAAAATTGATTATCAGGTAGACTATTCTTTTGTTTTTAAGAAACAATTCTAATTCAATTCATTTTTAAATAATGATTTGGATTCAGGTTGGAATGTTATGAAATATATATATAACTAGTTAGTCATGGAGCCACCTTAGATAGACAACGAGCAACCATTTTGACTTTTTTTTTTTTTTTGTTGAAGGAAGTAACCACATTGACATGTTTCCTAATAAACTTCACATTTGAGTATGCAAGTTTCATGCCTAGTAAGCGTCTACAATCATTAACAATTGCATCAAAATTTGAGACGTTGTCTCTACTACCATAGACATTATCTACAACCGTCTTCGTGTCCACTTTATATCAATTTGAGACGTTGTCTCTACTACCATAAACGTTATCTACAACTGTCTTCGAGTCAACCGTAAAGTAAGTTGATCAATCTAACACCTCTGAGACTGTCTTGAAAAAAGTTATCCCTTTGAGGTTTCTTTATTTATTTGGCGGTTCTTACGCAATCGGTTACCAATGAAGGATAATTTGATTCGGCTTATAATTATATTTTGAAGCTTTATCTTCTTAGTGGTAGAAAGTTAAAAACTACTCTTTAGTATTTGAGTATAATTTAGCTTCTGACCTTTGTTTTTTGTTGGATTAGCCGGCCCTGTTTTTTGTGCAGGTTAGGATCTTTTTTGATATCAGTATAATTCATTTTGATTAAAAAAAAACTTATTTAGCTTTTTTTAAAAGAAGTAAAATGTTATTTTCATTATGACTTCTTTTTTTTACACAGAAAAAACGAGAGTTGTGGGTTTCGTGGAGCATCCGCTATCTATAAAGTAGTCCCCCAATCATAGATCGTCACACATATTTATTGTCCTCTCTTTCTCATTTTGGACGCTACTCTTATAACCCCACACTCCCAATGCCCACACTTTTCAAGTTTTACCAAACTTTCAAGGTTTTTCATTTTTATTTTACTTTATATGAATTTAGTATTTTTAGTTCCAGCAAAAACTTTTTTTTTTTTCTTTCCGAAGATCGACTGGAATGGAAGAAGTGAAACGATGAAGTTCATCGAAAGAGAGTGCTGTACATGCAAATTATTCTTTTTATTGAGGTGAATGAGAGATATAAAAGATTAGAGATGGGGATCAACATAGACCATAGTCCTCCCAAATTTTTATATTTTTTTTTCTTCATATTAATATGTTATTATATTTTTTTGTAACTATTTATTTTCTGTGAACTTTATATGATATTGTATAATGAACTTTTTTTTGACTCAATTTACTTAGCCTTGAACATTCAATGAAAAATAAAGTAAAGTTTTGTTTGCAATTTACAAAAGAACATTAATTCTTAACAAATATCAATTTATGATTTTTATGTTGTAATTTTGTGATTTTTTTTTAACTTATTGTGTGCAGTGTTATTTATGCACTTTCATACCAACGATTCAATGCTCATGATTTTATTTTGAATTTATCCTCTTATTACCTTTGCATCTTGTTGTTTCATTTTTTCTTTCTTTGCTATTTAAAAATCTTCTTAGTTTTGTCATACTAAAGCGAGCCTCAAGGAACTCATATTTCTTATGTCTTCGAATTTTCTTATAATTTTTGGATATATCATATGATTTGTTAAGTTTCTTGAATATATTTTGCATATAAAATTTTGTTTTTTATTTACTAAGTTATACTCTTATATTCGGTCCCCCTAAACTAAATTTATGACTCTGTCCCTGCTTCGTACGAAGATCTCTGTGCATAAAACAAGCCCAAGAATGGGTACTTTGAACCGTTGAGAACCCAAGAAACAATATAACAGAAGAAGGTCCATCACTGGTAGGGGTAGGAATAGGTTAGGCCGAGCTAGGCTTTGCAAGGGTTGAGCCTGGCCTGCCAATTTTTTTTAAGGCCTAATCCTGGCCTGTGACCTGTCATAGACTTACTTTTTAGGTCTGAGCCTTGCCTTCTCAAAGCCTGATACGACATGCTAGCCTGTTTAAAAGCCTATTTCATATGAACATATTTAAATAAACAATGTGATCTAAGTTTAAATTGATTAGCGAACTAATATATCAATTAGATTAAACTCTCTTTTGATAATTACCATGAGTTTTTAGGGAATTTGACTATATTGTATCATATAACAATTCTAGTTTGTAATAATACGTTTAAATATGCAAAAAAAATTAATGTTTATTAATAAGCTTAAATTACTGAAAAAGTTATCATATTTTTATTTTAATTCAAAGTACAAAATATAATATAATAATAAGAAATAATATTCATATTTATTTAAATAGGTCGGCCTAATAGGCCTAAGAGGCTTTTTGAATGGTCTGTAGCCTGACCTTTTAAGTTAAATAGACTTCTAAAAAAGCTTAGGTCTTCTCTATTTAAGAAAAAAGTATCGTCTGGCCTAGCCTATTCCCATCCCTAATCACTGGGATGAACAAAACTAAGGGATTGATTGATTGAGAAGAACCTCATAAGTTCTTATAATGGTGGCATTATGAGGATCGATGGAAGAATAGTTGTGGAAGAAACACTCTTATATCGAAAGGCTCGTGATATCATATGTTGAGAGACTCAAAGATTGATAGAAAACAAGAGAAAAGAGAGAAAATATTGCAAGATGAATCATAATTTTATGATTGGTTAATGAAGGAAACCATTTACAAGTATTTATACATTCACAATGAAGGATCATGCTAAGTCGTCATGTATACAACCTTTCAAGATCATAAATAACTTTCCTACAAGTAACTGTCAATTATGGTGTTCTTCCTCTTTATAAAGTAGCAAGCTTGATTCCATCTCATCTATAGTAGTCTTTAATATGCCCAAACTTGATAGCGTATAAGATTAGAAATGAGTCTGAACTTGGTTTAGCTTTCCCCTAATTCGATAAGATTAGGTTAAACTTAAAACTCAACTCAATTTACATTTTTAAACAACTCGATTCAACTTGTTGACTTTAATTACATAATTCAAAAGTTAAAATATGTAGAACTTTATACTTTTAAATCGATAATTTACTAGTTAAGACACAAAACCAATCACCACTCACAAAATACACTCAATACACAAAATCGTTACGTAAAAATATAGCTTTCACAAACACAATTAACTAGCAATTAGATCATATAGGGAGTTATAAGGTTGATTTGGTGGCTGGAATGGGAGAGTTAAGGAGCTGAATCATAAAGGTGTTGTGAGCCAAAAATGTCTTCAGAGAGTTATAAGGTTAACTTGGTGACTAAAGTGAGAGAGTTAAGGAGTGAAGCTATAAGTTTGACTTGGTTCCTCAATTTAAAATTGGTTGTTTAAAAAATAATAATTAAAAATATGAGAAATGTTAGCAACATTCACTTTTGAGCACTCTCTACTTATATGAAGACATGGACATTTTAGACACTTTATTTTTGTCATATTTGTATACAATTTGTCATTATATGTTATTAACTTGAATGTTTTGAGTTTGTTTGTTGACTTATCCTTTATGATTTTAAATTTTGTTTGTTTTCAATCGATGTATCGTATCAATTTAAATGAATAAATATCGTTAATTCAATAAATAAAAAATCATATTCATTCCACCAACATGGTTTTTGTGCAAATTATCATGGTAGGAATAAAAATAATATATTTTTTAAAACATTATAATTTCTTTAGTTAACGAACTTAATTTTTGTCTCAAAATCATCTCATTTGATGCATGAACGAAGTTCGAACAAACTAATTGTCGAATCCACTCTCGAACTATGTTCAAATCAACTTAGTTAATTATATTATACATAATTACATGAAAATGTACGTAATAGCGTTTAAGAGTTTAAGCACCAAATCAATGACCACTAATAAATTGATTCATTTTTCTCCATGTGTGTCCAAACCAAACCAATCAAACTCGATCCCAATATCCTAACACCAAACCAATAATTTAGAGTTGGTATCATCCAAGCATAAACAACACGCATTACTTTTTATTCCTACCACTAAATTTTAGGGTCAAGGGTTTGTGTATAGATCATAGATTGCAAAAGACTTGGACATTCAAACAGTTGCAATCACAAACTTTAAAACTTACACTGTTTGAAAGAACCCTTATTTTCCAAAGCTTGTGCTTAGATTGGACAGTAGAGTTTTTGGAAGTGTCTCATTCAAGTTTTTACGCGTGATAATGGCACAATATGATTACCTTATCCAGATTAGAATGTACTTCTTTGAATTGGTTCTATCCAAATTTAATTTAACGTTTTATATAAAAGTCTTTCATTCTTGTTTTTGTATCCATTTATTTAGGTGAATATGCTTTACGAAGTTTCACTTTGTTGTCGTTGAAAATGATTGTTCAGATCAAAAGCAAAATGGTATATTATCCATAGAACAATTATGGAGCGAAGAATTCGGCACGGAAGGTTAAGAATGATGTGCATGTATATATGTTTGTTTTTTATAATAGAAGGACTAAGGTTTTGGGGTTGAATTTATGGTGTTCTTGTATCGTTTTGTATCTTAACGGTGCGTTTGATCGTTCGTTAAAAAGTGAAAGACAACTCAAGTTGTATGGTGTTTAATTTGTAAAATTGTTTATGCGACATGATAAACTAGAGGCAAGGGACAAAACAAAAACAAAATTTTATATCCCTCACTAAACCACAACACAATTTTTTGTCTCAAGTACAAATTATCTAAAATACAAAAATAGATTTTTGTCAACAAAAATCATATAAAACCAAAAATTATTCAATACTATAAAAGTCTGTCATGTGTTGTCTTTCTGTCTTGTGATGTTCTGTCCGGTACATACTGTTTAGCAAATCAAACACACCTTAAGAATACAAAAAAAAATAAAAAAAAATTCAATATATATATTTTTCATTCACAAAGACTTGACTAAAATTCCTCTATGACTAGTCATTCGGGATAATCTGATTTGAAATTATGATGAGTCGAACTTTAGATTGCTAAGACTTCATTCTCCTAAAAATTTGAGGGTTAAAAAAAAGATTTAACTAATAAGTTCATAAGAGATAAAGAGTTTAATCAATATATATTGTGAATGCGCAATTATTTTACGTACGCGTTTAATGATGTGTTGCCACATCAATTAATAAATACTATAATAATTCATATGATTTCATATTCATTAATTGACGTGATAACACATCAATGCATGTGCAAAATAATTGTACATTGACAGTATATACTAATTAAATTCGTGATTAAATATTCAAATTTGAGACCTTACCATGTTATTAGATATCATATCATTATTTTATCTTCAATTGTTTTAAAACTGAATTTAAATTTTGAAGTGATTTTATCTACATAATACTCCCACCCAACAAAACTCTAAAATTCCAAAGAATTTTTCAAATTTTTCTTCAATCTAAATTTATTAGAGTGAAAAAAGTCATAGCATGTCATTTCATTTCAAATCAACAAATTAATTAATTTTTTGGTTTGGTGTTAGAGGCTGAAAAATCAAAATCAACAAAAACCCATCTCCCTCTCCCCTTGCTTCTTCTTTCTCCCCACCACTTTTGCCCCCATCTAATCTTCAGTTGCCTCCAAATTAGGCTTTCCACAACTCTAGGACCACAAAAGCACTTATTATCAAGCACTTATTTCGTTTCCTTCCCTGGACCACTTAACTCTACTATCTTGTGACCTCACCCCTACTTTTTTATACCATGGTGAAGAACGTATATAGGAATAAATTTGGACTAAACTACCAACTTAGTCAATGAAACTATATGATTTTTTCGATTTAATCTATGAAATTACAAACATAAAAAACTAATTTAAAATTCATAATAACATTAGTCTCAATCGGGCAATTTCAAAAAATAAAATTTCAAAGTAAATTGAAAAACACGTTATGAACTAAATTGGTGAAACATTGACAAAGTTTCCTCTACTAGACTCCTACTATAAGGAATTACGAGCACACCCCACATTTCAACAAGAGGGGGTGTGAGAAAGCAAAGACATGTGGATATGAAGCTACACAACAAAAACAAATTAAACCAAATACGTTAAAGGTACATGTGCCCCCACCAAGGCAATGTAGGTGACATGATATATGAGGAAAAACAGCATTTATTTTGAAATTTTAGGAACATGCATGCTTAGGTATCATGGATATGTATAGTTCATATGGTTCTCTGTTTTATTTTCTTTATTTAAAAGATTTACTTTTTACTGTTTTAGTTGATAAGAAACTACGGCCATTTTAACGTTCTCTTGTTCTATATGTGTTCTTCTATGTATTGTCACACCAATATGCTTCACTTTTTATATATATGCTTGGTTGGTTGTTGATTATAATTCATTATGGAAACTCAGAAGTCAGAGAATCAAATACAATGAACGTTACAACTTACAAGGATATATCTCCTAGCTAATATGAGATATTGAGAGAAAATTGGTGAAGAAATTGATTGAGTTGTAGGACCGTCTTGTGTGGATTGAAAGGGCAATATAGGGATTTAACTTTCGTGAAATAAAAAAATCACACTTTCATCAAGTCAGCTAACGGTAGTCGTCGAATGAGGTTTAGATGGTTCATTTCATTTATCAATAAATTTTTTTATTAGGAAAATTATATATCACACAATGTCGAAGAGAACTATCAACTTCATCCATATCATTCATATTTTAAGTTTATGTTTTAATTCCAAATTCATGAAGTCAAAATTTCAGCACCCAACAATTTCTTGGAGCTAAGCTAAGGATTCACTTATTCAAAACCTATGGTAGGCATTCTTGCCTTTGATTTATATGAAGCTTTTTTTTTTTAACAGTAAAATATATAAAATTGATTTATATGAGCTGATTCCAACTCTTGTCATATGAGTACTAATAAAAAAATTAACATTAGTTTCCCTGAAAGAATGTTAACATTCATTATTGAAATTAAAGAGCTTTTGGTAGGTCATTATGCATGGTAAAAAATTGTGAATAAGCATAAATTTGGCAATTCAATGCCGTGAAAGAACATTGGCATGTCATGAATAAAAAAATGAATAAAAACATTGGCATGTCACTTTCCATATTCTTGTACTATATCTTTTTTTCTTGTTGATAAAATCTGGTTCTTGTTTTATACACTACGACAAGGAAAGTATATTGGCATAGCTGCCAATGGATCGTCTCTTATTATATTTAGAGAAAAATAATAACAAAAATATATAAGATTCTTGACGACTATCCATGGACATATTAGTGTATATGAATAAGATATAGTATACATGTGAAACCGGTTTCAACCATTATGGCTTTTGCAGTGGCAATATATGTATTTTGATGTTTAAATATCATATTTACTAAATATTACTTACACATAAATAAATACGAGGGAAACGGGTAACAAGCTGCGCCGCTAAACCTTTTTGGATGGTAAAATCAATCATCGTAAACACAACATTTATGGACCTAAGAGACATAACATTGATTTGCATAACCCTTTGGACTTTATGTAGAAGGTCAACAACCTCTGATGCTAGGAAGCTGAAAGTGTCAAAAGAAAATGGCATAAAAGCATGTTGATTGTCGGAACACGTTTTCTCATGTTTGACCACTTTGTCTGACACAACTTTTAGGACTGCCTATCCTACCATAAAAGCACCAACCCCTAAACCCACAAGTGGTGAAACCTCAATCAAGTTCACACATGCATGTTTCCCCAGTTATATATAATTCTTTAAATTTCATTATTAGAGATAACTCTAAGCTAAATTTGGAGAGACGCCAATGTGAATTTAAGGTGAAAACTTTAACCTTTATATAGAAGAAGATAGAAAATAGAATAGGTCAGAAATTGATTGTTGAGGAAAGCACTGTATAGTTGAGGAATTATGCTATACTATTTACTAGCCAGGCATAGGTTGGGTCAATTGGACATACATTAATTTTTCAATTGTTTGCATGAGTACGTAGTACTGTATTATTTCCTCAAAATCTTTTGGGTCACTTTCATTATGTCAGTTGCTTAGGTAAAAATACAATGTTTCCCTTATCCCAACCTTAACATCTAGAGAGTGCTGAATTGGTGACCTAATTTCCAATGCCATATTCCTCTACGACCAAACCAAGGTCTCCTTTTCACTAAAACGACATTTAACCTCACATGTCAGATGTTAAAAATATAAACATAAAATATTTATTATGAAATAAGTGACATGTTATTATAATCTTACTTTATCATGATAGTTTCAAAAATA
The DNA here is from genome assembly GCF_003473485.1 of Medicago truncatula. NCBI lineage: Eukaryota > Viridiplantae > Streptophyta > Magnoliopsida > Fabales > Fabaceae > Medicago > Medicago truncatula. The sequence goes on from NC_053042.1 coordinate 2,805,174, forward strand.
TTTTTATTTTTATGATCTTAAGATAGTTTTTATTTTTATTTTCAAAACTCATTTGGATTTGTTCTGGAGATGTTGACTTGAAACCTTAAAGTGTATTGTTTCTGGATGTTTTATGTTTGATTTTCTTCTATGTCTTTTTAGTCCTAATTAGTCCTTTTAGTTTTTCTATTTTTATAAATGTCTTTTAAGTCATAAAATATCTACGTCATTATCCTATTTTCATCAAACTCGGTATGTGGATGTTTGATGTTAACTTTGTACGTCCAAATTCACCGCTCTCAAAACTAAGGTTTATAGATGTTTATTCGGTCTTGATTTAAAACAAAAGTGATTGATTACTTGATTTATAATATTGTTGATGAAATTTTAATGTGAACAATTAGGCTCAAATTCAAGAACAAGTAGAAGAAAATATGTGTAATAATGTTTGATGTCATAAGCATTTTTGGATCTATCACCTCAATGTTAAATGATTTATAAATATTTTTTAACAAAGTCGGTTGAAACAATGAGTGACGGCGTAAATATTCTATGACTTAAATGACCAATTTATAAATAAAAAAAACTAAAAGACTCATTTATAACAAAAAAATTTAAACGACTAAATTGTTATAAACATTTAATTTGATAGACCGCGCAGATATTTAGCCTTAAAGTTATTAGAATCAGTTGGTTAGTTAGGAGTAGATACGGGTCAGTTACTTTATTAGTTAGTGCACCCTTACTCTACAAGTAGGATTATTGTGTACACACCGAACCATACTATCTTTTACCAATCAAGATGTTTTTTAACGAGCATTTACCTCATGAACTTAACTATGTTCTCTTTCTCTCACATGTGTATGATATCTGACACTACGATCCCATTGTTTTCACATATGATTCAATGCATGCATAACTTTTTATATTTTAAACAAATGTTGATTTAGTTTTAAAAATTTGACTTGTTTTGGTATGTTTGGATACACGGTAGAGTTGATATTCTTGCTGAAATTCGAACGTGAATTCTAAGAAGTTAGAGAGTGTTTGTTTCATGGTTGTAAAAATCATTTTTTGGTATATGGAAGTTACAAAAAAGGGTTCTTATGTTTGTTACAAGGTTGGGAAATTAATTCTTGGATATAAAGCATTTTCATGAATAAATTAAGCGCAACAATATGAGAGTGGGAGAAATAAAATAGAAAATATTATTACTAATTAAAATAACAATTTCTTTTCTATGGCAAACTTCAACGGTGTTAGTTGTTTTAAAATATCACCACCAAAAAAAAAGTTGTGTTTTAAAATACAATTTTCAAATTGTTTGGTGAGTGATGATGGAGACTGAATCTTGTTCGTAATTTCAGTCACAAAGAACATAAAATTGTCTCTTATATATGTCACATTATTGAAATGGAAAGCATGTCTAATTTTTATTTTTTTTGAAGAAGCAAAACATGTCTAATTAGTTGCTTTTGATTTCGCTTAGTTATAAATTTTTCCCTCACCTTACAATGCGTCACCTAAGAACATCCCGGGTCAAATCACAATGATAATTATACTTCTTCGAAGTAATGATCAACAACTAAGAAAGCAATTGATAATTCAACTTAATAGATAGTAAAATCAAATCAAAACCTTAAAAAGTCTTTGCTTGCACTATTACAAAATACGAATGTTTTCTAGTTGGTGTGTAATTTTATTGTTTTCAAATTACAAAATATTCTTTGTGAATGATGATAAAGACTCTACGGCTTTCCACTTGTAATGAAGAACATAGAACTGAAAACAACAAAACGATGAAGAACTAAAGTTTGTCACCGATGCTACTCTGAAAAAATAAATGAAGTATGTTCATATTTTACAAGGATGAAAGAGACGACATGTTCAAGCTTATTATGAATGGTGTTTAAACTATGCAACCTAATTAAGCCTTCTTGTTAGTCGAATAATAATCTGATAATTACATATCTTGCAAATTGCTTGTAACGAAAAACAATTAATTTATTCTTGAAAAGAGAAACTAAAGTAACTGACATCATAATCTGTATCCAAACCCTTGGGATGTGGCATTGTCACAACATTAACATCTAAACTTTGTTCAACGTCGTTGTTTTATAGCAGATGCTAGGATTAAATCTTGTAAGAAATTCAGTTCAAACTTGTTAAAGGTGAAGTGTTCATGTTTAAAAGGAGAGCTTTAACTCCTTGTGATTTAAAATCTTGCTTTTAATAGTTTAATTTGATACCTTTGAGACAATGAAAGCAGGATTATCTAACTTACAATATAAACTGAAATTTGGTGCATCTTGTGCTTTCTTGAGGTGGATTATAAATAAAATTATGATATTTAAAAAAAATAAAAAAATTGTATCAGGAACAAACATTAGTAGTCCAAAAATAAAAAAATTTCAAAACCACTGTCTCATCATAGTACAATCCCACATGATTTACAGACAAAACTCCCCAAGTTATTTCTTCTGTTGAATTCTTAAATTGGAAAGTAAACTTCCAAGTTTCAACCACAAGAGCCCAAGGAGCATTCCCGCGTGTAACATAACTGCATCACTTTAAATAATCCAATGAAATCTACACATTTTAGCATACAATGATAACATAACATTTAAGGAGAAAATTTGTCATGTATTCCCAAGGACACGAAGGTGGTATGGTGGTCCACGACAAAAAATTGGCTCAGCAGATGAAGTTGCCCTAGCACGAGCCCGAAGGATGTCATTTGCATCATCGATCACTGCTGCGGCAAGTAGTGTATACTCTCCTGGGACAAGGAAATGCAGGCAAAAAGAATGTTTGATTTGTTGAAGTGGGGGAATTTCAATGGTAACTTCACTCAGGACACCTAAAAAAGAATTGATTTTCGCAAGACAATACAATGTTAGAAAGCCATATGAATGCCTTAAAATAATAGAAAGCAAACAAAAATTGAATATTACCGGTCCACAGAACAGTTGATTTGGTACCGTCTACACAGTTTTCCCCAGCTACATCTCTGCATGTAATATTAAGATTCATTTTGATCATATCCTTTGTGTTATTACGGACCACAACCACCATTGGTGTCATTTCATGTGCAAGCACAGAACTTTTGGAAGCAGGGGATTCAGGTAAATCAGATTCTTTAACCGGATCAATATTATCTGAATCAGATCCATCTTTAACAAGCTTGAAGCCAAATGTCAGTGGATCTGGCAGCAACACATCCATGACTGATGTCTGTAGAGCAGCCTGGATAGCATCCTTGATATTTAACTCTCCAGAGCTATTGCGTCCTGAGTGCCATTGAACCTTAATCCTAGATACAAGGTTCTTGATGCAAGCATTGAGTTCGGCTTTGCTGTTCTTTTCAGAGAATGATGAATTTCTTCCTCCACCAATCCCATCTGTCTGAGTGTCCTTCGATAAAAAGGAATCGTCAAGAACGGGTAATTTAAAATGCTCAAGAGGCACAAGAACCCTTGCTGAGCAATCTCTATCAATTCTTGTTTTAGGATAGCCGTATTCTGTAGAATCCCGATCAGCTAAATGATTGTCCTCGTTACTGTTGTTCTCCAGTTTGACAGAGACATTGATTTCAAATACAACGTCAGTTGGATTAGACAGCTCAAGTTCAAGAAAACGCAGTCCCCAGCTTCCTCTGAAAGGATCTATTTTGACCAATCTGTCCACTGAGTTAACATGTCCTCCATTGGAACTATTATTCACATCGTCCAACTTAGGAAGATTTTCACTAACATGAGCAGGAAATTCCATTGAAAGCAGCTGAGCCTTCACAAAAGACAAACCCTGCAAAACACAAATCTGAAGGGGAACAACGAGGCGTCTACCGGGGGATACAGCATTTGGATCTTCAGAGGTTTTCAGTGGACCTGAAATAAACGTGGAAAGAGCCTTAGTACAACATATAAAATAACACGCACAAGTTAGTAACGGTCCTCAGCACAGGAGCACATGAAACCACCAAATGACATAAATCAATAAATGCATGATATTGCAAGTATAGAGAATGCCAATGTGCCATAAGATGGGAGCTGCATAAGGAACCTTGTCAAATAGACATGTTTCAACTATTTATGATGGGACATGACTAAATGCAAGAGAACAATGACACTGATCTAACAAAAGGGGTAGAGGAAACATGGAAAAACTGAAATGGGGGCAAATAACTGCACAAGAAAAATGAATAAAATATTCGAATCCACAAAAAGTTTTGATCTGAATGTATTCCAATGTAAGGCCTGCAGACTGAACTTCTAAATTCATCATCAAAGCAAGAAAATACTGATGTCTTGAAGACAGTACCGGCGTAGTGTATCAATAGCGATGGGCAACTTGCATCTTTGGAGTGCCTCGTACTATCAGCATCTGCCACACCAACCTGCCAGGCTCGCAAAGTCACAGGGAATGTAACTTCTGCTCCAGGCTTTAGAGGGAGGTGAGATTTTAATGTTTCAGAAGAATATGTAATTACAGAATCTTGATTTTTCCCTGACAGTGAAATATGCGCCTGCTCAATTGGAACTGTGCCTGCATTAGCCAGATTTATCCACACATCGCGAATTTCGCCTTCGTACAAAATGATGGCCCCATCACCTCCAACAACATGTGATATCAGCAATGGAAGTGGTGGTACTACAGAAATACTTGGAACAGATACATTCTTCAACTTTGGAGATCCACAACAACGGAAAGGGTCAGAAAGGACAAGCCCTTGTGCGGCCCCAAGAAGCAGATTGTCAACCTCTTTAAACAGGTGTTCAGTAATAACACCAAAACAATGAACAATGCACCCAGGAATTGTAACTGGCCCCACTGATGTTGGAATGCCAGATAAGGTAATCACTTTTGAAGAATTTGGTAGAAGGCTTATGCTCACAGGAAAAGCATCAAAATTTCCTGAATGCACAGACAGATATATGCTATCGACTCTTAAATCAAAGCCACATGGGTTTGCCAATTCCACTAAAACCTGGATCGGCTCTCCAACAATCCAAACAAGCTCTTGCTTCTTGATATTATTTGGATCTCCTTTACTGAATGGCGTGTAAATGAAAGGGCCTGAAGGAGCAGAACCCACCCACCAGTCTTCTCTAGCAGGATTACGTTTAACGATGTCCATTTGTGTGGGGTGGACAGGAAAGGAATGCACCCTGAAAATATTTAAATTGTTTCTTGTATTAGCTCTCCAAAATTAATGTAATTGACCAAATTAGCATTTGAAAAACTTGACTCGAAAGGGAAGATGAAGGGATATGACTTGGTCATGATGAATTGCGGGAATTTTTTTTTGACCCGGTAAATACCTTATAAAAGGTAAGGCGGGATCGGCACAACGAGTCCCTGGTGGTAGCCTCTCAGACGAATTTGAAAGTGCATTAGCAAGGCCATTCTGCCCAGCAGGAGTTATTAGAGGATAGTACGACCTAAGTAGTCGTGCCGCTGCACTCCATGCAGTAAGAGGATCTCCAGCACGAACTGCAGAGAGCAGAATTTCTCTTAATACAACCATCTGGATGGTACTCCATTGAGACTCAAACAATGAGACAACTGATTGGTGATATATTTTCCCACCATCAGGTTTATCAGATCCAATTCCCTTCTGTGAAGAAGCAACGGTTTAAATTACATTTTTATAACTGGAAATCTTTTAGCGAAGCAAAATAAGAGATGTTTCCAAAAGCAAATAAGAGATAAGCAGCAACAGTTTACTATCATAGGAAGTAATAATTTCTAGTTTAAAAAAATGTATGACAAATCAATCAAAATTTTCTCTCCAATACATAAAATAGTTATATTTTTAAAGTAACAGAAGCAAGGCCATAGGTGTTTCGAGTATCCAAAGAAATAAGGAGTTTTGATGGGTGATGTGTGTATACTCACAGTATGGATAGAATGATCGGAAACTGATGATCTACTTTGAACATGATAAGCTTTTGTGGTCATTGCCAAAACTTGCATAGCACTAATTGCAGCCAGCCTATTATCTTGCTGCAAATATAACTGAGCAACCTGCCTCGAAAAGAAAGCAGCTTTCCTCTGGTATCCAAGACTACCATACAAACGAGCTATTTCAATGTATAATATGAGTCTATCACTTGCATCAATTAAAGATTTAGCACCATCTGCAGCTGTGGTTAACAACTCCACCACCTCCTTGGCCAGCTCTCGCCTGTTGATTGAGAGAATTCAGCCAAAATTGGTTTTAAAATAATAAAAAGTGAAACATATTGCTTGCTACACCTAAATTCCTCTTGATAACAAACTAGTATAGATATTCTAAATCTCATATGTATAACACCAACTGTTTTGAGTAAACAGGAGCATGAAATTTAAAAATTGATGAAGCATCATTCAATTGAAATGCTGATCTAACTTCAAGAAGTCAAACAATTGAAATGCAAAATTCATAATAGCTCGCCACGGTGCGTGTATTCAAGATGATAGAAACTTGGGTCCTGTGGGGTGCCCAGGTTTCACATTTAGTACTGTGGGATGCTCAGTAGAGAATTTAAGTGACTTGGTTCTCCCCCCTTGATAGCTAGCTTTTAAGGGAGGGTACTCAAATGCTTAGATACTTCTCAGAATACTCAAGCTAATTGAATTACGTATTCATAATGGCCATCAACATAGCACATTTATCACATTGTAAGGCACATCAAATAATGTACCTGCAAAGGAACCTTGCTAATTTCAAAGTAGCTTCAAGTTCAAAAGTTATGGGGGAAACTCTGCACAAAAGAAATAAACACACCAAGAATTAAAAAAATAGAAATCGGAATAATCAGCATGACGGGTAAATAAAGATTGAGTAATATAACTAGGGAAAGCACAGTTAAGCGATAGGCATCAGAGAAATCAGTTAATGAAGGCTCAAACCTCAAAGGATAACTTCTTACCGCTGAGTATTGTCTTGTGACTTCTTGTAATGCAAGATGACACTATTATAACGATATCTAACTTCATCCTCCAAGACTGAATCTTTCTGGCCCATACGGTCAATCTGAAACCAAAAAAATGAAAAGAAATAAATAACACTAAATGTGAATGTAGACAAGAGCGTGTTCATTTTACAGGACAATCATGGTCGTCATATGACATATCTATACTCCTATGCCATGTGCACTGCCTCTCACTACTCTCAATTTATAGAAATATACTACAATATTTATACTGCAGATACCATGCAATGCCAGAAAACTGTCTATAAATTGAATCAATAACCAAATTATTTATGACATGCAGCATTTCCAAGTCAACTAATTTCCGCCTAAACCTCATGCCCTTGAATTCTTGAGTAAAAACGAAGACAAGATTCATTTGAGAGCCGTATGAACATATCTTCTTTCCCTTCTAAGAACCAGAATCTAGCTTAATTGGAGCACAAATTAGATGATAAAGATTTTAGACATTGGAGCCTTAAATTGTCGATACTCTAGTCTGCTAGTTCATGCTTTCTGAATAAATTATATACAAAGTAAGTAATTGTTCATACGTTGTCTGCAAATAAAAAAACAATTAAGCACTTGAAAAAGCAGTTAACAGTAGACACATAAAAAACCACTACGGCTGCATGTCTCAATCCCTTCCATTTTCAAAATGCAAAACTAATCACCACACAAAAGCAGTGTTTAGTGTTATATTTGGGTAAGGATTTTACAATCGTGGTTTAGAATGAACATAATTTTATAAAACTGATTTAGTCAAATTTGAGTTTGACCAAAGTTTGCAAGCAAGACCAATCTTGATTGTGAGTAACCACACCACAGATCTGGATATTTACTAAAACCACATTTGACAATAGAGGAAAAAAAACTCTCTACCATGAATCCAAACCAAACACACACTTTGGATGCAATCAGAGATAGGGTTCACAAAACCCATAATGAAGAGAATTTTTTATGTACCCTCACATTACTTCACCGGTTCCAATGAAAAACACAACGCATGTGGATTGCCTAGCCATACAGTCCACAATCTTTAATTATTATTTTTTTTTTAAAAAACACTATTCAATTTTAAATCTAACTCAGAATGAAAGCATGAAAAGAAGAGGAAAAAAAAATACCAGCAAGGCACAAACACTGCCCTCCAATGCACCAGCATACCAGAAGTAATCCCCAGTCAACCTGCCAAGTTCTAATGCAGTAGAATAATGAAGATTAGCATCAACAGGAGAACCTGCCAGCAAGCAGTAATCACCAATCGTCTTCTGAGCACGCCCAAGTCTCCGTTTTTTGGCCTTGATAACCTGCATTCCACACAAACACACAAAAGATCAATCAAATTGAACTTCACAACAAGGCCTGTTTGACTTGGCTTATTTGAGCTGAACATATCAACATAAGAATTTGAGAGACTGTTTGGAACAACTTATAAAAAACACCTTATGGCATGTCCATAATTTGTTTTAAGCTTATTTTTAGAAGCTCTTCAAAATGGCTTATGAAAACAGCTTATATTAAAACAATTTGAAATTATTTTATCTTCTGTTATGGAAATAGCTTATGCATAAGTACGTAGATGATAAGCTATTATACTATCAGCTCTTAATTGAGCTGTTTATCCAAACAGAGCCAAGAACACAAAACCAAAAATCAAAATCCACATTATAACACATAACACCGCCAAGATATAAAAATAAAAACAACAATAATAATCATGATTCATGACACCTAAAACATGAACACCTCCTCTGAGCTGAGACTAGCTTGAGAATCCAAAGGTGTCTTGAGAATAGTTCCAGAAGATTCTGCTTGAAGTACCCACTTCTCAAACTCCATTAGCAACGAAGCAGCTACTTCTTGCATCATAGTATTCAAATGAAACTCTAACGTTGCACGATCCGCAGGTGGAAACAACCTCAAATTTCCACCTCTCTTACTTCCATCCTCAAGCTACAACAAAAAACAAAACAATAAATAAACAAAACCTACAAGGATCTGCTTGACAAGCACAATAAGCTAGCTTACAATTTAAAGCTTATAAGCTCATATGACTAAAAAAGACTCATTTGGTAACCGTCTTTTTTTCATGAGCTTATAACTTATTTTTACTAGCTTATAAGCTCACATAACTAAAATACACCCATTTGGTAATCTTCATCTTCTCGGCAGCTTATAGCTTTTTTTGTCAAGCTTACTCAAGTAGCTTAAAGCTTAAAACCTATGACTTATCATTTTTCGCTCGGTTTTACATCTGCCACCTTAATTAAAAGAAATTAATATAAATTAAAGATATATATTTTATGTCATTTCATGTTTATAAGTCAATTCGATCGCTAATTTTACCTAACATTACATATTCAATCAGCTATCATATTCGCTAGGATCGAGCATACCCTCAATAAGGGAAACACCACATTCACATAGTTAGTGTGCCCAGTAGCTGTCTTACTCGATCGAATGGCCCAGATTCAAGTTCGGAATTTTTAAATTTATAAAATAAAAATTAAATCTGCATTTTTCTATCAGCAATCAGCTAGCTTATCAGTAAAGTCGTCACTTATTTGCTATTGTTTACCAAAGTGAGCCTAATAAAGTTTCTAATTATAACAATTTCTAACGGAAATTTCTAAAAATAAAAAATTAAATAAGAATTATAAGAAATATTTCCTTTTATGGATCCATTTCTTAGGGAAATTAATCACCAAAAAAAAGTTGAAATGCAAATAAAAAATGTGACTACCTGAGAATCATTAGGGTAAAACGCAAAGCAACGATCAACAAGCGAAGAAGGATAAGATTTACACGAACTGGCAAACTGATCAACAACATCATTAAGATCCAACGAAGAAGGACAATGAACAATGCCAACAACAGCAAGAGTTTTCCGATGCGATTGAAAATCTTCCCAGGGACTAGGAGTAGCGCCGCCAAGTACGAATTTGAAGCGAAGAGAACCGGAATCCCAAGGTTGATGAGCGAAAGGGGATTTCTGGTGTTCGGTGTAGAAAGAGCTGATGGCGGAGAGAGGGATGGTGTGGAGTGGGAGGAGGAGGGAGTAATAGTCGCGGAGGAGTGGTGGTGGGATTTGTCCTATTGGGATTACGGCGATTTGGATTGTTGAAGAGCCTTCTATGCTTACTTCTGGTTCCATTCTGCGTGATCGCCGGAGTGGTTAGTTACTTTGGTCTTTCTTACTGCACTCGCACTCACCGGCATATACAAACTAGATCTCCTTTTTTTTTTTTTTACAAAATAAAATATTCATTTATTCACGTTCATAAAATACGTCAAAACAAAAATGAGTTTCACCAAATAACGAATTGTTTGACGATTCACAACAATTCACGTGCCACAGTATTTTCAAAGATACACTCCAAACTTGAGAACTAAAATCGTGCCACGATCTTGAGGCCTTGTGCCGCAATTTTGCTTAAACATAAACATCAAATTTTGAGTCAAAACTCGATAATTATCCAATTGACCTAAAGTTATAGTTATGTCAATTTAACTATTAACCAACTTGCTCTTTAACCTTGCGTTGAATGATATTCGAGACAAAAGCAATAAAGTCTAAATCCTCGTTTGAACCTTGATTCACACGTGGACTTTCACGTGCATACAACCACTCTTGGTTGTTCGACAAACTCCCAAGTTTGATTTTTCTCCTTGCATCTAACTACACTTTATAGTCCCACAAGTTTCCACCTTTACCTCATATTGTATTTCGCACTCTCAGAGATTCTTGCATCCAACTACACTAGAAATTTTAGGCAGTTCCACATGTTTACACCATAACCTCTTCAGCTCTCCTGTGTGATCAATTCCGTCATCTTGAAGAATTTCATTGCTCGCAATTAGAGCATAACACAAAAGTCTTCTTAGTTGTAACATTCCACTGTTATCAGCTCCACCTTAAGCTGAGATTTTTTTATCTTAACTTTCAAATGAGTACTTCCACTATGTCTTTCACCTCGCAAATCCACCTCTAAAGTTGAACACGAGCACTACTACCTCCGCCTCTCTAGACGGAACATGACCTTTGGAAACAAACATTACCGCCATGACATCACCGTCATGACATCCTATCTTCCACTTAAGTACTTAACCTTCTTTGATTGTGCTAGGTTGACCGACAACACCGCCTTACCTTTAAATGCCTCCATACACTTTCGTTGATCCATGTTTGTCTCCACCTTCAAGATGTAATCTTTGGTGATCATATTGATCACTTGACAAACTTATCCCCTTACCCTGCAGTGGGCGCCAATTATTGTGAATTTGGTAGCTTCAAATCTCACATCACTACCCACTTCAACTCTTTAAAATGTTAACGGATAACGAACGTGAAAATTTACAAACTAAAATAATTATAGAATGATGTATTTGACAAAATAATACGAGAGATAAATTATTTCATATTTATTGTACAAATTTACGAGGAATCAATTTTATGTTACTCTTTAATCAAATGTCCAACCATATGTGTTCCTTTAAATTTTAAAAACCCGCAAAGTATTTTAAAATTTTAAAAATACTGAATCTATTGAAATCCATGAGTAATTTTTTATTTTACAATTCCAATGTTATTCGATGTACTCTTTTAATTGTTTAATTTTCTAGGAAAAAATCGTGTTTTAATATTTTTTTTTTCTCATTCAAATGAAAAAAAAATCGACCTTGTTTCTCCTTTAAAACGACTAGAACAAAGATAATTACTATTCATACCTCAATAAAATATTTTTAAAATGAAATAAAATTTTCAATGTAATCAAAATCTTGCACTTGTTCCTCACGTTTTGGGTACATCTCAAATCATTTCAGCGCTCACAAACTTAATTGACGTAACTTATGTAAACCGAGTTTACTTAGTACTTATGTATTTTTTGTGTGTAAATTGAGTTTACGTGACATTTTTTACCGTTAAATGATGAAATATTAATTGTTATGTAATATTTTTCTCCTGGTTAAAATTTAAACCCTTAATCTTTAATTCATAAATAAAACATTTTGAAATCCAAAAATTTATGTTATTAATCCACCATTCAAATACAAACTAAAAAACCTTGATTGTTAAAGAATTTTTAAAGAAACCTTAAAAGTCAATAAAATCCAACATAATAAATTATCCAACAAATTTAATGCATATAAATAAAAATCAAATATAAATTTTGTAAAAAGTAAAACAAATTATCAAAAGAAAAAAATATCATAATGATTTACCACAAAAAATATGATATTCAAACCTTCAAAATTCTAGAAGAAAAAAAACTAGAAGTGGGCTTTCATAATAGGTCTAAAACCCTTTCCTTTCGTTTTTCACAGCCACCAAAACCTCCATCCATAGCCGGCGATTATCCACCTTCACCTCCTTCCTCTGCAATCACCTAGGTACCTTCCTTCTCTCTATATCCGTTTTCTCTCTTATTTCGTTTAATTGTCATCGTGCATGCTTTTATTGTTCTGCTTCCACCATTATTACTGTATGTATGTATCTGTTTTTGTTATCTTAACTGAAGAAATCAAATGGGTCACTGTCAAAATATTATTTTGAACCAAAATGGCAAATGGGTCATTGACAAAATTTCATTTTGTAGTAAAATGGATCATGTATTATTAGTTTTAATATAAGATAGGACCCCATTTGGATAAACAGCTTATTTGCAGCTACGTGTAAGCTATTTCTATGGAAAATGATGAGATTAAGTTAATTGTCTTTGTATAAGCTATAAGCTGTTTTAATAAGTTAACTTGGAGAACTTATGAAAATAAGCTGAAAACGGCTTATGAATACGTCATAAGTTGGTTTCATAAGTTCTCCTAAACAGTCTCACAAAACTTATGCAAATAGATAAGCTAAAATAAGCCAATCCAAATGGCCCAAAGTTTAATTTTTATTCACTGTTTTGTACTGTTACTATCTCAAACAACCAATAATGTTTGTGACTTTTGAAGTGATTATGATAAACATCAAACTTTTGGAATGTTCTATCAGCTACGATTGATTGACAATGTAACAACTTTTTACACTAACGGCGTATATGAATTAAATGATTTAATTTATATTATGTGATTGATTTGTAGCCAAATAACATGGGGAAGAGAAAGCGAAGTGAAAAGGCTGAAGCTGTGGCTGTGCCCAAAAAGGAAGATGTTGCTCCAGAGAGACCAGTGAGGACCCTTTTGGGATGGAAGGATAAGAATGAGAATGAAGCTGAGGTTAAGGACAACGGTGCTTCACCTGTATTCAGGAACAAAGAGAAAGTTTTGGTTACTTGCTCTAGGCGTATTGTTTACAGGTGTAAATCTCAAAACCCAAATATATTTTGCTGTTATCACGCAGTTTGTGCTTGTTTTGATTTCGGATTTGTTTATTTTGGGTATGTTTGGCTAACAACTTAGTTAAGTTATTATGCTGTAAGGGTTTATCTTGTAAGTGCTTATTTATAAGTTATTTCTGCAACAAAAATTAAATTAATGTCAAATGGTTTTGATGTAAGTTATAAGTTGTATTCATAAACTATCTTGAAGAGCTTATGGAAGATGCTGAAAACAGTTTGTGGACATTTCATATGTTGTTTCTAGAAGTTGTCCCAAACAGTCTCACAAGTGTTTATCCCAATTTCCAGTAGATAAATTTAAATAATGCAATCCAAACAAGTCCTTTGTGTGTGAAATTAAGCACAAAAAAACTTCTTCCTTTTATTGTGGGTTACTAGTTTTTTAATATGGTATTGATCATAAACTTATTATAGGTACCGACATTTGATGTTGAACTTGGTATCACTTCTACCTCATTGCAAAAAGGATAACAAGGTTGAATCGAAAGAAACTAAAGGCGCCACCTTGAACGAGCTTGTTGAGCTCAAAAACTGTTCTTCATGTTTATTTTTTGAGGTATTATTTATTTTTTATTTTTTATGACATTAAGGTTTTTCAATGAAAACTATGCATTATGTTTATGAGCTATGCTATGTTGTTGTTGAGTTAGAAAATTCACTGTTTGTTGGTGTCAAGAATTATTCCATTTTGTTACAAATGTTGATGTCTATGTTGATATTTAGATGTAATGTAATATGTTGTTGTTGGTTAGTTTCGAATTGATATAATCTATTTCCTTTATGTGATGGATTACACATCTGATTATTGTGTCTTATAGATTTTTGTTTTATCCATTAAGAATTTTAAAGTGTAGAGAATTTCACTCTTTTCTTTCCCCTCCCAAATTGGCTTTCTCTGTATTTACAAAGTTTACTTGTTTTAAATCTGTCGACTGAGACAACATTTTCCATTTAATCTCGAGTTTGAGTTACCATTCTTAATCTCGAGCAAGTCTAGTCTATTTGTAACATTTGGATAACTATCTTATATCTACCTTCTGTGTATGTGAAATTCAGTGCAGGAAGGCAAAAGATCTTTATCTCTGGATGGCAAAATGCCCCAACGGCCCGTCTGTTAAATTTTTAGTTAGTGCCAGTAATATTCTCATCTGTTTGTTATCTTAAGTTTACTACATAAACCAATTTCCTTGCTATGATTATATAGTATTCTGGGATCAGTAATCCAGTTCTTCATTCTTCTTTTTGAATTATGATTGTCTCTCTTTCTTTCTCTCTGAGGCCATTTTACTAGTTTCTCTTTTACCTTCACTGATTTCCAGTGCACACAATGGAGGAATTGAAGCTTACTGGGAATCACCTAAAAGGCTCCCGCCCTCTTTTGACGTTTTCATCAAATTTTGAAAAAGATGCATACTGGAAACTGTTGAAGGAGATGCTGTTACAGGTATTTGGTTTTATTACTCTTCTATGCACTGTTTTGGATTCAAAAGTTAAGGTTATTTTGATAGTACCATCTTAGTTTGGTGGTGCTTTCGGGGTTTTGCGTCGTATGATTTACTAGTATGATAGAAAGTTGTTTTATGTGCACTTTTCTGACGTATTTGTGATCTTATAGTACAACTGTCATATATCTATATGCTTAAAAGTATCTTAATCTGTCACCGTTGACTTGAGAAGTTCAATAAATGTTATGTTTGGCTCTTGTCATAGTTTAAAATTTAAATTGAGTAGAATGTGGGCCAAGCATTTATTCCTGTTCACAATTTTCTCTAGTTTTGGTTCTTGTACCTGAGTTATGTATTTGAATAGGGGTGTGAATTGTGTGAGTGTGCGCACATGCATTTTTTTCTTGGTTATTAGAATAATCAAAGTATACACAGTTTTGATTATTGCTGACGTAGTCTTTCTTTTCTTCATCCAGATATTTGAAACGCCGAAGGACCATAGAAAGGCCAAGCCTTTCCATGACCATGTTTTTGTTTTCTCAATTGTTGATGACCATATATGGTTCCGAAATTACCAGGTTTGTGTTTTCATTTGCAAAGGATCTAAATAATTGGCATAACATTGTTTTCAAATTTGCATTATTTTAGAGTTTAAAAACTTCAAAATCCGTTGGTTTGTTGTTTTCAACATCATTCTACTAAAAAAAAATAAGCGCAAGCATCTTGGTTATAAATATGCCAATTGTTTTGGTTAGCCATAATTTTTGACTTGAGTGAAATTGAGAGGACAAATCCAAATTTTCCCTTTCTTTGCTAACATTGCCGACGGATAAATTGGGTTTGTGAGCATTTCAAATTTTTAAAGCATTAGCCTTAGGTTCCTTTACAAATAGGCTTTAGTATATGAAATAAAAATATATTTGAACACAATTACTTTGAAGAGACCAATTGAAATATGATATTATGACATGAGATTTGATGTAAAATCAAACCAAAACCTTATATACTATATCAATGAAGAAGTAATATGATTGTTTTACTATGGTTACATGGAAAGCTTTCAACTGATTTTTTGTAAACCACTGGATGCTATTATTATGTAATTACATTGTCTACACTTCTAGTCTAGGAGAAAAGAAAATGCATTCTTCACATAGATATGCATGTCTTAAACACCACGACGCCACCTCGTGTGATTGATTGATCAACAGTGTTACTTATTCATGCATTGATGACTTTTATACTAATCCAGTGAACTTAATTTTGGTTATTTTATAATGTATAGAGGTCTTAATGATTTAAACAGGATAAAAGTATTATTTTATGCTGGTACACTTGCATTTTTTTGCAAATGTGGCTTTGCAATGCTATTCTCATTTTCTGCTTTATGTTGTCATTGATGCTTACTGAGCAATGTTACATAATAAACCACATTTTTATTCTCATGCAGATCTCTGTTCCTCACAATGAGTCAGACAAATTACCCCGAGGAAGCCTCGATAAAATGACATTGATTGAGGTCTGTAAATTGGCTCATCGATTTATATTTGATATGTCAATTTCTAACATTCATTTAACTGATGTGTGCAAACTACTTGTTTAGGTTGGTCCACGGTTCTGCTTGAATCCGATTAAAATATTCGGTGGCAGTTTTGGAGGCCCGACTTTATATGAGAATCCACTCTACGTGTCACCAAACCAGGTAACAACCAACATGTTCTCAATGTACACTTGTAATTTCTGTAATTTTCTATTGAAAATAACTACATATTTGTTATGTTTTTAACCTTTTTATGTTGTAGATCCGAGCTTTGCAGAAGAAGAAAAAGGCTGGAACGTTTGCAAAGAAGATCAAAGCAAAGACAAGGAGGAAAATGCATGAGATGGCCAATCCTCTGGAGCCTGATGAGTTTGCAGATATGTGGAAAGATTAATCTTAAACTCCCCTGCCTCTTTTCACTAAAAGCAAGAATGGACTTTTCACCTTATATATCCAAACATGAAATGGTGATTTTTGGTTGGCAGTCCGTTCTTTGTAGCGGCTTTTTGATGTTGCGAATTGCTTTATATGTTCTATTGGAAATATAGGATGTACTTCTATGTGATGTGATTGTTCCCATCAAACTATGATATTATGATCTGTAATGTTATTTTCTTTAATTATTGTTTTTCTGGTGACTGTTTCCTACCCTGCCTTACTTGTACTATTTTGCTATATTTATATTATTATAGTGTTTTTGTCAAGTAGTATTTAGCAGAGAAGGTTTGTTTTAGCCTGAGATTGACTTGGCTTATGCCATTAAACATGACCAGCTTATTTTTTCCATTAATCTCACGAGAAGTAAGAATTATAATACTTGGGAAGCTATATTATTCAAAAAAAAAAAAAACCGGGGAAGCAATATATAAAATTTGTAACTTCCAATTTTCCCACGTGCGAAGGATGCCCATGAAATTCTACGCAGTTTATTATTATTATTATTATTTTTTTAATTTGTAACTTTTAATTTTTTCAGGAATGTCAACTTATTTGCCAAACACTATTTTTAAAATAATACATGGAAATCAAATTTTAGAGAAATTAAACTAGCCCTGTGAGCCATCATGATATCAAATGTCCCAAAATTTCATCCTTCATTTTCATTATCCCTGAAGTTTCTTTAATGACAAATGTTATAAGTATTATATTCTTTGTTCGAATTTAAACCCAAAACTCAAACTCCAAAGTTTAACATCAAATAAGTTGACCTCCCAAGCTCATTAACTCTAGAGTTTAACATCTGTGCATCTACATCAATTACATACAAAAAAAAAAAAGTATACAAACATCTAATCAGACCTCACAGTAATATCATAGACATATTTTATCAACATACGCATAAATAACTATATTAAAATATGATTGAATGTATATGTTAATATTTTACCACATCAATTCCTTCAAAAAAAAAAATATTTTTTTACCAGATCAATTAAATTTTTCCACTAATACAATTCATCCCAAAGATAAACTTCTAAATGAAATCAAATAGATAACTCATTTGGAGTTAGCCTGTTAGTTGATTTGGGATCTTGAAGTTTGTTCCTCTTAAGGTTTCAAGTTCGATTTTATGTTGCCAATTTCGGTGGACAAGTCCATATAGAGCTTTGCTCTGGTTTTAAATGCAGCATCCGCAAGTGGACGATGAGATTAATTCTCTCAAATTAGTCGGTTCTTGGATCGGATAACGAGTTAAAAAAAATTGTACAGAGAATTCCCAGGATTGAAAATTCATTGTAAAAAGGGATGTGAAGAACATATTTAAGATTGCCTCATACGGGGTATGCTAAAAAGTACAAACCTAAGATCAACTCATACCGAAAGGAAAATTTATATTTAGAACATAAGCTTATTCACGCAACATAATAAACCTCAAGTCCCTCATGTGACTTAATTCCCTAGCTTTGCACTAGAGAACACGAAGCTGCGCAAGGAAGGCAACACAAAGATCCAAGAAAAGAAACTGGGGATCCTCAACCCTTTGAAGATCAAACAGATACTTCTCCTGAGTTTTGTAGAGCTGTAAAACGGGGTTGGGTAGCTCAATTAGTTTGAGTAAGTTTAAATTTAAACAAATGAGTAAATATTAATCTAACAAATAACTACTAACATTTGTTTTTTTTTTAAAAAAAGTTTGAAAAAATTCTTGAAAATAACAATCACCGAATAATTAGTCATCAACGTGAATATCAATCTGCGAACACATAATACTAGTAAACTATGAAGTATTTGTTTATTTTCCTCTTACTCTTAGCATTAATTCACTAACTTATAAACCGAGAAGCAATACTTAGCAATGAAACACTACCAAATCCGACACCGACACTAAAATATAAATACTGATAATAATTTTAAAAAAAGGAAAAAACGATAGAATATAACTAGATGTGTTAATGTTCGACACCAACACAAGTTGGACACCACACACCTTCAATCGTGTTGGTGCTAAATAGATAATTAATTCGTTCACACATGAGTTGGCCTATTTTCTAATAGATTGCAAAACACAATAATTCTAGGTTAATTGCGTTGTACTAAAAAAATAGGAGGTTAATTGGAAGAAGAGAAAATTTTGAAGACCCTTCAACTTTGGTTTTCAAACTACTAATGTTTAACAAAGGGTTCTATTATATACTCAAGAAGCTCAACGAATGACAATGAAAAGGTTACTACTAAACCTGTGATTAAAAATATATTTAAATCTAAATGCAACATAGGTTAAGGTTATCAAGAAAACTACCTGCACTTCAAACTTGACTACACTTAACTTAGGAACAACTTCATATTTTCAATAATACTGACATTACCATGCACATAATTGTTAACCAACATCTTAAAGACATCGGTTACATGTAACTAACAAAACAAACAAGGACATTAAACATAATACTAACATATGAATTTTGGCATTTAACAATTACTCTGTACCTTCTCACCTGCTCAAATGAGGTCGGTTAGCAATTCTTCTAACATTTAGTCACTATGTTGTATCCGTCCTTATAACAAAAGAAAATACTGAATGATTATTTCAGAGCAATGAAGCACGGACACTGGACACGGTCACCGACACCGTTAAAAATTTAAGAAAATCACATAATTGAGTATAATTATATGTGTCGGTGTCAGACACAACGTGTATCCGACACTAGGACACACTTAATTTGAGAAGTGTATACGTGCTTCATAGTATCAGAGTTAATTAACTATCAACAAAAAGCATAAACAGAAAACCATTCATAAAGCTACATTGACGAGTGATATATGTATCTCACACTTCTCATTATTACACACATTCTGTTTTATTATGTTTTTAAGTTTTAACAAGACCCCAAAATTCCTTACATTGCCACTGCTAACACAATCATTTTCTGCAGTTTTCTATGCATGGAGATTTGGATAATTCAAACATAGTGAGAATTTTCCATCACCAGCACAAACACGATAACAATTGTCCAATAACAAATAGCAAGGTATGTAATGTAAGGTGAAAAACCATAAAACTGTTGAAATATTATAATAAATGGTATCCCCAAAACATGACTTTTGTGTCAATCTTGTGGAACCTGTATCAGAGAATGACCTAACTCATGAAATTTCCTCGACCACTGTTTGTAGCTCCTTGTGATGAAACTTGTCCCTGAGAAACTGTTTGTGAGCGCCCAGGATCTTGAACATAGTTTTGACCCCTTCCAGCACCAACCATCTGTTGCTGCTGAGGAAGCTGTTGATGCTGGGATAGCTGCTGCTGCTGCTGCATGTGAGAAAGCTGCTGCTGCTGTTGAGATTGCATCTGCTGGTGCTGTTGTTGCATTTGTTGCTGTTGCAGCTGCTGCTGACTGGACAATGGTGGCTTAGTTACAACCATCTCCTTAGGAAAAATCATCCCGATCAAGCGGCAAGGTTTGTCTGAAACAGACATTAGCAACGTCTGTGATGGCAATTGAATAACTGCACATTGCTTCTTTTCCTTCAGCTGACCAAGAAAACCGTGCTGGTTCATTGCCCGAAAAACTAGGAAATCTGCCTTTCCTATATACTGCTTGTTATTCATGTGATCCTGAGATATAAGCCGACCTATTTGCATACCAGCAGGCCAGTCCGCTGTAAGTGTCTCGGATGCAGAAAAACTCCTATAACCTTCGAGTTTGCTGATAAATACCGGCTGTCCTTGTCTTAAACCTGTCAAGGTTCCCTCCCAGGCCTTAATATATTTGGGCGGCTGTGCAGAAGTTGTCTGTTGTGATAAGGGCATATTAGTAGCAGCTGCGTTATTCACAAGTGGCTGCATGCCTGACTGTACTTGTTGAGGCATTCCTGGAGTAGGAATCATTCTGGGAACCTGTTGTCCCATGCTAACAGCTCCTTGAATATTAGCCGATGGTTGTGAAGTGGCTGACATTAGTAAATCAAGACTTGACTGTTGCCCAACCTGTGTAGAAGCAGTAAGATATCCCGAACTAGTAATTACTGGCGGTCCAGAAGATGTCGTGCCACGCTCAATTTTTACGACACGCTCAACTTTTACCGGCAATGGCTCAACTTTTACAGGCACTGGCTCAGCTTTTACAGTAGCAGGAGTCACACTGACATTAGGTATTGGCTGCCGGTTAGCAATAGATCCATTCACCGATGGCAATGAAGATGGGGGTGCCCCCGTAACTGGTGCGACAGATACATCGTCAACTTTAACATGAATTTGATTTGAAGGCAAGTTTGTTGTTCCGGAAGGACTCAAGGCAGTGCGGGCTTCCCTGAAACCTTCTGATATCAAAACAAGAGGGGGTTTAGCATCAACCGGTGGATTGACAGCTCCAGCATTGTAGATGGCTTTGATTTTGGGAAGATTTCTTGGGCAGATGACAGATAGAGAAATAGAAAACTGCGGAAATGCTTTAGCAACATCTTCAGCATCATAAAACTGGTTACCTGATTCCGAGTCAATGGATTCATTCTTCTTGGGAACATATATTGGTCTCTTCAATGGATAAGGATTACTGGCTGCCACAAGAATACAGTGCATTGGCATATCAACATTCTTTTGATTAGGGCTTTCACTTTGAGACGGGGAGAACATCATCAAAGCTTCAGCAAGCCCTTCAGCGACAGCGGTGTCATTTAAACCACCACCGGAAAAGGATATAGATGATAACCAATCTAAGAAAACTTCTGGATCTCTTGTCCAGCCAGAACGTTGCACGAGAACAGGAGAATAAATGCCATGAGTATGATAGGTGACTAGGGCAAACTGAGCGTTGGAAACAGCAGGTTCGTTCCCACAAAGGGACTTGACGATTTTGTTGAGATAATCCACTTGAAGAGTATCCCAGTGCGGTCCCATCGCAGCGGTGCTTTCGACGACAACGATGACCTTCTTCTCCGCCATGGTGTTGAAAGTTTGAAACAAGAGCGCAAAAACAAAAGAGAGTGAGTGCACACAATTTTTAGGGTTTGAGATATTTTAAAAGATTATATTTTGACAATTTTTTCTTTTGAGTAAGACAAAAAAATCTTTTAATTTTTAAAATGGGTGACGCTACTTGTAGCGAACCAAAATATCACGATAGCATCACCACGTGTATTCCATTAATTCTTTACCGTTGAAACGATAACATCGCCAATAGCGAACCAAAATATCATGATAGCATCGCCACGTGTATTCCATCAATTCTTTACCGTTGAAACGATAACATCGCCAACTGTATTCCACCAAGTCTTTAGTGTTGACTTCCGTCACTTTTCAACAAACAATTCATGAATTCCGCAAACTCTATCTTTTCATTGGTTTATAAATCTCTTTTGTGATCCTTTTTGTTATAATTTCTTTCGCATGATATATATAGCGATATTGTTTAAAAAATTTGTGGGTTTTTATTGACTCAGTGAGAGATTTTAAGAGAATTTGTTAAAATGATTTTTTTTACAATTAAGATTCTTAACACACGATTTTAATGTATATAAAAGATTTTTAAAAGAGTGAAGGCTCATTTTGGTCTCCGACAAAATGTGCATAGGCCAAACTAGCGTTAGACAAAAAAAATCACCATAATTAGTCATTCCGTCAATTTTCGTCTTCAACCAACAATTTTCTTCCTATTTTTGAACCGTGACTGGGAATATATGACAATACAGTCGTCTTACCGACTGTCATGTGTATTGTTTACGAAGATAAGGGACAGTTAAGTCTCTACAAAATTTTTTTGGGATGATTTGGTCCCTATAAAAATTTAATTAAAACTGAAATTAGTCATTTTTTTTTTCTCCATGACAAAAATGCAATTTGTTAAATTTTATGAAACTAAATTGATTCTTTTTTTGTCGGTCTACTTCTTTGGTCAAAACAACCATCGTCATCATTGAAACTGATACTCACAAAAAATGGGAAATAGAAGGGTGTGTGAGGAAATGTAAGAAGAAAACCGAAATATAAGGCTTAAATCAGATTGTGCCATAACACTTGATTATTCATCACTTCCAGGTCTTTATCCCTCACCATGCGCATGTTATTTGCACATTCTCTTGAATATCTCAGCTATCTAAAGCCTCCTTTCTCAAGTTTGCACCGATTCAAGAAAACTACAATTCTTTAGTTAATGAAGTTAAAAACCTTTAAAAATGCAAGCAAGAAGACAATCATAGAATTTAGATAACACCATGTCGCATATAAAGCTTATGACATAAGAGATAAAAAACCATAAGACAGTCAGACAGTTTAGTTAACACTATGTAAAAGAGTAATATATAAAGCTTATGACAAAAGAAATAAAAATCTTATGATATTTGAACTATGTCCAAAAATGTTGTTGAAAAAAATATAAAGGGATGAAAAATATGAACACAATGATATCTAAACCAAAGGGCAAAAGAACTTTGATAATGTCAATGGCCAAGAAAATAGTTTGATACTATAGACCATAGTATACTTTGACAAAAGCCACACTTAAAAGAAAACGAAACACACACAATTGAAGCATGTCGCAAACTCAGCAACAACTGGAATTATGGATATGGTGCCTTTTATTGTTCCTGAAGTAAATTACTTTAATCTATGTAAATTTCAGTTTCAACTTCTCTCTTATCTTAATTTTCTTTTCCTATTCATGAATTTTAGTTTTAGATTAAAAATCCAAATTGGAACCAACATATAACTGTATAAATTTAAAAAATCTATAACGAAGTTCAACAATTTTTAAATGAATTCGAATCGACACACTGATGATCTGAACAAATCAAGAGAGAAGATAGAATGAAAACCATTCATGTTGTGGTCGTGAGTGCCACAAATGAACTGACTGATAAAAACAAACGACATTAAAATGTATTTTTAATTAAGATAACACTGATTAAAATAAGAAAGAATTATACACTATGCTCAGACGCTACTTGAGATAGAATCTGAAAAAAAAAAAAAAAAAAAACGTTACATCAGTGAAAAACACTAGAAACTCGTGATAGAAGTACCGTTACCAAAGTTTTGTTACCGGCATACCACATTTAGAGGAACTTCACAATCTTGATTCTTGAGCATAGAATCGGTGATATGACGTACCGTTACAAATCAATTCTATTTTGGTCATACGAGCTTATGTATTATAAGCTATCTGCTATAAGTTAACAGTTTTACCTTGCAAAATAGAGGCTATGTAGCAAGAAAAAAAGTAGTTAAAAGGATAAAAATGGATGCATGTTTGTCTTTTTTATATTTTATTGAAAGGTTATTAACTTGTTGTTAACAATCATGGTTTTATATGCTTGATAGTTGACTGAACTTCAACTTTCTCTCGAGTCTGAAAACCTCATCTCCGAACTTGTCAAATTCCTTGATTCTTTACCGGATGCTGCACTCTCTGATCCAGACAGTGGACATAAAGAAATCAATGCATTTGAAGCTCTGTCTGAAATTCATCGATACATTTGTTCTTCGTCTCTTGACCAGGCAAGCTTACTGTTTCAGACTTTCAGTCATGTTTCATAGGGTATTTGGACACTTATTCAGTAAGTGTTTATCATATAAGAGCTTATGTATACGTTTTTTTGTACCATCGAGGAGTTTATCGATGCAAAATCTGCATGAGCTCTTTATAAATTGTTTATATAAGCGAGCTTACGAAAGTGTTTGTGACTTTGTCATAAGCCCTCAAATAAAGTATTTCAAACCCTCCTATTAACTTCCAAGCTACAATATCATGTAAGTTCTATTGAAGAGAGTGAGCGACCAAGAGTGCCTTATTGATTGTTTGTTGATTTGACAGGAAGTTGTTGACAATCTTTCCATGGAACTGCCAAAGGCTGTTTCAAAGTTTGCTGGCATTTCAAGTTCTTCTTTGGACATGGCAATTAGCATCATTGATCAGTTTATAGTGAAATGTGGTCCAGAGTACATGCTTTTTGTTCTCTGTTATGTGAGTCTCTGTCCTTGTTTATGATTAAATGCATACTTCAGTGCTTCAAAGATATACGCAAAATCAAATTAGTCTTCCATTAATTAAATATATCAGATTGGTCCTTGTCCTTCACGGATAATTAAATCCCATCAGTTTCATCCTTTTAGGGACTGATTTGATGTCACTGTAACAACTAATTTGATGGCACGAGGCATTAACGATATCAGTTTCTAAATGAAAGACTTACCAGATGGCACGTTTATCTTTGAAGTTCAAAGTGGACATTTACTGATTTAACTAGATGCTGCTTGCTGTTTATATCTTCAAATATCTGTTTGAATACTGCACAGGTAGAGTTGAAGTATGTAGGTTGAGTGAAATGTTTACTTTCTGTCCATTGCATATATTAAAAATAAGTACAAATTTTCTTGCAATCATATCACAGTGCCAGCGTCATTTATTTTTTATTTATTTTTGGCTAATGTCTTGATCTTATGTTTCTGTGAATTTAACTGAAGCAGACATTAGGCGAAGCAAGTAAGGCAATCAGCGCTGCCGCTTGCATTATCCCTCCTTTATCAGAGATCTCAAAGGGTAATTTTACAGTGAAATTTTTTAATTCTGGATATAATGTATAACTGTAATCCTGGTTCAATAAAGAGATATGTCAGCAATCACCTTGTCATTTCCTTGCTAATGTAGTTGGCTCAGAAACCAAGAGAGAATCCACTCTCTAACTCTCAAATGAGAAACTCAAGTTTTATATATTTCAAATTGTGGTAATACATGAAGGAAGTGGCCTTATTTATAGCAATCTTAAAGGCCATATGGTAGCTGAAATAGTGCTGATAATTAATACATCAATGGAAACACAATCTAGTAAATGTCAAACATGGTGGCTTGTTGGCCTTATTGTCAATAGTAGGGTGGTGAAATTGGAAAGCTAGCATATAGGGTGGTGGCTGCAAAGTCTATGCCATATTAATGTCTTACTTTGTATCATCCTCTCCGGGTTGAACAGAACTCGCCCTCGAGTTCATATCTGGTTCGTCATCCAGATATGGTGAAAGATCGGCAACATTGAAGGTTGCTGAGACACCATAGGTTCCTGGCAATTCTACCTTGTAAGCATTGTCATTGATTTTTTGAACTATTTTGAAGGGACCATCAGCTCTTGGTGACAACTTGGCATTTGGTTGTTTGGGAAATCGTTCTTTGCGTAAATGTATCCATACCAAATCTCCAACTTTAAAGATTTGTTGCTTTCTGTGCTTGTCACGATTAGTTTTGTATCTTGAATTTTGCTTGATTATCCGTTGTCGAACATGTTCATGCAGTTTCTTGATCTCTTTTGCTCTGCTTTCTGCATCTGCACTAAACTGATGTTTATCTGATGATGGAGTCCAGTCTAACGGACTGTGTGGTCGAGTTCCGTATGCTACTTCAAAAGGACATTTTCCAGTTGCTTGATTAGTTGAATTATTGTATGCAAAAGCTCCGAAGTAGGTTTCCCAAAATCCTGTTAACATATTCAGTTTGTCCATCTGTTTGGGGGTGACTAGCACTACTAAACTGAAGTTTAGTACTCATCTTCTTCCATAAGGTTCTCCAAAAATGACTTAAGAATTTAACATCCCTATCAGAATTGATGGTTTTTGGAATTCCATGAAGACGAACAGTTTCCTTGAAGTATAAGTCAGCAACTTGAACGGCATCATTAGTCTTCTGGCATGGGATGAAATGAGCCATCTTTGAAAATCTGTCCACAACTACCATCACATAATCTTTTTGGCGTTGTGTCCGAGGCAATCCAAGGACAAAGTCCATGCTAACATCTTCCCAAGGTGCTTCTGGAACAGGGAGTGACATGTAAAAACCAGTGTTTTGGCTTTTGGCCTTGGCCAAATGGCAGACTCGACATCTTTGAATATGTTTGTAGACATTTCTTTGTCTTGGCCAATAGAAATTTTCTTTCACTAAAGCAACAGTTTTATCTCGTCCAAAATGACCTGCTAATCCTCCATCATGGGCTTCCCAAATAATGGCTTCACGTAGAGAGCATTGGGGAATACATAAGGTTTTTCCCTTGAACAAAAATCCATCATGTCTGTAGTAGTCCTGAGAGGATTGTGAATCAGTGGCATTCCAAAACTTTTGAAAATCTGGATCATCTTTGTATAACTCTTTGACTGTCTCAAATCCAATGACTTTCATTTGCATAGTGGCAAGTAGGGTATGACGCCTGCTAAGAGCATCTGCAACAACATTTTGAACTCCCGCCTTATGTTTTAGTAAAAACGGATAAGCTTGTAAAAACTCACTCCAAGCGGCATGCCTGCGGTTGATCTTTTGTTGAGAATTCAAATGCTTGAGGGCTTCATGATTCCAATGTAATGACTCCAATGTTGCAAGGCTCGGACAATGGCATAAAATTCTTTATCATATGTTGAGTATCTAAGTTTACCATTGTTGAGCTTTTCACTAAAGAAGGCTATTGGATGACCTTCTTGACATAGAACCGCACCAATTCCTGAATTGGAAGCGTCACAACTTACTTCGAACACCTGGTCAAAGTTGGGAAGGGCTAGCACTGGTGTTTCAGTCAAAAGTTGTTTTAGGTGGTCAAAACTCTTTTGTGTTTGCTCGGTCCATTGGAACTTATCTCCCTTTATGCAATCTGTAAGCGGGGCAGCAACAGAGCTAAAGTTCTTGATGAACCTTCTATAAAATGAAGCTAATCCATAGAAACTTCTCACATCATGAATTGACTTTGGAATAGGCCAACTATTGATAGCCTCAACCTTGCTGGGGTCAACTCGAATACCTTCAGCAGTGATTATGTAACCCAGAAAAGTAACCTCATTGGTTAGGAAAGAATATTTCTTCAAATTTGCATAGAGTTTTTGTTCGCGAAGAGTTTGTAGCACTTGTCGAAGCTGCTCTAAGTGTTCCTCTTTGTGTTTGTTGTAGATCAAGATATCGTCAAAGTATACAACTACAAATTTGCCAATGAATGGTCGAAGTACTTGATTCATTAGACGCATTACTTGGAGCATTAGATAACCCAAAGGGCATCACTGTCCATTCATATAAACCATCTCTTGTTTTGAATGCAGTCTTCCATTCATCTCCTGGCCTAAGTCTGATTTGATGGTATCCACTTCGAAGATCAATCTTTGAAAAGATGGTGGCACCATACAACTGATCTAATAAATCATCAAGTCTAGGTATCGGAAATCGATACTTGATGGTAATCTTGTTGACAACTCGACTATCAATACACATTCTCCAACTTCCATCCTTTTTGGGTACTAAAATTGCAGGAACAACACAAGGGCTAACACTTTCCTGTATTAGTCCTTTCTTCAGCAATTCTTCAACTTGACGTGTGATTTCAGCATGTGATGACAGTCAGTCGTTCACTATTTTTAGAGTCTTTTTAATGATATTTTGAGTTCACAAGCAAGTTTAAACAGTAAAGAAAACAAGAAAAATAGAAGATTTCGAAGAAAGCAAAATCGTGTCACGATTGTTGAAAACGTGTCACGATTTGAAGCACAGGATGAGGTTCATTCGACATTGGTTAAAACGTGTCACGATGGCTATTTCGTGACACGATTTTAGGGACATGTGGCACAAGGAAAGAAATGTAAGCAAGAGAAAATATGATCAAAAAGAGCAAAATAAAAGGTGTCAAGAAGCAATGGAATTAAGAATTCATATGGGCTTATGTTTGATCCAAGAGAAGAAAACGTGACTTGCCACCAAGGGAACTAGGTTGGAAGGTTATAAAAGGAGCTGCACAAGAGGATTCAAGAACTTACGCTTGGTACAGAGAGAAGCCACGATTTGGAAAGAAAGAGCAGCACGCTTCACGAGAAGAAAAGAGCAGGGGATAGCTACATGGAAATTGGAAAAAGACATCAGTAGCGATTGAAAAGATATCGAGAGCAACGCCGACGACATCGGAGTTCTATCGGTTTATTTATTTTCTTTACTTATGTTGTTTATTCTTTGATCATGTCTAGCTAAATTCCTTTGATTAGGTCTGAGATGAATCTGTGTAACCCTAATTGACTCATGTTGCTGTGAAACTCTATTTATTGTGAATGACAATTTAGTTTTTATTCAATTCAATTGTTCTTAATGCTTTTTATATCCTGATCAAATATAAACATGATTTAGTGAGAACGAATGACTACTGACCCTAGCTTTCGACTTATACCTAATTGAATTGTTCTAATAAACATGGTTAGTCTAGGAATGGATAATCCTTTATTAGTGATACTAGCTTAACGTTCTTAAACCTTCAAAGATTATTAGACCACCTAAGGAATTAGGGGCTGTAGTTTGAGAAGAGGGTTCTAACTCAAGGGATTGATTATGACTATTTTGTTAACTATCGTGGAACTAGAGAATCATTCATAAGAATAGGTGCAGTATACCAATTAGGGAAACATAGATGACTCGAAAGACCTGATCTCATCTCTCTCTTTTTCTTTCCAAAACTATCTTTATATTCTGTTTATTTAATTTTATGCAAACCAAAACTACTGCCTCAGACATTAAAATAATTTACACATCCTAAATATTAACCTTATTGCTAAATTGAGATTAACACAGTCCTCGTGGGAACGATATTTTTACTACTTCGATAGTATTTAGTACACTTGCTAAAAGATCTATCAGCATGCTCTTGCGGACTCATTCTATAAGCTGGTCTATTAGGAATGATAGCTCCAGGAATAAAGTCAATAACATGTTGAATGTCTCGCATCGGCGGCAATCCTTGTGGAACGTCTTCTGGTACTACATCTGCGAATTCACTGAGCATTTGTTCAATTTCTACTAGAAGGACAGTTTATGCATTTTCTTCAAACATTAGAATAAAGCTCATGGTTTGGACTTCGTCCACAGCTTCTTTGAACTGAGTCTTAGTGATTAAAGACACTAATGACTTGGACTCATTTTTGTTTTTATCAAGTCCACTCGGTGGTAATGAAGTTAACTTGATTTTTACTCCATCTTTGACAAAGGAGTAGGTGTTGGCATAACAATCATGATGGGCACGACGATCGTATTGCCAGGGTATTCCAAGGAGAAGATGACATGCATCCATTGGGACGGCATCACACCAAATTTGATCTTGATACTTCTGACCAATGGAAAAACTCACAAGACAACGCTTCGTAACCTTCACTTCACTACCTTTGTTGAGCCATTGTAGTATGTAAGGATGATGATGACTTTGTGCTGGCATCTCTAACTTCTCCACCATGTAGTTCGACACCACATTTTCACAACTACCACTGTCTATTATAACATCACAAACTTTTCCGGCAGTGGTGCAACGAGTATGGAAAATGTTTTTCCTCAACAAATGTTCTTCTTGAGCTGACATCGCGTGTAGGCTTCGTCTGATCACTAGAGACTCGCCATGATCAGCAACAATGAGCTCTTCATCATAAATTGGCTCTAACACTTCTTCTTTTTCTGGTTCATCTCGGTTTGTTTCCTCATCAACATCTTCATAAGCTTCTCCTTTGATGATGGTGATGGTTCTTCGTGTTGGACAATTTGAAGCTATATGTCCAAAACCTTGACATTTGAAACACTTGGTAGCTTTGGGTTTATTTTCTGTAGTGGGTTTAGAAGAAGGTTTTGTAGAAGTGTTGGGCTGATCGTTGTCTGTTTTGCGGGGATAAGAAGAATTCTTAGTGGAGGAAAAATTCCTATAAGAATGCTTCTTGGGTAAATGTTTCTCCACTCACATGGCCAAACGAACAACATCGTCTAATGACCAGTATTGTTGGAGCTGAACTGGATGAGCAACGTCAGTGTTTAATCCACCAAGGTAACGAGCTATTGTCTGCTCCTCCCTTTCATGAATGTCGCACTTCATCATTAACTTCTCAAATTCTCCAGTGTATTCTTCTACAGACAAGTTTTTCTGACAAAGGTTCTGTAGTTGAATAAAACTATCTTGATAATAGTGAGAAAGAAAGAACTTTTTGCTTAGTTCTTGACGCATTTTCTCCCAAGTCTTGATCTTGCTTTTTCCTTCACGGGCTCGCTTCGTTTTTAGATTTTCCCACCAAATGGAAGCATGCTTCTTTAATTTGGCAGCAATGATCTTGACTTTCTTTTCTTCAAGTATCTCTTTATACTCGAAGACACGTTCAACAGTTTGGAGCCAATCAACGAACGCATCTAGATGTAGCTTTCCTTCAAAATCAGGAATATCTACCTTGATGTCATTGTCTCTGAATGATTGTCTTTGTGGACGACGACTTCTTAATGATGATGATTCACTACTTGATTCATCAACGTCTGATTGCATGTGTTGAGCTTCCAATTGTGCTTGTTGTGCATTTACAGTTTCTTGTAACTGTTGGATTTGTCGTCTCATTTCTTCCATTTGAATATCCCTAAGTGTTTGGTCGTTTTTTCTTGGAGGCATTTTTTATTTTTTATTTTAAAGGGTGAAATGAGTATAAGTACTATAAAATAGAATAATTCTTTTCTGATGTGGAAGATCACATTAAACTGCAACCACAGAGCATAATAGGAATTGTCTATTATAATAGCACTAAAAAGGAAGGATTTCCTGAAAATTCACAATTTTTGAACAAGGGTAAAATTCTAATTTCATAAAGTTTTGGGCCAAATTTGTAATTTATGAAAATTTTGGATGACTGGGTGACACGTGGCAGGGATGTGGAGGCTGACTTGTCGATTACTAGACAGGTCAGGGGTGATGTGTCAGGTTGACATGAGGCAGCAAGTTATTGGTATGAAGTGACACGTGGCAGCTGACTGGTCGTCTTCAACTTCTAACTTCCGGCGACGGGTGGTGGTCCGGCGAGAACTCCGACGAGTCGTTTGGCGGCTCGTGGAGGCTCCGTTGGTGACAAAAACCTCCAGCCCAGGGTTTTTCGGCCTTCCGAACGCAATGGCGGCGTTATTTTTACGAAAAAATGGCTGCAAAGTAGAGTTTCGAAGGTGGTAGCTCTTTTTCTTCAAGAACACCCTTAGAAAACTCAAACTTTCCGTTGATTCTTTCACTCAAACTCAACTCCGGATTTGGAACCTTGCTCTGATGTCAATATGGCTCAGAAACCAAGAGAGAATCCACTCTCTAACTCTCAAATGAGAAACTCAAGTTTTATATATTTCAAATTGTGGTAATACATGAAGGAAGTGACCTTATTTATAGCAATCCTAGAGGCCATATGGTAGCTGAAATAGTGCTGTTAATTAATACATCAATGGAAACACAATCTAGTAAATGTCAAACATGGTGGCTTGTTGGCCTTATTGTCAATAGTAGGGTGGTGGAATTGGAAAGCTAGCATATAGGGTGGTGGCTGCAAAGTCTATGCCATATTAATGTCTTACTCTGTATCAGTAGGGCTTTGAAGGATGTTGTTCTTTTTCTCCAACATCATGCCCCATTTGATTACACTTGGTACACTTAGCATCAGGTCTTCTCCAACATCTAAAGGGTGGATGACCTTTCTTTCCACAGTGTTGACATGGAGGATAAGATTTTCTTCGAATTACATTCTTTTCTGTTGCATTGGCTGATGTTGAGCCCACATTATGCTGCTTGGCTGCTAATGCTCCTTCAAGTGTTGTTTCCTCTCTCATCAATCTTCTCTGTTCTAGTGCCTTCAATGCATTAAGCAATTCTGCCAAAGAAATTTTTGAGAAATCTTTGGTATTCTCCAGAGTAGTGATGGTTGCTTCATATCTTTCGGGTACAGTTACAAGAATTTTTTCAACAATTCTTGAGTCAGAGAATTATGATCCCAAAAGTCTCACATTGTTTGCAATATTGAGAAGTTTGTCAGAGTAATCTTGAATCGTCTCGGAATCCTTCATTCTTTGAAGTTCGAATTCCCGAATCAGGTTCAGGACTTGCATGCCTTTAATTCTTTCATCACCTTCATATTCTTTCTTGAGATAATCCCATATCTCCTTTGTTGATTTCAAGGACATGATTCTTGTGAAAATAGTGGTTGAGACAGCAGCAAACAAGCAGGCCTTTGCCATTGCCTTCTTTGTCTTTTTTTCCTTTTGCATTTTTATTTGTGCCATGGTGGGATTGTTTGGAAGTACAGGAATTTCATAATCTTCTTCCACTGCTTCCCACAAATCCAAAGCTTCCAAATATGCCTCCATACGCAAGTTGGTAGTTGCTTCCGTCGAACACCGTCGGAGCGATGCCGGAGAGACTTGCTTCGGTTTCCATGACGTTAAACTCACACAGATACCTTACAATAGGGCTCTAGATACCAATTGTTGTTAATTGAACAAGAAAACAGTTGCAGAAAATGAACAAGACAAAGGAGAAATAACTGCTTTCATTCATATAATTGGTCTGATAATTCAAACTGAACATACACACCTCTTTTACATAGTTTAACAATACTAAAACTTCCAATAACTACCACAATACAACACAATTAATTAATAAAAACTGTACAGCAGTTACTAAAATAAAAACAGACAACACACACATCAGCAGTCCTAAGCATGATATTTAACATATTTTCAATTTTTTGCCGACATTTTTTCACTTAACAGGATGATGATGCTGCAAGGGAGAAGTTCCGATCTCTGCTTGGTCTATATGTCCTGCAGTGCTTGGTAATTGCTCTGTACTGCATTTAAATTTTATAATTGTTTTCCTTCCCAAGTTCACATCCACTACATTAATGTGATTTAATATGTTGCCATGCACTGTTCAGGCTCTTGTTTCAGCTGGTGTAAGCTATACAGCTTCAAGTTGTCATTCGTTAGTACTACAACTGTCACGAATTTCATCATATTGTGGTTTATCTTATCTCAGTCTAGTTACAACTTATGATGTCGAGGTTGTGGCTAGCGCCGTTTTTGGAGGTAGTACTCTTAGGCTAAGCTGTTAATTTATTTCGATGTTTACTCAGGCACTGTTTGTTTACACAATTTTTTAATCCGTGTCAATTACGCAGAAAATAAAGATGATTATATGGACTGTTTATCTCATATCAAGCATGGTTGCGCTCTTTCAGGTCTGTGATAGGACAATTACTGTAATTAAATTCTTGCCTTTTGTATTATGATTTCTTTTACACCAGCCCATCAAATTCCATTTTTGCCAGTGATTTGTGGGCATGTCTCAGAGGAAGTTGCCCATGCTGCTAAAGAAGATATGACTGTGGTCAAGGATGAGCTTCGTAATAACCAGATCAAAAGGTCGCAAGCAATAGGAACATTAAAACATGTTCTTTCCTTTGTAAGTCTGCCGTGGGAGTTAAAGAAACATACTATCAACTTCTTACTTTGCATCACAGATGGCGATATCCATGGAAACTGCGATGATGAACAGTCCCAGTGGTCGTCTTATATGCCAAATCTTTTTTCTGCTCTACAGGTACTGCAATTCCTGACTTCAGTTTGTTTCTCATTGCTCGATCATTTACTTTTTCCACGAGGAAAATGCTGACACGTTCCTCACTTTTGATTACACTATAACATTTCAGGCTGTTAAAATGGTCAGCATGTATTACTACAGACCCAGAACATAGAAAAAACTCATTTGCTGTGTTAAAAGGAGTGAGTTTCTTATGCTATTCAATGCCTTTTAAGTTGCAAGTTTTTTTTTTTTTTTTTTTTATATAGTTTTTTTTTGGTTACACAATTAACAATATAGTTTACGTATAATATGTAATCTTCATTTTATGAAATTGAGATATATGTTAATGTCTTGTGTGTGTTCATGTTACTCAAAGGTACTTGCTGATATTCCAATTTCTCAAAGCCTTGACATCTTGATAGCATTGATTACAAATACCGACTCTTCCTCCATGGTATTTCTCTTGCTAGCAATTCTCTTCTTGAGGAGTGTTAGCAACACACCATCTAACACTCTTTTTCTAACACACTTCCTAGTTCCTATTGATTGAAATTTATGGAGTCTCAACCCACTTCGCTTGGCCTAGTGGTATAGGCTTGAGATCTGGGAGTGTGCTCCTCCTCAAGGTCTCAGGTTCGATTCTCTCTGGTGCCAATTTGAGGGGGTTAGTTTAGCTTCTTCAAAAAAAAAAGAAATTTATGGAGTCTCACTATTTTGGAAATCGATCTCACTAAATCTTTGAGTCTCACAAATTTGGTGTGTGACCCATATAATTTTAGTCAATAGAATATTATTAGAAAAATAGTGTTAAAGGGTGTTGCTAACATGTCTCTTCTCTTAATCACAATTTGTTTAGCTACATTGTTTATTTAACTAGCTGGAAGTGTTAAATTATCTAATGGTGGTCTTGCATCTCTCTGTAGATTGCCATTTTGGTTGATCTTGTTCGGAGGGAAATGCACACAGAAATCTCCAGTAGTACGTCAGTAGTAAAAGATGTCCAACATATTGATATATCATTCTGGACTCCCAGCGTTCTTGAGTTGGTGGAGTCAATTCTAAGACCTCCACAGGGAGGACCTCCTTCCCTACCAGAGCAGAGTGATGCGGTATTCTTCCTGTTTCATAGTATTTGAAAAAGCACTATGCGTTATTCTGGTTTCATTTTTCGGTTATGCACTGTTTTGAAAAGGCTGTAGGTAATAGCATTCTGTTTACAACCTGCAGGTGCTGTCAGCTCTCAACCTATACAGTTTTGTAATAATGACAGAATCTACAGGTATGCAACATCAACGTATTATCAACTAAAGCAATCAAAAGATGGTGAAAACTACATTTCAAGAGTTCTTGATAAAAATGTATTTAATTTGAAAGAGTTTTTTTTTGAGAAACAAGTATTTTATTTTTTAAGTTAACGGGCCTCTTAATTGTTAATTGTTCCTAAGCAGAAATGATTTTTCCTGGGTTTTGGTTTAATAATTACTAGTTGCGAGACGATCTAAATTAAAGTATAATTAAAGTTTCACAATTACGCTTTGTAACAGGAAAGACAAACTACACTGGAGTCTTGTCGAGGAGCAGTTTAAACAAGGTCTACAATGAATGGCTGCTTCCTTTGCGTACGCTAGTGACAGGTATAATGGCAGAGAACAAGAGTGATTATGATGAGCTTGCAATTGATGCACCCTTAATCCACTCGAGTTGGTGTTGTATCGGTGCATTGAGCTTGTAGAAGAGAAGCTAAAGCAAGTCACATAACCTGTCTTCTTGGCCAAAGTATCTTTGAAATATTTTTTGGTACGTGTCAGTTTTGAAATATGAAATTATTAATTATCTTAAGTATAGACATTAAGTTTCAATAGTAACTCTCCTTGCAGATACAGTAAAATTGAGCACATTCATTTTGAGTTGTGCTTTGAATTTGTTTTTTAGGGGCAGTCTTTTGTGTAAAGTAGCAAATAGCAAAAGACACCGATTCATTGATACCTTCCTTTTTTACTTGAAAATCGATAAAAGTACCTGAAAAGGCTATTGAGTGTGGAATAGTAATGAAGAGTTGCTTAGTTTATGGAGATCATACAATTTGATGCTGTTATTCTTCAAGGGGTCACTATTGCCTATCCCAATCAAGTTTGCAAGTTCACCAGAAGCTTGTATGGTCTTTAGCAAGCTAGCATGCCACAGTTTGCTGAGCTTTTCGCTTCCTTGTTGTCCCGAAATGTTGTCCCAAGGATGTAGAGTCGTAACTTCCATGCTTTGTGAATTGGGGACCGACCATACATGACGTGCATGTGTCTCGTTGGTTTTTTTGTGTCAACTATCAATCTGCATCTGATAGTTACCTGCTTCGTTTGAGAGCAACAGACATGTACATGATTTTAATCCATGATGTATTTATTTAGTCATAAGTCATTTAAGGTTGTCACACATAAATTAAATACTGCAGCTAATAACATGAGTATCATAAACACTTTCCTTTCCTAAATTATAAACATTTAATAACATGGTATAAAATGTGACATTTTTTGGGTTAAAATGATATACAATGTCCAATGAGACAGGAGTACTATGCAATTACTTGGTTGGCTTGTTGTTTAGTTAGCATTCTGAGCTCATACATAAGACTCATTGTCTTCATTTGTTAGTCATAAGTTTCATTTGCTTCATTCGTGTTTATAATGTATAAGAAATTTCATTTTAGTTTCTTAAAAAAAAAATTGTATATTTGTTTTTTTTTTTTTTTGACAAGGATTGTATATTTGTTATTGTATAATGTTAAATTTAATTGCTGTTATTTAACGAAATATAATTATGTTATATGTATTTAAAAAAAAATTAAGTTATATGTAATGGTAATAAGTTAACATTTGTCGCAAACATCATTAGACAATAAATAGAGAACAAATTAATTGAGCAAACACGGACTCAAGTTAATTTGTACACACTGTTATCGTAAAAAAAAATACACGTATCCATTTATATCTGACTATGTAAAAATCTACCCAAAAGAAAGAAAAAAAAACTTAATATGTAAAACATTCATGGTGTTGTTTCGATAACAAACATGATAAAATACTAAAGTGACATTATAGAGTAATTTGATTGGATATATTTGAAAAAAAGTTTTACACTCAATCTTTTATTTTTTGATGCAAAAAAAAAAAAAGTTTTGCACTCATTGTATAACAATTGAACTCTATTTATATAATTTCATGATCAAAATTATATTAAAGTGTGTGGGAAAAATAAAATTTCATTTTAGCAACTTTTTTGTTGGATACGTACATGATAAAAAAAAAAATAAAAAAATAAAAATAAAAAAAAATCAAATAAGGAATAGGTAAATTGGATTTCCAGGATTCACCCCAATCAGGATAGGTCTTACGTGCTATCAAAATTTCAACTCCTGTGTGGAGTGTGAATCATATCTTTATCAACAGGGTGCATTTTTTAGGCAAAAAGTTGAGTGAAAAAAAAAAAAAAAAAAACCTCTATTTGGCCAACAAAATGGAAATTTTTTAAGAAAGTATTATACTTATAAAATTCAGCTAAGTTGCTTAACAAGCCTTGCATCTATTTAATCATGTGCCATTTTGAATTAAGAATTCAGCTAAGCTTCTCATTAGCACCTTAATATTAATAATTCATTTCAATTTATTGTATAATAACAGAAATGATATTTAATCTTACATAATAATTGGACTAATAAGCTCTATTATCAGAATTCAAACCCAGAATCGACCTAACACGTGATGAGTGTTATTTTTTCCCTAATAGTATATACAAATCATAAACCAATAGTCATATCATATTCATATGTTGTAATCACACAACTTTTTCAGTCACATGATTCTTTAATTTCATGTCTACTACAACTGCCCTTGTATTATATTTAGTCCTTGTTGACGCTGGTGTAAAAATATGATATTATTATTCAAGCTAAATGTTGGATCACACATAAATATCTTTATGGTCGATATATTAAATTTTAAACGATTTGGACATACATAGGTGTATTATATAATTGTTTGTATTATAAAACAAAATAGTAGGATGAATGTATCAATTAGTTTTAATTTTTTTTTTATAGATTGTTGTAAACATAATTCAATTTATAAGAACTTTTAATCCAACAGCCAAATTGGTTAATTATTATTAAATTAATTCCAACATTTCATACGCCTAGGGGAATAGTGAATAGTGATTATGGAGTCTTAATCTATCCTAGCTTGGTTTTTTTAACTTCTTCTTATGAGAAAACAAAAATACTATTTTTGTTATGGGCAAAGCAAAGTTGTTTTTTACTACCAATTATCTTTCTAATGGTTAACATTGCAATGTTGTGATGTAACATTTTGTTGACATTGAGGAAAATAATACAGCAAGAGTATCACGCAATTGACTTATATAGATGTAATGTATTTCTTTTGATTATTTTTTCTTGTGATATGTCATTATATACGAATAGCAAAGAATCTATATTTTGTAATTGACTTATATGGGTATCTTTAAAAATATTATGCATAGTGAGCTGCTTCTCAAATTAATGAAATACATTTTGGCATTTATTCTTCAAATATTTTTTCATTCAATTCAATTTATCCCTACTTATTAGATGTAATATATCTTGACTCTCACCTTTTTTTCTACTTATTAGCAATTCAATTTTTTTTGAGAGAGGACAATTCAATTTGTTTTGACAAATCTCAAATGTTGAATTCCACATGTATTATTCGCAACTTAAAAGCTTTCTAAGGGAGAATATGTGCAAACTTTGTCATCACAAATATATTCATCTCGGCATCTTTAAGAAGGTATAGTTGGCTATTTTTGAAATTTATGAGGCACTTTTTGGAATTTCTTCTTCAAATATTTTTTTTTGGCTATCACTCTTTTTCTATCAGTAATCTTAGCTGGAATTTGACTTGTTCATCCAAATTCCAACTATTTGATTTTGACTTGTATGTCAATATCATGAAATAATGGATTACTAGATGTCATTAGAGGATGCATGTTCTACGATTGACCAATTTGATATATGGTTTAGTGTGAATCCATGCCTGAAAATTAATTGAAATTCCAACAATGATTGAAATAGAAAATGTTTATATATTAATTGTTATGTAAACATTTTTTTTCCTCGACATAAATCTACTTCTAAACATTTAACTTAACTTCTTAAAACTTTTAGCTTGATCAAGTGAACTACCAATCTCCTGAGAGATTCGATCAAAATTGGTGCTGGCTAGTGAGCTACCAATCTCCAAAGAGATTCTATTAAAATTAGCGCTGGAAAAAACAAGAGATAATAAATGTGTCTCGAAATTCAATCCATATTAACTTTTGCTTACTTTTTGTCAAATTGACTTGAGTATGTCACCATTTAGTCTTTAGAATGAATAAAATTGTAAGTTTATTGGTTGTTGTTGATATTTTAGATGATTTTATAGTATTAATATACGATGGACCATCATAAAACTTGCTTTAAAGAGGATTCTAAATTTTCATTTTTTATTTTGTCCATAAAGTATTAGCTCAATATTAAGAGTTTGATCTTGTCATCTTAAAAGGATAATTTGACAAGTGAACATCATTTTCTTGCCGTTGCCAATCAACCTAAAATTAAATTAAATTTCAGCTGTCAATTGTTGTTGCGGTCCCTCTTTTTCCTATAGCTGAGAAAGCGAGAGAAAAAAAATCACTTAAATAAATCGAAACAAAAGATTGAAAAAGTGACAAATACAACAAGACACATTGCACAAAAGTAGGCTCAAAAGGGATTTAAATTACTATACACTTTTTACATTCTTTTC
This sequence comes from Medicago truncatula, assembly GCF_003473485.1. Lineage (NCBI taxonomy): Eukaryota > Viridiplantae > Streptophyta > Magnoliopsida > Fabales > Fabaceae > Medicago > Medicago truncatula. The sequence continues at coordinate 2,845,032 of NC_053042.1, forward strand.
TATCACTTCAATTAAAAAATAATACATTGCCACAAAAAGTTGACATTAGGTGAATAATAATAACACTAATAATAATGTATATATAGGTTGCATAACTCAATTGGTTTGAGATAAAGTCGAAGGAGTTGGAGATCTTAGATTTAAATTCAACTGATGTTACTTTTAAAGTAAAAAACATGAAAAGATATTTTAGACGGTCAACTAATTATAATCGTGTTATCATTAGTAACGCTTGACTCTAATAATTACTTGGATCATCTTGTGTCAAGGGCACAAGTTAAGTAAAAATAGAATATTTTCATATTAGAAATGATAAATGTTAAAATTTTAAAAAGTTGACTGCACAATTTTCAACGCATATTTTTCATATTTGGTTCAGCAATTTGTACTCGGTACGTACATGTTAGCAATTAACATTCTCCATAACAACTTTTTGTTATATTAACCATCCTTTTAGGGGAATGGAATTCCGTTAATCCAGAATTCAATCGAAAGATAAATAATTTAACTAATAATTATTCAACCCTAAAATCAAACTTAAATTCTCTGAAACGATTCGTCCTTTGAAGAATTTCATTAAGCCTAATCACATGCTTAAAACATATAGAATTATGTTTTGTTAAAAAAAAAACATCTATATTCACTATGTATCAAAATTAAACTTAAAAAAATATCAACTAAAAAGTGAGTACTATTATTGTTTTGAAGCTAAAAAAAAAAAACAGTGTGTGTGAAGACTCAAAGATACAAAAATACACATTCACTTTCAAGTGGCTCACAAACTTTTACTTGTGTCACTGTGTGCAATGCATGTGTGTTCCTTTTCATGTTCCATCTATCTTCACATGTTTTCATAGAAACAATGAAAATGAAGCTTCTTTTTATGTTCTTCCTTATTCCTCACAAACCCATTTGGATTCTTGCCTCTATAGTACACCCTCTTGTTCCCTCTCCTCAAATTTCACCAATTCTTACATCAATCGCTGTATCTGCTTCCTCTCCAGGCACATTCTCTCTCTCTTCATCATTTCAAATTTAAAAATCATTACTTTAACTAAATGCAAATAATGTTTTGTGGTTTTTTTTTAGGCCATTGTTAGTGTTTTTTGCTATTTCTCATTATTTGGATAATTAAATCCTACCCTTTTTTCTTAAACTCTCTTAAATTGCTATTAATGGTTTGAAATTTGAAAATTTTTTAATTTTTATTTACAATGTATTTGATTTCATGCTTATTGGTATATACTGTATGTTGATATTGATCAGATATTCATGTGGGGGATGAACATCAAAATATGGATTCACACAAGAAAAAGGTAATGGCTTTTGTGGCAGCTAGCACTGGACTTGGTGCTATCATTTTGTGTTTGTTAAGCTTCTGGATTTTTTACATCAAGTATTCTTCAAAATCCAAAAAGAAAAACCTTCAAAACTCAGGTATTTTGTGTTAAATATGGTTATAGTCCCTATAATTATCTCGAATTTTGTTTTAGTTCTTGTATCGCCTTTTTAGTCCTCACAAATTGCAAAATTGTGTCTATAGTTGTGATTTTTAGGGACTAAAAATTAGTTACATAGATTGAAAACAAGAAAATGTAAATTTTGTGTTGATTAAGAGTTGTCTGAAAATTTGTTGCTTTTTTTTCCCTGTTCTGTTTTTTGTACGTCTAGATGGTGAAAAAGGGCTTGGTTTAGTTCCATTTTTGAGTAAATTCAGTTCTGTGAAGATGGTTGGTAAGAAAGGGTGTGTTCCAATCATTGACTATAAGCAATTAGAAAAAGCCACTGGAAATTTCAAGGAAAGTAACATCATAGGTGAGGGTGGTTTTGGATGTGTTTACAAGGCTAGGTTGGATGATAATTTAGATGTTGCCATCAAGAAGTTGAACTGTGAATGTCAATATGCTGAGAGAGAATTTGAGGTAATTCTTGCTAATAATTTATTTATTTATTTTGTTGACTTAATTTTCTTTTGTAATGAAGAGTTGGAAAAAACTGTATTGAATAGTTGGATGAATTTGCAGAATGAGGTGGATTTGTTAAGTAAAATTCAACATCCAAATGTAATTTCTCTACTGGGCTGTAGCAGTAATGAGGATTCAAGGTTTATTGTCTATGAGTTGATGCAAAATGGATCATTGGAAACTCAATTACATGGTAAAAATATTGTTTCTGATATCTTATTTTATTGGATTTGACTCTTCTAAATTGTGCTCTTTTGCTTTTAAGACTAATATAAGTGATTATAATCGTTACGGAAAAATTTCACCAATGATTGTTATGTCAACCTTTATAGCACCGACGTTTCAATTTGAAGGTGTGTCTGCTGTCTGATACGTGTCTGTTGTCTGATACGTGTCAAGGTCCGACACAACTAACTTTCGTGGTTACATTCAATTATTGTTATTATCTGATAATAGAAGACTCGTATCAAAAGTTAATGAGGTCAATGATAAAATAATACTAATTACTATTTTCCAAAAATTGATTATGTGAAGGACCATCTCATGGCTCAGCATTGACTTGGCATATGAGGATGAAGATTGCTCTTGACACAGCTAGGTGACCTTCTTTAATCAATTTCCATTCCTTTCCTATGTGCTCTAATGTCTATGTTTCTGAACAAACTATTGATTAATGTCAATCAGAGGTTTAAAATATCTGCATGAGCACTGCTACCCTGCAGTGATCCATAGAGATCTGAAATCTTCTAATATTCTTTTAGATGCAAACTTCAATGCCAAGGTAAAAAAAGAAAGGCTATGTTGAAATTCATGTATAAATTATTTTCCTTATATTGCTATACATTTATTGTGTTCACATTTATTTCTTTGTGACCCTATGACTTGTTGGTGAATTCAGCTTTCTGATTTTGGTCTTGCAATAACTGATGGGTCCCAAAACAAGAATAACATCAAGCTTTCAGGCACATTGGGGTATGTTGCCCCGGAGTATCTTTTAGATGGTATGCCAGCTCAACTTAGTACAATTTCATGCATATGCATTGGTCATACAAGTTGATCTATGAATGGTTATTTAATATATAGTTAAACTTTCAACAGACCAGATCTAAGATGTTGCTTTTTTTAATACCCTTATGCATGATGCATTAATTGTGTATGGTGGTTAGGGTGGGTTTGAAAGGGAAATGGCATGCAGTTGGAATACTCTGTATTCGCATACTCAGTAGTCGGTACATTGGTGGCTGTTTGGTCAAGTTCGGACAATCTAGAAAATACGCTGATTTTTATTTTTATTTCAAATCTAAAATACTAAGTTTAAATATGAATTGTTTAATCTTGATTCAACGGTCATTGATGTGTTGACTCTATGAAGGCACAATATTCTGACCGCACGCAATCGAGATCCGTTTGAAAGGTATGAACTGTGCATCTTGTGCTCGTATGGGGCATGTACCTACCCAACTGACATAGCAAGTCATATAGAATATTAAATTAAGATGTTGTCAGTTACATGTCAGTCTCATATGTATCTAGTTTGCTCTAGGTGCTTCTTGTCAGTGATAACAAAATATTAATACTTATAATAATAATAATAATAATAATAATAATAATAATAATAATAATAATAATAATAATAATAATAATGAAGAAAAATAAACAATATCTTGAGAGTTGGAACTAAAATTTATGCACAACTACTGTGACAGCAAGCATCAGTGAGGTGGAATTGATTCTTGTCTGAAAGATGGGAAACATTAGAAGGTTTTTTCTAGATCAAACACCTATAAGCATTATATTATTCAGTTGAAATTTAATTAAATTTTAAGAGTTTTTTTTTGTTAATTATAGTCATATTTTAGCATAAGGTATAAATGAAATGGATCACATCTGCAATGATTTTTGGAGAACATGGAGAAGTAGCAAGCAAGGAACCAAATGGGGTCTTGATTCAACAATTAAATTAGAAATTATGTGAAACTCATCTATAAAAAAAAAAAAATTGAATTATTTACTAAGGAAACTGCATTTAAATTATATTTACAGGTAAATTGACAGATAAAAGTGATGTGTATGCTTTTGGAGTTGTGCTTCTTGAGCTTCTATTAGGAAGAAAGCCTGTGGAAAAACTTACACCATCTCAATGCCAGTCTATTGTCACATGGGTATGTGTTGTTTGATCAGATTAGTATATGTTTGTTTTGACGGCGTGTGTCCACTTTGAACCAACAATTTGTAGCTTCTCAATATTCACGTTGAAACTGACTTGAAACGCAAGAAAGAATAGATGAATGCCGAACAAACATATTATTAGATATGGTTGATATGATAAATGAATGATAATGAGCTATTTTTCTTCTAATTGCAGGCCATGCCACAGCTCACAGACAGATCCAAGCTTCCAAACATTGTGGATAATGTGATTAAGAATACAATGGATCCTAAGCACTTATACCAGGTTTAAGAATCTCCGAGTCTAAACACAAACTTATCGAGTTTATATTTAATTTAACTGAGAAAACTTCTAAAAAACTGAGACAAGGAGGCTAATTTTAACTTTTGTGGTAATCAGTTGTTTAACAATACTGTTATCACAAGATTTTTTAAATACTGCCTTTTTAGTTTTTTTTTTTTAAGAAACTTGTTCAAATAGGCTCATAAGCCTAAAACCAGGTTCCTGGTGGAGTTATCGTTGCTCTACATCTTCAATTTTTTGCAGCATTCTGCTTAACTACCACATGGAATTTGTGTACTTTATAGGTTGCTGCTGTGGCTGTATTATGTGTGCAGCCAGAGCCGTGTTACCGCCCTTTGATTGCAGATGTTCTACACTCCCTCATCCCTCTTGTACCTGTTGAGCTTGGAGGAACACTCAGAGTTTCACAAGTGACGCAGCAACCTAAGAATTCTAGTTAACATAGTCATCATCGATTTCAGACAACGTTCTTGCATTGAGAATTCAGGCAATGTTTTCATGATGCTGCCAAATGAATGATTCTTTATAAAAGCTCGGGATTGCAGACAGATTCATAGCCACATTGTTCATGTATGCAGTCTAAGAGTTTGACCATGAAACATAGAAACGTTCATAAGGGAAAAGGGTAGGCCCAAATATGAAGAGCTTGGGATTGTTAATGATAAATGCGGAGTAGATTTTAGTTTTGATTTCGTGAAAATATTTGTGTATAGTGAAGTGATTTTGTGGAACTATGTACTGGTCAGAGAGGATCTGATTGTCTTTCATTACCTCTTTTGACTGTATGTAATTCAATAAAACCGGATTACAAATAATTCATATAGAAGCTACTTATTCTGCTAAAGTCGCTTGTTGTGTTTTCTTTGCAAGACATAAGGAATTGCTTTAAAAGGTAATTTGTTTAGAGTTCGGACATCCCATATCATGAAAATTGTGTCCATAACTCATGTGATTCAATTGGATTGACAAATCATGTGAACCATTGTATAGTACCTCTAATATTGACCAACAAAGTATCCGGATACTACGCAGTTAGGGAAAACATGCATTCATGTAGTCAATGAATCGGAATCATTGAACTCATACTTAAAGTATGGTACGTCGGAATTAAAAAATAAACTTGAATTGTGGGTTATATGATCTTCATCTAACAATTATGATACATTGACTGCATGAGTGCATGTTTTCCTTGAAGGCATGATTTGAATCCATTTCATTGTGCGCGAATCATTTATGTTGATAGAAAGCCGTAACTGTTTCACCCCATGTCATCTATTGACATTGGTGTTGCCAATTTTGAAGAACCAATAATGTAAAATGATTTAATATAGTAGTATTACAACAATAAGAAACATACTCTGAATCAATAATTAGGTTCAACTTGCTTCAAGTCTGCAAAAGAGACTCGTCTGTTACATCAACACTTTGATTCAACTTATTCAAGGTTACAACATGATTTCCAAAGGGACTTTAGGTACATATGTATGACAAACAATGCATACATACATAATAAAATTATTGTAATGTGTGTCAATCACTATGATTTGGTATAATACTCACCAAAAATATATGCTTGCTTCAAAAGCATGTTTCACAGCGTTTCAGCTGACATTATGATATGAATCGATAATAGCATCTGCAAGGTATTCACATTTGGCCAGTGACAATCCTGCCAGGGAAATCCTTCCATCCTTTGTCATGTATATATGCCACTTATTTGTCATATTGTCACTCTGAGCAAACAGAAGATATAACAAAGAACAACAAAGTCAATAATGCAATACATTAAATACAAATCACATACTCATATCACGTCGATAGAGTCAAAGAAATAGGACTAAAGATAACATATAAAAGAGATAAGTCAGAGGGGGAGTCAAAAACCTGGCTCTTGTTCAAGCCCGTGAATGAGAACATGCCTATCTGCTTAAGTATGAATGACCAATCCTTTCCACTTTTGTCTTTTGAAGAAATACTATCATATAGTGCCTGTCTAACAGTTTTTATCCTTCCAGCCATCATTTCCATTTCTGCTTTCCATTCATCAAAGAGAGCTGGAGTCCCAACAATATTAGCAACAATCCTAGCCCCGTGAACAGGTGGATTAGAGTACATTGGTCGAGCAAGCCTTTTCAATTGGCTCTTTACCCTGAAATACATAGTAATCATCAAGTCGTTGAGTGTTGACCAAGACAAAACTTTTACTATAGCATACATTGCATTGGTCAAGTTGAATCAAAGATGTCTTCCTTCTTAAACAAAACAGCTGATTAAGTTGAACACATATTATAGTTGTTCATGTAGACGATAGGTGGGAGAGCTTTCAAAGAAGTTAATGTGTGAAAGTTCATTTCAACTCATTCAGGAAGTGATTATCGAAAAGACTCATAGCAATAGTACAAGATTATTTAAACTTTTCTATTCCTACAAAATGCCTATCGTAAAGTTTATTCCGTACAACTCTTGATTGATAAAATGAATTTTTCACCTATCAGGAAAAGGAATCAGAATTCAATATTTTCTTAGACAAGTGCATTGCATTTAAAAAAAAAATAATTAGAAAGCACAGCATTCGTAATTTACAACACCTTGTTGCAGATTCTGGTGAGGAGGAAATGACGTTGATAGCTCCAACCCTTTCAGCATAAAGACCGAGGTTTTTACTGTATGACTGAGCTACGAGAACCTCCATGCCACGTGACACAAACAATCTCACAGAAGCCGCATCTTCATCAAGGCTTCCACTAGCAAAACCCTGAAATTTTTATTGAGCAGTTTAGTATATCGTAAAATAAATTGGTTACTCTACAATATCTACCTGTTTCAAGTTGTATCCACATTATTTGTTGTAAGGTTAATTTGTCATGATTTCAAATATGTTAATTCTGTTTGAACATGCTGCCCAGAAACTAAATAAAATGATAGCTGATTTTTCGAAAGATTGTGTACCTGGTAAGCAACATCAAAAAATGGAAAGTGGTTCTTTAGTTGAATTACATCAGCTATTTTTTCCCACTGTTCTGGGGTTGGATCAATACCAGTAGGGTTATGTGCACATCCATGAAGTAGCACAAAAGTTCCTTCCGGAGCCGACTATAAAAATGTAAACAGTTACAATTAGATAGAGTTCCATTTTCTTTAGAATTGTATGAATATTCTAATTAAATGTGAATTCATGTTCTTCTGTTGGCCTTCACTACAAGATGAACTAAAACATTCTAATAAATCAGCATCTACTATCTAATGCAAAACAGAAAACAGTTGAGAAAAATATCATAGTCCATATAAAAAGTATGATTAATTTCACTTTCTAAATAATGGATCAGGATGTAACCTTTATATCTTCTATCATGCCCTCAAAATCCAAACCAACTGTCTTGGGGTCATAGTATCGGTACTCAGACCATGGTACTCGAGCATCGTTGAAAATATTCTTGTGATTACCTGCAAGAGAACAATGTTACCTACGATGTACAAATTCCCTCGAAACAAATATCATGACCAAGTTAAACCGAGAAAGGACTAAAATTCACACCCCACGTAGGATTTGATATCAAAACTTTTGCTCCAGGAAAATATCGTTCTATCAGAGCTGCACCTAGTCGCAGAGAACCAGTTCCTGAAAGACCTTGGACAGTGGCAACCTGGGTAAAAAAGAGAGAGAAAAATTGATTTATTTCTTGTTTGTTTTTATGATCTCACAACCAATAAATGTTGTATACTTCAAAAATATTATATTTTCTAAATCAACTACATACTCTTTGCTGTTTGATTGCTGGATTGTCTGCTCCGAGCAACAACTCTGCAGTTGCCTTATTAAATGCAGCCAAACCCTCAATGGGGAGATACTGCAATTCCAAGTGAAATCACAGTCAGTAATCTAAATCTCAACAATTTTATGCCACAAATAAATTGCATACGACCTAAAGAAAATTACCTCTTTGTTTTCCCCTCTCTCCAGCATAAGATTTTCTGCCTAAAAACAAGAATTTCATCAAAACCAATATTGACTCAACTGAAAAAATAGCCTCAGATTTCTGAACAAGAAGTAAAATAAGAAATCAATACATGGCAAGGGAAATGTGCAAACTGTAAAAAAACATAGCATCAAATACCTTTTTCACAACATTAAGCACATAAGGTTGTAGTTCTTCCGTTCTGTAGGCCCCAACTCCAAGATTGAGCTTGACATCGCTCGTGTCTGCTTTAAATGCTTCGGAAACTCCAAGAATTGGATCAGGAGGAGCCATTGGTATACCCTCAAACCGAGAAACATTAGTCGCAACAGCCATACAGATCCGACCAGATGACTGAATAAACAAAATCAACAGACAAAAGATCAGAACAGACACAATGAAATTGATCAGGGTAGTAGGACCACCTCCTAAATCCTAATTAATCAACTTCAATTGCAATTTTAAAACTATACTTTGATCCATTATGAACACAAAAATAAGAACAGAGTTAACAAGTTAACATCAGGAATTGAATTACAGTTCTAATTTCTTATTTTTGTCTTAACCCTCCGGTTTCCAGAGGAAACTGGTAATCTGATGTCCGGAGGTAATGTAAAGTCTGATCAATAATTGTTTCAGCCGGGCTTCAAACTCAATATTCTTAATCGATTCAATTATAACTAAAGCTCCTTAATTGCTTGATCCAACCACTTGGTTTTACAATTCTAATCTAAAGTAAGGTTGTATAAGTAACATTAGTAAATTAACAAAATAACAATTAAAAGTAGTTGATGAAGAACATCGGTAACTAATAAGTAACATGAACTCTGTGTTAGTAATAATATTTAAACACTTTGAATAGCAATTTTAAAATTGTTCTTCAATCCATTATGAACACAAAAATTGGAACATAATTAACAACAGCTGGTATCTATGCGCGCAACTGCAGAGAATAATCCCTCGAGCTGAAAATTACATTTTTAATCTAAAGTAAAGCTGAAAATGATAAATTTAAAAAAGTTAAATGAAGAACATTAGTAAGTAAGATATACACACCCTTAAATTGGAGAAGTTGTTGATTCCTTCATTGTTAAATCTCAAACCGTTGGTTCCAAGCTTAAGCTTTCCCTGTTGAAAACAAAAACATTGATTAATTGATTAAATCATAAATAGGTAAAGATTGATTGATTGATTCATACACAGAACCTTGATGTTGGTATCGAGGATCGAAAGTGAAGCAGAGTGTGAAGGTACAGAGGAGAGTAATGAAGATGATGCCATTTTTATTGTTGTGAAGAGGAAAAAACCAAAAGAACGCAACAGAAAGAAAGAGTTGCGAAAATGGTTTGATTTTGTATAATAAAGATTTAGATGAGATCACAGAGTGAAGAGTGAAAGTGATATCAAATGAAACTATGGGCTGACGACAAGTACAATGTCACTCATTTTATCAACAACGACAATGTTTTTGTTTTATCACTTTTAACAATAAAAATAATCAAAACATTTTTTAAGTTCATAAAACCAATCAATTGGGCTCAAGATGTTTGTTAATAAGTTCAAATTAAAGAATGAATCGTTCGAGATAACAAAGTTCAATTTTTAGATAAAATAATTTTTGGTCAAACTATAATTATTTCACGATCGAATTCATGATTACTCAAGGTTTATTTCGAGTTAACATAAAAAAAAAATGACGATCTCGTTTAATAATGTTATTTTCTTATAAAAACAATATATCCTGAGCAAATAAAAACAAGTTTTAGGATTGGATAATTTTTTTCAACAATATATTATTCTTAGTACTAATGTTCATAAGTAAGGAAAATAAATAATTAAGTCAATATCAATAAATATGAGAAAAATGTAAGATATTATTTTTAATAGTGAAGATTTTAGTTTTGGTCAGTTTTTGCTTACTTTTTCGACGAACTTTAGATTATTAGGACTCATTTTTCCTAAAAAGCAAAGGGTAACACCAACAAAAATCTTTAATGGTGAATGTGTTGGATCATGGGGAGAGACTATCTGAAGATCATTCACGTTGCGTTGGGAGCAATCATATAAATTAGAGAGATATTATATCTCCATCTAAAACATTAAGACATTAACTATATGTGTCATCTCACTATGTGATACTTTTAACTAACAATTACTACACTGCAACAATGAGGAGTGATATTAGAGTTGACGTTGTCGTAGATTGAAAGGACAGTGGTGGTCACTTACAAAGACTCTACGTTTAAGTTGGTAGGAGTTTTAAAAAGAGAACGATTTGTAGGGGAGGAAATGATTCGTCTAAAAGTTTTAGAGTCTAGCTAGTTTTATAGTATAAAAAAAGGGAAAGGAAAATAAAATAAAGCAAGGAAAAAAAAACTACTACTCGAGGGACGGATTGGACAGCTCAATTGGTCTGACCTAAAAAGTTAAGGATTTAAAGATCTGTGATTCAAGTCTTAACGAAGAGAGTAAAAACTAACATAACATTTAAGTTATTAACATTTATCATTAAAAAATAACAACTACTATTCGAGAAGCGAAATCCTTGCTTAGTGATTTCAATTCTCAATTGTTCGATTTAAATTTATGGTAGAGATTATTTAAAATTGATTTAGTAAATTTGTAATGTAATCAAAATTGATTACCAGATTAACTTTGTGTTTTGTGCTTTCTCTAATAAGAATTCAGATTCCTCGATGACTATTTGGTCCACCTTACATTTGTTTTTAAACATTTTTACCCGTAGATAGCTGTAAAAACTCACTTAATGGAAACATGTAACAAAGTAAGAAGTAAAACCACCCTTTCATAGAAACAAACAAAGAGCTATTTTTCCACATAAACCGAACCACTTTATTTGTCTAAAGTCCATATTTTCTTCTTTCTATACATATTGAACATAAAATAGAAAGTTGGTTAAGAAAAAAAAAACATAAACACAAAATCACGTAGTTTATTCTAAATGCCTCAAAAAAGTATTTTATTATATGCTTTTTCAATAAAAACCAAATCATGCCTTTTTACATCGTCTTATTTGAATTACATACATGTTTGAAATCACATTGACATTGATAAAATCACAGCATCGGCGACACCACAATATTATTAAAGCTCTAAAATATAGTTTTTGCAAAATCAAGGTGGTGCAATGTGATTTTGTCAAACTCAATCTAAACATGCGTTACTTTTTACACTACCAAACGTGTCTTTAAATACAGTATAACCAATTGGGATCTCTTTACTCCTTTTTAAATAGTTTAATAAGTTTATGTAAAAAAAGTTTAATAAGTCGATATATCTCAAGCAAAAGCCCTCATAAAAATAAATGTCTCAAGCAAAAGACTTTTCAACGTGAACATCTGTTTTTTTTTTTTTAATATGCAATGAGCAATTGGTATTTTTTTTTTCCTTTAAGTATGGTTTTTTTAGTGGACTTTGAAGCATAGTTGAGTCAAAACTGGCTTCTCAATATATTGAGAGGTTAGTTTTATTAAAAACTAGTGTATCACCCGTGCGTTCGCACGGGTTAACGTATCTTTTATCAAACAATATAATTTGAATTGGACATAATAAAAATAATGAAAACAAAATTCAAAATGATTTAACAACAAATACCGTAAAATAAGGTTAAAAAAACATGACATGCAACTTACAGAATAAGGTTTACAAACTACACTACACCATCACTATGAAATCAAGATATTGAAAATATTTCGACATAAAGTTTCGAAGCCTGGTAATAATTAATATTGAAAATTAAATCTTAGTTGATCGGTTGTATTCAATTCATTTAATATAATACATGCACTATTACAGACCAATATGCACCAAACGAAAAGAAAAAAAGACACATGAATTTTTTTTTGTGGTGTTCGGGGCTTGAACTTCGGACCTTACATATATTATGCATTGTCCTTACCAACTGAGCTAAATTCATGGGGACAAAAGACACTTGAATTGAAACACTTCATAATGATTTGAAATACTACAAATATTAAAAACATGACACACAATTTATAAATAAGAGTTACCACTTAAACTACACAATCTATACGGAATTAAGAAATATTGTCATCCTTTGCCAGTAAAATAAGGTAGGTAAATGATTTAAAGCCAAATTCAAGTTAAAAAAAAAAAAACAAATACTATTTAAATTGTTTTTATTATTTTCAATGGGAAAATATTTTAGATAAATTTCTAAGTGTAAGTATTTTGAAAATTAAGTGATATGAGTTATGAGTTTGAAATTATTTTATTAAACTCAATAAAAAATTAATTTTTAAAGTCAAGTTGCATTTATTTCAAGCTCTAAAGAGCTTTTATTGATGTAAAATAATTGATGCCCATGTGCAGCTGTAAAATGTTGAAGGCAAGCATCTTATATTTTTAAGCTTTTTTTCAAGCAAAAAAAAAAGATACAATAAAATAAAATATGAATTCAATAAAATATTCTTGAAAAATATTATGTGGGACATCCCTATAAAATCCATAGACTCTTCTCATAGGTTTAATATGTTATATGGGACACCCCTTATAAAAAATTTGAGTTGAATTTTATATTCAACTTTAATTCTAGACCATTCATTTGATAAAAACTTTAATAAACAATGAGATAGAATTTTCTTATAAGCTTATTTTTTAGTGGTATGTATAAGGTTTTTGATGTACATTTTTTCCTATTCTCACAGCCTAATTACAATATTTTTGAGGCCAATCAATTACAATATGATGACATGTGATTAATTAGTTAACGATAGAATCTCCATCAAGTGTACGCGGCAAGAAGACGTCGTAATCTTTTTATAGTTTAGATTAGATAGATTTATTATTTTGAATTTAAAATAATATCTTCAAGTTTATATTTATTTTGAAGTCGGAAAGACATCTAATCTAAAAAAAATATATTGTGGTTTGATTTAGATAGAATTAGAGTATAGTCATTTCTCGTGAAAATTAACCTAGTTTCGTGCCTTAGGAAAACAAAACTCATATTTAAAATTCCCATCAATTTTTTTCTTCTTCATTTCTTCCCACTTTTTTTTATCTATTTATAATTTCTTTTTCCTCAATTGAATGAACAAACTCACATACTGCGCCTTCATACGATGAGTAGTGCTAAATATTGATGTTAGTTGGAGTGAGAGTTGTTCAAGTGCTACTACTTTAGGTAACAATGTTTCTCTTGAATTTTTTTATAAGCAAAATTTATTCAATTCAACTCAACTCAAATTATACGAGATAATCAAATTCGTTGTCCTCATGAGCTTATCTAACTTGATAGAGACAATGCATAATATATATAAAGTTTGGGATTTGAATCCGACTACCACAAAAAAAAACGTTACTCAAATTCGTTACAAATCTAATTCATCGCCTATAAGCGTTTAGACATGTTAGATGAGAAACATACAAATAGAGTTTGTATCTCACTTTTCTACCTTCTGTTGGAACAAAATATGTTTAACATTGCCTCTTTGAGTTTTGATGATAACAAAATATTAAAAGTCCAATTGGATATGTTAATATTTGTTCAAGTGTGCAGAATCATAGACTTAAATTTATAAGTCTTAAAACAAGGTATTGGTCCTGGTAGAATAATTGAGAACAAAAGAATTTTCAAGAGAAACTTTGTTGCAAGTCTGGGTCTGAGGACATAAGAGTCTGAAGACCATCAGAAACTGACTGTAGTCCGAAGTCACCAGAGTCTGAAGACTATTAGAGTTTGAAATGAAGAACCTGAAGTTAGTTAAATGAATATTTGATGACACAAGAGTGAAGAATGAATAGAAGACTGGAGCAACGGCTATTTCAGAGGAATTAGAAGGCATTAGATGCTTATACACAGAGAATGGACAGTGGAAGAACAATTGTACAGCCATTACTCCACTACTCCAACATTTCATGCGCATATTACAAACTACAGTTATGTCTCTGCTGGTTAATTCTCCATACAAGGAATAATTTTCAAATTACTCCCTCATAGAACATTAACCAAATTAAGTAAAAGATCATTGGTGATTGATCAAACTTTTGTAACGACTTTTTGATGTGATGACACCCCTACAACGTCTCTTTCATACCTCTATATAAAGAAATGAAGATTTGAAGATTAGTATAGACTCTATAACATAAAAATTGTGCCAAAACTGTTGAAATTGTTGTGCATCAAACACTTAGAATTTCTTAACAACTTTCATATCTTAGAAATTCTAAAGTCTTAAGAGTATGATTTGTTTTGTACTGTGAACACCACTGATTGTATATCAAGTGTTCAAACCAAACATATTTCTTTGTAATTTGTTTGTTTAGAAGTCTCTTGCTTTTGTGCTTGAGCATTGGAAATCTTTTGCTTGTGTGCTTGGGTATCTGAAGTCTCATGCTTGTGTGCTTGAACATTTGTAATCAGATTGGATAATAGTGAAAATCTCATTGAAAGTGCAAGGGGAAGTGGACTACTTCCGGATTGTAGAATGAACAAGGGTAATTGCTTTGTATATTTCTCTTCTCTATATATATCTTTACTTTATCCGCTGCATTAGACTCTGAATATTGATCCATACTCTGCACTCTATCAGACTTTGAACTCTGAACTTAGTTTAAAAAGAAGAAAAAACTAACACAATTCAACCTCCCTTCTTATGTTTTTCTCACCTTCACCTTCTCCATAAATGAATCAATTCTATTGATGCAACTCATCATTCCATCAACACTACAAGTCTCCTCCCCCATCACCCCCTTGAATATTACAAACATTTCTAGATAACCACATCACCTATACCACAACAAGTATTAAATATCGAACCCTACTCGATTTTTTGCCTGTTATATAGACTCCAAAGTTGAAAAAATGTGAAACAGGGACATAATGAGTGACACTTTCAACATCCACCTAAAATAGAATTAGGGACCAAACCTTATAAGAAAAAGAGCAGTAGAAGAACAAAATGCTCCATTTATTAAGTTGCCCAGTTAGAGGTATTGATGTGTCACATTGAATGACGTCGTCATTGATCGCTTGTCCACGTTGACGTCACGTCATAGGGAGCATTTTGATAGTAAAAAGGCACGACGAACAAATTTGAAATCCTACGGTTATATCTTTCCCATATTTTTCTTTCTTAAATCAACAAATTCTTAAATCCCAAATCCAAAAACTTCACCACCCAAATTTTCGGTCGTGTTTTTGTGTCACACAATTGTGCTTTTGATGAACCTTCTTGTTGCACTGTGCACCATCTACTGTTATGTCCTTTCCATCCACAATTAGAGCATGTTATAAGAGATATTTAGGTTATAGCCACTCAATGAGACTTAACTTTCATCATTTCTTTGTTTTTGTTGCCTGTCATGAACTTCCTCAGATTTATGAATTAAGGATTAGAAATTCAGATTTTATGTGTTTATAGGCTTAATTTTTCAATGAGATGACCATTTATAGTGAGAAATGAGAGGGTGAGACAGGTGAGGTTTAACATGGGAAAGCTACTTTTTTCCCACCATGGGAAAGTTAGTTTTTGACCATTAGATCAAACCAAGAACACATCCTTATCATACTCCCTCATCACTAGATTTTGTAATTTTATTATTTTAAAAACAAAAAATATATTTCGAAATTAAAATAAACATTTAAAAATAAAAAATAAATTTAAAAATATGGAAAAAAAATTTCCAAAATTTTAAAAAATATAAATAAAATAAACTTGTTTTCAAAAAATTTAATTATGATTTTCGAAGATTAAATTTTTGTAATTTTCCAAAATTAATTTCCATATTTTTTTAGAATTTTTTTATTTCGAAAAAAATGTAAAAATTTATGAAAATATCATTTTTGTATCAATCAGCCTTTTATTTTAAATTTATTTTTTATTTTTAAATGTTTATTTTAATTTCGAAATATATTTTTTGTTTTTAAAATAATAAAATTATAAAAATCTAGTGATGAGGGAGTATGATAAGGATGTGTTCTTGGTTTGATCTAATGGTCAAAAATTAACTTTCCCATGGTGGGAAAAAAGTAGTTTTCTCATACTAAACCTCACCGGTGAGACAATGATCCTTGGATTAAATGAAATGGTTGTAATTAAATTCTCACTTTACTAACCCATGTGACCCACCTTTTCTCAACTTAACAAACATGACATGCGCCTTCTTTTTCCACTCAAAGCACTAAAGTATTTCCAGTACCTCTTCTTCACTCTATTACTAACAATCAAATTTTCTCTCTTCCCACTAAAATTTTGTTTTCTCCTTTCAATGGACAAAAACTCTAGCTTGAATTGCAGGAAAACTCTCTGCTAGGATCCAATCAATTATTGGTAATTTCACATTTCTATTATTCAAAATGTGATTTAGATTGTTTCAAAAGAGTTGCAAAATATTACTTTCAAACTGGATTTGTTTAATTTATAAAAAGATAAACGTGGTTGTTAGATCACTCATACACTCTGATTTATTCAAACTGTGACTTATATTATTCATATATACTCTATTCCGTAGAAACCAACATGGTAATTTGTTTGAAATTGGAGTATATATGTCAATATACACATTCCTGTTTGTTAGAAAAAGGTTGGACAAACTTTTTATGTCATTTTATTTGAAATTGGAGTATACATGTTGTTTATGTCATTTTATTCATATGTTTTACTTTATAGGAAAATGACTTCGTGCCGAACTGTGATGAAGAATTGAAACCTAAGGTTGGACAAATATTTGATACATTAAAAGAAGGTAAACAAATTTACCAAAATTATGCACATAGTGTCGTGTTTAATGTGCGTTCATCATCGAAAACTATATATAAAAACGGTGTGAAACGTTTGAAATACTTTGTTTGCTCGAAAGAAGGTTATTTACCATATAAGAAAAAAGATGAAGCACAGAGTGCAGTTGTTGTCAAATCTAAAAGAAATAGTCTTACAAGAGAAAGATGTAATGCAAATGCCGTTTTTAAATGGGTCGAAGGAGGTAAGTATGAGCTAGCTCGACTTGATGAAAGTCATACACATGCACTTGCTTCACCCACAAAGAGGTCATTTCTAAGGTCAACAAGAAAGGTGAATCCAATTCACAAGAGCTTATTACATGCATATAGTAGAGAAAATATTGGGCCTTCAAAAACATTCCACTTAATGAAAGAACAATCTAGGGATTATGAAAATGTTGGATGCAAGCAAAAGGATCTTCATAATTATTCGGGAGATTTACAGACTTTGCTTAAAGATTCTGATGCAAATGTTTTTATTGATAACTTTAGAAGGAATCAAGAACTTAATCCATCATTTTTTTATGCACATGAGGTAGATGAAGAGGACTGACTAAGGCATGTTTTTTAGGCAGATAGTATTTATAGGAAATATTATTCATTGTTCAGGGATGTGATTTCATTCGATACTACATATCAAACAAATAAATATTCTATGATTTTTGCACCTTTCACTGATGTAAACCACCATAGACAATCTATTACTTCCCGAGCAGGATTTTTGGCAAATGAGAAAATTGATTCATTTACATGGTTGTTTGAAAAGTTTTTGGTGTCAACTCTTATAATAACTGATCAAGATCATGTAATGAAAGTGGCTGTGAAAAAGACTTTTGCTACTTCTTTTCATAGATTGTGCATGTGGCATATAATGAAAAAAGTTTTCGAAAAAATAGGTGCTTCCTTGAATGATGATGAAGAATTCAACCAATATGTTTTAAATCGTGTGTTTGGGGATCAGAGACACCACATGAGTTTGAAAAAAAACACGGGAGTTTATCATGTTCAAGTTTTGAGTTAGAAGAGAATGAGTGGCTAACATATATGTTTGAAATTCGAAGCATGTGGATTCCAACATACTTTAAAGACGTTTTTTTTCGCTGGGATAATGAGAACAACATCAAGATTAGAAAGTGATAATTCATTTTATGGAAATTTCTTGAATCCTAATGTCAACTTAGTTGAATTTTGGAAGAGGTTTGATTCGACAATCGAAGCACACCGACATAAGGAGTTACTTGTCGATAACAGTTCAATTCATTCCATACACCAAAACTAATGTAGGATCGTGGCATAGAGAGGCATGCAAGAGATGTACATGTATACTCGCGAGAACTTTTATATATTTAAAAAGGAATTATGATTGTCTTGTGTTGATTGTGGAATTGAAAATAAGAAAGAGGAAGATGGATGATAAGTGTCAGGAAGTAGTGTTTTAAATGTTTATTTACGACACATTTGTTACTTGTTTTACAAGCTATCTAGGGAAAAGCCGAGAGAAAAGGGAATTTTGACCTATTACGCTTTAATCATCTTACTATACCCATTTGTGCAGGAATCGAGTGCCAAAACATCAAGCAAGAGTCAAAAACAACAAAAAGGTGAAAAAGTCATCTCGCCGTGGCGAGCCAAATGGTGAGCAACTCTAGGGAGCTCCAGGGTCCTTCGCCACAAGGATGGCCAGGGCAAATTATTTCGCCTGGCGAAGAAATGGTGAGAGGAAAGGTGAGCAACTCCAGGGAATACCAGGGTCCTTCGCCACAAGGATGGCCAGGGCGAACTATTTTGCCTGGCGAAGCAATGGCGAGCTGAAAGGCGAGCAGTTCCAGGGAGTTAGAAAAACAGGGCAAGAACAATTCGCCATGGCGAGAAATATTCTCGCCTGGTGAAATAAGGCGATTTCATCTGATCCTGGTGACGTGGCAGAAACCCATTGGCAAAGAAAGCTAAGTTCGCCATGGCGAGCCAGAGTCCGCCTGGCGAAAGTATATTTTTTCAGCACAAGTTTAAAAGCTCACTTCTCTCAATTGAGACATATCTTGTAACATATTTAGAGAGAGAAGAGGGCGAAAATACACTGTGTATACTGGGCAATAGTGATTGAGTGTGGATTCATCAAGATTCTTGGAGAAATCAAGTCCTTGCATGGATTCTCAACTTTCATTCCACTTTTGTAATGTTCTCATGACAATGATGAACTAAATCTCCTTAGCTGGGATTAGAGGCACTTGATTGAGCTTAGAATGTAATCTTTTAATCTTGTAATATATGATTCTAGCAATTTACATGATATTGAAGTTATTCTTGCAATTCATTTTTATCTTTGATTTAATTGTTATTGAAAAGTACTTTTGAATCTAGGTTTAGGATAATTTATCTATCAAAACAATAATTCTAGACATAGGATTGATGTTTTGATATTCACACAAGGTATCGGTACATAAAGCTTTCGGATCGTTGAATAGATTGAGAAATCGTCGATTAACGATCCGATCGACAATTGGATTGTTTAATAGTCTGGGAAATCAACTATTGAACAATACAAATGATCTCACATGATTATTTGGACATGAATAATCTTGTTGAGCGATACGTGATAATATGGGTAAAACGCTAGAATTCATATATGTGATTATTAGGTTATGTTTGACGCATAATCAAGGAACTCTAATTCCAACGTTTTTACGCCTTATTACTCTCAACTTTCACTTTTATACTTGGTTACTAAAACAAACAACATATTATCTTTTAACTTAGAATGATATTTGGTGTCGAATGGTCCGCGATATCGCACTAGTCCCTGAGGAGACGATATAAATACTTACAATTGTTTGATGCAAAAATATTACATCAATGGAATGGAAATATTTCATGTGCATGATAATAGTAAGGTCAGCCGTAATCTTCGAGAAGTAGTATATAATTTGTCTAATCACAAAAAAAAAAAAACAAAAAACTCAAAGTAAGTAAATTGAATGAAATACCAAGTACATCTTGAATAGGTGGACTAAGTTTGCAAATAGAAAACTTGTATTTGACATAGGTGATAATGTCTTGGAAAACAGCTCCAAATGTGCGGGATAAGTTATCCAGGTGTGTGGAGAAGGTTGGGCAAGATAAAGAAAAGTTGCTGATTGTGTTAAATGGGGCTGCTAGAATGAAAGAAAAAAAAATAGTTGGATGAGTTTGTAATCTGAATTGTTTATTGTGTTTGTAATATGAATTGCTTATTTAACAAAATCATAGAAAGATCCCCGAATCGAACACAATCTAATGGCTCCAAATTGAACAACATCAAAACTCAAACACGAAAGAAGTATTCACGTTATCCATACCAATCAAAAAAATCTAAAAAAAATGAGAAACTCCATTACTCACTTTCCTAATAAAAAATATAAAACCATCGTTAAAATCACCACACTCATTACCATCAACGTATCGACCTCATAAGAATCATCTCTCTCTGTCTCATGAGTTTATACAATTATCAAATCTTTTTTTATTTATTTCTTTCTTAGTTACGTTTTCACCAGGATTTACCAGCGGTGGAGGATCCTCCAATTTCAATGGCGGATCAACTAGTTTCTCTGATAGATCTATCACGCTTTCATCCAACATGAACAATAACAACATCTATAACCATACTTTTTCAACCATAGCACAAAATCATCACCACCCTTACTATCAAACCCAACAAGAACAACAAATTCCATAAATTTTCATCAGCTCTTCTTCCCAAATCACACAAAGTCAAACATCAAACCTCATCGGAAAACGTATCTACATTGAATTTCAATCTCAATTGGTGAACTTGTGAAAAAGAAGGGCTTATGAATTCAAGTGGCAAACTTGTGAAATCCATTGGAGAAAGTGGTGACATAGGAGAACTATGTTGGAAATACCTAGGTTTGATAGAACAAATTAATAGGTTGGAAAAGATTGTGTTGTTATTGTTTTTGGTGTTGTTGATGTAATTGTAATTGCGAAGGTTAAGGTTGTTGTTGTTGTAGTGGATGTTTTGGTTTTGAGATTGAAATTCAGCGAATGTACATTTTATGATGAGGTTTGATGTTTGGCTTTGTGTGACTTGAGAAGAATGGTTGATGAAAATTGACGAAATTTGTTGTTCTTATTCGGTTTGATAGTAAGGGTGGTGAAGATTTTGTGTTATGGTTGAAAAATTATGGTTATAGATGTTGTTGTTCATGCTGGATGGAAGTGTGATTGATCTATCAGAGAAACTAGTTTATCCGCTATAAAAATTGGAGGATCCTCCACAACCGGTGAATCCTGGTGAAAACATGACTACAGAAAAAAGAAAAAAAAAAACTAAAAGGTTTGGTGATTGCATAAATTCATGAGAGACAGAGAGATGATTCTGATGAGGTCGATACGTTGATGGTAATGAGTGTGGTGAATTTATCACATGTTTTTAATTTTTATTAGGAAAGTGAGTAAAAGAGTTTACAATTTTTTGGATTTTTTTGAATGGTATGGATAACATGAATATTTCTTTCGTATTTGAGTTTTGATGTTCAATTTGAAGCCGTTAGATTGTGTTCGATTCATGGATCTTTCTCATTCGTGTTTGACATATTTTGTGTTGTGTTTGTAATCAGAATTGCTTATTGTGTTTCTAATTTGGATAAAGCAATTCATATTACAAATACAAAGCAATCCAGACACACTTCTAATTTCCAACTCCTTTAACACCTCCTCAACTTTCTCACCAATAGTTTCACCCTGTGATTTGGCATTAGCTCTCCTTCTTCTCCTAGGAGCAGAAAGGGGAGGAAGTGCATCATTAGGCACAATAGCTGCTGGTTGTGTTTGATGATGACTAGGATCAATTTGATTCTCCATCATTAAAAAAGTTATAAAAATTCAAGTGTTTTAGATTTGGTATTAGTTATAATTGTCTAAATATTTAACTCTTAAAACACACATAGTCATATAGTAGGAAAAATACACAAGTGCATGAACATACACTTATACACATGGTACATACATTTCACATACACATACTTGCAGATCAAACACATAAAACAAACAAACATATCCAAACTTTATAATTTTTACATGCATATGAGAGCAAATTCAAAACTGATGAAATAAAAACATATAATAAACATATCCAATTTTTAAAATTTTTACACATGCATATCATACACTTATAGTAGATAAATAAATCAAAGCAAATTCAAAACTGATAAAATAAAAGCATATAATAAACATATCCAAATTTTAAAATTTTTACACATGCATATCATACACTTATAGTAGATAAATAAATCAAATCAAATTCAAAACTGATAAAATAAAAGCATATATTATATGAGTAGTGATATTTTGATAACCATTTTGGTACAACCTTTGAGACAATTTTGTTGTTCTCTCTTCTTATTGGTCAAAAACAATAGAGAGAGAAAAAGGAAGAGAGAGAATAAAAACATAATGTGAGTATGAGAGAGAAAGTTGTACAAAAATTATACCGAATTGATTGTACAAATATCATTTCTCTATATTATATAGGGAGATCAAACATTATCATGAGTTATAAAAAAATTCAATATAGTACTAAGTACTATGTAAATGTTTGTAATGTAAAGAAAATAAATGTGAAACTTTTTAATCTTTATAGAACAAGGTACTATGTAAATCTTTGTAATAATGTAAAAAAAGAGAGTGTGAAACTTTTTAAAATAAACATAACGTAGAATTCTAATAGTAGTAAACATAATTCAAATAAACATACAATCTTCATAGGGTAAACTAAACCATATTGAAGGCTTAATGAACATGAAGGCTTATGGAACCTAATGAATACGTGATCAAGTGTCCAAAGGTTACAAGTAATGAAGGCCTAATAAACAGAACACAAATAAACGTACCAAACAAGAGCTAGATCCAATCTACATATAATTTCTTAAAGGCTTAAATATGCATTTCATCCTTGCAATTATAGATCATTTGATTTTTCATCCATAAACTTACTAATCCTTCTATTTTGCCTCTGCAAATATTAATCATTTGAATTTTCGTCTTAATTAAAAAAATTTGCTTAGGTGGATGGCAAAGACCATTTTACCCATATCTTCTTCCCTCATTCTCCTTCTCTTCTTCTCTCCCTCCCTCTCCCTATCCTTCTGTTTCACCACCAGCACCCACCCACCCACTCCCTCTCCTTCAACAAGGACTTGAAGCTTTTAAACATTAACAAAGATGCTACCATTATCATTTAATTAGTTTGTGCTTGTTTTTGTGCTTTTCGTCAAAATCAAAGTGTGTGGCTTATGTTCATCACTTGAACAAAACTGTTTTTACTCTCTGCTGTTCATTATCTTCAAAGTCCCTGCAAATAGAACAACCACAAACTCAATTTTCACAAATCTCAATTTTTTGTGGCTTCATCAAGAACAACTACAAACTAAAACAAAATTGTCCTCTGTCACAAGAACAATCACCAAAACAGAAGCTTTCTCTCAAATACAAACTCAAATATTCTTTGTTTTTCATGTTGTTTCTCTCACCACCGCGTGAAACCGAGAATCGTTCGAAGCTAATCGGAATCGCAATCACAGCCACAATCACAACATCGACGATGCAAACGTGAAGCACCCATCAACGGCGGAGAAGAAACAAAAACCGCACCACGACGGAGAATAACCCATCAACGGCGACGGTGATAGCAGATTAGCAGTACCTTTAATGTGTTGATATAGTATCTTCTTCATCATTTTTTCCTAAATCAAAAACCCCAAAATAATCAAATCGGAAATGGAAGGTGAGCGTGAAAGTCGCCGGCGATGTTGCCTTCACCAGCACCGGTGCAAAATTGAGGAATTTCGCCGGCGATATTACCTTCACCGGCGCTGGTGCAAAATTGAGGAATTTGTGGATTTGTGGAAGCAACAAATTCAAACCAAGCACACCGTAAATCTCACCGTTGGATGATGATGGATCGAGTTTGAGGATTCATGAGGTGGTTGATGCAGTGGGTACTGCGGCGGTGGTTGTGGTACGTCGCAGAGGTGGAAAATGAAGGAAAAATAAGAAGAAGGAAAAGAACGAGGGAAGAAGAGAAGGAGATTGAGGAAAGAAGGCAGGGATAATTTTGACATTTCAAGTTTTTCTTTGTTCATTAAGGGCAAAATGGTCTATTCAGGTGTTATTTGTTGACTCATAATAGCCTTTTACTAATCAGCTTGTGCCACGTCACTTTTATGTGACTAATGACATGCCACGTCAGTAATCAAACGAGATTATGACGAAAATTCAAATGATTAATATTTGCAGGGGTAAAATGGGAGGATTAGTAAGCTCAAGGATGAAAAATCAAATATCAAATGACCTATAATTGTAGGGATGAAATGCATATTTAAGCATTTCTTAAATTACATAGATATAAACACACCATACATGCAAACAACTTCATACATTTTAATTAAAAAAATACAAATCACCACAAAACTTACAAGTGTCCAAAGGTTCCCCAACCAAAGCTACTCCAGCCAAAGTTTCTCAAGTTACAGCCTCCATCTTTTCAAACCACGTACAAACACAAAAAAAAAAAAAAAAAAAGGGGAAAAAAAGTCAGCAGTAAAACACATTATATTATAAAGATTTAAAGTAAAAAACTAAAAACAAAACCCTAACCTTCGGTGGGTGTTGAATAAAAAGATTGTTGATATTAGTACATAACACATAGTTATAACAAGGATTAAATGAGATGAAACACATTTATAACATCAAAATCCATGAAACAGAGAATAAAAATTCGGGAAATTAAATCTCACACGATGACGAAAAGGGAAACGAATTTCTGAAACCCAATGATGAAGTAACACGAACCAAAGTTTAAGCAACATAAAAGTGTGAAGAATCGAGTTTATGTGAGAAAAAGGAATCGAAAGAGGACCATGGTTTTTGGATCGAACAGGCTGCAGAAGAAAATAAGGGATTTTTTTTTTTAATCAAAAATCAAGTTTTTTAGGGTTTGGTGTTTGGATCTTCTTCTCAGATCTGAAGCATAAGAGAACAAGAGAGAAACACTATCTGAACTGAAACGACGCTAGGGTTTCTCTAAGTGGTTTTTATTGTTTTGTGGAGTTGAGTATGGGCTATTGTTATGGGCCTTCTTAACTTGGATACAAGTAGCCCAATACTAGTTTAGCAACGGTTCGAGTCGGTATTTGCTGATTCGTTTTTCACCAATTGCATCCATACAAGGGTTACCCGAGTGATCCGGTTTTTCCGCTTTAATCGACCGTGGGTTAACAAGCCTTCAGGTTGGTCGGATTGGGCCAGTTTACACATTTCTGTCCAGCCTTAATTAATTACATGTTAGTGTAGTAAAGGATCCAAATGCCCAAAAGTGACGAGATATTTATTTTTAGGGATAAAAAACCTAAAATTAAATAATGTTGGGGACAAAGACAAAAATAACCCCTAAAAATTAAAATGAAAATAAATTACAAAAACATATTAAAAAAATTAAATAATTTTCGTCAAAAATAAATAATGAGAGTGAAGCCTCTAAAATAAAAATAAAAATAAAATTAACGAGAGCTATAAAACCAGGTCGAGTAAGCCATTAGGGTTTGGTATCCGCCGTTGTTGGTTCAGCATTTCATCTCCAGACGCAGCCGAAGAAGAAGGAAGAAGAAGAAGCAGCTGCAAAAATGGTAAATCAAATCGAAACTCCTCAACATCAAATTGCTCTAATCCTCACTCAATATTCTTCAATTTCCGATTCAATTTCTCTGATTTAGGGTTTTTGATTAATCTAATTGCAGCCTTCACACAAGACATTCGTCATCAAGAAGAAGCTCGCGAAGAAGATGAGGCAGAACAGACCCATCCCTTATTGGATCCGTATGAGAACCGACAACACCATCAGGTTAATTTCTTTCTATCTCAACCACAACAACGTTGTACTGTTAATCGTGTTAAATCATGTTTGGTTTCTTATGTATGTTATTTCATTTGATTTTAGGTACAATGCTAAGCGTCGTCACTGGCGTCGTACCAAGCTTGGATTCTGAGGTTTTTTAGTTTATGGGTTTAGTTTTTGTTATGAAAAAGACAGTGGCTTTTGTTGTTTGAGTTTTTAATGTTTTGATTATTGTCTATTGAGACTGAGATCACTGTTGTTTTTTAAGGATGTAATTGTGGCTTTTAAAACCACATTTTGTTTCATTTAGTGGTGTTGATTATACATTGATTTTTCGTCTAGTGATTTTGATGTTGTTAGATAGAATGAATGATTTTTAATCTGTTTGTTTATCTGTTTATGCTGCTGTTGTGATGCTTAGATGTGAAATTATGTCCCACATTTGAGCTGATTTTGGTGAAAGTTGTTTGTATAATAGCCCTGTCTAGGTAAACAACTTGTTTTGCTGCTTATAGCATAAGCGCTTGTGAATAAGCTATTTCAATAACACAAGCTAAAATAAAGTCATATTTTTTTTTTGGTATAATCTAAAGCTTCTTTTATAAGCTATCGTTGCTGAAAACTTTGTTATCATAGCCCTGTTTAGGAAGACAAATTATTAGTTTGAGTACTCACGAATAAGCTATTTCTATAAAGATAAAGTAAGATAAAGTGAAAATGTTTTCGTATAATCTATAAGCTGTTTTTCATGGTTTTTGATAGAACACTATGGTGTCGATTGATTTATGTATCCGACCCCACCCAGTGGGCGGGTTCAAGCTTGGTTGTTGTATAAGCTGTTTTAATAAGCTATAAGCTATTCTGGAGATTTTATAGGAAATAAGATGTATTCAGCTGTTTTTATAAAAGTCTTCCAACAGTCACAAGTGCTTATGCTAGTAGATAAGCTCAAATAAGCTAATCCAAGCAGCCTCTATGTTTGTATGTATTTCCTCATGGAAGAAATTGTGCTTTAGGTGGTTCAGTTAAGCCCGCGTTCTTCCACTGCCCTTGCGCCTGGGTACTTGGTTTATCGTGTGTTTCTTTTCGGAGGAATTCTTCCCTCCTCTTAACACAAACAATAATTACCGTTAAAATGTTATATATGTTTTGGTACAATTTTGTTGTTTGAAAATTAGAAATGTGTATTTTGCCTGGGTTCACCCTGTTGAATAATCCTAGACTGCACTTCTTGGCAAGATACTCCATTGGAAATGAAATTCAAGAGTATTTTTCTTGACATAATTTTTCTTTGATAAACTATACTATATTAGAGTCCTACTCTAGGCAAGATACAAACAGCTTTGGAGAAATGTTGCTCTTACGAATCAAGTTTCCAAAAGTTCATTTTACACAAACACTGATATTCCAAATATTATAATTAATTTAGAATATAACAAATATTCCTATTCTATTCTGTCTTTGTCTTTTTAAACATTTTTTTCAGTAAACAATTTTGTATGGTCTCATGTCACCTCGATAGATCTGTAGTCCATAAACAATTTGTATGGTCTCATGTCACCTAGTTAAGATTTTGTATGGTCTCCAAATATTCTTTTTACGACTTATGTGGAGGGAAGTAGTTTTTTGAGCACATAACTTGCATTGCAGCTTGATTTTCTCACACCATTGAATCGCATGCTTTGAAATCAACATATGAGAACTTCTTTTCCTTCATTGTTCAGAGAATACCTTTTTACATGTTTGCTAGGAAGTCCAGAAATTTTAGTTTTGTAGTATTACATTTTTACTGGTTGATTGCATGATTTGACATTTAACATGGTGTCTTTCTCCATGAGCACACTTGCAATGTATTAAAGCTAAATATTGTAAATTATTATTGATAACCAACAGCATAAGGCAGAACTTCTGAGAACTCAAGACCATTGATCATACTCATAGTCTTACTCAGTTGTGGCCTCGAAACGTCGTTGTTTCCTTGTCCTTCTTTTGTTTGTTCTCGGGAATGATCTTTGGAATCACTTTTAACACGTGATAATGTGGTTTTAATTTCTTCTTCAAGCTTGTTATCATTATTTATAAATTTATCATTGTTGGTAAAGTAACATTAATGCAAGTCCCACTCTTTCATCACCTTAAATTCAAAAAGATCAACTAACACCCCTATTAGCCGGACTTGAAATAGCAATTTACCATCAACGAAGTGATGGTCATTTCACCTATAGGAAGATGAAAACTGCTCATCTCTGTGTGGCGCCTCTCTGAGAATGTAGTCAAGAGGTCATGGTCTACCTGACCATAATTTGTCTTTAACAACGGGTAAAGATCATATGCCTCCGCTACATTCGAGAACCAATCCACATCTTCTGCAGCCTTTTGCACATTTATTATTCTCTTAGCATTGTTGATTATCTTGAGGGTTTTTTCACGCTCCTGAGAAAAAATCACGACAAGCATTCACAAATATTATTTATAGAAAAATTCACTTGTATTCGGCTAATTAATAATGACATTCACATATATTTTCCAAAACGCATACACTTAGGTGAAGAATACTATTTCACTTGAATATTTTCCACTAATTTCTGGATTAGGCAGTGTTAGTAATCAAGATAGTAAAAAATGAACATACTGAGTGAGTTTCAATTCTAAAAAATCTAAATTACTGGTCACTAAGCAGCCTGAAGACTAAAAGTTAGTTTGAAGGTGAGAAACACACAGGGGGTTGAATTGTGTTGGCTTTTTCTTCTTTTTCTCCTAAGCTGAAAACACTGATCAGAAGCAGATAGAGCTCTACTTCTGAAGTGATGTTCAGAACTAGATGCAGCGGATAAAACAGAGAGAGAGAGAGAGAGAAGAAAGACACAAAACAATTATACAAGTTCCTTCCACAAACCGGAAGTCAGTCATGTCCCTTCCACAAACCGGAAGTCGGTCATGTCCCCCTTGCATTTCCAAGGAGAGTTCACTATGTAATATTTGATTACAATTGCTCACTGCTAAAAACTAGCAAGAGACTTCAAATTGCTCAAGCACAACTGCAAGAGACTTCCTATGCTCCTGAACACAATCAAAAGACTTCTAATGCTCAAGCACAACTGCAAGAGACTTCTTAATTCAAACACAATTACAAAGAAAAATGTTTGAGGTTGAACACTTGATATACAATCAGTGGTGTTCACAATACAAATCAGATACATACTCTTAAGACTTTAGAATTTCTAAGATATGAACTTTGATAAGAAATTCTAAATGAACTTTTGAGTGCAGAACAATTTTAGCAGAGTTTTGGCACTTGTAATTCTTGGTATTGTTCTCTCTTAAAACTCTAAGTCTTCACTCCTTTATATAGAGGTGTGAAAGAGACGTTGTGAATTAGTAGCACATCAAAAAAGAGTCGTTTGAAGCTTTGATCAATCACCAATGATCTTTTGCCTGATATGGTTATTGTCCTATGAATGATCAATTTCAAATGCATTCCCATTGTGAAGTAACATCGTTGCAGACAGAGCTGTTTTTCTTGTCTTGTAGCAGAGACAAAGAACAGAGTAGTGGAGGCAGTGGTTGTACAATTCGTACAATCGTACTTTGTCAACGTTCTTTGAAGAACAAGCATCCAATGCCTTCAAATCCTTTCAAATTAGCCGTTGCTTCACTTTTTCAGTCTTCAACAATGCTTAGACGAGATTGAATCCATTGAACAACTTTGGAAGCTTTAAGTTGCATCTCCCGATGAACTGCAGCTTCTGGTGATTTTCAGCTTCTAATGACTTGCTTCTGATGACGTCACCACTTCAGGAGCACTTTGTCTTCAGGAGCGCTTTGTCTTCAGGAGCAATTTTCTTCAAACGCTTTAAGCTTCCCTTTTTGTTGATTCCTTTGCTCTTTATTGTTCTTCCAAAACCTTTTTAAGATGTCAAATTTTGTCTATAGTCCTGTACACTTGAACAAACATTAGCATATCCAATTGACAATTTTTAATACCTTGTTATCATCAAAACTCTCAAGGGTTAATGTTAAACACATTTTGATCCAACAATCTAGTCATCCACTTACTGTATCTTTTATCCTTTCCATTTCCTCATCTCTTTCTTTGTTGTTCTAGAGGACGAAAACCTCTTGAAAATCTTCCAGGAGGAGGATTGTTATCTCTGAAACTGAGTCTTTACCAGAATCCATTGACAAGGTAAAGTAACTTCCTGACCTTAATCCATTGACAAGGTAAAGTAACTTCCTCGACTGTTGAAGAAGATCTCAAGCAGATTGAAGTAACACTCCAAGGGGAGATTCCAACAAATGTGGAAGAATTTAGGGCCTTCAGGACCACAATGTATCAGCTAGGATCTTATAATTTGGCGACTTCTTCACGACAAGAACTTTTTAAGGAACTTGCACTCCAAATAGGTGATCTTTCATGGGGTTACTTGGGTTTTAAGGACCAACACGATCGAGTCTCGTGGTCTTGATCAGATGCAGACATTGCATGTGAGCAAGTTGGCCATTACGCTGATCTTGATGTGAAGAAGAAATTCTTCCTTCAGTGGCAAAAGGAAGTTGATGAGATGGGAGGACGATTTTCTTACAGGAGCAACAAATGAAAATCAGGGAAGAGTTACAACAACTAGCTCCAGAAACTATGCGGTTAGCCGAAAGCTTGAGGTCGACCAACAACGAAGGAGTAGTTTGTATATAGACTCACACCTATGTATGCCACCTAAAAATATTTCAATGTTGCATTATATTTCCTGTCATGTCAGCACCATATAGTTTCACAAATATAGAAAGTGACATATGTTGTCCCTGTGAGCATAGCTCAGTTGGTAGGACATTGAATTATATATGCAAGGGAGGCATGCCTTAGAGGTCGACCATATAGAAAGTGACATATCCTGTGTTACAACAACTAGCTCCAGAAACTATGCGGTTAGCCGAAAGCTTGAGGTCGACCAACAACGAAGGAGTAGTTTGTATATAGACTCACACCTATGTATGCCACCTAAAAATATTTCAATGTTGCATTATATTTCCTGTCATGTCAGCACCATATAGTTTCACAAATATAGAAAGTGACATATGTTGTCCCTGTGAGCATAGCTCAGTTGGTAGGACATTGAATTATATATGCAAGGGAGGCATGCCTTAGAGCCTAATATGTTACTATCATCATAGCTTTGGAACAAAGGTGACTTAACTTGTAGGCTCCATAACTGTCTTACGTATGTTCATGTGCATTGGTCTGATGCATTATTTGTTCCTGTGTTGAAAGCTTAAAAAATAAAATCCATAATATCATTAAAAGAGCTTCAAGGTTTATGATTCTTGATATATTTCTTAAACGCCAAAATGAAGAAAAAAAAAGAAGAAAATTCTGCTTGAGATGCTTATTTAGCCAACTTGTGTTCACTTCAAGGAATTTAGAGCTTTGCCAATTTACAATGTTATATCCTACCGATCTGACTCTAAGAAGATTTCTTAAAATATTTATTTTTGTACCACATGTTTTCAAGGAAGAATGGCAACTATTTATTACTGATATGAATTTTCTGATATAAACTTTAGTCTGAGTGACCGAGGAGGATTTGCAGCAAGTGTTGAAGAAAAAACAACTTTGATGACTATGACCAGTTTCCGTTTGAATATCAATTTGTGTGTGGATTCAATAAGCTTATAATTTAATTAGAATGTAGATGAGACTTTAGAGGTTTGAGGAATGGGGAATTTCTCGTAAGAATTCATAGACAAACCAATGAAATCTGAAGGAGAAGTTCATCATACAGAAGTGCATTATCTATTAACATATATTGTCAAAAGGAGATCCACAAATTAGACCACTTATAGCGAAACTTGAAATTTGCATATATTCATTGTTCATAGTGTCTTGAAATTTAGATAATGTTACTAAATCTTATTCAATTATAATTTTCATAGATTTGTGGGCCTTCACATGGTCATGAATTCATAGTCCTACTATACAGAAGAATGGAAATTATGTTATTACTGATTTGAATTTGCTTATATAATGTTTGTCATGTTGCTTATACAAGCCTAACAATGACTTTGTGCCCTGCTCGGGTCCCCTTTGTGCGTCCTTGCAGCCTACTGGCGACTACACATGTGAACTTGGTGTGGGAAAGACCTAATCAATATGACTATGAAATTGTGTATGCTGATCACCGCTGAACCCTTGGTGTGGGAAGTCGGAATATTATTTTTCGGAGTAAGGCTGGTGTGGGAAGTCTGAATATTTTTTTTAGTACCACTTATTCCTCCATGTGAAGCTTTCAATATTGCAGAACCTCAACATTAGACTGTGAGTGATGTACCTTATACTTTGCCTGCATTCACGTTGTTGAATAATCCTAGACTGATCTTTTTGGCAATGTACCACAAAAAAAATGTAAATCAAGAGTACTTGTCTTGGCAAAGTTATTCTTTGACAAACAGAGAATGCTATTCTAGGGTGAACTATGTTTCTCTTCTGAATCAAGTTTCAGGTATCAATTATCCAAAAGTTCATTTTACTCAAACACTGATATTCTAAATATTCGAATGATTCCATCAATTGAAGATAACACAAATATTCCTATTCTATTTTGTGTCATCCCTTTTCTTTTTGAACAATTTTTTCAGTAAACTACTTTTTAAGGTCTTATGTCACCTAGATTTTATAAGGTCTTCTCATTGATCCTAGTTATGAGTATTCTTTTTACAACTTATGTGGAGGGAAGTGGTTTTGTGACCACACAACTTACACTGCAACTTGGGTTTCTCACATCAATGAATTGTATGAATCGAAATAGCATTTCCACGGAATAAACTAACATTCCCACAAAATTCTACAATTAGTAGCTTTCTAGTAACCACACTTCGCAACCTCACCGCATTACCAAAAATAATGAAACTCTAATTAAAATCATTCCATTCTCCTCACCCTTTAAACCAATGCATGAAGACTCCAATTGCCCCTTCCTTGCTCTACAGCTCACTAATTATTATGTATCAAACAAAAGAAAACACAAATCTGAGTAGAAGCTCATTCTCCAAGTGCCAACATCTAAATTGAAGATTCAACCCCACAAGCAGGTTTCTATGCCTTCAAACCAAAACTGCATCATAAAATTTCAGCTAGGTGATCCTTTGGAACTGCGGTTGGGGGTTCACGATCACGTACCAATGCAGAAGCTACAACTACAAGCTTCTAGTCAAATGTGCGTTCAGCCAATTTAAACGCGGATGCACGTACATTTGGTACTATGGTCGTTTCTTGGTCACCAAGAAAATTGGAGCGGTGGCTTTCCACCAGCAACTTCCAGTTGATGCTAGGATACACCCTGCATTCCACGTATCTCAACTGAAATTGGGAGTAGGAGACAAACCTATAGAAGCAGAACTACCTACTGAGTTTGCCAGGGCAGGGTACTAACCACGAGCCTAGCGAAGTTCTGGGTTTTCACACTATAACCCAGCAGGGTCAGCAAGTGAAGCAGATCCAGGTACAGTGGCAGCACTTTTAGACTAATTGAATTCCTGTTTTTAGTCTTCCAGGACCAATTAGAAACCCAAAGTATTTGTTTCAACAAATCGCTTTGCAGCCCCCGGGAGTGGTCTAGGGAGTAGGGACCTTCTTTCAACAGACACAATAAATGAGCGAGATTTGAGACTTGGTTTCCATAAAACTTAGGCACAGGAATATCAAGGTTGGGGCATATCCGACAGAATGATGGTAGCGAATTTCCACTTTCATTATTAACGTCATCCAAATTAGCCGATCGATCCTGACAAATCAAGATCTCTTCTCAACGAGTATAGCATGTAGCATTGAACGAATCATTAATATTCTCAATCTTTGCAGATACAGTTATGAAATGAAATTCCTGTAGATTTTTAATGTGATATCATACCATGTATGTGAAGACCACAGGCATAGAGTTAAGAATCTTCATCTGCGGCTAAAATCGACATCACATTGCATACAATAACTTTTAAAGTAAGTGCAGACCTAAAAAGTCAATTCAAACAAATTCTGAAAAGTTTGTTATGAGTCCATTTGTTGTTTCAATAACCTACAGCAAGAAAACAGAATTCAAGTTAAAATTTTGTCTCCATGAGAACTATATATCAATCAATAGAAACGTATGAACGAAAAACCTCACAGTCCTCCATGCAAGCCATGATTCATTCAGAAGACTCTCCGGGGTCCAAAAGAAAAGTACGGGGGGGACACAAAAGTGACATTTTTTCATACAAGAGCCAATGCAGTTGATGTGGAAGGTATGAACACAAACATTAAACATTCAAAGCATGGTAAAAACTAGAAAGAAAGAAAGAAAAAAATGAATACAAAATAGTTATAAATCCTTATGAAGGTAGTATTTTGGGAAAACAGAAAAACAACCCACGGAACAGAGAGATAACATAACAATCTTCTCAAAGAGAGAGAGGCACACAAAGGAGAACATACTAATACAATTATTATTATTATCATGAAAAACATAATAGTGCAAATCTAGTCCTTCTCTAATTCTTGAAATATTCATTACTCCTTTGCCTTTGCCTTCGCCTCCTCGGCTTTCTTTGCCCTCTTGACTTTCTTCCTAGCCTCCTTCATGGCCTGCTTGCGATCCTCCTCAGCCTCCTTCAATAGCTCCTCCTTGTACTTCTTTTCTTCTTCAAAAAACTTCTTGTCTTCTTCTTCCCACCAACGCTCCATCTCAGCACAGAACTTCTCCTCATAATCCTTAAAGATGATACTCATGCGTTGTTCATCAATTTCGGCAGCACGTCTCTTCCTAAGAATTTCAAAACGGTCACTTTGGCGTCTCTTTTCTATCTTATCATCCACATCTGAATCTGACTCTGGGTAAATCAAATATTCAGAGTCCTCCCTGGCCTTGGCATCGGACTCAGACTCAGAATCAGAATCAGAATCAGAATCAGAATCTACCTCCTTGACTAATTCATCCTTTACTGTACTGGAGGTTGCCCCGATTGTTTCCTCTTTCGCTTCCTTGTCTAATTCCGACTCCTTCACGCTGGAAGGTGTTGTGGTGAGTAGGGTTAGGGTTGAGAAGGGTTGAATTCCAAGGTTAGAGATGAGATCGGAATCGTTTTGTCCGAGACTCAGAGAAAGGAAGAGACGTTGATCGGAAACAGGCATGCCATTGAATTGTTGGATCGCGACCTTCAGTTGATGGAGAGTGGTGGCGTTAGGGTTTACGTCTAATGCAAACTTTTCGCCGTTTGGTAGCACAATCAATACCATTGTCTCCTTCACGTCCTTTTCACCTACATTAATCCATGAATTCTTCATGCACGCTGTGGATTTAGTCACCTTATATTGAGGGCAAAGTTGTACTTGTCTTCTAGGGCAAACTTTTGGTATGTTTGATCATGTTTTTCCATTCACACTAACCTTAGGGTTAGTTCTAAGATGGTTTTTATTTTTTTATTTTTTTTATTTTAATCATCTTAACCGAACATCTTTATACTAACAATTTAGAGTTTTTAGAAACAGCCTATTCCAAAATCCTCTCCTCTCCACATTATCATAATCCTACTTGGCATTTGTTCCAAATATTTCTCCTAATTTTTAATACAAGCTTAATAATTATAATTATTATTAAAAACTGTTTTTTATTAACCATTAAATTCTACATAAAATACATAGTTGGTTACAATCAAATAATTATTAATATAATAATTGTTTTTATTAAAATTTATATGTTACATTAAAAATTTGTACGTTACAATCAAATGATTATTAATATAATTATTATTCGATTAACATTTATATGGTACATTAAAAATTTGGTAGGTTACAAAATTATAATAAATAACTTGAATAAATTATATTTTGAGTTTTGGTCCGTTACACTATGACAGTAACCTACTAATTAAAAATTTAATTGTAGTAATTAGTTTTAAAGTTATATAATTAATTTTTATTCCTCACAAAATTATATTACATAATATTTAATAAGATATTATTAAATTTCAAATGTTATGAAGTTAATTTTTTTGTAGGTTACATCAAATATAATCTAATCGTTTAATGCACATTTTATAATATTAAATACGTTGATAATATTAATTTTAAAACGGTCAAATTAATGATTAATAGATATTAACCGTTATGGTACTATTTTTCTACATAAATAGTAGCACTTTTTGGTACAAGTACACAACAATCACAAAATATAGTTCTTCTTTTTCTGTTCTTTGGTTCTCTAATATCTATATTCTTTTTCTGTTCTTTGGTTCTCTAATATCTATATTCTAAGTAATTTCTGTAATTTTTTCTATTGCAAAGAAAAACGTCTACGAAACACGACTTCATCTCTGATGTTTCGCCAAGAAAATAATCCTGAACATTGGTAGTGAGGGTTGTTCGTGCTTGGTTTGTTCAAGACTACAAAAATAAAAAACTATCATTTTCTATGGAGTTGGTTCTAATGGATCGAATGATACTTTTTTCATACCGTTTTTGTTTTTTGTTTGTTTAAAGTATAATATTTTAATCTTTGTTATCTAGGGTTATCGAATAGGTGTGTTTATTCGAAGAACATTGATTTACAAGTTCAAGGAGCAGCTCCAAGAGGGAATGGTGTTCACGATTTCCTCATTTGATTTTGCTTGCAACAGTGGTTCGTATAGACCATCACACAACGAATACAAACTGAATTTTACAATTAACACAAAAATTAATATATTTAAATCTTCTTTGGTCCCTACAAACATGTATTCTTTTACACTGCATATGATGTTTTTAATGATTCTTACGACATGAAATGTAATTTGAATCATATTTTTATCATGAAACTAATTTCAAACCCCCATCCCTTTCTAACAACATGCAATAAATTATATATTGATGTAGTTGGTTTCTTGACTGGGGAGGATTTTGTTTGTATGAAGACCTCAGATCAATTATATTAAAAACCTTTCAAGCACAAGATCCGCCCAATAAAGGAAAATACAAAGTTCAAGATGCATAGATACAAAAGAACCAAATCATGAGGTAGAATAAACAAGACAAGTAGAAAGATTATTCCACCAACATTTCAACTCAAAATACATACATGATTTCTTAGCATTTTGTATCCAGTAAACCAGAAATGTAAATTTATCTAACAACACCATAAACTGGTTCTTGTGACAAAAATGTAAGAATTTTTGTCTTTCCAAATAATCCAAATGCAAGTCAGCAAAATCAATTGAAAACTAAAACAAACTTTTTTTGGAACAATTGAGAACCACTGAAATGAAGAGTACTCTCACAGTAATTAATTGGAAGAACGCAATAATTTCAACCACTTTAGAATATTATGTCATATGCTGCAAAAGAATTCACATTAGCATACAAAAAAAGATAAATCTTCTCTTTTTCACATCTGCCAGAACATAAAAATAAGTCCATATTTTAAACACTCCATCAAGTTAAGTTGCCATTTATTAGAATTCAGATATTCAAGAGCCTCCACGAAAAGATAGAGACATTTAAAGGAGCTACTTTGTTCCTAATGAGATTTTTTAGAGCCATAGGTTCATCATGCTCCACTTGCAACTAGATGATATACCCCTTTGTCAGGGTACCTTTCACCATGATCAACTTTAAAGAAACTTATCAAAAACGCTAGCCTTAAAAATAATGTTGTCCAACAAATAACAACAATATATCCCCTGCACCTCATTCCAAGAAAAATTCTATGACATCGTCTCCACCCCATCCAACCCTAACCAACGTATCTCCTTAAATGGCATAAAGTTATTTTGATATAACTCAAAAGTTCCTCTAGATATATCACACAAAGGACCACTCTACAACCACGAATCATTGTAAAAAAGGAGTATTTTTCTCATTACTCTCCACTATCATCAAGTTGTCATCAAATCAATTTCCACATTAGCATACCAGAAGAATTTTTTAACCCTACTCTTAGGATCACCATTGAGGAGTTGATGAACTTGCATGAAATTGAGTGGGTTGACATAGATCTCCTACCTTTTTCTTCCCCATGTTTGATGGAGGTTTTAGTTTGTGGATTTCGGTTAGGAACATTAAGAAGGAGGAAGTGCTTGCTTGGAAAAAAGGGGAAACGATAAATTTGAAATCATAACTACACTAAAACATAACGAAATTAGGTTAGATTGTTTCAATTTGTGACCTTGATCTCTAATTAAAAAAAATGAAAAGAGGAGATTAAATAAAATTGTTTTCTCAAATTTTTCTCACTAGAGATAATTTGCTTCCGTGAGAAATACTCTCTCCAATATTATTTTAGGGACTCTCTCCAATCTTAGATATAAAAAATATACAACTACCTTTAAAATAGAGTCAAAGTAAGTTATATATATTTTTAATTTAAGATAATTTTTTTAATTTTTTTTATCTTAAATTAAAAAGAATATATAACATACTTTGACTCTATTTAAAAGGTAGTTGTCCTAATATACATTTTAATTCATGTAGGTTTTATTTTTAATATTTTTTTATTAATTCTCATGAAACAAGTTCCAATAGATGGTACTTTTCATAATTTTATATTTTTTTAGAAAACATTCGAGAAAATTAATTGCATATAAGTAAATTTTTGAACTTAGATATTTTTTTATAATTGAAATCCGAGAGAGTATTGTGATTAAATAAAAAAAGTAATAGCTTTATTCAAAGTGGTAGATTTTTTATTATATTTTTATAAGACAAGAGCAAAAAGAATAATCTCAATTAAGTTGGTACCTTATTTTAATCGATTTTCAGTTGTTCATATATATTATTAAAAAAAGGAAAAAAAATATATAAAACCTGGAGGACAAAAAATTTGATCCAGTCAATCCAAGTGGATCCACCCTAACGGGTAATACATCAAAAAAAGATCAACAAAGTGGATTCGAGCCTAATTAATTCTAACAAACGAATACCATTAACGATACACGTTTGTCAACGCAAAATCGGATCACGTGCCATCAACTCCATGCAACAACGGCAACAAGCAATAATGACTCTTTCAAGTCCATACAGTCTCATGTCAATCAAGGATTGATGGGTTACAATTGACATACATATTCTTGAGAGTGGGGAGTAGATTCAACCGCCAACACGGTAATTAACAAATTCACATGCACTAACAGTTTACTGCTATGATCAACATCAAATTAACAGTCATTTTTGGCCCAACATAGAACCGTAACCACCTCCAAAGAAAGGGAGGAGACGGCGGATTCAAATGAACCACCATAACCAATCCACACGGTGGCGAAAAAGGTCTAAAACGGTGGCAAAATAGAGGATAAAGAACGGACCCTTTCGGGTTTCTACCAAACCAACGCGAGATTCTGCCATTGAGAAGCCAACACACAGAACCAAACAAGATCGCCAGTGACAGCCAACAATTTACGAATACCAACAACTCAGCAACCACCACCCGTAGCAGATGCGGTATTGGTTGAATCGGAAACCAACGACACAAATTGTTGTGGGAACCGAAAAAAGGGTGGTGCGGGGGGACGACGCCACTCATCGCACCATCGTTGCATGTTGGTACATCATAAGTGATGAAGGTTTCGAAAAAAAGGGGGTGAGGTTGCAGAAGATTTCTAAAGAGAGGGCAAAGCCATAATGGTAGATTATAACAGAGGTAATCATGCCTCTTATTAATTAGATATATTTTTAAGAATATAGTAATTATTTATAGTATTTTTATATTTTAAGCATAGTTGTACTTTTTCTCACTATTTTAAGTAGAGTATCAAAATTCTGAATAAAATCAAACTCAAAAAGTCAAAATAATATCTAAAAAACTTATTTATGTGTAATCTCTGTTAAAAAATTTAAATAAAATGTATCCCGTGCTTGGCACGGGGCGTTACACTAGTATTTTAACATTTTAAGGTTCATGTGTTTAACTCTTCGAGGTGTAGAGGATAATCTATGAGAGGATGATCACTGACGAATCAATGGTAGCAATGTCTTTACTCAGTCCACACGAGCAAAACTCCTTCACTCACAATGCTAATTGATTCGAATGACGGATTAGACAGAGAGTTGTTTTAGGTTTCAGACAAATTAGTGTTTCTGACAAGTGAAGTAGGTTTCAAAAAGTATAAAATGATTTAGCACAAGGGTTATATTCATAGAACTACTTGCGTGGTCAACAAGCTAAGCACCTAAGCATATTGTAGCTTACGATGAAACATATTTCACTTCAACTCATTGTACCTTACGATATAACATGGTTCTCTATTTTTCGTGAATTACATAATAAGTTGTACTTAATAATTTAAGAGTAATGATATTTGTGCGAGTCAAGATCCTCTCCATTTATGTTTTTCTCTATTTCTATCAATTTGGAGAGATAAATACACACAAAATTTTGAAAATAGTAAAATATAATTAATGATGGTGGGACCTAATATCTCTTTTTTTTGTATGTATATCTCTCTAAAATGTAGTCTCCATTTATTTTAAACAAATGAAGAGGATCTTAACTCTTTCATCATTACTTCTTCCTTTTTATTTTGGTTTCTCTCTCATCACACACAAAAATCACAACAGCAGCACTGCTGCTGCAAGGTGATCCACATCCGTCTGGAGGCGCTAGTTAATAAAACAAAAAAAAATTGCATTAAAAATAATATTTTATACATTTTTAAATATTTAATTGCACAAATTAAAAAAAAAAATTAATATACTGATTTCCTTAACTAATATTTGAAGGACACTGGTTAGCATTTTTTTTTTTAAGCTTACAGCCTCCTACCACATTCATTTTTTACAATGATTCCTAGGTGTGATTTACCTTGGTTGTTCGAACTTTTTTAAAAAAATTTCATTCTCCTCACCCTTTAAAACAATGCATGAAAGAAGACCCCATTGCCACCTTTCCTTGTTGCCTAGGTGAAATAGAAATTGGAAAGTTGTTCATTAATGGAAGAGAAATTACACAAAAGACACGGTAAATTTCTAACATAACTAATTTCTTCATTCATTTTTTATAATAACACAATGACCATCCATTATTCATAGCATCAATATTCTAACAATTTAATCATTTCATAGAATTGATTCATCATATTGAGTCTCTAAATCCTTCGAGAACACGATAACTCGCCTTTAAAATATCTAATGCAATTACCTTATCATAATCTTTACCTACTTAGCTTATCCTATTCTCTTAGACCTATCTTGAGTCATTACCAATTCATATTTTGAAAATAAAATAAAATAAAAGACCGAAAGGTTAACGTTACGATGATTAAGTGAAGATGTAGCAAAGTCTAGAAACTCAATGTGATACGCACCATGTTCATATCATATCAACATGAAGTAACTACTCAAGCACAAAAGTGGCTACTGAATCCAGAAAGTGGTGTCTTTCTCCATGAGGACACTAGCAATTTATATGCAAGCTAGGCTAATCAAATGTGGAGGATGTATAAGATTTTGTTCCATTTTGTACGTGTTGCTTACAATCCCTGCTGCTAATAACAACCTTCACGTTTTGAATATTATTCACAAAAAACTCTCTTATTCAATTTTAAAAGATCATAATTGACTCCGAAAGTAGTGAGTAATGGAGAAGGAATAAATCATATATTACTAAATAGCAATTTAAAAAAAAAAAATTCATTTCTTCGTCAAATATTTTCACAAATGTACACCAAACTATAAAATTAAATGACGAGTGATGTATCCTTAGTTTTTTTTGTTAGAAATTAAATTAGTCGTACAGAATTTTGTTGACACGTTTATTTAGTACCTGCATACACTTCTTCTTGTTTATTGTTCACTTGCCACCGGTGAACGCAATTTTTTTTTGGTCAAGTGGAGTGTTTGGAATTCGAACCCCGACCCCTATATATAAAATGCAATATCCCTATCAACTGAGCTAAACTCATGCGGATGTGAATGCATATTTCTAATTGGATGATCAGATAATGTCCTTCTTTTGTTAAATTTATACTTTTCATGTATTCTTTTCTAGGTTGTTAATTGACACGCTAATCACCATATTTCTTGATTAAAAAAAAAAAAAACTCACAATATTTATAGTAATTTTTTACGAACTAAAAATTAAAAAAAAAGTGACATCTTTGTGTGATTAATTGGATATATGTAAAAAAATTACACTGCTTCTCTAAAAAAAAAGTAGTTAATCTCCTAATAGTCATTTACAAATTAATTGAATTGAATTTTATCTTATAAAAAATAAAGTCTACACAAGTAAAACAAAACATGAGTTTGCTTTCATCCATGCCCGCCAAATTCCTTAATCTGTCTTTAGTAGTCTCATGAACCTATCCTTTGAGATTTATTTTGTCTTGTTCATTTGATTTAGCTAAAAAAAAATCCATTGGACCGAACAATGGAAAGCAACCCATACATGCATTCATTGATACATTCATTTAATTATTCTCCTAATCAAACTTGCAATTCATTTGCGTGGCTTAACCGTCTCTTTCACTATCTTCCTATAAACAATTCACATCCAAAAAATCCACTAATCCAAATTAATCAAGAGTTAAAGAACCACAAAACCTAATTTTTCTTCTAAATAAACAAATAGACCACTTAGACCACTTAGAATAATAAAATGACCTTCATGTCATCCACCTTCCCTTCTTGTTTCCGTCCATCAAAAACCACCAACCACCACCACCCTCTGCCGTCTCATCCCAATCTCACAACCTACATATACCAAACAAACGCAGGCACAATTTCCTTAACATGGTCACGTTCCATTTTAGGTCACACCCTTCAAATTCATCTTCAAAATAACTCTTCCTATTTCGAACTCAACATAAAACCCTACCATTTCTTCAACAAAAATGGATCCAAGAAACTCTCTCACAACACACTTCTCTTTTGGAACCTCTCTCAAGCTAGCTTTGGATCCAAATCACCAGAACCTGAACCTTGCTCCAAATTCTATATAGCTTTAGTTGTTAAAAACGAAATCGTTCTTTATATAAACAACATGGAACATGCACGTACTAATAAGTTCTTGAGAGCACGTGATGAAACAAAGATTCCTCAAATTCTTGTTCTAAAAAAGGAACATGTGGACATGGAGGTAAATAGAAATGGATCATCCTCGTACGCTACAAAAACGAGGTTTGGTGGGAAAGTTAGAGAGGTTGAGATAGAGATAGGTAGTGATTGTGATGATGACAATAAAGGAAACAATACGAGGTTGTTGTTTAGTGTGGATGGGGAAAGGGTTTTGGAGGTGAGGAAATTGAAGTGGAAATTTAGAGGGAATGAGAGAGTGGAAATTGATGGGGTTTCTGTTTTGATTTGTTGGGATGTGCATGATTGGCTTTTTGAAAACGGTGGTAGTGATGGTGATGGACATGCGGTTTTCATGTTCAAGTTTGAGGAAAACGAGGTAGGAGGTTGTTGTGGGGAAAGGAGTGAGTTTGGTTCTTGTAAGAGTTGGTCGTCTTCGTCTCTTTCAATGTCATCTAATTCTGTTGGTGGAAGTTGCTCAGTTACGGAATGGTCTAGTTTTGAGGAGAGTGAGTTTTTGGTTCCTCTTGGGTTCTCTTTGTTTGTTTATGCTTGGAGAAGGTAAATGGGTTTGATTTGGCTAGTTACTATCATTATTTCTTAAATTGTGGTTGTGGTTAGGTTGCAATGAAGTAAAATATGGTTCATGCGATTGAAATTGTGTTTGGAGACCTCAAAATTTTTAATATTGCATCCACAATTTAAAACCATAGATGTTTTGTAAGATGGAGATCCAGGATGTTTTATTGTGCCTAGAGCATTCTGATGATCAAGGTAGTTCGTGACCGAGAGTGAGAATCTTTTTGTCATA
The DNA here is from genome assembly GCF_003473485.1 of Medicago truncatula. Classification (NCBI taxonomy): domain Eukaryota; kingdom Viridiplantae; phylum Streptophyta; class Magnoliopsida; order Fabales; family Fabaceae; genus Medicago; species Medicago truncatula. The sequence continues at coordinate 2,888,898 of NC_053042.1, forward strand.
GAAGAATTGTGTGCCTTAACCCGTCCAAGAGTAAGACCACCAAAACCTTCGCTTTAAGGCTAACAATAAAAAAATAATTTTAATTAGATTTTACAAGCAAAAATTTCTCATATTCTAGCAAAAAAGGTCTCATATATTGAACCTTTTTTTAGGCCTCACAAACTATTTAAAACCATTGGATTGGTCATGTGTACCTTTACCCTGCATAAGCGCCATTTTTAGTGACGACTTCTCGGGTTACCTCGTGAAAACCCGTTGAATCCTTGAGCTAAAACCAACGTGATTCACGGATTGACATTGATGAGATCACAAAATTTACTATAATGTGTCGTCGGTGCAGGTTTAAACCGGTGTTCATCTGATTTGATCCATTGAAGGATTGACTTGGGTCTTTTCTGTAACATTGTATTCTTTTAATTACAAAGAGTGAGGATCTTGAAATTAGGACTCAGGATGTAGATTTTTTTTGTTACCAACACATTTTTTGTTTGGTGAATAAGTAGAAAGAAAATGTTAGAATCTATTGGTAGATTTGTACATTTTTAGTCATAGATTTGCTTAAAAAATAGTCTATGTATTCGTTGAAAAGGAGGGTAGTTTTGGCTTTGGTGGTTTATTGTGGAACTTACTTGCATTTGTAATGTAAAATTGTGTAATCAGTTTTTGCAGTTATTGTGTGGTGGTCCGGTGGGCATTCAAATTGGCTTGATCTATCGTTGGTGGACTAATGCTTAAAAATTAGTCAAAACTTTGACGAATTGATTTTACCGACTTGAAGTGGACGTTTAAGGTCTTTTGTATCTTAATGGATGCGAGCATGAAACAATGATTTACTATACGTTTGGATTCACAATAAGTTTGAGAGAATCATGACGATTCACTATAATTTAGACAAATTCAACCTAATACTAAATATAGCGCATGTTTGGGAGCCTAGTGACTCACCGTTACCTTGTGTTCCATAAAAGCCAGTGAACAGAGCTTTTGCTTCTTCATGCAAATTCAATATGCACCGCTCATCCAAACGGGTGCATAATTGACGTTGTTGCAATAAAATCAAGAAAAAACATATGTTTTAAGGAATGACTTTCACTTATGAAGTCCTTTTAAACTTGTAATAATTTAGTTGAATTTAACTCAATCCTACAAAATTTTAAGACGAATATATCTCCACTTATAAACTCATTTTCAAGCCTTATCACATCACAATTAATCAATATCCCAATCAATTTATCCTTAAAAATAGTGCAAACTTATACTATATGCATGGATTCGTGGCCTCTCTGGACATGCTCCTTGTTAGACTGTAAAGTAGGACCCAACCTTGCATTCGCATGGAATGGTTCATGTTTCTAAATAATAATTGAATTGAAAGCTGTATTGGATTGTAGCATAAAAGTGTTACAAAAACCTTCAAATTAGGAATCATTTCGCGTCTCAAAAAAGTGCTTATAAGGTTGCTTTGCAATTACATTTGCAACCACGGCTCCACAGCAGTTGCGTCAGTGAATTAATATTAATAAATTGAATTGACAACTCACAATTTCGTATTGCTGCATTCATCAAGAATAAAGAAGTTCATAAATTTATTTATTATTACTTTACATTGTCGGCAAATACGATGTGTGGGTGTAACACATGCAAATACTGATCAGTATCAACCTGAACATTAAATATAAACACTGCCAAAAAAATGCAGTACACCATAGGAGGGTTACATTAGAAAGTACTATTATACTATGCTATCTAGATCAAGAATTTTAAAGAAACGATAAAAGACTATTGATTTCATCTTGTTATTATTGGTAATGGAAAAAAAGACAATGATGGAAATGATTCAAAATATTGCATGTGGTCTAAATTAGGCCTCATGAAGTTACGTAATCCTCCCAAAATTAAATTCATAATTTAGAAAAACATGTAAATTTTGGACTCTAGCTCCATAACAGATAACTGAACGAATAAAAAAAACATGGGAAAGAGGAAACATGTCTAGACATGATTTAAGCAAAAAAAACAAGAAAAGTTTGTCATCATCTCATCATGCAAAGCGAAGTTCAAAAGCATGGGAAAACAAACAAACAAGGTTGTTATCCTTTGTACTACAACCTAAAATACAACGAAGCAAGATAAAGGGTATGGGGCAAGGAGAAAATGTTAACGTTATCTAAGCTGTGTTTTATTCATCAGCAATCAACAAGGTAACAGGCTGTGATAACTTTGCAATGCAACCACACAACATCAAAAGCAAGAACTAAGACCAAGTTCACAAGATGACATAAACACCTGTGAGCATGGATACGACACGGATACTGACACGTCACACCGCTAATAATTTGATAAAATTACATAATTCAGTGAATTATGTGTATGTGACACGTGTCCAACACCAAAACACGTTTAATCTAAAGAGTGTACGTGTTTCATAGATAAACACGTCTCCCTTCTTGGATACCGTGAAATTATCAGCTGCGACTTAAGAAGTTTTTTAAGTCCCCACAACAATGACTAGTGGTTAATAGCATGGTTTGATTTATGTCTAAGTATAATTGATTTTGTGCCCAGACCACAGTTTGAATAAAAGTGATAATAATTAGATTTTGGGTTACACACATTCAAAAACCTTACAACAAGTTTTACATCTAAATTGCTTCTAGAGCAAAATATTCAAACAAAAATCACTTCACCTCTAATTCAATTGTAACCAAACCAATTTTAAGTATTTAAAATCACATTTGACAAAATGTTCACCCGAACACGCACTAAAAGCTACATATTTGTGTGAACCCTATTCGGTTGAAGGACAATAAACATGAAAATTTAAAAGATCAGAATCCAAAGGCATAGAGGGATTAACATATTATTTTAATCTAATTCGGTCTCTGCACTGTAGAACAACAGAAAATTCGGTATCTAAAGCACAAGGTTATGTAATTTGACTCTAGTTTGGCCAAGTTAAATCTGCAATGCCTTCAATTCACCATCTGTTTTATATTTCCTGCCTTGCATTATATCACACTTCAACAAATACAATGAATACATTATACTATGTTCTACAGAACTGATACAGATGAGGCAAGACTCAGAAATGCTTACCTCAAAAAACTAAAAAATAAAGAACCTTCTTTGTTTAATGAAGAAAGCACACAATTAAAAAGAACAGAGACAAAGCAACCATTCCACTTTCGCCATTACGACATAATTTGAAGATATACAGAAGAAGAGACAGATGGAGCAGATGAGAAGTTGCTTTCCTGCCCATCTTTGGTACATTACATGATTCTAACAGCCTATGTTTCAGAGACTGACTCCTGTCAAAGCCTTACTTTACTGCTACGGTTGAGGTCGAAGAAGCATTAATTACAGATGAAGATGGACGAACGCAATGTCGTCTTTGGCTAGCAGACAGCGTAGGATTGGAGGAAACCTCGTGCCTGCGGGACTGACTTCTCATTTTCTTACTTTCTCCTTCCTGAATCTTGTCCAATGAAACTTGTCCAACCTTTGTTTCATTTAGGCTGGTTGGAAGAACGCAGTTGCAGAAAAAACCTTCATATTGAGAAGCAGAACTTAGAATTAGTAACTAAAACAGCTAATTTAATAGAAACACGTACATATTATAAGAGAAAAACATATGAGAAATGTTCAACAACTTTGTATCTAAATTTCATAGAAGAAAACAAGGAGGAAAATTGGTAAATAATTCATAAATGGCAATTTTATAGTAAATGAAAAATTTGATACCCATTCAATCTTTTGTCATTGAAGGCATGACAAGCAAGACAAGGGTACCAATGGTTGTGGAAAAGGGACAAATATTGATCAAGATACTATAAACTCAAATATTGACAAGGGTACCACGTCTCATCAGAGAGGGCTGCAGCCTGAACCCACATGTTACTATAAGCTCAACTACAATTATGTAAGACCAACCCTAAAGAAAGGGTAACATGGTGGTATAAATCACCTGTGATTGCAAGATCTAGGAAAAAAGATCGGAACTATTGTTGGACTTAGTTTCACATTTGCATGAGGCTAATTCCACAACTTAAACTTGTGACCGCCTAATCAGATATCAACCCATTCACCTAAGACCACCACTGCCCTAACGGATAAATTTATGTATTGAACTGTTGTGATGGATATGCAAGAAGAAACAGTAAGCTCATCTTGTAGAGTCTAAACATCCATGCCTAGCACCCTTTTCTAGACAGGAAACAATCATATGATAAAAAATTTACTTTTCACAAAATCATAGCATCGTGAAAATCTTCTGAACATCTGAATGAAAACCCATCTCTTACAAAGAGGACAAAAGATAATAACTAATTACATAACAGTTTAGCAGATCACTTACCGAGTCGAGCAAGTCTATTAACCCATCGTGGAATCGACTTTCCAGTTATTCTGACACAAACATCATTACAGAAATGGTTGCAATTCTTTTGTATAAGATGATATGTATTTCCAGCATACTCTTGAGCTAGCTTCTCCATAAATTCCCGAACATCCTTCGGTCCCAGTTCTGTTGATCCAATGTAAATTGATTTCCTAAAGGTAAATCCTGGACAGTGTCTAGGCTCAACTTCAAAAATCCCCGTCGTTTCACGATCATGTGCACCAAACCCATATTCAACACCATGAACTACAAAAAACAGCAATAAAGTTAGCCATAGCAAAATCAAACACCACCACTACAATCTTGGGCTCCAAACCAAACACAGACATTATATAAACATTGGTATCATTTCAGTGTTTCCCCCAATTGAATATCCAGCTCAATCAAGCTTCCAATTGTTACAGTGAATAAAATTCAAATAACCCAGATGGTTGAAATCAATCAGTTAATCAGCTTCGGTTAAAGTTGAATCGTTTTAAACAATTCGAGTTTTGATGTTGGCTGAAACAATATTTAGCCGGACATTACTTACTTATCAGCAACTCCGGATTACTAACCCGGAGAGTTTACCAAAAAAATCAAGTAACCTAATAAAAATTAGCCTTTTTTAATTAAAAAATTATATTATTCAATTCAATTCCAACACCAACTTCCACAAAAAATTCTAACAATTAGGTAGATTATTATTATTATTCACATGTCGTAAGCTTTTGAGCTTAAATCCTAATCTAAGAAATTACTATATAATTGTAATTTGCAATTGAGTTTTATATACAAAGAATTGAGCTTTCTACCAAACATGTAATAATAAACTCATCACACGGATCTGAATTAAAAACCCAGATTAAAAATAACAATTATTATTAAAAAATTGAAAATTAGGGTTACCTTGAACACCAGAATGATAAACACCAAGACCAAACCAATAAGCGTAACCATTAATTGGGGTAAGATCATAAACGTTGAGGTAAACCGGAACCGAACCGGGTTTTTTCTTCCGCGGCAACGGAACAAGTTTACACAGCATTGTGAATTATGCAAATTGTGAAAAATTCGAAGCTTTGTTCTTCAAAAAATATAGAGAGAATTCAAGGGTAAATTGGGAAGAATGAATATTCTGTTTACCCTTGAAATTTTCTCTCTATGATTTGAGTGATTCTTTAATTGAAAGCATTTTTTGTTTTTGTTTTTGTTTTAATAAAAGAAGATAAGGTATATGATTATGCTTTCTCCTTTGGTTTCGGAACAAGAAGATGATGGAAGAATCTTGTTGCAGTGTGATCTGTTTCCTACCTTTAGCTTTATATTCTTTTATTTTGGAGGCTGTATTTTTTATTTATTTAGGTACTACTACTATATAAGGTTTTTTGAATAATGGAATTTAGGCAAATGATGAATCCTTCCTTTATGTACTCTTAAAGGAATATATTAAAGGAGAAAACTTAGGTACAATTCCTTAGATACTTTTCGTATGGTTCTTAACTAAATTCACTATGATTTCCTCAAATTCATAATTTTCTCAAAGTTTGTTATATCCAAAAAATATATATTTTTAGTTAAGAACCATACGAAAAGGACCTAAGGAATTGTACCTAAGTTTTCTCCTATATTAAATTCAGTCAAAAAAAAGGAATGTTAAATGAACCCAATAAAATATGAATCCGATAAAATTTGAAGTGACTAGGAAAATTTTGTAAACTTAATGTGTTGTATCATTCCTATCTAGTCTTGGTAATGTATTAAATTTTTGGGTAATAATATTTGAACAATTTTTTAGTCACAACTTTTGTGACAATCTACCTTTTCTCTCTTCTTATTGGTCAAAAATAATAGAGAGAGAAAAATGAAGATAGAGAATAAGAAGATAATGTGAGTATGAGAGAAAAGATTGTACAAAAGTTGTCATAAAATGAATGTACAAATATCATTTCTCTAAATTTTTAAGACAGGTTTTGCAACTCATTACGATATTATAATACTCCTTCCGATTCCTTCGATTTTATTTATAAGAAACAATTGACTTTTTAAATTTATTGAAGAGATGATTTATTTGATATATATTTTAGACGGGATATATCAATTAAACAATGAATTTAAAAAGTCAATTGTTTTTTATAAACATGACATGAAGGAGTAATATTGATTGATGAAAGATTATTTAGTTATTTTTAAAGCTGATTTAGATAAAGTTTTTGATTTTGTGGATTAGAATTACTTCGATGTTGTATTGTCAAACGTGAACGTCATGGAGGAAGTGGATTAAGGAGTGTATTGATACAGTTGCTGCTTATGTTATTGTTAATGGCAGTCCAACCGCAAAGTTCTCCTTCTAACAAGGGCTCCGTCAAGGTGATCCTCTTTCACTTTTCTTACTTTCAATAGAAGTTGAAGGCCTTAATGTTATGATGAAAGCCATTGTAGGTGAAAGTCTCTTCTCATGTTATAAGGTTGGCGATGGTATTGGAGTCATGATTTCCCATCTTTTATATGGTGATGATACCTTGTTGATCTGTGATAAAAGTTGGGCCAACATTAGATCTTTAAAAGTATATTTAATTATTTTTGAGGTGATATAAGGACTTAAAGTTAATTTCCACGAGAGCCCGTTGGTACGGGTTATTGTTTCTAATTCTTGGTTGGTTGAAGCTTCAACATTGCATAATTGTAAAACAGGATCACTACCTTTCTCTTATTTGGGTTTTCCTATAGGTGGTGATTCTCATAAATTAAATTTTTGGAGTCTTTTGGTTAATCACAGTAAATCTAGACTGTCAATTTGAAAAAGCAGAAATTTATCTATAGGGGGTCGCTTGGTTCTCATGAAGTTTGCCCTGTCTCCTATCTTAGTCTATTTTTTTTCCTTCTTTCAAGGCTTCTGCATATATCATCATTTCTTCAATCGAATTTATATTTAATTGTTTTTATGGGGGAAAGGGAGTGGGGAGTGAGGATTTTAGGAAAATAACTTGGATTAAATGGGACACAATTTACTTGAAAAAGGAAGTTGGAGGTTTGGGGGTCCGGATAACTAAGGATTTTAATGTAGCTCTTTTGGGTAAGTGGTGTTGGAGGATGAGAGAGGAGAGGGATTTGTTGTGGTGTAAAGTCTTGGTTGCCCGTTATGGGGAGATTGGAGGTAGGATTGTTGTTGGTGGAAGGTTAGACTAAGTTTGGTGGGAGAATCTTTCCAGCATTAGTGCTGGGGATGGTGTAGGTGTTGGGAGTTGATTCTTGGATTATTTAGGTCGTATTGTTAATGATGGATCGACTAAATTGTTTTGGTGGGATCCTTAGTTGGAGGGGAGGACTTTAAAAGATAGATTTACTCGTCTTTTTGAGTTAGCAGAGAACAGTGGTTTCAGCTTTAGAGATGAATCTTTTAGGATGGAAGTGACGTAGACGATTATTAGCTTGGGAGGAGGAGCAGGTTCAGGAGTGTAGTGCTTTGTTGCTTAAAATTGTGTTGCAGGTCAACGATTTAGACAGGTGGTAATGGAAATTACACTCATCCCAACGCTATACAACCAGCTCAACTTATCATTATTTGACATCTTTGAAAGCTGATACAACTCAATAATTTTTAGACATCATTTAACACAAGACGGCTCCTTCAAAAACTTTGCTCACCGTCTTCTTCATAATCGAATTCCAACAATATATAATCTATTGTGCGAGGTTTACGTAAAAAATCAACAACTTTTATATGGGTGGTTGTGGATCTCATGAGGATAGCAATCATTTGTTTTTGCACTGCGATTTTTTTGGACCAATTTAGAATACAATTTTGCTTTGGCTCAGTTATGTTATCGGAACTCCAGCTCTCATTTCATATCATCTTCATCAATTTGATCATTTATACCCATCGACAAAAGATAAATACAATAAGAGAATAATAATTTTATTGAAATTATTTTTAGTAAATCATTTGGGTAAGAATATTTTTTTTTTAGTGTGCATACGATCTATCATTTATGAATATCTAAGAATTTAAGAAGAATCACAACTTTAAGGCAGACAAAGAAAAATGAAAAAATATTTATATGCCTCTAATGATACTCTCTCTATCTAGCAAAAAAAAAAACTGGTTTGCCATGAGTGAAAGGAACAGATCCATGTCTCTTGCGAAAAACACAAAAGTTCATCTATACATTTTAGAGTCATCATTTACACGATTTCCTTTTACGAATTTCTTAAACAATATTTTTATGATACTTGGTAACATAACTTATATTTTGATTGTTCAATCTCAACTCATTCATCTAATATGATATTTAAACCGACACACTTAACATTTCACAACAAAAGAATCATGTTGAACTCACAATTTTACTGTAGAAGTCTATCAACAACTATGAATTGGTAAATTTCATGATTGACGCATGCCACAAGTTCCTTAAACAACGATGTTGGATAATGGAGCTTGAGACAGGGTACCGTGGATGTCGGATTTTTGCTTTGGAGCCCACAGTCTCAATGTTCATTATTTCCAAGTTTCAATAGTGTACTTTGGAATTTTAGTTCGATCACTTTACATTTTTTTAGAACACTTACACATATGTATAATTTCGTAGTTTAAAGTGTAAAAAACGTACAATAAGTACCTGTCATTAATTCGTCAAAAATAGTAAAAAAAAGAAGTTGATGGCCTTCACAAATGATGATAAAAGTCATGATGGAAAATCCTAACCTCACACAGCTTCTTTTAACTTTATTCATCGTTTGGTACCGAAGGAATCAATGCTCTATTCAATTATGATCACTTTCTCTTTTGCTTTCTTGAAGAAAAGTCTTTTTTCTTTTCTTCTCAGGAAGTACTACCTTGTATATTCCACTTAATTTTTTTTTTCTTCTATGGAAATTTGTATCATGATGTCTTAATTTGTGAAAAACAACTTTACCAAAAAAAAGTGTAGTATACTTAAAAAAAGAGTATAGTTAACATAATTTCCTATTTATGATAGTTTTAATAATCAATATAATCTTAAAATTAGAATCAAAAAGACCTTAGAGGTTTTAAAGCACAAAGAGGGTGTGAGAAGCAATTCCTTAATAAGAGGGATTGTTAATTGGGCTTTCAACATAGCCCAATTTTACTCTATTACTTAGAAAACAAGCCCAAGGATCTAAATGCAATGTCATATGCAATTTACAAAGAAAATTACTCTTTTCCAATCCAAAATTGTTCACTCCTATACAAAACTAACTGACGAGACTTTGAGTCAAGGATATTCTTGAGTTTTTATGTGGGAATGAGCAAAACTTAATAGGAGAAGAGATATTTTCATCTACAAACAATTCATATGATTTCGTTTTCCATTTTTCATCGTTCAACTCCAAAATTCATCACTGTCTGATTCATTCAAAAACAAAAATTCAAACATGTCTGTTCTTATTCGAACAATTCAAAGAGCTCATAGATTGAAACAAACATTCTCTTCACCTAGAATCAGTAATGTTCTCTCTCAAACATTAGGTTTCAGTAACAGTGCTCATGTTGCAGAATCAGTAACCAAATCACCGTTTGAATCTAACATTTTACGAATTCTCCGTAACGAGATTGAGTATCAAGCTGAATACGCTCCTCCACATCAGGTTCCTACTCTTCTAGAAACAAAAAGACTGAAAATTTGATCAATTTTGTTATTAGGGTTTTAGCATTCATTTATTTCAATTCAATGTTATGCTATTAATCCATCAATGTTATGAAAAAATTGATACTATCTGTTTGGTAAACAATAGGTTATAGCTGATAAACTAGCTTATATTGGATGAACTTATAGTGAATTAGCTTGTAAGGTAGCTTATAGCGGATAAGTTGATGGATTGAACTTGTAGGGTGTGTTTGGATGGAGGGTTTAGGAGGGAAAGGGAGGGGAGGGTTTACTTTTCATTTCTAAATTACAGACCCTATGAAATGTTATTTAAAAAGTTAACATACTTACATTATAAACAATCATATAATACTTCAATCACACTTAATTTATTTTTGAAAAACATGTTATATAGTCCGTAATTTAAAAAATAAAAGTAAACCCTCCCCTCCCTTCCCCTCCTAAACCTTCAATCCAAACGTACCCGTAGTGTTTGGTGAAATCAGTGGTTGAACTAACTTTATAAATATGAAATGGCATAAAAAAGATATGTTTTTTCAATATATTTTTTTTCTTCAAGTAAGATGATAGGGGTAAAACTAAGAGAAAAATTATAGACTATAAGTTTTAAGCTATAAGCTAATTAAATAAGCTGTAAGCTAGTAAAAATATTCTATAAGCTCGTGCGTAAAAAATGTTACTCTTAGAAATGGTGGTTGGGCCTAACACAACCTCACAGAACCGGCTTGTGAGGTAAGGATTGCCCCCACTTATAAACACATTGTCAGGCCATCACCTATCCGATGTGGGACTCTTATCACCCCCCCTCACGACCAGCACTATTGGGCTTGGTTCGTGGACATAAATGGTGGGTGGCCCGATAGCAGAAACCTAATAGAAGGTGGCCCAATGGATCTTGAAGAGGCTCTAATACCATCTTAGAAATGATGGTTGGGGCTAACACAACCTCACAAAACCGGCTTGTGAGGTGAGGATTACCCCCACTAATAAACACATTGTCAGACCATCACCTATCCGATGTGAGACTCTTAACAGTTACCAAACAAGTTTTCTTTTTGTCATATGAGCTTGTAAGCCATGAGCTTAAAATTTGGCATTGCCAAACAGAGCCTATGCATCAAAGAGTAAAATGTCTAAATAAAAAAGATAATATTTTTGAAGTGGGAAATTGCGTGTTCAAACCCGTGTCACATGTGCAGTCTTTTATCATCTGGGTTGTTTAGTTAATTATTTGGAATGATTTCTATATTTTTTTAATTTGAATTTTATGCAGCCTGTGAAAGAATTCAAATCGTTTATAGTTGAAGAGAGACCTGGTGAGCAAGTGGTTACATTGAAGGGGAAATTTGGGGACAATGAAGATATTAAAATTGAAGCTACGATGTTTGATGGGTTTGAACATGTTCCTGCATATGGAGATGATAGTTCAGGGGTGAATGTGCGTCTTCATCTCAGTTTGATTGTGGATATATCGAAAGGGGAAGGTGGTAATGAATTAGAATTTGTCTGCTCAGCGTGGCCGGATAGTTTGGATGTTCAGAAAGTTTTCATGTTAAAGCGAGGGAAGATGTCGACTAGGCCTTACCTTGGACCTGATTTCAGGTTTGAATCATATTTTTTTCCTGTGCCTATTGTACATTTGTTGTTTGTTGGAGATGAAGGTTTCAAATAGCAGTAACAATACATTGTGATATTTGGTATAGTGGAGAATTGTATTGCATTCAAATACAGTTGCATAATGCGTTGCGATATTTGATGCGTTAAGAGTTGTGGTCAAATACAATTGATGTAGCTGCAGTTGTGGTCGCAGATACATTAAAAACGTCGACATTGCAGTCATAGTCAAAGATCTTTTTTAAAACTTTGATAGCTTAAGGATTTGTTCGGTTTTAGAACAGTTTTGTTTTTATGTTCTGTTTTCAGTTTTTATTACTAAAATGACACATTGTTTTCCCTTTGTTTACTGTTGTTAAACTTCTATGTATATTGTTTTCATTGTTTTTTGAACAAAACTTTGAAGAAGAAAATAGTGCGATGCTTTTGTTTTGTAAGTAAAATTGAAAACTGAAAATGAAAGCCTAACAGACCCTAAACATTTCAACTTTATTCATTGGCCAATTTTTTTAAATTTAGATTTCAACTATGCGAAGACTGAATTTGGCAATGCAAGACTTTTATCGAAGACCTAGTTGTTTTGAAGACATTGAGTAAATAAGTATTGATTTTCATCTGTTTAAATTGTTGGTTGCAGGAACCTAAAGCCTAAGATTCGGGAGAAGTTTTGCGAGTACTTGGACGCAAGGGGAGTAAATAATGAGCTCTCTGCTTTCTTACATGAGTATATGATGAACAAGGATAGAATTGAACTTCTAAGGTGGATGGATCGTCTCAAGTCTTTTGTGGAAAAATAGGCTGGTAAGTTTGGCAACTAAGAGTTGATGTGAACACCAAGTTTTATCATTGTAGGAATTAGTTTCTTCAATAGAAAACCCATTTGATTTGTAGTGTTAACATCAATTTATTTATTTGATGGCATTATGCCGTAAGAATGTTAAGCACTAGGAGGCGAGGGAAGTAAATAATGAACTCTCTGTTTTCGTACATGGGTATACGATGAATGAATGATAAAGACATTGTTGAACTTTTTTGGTGGATGTATTATTTCAAAACTTTGATAAATAGACAGGTAAGCTATGCAGCTAAGAATCGACGTAGACACTTCCAAGTTTTGCCGCTGTAGATATTAATTTTTCCCATAAAAATCATTGGATTAATATTCTTTGCACCGTTTTCTTTATTCAGTAAATCATGTGCAAATATCTTTGGAATGTTGAACAATAAGAGTCCTATTTTGTTTTGGTGCTTTTAGTGGAAGAAATTTATTAGAAAACTTAGTAACAACTAACAAATTAAAGTGTGAATTTATTTGAGGTTGAGAAGTGGTAAATTGAAGTTAGGCTAAATACGAGATTCATAAGTGCTCGTAAATCTATAGACACTTTAAACTGATGCCACACACACCTGTAGAACTTTTGTTCGACTTAAGTTATGAGTAAAAGGGTAAGACCTATGTTAGCTAAATAACTCATATCCTTGGAAATGACAACTTATTTGTCTACTTTGTAATTTCCTTGCTTTCATTTCTGTGTTCATAATCTGCTTTTTATTTTTCATTGTTTATTTGGTGATATATGGGAATAATGTGTTGAGACTGGCGGGCATGATGACTTAACTTTAGCTTTTGCTTCTTATGTGTCTGTAGCTTCTTCTGAGGATGATAACTTCTCCGAATAAACGATATGATTTATTTGTTGAAGTAGTTGCAAACTTCAGATTGGGCTGTGTCTACTTTGAAATTATTTGAGTTCTTGGTAACAGTACCCTTTGCATCTTGCAGCATCCTGTCTTCATATGATTTGCATCTTGCACCGTACACATGTTAGGTTATTTTCATATGTAGTGCCTGTTTAGAACCACGTCAAGAAGGAAACACTACTCACAAGCCTGAGTTTGTGGCTTTACAAAATTCACGGCCAGAACTCGTTGGGATGCGAGAAACATTGTGGGAACACTAATCCAAACAGGTGTAAAATTATAGCCTGGGGTTGAATCCAATGACATGGTGTATAGTTTAACATGAGTTTTCACGAGGCCACCTTTTATGGACTCCTGGGAAGGATCCACATGAAGGCCCTTGTTATTTTCAAATCAAATAGCGTCCATTTCTGTTTCCAGCGTCACCAGAAGGGAAATAATAGGTGATTTCTTATCGCGCCCTTCACACTTCTCAAACACCATACTGTATTTTGGATTTTAGGCTCCGAATTGCCTAAAAAAATGGCTCAAAACCCCTTTTTGGATATTGGGATACGAAAAAGTAGGGCGCACCGGAGTTTTGTTAAAAAGAAAATGTACAAGGCTTGCTTGACATTTCTTATGCTGGTGGGAACACAAAGCGGGGATGGTTCGCCTCTGCCCTGTTGACATCTCTAAATATGAGATCACTGCTGAAAAATTTTGCAATTTCTTTTTAAATGTAATATTTTGACTGGTAAGTTTTTTATGGAAATCATGCAAACTTTTTGATGAATTTATATTGGAAAGTTTTTGATAGAAGAATTTTTAATTAAAAATTTAAATTGATTTTGAGGATATGATGATAGTTTTATATAATTGTAAAGTATAAAGTAGTTTGAGATATTTAATTGTAACAATTCTGTCCAAAAAATAAGTAATTGTAGCCAATTATAAAAATGAGACCTGCTTTCATCAACAAAAATATTGGGACCGAAATAATACATTAGCTCTAGTTGATGGACACAAATTATAATTAAGCATTATACTACTTTGTCTCTAAATAGAAAACCCTTTTAACCAAATAATGAGCTCCACCTAAAGCGAATCGTTTGGGTCAATTCAAAGTGAAATAATTTTTCACCAAACTTTATTTATCTCTCAACTAAACTTCAGATTATCGTGGTCTCTTTCTTTGTAACCGTATGATTACAAATAAAAAGATTCCTTTATTAAACCACCAGAGTTAACAAAGTTGATGGCAATATTAAATTTGTAAAACATTTATAATGCTTGTACTACAATTTTACCTTTCAACACAATTTTTTTCCAGAGGTTCAACACAATATTTATTGTTGATTGCTGAAAAAAAGGGTAAAACAATTAAGGATGAATTGGGAAATAAATAATTAACACAGTTAAGAGAGCGGTTGGTTTGAGTTTGGTACCTAGAGTGGGAAATGGTGAGAACACTTCCTTTTAGATTGACCCTTGCTAAAAGTTGGTTCTTTATGCTTTAGGTTTAGGAGTTTTTTTGAATTATGTGTAGATAATATGATATGGAGGGTGGTTATTCGGTAAAATGTGTTTATCATATTCTAAATCAAAGTGTGTAGCATGTTCGTGATTATATTCTCTTTTAAACTTCATTTGGAATAAAGTTGTGCCTCTCAAAGTTTCGTTATTTACTTGAAGAACTCTTAATAAGAGGATTCTCACAAAAGACAACTTCGTTCGTTGTGGCATGGTTTATTCGAGGTTCTTTGTAGTGCTCAGGTGGATGCAGGAAAGAGGAAACTGTTAAATCATCTTTTTATAGAATTTGCTTTATTTGATAGCATTTGGTCTTCCATTATGCATTGGGGATTTCGTGTGTTCAACAATCAGATGTTTGCATGCTGACTTGCAATTTGGTGGTTCATATTTGTTTTGGAAGGATATTCGTCATTGCTTTCAAGTGATATGATTTGCTTCTTTGTGGGTCATTTGAAAGAAGCGTAACTCACAATTTTTTTGTAACAACTAGCAGAATCTTGATCAATTACTAGATCGTATCAAACTTCTCTCTTGGTGGTGATTGAAGCTTCAAAAATCACTTTCTTTTAAGGGTCTTGTTAACGAGTGTCCCCGGGACACTCTTTAAACATCCCATATTTAGGAATTATTCTTTAAAAAGTCAACTATTACAATTTCCAATGCATTCAATACACAACTTTTCATTAAAAACTTACTATTTAAAGTGCTTAAAGAGTGCTCCGGGGCACTCGTTAACATTTCCCTTCTTTTAATGGTTTCTATTCTTGGTGGAATAACCTTTCGATTTGTATTGGTTATGTCACCATATAATGTTGCATTTGGATCTTTTTTTCTTGTTTAGATTTTGTATCTTGTGACCTTATTTTGCCTCCTTTTTAGGCAAATTTTGTCCTTGATTGGAACTCCTGTTTTATAATATATTGCTTCTGACTTCTTAATAATAAAAAATTTAAAAGGGTCTTATATTTAAGGATGAGAACAATTCTCGAGAGTGTTCAATATTTAGGTAGTAGGTAGTGCTTATTAGTGACTTCAAATTTTACTTTTATCATACACTTCAAATGCTATCAGTTGACTTATAAATCAATTATAAGCTGCTTATAAATTATTTAGAGCCTACCTACAATTAGCTATATAAAAGCTACCGACCACCAGCTACATAAAAGTCAATTTGTTGTCAACTTCGGTTTTGATAAACAAAAGTAAACCTAATATGATCAAATTATGTTAACACTTTGAGAAAAATAATAATTTAAGGACGTTTAGATAAACCAAAAACATGAAGACTAAATTGCAAACTGAAAAATCAGAAAGATAGCTTTCGTGTGGGCATAGAAGCAGGTAGATCAAGAAAAAGATTTGGAGAAAAAAATCTTTAGTAATGAACCATGTGAAAAATATACTTATTCTATCTAGTTTGTTTGCACTTGTATGAATGGGACCACATCTGCTTTTTCAGATATTATCCGCATGCAACCGTAGAGACTAAACATTCAACTTAGATAGAATCACACTGAACATAATTTTTTTTCTCAAAGTTTTATCGTTGATGTATTTTTACAATTGAATTCGAATTCAGAACCTCTAATTAAACTGAAAAATGATCCGAATCAACTGAAAAATAATCTGAATCATCTCATCCAAATGCTACGACCCAGACGGCATGTTTTTTTGTGACTGTCAGCCACGTTTGTGTTGTTAATTATAGTTGCCTTTGTCGTTACTGCATTGAGTTGAGGTGTTTAGGTGTAGACTAGTTATTATACTTTCATATATAAACACACATGAATCTTTCCTAGATTTGAAGCCACTTAAATGATAGTGACCTAGTACATGAATCTCATACAGGACAAAAAAGTCTTCCTATGCCAAAACCAAAAATAATAGGCAAGTCTTATTCTTACACTACATGTGTGGACAAACAAATGATCTAATCTTACTTTTTTAAATAGGATATTTTATATGTCTATAATGTTATCTAGTCCTTAACCCACTAGTTTTGGTCTTTGTAATAGTGAGCATATATTCTAATCTTTATTCATATACTTAGTTTGCCATTGGCCCCTACAATTCTAAGTTCTAATAGATGATATTCGAATCTTATTCTTAGAGAAGAGGACAAACCCTGAATATTAATGATTATTATTTACTTATTTTGTAATTTACTAAATGGATAATTGAATTCGCGATGATGTTGACAAAATCACATCGTGTGTATGTTACCATGATTTTGATGAAAGCTACTCTTTTTAATTTTTATTTTACAAGTCTCATCGCAAATCAAAATATACACTAAGCATTTGTTTGAAAGGCCACCATAAACAACAAATGGGACCTTCACCAGATCACGTCAAAGGTTGAATTGAGATACGATTGGTGATTAAAACGCTGATTTCAAACATATGTTAAGATAGATAAATAACTTTTTGTTGAATCTGTATCAAGTTTCACAGCTGACTTATTTGAAGAATAAAAACATTCAAACATGAATCATTTTATTCAAATTCAATTTCAATCCAAACAATTTAATTTAAAATAACTTTATAAAAAGCTTAGCCTAAAATACTCTACATATTTTTTTTGTACAAACCCTACATATTTTATATGCTAAGTAATAAACCATGAATCACGCTTTATAAATTAAACTTTGCATTATGATAAATGTGTTGCTAATTAATTGATTAAAAACATTATCTTGAAAGATATTTAGTATGAACTAATTTCTATACACAAGCATGATCAATGATATATTATTCTTGCATTTGTGATCCTCAACCTCTTAGTTTTTTTTTTTTTTTTTTTTGTGTTTCCATTATTAATTTCAAATTTAGTATCATTTTGATAAGGCTAGATAAATTTGTGAAAATGGAACTAACTGTGACAAATTCTAATTCATTCTTGAGACTGACAGGAGTTAATTATTATAAGAACATAAAAACCTTCATTAGATTTACTTTTTATCTATTGACAAAATAAGCAAAAAAATATCTCTTGTAGAAGAAAAAGACATAAGAAACATAAAAGTTACAGCTCATAAATCACTCCACACTGGAGTTAAACAATTTTCAAGTGAATAACAAGAAAATAACTATATGATCCTCCCAATAAAACAAAATTTACACAAATCCTATTTCACACAAAAATCTTAACTACACTGACCAATATTCATAATCATAGCTTGAGGTTTAAATCAAGTTGCTTCTGCTTCATTTCTTTATTAGCTGCAGAATTCATCATAGTATCTACCACTTCAAACCTACCAACACTTCCTCTTGATGATGTTGATGTTCTATGAAAATCAGCTATACCTAGTTTTGCTATCCCAGGTTGTTGATCCATAAAGATTCTTGAGTTTGACCAACCATGATGATGATGATGCCCATAAGAGTTTCCAAATCCATTAGATGAAACATGAGAAGGCTTATGGATCATAGAGTGTGCTTGAATTCCAAGAGGTTTATTACCAAAAGCACCATAAAGAGGTAAAGAAGCCATGTTTGCATAACTTTGTTTATTATGCAAAATAGGAAATCCAAAAGCAGAAGCTGAAGCTATTATTTGTGTTCCAAATCTTTGTCCTCTTTTTGCTATTGATCTCTCTCTTTTGTGAGCATTTTGGTGTCCACCTAATGCTTGTGAGCTATAGAATTTTCTATGACAATAGTTACAAGAAAAAACTCTTTGTTCTACATCAAGAGTATTATTGTTTTGTGATAATGAATTACCAACATCTAAAGAAGTGATAAGATTAAGTTCTGGTTCTTGCTGACTATTACAATCGAGATTAGAATCATTGCTAGATACATTTAGATCAAATAAAGTTTCTACCTTAGTGATATCTTCTTCTACCTCAATAGATTGTTGTTTCTTCTTTTCATGTTGATTTTGCAAAGGTGTGCTTGGACTTGGAGGAGTTTCTTGAGAAGAGAAGATGCATGGTTCTTTGCTTAGTCTTTCCATTAATTGGAGATAATTCCTCAACCCTTTCTTGGTAGGTTTAAGGAAGTTTGAGTTGTTGATTCTTTGACACCTTAAATGGATAAAAAGTTGGAGTATATTTTAGAGGCAGACAAAGGTTTTGTTCCTATTATTATCCTACACATGGATATGGAATAAGTAACTGAACAAAGTATTATAAGGTAAAATGTTTATGTCGTCAAAATAGTAAAATAATGTTTAGTTTCCACTCATTGATTGAAATACAACTTTAATATATTGTCAACATGATAATTTTATAACATTATATTACTCTTATGTTCCCATAATAAGTGTCATATTTGTAAAAAATATTATACCCAAGATTTGTCACTTTTTTTCAGTTTTCATTTCTTAAAACAAATTAATGTGTTTTAAAAAATTCTTAAAGGAATGACTTAATTACAATTTTGGTCATCGCATTTTGACCAACTCACGAAAATGATCATATCTCTTTTAAATCGAACAAAATTGTCGTTAAACTATATGTTTTTTGCAGTTTTAGTCATATTTCCCTATCTCTAACTCCAAAAACGCACATAAATGACAGTTTTAGTCCAACTACATATGTGGTTGGACTAAAACTGTCACTTATGTGCGTTTCTGGAGTTGGAAATAGGGGGATATGACTAAAACTGCAAAAAACATATAGTGTAGGGACGATTTTGTTCGATTTAAAAGAGGTAGGACCATTTTCGTGTGTTGGTCAAAATGTGAGGATCAAAAGTGTAATTAAGCCCAAAGGAAATGGTGAATAAAATTTTGGATCTATGTTGTCAAAAAAAAAATTGGATCTATTTTTTTAGGAGAAAAATTTGGATCTATATTCTCGTGTTTATTTAAGTTAATAGTAGTATATTTTAATGAGTCTTGTTAACAAGTGCCCTAAGAGCACTAAAGATTCTTAATTAAGAAAATGTTTATTGAAAAGGTCAATTTTCGGTGTATTAAATTCATCAATTTATATAAAAATTTACAAAAACTTACTATTCAAGGTTATTAAAGAGTGTCCTGAGAGCACATGTAAGCATTTCCTTATTTTAATATATATGTTAGTGTATGTGTTATATAAATGAATAAAGTTTTTAAACACATTTGAAACCAAAAAAAAGTTTTTAAATACATATAAAAAAATGTAATGATGCTCATCCATACATATTATAGTAAAACAAAATTACGGAGAATCAAGATATAAATTATGACCGTGAAATATTTATATTTAATGTTCGACATTTCTCAAATATGATTACCCTAGATATCAATTATGATATTTTTTTAAAGTGAAATCAAACTTATGCTTAGACAATCCATGTGGCTGGTTTTGTGGACACATAAAATTATAGTTGACAAAAAGTAGGTCATGTGATGTGTTCATCATGCATGGCATGGACACATTGTGCTGCTTATAGATAAAATTGGAACATATTTGAAATCATCAATAAGGTATAGTTTAGAGTATGCCTTTCGGTAGTAGAAAATTATTGAGTAAGAGTTAAGATTGTCACGCGCGTCCTAAAAAAAAGTACCTTAATTAATCATGTTAGTAGCAGACAAAACCTAATGTTGTACACGTAGACAGACACCAAAGCCACCAAACAAACTCTCCTATGTTCAGTACTTGAAAGTCCATCAGCAAGGTCACAATGTCCCTAGTTGTTGTGAGATTGATTGTCCTTTTGCATCTCTTTTTTAGAAGAAGAAATTTATTTGCTTTTCACACTTTCTTCTTGTGCTCCCACTTCACATGGACTCATGTTGCATGCTCTGTAAAGGATCAGGATTGCCTGTTGTAATTGTTTCACGCAATAGATAATTATACCGCTGAAAAACAATCTAACAGTTCAAATACTCATAGTGCATTTTCACACAGTTTTAATCTCAACCTTTCATTTCTGATCGGACGGTTCATAGCTATTACTGCGTTAACGTAGTTACAACGTGGGATCCAAATCCCTGTGTAAACATATTAGTAAGTCATCAATCTTGTTTATTAATTTGATAGTAGACGGTTCAAATTATATAGTTTCTAAATTGATTTTATACAATTTTGATCATTAATTTGAGACTAATACCTCAAATTCGTCCTTGAATTTTCAAAAATCGGTCAAATTCGTCCCTGAATTTTGCGAAATATCTATTTAGTCTCTAAATTTTACAGACGTCCATCAAAATGGTCCCTCCGTCCAAAAGCTCTGTTAGTGGTGATGATGTGTCATCTTGCATGATGTGTTGTCCTGTACACGTGTCAACAAGGCAGCCACATGTACAAGGACTAAATTGATGGAAATAGTAAAAATTTGAGATTTGACTTTTCAGTGTAATTTTTCCTGTGTTTCCAATTATACCCCTCTATTACCTGTGTTGTCCTGGATCGATTTGAGACTTATTGTCATAATTTGAGGACTAATTTGATGGATTTTGTTATAATTTAAGGGCTCATATGATTGATTTTATTTACAGAGAATGAGTACAAGAAGATATGGCATGAGAGGACCAATGATTTCAAATGACATGCATAAACAAACACCATTGAGGGGTTCTGCTTCACAAGATCCAACTGCTCCTGGAGTTATTAGAGTTCAAAATCCAAATTACGGGTCATCCGGTTCTACTCAACCCCAATACATGGAGTTTATCCCGACTCCAGGATTTCCAAAGCATTGATGCATGTTTAAATTATGTTTTTGGACTAGTTTAATTACTCCTTTTTGGACTTGTTTAGTTTACGCTTTTTTGGATATGTAATCACATAAGAACATCAAATGATTTGCTGACTTGATGGCTATGTAATGTTATTTTTTTTGCTATGTGATGACTTATGAACATCAAATATATGACTTATGATGGTATGAAAATGTCTGTCTTTTTATAATCAAAGTGCATGTCTTTTACTTTTTACTTTGTTCAGCAAATGTATGCACCAAGGATCACAATGATATCTGTTGTGAAAATTCAAGGACCTATTTGATGATATTTAAACTAATTTGAGGATTGATATGATTGATATGTATATAATTCAAGGACCAATTTGATTGAAATATTTTGACAGAAAGGTTTGGTTCATTCATTGACAACCTCTTTTCGTTACAACATTACATGGACATGAGATATTAATGCTTCCCACCACCCATCATTTCTGAACACCGAATCTTCAACAATGACCACTTATTTTTGAATTTCGAATTGAATAAAAAAAATTAGGGTTTTAAGTTTTTGAATTGGGGAAGAACATTGACATCAATTCATGGAAGAAATTTGGGGGATTTTGAACTCTAGGTGACAAATTATAACATTAGGGTTCCAAATTGATATATTTGGGAAAGAAAGAGCCGTTAATGAGGAAGAGGAGAAAGAGCCGTTAATGAGAAAGAGGAGAAAGAGTCGGTGGCAATTTTATGAAAATCCATCAATTTGGTCCTTGGCAATTTTCTGCAAATCAATCAATTTGGTCCCTGCTTGTGTGGCATCTGACGTGGTAAGCCTTGTAAGAGGTTAACGTTACACGTCACTTCCGTTAACAGAGCAACTTAACGGAGGGACTGATTTGATTGACATTTTGTAAATTCAAAGACAAAATAGCTATTTCGCAAAATTCAGGGACGAATTTAGCCGATTTTTAAAAATTCAAGGACGAATTTGAGATATTAGTCTTAATTTGAGATCAAATGATTCAAATTCATAACCGTGTCACACTTATATAACACAGAATTCAATTCCTCTTCATAAATTAATATGTAACTCTGATACAACGTAGAATCCATTTCCTCTTCACATCTCATTACAAGTAACTTGATAAACTCATTTCAAGTAACTAAATAGCACCTTTAATTATTTTATTTTACATGAGTTAAGTAGCACTTTTGCACTTGAATATTTTATCAAATATCCAATTTCTATATTTCCCTTGTGGTCTACAATTGAATGTTATGTTAGAAGCGAACTTTGAACTCCTATGTGATGTGTCCATAATGGCAAAAGAGACAAATGGCCGACACATAAAAGGGGAAGCTGATGTGGAGTTCCTCTAATGTCCTTGATAATGTATTTCGTGTTAATTTGCATTATTATCATTAATGTTGATATTGATGAAGAGGATCAAATATTCTATAGTTAAAGTATAGGATTAGGTATATAAACTTTGGCTTTTACATACATATAATATTACTAATTATTGTTACCGTATTTACAAGTCATTTTTGGCAACTTTGTTTAACAAAAGTCTTAACCCCACCTTAAAGGGTTATGAGTGAGTTTAGAAATTTAAAGTGATTGATCCAATTGAGAAAACAACTCAATCACTTCATCTTAGTAAATTGTTAACTGTCTAATCAATATATAGAACCAAATCTCTTTAAGAGATCTCCTTGTCTTTATAAATTGGTCCACATTTGAAAACCCCTCAAAAAAGAAAACCACAAAGTTCCAATCGATCACCTCACCTCATAATAGAAAATATCTTTAGAATTAGATCCACAAGTACTCTAAAGATAATAAACACAGTGCTTTCTCCTTTTCTCTCCAATCCTCTCTTCTTAACTTGCCATCCACACAATAAAATAAAAAATAAAGATTCGTTTTAGTTTAAGAAAAGAATTTGGAATTCAGTTTAGAGTCTAAAAAAACGTCTACAAAGAGTTATTTAGAATTATAAAATACAAATACATTAATCCATCCATCAAAGACAATTAAGCCCTTATTTGCTTTCGCGGGTGAATTCCACTTTAGGCCAAAATCATGCAACAACCCGCGCTTACAGTAAAGTTAGGAATACTAATTAACTTCTTAAAATCACGTTGAATATATCACCAAACGTCAATCCAAACAAACCATAAGGTTGTTTAAGTTTTCTAGACTATAATGTATATATATATATATATATATATATATATATATATATATATTCCGAGTTGATCAAGGAGATGGAGAGTGTGCTTACAAATGAGGCTGGGTTTGATGATGATAATAATATAATAGCTTAATTTATCAAGAAAAATATCCTATGTTGATAATAAACTATCTATCATATATTTTTTTTAAATATATACGTTCCACAGATTTTTTAGAGATTAATAAAAAGAAAATTTTACTATAAAATCAAATAATTAATAAATTTGAATGCATGTAGTTGGCAATCTGATGCATTATCGACACATCAATGATTTAGATTTAAAAGCAATTAAAATTGAATTTAAGATTTTTCGATTTTGATTCAAAATATCTAAGAAATAAGTAAACGTATGAGATTGTCAACTACTTGATCTATTTTCTTATGTGAACGTATGATTCATAATCAAAAATACAATTATTTTTATAATAATAAATTTTGATAAAATTATAAATTCGATGAAATCATAAAAATTTAGTTAAGAATTATACGAAAAAGTAACAAAAGAAAATGGATTAAGTTTTTTCATTGTCTTATTCAAAATTTTATCTTTGACAAATGACAAATCAATTATCAAAACTTGTTGTAAGATATAACCCTAACATCGTGTGTTCACTTTGCAAGTATCTTGTGCGTCTTCTTTTCTTTAAAAAATACGTGCTTTCTAACCCTTAATTTGTTTAATTTTTTGCATCTTCTGATGATATCTCTTTTCACACGAATCCAAAAAGTCTTTTTCAAATATGTCAGTTTGCTTTATGCATGTAAGTTGGTGCTATATTTATGGCCACATGAATGTATATATAAAGCAGGTTTGATATAAAGAGTCAAGCATGATGGCAAAGACAAATACAAATGTGGCGTATCTAAAGTGCACCTCCTAAGATAGAAATTGACACACAGATAATATTTGTTCGATATAAATAGACACTTTTAATTTGAATTAAAGTATATAGTTCTAACTTTTTTAATCTAACACGCAACTAAGAAACTTGTGTTAATGATTGTGGAAAAATCATCGTTGAGAAATTACAAAGTAGATTTCGTTAAAGTGTTCCAAATCGGATAAGAGAATATGACAATATATTTATAAATTATGTAGGACTCAACCACGATTTTTAAAAAAAATTGTAAATAAACTTTAAAGACGAAGTAAAAGCAACTATTTTTTTTGCATCATGTGATGAATATCTCTTGTGTATCACCTTCATAGTCAACTTTAAAGACTACAAAGTAGATTTGTAAGTAAATTATAGGTGTGGGTTGTCTCCTACAAAATGCTTGTTTAAATTCTTTAACTTAACCTCTGCTTCTTAGAAATTATGGTGGAAAATTAGGGAAAGGAAATCAACAAAAAAGTTAGAAGACAAAATTCAAGTTTCAAGATATAAGTTCTTACCATTGAGCCAACTCTTAAGTCAATATTGAACATTTCAAAAATGTTTCGTCGTTGATTGTGTTAAATTGTACTCATATTAATGTTAGTTTGCATTTTCGACAGACCCAATTAGACAGGAAAGAACTTTGTTGAAGTTGGGAATGATATTTGGTTTCAGATGGTTGATGGTTTGACATATATTTCAAATGTCTGATAGTTTGACACATTAATTACAGATTTGGGATACATGGTATATTTGAGATTGAAAAGCAATTTAGTTTCGACTGCAGTATTTCAAATTGTTTTGTGCAGAGACAAGATAAAGACGTCGAAGACGCGTGGGAGTTTGTCAAGAGTTTGAGGAACATAGCTGGATACACGTCGAAAGTTTTTTTGTGATTGTTAATTGCAGTTATTTCGTATTAGTATATATAATAGTTTTGTATAGGAAAACATGGTCACAAATCATTCATATAAATCTTAAACACTCAAATTATCCATATTACATCGAGAAACGAGTCTCAGGCAAATGTATGATTATGTGTACCAGTATTTTTCATTTATTTGATCATATGCTTTTTCTTTAAAGATTGTTTGCATTCACTTTAAATTTTCCTTTTAATTTAAATGAATTTCGACTCAGTCAAAATAGTTATCTGAAATTCATCTTTTTCCATTCAAATCTATAAACATGATGAACATTCAAACATTTCAGATAAATATTGCACAAATATGTCCTAAGATTTATTACTTTGATCCTTCAAATCATAAATGAAAAACTAGTGATTGTTTACCAAAAAAACATTCGTAAACATTTAGTTCTTGTGAGTCACAACCCGACTCAATAGTAACGTTAGAGGCTAAATTTATAGTAAGTGATTAAATATAAAGACTAAATTAACTTGAAGTTGTTTTTTTTTTTTTTTGATGCAATAACTTGAAGTTGTTAAAATATAAAGATCTAATTGTTAGTAAGTGATTATACGCATATACCAAATTAACAGTTTTAATAATGTAAGAAACATTTGTGAAATATTTATAATTTTATGAATGAATTTGAGATGACTTAACAAAATAGAGACTAATTTGATGGTTTAGCCTTAACTCAATTGCTTTAGTTGCTTTTTCAGCAAATTAATGACAACCATTTGAACTCGATTTCAATAATTGCTAGTGAGTTATTAGAAGTCTCTTTACATATATTTTATGTCAATAGAGGTTGCTCAAACCTGGACCATGCATAACAACCATCTACACCTAGCTGAACATTCTGTAAACCTTTTTTTTTTCTTCTTCCTTTCTTATTTGCATTGCTTTTTGAAGAGTTGTTGTTCATGACCTTTGAGTATATGAAAGCGAAATGCTAAAGTTAATTAGTGGAAACTAGAAGCGACAGGTTTATGTTGCTACTTGATGATGTCAATTATCATTTAAGGCTTAGTCAACTGGTACCACAGTGAGTTCAGCTTCATATCAATCGGTGCCACTCAACTTGCGTTTATTTTATTAGAATCATCATTCAATTTTAGATAGTTTTACCATAATTGGTTTTGTAACTAGTACTGTTTATCTTAAGTTTATGAAATGAAAGATTGAGTTTTTTAATGAATGAAAAGTACAATTTGTTGACCAGTAATGCTGTCTCTTAAGTTTATAAATTTTGAGTTTAAGGTGATTTGTTTTGTCATATAAAAAGATCAGCGGCGCATCTGAACTGAACAAATCTGAACAAGACGGGAAAGACAAACAACATCGCAGAAAGACGGCAAGCAAAACAATGTCTCACTGAGACGGCAAAACCACGAAAGAAATAACTAAAAAGATGTGAAAATAGCTTATTTACATGAAAGGGAAGGAGAAAAACAATTTAGAGGGGTGATTTGGGGTCAACAATTGACCATAAACACCTCTTTTTTGGTGGATGAAGGAGAATAAACTATGATTTTATGTTACGGCTCACAAGAGAGAGACACTTGGGTTTTTAGGCATGAGTGCGATTTCGTTATGTATGTATTTATTGTTGCTGCGTAATTTTTTATGGACCGATTGATATTGTTTATGTATATTGTAGGGGTGAAAGTATAGACGTAGGGGTATAGGATAAAATTTTCTATAATAACAAGTTCTCCAGTGGAGCTCAATTAGCCCATGTTTATGAAAGTGTGAAATTCTTTTTCCACCACCATACTACTCGCATGCCATTTTTTTTCAAAATACATCCAGTCCAATATTAAAAGCCGGAGCATATTTTTTAGTTTCACCGTTTATAAAGGAAAAAAGTTGTCGCAAACATTTTAATCATGGTTCAATGACTAGATATAATTTTAGGATTTTTAACACATCAAAATTTCAAAATCCAAATATTTTTAAAAGTATATTTTACACATCCAGATTATGAAATCCAGATGTGTTAAAAATCTTGAAATTGTATTTTGCCACAAAAGAGGTTTGAATCATGTATAGGGTATATTTGGATTCTGAAATTCAGATGTGTAAAATTGATCTTGTTGTCTGTATTCTAAAATAAGATGCGTAATAATCCTAAAACAATATTTAGGCGGACAATGGTCAATTGATTTTCCTTTTTAAGCGATAAAACTAAAAAACACGCTCCAAATTATTATTTACAAGCATCTAAAATGCTTTCATTGGATCCCCGTGAGCTTAGCTCAATTGGTAGGGATATCGCGGACACTCCACTCTCCACAATTAAATTGTCTGAGTTCTAGCCACTATGCTATTTGACAAAAAAAAAAAAATATGCTTCCATTAGTAATTAACTACGATTTGAACACTTTTAAAATCGGCTAAACATATCTTTAAAGCAATTTAATTGTAGTAATTTTTAAACAGTACTATTTAATATAGTTTTTTAGATGCATATAAATAATTGTTAGATATCTAATGAGCAATCCCAGAATTAAAGAACTGAAGCCCACAAAGATTCCAGCTCAAGTATAGTGAACATATAAAATACTGACAAAAAAACCGTAAAAGAAGCAAAACACAAAGGTTCTTAAATATTTTCCTCATACCATGTCTTTTTCATGTTGTTGATACTACTATATTTTAATTTATATTTACTTTGTTTTTCTCAGTGTCGACTATTGTTTGTTTCACTCCCATTTGTATTTCTTATATGTCATATTCAGTTTGTTTGAGATATTAATGGTTCCCGCAATTTGAGTCTTCCACTCAAAAGAGAATAGAATATCTATTGGATTTTAGTTAGGCCGAATGAATTTGATTTTCTTTTTGTCTAGAAAGTTTGATTCACCCATTTGATTATGGAGAATTGAGAAATTTAGAGTTTGAACCTCTGTAAATAATATTTTTAGTAATCATTAATTAAATTACGCTTACGAGATAATGAATATGATTTTATTAGCTACCAATTTCATCGTTTATGAAGATTAAGTAATAAAGATTATGAGTTTTTGTCGTAATTGCTTAAATAATAAAGATTATGAGTTTATGTAATCTTCACCTACCAATTTAAATTGAATGACTATATTAGTCATCTAATTGATCTCTATCCAACAACTTCAATTAACCGACTATATTTGTGTCTTAACTTTTAAGTTTTAAATATAAATTTTTTGATAATTAGAGTTCTATCAAGTTGTAAGTAAAGACTAATCAAATATTCAAACCGCGATATATATATTTCGATTCTTTCAAACGAGTCAATCATTCATTAAAGCTCATCATATTGAATGCCTTTCAGGCTTGTTTTTTAGATTATGGTTGGCCGATTCCATTTGCTTCGAGATCGGGAATTAGTTTCAAGTTGCAAGTTTTTTTGACTGGTTTGGGTGTCGTCTTCAGTGGATCAGAGATGAGGGGATACCTTAATGATTTGGTTTTGAAGTTTGGTGGGCCGATCGCATTTGATTCAAGATTGGGAGCCAGTCTTTGACTCAAGTTGGTTTTGGGTTATATGATGTTTTGTTCGGTGAACCCGAAGTAGAGAGGTGGTGGAATCCGAAGAAGCGTTGGAAACAGACTTTATCGAATGTCAATTGGACTCGGCTATGGCGATGAAAAGTTGATGTTTGGTTTGGAGGGATGTTTTCTTTGAGTTGAGTGATTTTTAAAGGTGTTTTTGGGTGAGTAGCGGGCGACGAGTGTTTATGAATTTTGTTTTTTCAGAGGTTGTTTTGCGATGGAGTTTGATTTAGGCGGTGAAATTGGCGTTTGATGGTTGTTTATTATGGGCGTTGAAGGTAGGTCCTAATTAGGAGGTGTTTATTTTAGATGTTCCGCCTATATACAACGCCTTTATTTATAATTTTTGGATGATCATCTACAATTGGTTGACTATAGTGACATATAATACAAAATAATTGATCACAAGTGAATGTGGTGCATATTACACCATGAATGAATTATGAATCCATCAATGGATTGCGACTTTCTATTAAGTTAAGTGGTCACACAACAAATGCACTAACCACAAAAACATAAGATTGCTATATGCTCCAATCTACAAGTGGCATTGACCTTTCTACACATTGGATTAATGGTGAGACTACTATTTTGCCAACGGTAATGTTCTGCCCATTAAACATAATTAAAGGAGGAGGCATTTTCTGGTGATATCGTAACAAACAATTAGTAACATCATGAATAAAATGTCAACTTTAACTTTAACCATACTTGAATCCATCGACCTAAACCTTGTTGTGCGTGCACCATTATCATATTTATCATTCTAAAGGATCTAGACCCATTGACTCTTATTATTGGCTTCCTTGTTCAACTTTTGTTCCCTTGTCTTTGATTTTTCTCTCCATCACTTATCCCTCATCATAGTTGAACCGTTCAATTCACAACAATTCAATCATAATATTCCAATTTCCAACATCACCAATCACATAAAATAACTAATATTTGTAACCACTTGTTCACTATATATATATATTCACATACAAATTCAATCATATCTTATATGATCACAAACCATGGCCGTCCAAAAAATCATAATAACACCAATTTTAGTTTTTCTAGTGACCATTTTCTTCAATGTATCATCATCATCTTCTTCTAATAATTCGCAATACCAATTTTTAAACCATGGTGTTAGATCAGCATATTGGCCAGCAGGTGATGATTTTTCACCTTCTTTGATTGACACAAACTACTTCACACACATTTTATTGGCCTTCATTCAACCAGAACCAATTTCCTTCAAACTTGAAATCACAAAATCCGGCATAAAATGGGGCCAGAATTTCATCAAGGCACTCCGCCACCGTTCCCCGCCGGTGAAAACACTTTTATCAATCGGAGGTGGCGGTAGCAATTCAACACTCTTCTCTGAAATTGCTAGCACAAAACAAAATAGAGAAATCTTTATAAATTCAACAATCGAGGTGGCAAGAAAATATAGGTTTGATGGTGTTGACTTGGATTGGGAATTTCCTGAAACTCAACAAGACATGTTTAACCTTGGTTTGTTGTACGAGGAATGGTATAATGCTTTGTTTGCTGAAGCTAAGGTTAGGAGAAAACCACGTTTGCTTTTGACTTCAGCTGTTTACTACAATTCCACTGTTAGGCTTATCGGTAAACATGGGCCGAGATCGTACCCGACCCAAGCTATCAATAAATACTTGGACTGGGCCAGTCCAATGTGTTTCGATTATCACGGTACGTGGGATAATAATACCGACTTTAATGCTGCTTTGTATGACTCGAAGTCCGAAATTAGTACCAATTTTGGACTCCACTCGTGGATCAAATCGGGTGTTCGACCTGAAAAGTTGGTTATGGGTTTGGCTTTATATGGACGGGCGTGGGAGCTTAAGGATCCAAATGTCAACGGGGTGGGAGCGGAGGCGGTGGGGCCTGCAACTGACACGGATGGTAGTATGAATTATAATGAGATTTTGAAATTTAACAAACAGAGTGGTGCTAATGTTGTGTATGATAAGGTTGCTATATCTTTTTATTCTTATGCGGGTACGACTTGGATCGGGTATGATGATGGGCCATCCATAACGACTAAGGTTCGGTTCGCTAAGTCTTTGGGCTTAAAGGGCTATTTCTTTTGGGCCCTTGGGAAGGACAAGGATTGGAGCATCTCAAAACAAGGTACTTCACACTGTTCTCTTTTCAACTTTCAATTTTTTTATTGCCTCTTCAAAAAAAAACTTTGAATTTTTATTTTTAATTCCAAATATAGATGTATTTTTATTTTTTCTAAATATATATTCTCATATTTCTTAAATATGATGTACTTTGAAAATAGTTCACATTTTTTTTCTTTCAATTTCATTGCTTATACTTACAAAAATAATGTGTTTAGAATATCTGAAAAATGTTTAGAATATCCTATAGCCATGATGTCTTATATTTGTGTTTTGTATTTGTTTGCAGCTTCAAATGCATGGGGACACTGACACTATATCGAGTTTTATTTCATGTAATCCTAGACCTTTATAATTGATACAGAGTTATTATTGTAGTTGAATTCATTGTACCATCATATTCTTGAATAGTATTAGTTGCAAATATACCTTCTTCAAAAAAATTAGTTGCAAATATACATGAAAAATCTAATTATGTACGCATTAAGGCTAATAGTGTGACAAAATGAATTAGATGATTGCTCTTCAAACCTCTTGATATATGCTCAAACCGTAAAGGGGTCGTCTCCATGAACTTAACTCAGTTGATATAGACAATATATAATATATATAAAGTGTGGGGTTCAAAACCCGACCACCACAAAAAAAAAAAAAAAAGAACCGCAAAGGGGGCTTCTAAGCAACACTTTGAGTTGAGATTCGGATTCCCTATAGAAAGGATCCTTCAAAGGGAGTGGATAAGAGGGAATAAAACAGATTTGAGTGATTGCTTTGTTGAGATTGACAATGGAATGTTTAGGATTGATGATATTTTAGTTTTAGAGTATTATTTTAACATAAAAAACTTGTAAAAAACTTATTTGAATTTTTTTGAAGAATTTATTTAAGAAAAATGCTAAATGTTACGAAAAACTCACACACGAAAAGCACGAACGATGATAGTTTTCAATTTAGAAATTACAATTAAGCTAGTTTCTTATGCTTAATGGTTTTGTGGCCTTTTAAACCAAGCATGTGACGTGATAGTTTTTCATTTGTCTACGTCTGCTTCCTAGTGGTGACAGCTAGGCTATGTTTTCTTGAGGTGGCACTAAGTCTATAAATATATGCATAAATAAGGTTCTGTAGACTTTGTTTTGAAGGCACATTTGTTCAAATTGTATATTGCTGAAGTTCACAAATTTAAAACTCGTTAAACCATATGCATTTGGGGGGTACACCACACAATATGGGCGTGCTCTTGCAATTCGTGCGTCAACATGTTCGTAAGAAATAGCATCGTTCTTTATTTAAATCCTCATCAAATACACTTTTTCTTAGTTTCCCCGTATTAGAAGGATTCTTTATTATGGATAGAAATAAACTTGCCCATTCAAGGTCGGGCACTATTCTTCCTTACATTTTCCATTTCCTTCTTTTTGTTTCCAAACTGCTCCCTGTTCATTTCCTTTTAACTCAAAAATAGATCCATTTTTCTCGAATCCATTAGACAAAAATAGCAACTAAACATAAAATAAAAGAAAAATGATATTTGGACAATCATTTTTTAATTTGGGACAACATTTTGTTTCTATACTTTAATTTTGGGACAAAAATAATAGAAAGAGTAAGAGAGAGAGTAAAAATATAATATAAATATAAGAAAGAGTTGTTTCAAAATTTGTTCAATATAACCGCACAAATACCATTTATCAAATAAAATAAGTTTACTTTTCCAACTGAATAAAAAAAGGAGTTTAGGGGTGGCTGGCTAACTTCAATACATGGTGAGGACCATTTTGTCGGTGTTACGACATCGAGCAGTGATAACCATGATGGAGCCTTAATTGAAGTAATATATATTTTTAATGGGGTTTTCTATATCAAAGTTATTAATCAATTGCATCGCCCACTCGAGATGGTCCAAATGAATTTAGAACAATGGTCTGTCTGAATTAACCAAACGCACAAATTGTTAGCACATGGAGGATTCAAATCAGAGACGTAAAGATGAGAACAATTTTAGGTCTTAAGTTTACACCATCTAACCAATCCATATGGCTTAAAAAAGTGTATAGTTTATTGTCCATTCAGGGTCTTTTACAATAAACTCCAGCGATGAAGATGCTCTTGCTAACAAGCCAGGCATAGAAATAGCCAAGTGCGAAAATAGCCAAGTATGAAAATATGATTGCATCGACAAATTTCTTGAAATGGGGCGATGAAGAATGTGAAGATTATCCAAAGTATAACAAAGATTCAATGCTGGAAACCATGCTTAACGATGATGATGATGACAACATCATTAGGGAGAATTTCAAATAAGTTCTCTTTGAAAAAGTCTATCTTGAACTAAACAACTATTAGGATTCATAATAAATTTGTTTGACAATGCTTTTAATCAGACACCCAATTTGTAACATATATCATTACAAGTACATCAAAGAGATTTCATTGTCCAAGACAGTGTTTAGTAACCAAAAATGGTCGATGATCTAGCCAAACAAAAAGACTAATCTAAACACACCTTGTTGAACTTCATCTGCATCGATGTTAGGAACATAAGTTGTGGTTTTAGGGTTATCCTCAATGGGTTCTAGGAGAAGGACTTGATGAGGTTTGAGTGTTAGAGGCAACCATTTTTCGGGTTAGGAGTTACAAAACGATTTAGAAGGAGTTTAAAACAAATAAAAAGTAGTAACAAAATGAAAGAAAGATCTTTATCTTTCAAAACACTTAAAGAAGCAGTGACTTTGTGATTAGGAAGATAAATTGCTTCAATTAGTTTAGAAGATTAATGTTACCATTGGATTAAGTGGAGAACACAAGAAGTAATGATATTTGACCTATCGCGAGCTCAATATGGTTATAACCGCCAAATTCATACTTTACGGGGCAATGGTGACTTTGCTCATGCGCAAGCGCAACTGCTATTATCCTTTTAGCCAAATTTGAAAAATAAGCAATAAATCAATCTAGAGAGAATCCTCTCCGTCGAGTGAAGAATAAGCGATGTTGGAGTAGCCAAACGAGAGGGTTGATTCTTTCTCAAGACCACTGAATCATAACATCGGTCAATAAAGGCTCAAAATTGTGTCAAAGACATAGTGGGGCTGGACAATGGTGCGTTACCCATGATGCCTTCTCTCAACGCAAATAATCTTTTCGAGGAATGAGGGACATGACATGATTTATGATGGAGTTGTGCATAAAAGAACCTTGTCAACGGATCATGTCGATGAGAGGAGATTAAAGCCGAACATAGGACACCATGATCCCACTACCATGAGAGTTATCACGCAACACCCAAAAAAATGAGCCGAATAGAGGTTACACATTCAGGTTGTGTTTAGACATACCAAATATTAAGGATCAATGTGGAGCTACGCCTTGACTAGTGTGTCAAGGTGTGGAGGAGGAGACTATTGAGTATATATGGCCCACCAACATTGATGCTAAGTTAGTTAGAAATTTCAAAGTTAGTTATAATAGTTTACTATATTCCAACTACTTGTTGAATTGAGTTAGCAAGATAACAATTTTTTTAACTGTCATTTAAACAGGTATATAAATCACAAGTAAGTGAATGTGAACATTCTGAAGTAAAAAAATATTTGGATTGTAGATTGATAACTATAAAGAGTGTATTCTTTGTGCAGATTCATTCTTCTTTAATTCAATATTTTCATTGTGAATCAAACATCAAGAAAATATAACTGGATTTTTTTTTAATATCAATTATCATTACCCATTGTCCAAATCTAAATCTAAATATTATTACTCTTCAACAATGTCCTAAAATTACTTTGAATGTCTAGATCCCATTTCTTCTAGAGCTATACCGCCTACCGTACCACACCACTTATTTGAAAAATTGTGTCACTGCCCATTTTATATTCCTTTGATAGTTTGATTTGCATTAGAAACTTGTACACGAACCAATTTCAAAATCGACAACTAAAAAAATCTAGCCACCATAATGAACAATTAGAAAATCAGCTAACTCTAATCGGCTCGGCTTTATTACGGTGCATCCAAAACATATGGCAGATCATTTCTTTCTATTTGAAAATTTAGGCAGGTTTTTAAAAAACATTCGAATAGCTTTTCAACTCATATGGTTAGCATGTTTAAGCGATTTGGTGTGAAATAAATGCTTGAATTTTTCGCAATCAAGAATAATCGTTACAACAACTTTGGACAAAATTAAGCTTCAATATTACTGGTGGCTGAAAGCGCATAAAATTAATTTAGCTTTTACCTATCACTTGTGATGGCTTAATCCTTTATCTTGCTTGGGAAATACTTTGTAATGAGGTCTCTTTGTCCTCTTTTTCTCTTTTTTGCTATTTGATGTAATGTGATTTTTATCCTGGGTTCGACACTCCTTATGTTGAATTTTCAAAGATTTCGATTAATATATTTCATTTTAGCTTTTTCAATTTTTTTTTTACAAAGAAATCAAGATTCTTGTTGTCTTGTTGAGCACTAACACATTGTCAAGAATAATATTTGGACTCACATAATGTCACACTATAATAATTATATTTTCAAAATTATCGTAATGTTTGAAAAACTATTTTTTTTTTGTGGTGACGGAGTTTGAACCCCCGATCTTGTATATATTATGCATTGTCCATATCAACTGAGTTAAGGTCACGAGGACTGAAAAACCATTTGTTAAAGCAAAGCATATATATATATATATATAGTCGGTCAAATGTCGTGTTTTTTGCGTGTGAGTTTCAAAGTAGTCTTTAAAACTTCGACTGTAGACACAAAAGAAATATTTCATTCCTTTTTTGACGAATTTTATGCAAATTAGTCCAGACATTTAAGGTGAAAGAATATTTACCTTCTTCTTCAAGATGATTTCCTTTATCATCTCAAAATAATGAAATCATAAATGTGTATTATTTTATGACATTTGTGTTTTAAGAATTATGACATTTAGTTATTTTTTGAGACATTTAGTTATTGTCATTCAAGAAAATATAAAATTAAACAATAATGCTATATACAGCGAGAGTTTTCTCGCGAATAACTAACGAACCAAAAATTGCAGTTGTAGCAAAAAAATAAAACAAAAAAAAAAATTTCCCACTTACCAAGTTGCCAAAATAAAAGAAATAGATGTCGTGATGCTTTCTTGAAAAAAAAAAATCGCTGAAAACAGCATTTCCCAAAATTAAATTAAGTATAGTAACAACTAACAAATTAATGAAGATTACAAAAACATGTATTTTCCTGCAAATAAATTTGATTTTTTTTTTCTTTTGGTTTCTAAATTTGATTTGTTTGTTGACAACAAACCAAATTGAAACGTTGTCTTTGATGTAAGGTTGAAATTCGTGAAGGTATCCTTTTTATTGTTTCTCTTATATTTTTAATGTGCTAGAGATTGAGTTTAGATCATCAAAGTTGAAGATTAGATTTTCTTAAGTAATCGACCGTGAATGGAATCGGGTTGTCTTCGAGTCAGACTCAGCTACTCTAGTGCAAGCTCTATCGTCTTCGGGCTATGGTGATTCGGAGTTATATGCTATTGTTTCTAGTATTATTTATCAGTTAATTATCTTTACATTTCAACTTCGTGGTGAAGTTTGTTAGGATACAAGCGAACATGTTGCTCATACTTTAGCTAGGGCGACCTGTTCTTGGGCTAGTCACCGTATTTTTTTATTCTTATCATTCTTGTATTGAACATTGGTTGATTAATGATAATAGTTAAATTTGCTTTGGTTAAAAAAAAAAGTAATCGACCGTGAAGGTACTCTAGTGTCAACCCAATTATCCAATGAATATGATTTTTTAAAAAACAGCGGATTTTGTATGATAATAAATATAAAGCGTGTATTTCGTTGTCCAGACATGCTAATCTTCTAGTTGGTGGTGGTTGTGTTCTCCTCACTAAGTCTTTGTGACTCATCTCTTCATGTTATTCTATGTTTTTTTTTTCTTTCTTCAGAGCAGTTGAGTAGTAACTTGCCAACGGACTCCAAGTTTCTGCAATGTCATTCTTTTGGTAGGTCTCTTGGTTGGCGGCTCTTTTGTTTACGTATATTTTGATGTCATTTGGTGTATTTGCAGCTCTTTTTGAAAGTTTAGGATGTTTTATTTTGAATTGTACAAATATCTAATCATGTCACTTTAAATTTACGGCTGATGTTAATGATTTATAGAGGAGATTAAGATTTTGGAAATGTTAAAAATAGATACTCCCTCCGTCCCATAATAACTGAGTCATTTGCAAAAAAATATTGTCCCAGAAAAATTGATCAATTTCACTTTTCAATACAATATTAATTACTTTTTTCCAATTATAACACTAATTAATACTACTTTCACCACTCTCAATTCAATATATTCTACTTTGCATTTATGATAAAGAAGAATGCTCCAATAGTTGATAAGGCCACTCGAACCCATTCTCTCTCTCTCTCTCTCTCTCTCTCTCTCTCTCTCTCTCTCTCTCTCTCTCTCTCTCTCTCACTTATACACTTTTTCTTAATAAGTATGAAATGAGCCAAGGGCTCAATTAAAATGGGACGAAGGAAGTATATTACTCTTTCAAAATTTCAGTAAACCATGATTCTGAATCGAAAAGTTAGTTTAGAAATTGCTTATTTATTGTTTGGTAATGAGGCTTGCCGAACTATAAGGTATTAGTTCGTGCGCCTCACGATTAGAATTTTGGATCGTGACGTATATGAACAATGTTAGACACATAAATGCATCTTGATTTTAATCTTATTTAGCAAAAATATTTGATTGTGGTATAAATACAGAGTAAATTTCAATGAGAGTAAATATTAATCAAGAGAGATAATATACGTGAGTTGTAAAAGTGAGACTAAATTTCGTGTTTGGATGTACGACTTCAAGGTGCGTGGACTTGGAGACATGCAAAGAAAGGTGAATATACTTGCTCGAGTGGATACTATTGGCTTCATCAACAAAATAGAGATTGAAATGTGAATTGTAACATGAACTGACTTTGGCACCTTAAAATACCAACCAAACTCCAACACTTTATATGACTTTGTTTTCATAATGTTCTCCCTATTAATGCATGTCGACATCATTGCAACATGGTAGCTTCTCCAAGCTGCACCCGTTGCTCTTCAGCCATATTCACTGTTTATGTGATTTTCCGCACTCTAGAGAGCTTTGACTCCGCTTAAATATGGGGCGTTATAATAATTTTTTCTATGAATTTGATGTCAAGGTTCGACTTCATGAGATGACAAAGGGTACTTCCTCTATTTTGTTTGTTACAGGAGTATGGTATGCTTGGTGTTGGAGAAACAATACTATTTTGTAGGATCAACATTGGCGTATTCAAGATGTGGTGCGAAAGACCTTTTTGTTACGTGATGAATGCATTTTTTACTATCCCAATCTTGGTTTGGACCCACACTCATGGCGCCTCTTAGCTCATTGGATCCCCCCTACGGAAGGTTTACTCAAACTCAATATTGATGGTAGCTTTTTAGAAGATTTTGGTTGTTTAGGTGCTGGTGGTGTTGTTCGCAACCACGATAGAGATTGAATAGCTGGTTTTTCTCACTATGATGCTGGAGGTGATGCGTTATTAGCTGCGTTACGTGATATCCAAATAGGTCTTGATTTTTGTAGTGAAAAAGACTATGTCAACATTATTTGCGAGAGTGGTTGTTTGGAAGCAGTTGACCTGATTATTGCTGATCGTGATCATACTTGCACACTTATGCTACTGTCATCCTTCATATTAGAGATGATTTATATGGAAATGAAAATACAACATTGGTGCATGTTTTAAGGAAAACAAAATATGTGTGTAAATTTTATGGTCAAGGAAGGATCTCATGCAAGGTGCTCTGCTCACAAAATTTGTCCTCTCTGGCATGATATCTCTCATCCTCAGAGATAAGTTTGGAACTTAATTTCGACTCTCCCTCTTTTTTTCTTTTTCATTTTGCATCATTAACATGTCTCAAGATTTTGGAGAGGCTTCTCCAAAGGTGTCAATACCATGCTATGTTTTTTTTTTTGTTTTGAAATATTTAAAATAGGTTTTTGATTTTTTTGGCCTAGACACTTTAATTTAAATGATAACAATAACAGTTACTATTTTTGTAAACTTGAATTTGTCAAATTGATTGAGTTTGTTTGTTTGTTTATTTTGTTTTTTGTTGTGACAAATTATCTATTTTGACAAATATGTGTATTTATGTATGTGTTAGATTTTAGATTATAGATATTATCAGTGAGGTTGAGCAAATGTTGAATTTTTATGAATCAATTAGATTAGTTTTAAATTTTCTTTGATACTGTATAGGTTCAACTAAATTATTTTTGACCTATATTTGACCGATCATAATCTTTTAGAGATTGCACATGATTTGTTTTTAAAGTTCTCAATTTTTAAAAATATTCTAGTGTCTAATCTTTTGTGATCTTATGTTATTTTTTTGGATTTCAAAGATTTAATTTCATCAAAATTGTTGGATTCACTAGATGCAGATTGTCATGCAATTCTTCCCCAATGATTAGATTTCTTATATTTTGAATTAACAAACATATCATAGATTTTATTAATTGGTTGTATCTGAATTTTTTATAATTTTTGTTGTGGTTATTTGTTGCAGTAACCACTGCTCATAGTGCACTAACAGCACTGAACTTATTGAGAGAAAACAAAAGCAATTTTGACCTAGTAATCAGCAATGTTCATATGCCAGACATGGATGGATTTAAGCTTCTTGAGCTTGTTGGACTTGAGATGGATTTACCTGTCATAAGTAAGTTATGCAATTCTTCAATCTTATTCTATTGTTATTGATCCATGCATAAAAAATTATTTAGGGTTTTGATCAAAAAATGTTTGATTTCAGTGTTTTCTGCAAATGATGATCCAAAGATGGTGATGAAAGGAATTGAACATGGTGCTTGTGATTATCTGGTGAAACCTGTTAGACTGAAAGAGGTACAGATCATTTGGCAGCATGTAATCAGGAAGAAGAAAACTAGCAAAAGAAGCAATCACGACGCACCTAATTCTGATAGTGGAAATGGGAAAGATTCGGCTGGGACTGGAAATTCTGATCAAATTGAAAAGCCATCTAGAAAAAGGAAGGATAAGAATGAAGATGATGGTGATGAAGAAAATGAGGATGATTATGACAATGATAATTCAACTGCGCAGAAGAAGCCTCGAACTGTTTGGTCTGCTGATTTACACGGCAAGTTTGTTGCTGCTGTTAATCAATTAGGCGTTGACAGTACGTTCTTCCCTCTTTCTTCAATGGCCAAAACTTGTCATCATAATTTTTATCAATTGCTTATATTCCTCTTTTTCTTTCCTTTTTCCGGTTTATCAAAATATTTGTGCAGATTATAGCAATCCAATGTTGAGATTAATATCATGATATGAAAATTAAAATTCTACTTTGTATTATTTGAAGACTTCCTCAAATATTCTTTCCTAAAAATACTTATCTTTAGCCATGCTATGAATTTTTGCGATTCTGAAGTGTTTTTCTCATGATAGTTGTTATCTTACTTGCGAGGCTGTACCGAAAAAGATTCTTGAACTGATGAATGTTGAAAATCTGACAAGGGAGAAAGTTGCCAGCCATATCCAGGTACTTTTTCTTATCTCTTATGCTTTAGCTTTATAAGTTACGAAGCATCGACATAGACACATAAACCTGTAATGAGCCCGACACATGGACACTGCTAATGGTTTGAGTAAATGAATTTAACCACATATGTTGATTAGTGTTGGTGTCGGACACAAAATGCACAGTGTCGGTGCTACATAAATTATCAGTTGTTTCATTCAACAAAACTTACATTTTTTAAATTTTTGTGCAGAAGTATAGACTCTATCTAAAAAGAATTAGTTGTGCGGAAGACAAACAAGATCATATGGCAGCAGCCATAGCTAGTAGTTCAGATGCATCCTATCAACTCAACTGCCAATCTTTCCCAGTGACATTCTTTTCCCACCCCCCATACTTCTCACATATCTTTCATGATTTGTAAATACCTCCCCTCGGATTTTAAAATTTGGAGCGTGTTT
The DNA here is from genome assembly GCF_003473485.1 of Medicago truncatula. NCBI lineage: Eukaryota > Viridiplantae > Streptophyta > Magnoliopsida > Fabales > Fabaceae > Medicago > Medicago truncatula. The sequence continues at coordinate 2,930,114 of NC_053042.1, forward strand.
TTTTTTGGTTGTGGTCGGATTTAAACACTGGACCTTGCATATATTATGCATTGTCCCTACCAACTGAGTTAAGCTCACGAAGACGGTAGCGTGTTTTTTAGTTTTGTCGTTTAGAAAGGAAAAGAAATTAACCATGGTTCAACCTTGACTAAATATTTTTTTAGGACTTCTATGCAAGTATATTTTAGGATAGAAACAAAAAAAATCAATTTTACACATCTGGATTTCATTCATAATCCAAACATGCCCTATACATGGTTCAAACCACTCTTGTGGCAAAATACAATTTCAAGATTTTTAACACATCTGGATTTCATAATTTGAATGTGTAAAATGCACTTTTTACATATCCGGATTTTGAAATCTTGATGTATTTAAAATCCTAAAATTACATTTAATCATGACTAAAATAATTGTGACTAATTTTTCCCTTTCTAAACGGTGAAACTAAAAAATATGGTCTGGATTTTAATATTGAAACATAAGTTTAATGAAAAGAAAAAAAATTCACACTCTCCTAAGTCTGCCAACGTGCTGGCCCAAATGAAGGAAAATTATTATTTGAATATAAAACGGTTGAACCCGCGTTATGTTTAGTGAATTTCTTATCGCGCCATTCTCTCTTTATCTTATTGCATTTTAGATTTTATTTTTTGAAAGTGTAAAATACATTTAAAAACTCTTATTTTGGAATCCAAAAATATAATGGCGAGAAGCTTGAAGGTCGTGATAAAAAATTCACTCACAGTTATGATCTTATATCCCTTGTATCCACCTCGCCCCTTTTATTCCAAAAAATTAAACAAAAGTGCATTTTTAAGTTTTGTTTCCGAAGCTGCCTAGTAAACAAAAAACATATATAAACATATAATAGATGGGCGGAAATTTGTTATTAAGCTGGTGGAGGAATGGGGATGCAACTTGGGGGAGGATGCCTTTATGACGGAGCTTGATGTTGATTCTAGGCCGGAAACATTTTCACAACCAATAAATGTTGCCGGAATGGATGAGGTTCAAGGGGAATGGGAGTTGGATGATCTTGTTAATGATTTGCACAAAGAATGGAGTCAACATGAAGGGAAGAAGGCAGTGTCACAAAAATATGTTGAATTTATGTTGAACAACAAAGCTAGCATGGTAAACGGGGAGGATTTTTTTACAGTGCAGCTATCCCCCGTGTTACAACCTTTATCGAATTCTAAAGTGATGTTGTTGAGAATTCAGGTGAGGACAATCAAAAGAAGCACGCTGATAGGGTGAAGGATAGTAATAATCCGGGTCCTTGGAGCATTGATTGGCTTGCAAACCAGCAGTCTATAGCGGATGGTGGTATTGTTTTCACATCCTCGCACAATAATGGCAAGAGCGGAGATTTTAAGGCTGAAGCTGTTTACGGTCAGGCACGTTACAAAAGAATAAGAAGAGTGGATTTGTTAAACATTTGGTTGGATTTATGAAAAGAATTGCTCGGATGTCGGCTACGGCTAAAATAATTGAGTGGTAAAAAAAGCTAAAATAATTCACTCAACTTAGTGTATCTGTAACTCTTTGAAATTTTAAGATGTTTTATTTTGAATTGTACAAATATCTAATCATGTCACTTTGAATTTATGTCTGATGTTAATGATTTATAAAGAAGATTAAGCTTTTGGAAACGTTGAAAATACAAATGTTACTCTTTCGAAATTTCAGTTAACCATGATTAGATATTTGTACAATTCAAAATAAAACATCTTAATTTGAAAATACAAATGTTACTCTTTCGAAATTTCAGTTAACCATGATTTTGAATTGAAAAGTTGGTTTAAAAATTGCTTATTTATCGTTTGGTCATGAGGTTTGCTAAACTATGAGGTATTAGTTCATGCGTCGGTCACAATTAGAATTTTGGGTCGTGTCATATATGAACAATGTTGGACACATAAATGCATCTTGATTTTAATCTTATTTAGCAAAAAATATTTGATTGTGGTATAAATGCAGAGTAAATTTCAATAAGAGTAAATTTTAATGAGCTGTCAAGAGAGATAATTTACGTGACCTGTGAGAGTAAATTTCGTGTAGAGTGATGTGGAAAATATCTGGAATACTTTGTTAATCACAGCTTTAAACATTTATGGCAAGAATCAAGAAATCAAGAAACATAATTAGAAAGATATTGTTTCTCAAACAAAAACACACGTATAATGTTCGTTGGAAAACATAATATTTAAGGTAACAACCATAAAAACATCCTTAATATTTGTTGTGATTATTTTTCTCATTGGTTAGTATTTAACTAGAAAGGAAGGTTCATAATCCTCTACACTGTTTCACTCTCCATAGTAACTTTCATGTACCTTCTATTTTACATATATACTTCACAACATTCTCTTCTCAATCATTCTATCTTTGCATTCATCACTTGTTATTTTTCTCTTTGTCAACCGAAAATTCTTCCTTAAAAATCACTCTTTTTTTGCTTTGGTTTCTCAAGATGAATGATCAGTTTCCTATAGGAATGCGAGTTCTTGCGGTTGATGATGATAGAACATGTCTCAAGATTTTGGAGAAACTTCTCCAAAGGTGTCAATACCATGGTATGCTTCATCATCAACATCATATATATTATTGTTGTTTTTGTTTTATTTTGAAATATTAAAGATAGGTCTTTGATTTTAATCTTGTTTTTTTGACGTGACAAATCTAATCATAGCTAGGGTTTTGGCTAAGTTTTGGAGATACCTATATTTATGCATATGTTAGATTATTATTTTCAATGAAGTTGGGTCATTTTGAATCAAATATCTATTTTTCAATATTATGTCCAACACTCCAGCCAATGCTTGTAGAAATCAATTAGATTAGTTTTAAATTTTATTTGATATTGTTTAGGTTCAGACTAAATTATTTTTCATCGATCACACTCTTGATTCTTTCAAAGATTGGACATGATTTTGCTTTTAAAGTTGCAATTTTTTTTAAATATCTTGTGTGCCTAATCTTTGGCGATCTTATGTCGTTTCTTGGATTTCAAAGATTTAATCAGGTGTTGTAAGATATAATGTAACTCCTTTTCAATTTAACATTTTATGTTCTGATTGTATAGGCAGTGTATCATTTAATCCTTAAAAAAAAGAATGATATTAGTTTTAGTTATGGTTTGTTAATTTGTTTCAGTAACCACTGCTCAAAACGCGATAACGGCGTTGAACCTGTTGAGAGAAAACAAAAGCAATTTTGACCTAGTAATCAGCAATGTTCATATGCCAGACATGGACGGATTTAAGCTTCTTGAGCTTGTTGGACTTGAGATGGACCTACCTGTCATCAGTAAGTTATGCAATTCCTTCGACCTTATATCATCGATACATGTATAAGGAATTATAGTATTTTGATTATAAAGTGTTTGATTTCAGTGTTTTCTGCGAATGATGATCCGAAGATGGTGATGAAAGGAATTGAACACGGTGCTTGTGATTATCTGCTGAAACCTGTTAGACTGAAAGAGGTACAGATCATTTGGCAGCATGTAATCAGGAAGAAGAAAACTAGCAAAAGAAGCAATCATGACGCGCCCAATTCTGATAGTGGAAATGGGAAAGATTCGGCGGGGACAGGAAATTCTGATAAAAATGAAAGGGCATCTAGAAAAAGGAAGGATAAGAATGAAGATGACAGTGAGGAAGAAAATGAGGATGATTATGACAATGATGATCAAACTGCGCAGAAGAAGCCTCGAACTGTTTGGTCCGCTGATTTACACCGCAAGTTTGTTGTTGCGGTTAATCAATTAGGCGTTGACAGTACGTTCTTACCTCTTTCTTCAATCCGCAAAAACTTGTCATCCTAATTTTTATCAATTGTTTATATTCCTCTTTTTCTTTTCTTTTTTTCCAGTTTATCAAAATACCTGTGCAGATTATAGCAATCAAATGTCGAGATTAATATCATGATATGCAAATAAAAATTCTACTTTGTATTATTTGAAGACTTCTCAAATATTCTTCCGTAAAAATACTTATGACTAGTCCTAGGGCTGAATAGTTGTTATCTTGCTTGCAGAGGCTGTACCCAAAAAGATTCTTGAACTGATGAATGTTGAAAATCTGACAAGGGAAAAGGTGGCCAGCCATCTCCAGGTACCTTTTCTAATCTCTTATGCTTTAGCGTAATAAGTTACGAAAGTCGAATGTCATGCTAGTGTCGGACGCCGGATGCACCTTCAATCTGGAACGTCGGCGCTAAATAAATTATTAGTCTTCATTCAGGAAATCTTACATTTTTTTAATTTTTGTGCAGAAGTATAGACTCTATCTAAAAAGAATTAGTTGTGCGGAAGACAAACAAGATCATATGGCAGCAGCCTTAGCTAGTAGTTCAGATGCATCCTATTTAAGAAGTGGAGTTGGAGGACATTTGCATACATTGAATGGCTCTACACAGTTTCATAACCATTATAATCCTTTCAGATCATTTCCATCTGGTGGAGGTATGATTAGTAGTTTCAACACGCCTAATAACGTGAATATGCATGGATTGCCTTCTTCTGGAACTCTTCAGCCGATTCAGACACATAATTTAAACAACTCAACAGATGATCAGCTAAAGTTCCAATCGGCCCTAACTCGCGGCAATCCAAATGATGTTCAAAGAGATATCTCTATTAGTCCTATCCAAAACATGACCAATAACCTCCCAAATTTCAGTTTCACAAACAATCCCTTGATGTTAGAAGGAAATCCTCAAGAAAAACAAATAGGTGAAGGATACAAAAATTTAGCATCTCAGAATTCACAGTATTTCTCTTTACTTGAAAACAGAAGGTGCAATCGTATTTGGTCAAGCACAATGCAACTACCTGGAACAAGCTCTTATCTTCCAAGAGAATCTTTTAACCATGCTGCTATGCCTCATCTGTCATTTCAAGGTTGGGATAATAACAATAATCATGATGGAAGTCACCATTCTTCTAATGTGATCGGCAATTCAATAGGCTCTTCTATGATTCCTGGTATGAATGTTGTTGAACAAGAAGGAAACTTGGACTACAATTATGGTGATTCGGTACAATGAAGGATGACACGATCGCAGACTTAACCGAAGGGCCGTCATTTGAACTACATCAGGTATATATGATGAACAACCAGATGAAGTCTCAAAATAGATTATTTCATTCCATCAAGAAGAGCTTTTCTCAAAATATTTGTGTAAACACATTGGTGTTCACTTGGCTCAATAGCGCTTCAGGAGTTGATTCGATTTTTTATTTTGGGTAGACATGCTTTATTTTTCTTGCAAATTGCTGTGGTCCAAAAGCAAGAAGATATAATTACTACATATGGCAATAGATACTTGGTTTTTCTTATTTAAAATGCAAATACTGGCTTTTCATATAATTCCTTTATTGTTTTTTTTAGCATGTCATGCATGGTAGATTGTGGAATGTCAATATTTTTGCTTCTGATGTTTACATATTCCAAAACTAGTCTCATGAAAATCCTATCATCGGTGTGAGGCGCAAATTGTTGCCACCGAAAAACAATATCAGTAGCATTCTGCTCTAAACTCTTGTCAACTTAAAAAACTGTCACGTTTTTTCGCACCGAAACAAGTTTAGCAGTGTATGATAAAATGACTCCAAATTAGAACTCCTCCACCATTGACATGAACAATTTTAGCATCAACATGTTATTAACTGAAAGGAGCAAAATTCTATCAAACTTCTCATTTCAATTGAATTATCTGAAAGTGAAAAGTTATAGTGGAATTTCCTCTTTTCAGATGGTCTCATTTCAATTAAATTGATGTTAAAGTGAAATGATTGAGAGCATTTTCCTCCGTCCTCGCACTCTATATGACTCATCACATTGACAATATTATGAATCTTGCATAAACATAACATTATGTGTTAAACGCAACTAATTAAAAACTCAAGATAACATCAAAATATATTCAACACCATCAAGATGGTCTCACTGTCACTGTGACTCTGCATGAAGTATGCAACCAGGAGTAACCAAAGTACATACAAAGGTTGCTTTTCCATGAAAAAAATTAGATGTTATGAAATTGCACTCTTTGTCCAATCAGAAACCAAAGTTAGTTCCTTCAGAAACATGTGATTGTGGTCCTTCCAAGTCCAAATAATTCAATGTAGCCTTCAATATACCTATGAAACATGGACACTTCTTGGATTAGGTGTGTCCCGGTCTCGGACACATGTCGTGTCTGACACCGACATATATAGCTACACTGAATTATGTGATTTTCTCAAATTATTAGCGGTGTCGGCGTGTCAGTGTCCGTGTTGTGTCCGTTGTCCGTGACTGTATCCGTTCTTCATAGCCACATACTCATGATTTATGGCTGCTCTTATTTTCTCAAATATTTCTTCATGTCTTGCATGTTCCTTGTGTCCACTGTGCAATTGTGTCATACCATCTTTTGTTTCCTCAATCCTAAAGCTTTGGTCGTGGCCTATATTTACATACTACAGTAACAGCAGAGCTTGTAGTACTCAATGGTCAAATTTTATGTGGAAGATAAAACCATAATGCCATATCATTGAGAGAGAGAGAGTATGAACTGGTTATTACAATTTTACTCTTTCCATGATGTGATTACATATATAATTTAATAATATTACAAAAATTGTATTAGTAGATTTATTTTATAGATAGATTTTAATTTTGACATTTTTTTTATTCGTTGGCCCGATCAAAATGCATTATTTGATATATTTTTTAAGAGAAACATTTTATTAAAAGAGTTACTCTGGTCTCATATTTCTAACATTTATTTTTAACATGTGTTTAAAAGAGCAACTGATGCACAAATTTTTTCTGTCAAACTAGGGTGTTCTTTAAGGTTAGGTGTGACTTTTTGAATATTTTTTTCAGTCGGAGACTGTGTTGAGGCTTGATACTCCAGGCTCAGCTTGTTCCTCGTGTTCTTTTTTCCTTTATACCATTCTACCAAAAAAAGTTACTCTAGCCTATATTGTAAAATAAAATAAAAAATCTAAAAACCATTTTTTAAGGATTAAATGCAGTTTCGGTATCGGTACCCTATTTTAAAATTTTAACTTTTTGATTTCCCTATTTCAATTTTTCTAACTTTTGATGCCCCACCTCACTACAATAAACTTGACTTTTAGTGACATTAAATTTCTGTAGGTAAAAGTTCTTATTTACCCACATATTTTTTGTTGCCGCTATAATCTACGGTGACGGATTTCACTCGTCAGACAAAACCTTTGGTTTTACTTATAGATTTTAACCGTATGTATTGAATTTAATCAAAACCTACAAACCGTTGGTCTAGGTATTTGGGTCACTACCTACGGTAAAAGGACTTTTGCCTAAAAAATTTATAGTCACTAAAAGCCATATTTCTTATAGTTGGAGTGGGGGATCAAAAGCCATAAAAAAGCTAAATAGAGGGACCAAAAAACTAAATTTCAAAATAGGGGAACAAAACTTCATAAAAATAAAAGTAGGGGTACAAAAAATGCATTTAAGTCTTTTTTTATTTGTATGAAACTATGAATCAAACTCAAGTTAACTTGGTGTCTCATAGTCTATGCATGTAAAAACAAAATGAAATGTTTTTTTATTTGTAATAACAATTTACATACTAATATTTACCATTAAAAAAGTAGACGGTGATTCAATCGTTGTCGATTCAACAAAAAGAAAGAAAAATTCACATCAATGCATCAAAATTCAACTTATATTTACTTTATCATATTTATTTATCGAATCAACATCAAATATATTGAAATTGCTATTTGCTAAGTTGGATGTCATGGCTCAGATTTGAATCTCAAATCCCTTACTTGTGTGTGTGATATTTAAAGTGATTTGAACCCAGATTTAAGTCATTATTGTTGCATTGGTAAGAAGAACATCAGAGAATCTTAACTTCAAGAACCGACATCAACAAACATCAACATTTTGACCAATTTTCAAGCACCGGTCAACCATAAACCACATAGAATGATAGAACACTTTCTCATCCTAGCAAGCTTTGTCACCAATTATAGTCATACATATCTCGAGATTATTAATCTATACAGTTACGTGGAGGGTATACCCGGTTCAAGCCAAAAAATCTTCTCATTTAAAACCTTCTTTGCATACACTATTTTTAGGAGTAAATTTTACATAGTCGCAACCTGACGTGAAAAATATTTAGGCACAAACACAAATAAAAAACAATTAAGAAGGAAATAATTTAGTCATCTTATTTTTCAACTCTTCTCTTTTATTTTTGTCTTCATTTGTGTGTGCGTGACAAAATATTTTTTATTTGGGTTTGTGATCAAGATTTGCTATATTATTCGGCAATCACTCTTTGTAAAGATGAGTTTTTATTTTTATTTTTATTATTATGGAATTTGATGTTGTTGTTGTTTTTATTGTTGTTGGAGATGAAAATTGGAGATGTTTTTTAATTTTTGGGTTTTTGATATTGAAGATTAGAGTTTTTGATAAAGATGATATGAATTTTTGGGTTTTCATTTGACAATTTTTATTAGAAAAGGATAACGTCAGCATTTGAAAAGGATAAATGATTGAGATGTAAAAAAAAAAAAATGGAGTAAAACTTTAAATAAAATTAAGCTAAGAGGCAAATTGTATAATTTTTTAATTATAATATACAATAAATCATTATTTACATTTGAATAGAAGACAAGTGGATAACAAGCTACGCCGCTAAGCCTTTTTGGATGGCAAAATCAATCCTCTTAAACACAACATTCATGATCGTATGAGACATGATATTGTTATGCATGATCTTTTGAACTCTATGTAGAAGGTCAACAACCTCTGGTGCTAGGAAACCGAAAGTATCAAAAGCAAATGGTATAAAAACTATTGATTGTCAGAACACGCTCACTTTCTCATGTTTGGCCACTTTGCTTGATGCATCTTTTAGGGTTGCATGTAAAAGGCCCGACACCTAATCACACAAGTGGTGAAACCCAAATCAAGTCTAAACGTTTTCCTCATACCCATCCGTACACCATGACATCCGCAGACCTGAATATTGATATCTAGTAGGTCAGTCAAAAAGTTCACAGACGTCTTCTTCGTTAATACGCCTGCCCGTCTGAATATACTACGTGTTCACTCTGTATAATGAAATCGAGACGTTGACTTTCATGATATGGTTTGCTATATTTTCTTTCCTATTTTGATGTTAGAGTAAATTTCCGTGGCAAATTTTTTATATATTTTTTTAAAATTGGAAAAATAAATAAAAGAGATTAAATTTCCGTGAGACTTTGGCCGATCTATTGTGATGTTTGAAAATATTTGAAACAATCTTAACCATAGCTTCGAATATTTATGGCAAGAATCAGGACGACATATTTTTCGGAAAATAGAATCAAGAAACATTAATACAAAAATACTCTTTCGCTAACAAGAAAGAAGATAGATGTTGAAAATAAATAAAAAAATAAAAAAAAAAAGATGTTGAAAATAAAATTTAAGATAACAACCATAAAAACATTAGCCTTTAAAAAAACCGTAGAAAATGAGACGCAAATATTAATCCAAAAAGATTAACATTTATCATTAAAAAAAATAATTAACACATTTTTGTATATTTATTGCAATGATGAAAAAAACTCTCCTTTTACACCATATCAATTTTGAATTGGAAGAAAACTATCTTAATAAATGATATTTTTAAAAGTATAGGGGATTTTGTATAATAATAAATGTAAAGTAAAAGAATAGCTAACATAATTCCCTTCTCGTAAAAAAATAAAAATAAAACTAACATAATTCCCTCGATTTTTCTTAAAAACAAATAAATAATTCCCTCAATTTTAAAATACATTTTCAAGCACAGTTTTAAGATACCCCTATTCACTCTTTTTTCAAAAAAAAAAAAAAAAATCTCCATATTCACTTTTTTTTTTTTTTTTGGATAACAAGAGGGCCTAATTCCAAAAAGAAAGAAACTACCGCCTAACAATACACGGAGTACAAATATTAGTTAAATCAGTTAAAAATAACATACTAATTTGAGCAGTACAATGCTCATATAATATCAAAATAAAACCCTCCATCACAAGCTATATTTGCCCGTCCGTAGCATTAGCTTCTCATGATACTCTTTGTATGATGAAATTTGTACTTTTTCTTTCATGACAATTCAATGTTAAAATATGTAACGTAGAATATTTAAAACTCGTATATAAATATTTTTCAATAATGAAAATTCTTCTTCAAATTAGATATTTTTTGACAAAGAATTAACTATTTTTTTTAAATAAGAAAATAAATGAAAATTGTAATAATAAGAATCACAATTTTTTTGTCAAGTAGTCTACTGGCCAGAGTTCACATAATTTAATTGTGGAGAAGTGGAGTGTCCAGCGTTCGAACTCCGACCCCTGCATCAGGGCCGACCCTTTAAATTTGGATGCCTTGGGCGAATTAAAAATTTAAAAGAGTGGTGCCCCTATAAAATAATTCCACAGAAAATGACAAGATTAAGAGAAATGAATGGAAAGACTATTAAACATTTCATTTGACATTGTGCAAGAACACAAGTATAAATCTTTGAAATGACAACCAATTAGCTCTAAGCTAGGATCCATGTTACAAAGTCTAGACTTCACTCGACAAGTTTAATTAACTAAAGACAACATGTTTATCAAAATAGTACACATGGATCAATTCAATAATTATATCATCACATCATTTTATAATTCAATGTTGATTCCGCAAAAGTGAAAATTCATTTGACTATTAAATAATAAATAAATTGTTTGGCATTGCAGTTGACACGTACTCTTATCTTATGAAGTTATGATCAATGGTATACGACATTTATGCTTTTGGAAATTGATTGTTCTCGTGTTAATAGTTGCATAATTGAGATGAAGAGATGTTTTTTGTTTACAAATTGAGTTGGAGAGGTTAGTCATAGAGAATAAGAATTATAAAGAAAAGAGATCCATAAACTAGGTAAAATATTGCGACTTTTAAATGCAAAAGAAAAAAATATGACTCATTATTATTCTTAACACTCATGTTTCGAACAATTTTTTTTTTATTCTTAACACTCCATATCATTATTTTAATTTTAGTATCTCAATTAAATTATTCACTTGTTTTTCACTTATTGGTTTAGTTGTTAAAATTATGGATGTAATTAATATTTTTTGATACATGTAATTGACTAATTTTATTTTATATTTCATTTAGTCACGTCATTTATTAGTTTTGACTTTGTAGTGCCCCTATAATTTTGTTAGCAACCAGCATTTTCATTTTTATGGGAGTATATATATATATATATATATAGGTAGTAAAAATATATTTTTTGGTGCCCCTAAAATTATAGTGCCCTGGGCCACCGCCCCTAAACGCATATGGAAAAACATCCAAAATTGGAATGCTCGATCTCTTTCACGTACAGGTAAAGAAGTGCTTCTAAAATCAATAGTCCAATCTATTCCCACTTATTATATGAGTGCTTTTCTTCTCCCTACCTTTTTCGGGGAGGAAATAGAGCGCATGATGAATTCATTTTACTAGAGTTCAAACAAGAATGGAGGTCGAAGTATTAATTGGTTAAATTGGGATAAGATGACTACTTGTAAGGATCATGGTGGTGTTAATTTTTGTGACCTTGAAGGTTTTAACCTTGCCATGCTTGGTAATCAAGGATGGAAGCTCTTCACAAACTCTTCCTTTCTCCTCACTAGAGTTCTCAAAGATAAATATTTCCCTAGAAGCAGCTTTTTGGGCGCCAATATTGGTCATAGTACAAGTTTCACATGGAGGAGTATCCAGAGCACTATTCCGATGTTATCTATGGGTTATAGGTGGAAAATCGGTGATGGTAATGATATTAATGTCTGGAAAGACCCATGGATCCACATTCGTCAGAATTTTCAGCCTTCCTAAATTCAGTCAAGCAATCTTCTCAACATGACTGTCTCTCAACTTTTCAATCCAACAACCAGCACTTGAAATCGAGACTTTATTGCTTCTATCATGAACACACAAGATACATTTGATATTTGTAAGTTACCTTTGCACTCTCGAACTCATTCTGATACAATTATTTGGAACGCATCTCCCAATGGCTCATACACAATCAAATCTTCCTACAAGATGTGTTCGAGTATTTCGGACCAAAGGACAAACTATCATGTCTCTGGTGATTGGAAGTTGATATGGTCATTGCGTGTTCCGCCTAAAATTAAACATTTTTGTTGGAGGTTGCTTCGTAGTTGCTTACCCACGAGGTTTAATTTGCAAAGTCGTGGAGTCCATTGCCAGTCAGCTTGTGTGGTTTGCAATAATGACTTGGAAGATGAAATGCGCATGTTTATGCATTGCATGTTTTCTATTGATTGTTGGAATGAGGCAAACTTTTAGGGAAAGATAGTGTCGTACGTGATGTCAAGCGGTAGTTTTTCGTCTATTATGTTTTCCATTCTTAGTGCGCTTGAAGTGGACACTCGTGCTAGATTCGTCGCTATTTTATTGAGTATATGGCGCGCACGTAATGGTTGTTTATGGGAGCAAAATTCTGTCAATGCACATGCATCTTGTGTCCTAACCATGGATATAATTCGCGATTGCATGTGGTGCCACCGTCTCAATGATGATGCACAATCTGATACTTCAGTTTGGTCTAAACCACAAACAGATTGGATCAAGTGTAACGTTGATTGTGCCCTTTTCGAAGCCGAAGGAAAATTTGGTGTTGGCATCTGTTTTCGAGATAGCCTTGGACATCTTATCCAAGCTAACTCTATGGTATTTCCTTCTTTTACAAATGCAGCTGAGTGTGAAGCTACCGCTATACAACAAGCCCTCCAAATTGCTCTTGAACTTGGCCTGAATCGGGTAGTATTTGAAAGTGATTGTCAACTAGTTGTGAATGCAGTCCTTAATAATAGATCTTATATGAATGAACTAGGAAGTTTACTCTCTAATTGCAGGACTTTGCTTTTACTAATGATAGGTATGCCCTAGCTTATGTTTGGAGACAAACTAATATAGTCGCTCATAACCTTGCTCGAGCATCTATATTACATGCTAGTCCCAATATTATCTTATTTTGTTTGTTTTTGGTCAAGTAACCTAGTGGCTAGAATTCTCCTTTTTCAAGGTGAATAAGTGGGGTGTTCGGGGTTCGAACCCCGACCTCTGCATATAACAATGCATGTCCCTGGCAACTGAGTTATATGCTCACGGAGGCAGTCCCAATATTTTCTATCATCCTCTCCCGATTATATTCACTCTAATATTTTAGATGAAATGAAAAAATCAATATTTAACCCTATATAATTAATCGCATTAGAAAAGCGGATACAAATAATTTTTTAGATTCCATAAAAAAAAAAAAAAAAATCTAGATGTTCAAAGTAAATTTCCATGAGCAGTCAAAAGAAAGAAAGTAATTTCCGTGAGCTATAAAGAAAAGAGAGTAAATTTTGGTGATATTGGAAAATATTTGAAATTCTTTCCTAATTACATCGTTAAAAATTTATGGCAAGAAATCATTAGACATATTTTTCGGAAAATAAGAATCAAAAAAGTAAATAAAAAGATACTCACTCTTTCTCAAATCTCAAACAAAAGAAAAGATACACGTTGAAAATAAAACATCCTTAATCTTGTCAAAAGAAGTAAAAACATCCTTAATATTTGATGACCATAATAATAGAAAGAATCAATCACGCTATAAAAAAAATATTTAATCTCTTTTTACATCATATAAATTTCAATTTTCAGTTGATGACTTTGTTCTCCTTGACTGGTATTTAGCAAGAAAGGAAGGCTTATAATTACCAATATAATTCAGCTTTTTGGTCACGTTATTTCACTTTTCACTTTCACTCTCCATAGTTTCATGGTATTATATCTTTGAATTATTCTTTTTCTCTTTGTTAACGAAAATTTTCTTAAAAAAACACTTTTCTTTCCTTTTGTTTCATAAGATGAATGATCAATTTCCTATTGGAATGCGTGTTCTTGCCGTCGATGATGATAGAACATGTCTCAAGATTTTGGAGAGACTTCTCCAAAGGTGTCAATACCATGGTATGTTTTTCTTTTTGAAATATTAAAAATAGGTATTTTTTGGCCCAGGCACTGTAATTTGAATGATAACATTAACAGTTACTTTTTTTGTAAACTTGAATTTGTCAAATTGATTGAGTTGTTTGTTTGTTTATTTTTTTTTTTTTGTGACAAATTATCTATTTTGACAAATATGTGTATTTATGTCTGTGTTAGATTATAGATTATTATCAGTGAAGTTGAGCCAATGTTGAATTTTTGTTGAGTTTTTATGAATCAAATAGATTAGTTTTAAATTTTCTTTGATACTGTTTAGGTTCAACTAAATTATTTTTGACCTATATTTTTCCGATCATATTCATCTAGAGATTCCACATGATTTGGTTTTTAAAGTTTTCAATTTTTTAAAATATTCTTGTGTCTAATCTTTTGTGATCTTATATTATTTTTTGGATTTCAAAGATTTAATTGCATCCAAATTGTTGGATTCACAGATGCAGATTGTCATGCAATTCTATTCCAATGATTAGATTTCTTATTTTTTTAATTAACATATCATAGATTTTATGATGTGGTTGTATCTGAATTTTTTATAATTTTTATTGTGGTTATTTGTTGCAGTAACCACTGCTCAAAGTGCACTAACAGCATTGAACTTGTTGAGAGAAAACAAAAGCAATTTTGACCTAGTAATCAGCAATGTTCATATGCCAGACATGGATGGATTTAAGCTTCTTGAGCTTGTTGGACTTGAGATGGACCTACCTGTCATCAGTAAGTTATGAAATTCTTCAATCTTATGTTATTGATCCATGCATAGAAAATTATTTAGGGTTTTGATTAAAAAATGTTTGATTTCAGTGTTTTCTGCAAATGATGATCCAAAGATGGTGATGAAAGGAATTGATCATGGTGCTTGTGATTATCTGCTGAAACCTGTTACATTGAAGGAGGTACAAATGATTTGGCAACATGTAGTCAGGAAGAAGAAAACTAACAAAAGAAGCAATCGTGATGCGCCTAATTCTGATTGTGGAAATGGAATCGATTCAGCTCGGACAGGAAATTTCGATCAAAATGAAAAGCCATCTAGAAAAAGGAAGGAGAAGAATGAAGATGAGGATGAGGATGAGGATGAGGATGATCGTGACAATGATGATTCGACGGCACAGAAGAAGCCTCGAGTTGTTTGGTCGGCTGACTTACACCGCAAGTTTCTTGCTGCTGTTAAACAATTAGGCTTTGAAAGTATGTTGTTCCCTCAATCTTCAATGCGCAAAAACAGTTGTCATCGTAACTTTTATCAATTTTTATATTCCTCTTTATTTGTTCACATTTAATCAAGATATTTGAGTAGGTTATAGCAATTAAATGTTGAGATTAGTGTCATGATCTTTACTTATAATGTTTTAGCCATGCTATGAAGTTTTTCTATACATAATGTTATTTTGCATGCAGAGGCTGTGCCAAAAAAGATACTTGACTTGATGGATGATGAAACCCTTACAAGGGAGAATGTGGCCAGCCATCTCCAGGTATTTTTCTTATCTCTTATATAATATTTAGCATTAGAAGCTATGAAGCACAACACTGACACATATGTCAAACATGACACTAAACATCGACAATACTTATAATTTGAAAACTTATAGTAATTAAATTAAGAGAAAGTCTTAGATGGTCACGACCATTTCGGCATAAAATCTGGGCACACTCACATATTTCAAAAAAGGTAGAGAGAAAAAATAATTAAATGTTTATCTTGATGATAATTAAATGATATGTATTTTTGATGCGTGTGCGCCAAAATGATGTACCAAATCATTGTGAACATATAAGTATTTTCCTTTTTTTTTTTTTTTAAATTTCTGCAGAAATACAGACTCTATCTGAAAAAACAAGCTAATATGGCAGAAGTTTTGGGTAATGATTCTGATAAATCCTATTCAAGAATGGGTTATATCAGTGGAGTTGGTGCTCATGTGCAGCCATTGAATGACCCTAGACAGTTTCATAATAATAACAGTGCTTTCAGATCCTTTCCATCTAGTGGTATGAGTACTAGATTGAACACTCCTTCTAGTAGTGTCAATATGCATGGATTTCCTGCACATAATTTGAACAACTCAACAGGGGATCATCTTAGGTTTCAATCGGCCATAGCTCGTTCCAATCTGAATGATGTTCAAAGAATGCCATTTTCTTCTGTAGACTCTCAACATTCACAGTTTTCTCATCCTTTACTTGAAAAAAGAAGGTGCAATGACATTTGGTCAAGCCCTATGCAGCAATTACCAGAAACAAACTCTTACCTTCCAAAAGAAGGTTTTGTCCATGCTGCTGCTATGCCTCCTACATATAACATGAATTCACAAGGTATTATTTTTAACAGTTCTAATAATGTGCCATTTCAAGGATGGGATAATAACCATAACAACCATGATGGAAGTTATCATCCTTCTCATGTGGTTGGTAATTCAGTAGGCCCTTCTATGATTCATGTTCTGAATGCTATTGAACCAGAAGGAAACTTGGACAATAATTATTGTGATCGTATCGCGGAGTTACATGAAGTTCCATCATTGAAACCACATGAGGTATATATGATGAATAATCAGATGAAGGCTGGAAATAGCCACATGTCTAATGAGCTTGATTCGCTTGAGGACGTCATGAGAGTCATGATCAAACCGGTAATAAAATTTATGCAGTGTGATGCAACATTCTTAGTCTATAATTAAAATTTCTGATGCATTTAACTTGTGATCCATTTTTCTATATTGCTTTCTGATAATTAATTATTTTGATGCAGAAACAATTATATGCCAATTTCTCTGGTGGGACATCAATGCCACGGCAAGATTAGAATATGCATCAAGTCATGCTTGTGGATGAATTTTGTAGACTGTGACAAGTCTTCACATATATACTCTCTTTTCCAAGTTTTGTCTTTTCAAGGGTTGAAACTTTCTCTTAAATTATTTCCAAGTACTTTATGGAGTTGATACAATTTCTTGTTTTGTGTAGACATGCTTTCTTTTTTCTTGCTAATTTGATAGTGGTCCAAAAGCAAGAAGCAAGAATAAGATGGTTACTACAAATGACAATAAGTGCTGGGATTTTCATATTTAGAATGCAAATATTGACTTGTGATAATTATTCCTTTATTGTTTTGTTTTAGCAATTCTTGCATGGTAGCTTGTAGAATGTATGTTGTATTATGTATGACTAGGAGGATAATGAATTCAATAGAGTGAAAGAAAAAATAAGTTTTCATCGTGTCTTGCATAGATTTTCTAAATCTTTGATAAATCCAATCTCCATGTCAGCCTTTGGTTGATCCAAGGTGGATTTCGATTCCATATAGAATATAGATGGTTACTTGAGGAACTCGAATTTGACCAAGTTAAAAAAAAAAGACAATCATTTTAGTCTTAACTATCTTCTATCTTAATTATAAGAAAAAATAAAAAATTATTTTTAATGACTTTTATACTCTAATTTAAAATATTTGTCCTTTTAATTTAATTAGGCGAAGTAAGTATCTTACAATTTTCTATAAAGATGTATTAAAAACAATTTTGATTGATTTTTTTATTCTTCGTTTGATTGAGGCAAACGGAGTACTTTGGAATCGACTAAACAATAAATCTTGTACGGTTGGAGTTCATCAAACAAAAAGTTACCTCTTTTTTTTTTTTAATGAAACAAACAGTGACCTCTTTAAACATTTTCCAATGAAACCCGATGCAAGGTTTAGACGTAAATGCATAGGAAAAAAAAAAAATTATTGATGTGTGTAAGTACAAAATATCCTTTTGATAAATTTAAATGGATTAATTACTATTTAGGGGTATACTTAAAACTTAAAAGAAAAGGAGGTCAAGATGTTCATCTCATTCCCCTCTCTCCTGGGAATGAGATTGAGATGTAAACTCTTTTTGGTGGAATCTAGCAGTGTTATATACATCCAACTGTATTATAAATGATTGAGTTGGGATAAGCTTATTGTGCCTAAGAAGTTTAAAGATCCCGACTTCCGTATTTATGCTTTCAACCTCGCTATGTTGGATAAGCAAGCATGGAAATTTATTGATCAACCTCAGTCTTCGGTTGCTAGAATTTATTGAGTTGAGGTTTTCTATCATGGGGGCTTCTTGAATGTTGAATTGGTCATAATCCTTCTTATGCATGGCTAGTATCTGGTCAGCTAAGTGCCTTGTGAAAGAAGGTTTTCCGTAGAGTTTTGGAAGGAGTGGTCATATTCCAGGTTGGAAGGTACATTGGCATTGAAAAGGTTAAGTGTTCAGCTCATCCTTCTCCGTTATGGTCAGATCTTTGTGTCGAAGACTTGCTGCATCACCATTCCAAGGCTTGGCATGTTGAAGTGATTTGAGGTATGCTTCCTACCACTATGGTTTATAATATTATTGGCATTTCGCTATATTCCCAGTTAAAGCAAATAGGATTACTTGGTATCCTGAGATTGTGACCTCTTATTCGATGAAGTCGGCATATAGGCTAGTTATCGCTCATTTTGTGGACACAAGTGAACTTCATATTGCTAGGTGTTAAATCTTATCTAGAATTTGCAGATTCCACCTTGTCTTAAGTAGTTTCTCTGCCATGCATGTTACAATTGTCAACTTACCTTAACTCAACTTTAAACCATGGATGTTGTGTTTTCTGATAGTCGTCAGGCTTTGGTATGTGTTTGAGGGATCATGTGGGTGACTTTATTTCTGTTAGGATCGAATACTTTCCTTATTATCTCCTAATTGTGGAAGCAGACTATTCTAAGGTTATCCTTGAAAGTGATTCCCAAATTGTGGCACTAAGTGTTAATCATCCTAAACTCTGTTTTGGATTTTGGAATGATCAGTGGTGATTGTCTCCATATTCTTTCATCTTTTCCCAACTTGATTACAAGTAGTGTTACCACAAAATGAATAGTGTGACTCATTCTCTTGCAAATGAAGCACTATTAGTAACTTTATATTGAATTGAATCCTTAATTTTTAATGAAATGCATTGAATTCCTTTTGAGGAAAAAAATGGTATACTTAGGCTTTGTTTGCGAGTTTGGAGGGGAAGGCTTGGGAAAAAAGGAATAAGTAAGTGGAAGAAATAGAGGAAAATGGGAACTTTTCTTCATAATAGAAAACCCTACTCATTTGGAGGAACTAAAAAATTGTATTGGAGGAGGGTTTTGGGGGGTTTTGGAGGGTTAATAAGAATTCTTCAAATTTAATTTATGTTGTTATAATATTTTAAAATTAAAAATAAAGTAATCATATACATTAATTTATCATTCTCTAAAAAACTACTCTTTTAAATTTTTTGAAAGATCTCTCTATTTTTTCTCATATTTTGCACCCCTCAAAGCCTTTCCTTTCCTTCCCCTCCAAACTCCCAAACAAAGCCTTAGAAAAATGATAAATATATATATATTGGATATCTAAAACATTCAAAGTTTTGTAACAAAGTTAAAATACTTAAAAAAACAAACATTTGAAATAGAGTATATATAAAATACAACTTTGTATATGCTGAAAGGTGATATAAATATCTTCCTACAATGGTATGACAACTGATCTGTTATCAGAATTTGTTATGGCTCTTGAACGGATTGATTTGGTGTCAGAATTTTGTCGATATGTCCAACAATGGTTTCTAGTTTTGTCTGTTCTCTGGACATCGTTGTATGAACCAAATCCTCGGTATTTTTCGCCACAACATTGCACATCTGTCAATATAGAGGGAAATATAATTGATAAAGTTACTCGGCATATAACTGTTTACCATTGTTGTAAAGAGAGACAATACAAACACATTTTTACCTCATTGTGAAGATGAGGCAGTGGTGACCAATTAGGATCATTGTCACAAGCAGGAATATAGAATTCTCCCAAAGCTACAAAAAATGGAAGAATTACAATTAAATCTTTGATTTGGGTATGCAGATAGCAAAGGAAAAATGCGAGAAA
This sequence comes from Medicago truncatula, assembly GCF_003473485.1. Lineage (NCBI taxonomy): Eukaryota > Viridiplantae > Streptophyta > Magnoliopsida > Fabales > Fabaceae > Medicago > Medicago truncatula. The sequence continues at coordinate 2,950,146 of NC_053042.1, forward strand.
AGGTCTTCAAAGAAAGAAAAAAGAAAAAAAGAAGCACAAAATGACATAAAGAAAACATATTCAAATATTATCATCAGAGATGCAAATTCATACTTATTTTTTCAACTTGAGGCAGTTGATAAATCGTTGGGGTTTGAGTAGATTCATTTCGAGTTTCTTGATAGGTCCCCGCCGTTGCTTCCATCTTGTCCTGCAGACAAAGTTCATTTGTCAGTCAGATCACAAGCAAGTCAAGCAAATCTCTTTAAGAACAATCATGCTTTGTATTGTACTACATGCTCTACCCTATGTGTAAAACAAACCTTGGCAGTTAAACATGAGCATGCATAGCTATGATTAAGAATTGAATCCAGGTTGATAATTGATGACAATAATTGGAAATGAAACAAAACAAACATATAGTCCAACTACCTTTTCAAACTCAAATCCTGTCCATTCCAAAGAGAAATAAACAAAGTATTAAAAAGATTGTGTGTGACATGAAACATTAATGCACTTACAGAGTATTCTTTCTGGCAGTATTCATCATTGAGACAATTTTCCAAGAGAGGAAACCTCTTTCTTATGAAATCAATTTGTCTTCTCTGCATGTTTCTAAATTGCAATAATAGATCGGAGAGTTGATACAACGGTTCTTGGCTCCTAGCATCATAAGAGCCATGTGCTCCATTAACTGCTGCGGCACTACCATTATTCTCCCTAGACTGGTTCGATGGGGATTCCACATTTGTCATATTTGCACCATTTTTCACTTGAGAACCAACTTGTCCTAGCGATGGTAAATTTATGAAGGGGGTACTTAACTCCTGACAGATGACTCTTTGAATATTCAGATCCTTATCATCAACAATATCATGCCACTTTCCATATCCATGCCTTAATAGAAAAGAACTATGTTAGAGGATTACATTAAATAAAATTAACCTATAAAAATTACAAAAAAGCAAAAACATGCAAAATCGTTTTTCATTGAATGAAATAAAATGGAGGGTGACATACGTAGACACACACACACATACACAACGACATTTTGGAAACATGCAATGCAATTGCCTATATCTATTAAAAGACACTATGTCAAAAAAGAAAAAGAAAAAGAGACATACTTCAAAACTGCATGCAGCAAGACTAAATCATGCTCCTCCTTCCATATCTTTGTACTTCTCAAGCCTGCATATCGTGACAAGATGTCATCTGAAAAAAGTGGAGTGCCGGGATTTTCTGATGCAAACTTCACCTGTCATTCCATATTTGAAGATGAGGAAAACATATTCATCAACTAAAGGAAATAATAATAGTAAAAAATAATGTAAATAGGATAGTTATGGGTTACTAGTGTCATGTAAAAAATAATGTAAATAGAACAGATGCTAATGAAATATAACTTATGCCTGAAAATTTATATGACCATTACAAGAAAGGAATTCTAGGTAAAAGTTTTCTAATTTTGAAACAATTGGACACATGAACAGTCAAACCAAGTGCGAGAGGGCAGTAAGAAAGCATCATGACACAATAATATACAAAAAACAAGCAACCAATATACAGAAAGTTTATTTCAAGAACTTACCTTTTCCCTTATCAATGACAAAACCGATATTCTAACAAGTACTTCAACTATTTGAAGTCCTTCTTTTGGAACACCATCTACAGACATGTTTCAACAGGAGGGAAAAATAAGTTAACTTAAAATATAGGAGATATGATACTGAGAGAACAATCACAGGAATAAGGGATCTATCACCTGAGAATGCAGGGGAATCATTTATATCTTCAGCAATATGAGACAAGAAAAGGGCTCCATACCTGTTCAAAATATATAGATCAAATTCACTCGCAAATAATGATTTAAGATACAATAAACCATGTGATGGGTAAAACCATATCATACTGTACTGTACAACTAATTATGCATCTATCCCATATAAGGGGGTCTCACCATTTCCCAAGATTATTTAATGTAGGGTTATATTTGGAATAAACTATCAAAACTATAACATTCAATGTACTCATTGGTCATATTTGTACCCAAATGTCGTCTAATCCGCCCCCTCCACCCAACAAAACAAAGCTAATATGCAAAGCTACAAATTTTGGCATAAAATAACAATTGCATTAATCAAAATAAAACTAAATTAGAATATGAGACATGTTCATGGAAAATAAGAGCACTACTCGTTGATTTCTTCACAAGTCTTCTGCTTCATGTGGGGAATAAAATCCTTCCAATCAAAATCGCCGACCCCAAACCTGTTATTGACTAACCAAATGAGATAAACTGCAAATATTTCCATGAAAAAACCCTCTTTAATACTTAAGGGTTAGGGAAAGACTAGACCTAATCATAAACTAACAACTAGAATGTAACCTCATTAAAAGCTGAAGGAAAGCAGCTCTCTGACGTTGAGTAAAACCTATCACTTTTAGTGATTTTCCTTCGCCTTCCATTAAAGCCGGTGGATTTGTGTTATCTGCAGCTAATGAATAAATTAACATCATAGTTAAAGACAGATAAATGAATTCCAATATTAAAAATGAAATGATAAGTGAATATTGATATGTATTACGAGCTGTCTTTTTGGAAGGTCTTTTGGATGTAGTAGTTCTTGTTGAATTTGAATCACCGTCGGTATGATCCACTTCATAATCGTCATCCTCGTAGTCGGAGGAGCCTACACCTTCTAGCCGAGCAAAATTCTCCCCCTTAAAAAGAAACCATATGGAAAGTCAGTGAACTACGTATACAACCTCAACAAAAACACAATCAAAAGGAGAGCAAAAATATACATTCGCACAAACGCATAGTATACAAGAACAAACACAATTTCCCTTGTATACTAATACAAGTTATACAAGTAAATGAAACGGTGGCATACCAGTAAAGTTGTGCGGTTTCGCTTCCCTTTACCCAAGGCATTTTGCACTTCAACTTTTTGCTCTTGGTATTTATCTTTAAGCAATTCCTCCCAAAAGTTTTTTCCTTCTGAAGCCTCACCTTTATCAATGAATTCAAAATTTGCCACCTAGAACATATTATCTATCAGGTAAATGAAAAGAACAGAACCTAAATAAAGAACGCAAAATGATTTCATGCCACTACTTTCTTTTATAAAGACAAAATTGATGTTGAATTAAGATTGTAAGAATTGAGTTTTGGACTAGGGCACAAAGTATTTGTGATTTACTTTGACTTGAGATTATTTTAAAAGATTTGAAGATAAAATGGGAAGGACTGTGAAGCTCTACTGGGAAAATAAATAAGAAAACAGCTCAGTACACAATCCAATTCAGCATGATTGAACTAAGCATGTCAAGGTTGACAGATATTTCATAAAGAAGCAGATTGGTTACTTGATTTGTACTCTATATGTGCGAAATAGGACAGCTTGTATATATTCTCACGAAAGGATTGATTGAATATCCTAATTTTTGAAACAAAAATATCCAATCTGGGAGTTTAGAATACCTATTCACCCTCAGGGGGGTATGGAAAATCTGTGAGTTTTAGGAATGCATATATATGGAGTTATAGTTTAGTTTACATTATTTTGTAATTAGTATAATAGCAAGAAGCACAAGATTATATATTTCCAAAAAAATATACATGACCAAATACAAATCAAATTAGAAGAACAAGTTTGTATATGATAGATCATATGAGAGTCAACCTTAAAGGCTTTCAGAAATCCACTTTCATCTTCATCATTCAAAGTGGCCTCTTCAGCTCCAACTTGGTCGCGACCCAACAATCTATTATAAAAATATATATATATGTGAAAGTAAGTTTTCAAGCATAATCATATGTTATACTTCAGGTATAACAGACTTTGTTACCTGTCAATAGCGGCATCGTCGTAATGAATTTGGCGAGATTTTCCGGCCACGTCATTCTCATCAGCAAATAACTCCTTTGAGCCATACCTGATGATGTCGTCCAACTCTTCCTAAGCATGATAATAATCAGAAGACTGTCATTATCAGTTGAGAACATAAAATTTCAATTTTTCAACAATAAAAGAAAACCTATTACCTGTTTAATGTTTTGAGCCTTTCTGCCTACGACTACGTGTTCTAACACCATCTTCTTCTTAGTTATTTCCATCATCCTTTCTTCAATTGTTCCACGTGTTATAAGCCTAAAAATCAACACCTGAAACACAAGAACTTATGTGATACAACAACAACAACAACCAAGCCTTATCCCACTAAGTGGGGTTGGCTACATGGATCAAAGTACGCCATAATGTTCGACAAACAAAAACAAGAAATTATGTGATATTTTCGGCAAACAAAAACCACTGCATATTATAGTGAAAAAAAGCTTTAACCTTGTTAGTTTGTCCAACTCGATGAGCTCTGGCCATAGCCTGTAGATCAGCATGAGGGTTCCAATCACTATAGAATAACAGTTTGATCAGCAAATCGAGTGAAATAATGAACCAAATTAGACAATATATAAAATGAAAGAAAAATTAAACTTTCAGCATGATAGCATTGTCGGCATTAAAAAAAAGGACTATAATGTGAGTTCCCACTGGTTACCATATGAATATAAGTATACTTGATATCATTGTTATTTGTAAATATCAACCAGAAAGAAATGAGCCAAGAAAATAACTAGTCACGTTAAGCACCATTTAGGTGCATTCCCTGTGTGTGTTTTTCTATTGGAAAAAATACATTCCCTCTGTTAATCAAGTAACGTAGGGTAATAGCATGATTCCTTAAATAAATAAAAAATTTCAACATATGAAGAGTCACCTATCATATATAATAACTGTGTCTGCCGTTGCAAGGTTTATCCCCAACCCACCAGCTCTAGTAGAAAGAAGAAAACAAAATCTTGAAGAATCTTCAGCATTAAATCGGTCTATCCGTACTTGTCGTTCATCTCCATCAACATTTCCATCTATCCTTTCATACTGCCAATGCTGGTGTTTTTAACAAAAGAAAAGCAATTCAATAAAACACAACAAAATTCAACTGTGCAGAAACCGAAAGGTCAGTGATTAGAATATTTTGATATGAATACCTTGTAAACACAATAACTTTCAAGCATGTTCAGAATGCCCTGAAATTGAGAAAATATAAGGACTCTATGCCCTTGCTCTTTAAGCTTCATCATCAGCTTGTCCAACAATTGCAACTTCCCTGATGATTCCAGCATTTGTCTGAAACATAGAAAAATGAAAAGGAACATAGTGATCCAATCAGAAAAAAAATATATATGAACATTAATTTTATTAAAATTTATATCAATGTCATCAATCCCGAATAGCAATGTGTAGTGGACGCCCCACAAACGCTATAGCGGGACAGTGGGATGGCTGCCATTCTGAAAGTTTTTATGCAGTTTATATAGTGTACTAAACACATATTATAAAAAAAGGATAAAAAAAATTCAAAATTCATGACATTACTAACAGTAAAAATCCATTGGTGTCTTTAATTTACAAACAAGAGATGCGTGGAAATGATTGGTTGGTTTGTAGTACAAGAGGGACTAAGTGAGAAACTCTGAACAAAGCCTCCATCACAAACTTGAGGAGCTCCACACTGTTTTAACTCTTAAATCCCTAAAATACCCCCACCAAAACTCTAATTATTAATTTATAAGAGAATTTTTGGAATTTCAGTTTGCACTCATGGGGCATTGTAGCGGCAAAGAACCACACCATTGTGCTAAAGTAATGCCTTCAAACATAAAAAAACTTGTTTTGGTGCCATAAACACAGGAATAATTAATATTTCCTCTTAGTTAAGAAAGTTAGCAAATTTCATTTATAAATAAAAAGAGAAACAAGATTTAGCACCAAATAAGTAGAGCAACCAGTATTTATATTAGACAACAACCATTATGAAATTTAAAAATAACAGCGACGAAGCTTACTTATATGCTTCTGTTTCTTTGTGCAGAACTGGCTCAACTCCTTCCAACATGTAAGGATGACAACATAGCTTACGCAGTTGCATAACAACATTGTTAAGAGAAATCTGATTCATTGAACATATGAAACACTTTCTTAAGATACTGTTGACACATTTTGCTTCTTTCCTTATGAAGCAACAGTTAAGAATAGCACAACAAAAGGTTAGTTTGCTAAAACATCAATCTTACTTGTGCTCCACCACGGCGAGTTAATATGTCATAATTACGAGTCAAAATTGCCTTATAATATTCTCTCTGTTTGCTGCTCAATTCAACACGTATAATAAGCTCCTTTTTAGGAGGTAGTTCAGTCATAACATCCTTCTTCAATCCTGCAGGGGTATAAAACAATTGAATCCACATTTCAGATAGTCCTATTTAGTAAGTTAAAATAAGATCCTATTTTTTTTAAGCTGATATATCAGTATAAAATGAAAATAAGACCCAAAATTTCATCCAGTATCAACCATTACTTAAGAGTGATCACGAACAAGGAATTTCTATAAGAACAAAATTATTTAAGAGTGCACAAATTGAGAACAGAAAAGCACAAAGGTTATATAAGAAACCTCGATCATGTGAGGAGTATAGAAGAAGGAAACAGAGAAACAATATAAGAAACCTCAACCAACAGAGCATGTGCTATTATAACAAATCTTAAGCATAAACGGAAATGCTGACAAGAAAATCAGATAAAGATGTATACTTCGCAGGAGATGTGGGGCCAACAATGTATGAAGCCTCGAAACCTGTTGCTCTTGATTGATATCCTTAAATTCTTCTTGGAACTCTTCTAAACTTCCAAACTACCAGAAGCAATTGAAAGTTCATAAGATACATTGGACCTTTATGGGTATATTAGATAACATAATAATCATACTTTTTTCATAATATAGGTCTCATACTAACCTTCCCAGCGTCAAGGAAGTGCATAAGCATAAAGAGTTCATCCAGATTGTTCTGAAATGCATCAAACAAGTTGTCATGTAGGTTCCAACTTCCAACATAAAAACTCAACACATGCACCAGGATGTAAAAATCAACAATATGCACTAGAAGGTGTAAAATCTACTAGACAAAGTATCATATGTACTTTCCATAGGAAAAACAATCTAGCAATGCACCTTAGCTAAGACTCAGAACTAATACAAAAGTCAAATGTTTTAAGTAACAAAGATTACTACATTAGTTTCATAAACTTTCTGTTGTGTAATATATTTAATGTAAAATCATTAAAAGATATTTATTTCATAATTACGACAGATTTGACATATTTGATTTCTGTGAGTGAGTGTACAAATTTTAATTAGCCTTTGAATCCAATCTAATTGAGAATAATATGATATCTATTCTGTTTGACTCTTTTCATGTAAAAGCTAAAAAATGTGGTAATACTAGGGTTCGAAAATGGATGGATTAGTCAAAATTTTGTTTGGATTATAATGCATGGATTAAGACATTCAATTTATCCATTTATAAGCCACTAAAAAATCAAATCCATCCATTTATAATTTATGTACTGATGGATATCAAATCCATCCATATATCATCTTAAATACGAATTTAAATACTATACAAAAGAAAACACTATTCTAGTTAACCAATTCCTTAAAAAGTCGAGACATCAACATACAATAAGTCTGGTATGGCGTAAATTTTAAATAAACCTGAAGAGGAGTTCCTGTCAAAAGCACACGATGTCTGCTAGAGTATTGCTTCAGTGAAGAAAACAATTTTGAATCCTTGTTTTTCAGACGGTGACCTTCATCGACTATCTGCATGTATTGTGTATATACAGATGTTAAGATGCTAGTATCAAAGAATAACGCACTGAATGTTAAGCTGTTGGCACAAAAGAGATGCAATTAGATGGTAAGTAGAATTTTACTGGCTCCTGGCACTAGAATGGTGAGTAGAATTTACCATGCACTCCCACTTTATCGGCTTCAATGATGCGGTATCTTGGATTATAATCTCATATGAAGTCAAAAGAACATCAAATTTAATGCTTTCCAACTTTCTTGTAGTAACTGTTTTTTTAGAATTCTTTTTCTTGCTCTTCTTCGGATTCTTCAGAAAGTAAAATTCATATTCTCTAATAGTGCTACGAGCTTGGGAAGTTCCAACATACATAACCTACAGAAATTAACATACATTAAAAGCATATATACATAAATAAAAAATGAAACTAAGAAGTCAAGTATACATACAACATTCATTTGAGGTGCCCATCTTTCAAATTCGCGCTCCCAGTTTCGTAGTGTAGAAAGTGGAGCAACCACCAAATGTGGAGAAGCATTCTCTTGTAAAAGGGATGCTAAGAAAGCAATACTTTGTATAGTTTTTCCTGAAGATGAAAAACCAAGCCATCAAGGTGACACTTCAGCTAGAAACTCCGAATTAAGAATAATAGTGAAGGACACAAATATTAGGTTGATCATGAGCAAAACAGAAACTAAGTACCAAGTCCCATTTCATCAGCAAGTATAACATGAGTTTGCTTGGACCAAGAGAAACGTAGGAAGTTCAATCCCTCAAGTTGATACAGATGTAGTGTACCTTCATTTACATAAGTATATGAAATCAGGATCATCCAAATCTAATAAAACAAAGACAAAAGGTGTGGTATTCCAAAGAAAGAAAAAAGGCAAAAGGTTGAAATAGTATATCAGTTAAAACACATACCCCCTGAAAGAAATTCGGGGCTATGTTCATACTGTTGAAATTCTTTCTGCTGCTTTATCAATTCAGCATCATCACTAACACTGCCTTTTTGCTTACAATAAGAAATCTTCCTAGACCTAGAACGAAATATATTGAATCTCTCTATTTCTGCCTGAAACAAAGAGATATCTGACTCAAGCTCCCAATGGCATTCATCATAAGGAAGCTCTTTCCACTTCACAAGATATTCCTTCTCAGCACCATGGTCCCTGTATTAAACAAAATATTCCATAACTTGGGAATTTATGACATTTTCATAGAAAAGATGGAATAAAATTACTCCAAAAAAATTAAGCCATAAGAGCATACTTCAGTGTCGAAATTCTCTCACGAGTCAAATACAAAAATTATAAAATCCTTTCATAGGGGAAGGAGACTAAAATACATGGTTCATCAAAACATAAGAAGGTCAAAACTAGATGAAAAACATGGTGATGGAGTGTGAAACAGACTCCTTTATGAAAATCTCAACAACAACTTATAGAATGGTCTAAACCCCCCATCCCCAGCACTTGTTTTTGGCAATAAAAAAACCCAAGCTTGCTTCCTAGGTCAATGATTAGTGAGCCTAAATTAAGAATTATAGTTTGAACTTAACTTAACAACCACTTTTCTACCAAAATTTCTGTTAACATTCCAGGACAAATGAATTTCAACTCAATCCGAAGTTCAAAAACATTTAACGTAACCAGGAACATAATCATCTCATATTATTTTTCATATAAGCAAGGATAGAGAAATATAGCTAATGGCTGAACCTGCAAGAAAGTATTCGGTGAACCGTAGTCCATTCAGGTCGAATGGCAACAAAATCTTCATCTGGTTTTCTGACTGGTCCCATTTTACGATGAAAGTTGTTTACTTTGGTCTTTAAATGTTGATTAATCCTGAAAACCTTCAGAAACTCTTCCTCTGGCACCCTGAAGAGAAAATTTATAAAGCTGGTAAATGGACAATACCCGCAGGCTGCAGTGATAAAAAAGACTCAGAAAATAAATTGGTTGAGATTCGGAAATGGAAATTTATATATATAAGATTCACAAGACACCGTTAGAAGCTGAAAGTAACTAAACAGTAGATGAGTTTCAATAAGTTTACCATCCGCAATGCATATACGATAGTCCTTTCCACTTCACAAGATATTGTTTCGTCAAACTTTGTTTGGACCTCAAATTTTCGGCATCACTTTCGCCGGCAACAGTGGGACGCATCTCACAATCTAATATCTTATCAATATCATTAAGTGGGCTAACCTGCACAGTCACACAAAGAGAATGCAAGTATTATAAAGACAATACCTAAGAAGGAAACATTTTAAAAGTATTAGACTTACACATTCAGGGCACATCCAGTTGTCAAGACGGGAGCTTTTAAGTGGTGACAGTAAACACTCGGTGTGGAACGAATAAGTGCATGTTTTACAGCTCCTAAGATTTCCGCTCTTTCCACAAGCTTGGCATGAATCCTTTTTCTATTGGAAAAGGATAGAAACATCATAACAAGGAGTAAGAGAGAAAAGAAATGACAACTTTATTTGTTTAAAGCTACAACCTCAAATAAGTGAATATGATACTTACATCCTGATACCCAAAATTCATGAATGAATAAAAAATAGCAACTAGCTTCAAATGTGATTAATGAGAATGTGCATGAGAATGGGAATATTCTCCGTATAAAAGATATCAGCAAAAATTATGTTCCTCTCTTAGGCACCAAAGTAAATAAAATAATGCAGTATATGAGAGAAAGTGATCCAAACTCGGAACAATGTCAGTATTCACCGCAAATAACAAAACCCTGGCACAACATATATCGAGTAGTTGAACAGATAAAAATGAAGCTGCAAGGTCTTAGAATAAGATAAACATACACAAAAGAAATAGAAAATAAAGTGCCTGTATTATTTCACAGAAAGGTCTAATTAAATTAATGTCATAAATGTTCAGTATGCATTAGCAATTACAGATTCCATACCAAATTAAACAGTATAAGGATCTAAACAATAAGTTACGAAGTAAATTTTCACCAAGGCATGCCGAGTTTGACTGAAAATTCCGATATCGGTTTCGTGTAGTGCAACAACAAAATTATCTACTATCAAAGCTGTGCACTAAACATTATACTACCAATGCTAACAAAATTGAGTACAACACGGGATAAAATGAACTCAACGGAAATGGTTAAAGCAAAAAGAAAGGATGTAACTTACTGCATCGCTTCTTACAATCCTCTCAAACTTTTCCAGAGTTGTCTGACTTTTTCTGGGCATTAAATCAGCATCATCGTCTGACTCATCTTGAGTATTAAATTGCTTTCGATCAGATCTTACACGAAGCCTGTCAACCAAGCTACTCATTTTCTGCTGAAAGGATACAAATTTTCATGTAAGCCAGATACAAGAACACTAACCTATAAACTAAATCCCCCACTCTAAGTAAAACCAAGATTTATCTAAGGATTTTTTTTTGTAGCAGGCTCATATCTAAAATAGAGGGATCAAAATCAAACACACCATTCAAGAAATAAATAAAAAATTTAATAATATATTTTTCACCAAAAGAACATTATAAATGTTTGGCAGATACAAGCACAAGTACATGCATTTAAATGAAAACATATATATCAAACACATGCACGAGAGATAAATACACAATCGGATGTGGTAGTACGTGCATGATATAAATGCACAAGTACATTCTTTTGAGAAAAACAAATTCATTTTGATTTGAAATCAACCTTAAGAACGAATCTTAAAACAAAACAGACCATGCCAATAAATAACCAAGCTGCAGTCATACCATTTACAAACATAAAAAGGCAAAATAACAGCAAAAAAAATACTAAACTTATTCAAACATATGAAGTGAAACCCTAAAGACAGAACTAAACACAACAACTCAAACAAAACGACGTTAATTTGAATAAACTTTTCAACGAGCGCTTATAGCAAAACAAAAATTGAAATGACAATGACTGTGAACCTTTAAAATAATAGATTTCAATCACACAAATTAAAAGCAAATTTTTCAGTTCAACTTTATCAAAATCTTCTCAGTAGATATTTATAAACTAGGGGTGAGCAAGACCCAACTGAACCCTAAGATGTGTCCTGTCTCTGTCCCATTTGACCCGGAAAGCAGCAGATTTATTCAGGTCTAGTAATAGTCATCTTTTGAGTCTGAAAGCAAGGTAAATACTTAAAACAATTAATCTTTTACTTTCAACTTATAGTCATAATTGCATAATCACCTTAAAATTTTATTTTAAATATCCTTTGTGCCGACCCGGACTCGTCTTAATAGATCTGGCCTTAATTTAACCCATAATATTGTGGGTGTGCTCAGATCTAAGGACGAGTTCGTGTCTAAAGAATGACCCAATAAAAATTTAGGGTTAAGTTAGGGACGAGTATAACCAATCCCAACTTGCCCCTTTGTCACCCCAACTATAAACAACTGATGGCTTTTCGTAAGTTACAAATCAAATTCTTTAATGAGTTTGAATCGGATGAATGAGTTTGAATCTTATCCGAAAAGCTAGCTCAAAGGATGAGAGTATCCAAACACATTTATACATCTGACAACCCAGAAACCTGAGCAATGTCGAACTCCAATACAATTTCAATAAAATTCTTATCAGAGTTGATAAGTACCACAAATCAAAAATTAATCCAAACTGAGTATAGTATTAATCACCATCTTTATTCAATTTTCATTTCCTCAAATTTCATTCTTCATTTCTAGAACCAAAATAAAACATACCAAACCAGAATATTCTCACAAAACAACCAAAAAAACAAAATAAAAACAAATCAATCCAAAATTATACATACAAACAATCCAACGTGAACAGCAACAATCAGCTGATTCCACTATTCTTGTCCAGCAAGCAATGTACCTGAAAATCACAATTCCAACAACCCATTTCTCAAAAATCAAACACCAATAAACCTTAAACCATAACCAAACTCCACACACCACATTTTCAAATCATTTTTTATCAACTAAGTAGAAATCATAAACAAAACAAAAATAACAAAAGCAATGGTTTTTCACTTGTTCATAGCTAAGTTATCATTAAAAATTCATAACAAAATCAGAGAAACTCACCGTAGAGAGCAAGAATGCTCTCAAGTTTCCGTCGCGGGAAGTTCAGAGTTTCACCGGAAAAAGAGAGAAAGTAGGAAATTTGCTACGGAAATAGTGTTAAGAGTAGAAGAGTGTGTCTGTAAATATGAAGAAAATGGTGAATGAAGAGTCACACCTTTTTTATGTCTTTATATAACAAAGTAATAAGATAATTTAATTATATTTTACCATAGTTAGAATATACTATGGTATACCTTTTGACCAAAATTTATATATAATAATAAAATACTATATAAGATAATTTTATATAAGATAATTATATATTATTTTTATTGAATTTTGGATACATTCTACTAAACCCAAAAATGGGGAAATGCAAAATAAACGGCTCTTTTATTTTTGTTCATTTTCGATTTAGAGGGAAAAAGTAAATTTTCCTAATATTAAAAAGTTTTAGAGTTTGAAAGTTTTCCAAAATTTGTAAGGTTAAAAAATTCCAGCTTATCTAAAATATGTTTTGGCACATTGTATTTTTTAAATGACGGAAAAAAAAATAGTTTAACCGTAGTTCTGATCCTCCTTGTTTTCAATGGAAAAACATTTTTAAATGAAATTTTCCTTTCATACCCTTTGAAATAACTTTTCATTTGAATTTTTTGGTAGTCATCTTTATAATATTATAAGAATCTTTTTCAACAAAAATTAGAATTTTTTTACAAAATATTAATTAAATATGAATTTTTTTTTATGTTTTTGGAACTTTTTTTTTAAGTAGGCTAGTGGTTAGAACTCTCACATTTTATTTAATTATGTCTTTGGTACTTTTTTTTTTTGTCAAGTAGCTTAGTGGCTAAAATCCACACATTTTAATTTTATTTAAATATGAAGAAATGGGGTGTCTGGAATTCGAACCTCCAACATCTGCATATAATATGTAATATCTCTACCAACTCAGTTAAGTTCAGAGAGATATGTTTTTGATACATTAAAAATTCATATTTAATGGGGTAATAAAAGAATACAATGAGGCCATTACCTAAACTTTATATCAGAAAAAAAAAAATAGTATGATTGTATATTGAGTAAATGGTCACTTTTATCATTTAAAAAATACAATGTGCCAAAACATATTTTATATAAGCTGAGTCAGGGACCTTTGTGATAGCGAGGTGCAAAGTTAGGAACTAAAGTGACTATTTGCTCTTGTATATTTTAAATTAAATGGGGGAAACCATTGGATCAAACAAAAATGAAGGAACGCAAAAGAAACGGCTCTCTTTGTTTTTTCATTTGGTATTTCGAGGGAAAAGGTAAATTTTCCAAATTTTAAAATTTTAGTATAGTAAATTTTTTAAATTTGAATTCAAAATTTTTAAAAGTTATAACAGTCAACATAGACGGTAATCAAATGTATTTGATTTTATAGCAAAAAACATTATTTGATTTTCTTAATATGATTGAAGGTTGAATCAGTTCGTACATGAGTCGTGACTCATCCATAAGATTATAGAATCAACTTCCACTTTCAGTGTTGACGTAAAGATCTTTTTAGTAAGTGATATGTAAGTAGGGTTGGCAAAACAGGTATGATCCGTTGAGCCGACCCATTTAACCAGTCATTTTAGACGGTCTGGGCTGAGGATTTGAACCCACCCCCTATAGTTGGTCCACCCCGTTTAATCTGCTGAAAAAAGCGGGTTGTGGCGGGGTAAGGCAGGCCAACACGCAGATTCATTAAAAAAGTTTTATTTAATTATTATAGTACTAATAAATAATAAATATCTCAATTTTTATGGGTTTTCTTCTAAAAATAAGAGTTTAGCTCAGTTGATATGGGCAATGCATAAAATATATAAGGTCTAGGTTCAAATCCCGGCCACCACCAAAAATAAATAATAATTCGACAATTCTTTATTTATGTGGGATTAAAATAAGAATAAAATGATTATGAGTATAAATTTTGTATTCTTTGTTTAATAAACATGAAAGTCGTATTGATTGCAGCGAAAGTTCAACTTCAATAAACATGAAAGTATTGCTTCATTGATTAGAATGTAATTTCGTCACTATATTTGCTTATCAACATGATACTGTCTTTCCTCATTTAGAGCTTTTTCAGATTATCATAAGTAAGATGAAATTAATGTTATATATAAGGTGATGTTTAATTTTCATTAAACCTTTTCTTTTTTGTTCTATGAATAGTGTTGTTTGGTTGAGTTACCCGCTGTTACTACTTCCTTTTTACTCCACACATCTAAGTTTAATTGTACGATTTTAAATCCGAACTCACAACAATGACCTTGCTTACTACGCAGCCCTGGTGCTATCTAAAGGTTCCACTTTAGCAAAACTTTCGAATTTTCTTTGTATAATTTAGACATATATATTATCTTAAAAATTGGGTTATAGATCCAACCTAAGAGAAGTGGACAGCCTTATTGAGGTGTGTAACAGGAAAGCTCGAAAGTTGTTCCCATCCCTATCAAAGGAGATGCCAACCATCTCCTTTTTTTTTTCTTTTTTTTTTTTTAATTTAGACAGATACTATGGTTTTCACATTGTATTCAATATATATTGCGGTGGATCAACTTCATATAGTATCGCATCCAAAAGAAAACTTCATATAATATCAACTTTATTTATTTTTGTCAACAATTGAGATATCTTTGCTTTAAAAAAAAGAAGAAAAAAAACACTAATTGGGATCCCTCCTATTATTATTTAAAGTGAAACACTTACTTTAAAGGATATATATCAATATGCATATTTCTTTATAATAATTCTCAAACTCAATACGGATACACTAGTTCCCAAAGGTTTTCCATTCATTCATGCATAAAAATCACAACATTGCCTCCTTCAAACTAAATTACTTTAAAGGTACTTGAATTTGATAAAGGGAGCACTAATGTAGTCTCTTCTAACATTGAAAAATAACCTTCAAAAGACTTGCCTCCAAAAGAAACTACTATTGATCTTTAACTTACTAGTTGCCTTAGTAAGAAGTTGAAGGTGGTGAAACTATTAACCTAAGGCTTTGTTTGGGAGTTTGAAGGGGAAGGGAGGGGAGAGCTTTGAGGTTGGAAATATATAGAAAAATGGACAAAAAATTCACATTTTTTGAAAAAACAATTTTTTAGAAAATGATAAAATAATACTTATGATTAATATACTTTTAATTTTAAGAATATTATAACAACATAGATTAAATTTGAAAAATTCATATAAACCCTCCATAACCCCTAAAACATTTCCCCAATACAATTTTTGAGTTCCCCCAAATGAGGGGGATTTTTTATTATAAGTAAAAAATTAACCTCCAAAGCCCTCTCCTCCCAATGTCTTCTATTTTTTCCACTTGCTCCTTCCTTTTTTCCAAAACCCTCCCTTCCAAACCCCAAACAAAACATAAGGCAAAGTCTCTTGCGATCATTGTCTGACTCATGTAAAGTATAAGATTGCTTGCGATCAGATCTTACATGAAGCCTCTCATACAGGAACACTAATATATACACTAAATCCCCCTCCCCACTCTAAGTAAAACCAAGATTTATGTGAGGAAAAAATTGTAGCAGGCTAGTGTACTAGATTGACATATTAAATATGATATAATCTCATATCTAAAATAGAGGGGTCAAAACGAGAGACACCATTCAAAAAATAAATGAAAAATCTAATAATATATTTTCCACCAAAAGAACATTTTAAATGCTTGGTAGATACAAGCTCAAGTATATGCATAGAGTTGGAAAACACTTGGGAAATTGAAAATTATTGAGTGTCTTATTTATGGGATTGGAAAAATGGTAGAAATTAGGTTTGTGCTTGAAGAACTTGTTAAAGTTAATTTATTGTAACCTTTTTGCATCTCTTTGAAACGAATTCATTGGTAGTGGATTGGAGAGATCAATCTCTTCTGCAGAGTAGGTCATTGTTGCACCGAACTAGGTAAACAATTCTTTGGTGTTGTTCTTTTTACTCTACTCTCTTTATCTTGTTTATTCTTTGATTTAATTATGGTTTTATTTTACACTTGATTGTTAGATTAGATATAGATCTAGATATGTTGTTATTGTTTGTGGTTATTGATTGTTACTAATACTATCCATACATCTAAATTTCACTGATGTGAGATTTGAAGTTACTGAATTAAAAAAAAAAAAAAAAAAAAAAAAAAAAAAACTTTATGTCTCCTACTTCTGTTGGTTCTATTGGAGTGCTATAACTACTTCTTTTAATATTTCTATCACTACTAAAAGATTCTTCAATTAAATGTGTTAAATCTCACTACTAATATTTTCATCAAAACATGCTACATTAATCTACACAATAAGCTAACTGCAAGCTTTTATTTTGACTACCACCTCAATATGCATATTTATTTATATTTCTCAAACTCAGTATGCAGATCAACATTTTCATCTAGTAGTCTAAAAGAATGACAGAAACATGCTAGTAAAGAAAACTTCAATAATAAACCATTTATAATCATGACTACTGATTTGAGGATGAAGATCAATATTTCATCAAGATCGTGTTTGTTTCAATATTGACTTCTTGCATGTTTGGAATTTCGGTTAGGTTCACGAAATCACGGTAGCACTGTGTTTTGTTGAAGCTCCAAAGTGTATATATTGCCAAAATCACAGTGAGTAATGTGATTTCAACAAACTCGCCACCAATCTTTCCATTTCTCCTTGAATGAAAATCAAAGAATCTGAAATCTTAAGATGCAACCATGATTCTTCAAATGTTAATTAGTAGGCCCCTACGCTTCATTATCACAATATAACCCTCATGCTACAATTTTAATAAAGTAATCAAGTGCCAAATGAAAACAATAAAGAAAAAAGAAAAAAATTGAAGCAATAGTCATTTTAATGTTTATCTTAGCATTTCTTATATATCACTGACATCAGACCATGCCATCAGACCACAGAAAAGATCATAATACAACTACATATTATCAGATATTTCTCGGATTTTCTAACATAAAGCGTCGCTTATTTGAAAACACAAGTCTAACAATCAAGTCCCATAAAGATCATAATACAACCATACCAAAACTGGTGAATGTGCATTCCTAAAGAATGAAATCAGTTAACCTCACTCCTTGCTCTTGCATCATTATATAGAATAAGAGCTTCTTCCATTATCTTAGGTTGAGCCAATGCTTTGGCTCTTTGTCTTCCTGATGAATGGGTACTAAGAAAACCTGTAAACATAAAATCATTGTTATGTCCGCTTAACTTTCCCAGCTCCTCGTAGACTTTAGGAGCCACCCGAGGATCATAGCCAGCTGCTGCCATTAGTAGAAGCCCGATATAATCAGCTTCAAATTCAAACCTGCAAATTGTGAATAAATTGGGTTGAGAACAAACATAAGCATATATGTAACAAAGAAGACAACATTGAATGACAGAAAGGACCATTAGAACACAGCAGATGCAGCACAGAAAAAAGCCATACCAGATCACTGTTAGATAGTCGTAATAGAATGTTACAAAGGTGATATAGATGCATCAATAGAAAACTTAAGGCCACTGATCATGAACCTATCTATAAGGAAGAATAAGTAGCATAAACAGAGTCATTGCTCATAAATTCTTAAAATATTTATTTAGTTTCTGAAGTATCTTCCTTAAAAGCTCTATCAATGAAATGAAAATGAATGGTTTAGAAAAGAAAGATAATGAATTAATCATACCGCCGGTTGAAAGGTAGTCTATTGACAAGTGGTAACACACTTTTTTCATAATCAATGGTGACAAATAAGCATCCTATGTATAGCATAAAACCACAAGTTCTTTGTTACCTGTTCAACAAAGTGTCGAGCAACAACACGCGCAACCTAATTAACACGAAAACCAACATAAACCAATAAGTCTCTATTATCATTCATTAGCTGAAATTAGCAAGTGGCCTCCGAGACCTACCTAGAATTAAATTACGGTCCACAACTGCAAGTGCGGTCATAATATAAAATATTATAATTTTTTACAAAAACATCACAACCGCAATTGACTACATTTACCTGCATTTTAGTATAATGTCAAGAGTCACAATGAATTCGCAATCGCGGCCACAATTTAAAACCAGGTAGTAGTTTACTATAAAAACAAAGAGTTAGACAAAACAAAAGTCATAAAATACCTCATGTGCAATTATAGTTGCTTTCTCTGCATCACTTGGAAAATGCCTAATCAAATCCCAGCTTAGAACTATCTTCCCATTGGGAAAACATCCGACAGACATATTAGTTAAAAAAACTACCAAAACCTCCCAATTTAATCCATCCAAATGTGAAATGGTACACTCAGATTCATGGCTCATTTTGTTTCTCTCTCTCAGCAATGCATCAATAATATTATTGAGAATCTTTGTAAGCCTTACACTTTCTTGATGGGTTGGAGGCATTGTACGTCCTTCAAACCTTTGTTTGTATTCTTCAAAGCCCTTTGTTACATTCCTCTCAAAAGTTGTTGCTAGACAAATAAAACGGGTTCGTTTCGTGTAAGGAACAGTTTCAAATAAAGAGTAAAATCTCTTGGGTCCTCCAATGACAAATGGATTGTGAAATTTGTTGTTGATTTCAACATTTCTTGTTGTGCCTGATCTGTTAGAAAATGCTATGAATAAGAGAAATAACAACAACCAATAGTAACAAACTAACAATAAACAAAAACAATATCAAGAACAACAACACCAACAACAACAATAAGAACAACAAGAACAGCAACAACAAACAAGAACAATAACAACAGTGGTGATACAAACCTGGGTGTGGAAGGATTGAGTGTTGTTAGGGATGATAGAGCAGTGATGGTTGCAATGGAGTTGGCCAAAGAATGCTGCTTCCGTAACAACATCATCATTGAGAAATGAGAATGAAGGAATGGAATGAGAAAATCTTGGACTTTTGTTTTTTTTCTGCAATGTTGTCTTATACTAGGTTGTTAGCTAGGTTGGCCCACAAAGAAAAGGTTCGGTACGGTACGGGATAAGTGTGTTTTGTTTTTTAGTTTTCAATTGATCCATGATTAAAATAAACAAGTTAGTCTTATAAATTTTATTTTGTAGTAAGTTATTTTATTTCTTTAACCGTAGATGTTAGTATATTGTTATCTTAATATTTTCTTAGCTTTGTCATCTTGAGTTTAATCACTAGGGACAATGCAAAATATATATCGTTGATGATGTTTGAACTCTGAATACCTCACTTTTTCATATTTAAAATATGGTCATGTTAACTTGTGCCCTTAGGGCGGGCACAAGATAAAGAACTTAAAAGTAGAAATATTTCCTCAAATTTTGTGAATTCTATTTATTATAAATTCAAAAATTAAATTGAATGCACACATTCCAACAAAAAATTACTATGTTGGGTTCCTTATCTTGTGCCTTAAGGGCACAAATTAACATTTTCCTTAAAATATAAAAACTCCAACCACTAGGCTACTTATCAAAAGAAAAAATTTCTTAACTTTCGGAATTCAAATCATGGACATTTACTCTTTGCCTCCTTTAATCTTTTAATCAACACTAACATTTTTAAGATCAATCCGACTTAAAAAGTGATTGAACCGATCTAAAAAGTGTCAGCTGAATTAACTATCGCTGAAAAATGTCGAGCGTGAGTTGACTCTGCTGGGTCAAGGGAATGAGCAATTTTGAAAGGATGAAGAGCAATTTGCAAAAAGTTTGTAAGTGTTCAGGACCGGCTAGAAGCGCAAAAACAAGGCCCATTAAACCAAAGCCCAAGAAATCTGAATATAACATGGAAATGGAGCATGCGAAGTCCTGTGCGGATCACCGCACAAGAGCACGCCTTGAGCCCATCTCAACTGTTCATATCATCACCAACTGCCTCTTAAGTTGATGCCGCATCTCATGGAGCCTGTTAAAGCATTGTTCACGCCTATAGAAAAGTGACTCTGCGTCACACTTCACTTTTACCACTTTTCGCAAATAACCACCTTTTTCAAATACTTACTTGAGCGGAGTGCCTGGAGACACATTTCTCCTCCATTGTGAAGATTAATTCAACTGACCGATCATTATGAAAGGAAAATGATTGATTTTTCTAATGCATCCGGATGCATTCGATTTACTACAATAACAGGAACGATCGGGGATCATGGGCAATAGATAGCATGTATTTTATCTACTATTGTTTCTCTATTTCTTTTTTATGTTTATTGATGTGTAATAAATTATTTAACGGTGGTTCTTTTATTTTTGGTTTAATTGTGTCATTGGTCCCTGCACTTTCATCAGATTTTGGCATTGGTCCCTGCACTTTTTTTTGTTTGGAATTGGTCCCTGCACTTTGTAAAAATATTGGTATTGGTCCCTCTATTAACTTTCTGTTTAAAAAAAAACACAAAACTATTGGCATTGGTCCCTGCACTTTGTAAAAATATTGATATTGGTGCCACGTGGCGTGAAATGATTGGGCCACGTGGCACTCCGTTGGTTTTGTGTTTTTTTTTTAACAGAAAGTTAACGAAGGGACCAATACCAATATTTTTACAAAGTGCAGGGACCAATGCCAAACAAAAAAAAGTGCAGGGACCAATGCCAAAATCTGATGAAAGTGCAGGGACCAATGACACAATTAAACCAAAAATAAAAGAACCACCGTTAAATAATTTATTACACATCAATAAACATAAAAAAAGAAATAGAGAAACAATAGTAGATAAAATACATGCTATCTATTGCCCATGATCCCCGATCGTTCCTGTTATTGTAGTAAATCGAATGCATCCGGATGCATTAGAAAAATCAATCATTTTCCTTTCATAATGATCGGTCAGTTGAATTAATCTTCACAATGGAGGAGAAATGTGTCTCCAGGCACTCCGCTCAAGTAAGTATTTGAAAAAGGTGGTTATTTGCGAAAAGTGGTAAAAGTGAAGTGTGACGCAGAGTCACTTTTCTATAGGCGTGAACAATGCTTTAACAGGCTCCATGAGATGCGGCATCAACTTAAGAGGCAGTTGGTGATGATATGAACAGTTGAGATGGGCTCAAGGCGTGCTCTTGTGCGGTGATCCGCACAGGACTTCGCATGCTCCATTTCCATGTTATATTCAGATTTCTTGGGCTTTGGTTTAATGGGCCTTGTTTTTGCGCTTCTAGCCGGTCCTGAACACTTACAAACTTTTTGCAAATTGCTCTTCATCCTTTCAAAATTGCTCATTCCCTTGACCCAGCAGAGTCAACTCACGCTCGACATTTTTCAGCGATAGTTAATTCAGCTGACACTTTTTAGATCGGTTCAATCACTTTTTAAGTCGGATTGATCTTAAAAATGTTAGTGTTGATTAAAAGATTAAAGGAGGCAAAGAGTAAATGTCCATGATTTGAATTCCGAAAGTTAAGAAATTTTTTCTTTTGATAAGTAGCCTAGTGGTTGGAGTTTTTATATTTTAAGGAAAATGTTAATTTGTGCCCTTAAGGCACAAGATAAGGAACCCAACATAGTAATTTTTTGTTGGAATGTGTGCATTCAATTTAATTTTTGAATTTATAATAAATAGAATTCACAAAATTTGAGGAAATATTTCTACTTTTAAGTTCTTTATCTTGTGCCCGCCCTAAGGGCACAAGTTAACATGACCATATTTTAAATATGAAAAAGTGAGGTATTCAGAGTTCAAACATCATCAACGATATATATTTTGCATTGTCCCTAGTGATTAAACTCAAGATGACAAAGCTAAGAAAATATTAAGATAACAATATACTAACATCTACGGTTAAAGAAATAAAATAACTTACTACAAAATAAAATTTATAAGACTAACTTGTTTATTTTAATCATGGATCAATTGAAAACTAAAAAACAAAACACACTTATCCCGTACCGTACCGAACCTTTTCTTTGTGGGCCAACCTAGCTAACAACCTAGTATAAGACAACATTGCAGAAAAAAAACAAAAGTCCAAGATTTTCTCATTCCATTCCTTCATTCTCATTTCTCAATGATGATGTTGTTACGGAAGCAGCATTCTTTGGCCAACTCCATTGCAACCATCACTGCTCTATCATCCCTAACAACACTCAATCCTTCCACACCCAGGTTTGTATCACCACTGTTGTTATTGTTCTTGTTTGTTGTTGCTGTTCTTGTTGTTCTTATTGTTGTTGTTGGTGTTGTTGTTCTTGATATTGTTTTTGTTTATTGTTAGTTTGTTACTATTGGTTGTTGTTATTTCTCTTATTCATAGCATTTTCTAACAGATCAGGCACAACAAGAAATGTTGAAATCAACAACAAATTTCACAATCCATTTGTCATTGGAGGACCCAAGAGATTTTACTCTTTATTTGAAACTGTTCCTTACACGAAACGAACCCGTTTTATTTGTCTAGCAACAACTTTTGAGAGGAATGTAACAAAGGGCTTTGAAGAATACAAACAAAGGTTTGAAGGACGTACAATGCCTCCAACCCATCAAGAAAGTGTAAGGCTTACAAAGATTCTCAATAATATTATTGATGCATTGCTGAGAGAGAGAAACAAAATGAGCCATGAATCTGAGTGTACCATTTCACATTTGGATGGATTAAATTGGGAGGTTTTGGTAGTTTTTTTAACTAATATGTCTGTCGGATGTTTTCCCAATGGGAAGATAGTTCTAAGCTGGGATTTGATTAGGCATTTTCCAAGTGATGCAGAGAAAGCAACTATAATTGCACATGAGGTATTTTATGACTTTTGTTTTGTCTAACTCTTTGTTTTTATAGTAAACTACTACCTGGTTTTAAATTGTGGCCGCGATTGCGAATTCATTGTGACTCTTGACATTATACTAAAATGCAGGTAAATGTAGTCAATTGCGGTTGTGATGTTTTTGTAAAAAATTATAATATTTTATATTATGACCGCACTTGCAGTTGTGGACCGTAATTTAATTCTAGGTAGGTCTCGGAGGCCACTTGCTAATTTCAGCTAATGAATGATAATAGAGACTTATTGGTTTATGTTGGTTTTCGTGTTAATTAGGTTGCGCGTGTTGTTGCTCGACACTTTGTTGAACAGGTAACAAAGAACTTGTGGTTTTATGCTATACATAGGATGCTTATTTGTCACCATTGATTATGAAAAAAGTGTGTTACCACTTGTCAATAGACTACCTTTCAACCGGCGGTATGATTAATTCATTATCTTTCTTTTCTAAACCATTCATTTTCATTTCATTGATAGAGCTTTTAAGGAAGATACTTCAGAAACTAAATAAATATTTTAAGAATTTATGAGCAATGACTCTGTTTATGCTACTTATTCTTCCTTATAGATAGGTTCATGATCAGTGGCCTTAAGTTTTCTATTGATGCATCTATATCACCTTTGTAACATTCTATTACGACTATCTAACAGTGATCTGGTATGGCTTTTTTCTGTGCTGCATCTGCTGTGTTCTAATGGTCCTTTCTGTCATTCAATGTTGTCTTCTTTGTTACATATATGCTTATGTTTGTTCTCAACCCAATTTATTCACAATTTGCAGGTTTGAATTTGAAGCTGATTATATCGGGCTTCTACTAATGGCAGCAGCTGGCTATGATCCTCGGGTGGCTCCTAAAGTCTACGAGGAGCTGGGAAAGTTAAGCGGACATAACAATGATTTTATGTTTACAGGTTTTCTTAGTACCCATTCATCAGGAAGACAAAGAGCCAAAGCATTGGCTCAACCTAAGATAATGGAAGAAGCTCTTATTCTATATAATGATGCAAGAGCAAGGAGTGAGGTTAACTGATTTCATTCTTTAGGAATGCACATTCACCAGTTTTGGTATGGTTGTATTATGATCTTTATGGGACTTGATTGTTAGACTTGTGTTTTCAAATAAGCGACGCTTTATGTTAGAAAATCCGAGAAATATCTGATAATATGTAGTTGTATTATGATCTTTTCTGTGGTCTGATGGCATGGTCTGATGTCAGTGATATATAAGAAATGCTAAGATAAACATTAAAATGACTATTGCTTCAATTTTTTTTCTTTTTTCTTTATTGTTTTCATTTGGCACTTGATTACTTTATTAAAATTGTAGCATGAGGGTTATATTGTGATAATGAAGCGTAGGGGCCTACTAATTAACATTTGAAGAATCATGGTTGCATCTTAAGATTTCAGATTCTTTGATTTTCATTCAAGGAGAAATGGAAAGATTGGTGGCGAGTTTGTTGAAATCACATTACTCACTGTGATTTTGGCAATATATACACTTTGGAGCTTCAACAAAACACAGTGCTACCGTGATTTCGTGAACCTAACCGAAATTCCAAACATGCAAGAAGTCAATATTGAAACAAACACGATCTTGATGAAATATTGATCTTCATCCTCAAATCAGTAGTCATGATTATAAATGGTTTATTATTGAAGTTTTCTTTACTAGCATGTTTCTGTCATTCTTTTAGACTACTAGATGAAAATGTTGATCTGCATACTGAGTTTGAGAAATATAAATAAATATGCATATTGAGGTGGTAGTCAAAATAAAAGCTTGCAGTTAGCTTATTGTGTAGATTAATGTAGCATGTTTTGATGAAAATATTAGTAGTGAGATTTAACACATTTAATTGAAGAATCTTTTAGTAGTGATAGAAATATTAAAAGAAGTAGTTATAGCACTCCAATAGAACCAACAGAAGTAGGAGACATAAAGTTTTTTTTTTTTTTTTTTTTTTTTTTTAATTCAGTAACTTCAAATCTCACATCAGTGAAATTTAGATGTATGGATAGTATTAGTAACAATCAATAACCACAAACAATAACAACATATCTAGATCTATATCTAATCTAACAATCAAGTGTAAAATAAAACCATAATTAAATCAAAGAATAAACAAGATAAAGAGAGTAGAGTAAAAAGAACAACACCAAAGAATTGTTTACCTAGTTCGGTGCAACAATGACCTACTCTGCAGAAGAGATTGATCTCTCCAATCCACTACCAATGAATTCGTTTCAAAGAGATGCAAAAAGGTTACAATAAATTAACTTTAACAAGTTCTTCAAGCACAAACCTAATTTCTACCATTTTTCCAATCCCATAAATAAGACACTCAATAATTTTCAATTTCCCAAGTGTTTTCCAACTCTATGCATATACTTGAGCTTGTATCTACCAAGCATTTAAAATGTTCTTTTGGTGGAAAATATATTATTAGATTTTTCATTTATTTTTTGAATGGTGTCTCTCGTTTTGACCCCTCTATTTTAGATATGAGATTATATCATATTTAATATGTCAATCTAGTACACTAGCCTGCTACAATTTTTTCCTCACATAAATCTTGGTTTTACTTAGAGTGGGGAGGGGATTTAGTGTATATATTAGTGTTCCTGTATGAGAGGCTTCATGTAAGATCTGATCGCAAGCAATCTTATACTTTACATGAGTCAGACAATGATCGCAAGAGACTTTGCCTTATGTTTTGTTTGGGGTTTGGAAGGGAGGGTTTTGGAAAAAAGGAAGGAGCAAGTGGAAAAAATAGAAGACATTGGGAGGAGAGGGCTTTGGAGGTTAATTTTTTACTTATAATAAAAAATCCCCCTCATTTGGGGGAACTCAAAAATTGTATTGGGGAAATGTTTTAGGGGTTATGGAGGGTTTATATGAATTTTTCAAATTTAATCTATGTTGTTATAATATTCTTAAAATTAAAAGTATATTAATCATAAGTATTATTTTATCATTTTCTAAAAAATTGTTTTTTCAAAAAATGTGAATTTTTTGTCCATTTTTCTATATATTTCCAACCTCAAAGCTCTCCCCTCCCTTCCCCTTCAAACTCCCAAACAAAGCCTTAGGTTAATAGTTTCACCACCTTCAACTTCTTACTAAGGCAACTAGTAAGTTAAAGATCAATAGTAGTTTCTTTTGGAGGCAAGTCTTTTGAAGGTTATTTTTCAATGTTAGAAGAGACTACATTAGTGCTCCCTTTATCAAATTCAAGTACCTTTAAAGTAATTTAGTTTGAAGGAGGCAATGTTGTGATTTTTATGCATGAATGAATGGAAAACCTTTGGGAACTAGTGTATCCGTATTGAGTTTGAGAATTATTATAAAGAAATATGCATATTGATATATATCCTTTAAAGTAAGTGTTTCACTTTAAATAATAATAGGAGGGATCCCAATTAGTGTTTTTTTTCTTCTTTTTTTTAAAGCAAAGATATCTCAATTGTTGACAAAAATAAATAAAGTTGATATTATATGAAGTTTTCTTTTGGATGCGATACTATATGAAGTTGATCCACCGCAATATATATTGAATACAATGTGAAAACCATAGTATCTGTCTAAATTAAAAAAAAAAAAAGAAAAAAAAAAGGAGATGGTTGGCATCTCCTTTGATAGGGATGGGAACAACTTTCGAGCTTTCCTGTTACACACCTCAATAAGGCTGTCCACTTCTCTTAGGTTGGATCTATAACCCAATTTTTAAGATAATATATATGTCTAAATTATACAAAGAAAATTCGAAAGTTTTGCTAAAGTGGAACCTTTAGATAGCACCAGGGCTGCGTAGTAAGCAAGGTCATTGTTGTGAGTTCGGATTTAAAATCGTACAATTAAACTTAGATGTGTGGAGTAAAAAGGAAGTAGTAACAGCGGGTAACTCAACCAAACAACACTATTCATAGAACAAAAAAGAAAAGGTTTAATGAAAATTAAACATCACCTTATATATAACATTAATTTCATCTTACTTATGATAATCTGAAAAAGCTCTAAATGAGGAAAGACAGTATCATGTTGATAAGCAAATATAGTGACGAAATTACATTCTAATCAATGAAGCAATACTTTCATGTTTATTGAAGTTGAACTTTCGCTGCAATCAATACGACTTTCATGTTTATTAAACAAAGAATACAAAATTTATACTCATAATCATTTTATTCTTATTTTAATCCCACATAAATAAAGAATTGTCGAATTATTATTTATTTTTGGTGGTGGCCGGGATTTGAACCTAGACCTTATATATTTTATGCATTGCCCATATCAACTGAGCTAAACTCTTATTTTTAGAAGAAAACCCATAAAAATTGAGATATTTATTATTTATTAGTACTATAATAATTAAATAAAACTTTTTTAATGAATCTGCGTGTTGGCCTGCCTTACCCCGCCACAACCCGCTTTTTTCAGCAGATTAAACGGGGTGGACCAACTATAGGGGGTGGGTTCAAATCCTCAGCCCAGACCGTCTAAAATGACTGGTTAAATGGGTCGGCTCAACGGATCATACCTGTTTTGCCAACCCTACTTACATATCACTTACTAAAAAGATCTTTACGTCAACACTGAAAGTGGAAGTTGATTCTATAATCTTATGGATGAGTCACGACTCATGTACGAACTGATTCAACCTTCAATCATATTAAGAAAATCAAATAATGTTTTTTTGCTATAAAATCAAATACATTTGATTACCGTCTATGTTGACTGTTATAACTTTTAAAAATTTTGAATTCAAATTTAAAAATTTACTATACTAAAATTTTAAAATTTGGAAAATTTACCTTTTCCCTCGAAATACCAAATGAAAAAACAAAGAGAGCCGTTTCTTTTGCGTTCCTTCATTTTTGTTTGATCCAATGGTTTCCCCCATTTAATTTAAAATATACAAGAGCAAATAGTCACTTTAGTTCCTAACTTTGCACCTCGCTATCACAAAGGTCCCTGACTCAGCTTATATAAAATATGTTTTGGCACATTGTATTTTTTAAATGATAAAAGTGACCATTTACTCAATATACAATCATACTATTTTTTTTTTTCTGATATAAAGTTTAGGTAATGGCCTCATTGTATTCTTTTATTACCCCATTAAATATGAATTTTTAATGTATCAAAAACATATCTCTCTGAACTTAACTGAGTTGGTAGAGATATTACATATTATATGCAGATGTTGGAGGTTCGAATTCCAGACACCCCATTTCTTCATATTTAAATAAAATTAAAATGTGTGGATTTTAGCCACTAAGCTACTTGACAAAAAAAAAAGTACCAAAGACATAATTAAATAAAATGTGAGAGTTCTAACCACTAGCCTACTTAAAAAAAAAGTTCCAAAAACATAAAAAAAAATTCATATTTAATTAATATTTTGTAAAAAAATTCTAATTTTTGTTGAAAAAGATTCTTATAATATTATAAAGATGACTACCAAAAAATTCAAATGAAAAGTTATTTCAAAGGGTATGAAAGGAAAATTTCATTTAAAAATGTTTTTCCATTGAAAACAAGGAGGATCAGAACTACGGTTAAACTATTTTTTTTTCCGTCATTTAAAAAATACAATGTGCCAAAACATATTTTAGATAAGCTGGAATTTTTTAACCTTACAAATTTTGGAAAACTTTCAAACTCTAAAACTTTTTAATATTAGGAAAATTTACTTTTTCCCTCTAAATCGAAAATGAACAAAAATAAAAGAGCCGTTTATTTTGCATTTCCCCATTTTTGGGTTTAGTAGAATGTATCCAAAATTCAATAAAAATAATATATAATTATCTTATATAAAATTATCTTATATAGTATTTTATTATTATATATAAATTTTGGTCAAAAGGTATACCATAGTATATTCTAACTATGGTAAAATATAATTAAATTATCTTATTACTTTGTTATATAAAGACATAAAAAAGGTGTGACTCTTCATTCACCATTTTCTTCATATTTACAGACACACTCTTCTACTCTTAACACTATTTCCGTAGCAAATTTCCTACTTTCTCTCTTTTTCCGGTGAAACTCTGAACTTCCCGCGACGGAAACTTGAGAGCATTCTTGCTCTCTACGGTGAGTTTCTCTGATTTTGTTATGAATTTTTAATGATAACTTAGCTATGAACAAGTGAAAAACCATTGCTTTTGTTATTTTTGTTTTGTTTATGATTTCTACTTAGTTGATAAAAAATGATTTGAAAATGTGGTGTGTGGAGTTTGGTTATGGTTTAAGGTTTATTGGTGTTTGATTTTTGAGAAATGGGTTGTTGGAATTGTGATTTTCAGGTACATTGCTTGCTGGACAAGAATAGTGGAATCAGCTGATTGTTGCTGTTCACGTTGGATTGTTTGTATGTATAATTTTGGATTGATTTGTTTTTATTTTGTTTTTTTGGTTGTTTTGTGAGAATATTCTGGTTTGGTATGTTTTATTTTGGTTCTAGAAATGAAGAATGAAATTTGAGGAAATGAAAATTGAATAAAGATGGTGATTAATACTATACTCAGTTTGGATTAATTTTTGATTTGTGGTACTTATCAACTCTGATAAGAATTTTATTGAAATTGTATTGGAGTTCGACATTGCTCAGGTTTCTGGGTTGTCAGATGTATAAATGTGTTTGGATACTCTCATCCTTTGAGCTAGCTTTTCGGATAAGATTCAAACTCATTCATCCGATTCAAACTCATTAAAGAATTTGATTTGTAACTTACGAAAAGCCATCAGTTGTTTATAGTTGGGGTGACAAAGGGGCAAGTTGGGATTGGTTATACTCGTCCCTAACTTAACCCTAAATTTTTATTGGGTCATTCTTTAGACACGAACTCGTCCTTAGATCTGAGCACACCCACAATATTATGGGTTAAATTAAGGCCAGATCTATTAAGACGAGTCCGGGTCGGCACAAAGGATATTTAAAATAAAATTTTAAGGTGATTATGCAATTATGACTATAAGTTGAAAGTAAAAGATTAATTGTTTTAAGTATTTACCTTGCTTTCAGACTCAAAAGATGACTATTACTAGACCTGAATAAATCTGCTGCTTTCCGGGTCAAATGGGACAGAGACAGGACACATCTTAGGGTTCAGTTGGGTCTTGCTCACCCCTAGTTTATAAATATCTACTGAGAAGATTTTGATAAAGTTGAACTGAAAAATTTGCTTTTAATTTGTGTGATTGAAATCTATTATTTTAAAGGTTCACAGTCATTGTCATTTCAATTTTTGTTTTGCTATAAGCGCTCGTTGAAAAGTTTATTCAAATTAACGTCGTTTTGTTTGAGTTGTTGTGTTTAGTTCTGTCTTTAGGGTTTCACTTCATATGTTTGAATAAGTTTAGTATTTTTTTTGCTGTTATTTTGCCTTTTTATGTTTGTAAATGGTATGACTGCAGCTTGGTTATTTATTGGCATGGTCTGTTTTGTTTTAAGATTCGTTCTTAAGGTTGATTTCAAATCAAAATGAATTTGTTTTTCTCAAAAGAATGTACTTGTGCATTTATATCATGCACGTACTACCACATCCGATTGTGTATTTATCTCTCGTGCATGTGTTTGATATATATGTTTTCATTTAAATGCATGTACTTGTGCTTGTATCTGCCAAACATTTATAATGTTCTTTTGGTGAAAAATATATTATTAAATTTTTTATTTATTTCTTGAATGGTGTGTTTGATTTTGATCCCTCTATTTTAGATATGAGCCTGCTACAAAAAAAAATCCTTAGATAAATCTTGGTTTTACTTAGAGTGGGGGATTTAGTTTATAGGTTAGTGTTCTTGTATCTGGCTTACATGAAAATTTGTATCCTTTCAGCAGAAAATGAGTAGCTTGGTTGACAGGCTTCGTGTAAGATCTGATCGAAAGCAATTTAATACTCAAGATGAGTCAGACGATGATGCTGATTTAATGCCCAGAAAAAGTCAGACAACTCTGGAAAAGTTTGAGAGGATTGTAAGAAGCGATGCAGTAAGTTACATCCTTTCTTTTTGCTTTAACCATTTCCGTTGAGTTCATTTTATCCCGTGTTGTACTCAATTTTGTTAGCATTGGTAGTATAATGTTTAGTGCACAGCTTTGATAGTAGATAATTTTGTTGTTGCACTACACGAAACCGATATCGGAATTTTCAGTCAAACTCGGCATGCCTTGGTGAAAATTTACTTCGTAACTTATTGTTTAGATCCTTATACTGTTTAATTTGGTATGGAATCTGTAATTGCTAATGCATACTGAACATTTATGACATTAATTTAATTAGACCTTTCTGTGAAATAATACAGGCACTTTATTTTCTATTTCTTTTGTGTATGTTTATCTTATTCTAAGACCTTGCAGCTTCATTTTTATCTGTTCAACTACTCGATATATGTTGTGCCAGGGTTTTGTTATTTGCGGTGAATACTGACATTGTTCCGAGTTTGGATCACTTTCTCTCATATACTGCATTATTTTATTTACTTTGGTGCCTAAGAGAGGAACATAATTTTTGCTGATATCTTTTATACGGAGAATATTCCCATTCTCATGCACATTCTCATTAATCACATTTGAAGCTAGTTGCTATTTTTTATTCATTCATGAATTTTGGGTATCAGGATGTAAGTATCATATTCACTTATTTGAAGTTGTCATTCATGATTGATTTTTCTAATGCATCCGGATGCATTCGATTTACTACAATAACAGGAACGATCGGGGATCATGGGCAATAGATAGCATGTATTTTATCTACTATTGTTTCTCTATTTCTTTTTTTATGTTTATTGATGTGTAATAAATTATTTAACGGTGGTTCTTTTATTTTTGGTTTAATTGTGTCATTGGTCCCTGCACTTTCATCAGATTTTGGCATTGGTCCCTGCACTTTTTTTTGTTTGGCATTGGTCCCTGCACTTTGTAAAAATATTGGTATTGGTCCCTTCGTTAACTTTCTGTTAAAAAAAAAACACAAAACCAACGGAGTGCCACGTGGCCCAATCATTTCACGCCACGTGGCACCAATATCAATATTTTTACAAAGTGCAGGGACCAATGCCAATAGTTTTGTGTTTTTTTTTAAACAGAAAGTTAATAGAGGGACCAATACCAATATTTTTACAAAGTGCAGGGACCAATTCCAAACAAAAAAAGTGTAGGGACCAATGCCAAAATCTGATGAAAGTGCAAGGACTAAAGACATATTTAAACCTTTATTTTTTTATGTAATGAAGTAAAATTCTCTTGCAATGAAGAAAAACTAGTAGTTAATGGATGTTTAAATCGTATTTTCATAGTTATTGTAAAAAGAAATGTATTTTTTAGTGTTAAAATCTTGTTTTTGTTCATGATTATGGCTGAGTTTGATAACAGCAAGAAGCTAGCTTATAGCTTGTTGAATTAGCTTATAAGTTTGTTGGATCAAAATGTGATGTGTTTGGTAACAAACTTTTCTTATGAGCTTATAGCATTTTTTAAAAAGCTATTTCAAGTAGCTTTTGAGCTTATAGCTTATAACTTCTTATAATTTCTTCCAATTTTAACCTTGTTAATTTAATTTTATTATTTTCAAATAAAAAAAGAACCTCCCACGTTCCCACGTTTTATGGCTCACTGAAACCAACCTCGTAGCTTACTAGTTACTACATGATATAGTTTTCTATATTTTGGTGTTCACTTTTTTTTATGACCTTGCTTTTAATTCATATAATATATTTTTTTTGATAAATTCATATAACATTTAATGTAATTAAATAAAATATACAATAAATAAATAGTGAAACAAGTTTAGTTAAATAAATTTGTCAAAAAATAAAAATTTGTCGAATAAAAAATGTCAATTGAATTCATAAAGTACATTTATTAGTGTAAAGATGAAAATAATTTCAAATAAATTTGAATATTTAAAAAATACATTAAGTAAAAAAAATTACATATGTAATTTATAAAAAAATAAATTAACAAACATATCCTTTGAAATGCTAACAACAAAGCAATTGATTTTACCGACATTGCTTTTGAAAAATATTCATTGTTGCATAGTATATAAAACTTATGCAAAATTCTTGTAATAAATTTATTATAAGTAATATCTTGGGTTAAAACATGGGATGTTTCATCATGGATAGAGAGGGTTTTAGAGATTTTTATTGCTTCCTAAAATTGGTTCAAGATCAAAATATTGTTCAACATGGACCTAAACGTCAAAGTTTATGAGTTTTAAAACTTATTTTTTAAGTGTTAAAATTTTGTTTTTGTTCATGATTATGTGTGTATAAATTTGTTAGAGAAGGACTTTTTAGATTTTGATTGCTTCCTGGAATTTTCAACATTAAAAATAGGGTTCACTATATTGTTTTTGAGATTTTGATTTCTTTCTTGAAATTGTTTCAAAATCTAGTTCTAGATGGACCTGAATATCAAAATCCGCTTGTATTTAAATACTTTTGTTCATGATTCTATGTGTTTAAATCTTTAGAGATGGATTTTTGGCATTTTGCTTGCTTCCCAAAATTGGTTCAAAATCGAAATTTGGTTCAATAATGACGTAGTGGCAAGTGAGTTAAAAGTTATATAACAATTAACTGTGGCTTAATTGCTATTTTAGTCCCTTAACTAATTTTTTGGTATCAGTTTGGCCATAACTAAAAAAAGGTCCGTTTTAATATTTTAATTTTTGCTCCGTTACATGTTTTGATCATTTCCGTTAATTTTATTCAAAAAAAAAACGTTAGGGTTTATTTTCTTCATCTTCTCCATCTCAATCCTTCATCTCCTTTAACTATTTCTGAAAAAATAGGAAGAACAACAACAATAGCATCAACTAAATTAAGCAGCAACAACAACAATTTTGGCATCATCATCATCATCATGAAGTAACCCATAAATCCTCTCATACAACAACAACAACAACAACAAAATCAAATAGTATCAACAACATCAAACAACAACAATTTCGGCATCATCATCATCCTCTCATACAAAAAAAAACTCATAAAACATCTTCATCCTCATGAAATAACCCATAAAACCCATAAAAGAAAATCCAAAGTTTTTGCAACAACAACAAACAATTTTTGCAACAACGGCAATTTCAGACCCATTTAACAATAATCCCAAATTTTCAAACTTTCTTTCATATTATTCAAAACCAAGAACGAAATCAATAAATGGTAGCTAAAAAACACAAATCTCTGACCCATTCATCAATTCCCCCAAAAAAAATTCTTCGAAAATTTCAAAGGAGAGACAGTTCATCAGTAGATCCATAACTATGGGTGTGATTTTCTCGTTGTTGTTCTTTAATCTGATTTGATTCAGCAGATCCAGAATTGGGAAGAGTGAGGTGAACATGTTGAAGTATTGTCCCTTATGAACAAACATCTGAAACAAAAATCCAGATACAGTCAAAATTGCCACAAGAAGAAAATTGTTTATGTTGTTTTCTGGGTTTGTGTTTAAAACGAAGATGATGATAATTTTGTGTTTGGTATAGAGTGAAATAGAGGAATATAGGTATCAGATTGGAGCCAAAAAAAATGAGAAGAAAGGGGAAGAGAGGGTTTGAATTTGAGTTAACCATTTCACAACAATTAAAAGAATTTGGGAGTAAAATAAAGTTAGGTTTGAATAACATTCATGTGAGTCAATTCTGGATTTTTCTCATGAGTTTTTGATGAAGGTAGCATGAAGATGATGAAGAAGGGGGAATGAAGATGATGTAAACCCTAACGTTTTTTGAATAAAATTAACGGAAATGACCAAAACAAGTAACGGAGCAAAAGTTAAAATACCAAAACAGACATTTTTTTAGTTATAGGACCAAACCGATACCAAAATATTAGTTAAGGGACTAAGCAATTAAGCCATAAACTATTCAATTTCATGATAGAATACAAAGATTGCTAACAAATTGACGTAGTGGCAAGTGAGCAAATTGGATATATAATCTAGGTTAAAATATGGTTTTAATCCCTGCAAATATGCCTCGTTTTGGTTTTAGTCCCTGTAAAAAAAATTGTTTTTGGTCCCTGCAAATTTTTTTGTTTTTTATGTATAAATCACTAGTTACATATTCCCTGCAAAAATTTTTGTTTTTCAGGACGAGACCGTTTTGATGTCTTCTACCTTTGCATCAACTTAATATATGATTCTTTTACATGCTTACATATTCAGACAGCACAATCAAAGAAGGTGAGAACTCATCTGTAATAAATTTGAGTTGTATAACTACATGATAACATATATATCTATGCAAAATTTGTTCTATTGAGCACTATATTTTTTTGGCTAAAGTGTATTTTTCCCCCTTAAGTTTTAAAATGTTGTGATTTTGACCCTCTATGAACAAAAATAACAATTTTGATCCCCTAAGATTTAACCTCTTTGCAATTTTGATCCTTTTAGTTAATTTTGACCAAGTCAACGCTTAGTGGCATGGCATGTATGCAATTGCAAAATTAAAAATAAAAAAAAAATTGC
The DNA here is from genome assembly GCF_003473485.1 of Medicago truncatula. Taxonomy (NCBI): domain Eukaryota; kingdom Viridiplantae; phylum Streptophyta; class Magnoliopsida; order Fabales; family Fabaceae; genus Medicago; species Medicago truncatula. The sequence goes on from NC_053042.1 coordinate 2,986,123, forward strand.
CACCTAATTATTTACTAAATTAAATATAAGAAGAAAAAAAATGAAAAAAAAGATCAGAAAATTGATGAGAATAACACATAGATCTCACGAGCTTCCCTTTTTCCTATACACATAGATCTCTTCTTTTTCCCTCATGTGTGCAGCAATAGAAACCTTAAAAGCCTAAACAACAATAACATGTGAGAAGCAACAATGGTGATGAAGAATTATGAAGAAGATGAGTTTGTGGGTTTGATTTTGGTGTTTTTTTCAATTTCTTGTTTATGGTTGAGGAATCATGTGCCTTCCTATCTTATTTTCTTTTTTCTTTTTTTTATTTCATCTTTAAATACATGTGGTTTTTTAATTAAAAAAAACCAGGATATACACATGTGGCCTGCCAGCACACTTAATGAGTGGGGGATTTGTAGGAGTGGAAGATTAATTTTTTGGAGGAGATATTGTCGTAGAAAACTATGTTATTGGTTTGAAGGATTTAGTTGGACTTGAAGTTCTTATAGATGCAGTTGGAATTGGAAAAGAGAATGACTTTACAAATCATACTGAAAATTCTATGAAGACCATTTATGAAATACTATACATCCTTATGGGTGATTTTAGCATAAGCAAAACTCAAGCAAGTGACATTTTTTGGAAACTGTTTGGCCTCGCTTACTTACAAAAGGTTGGCATTCAGAGAAATTGGAGAATTTCTTATAAGAGTACAATTTTCATTGCATATGAAATTGGAGAATTTTCAAGGAAACTAGTGAAGGGAATTCATTATTTTGTTCTATTAAAAATCTCATTGGTAAAGTTGCTACAAATTCGAAACTAATCAAAGATATTGCTTCTGAAAATGGTTAAGATAGTAAGAACTCTAAAGGGAAGAAGATAAAAGAATTTGATTGTGTTGAGGTAATGTAGAAGCTAAACTTTGTGCACCCATAAGGATGTATAGGTTTTTCTATAAATGTTGTAATCTTTGAGAAATATGATCTAGCGCGATCTTGAGAATTTGAAATTGCAACTAAGACCGTATGAATAAACAAGTGTCACTGATACAAAAAACACTTTTTAGAATCGTGCTTAAGTCGATCGCGCTGCCACCCGTCTTAAGAAGTGATGTGGTAGCAGTTTCGCAATTCTTTCAAACTTTCTTAAGTCGGTTATAAGGTTACCTGACTTAAGATTGATAGAATAATGAAAAAAAAATATTTATAATTAATTCCTTAAGTCGTGAGGTTAACTAACTAACTTAAGAAGTCAGTTACGTAAGTCGGTCAGTTGACCAACCGACCTAAGAATTTTTCCCTCATATTTTTGTCACAGTAAAAACTTTCGCTCCTTTTCTTTGTAAATCAATTTCCCTCTTTTATTTATTAACTATTAAATTATTAATTAAATAAATTAAATTTATTGATTAAATTAATAGTTATATATAAAGCTTCTCACTTTCTCTCTCTTTCTCAATCTCAATCGAACCGCACAAAGCTTCTCTTTCTCACTTTCTCTCTCGTTCAATCGAACCACCGTCGTCACGCACAATCCCACACAAGCTCACTCACTCTCTCGCCCACTTCAGGAACCTCCGTCACGCACGCCGGAACCTCCGTCACTCACTCTCTCTAGAACCTCTGTCACGCACGTCCGAAGAAAGTCATCGCTGCCGGAACCTCCGTCACTCACCCTCTTCGTCACTCACTCTCCCCACAAAGGTAATTTTATTCTTTCTCAATTTGTTCTATGATTTGTGAATTAGGATTTACGGAAACTATCATGCCTTTGAATTGTTATATGTGTTCTCACTTATTTTTTTTTCTTCAAAAATTAATTAAAATAAAATTAAAATTAGAAAAAGGATAATATAGTAATTTCATCCTAACCATATAGATATAACAAGCCAATACACAAAACATAAGACGAACTTTCTATTTCTTCTTAAACTTTTCCAATCTAAGGTTTGGGAGAGGAGAAATAGAAAGTGTCTATTAATTTTTGTGTGTTGGCTATGATAGAATTACTATATTACACGTTTTCCTAATTTTAATTTTATTCTAATTGATTTTCTGAAAAAATAAGTGAGAACACATATATAAGTACACTACATAAACATTGGGGAATGCTACACACACCCCTTATAATTTCATGTTTTACATATGAACGGACAAGCAAGGGTAAAGGCAAAGGAAGTTTGATATCGATGATTAGCCTAAAATGTTACTCTTGTAATTAATTTTTTGTAAACTTTATGGGAGCAACTTTATGTAATCCCTTAATCATGATGTACCTATGACTTAATCAAATGTATGAAGAACCATGCACAAAAAGTGATGGCACATCAAGGGTGACCGAAAAGACCCATCCAACAAGAACTTCTATAACACGACAAGCCAAAAGTAAAACACCATCAACACAAAGAACACCAAAACAAAAAGCCACCTAGAGAAACAAATCTTATAAAGGGAGAATGGACCAAGCCAACTCCACCAAAGAACCAAGACACATAAGATCACCAAACAAACCCAAGCACTCCGCTCATTGGCACCCAAACAAGACCTCCACACAAAAAGCTACCGGCCATGGCAGAGAAGTGGTTTACACCACCCACTCATAGATATTGACAAGGTGAACGAGGATGCCTCCCAAAAAATCAAAACCACTTAGGGAAACAGATCTTATAAACCAATTCCTCCGCATCTGAAATCTTAACAAAAAACCAAAACTAAGTGAAAATCGTATATAATACTCAAAACTGAAAATTGTACCGATACAATAATAAAAGAAGTTGAGATTGCAAATAAATATTTTTTTTAATCATTAAATTTATTAGGCAAAAGGAAAACTATATATATGTTATAATATTCACAACAGAGGCCAACCAAACAACTTGAAAGCAAGCGTGAATGTTCTTTTTGAATGCATGCGCGTCAAAAAACTGTTGCACGTGAACATAACATCCGAAGTAACAACTGTTAAGATACCCAATCAACAATGAAGGAGATACCAAATACTACCAAAGAAGTCGCACTATTAATCTTTACCGCAACCTCATAGGCACATAACATAATTAGTTGGAAGAACTTCTCTACGCCTTAAATTGGCCTTTGTCGGAATTCTATTATTAATTGTCTTTCAGACAAAAAGAGACACCTTGAGAGGATATATATGTTACAAATTATTTTCATAACTTCTAGTAGACTTCCTCTATCTCAATAAAGAAAAACTTCTAGCATAGACATAACTTCTAGTGGAGCATGTAGCACTCTAGCACCTATCATTCTGCAGGTAGTTCATGGGCACACCATTTTCATGGGCACCCCATTCACTAGCTTATACAATGCAGGTAGTTCTATTAACTCCCCCTCTTCCTCATCATCATCAGATATCCAACCATGGCAAGGTCTACGCCTCTTTGTCTGAGGAATTTCTGCAAGAGGGATGACAGTAGTATACAAGATGCTCAAGTTATGCTTCAAAATTAAATAAAATTAATTAACAAGGATAAGAAGTTAATTACCATATCCATTGTCTGCTGATACAGTCTCTATAATAGCCTTGATGGGAACTTGGTTGTTAATTTCATTGGTTGCAGATACAGTGACTATAGCCTTGATGGGAAGTTCATTAACAGTTTTGCTCGCAGCTGTTTCAGTGTCTTCAGCCATAATGGAAAGCTGTTTCAGTTCAATAACAGCTTTGCTTATAGCTGATGCAGTTTCACTGGCTGCTGATATAGTGCCAACAGCCTGACTAGGTAATGGTGCATCATCGGACACGTCCATGTTAGAAGAGCTAGCAAGGTAGGAGAAGAAGAATTGGTGAAGAAAATGCTACACCTTTTTCGTGTATTTATATACACCAAGGTATAAAACTAAATTATATTTTACTATATAAAAAAATTAATACTTTTTGACTAAGATAAATAAAATACTATATAAAAAATATATACTTTATTGACTAATATAAAAAATAATTAATACATACTATATAACATAATATTTTACTACATAAAAATATATAATTTTTTGACTAAGATAAAGAAAATAATAAAATACTATATAACATAATATTTTACTATATACAAAATATATACTTTTTTGACTAATATAAAAAATAATTAATACATACTATATAACATAATATTTTACTATATAAAAATATATAATTTTTTGACTAAGATATAGAAAATAACAAAATACTATATAACGTAATATTTTACTGTATAACTTTTTTTAATAAGAAGAAGAAAATAATAAAATAATATTTTACTATGTTATTCTTATTATTTTTTCATTATGTATAAGTCAAATGGGGGGAACAAAAGAAGCGGCTTTTTTTCAAAATTTTCATTTGGAATTTGCAGGAAGAAAAAAAAAATTCTTCAAATTTTTGAATATGAATTCATCCCTCCTGGTTGAAATATAAGCTGAAATAATTGTAGTCAATAATATATACATTGATGTGTGGTATTTTGGCAGTTCAAATGGAAAAGGTCAATAATATGTAGACGGTAACTAAGAATTGTCAACCCACTTGGATTGGCTTTGGAATATTGGTTTGGGACTTAAAAATGTGCTCATTCTCAAGATTTTAATATCGATTCTCTTCAATTTTAATTTAAGTGGATTAATTTAACTTTTTTAAAACAAAAAAAAAACGAAGAATTATCATTTAAAGTGACATCTTTACTTGTCTAAAGAGTGAAAATGACAATGTTACTTGCTTAAAATGTTATTAATGAGAATGAGCATGAAAATGGTAATACTATGCAAAAGTTTATCCATACTCTACGGTTCCTCTCTTAGGCACCAAAGTAAATCATAAAATATAGTTACTCACTTAATAATATTACGCCAAAGAATTATTGGCCTCTTTAACACTCATCAAGAACATGCAGAGTTTAACAAGAAAAAACATTGATATGAGTTTCTTGCAGTATGGCAAAGAAAGCATCAACAATCAAAGTTGTGCAGTCAATAGTATAACCAAAGATGTTAACAAAATTTAGGGAAAGTATGTACGACAATGGATAACCAAAGATGTTAACAAAAAATGTCAAAAGCATTTAGGGGACAAACTACTAAAATATGTGATATTTTTTTAGCGAATATATATTCATTTATATTCATCATGTGCTTGTGTATCTACCAGGCATTTAAATAGCTCTTGTTGCGAAAATATCTTATTAGATTTTTTATTTATTTCTTGAATGGTATCTCTGATTTTGATCTCTCTCCCTTGTAAATATGAGCTTATATCATAAACATGTTAATGTATAATTACCCTAGCTGCTACAATTCTTCTCCTACAAATAAATCATTGTTTATTTAGAATGATAGGTTTGTAGGTGTGCAATATTTTTTTTTTGGGAGGGGGAAAATTGTCTCTATAAAACTACGTTCTTGCTTTAAAGGATTTAGTTGGAGTTGATGCTCTAATAGATGCAGTTGAAATTGGAATAAAGTCTGGTCTTTTAAATTTTGTTTGTTGGAAATTTTTTGAAGTCTATCTATGACATTTTAGGAAAAGAAAAAATTATTTATTAATGGTACAACAATATATGAACTTCATAGAATTTTCAGTAAAATTTGAAAGATCGTTCTTTTTTCAACTCCAATTATATATATCTATAAGAGTTTCAAGTCGAACTAAATCCTTCAAGACAATAACATAGTTTTCTAGAGACAAATGCCCCCACATCCCAAAAACAATATATTCTTGTACTCCTGCAAATCTCCCACTCTAAGTATAACTAAGATCCATATCGAGGAACACAATTTGTAGTAGCTAGGGTATTATATCAAAATGTTTACTATGATATATAAGCTCATATATGAAAAGTGTGATCAAAATTGGAGACACCATTAAAGATATAAATAAAAAATCTAATAATATAATTTTGGATTAAATAAGTTTTCGATTACTATGAAATTTTCAAATTTCTCTCTTTGGCCCCTCTAAAAAATTTCATCAAATTTTAGTCCTTCAAATATTTTTTAACATCGTTTTTTGTCCCCGGTTTTAAGTAAACTCATATTTTTCTTAAAAATTTTGAGTTAACATTTGAATTCGTGTTTATTGCAATATAAGAATCTATCTTAAAAAAGTTTAATTCTTTTAACAAGGGATGAATTAAATATGAATTTTTAAGTTATTAACATTTTCATTTTGATTTCAAATCAAACCTAACACGAATCTTAAAACAAAATATCTCATGCAAATAAATGAACAAATTAGAGTCTCGTCGTTTACAAACATAAAAAGGAAAAAGAACGGCAACAAAGCTTTCTTACATTCTTATTTTAAAATATGGATATGCATAAAGCTTTCTTACATAAATACTCCTTTTTTCTATGCATTAAGTTCAAGCACAAAGCTTGTTAAATGCTTCCAAAACCACCAACATTTGATTTAGGAAATTAGGGCATTTTTCAATAGGATCAAAAACCCAAATAGGAAAATATATTTTAATTAATGAGGGGGAGAGAGAGAGAGTATAAAGCATAATCAATAAAAAAATATTCAATGTAAATATACTATCAATATAAAAAAAAAAACACAATGTCAATCGGTCATAATTTGCCACATTATTGAAAAGTTTAGTCATAACCACCTAAAAAGACAATGATACTTTTAGGAGAATAGAAAACATTGGGAAGAGTCTTTTCCACAGTAAATAACTTCAGCTTGTCTCGACATTTTCTTGAGCTGTAATAGTTCTGTCATCACCTCAGATCTGATCTCTACATCAGGCTCCACAATCACCTTTTCTAGCATTGGAGAATGTAGAAGAAGAAATCTGATAAAATCTAATTCAGATTTGATACCAGAAATGCCTATGCTCACGTGTTGCACTCCGAGGGGCATGGATGGATCCGAAAATATATCTTTCCAACAATAGGAGGCGGGTGTTAAATGGGCAGTCAGCTCATCACGTTGTACCTACATGAAATTGTTACAAATTCATGGATCAAAGGGGAGGAAGGACGTAAGCATATGAGAGAAATTGTTAAAGCTGATTAAAACTCAGATGGTAACAATGTACTAATTGAGAAAATGTGGAAAATTAGGTACACAAGTATCTAATTAGGTACGTAAGAAACTGCTTAAAGCAAAAAATGTTTGATAACATCACTTAAAAAATAAAACAACATGTGCAACAATATAAGTGCAACCAAAAAATTGAAAGGTAAGTAAAGTCAGGGCAAACTATAGAGTACTCACAATCATTCTTAAATCTCGAAGATTAGGTGAACTTTTGAGCAAGCAAAGAACAACTGAAACCTGCTTCAAGTCATTGAAGTTTATCCACAAGCAAATAGATCTTAGATTGACACACAGTGTAGGAAGTTTTTCTGGCACGATACCTGTAGCCAAATACTAAAGCAAAACAGGAGAATGTCTCTAATCAGAATATAATATTTTTGAAACTAAGAGCATTATTGTGGATCATTATAAATTTGTAGGAGGTTGAATGAACATTATACCTTTAAAAATCCATCAGCAATCTGTAGGCTTTGTATGCGAGGTAGATGATCAAAAAAATTGGCCAAATTGCTAGAGAATCCATGCAATCTACCTTGATTGCTTTTAGATTTCATATAAATGAATACATTAGCTAATTGAAAAGTGTTGTCAAAGTTAATACTCTCAAATTCATCGTCGACTTCAAAAAACTTGAGATTTGGTGCATGAATATTAATATGAGTTAAACCATCAATTTTTGCCAATGTCAATTTCTCTAGCACGGGGCAGCCATATATCATGTTATTGAAAGCATCTTGACTCATTGTAACCCGATTCAAATAAAGAATTTTCATACTCCGGAAGCCTTCAAACTTTGTTGGAGGTTTAAGCCAACAATAATTCAGATCTAAATGATGTAAACCTTGGCAGGAGAATAAGGATGAAGGTATCTTATAGCGTTGATCAAAACAAATGTCCAACACAAACTCTTTAATATGCCTTCCGGTTAGATGACGAATCCACCGATCAATATCTGCCATAGCGTTCACATCAATAATGATGTCACGATAGGAGTCAGAGACCTCAAACTTGTTGATTGGCCCAGAATGAAGTAAAAGTACATGATCAACAATTCTCAAAAACTTGCTCTCAATAACTGAAGGGTCTTTGGAAATTGCAGTAGATACACATCGACTATCAAACACAAGATCTGGTTGTGTGGACCATTTATTCCTCCATTCGCTCGATAACACACTTGTTGTTACTGCTTCCTTAATTGTCAAGTGTGAGAGAATCTGCCCTATAAGATGATCTGGTAAGCAACTAATTTTGTCTGACTCCACGTCTGTCATTTTTAGGCAGGTAGACTTTGATGGTTTTCTTCCCTTTAGATAGAAAATAAAATAGGTCAGTGTATGTATTGATGTATGTATACAAAATTTTAATATAATTAGTTCCATGAGAAAGATAAACTTGAAACTGAAAGTAACGTAACTTCATTAAATAGAAAAAATAGCATAACTATTAAATCATCTAAAATCAAATTATAAATTTGTTTTATAGCAGTATATAGGAACCCTACTATAAACCATGTATATGCCTAAAAACCCAGTTTCAAGCAATTGAAAAAAGTACATACAGTGATTACAAATCAAATTTGTTAAATGATGTTGTGAATTCGATGAAAAATCACACCAATAACAAACTTGATGTGTGGAGCAAGGGATAATCAAGCAACCAAAATAAAGTGTATGGAACAATTATAAACACAAGCCAAAAGTAGAAAACAGCGAGAGAGAAAGGAAGAGAGAACACAAAAGAATTTGTTGACCCAGTTCGGTCCAAATTGACCTAGTCGGGGGAGAGAGCAGCCCTCTGTTTCACTATATGATGAGTAACGTTACAAAAGAGATGTCAATGAGTTACAAGAAAAAGTCTCCCGCCTAATTCTACCCAAAGCCCCAATCTATTCTCGTAAACAAGAGACTCAATCCTAATAGTGTTTCCCAAGGTGAATCAACCATCAACCCCTAGTGTTTGTTCCCAAGAGACAAACTCTATACAAACTCTAGTTTTGTTGTTGTCATTCTAAACCCTTGTTTCAGCCCCCTCTATCTCAAGGTTTTCTCGGATTCAATATCTATATTTATTGTAAAAGTATAACTCATAAATTTGGAACGAATACCAAGATACGTTTTTTTTTTCTCTTCAGTGAAAGAATATTTGTATCAAAAATATAATATTCCCTTTCAAAATATATTTGCATCAAATCGTTCTTCATACGGTACAAAAATATATTTATTGTCCATAAATATATTTTCAGCACAAAATATATTTGAAACAAATCTTTTATATTTTTAGCAACAATATTCTTCATCCATGAAATTTTGAGTCATACTATAACAAATGGGTTTAAACATCATCCAATTAGCCTAATTAAAGGACAATAGTGTCCAAACACATGTATGTATATATCCAACAATCTCATAAATCGGAATAATGCAAGACTCTGGTACAACTTCAAAAAATTCTCATCAAATTTGATAAGCTTGAAAAATCAATAGCTAATTCAGACTAAGTACAAGATCATGTACCTTCTCTATTCAATTTTCATTTCAACGACTTTCATTCTGCATTGTAACAATTTTCATTCTTCATTTCTACAACCAAAATAAAAAATTTAGAACAAAAGTAGCCACAATATTCTCACAAAACAATGAAAAAACAACTTATCAAAACCTCCACTTACAAATCAAACATGAATATCAACACGTGGCTGATTCTAGAATTCCTGCTAACCAAGCAATATATCTGAAAAATCACAATTTCAAGTACCAATTTCTAAAAATCAAACAGTAGTAAACCCAAAACAATAACCAAAATCTATACACAAAATTTATGAATCAATTCTAAGAGACTAATTTCAATTTGTAAACAAAACAAAAATTAACAACGACAATTGTTTTCACTTTTCGGCTTTAAAACACCGACACTTCTAATAAAAAAAATGTGTTTGTAAACGTCATTGTTCAACAGTTCACATTCCATTATCATTTTATCAAATTATTAGTGGTGTTAATATGTAGTATCGATGTCGTGTCAATGCTTCATAGCTTTTCAGATCTCAGTTATATATCATAAAACAATCAAAATGAAATTAGTGTGGGAAGCAATGTAACACAACATACCATCTTAAACAAGTATGCTCTAATGAGAAGCATGGAGTTTCACCATAGTTGAAATTTAAATGAAATTGTATGGAGTAGACAAGTGTTGACACGTGTATCTTTGAGAGACAAAAGATGGATAAACGGTGAAGAAATACTACACCTTTTTCGTGTATTTATATACGCCAAGGTACAAAACTAAATTATCTTTTACTATATAAAAAATATATATTCTTTGACTAAGATAATGAAAATAATAAAATACTATATTAATTATATTTTACTATATAATTTTTTTACTTTTTTACTAATATAAAAAATAATAAATAAATACTATATAACATAATATTTTACCATATAAATTTTTTTTTTTTTGACTAAGACAGAGAAAATGTTAAAAAACTATATAACATAATATTTTACTATGTACAAAATATATGCTTTTTTTACTATTATAAATAAAATAATAAAATACTATATAAATTATATTTTACTATATAAAAAATATATTTTTTTGACTAGATAAAGAAAATAATAAAATAGTATATAACATAATATATTACTATATAAAAAATATAATTTTTTCTACTAAGATATATAAAATAATATTTTACTATGTTATTCTTATTATTTTTTATTATGTATAAGTCAAATCCGGAATACAAAAGAAACGCTCTTTTTAAAAAATTCATTCGGAATTTATAGGGAATTTTTTTTCCTTCAAATTTTCAAATACGAATTCATCCCTCCTGGTTGAAATATAACCTAAAATAATCATCATACTTACTAGACTTTCCACCCGTGCTGCCGCACGGGTCATATACATTGTAGATATAGTAGACAGAAACAAATCTCAATGCATATCAAAGAGAATGAAATATGTGGTCCCAAATATATGCAGATGTTGGAATTCGAACCTCAGACACCACGCTTATTCACCAAAAAAATATTAATTTTTATCAATCGTGTGTTACTTCATTCTTTTGTTAAAATTATATGTCAATATTATATTATTGGTATGTTACTTCATATTTTTCTTCTTTTTTTTGAAAAAATGTTACTTCATTCTTTTGTAAAAATTATATGTTAATGTTATATTATGTACCTAAAAATAGTTCATTCTTAACCTCAACATGTAAAATGTTTTATTTAAATAATTTTCCTTTTATCGAATATTTGGCCTTTACCGTAAATGATACCCTTTAACTGTTTGTTGAAATGTTTCTTCCACCTGTTTATATAGATTGCAAAATTCAGGTGCATTTTGTGGTAAATATTTAACAAAGAGAGTTCAGTTCTAATTTAGATGAAAAGTGTAATATTAACAAAAAAAAATTTGCTATAATCTTTCAAAACCCTTTTATTCCAATAGGGCGATTTGTTTTGTTGAAGAAATAGGGCGATTTGTTTTGAAGAAATAGGGGAAATAAAGCGATGCCGATTTGCTTTGTTCATGAAAATAGGAGATTAGGTGTGAGCATTAGCGTTGTTCATGAAAATAGAAGATTAGGTGTGAGCATTAGGGTTAAAACGGTAAAATTATGTAACAGGGTTTAGGTTAAAATTAGGGCTCATGAAAATATGAGATTAGGTGTGAGCATTAGGGTTGTTCATGAAAATAAAAGATTAGGTGTGAGCATTAGGGTTAAAACGGTAAAATTATGCAACAGGGTTTAGGTTAAAATTAGGGCTCATGAAAATATAAGATTAGGTGTGAGCATTAGGGTTGTTCATGAAAATATAAGATTAGGTGTGAACATTAGGGTTAAAACAGTAAAATTATGCAATAGGATTTAGGTTAAAATTAGGGCTTACTTGTTAACTTTAATATATAAGAAGATTAGGAGAGAGCATTAGGATTGTTCATGAAAATAGGAGATTAGGTGTGAACATTAGGGTTAAAACAGTAAAATTATGCAATAGGGTTTAGGTTAAAATTAGGGCTTACTTGTTAACTTTAATATATAAGAAGAGAAGATTAGGAGAGAGCATTAGGATTGTTCATGAAAATAGGAGATTAGGTGTGAACATTAGGGTTAAAACAGTAAAATTATGCAATAGGGTTTAGGTTTAAATTAGGGCTTACATGTTAACTTTAATATATAAGAAGATTGTTCATGAAAATAGGAGATTAGGTGTGAACATTAGGGTTAAAACAGTAAAATTATGCAATAGGGTTTAGGTTAAAATTAGGGCTTACATGTTAACTTTAATATATAAGAAGATTAGGAGAGAGCATTAGGATTGTTCATGAAAATAGGAGATTAGGTGTGAACATTAGGGTTAAAACAGTAAAATTATGCAATAGGGTTTAGGTTTAAATTAGGGTTACATGTTAACTTTAATATATAAGAAGATTGTTCATGAAAATAGGAGATTAGGTGTGAACATTAGGGTTAAAACAGTAAAATTATGCAATAGGGTTTAGGTTAAAATTAGGGCTTACATGTTAACTTTAATATATAAGAAGATTAGGAGAGAGCATTAGGAATGTTCATGAAAATAGGAGATTAGGCGTGAACATTAGGGTTAAAACAGTAAAATTATGCAATAGGGTTTAGGTTAAAATTAGGGCTTACTTGTTAACTTTAATATATAAGAAGATTAGGAGAGAGCATTAGGAATGTTCATGAAAATAGGAGATTTGGTGTGAACATTAGGGTTAAAACAGTAAAATTATGCAATAGGGTTTAGGTTAAAATTAGGACTTACATGTTAACTTTAATATATAAGAAGATTAGGAGAGAGCATTAGGAATGTTCATGAAAATAGGAGATTAGGTGTAAACATTAGGGTTAAAACAGTAAAATTATGCAATAGGGTTTAGGTTAAAATTAGGGCTTACTTGTTAACTTTAATATATAAGAAAATATATAAGAAGATTAGGAGAGAGCATTAGGAATGTTCATGAAAATAGGAGATTAGGTGTGAACATTAGGGTTAAAACAGTAAAATTATGCAATAGGGTTAGGAGATTAGGTGTGAACATTAGGGTTAAAACAGTAAAATTATGCAATAGGATTTAGGTTAAAATTAGGGCTTACTTGTTAACTTTAATATATAAGAAGATTTCTAATCCTAATTAACATTGCAATGACCGAAACATACCCTAAACCTAATTATTTAGGCGCCAAACTATGATAAATGTTGGATCATTAACCTTTGGTGCAGATGTATTATCCGCCCTTGATCTAATCTTTAATCTGGCTTGCACACATTAGATCAAGGAATTCAAATACTCATTTCCCCATGCGTTTATGACACTTAATGCAAAGTTGATTTTTCACTCATGCGTTGTTGATTCACACAAATTTCCTTTCCCGTTCATTTTAATGCTAAAATGACTTTTTTAGCAAGAAGGATTTTGTTAAAAATCAAAAACAAACACTACAAAAATAAAAAAGTGATTTTTTAGTTAAAAACTATATTTTTTTTCAAAAAAAAATCCAAAACAAAAGGGCGTCATATTACAACATATTAGCTTCTCCATTGTTTATGACTCGGGCGGTATCACGGGAAAAGTTCTAGTAGTCAATAATATATACTCTTCCCATTATGTCTTATGATGATGTGTGGTGTTTTAAGTATTTTGGCAGTTCAAAAGAAAAAAAAGTCAATGGCTTAAATATGTCTTTCGTCCCTGTAAATATAGGTCATTTGAATTTTCGTCCCTAAAGTTACTAATCCTTTCAATCTGCCCCTGCAAATATTAATCATTTGACTTTTGGTCATAATTAGATTTTTTTGCTGAGGTGGGCTGTCATTAACGACGTGGTGCACATGTGGCAAGTGATGATTGGGCGAGGTGGTTTGCTTAAATAGGTCTTTCATCCCTACAAATATAAGTCATTTGAATTTTCGTCCTTGAAGTTACTAATCATATGTAATTAGGACCAAAAATCAAATGATTAATATTTGCAGGGGCAGATTGGAAGGATTAGTAACTTCAGGGACGAAAATTCAAATGACCTATATTTGCAGGGACGAAAGACATATTTAAGCCAAAGTCAATAATATGTAGACGGTAACCAAGAATTATCATTGAAAGTGGTAAAAGAAAAAGAAGAGAATGTTGTTTAAATTTTATTTCATTTTCTTGATATAATTTTGAATGATGGTATTTCTTATAAAACATAATTTCTCTGTTGAATTTTATATGTCAATTTATTTCATGATAACATTCATTGAATGGTATTTTTGAAATCGTAATAATAAGTGTGGTGAAATGATTTATAATAGGTTTAGATTTGAGTCAATCAAATATGGCATTTTTTTACAAGGGAAGGTCTAGGTGAGTTCCACCACGGGCTCACCGGAATCACAGTAGATCTCAAAGATTCAACGAGTATAATTTACTGAGAAGGCATGTGTTGTCTATTGATGAGCAGCTTTGTACAGGAGGGTGCGGGTGCAATAAGGATAGAGGTTATTTGTTTGTTTCTTGTGATTTTTTCGGCAGAATTTGGTATGTGATTTGCAATTGATTAGGGATTTCTTCGGCATCTTCTTGGAATTTAATTGGGCATCTTAACCAGTGTTGCGGCTTGGAGGTTTCTCTAAAAATATGTGCTTAGTGTTCGAGATGTTATGGTTAGTGATTGTTTCCATTATTTGAAAAGAAAGAAGTAGGCGTATTTTCCAACATAAGGAGAAGCATATTCTTTCCATGGGCGATCAGGTGAAGCTTCTTATGTTTTGGTGGTTTAAATCGAAATTGCTTTATTCGATTTTGACTACAATTTTTGGAGGCAAACTCTTATGTTCTGCCTAACTTTTGTAACTTACCTCCTTGTTGTTCCTTGCTTTTGTTTTGTTTTCCCTTTTTTGAGTTTGTAATTTGGATCTTTTGAGTCTTCCTTAGCACGTCTTGTGCTGCCTGACCTTTTTGTGGTGGTAATATATCATTTTAGCTCTTCAAAAAAAAAAAACTGTAAATAAAAGTATTTATAGATCACTCACTAAAGAGAACCTTACGTTGATGGTAAGAGTTCAACTCACATTTTTTTAGGGTTTTTTCTAGATTACCTTTGACAAATGGTGGGTAATTTACCCACCAATCAATCATAATGAGCAATTTATTGGTGGGGTCAAGATAGTTAATGGATACCACTTAAAAAGGTGATTGTTTATTGGTTGGGGTAAATTACCCACCATTTTTCCATGGGTACCCTAGTTGTCACCTTTTTTTAGGGTTTCTGTCATCTCTTTATTAACTGAGTCAATTTTTATGAATTTTTTGCTAAAATATTTCATTTGGTTGGAACTTCCGAAAGAGATTTAAAATACTGGGTCAATAATTTTGTTTTCGTATCATATTTTTAATATACCTAAATTACCTTGAAATAGTTTTTTTTTTCCTTCTTAAATCTTATGATTTAGTTGCTATAAACATGTATTTGTTTACTCTCCAAATTTTTGGGGAGTTTTTGGATGTTACATCTATAGGCGTCATCTTTGTATTTTTTTCTCCGCCTTTCTGCGTCTTGCGAGTGTTTCAGGTTCAATAATATTTGCCGTTTTAAAATAAAATTACAGTGGTTATGAAATTAACCATATGGCTAAGAGGTATCCTAAAGAAAGAATACCTTCCCTGCGACCATAATAAGAGATATCTTCATAAATGCTTGTAAGGTCACCGCGTCATAAATTCAACGTGCATCCGCTGATTGTTCACGCAACCTATTCCTACCATTGAAACCAAAAAACCGATCCAATCCTTCAGACCTATGCCCCACAAATATGTCATGTCGTCATGCTTCCATAGTTGCATTGCTCAACCTCGCGATCTCACTAAATACCAAGAATCCCTTTTCCCTCCGAAGTTTCTTGTAAGTGTTGTCTCTTTGTTTTCTTGTAAATCTTGAGCTGAGTATATATACTGGAATTTCAAATGGTCCAATGGTATGAATTCCTTGTATAATTAAGACCGTCGAGATAATGTCGTGCATAACCTGCTCTATTTTGCAGGAGTTTTCGCGCATAACATGTATTGCTTGTTCTAGGTGAGATAGTTATGAAGTTTTTAAGATGGAAACTTGAAAATGTGACTGGATGTATGTCTTCAGTGAAATTATGACTTGAATTCCTCAAATACATTTTCTTCTACTAGTGAATATATTGGGTTCATATGAATGATAATGTATTGTTGATTCCGTTTTGAGACAATCCATGCTTGTGCTCATCATCCAAATGATTTGGCTTTAAAGCATTGATAAGATGATTTGGCTGTTAACTGATTATGTTATTTGTTGTCCTTGGTACAAAAGCTTCTATCTAGATGAAACGGTTTAAACATTAATCAATGTGCTTCAATTTCTTTGATTGGATGAAATAGCTTATCGTTCCATCCGGGTTCCCATTACAAGTGGTTGTGGAACATACTATCTGTTGGAACCGATAGTATGCTAGGGAGTTGTATTTGGGTGCCTTTGAGTGCGGTTCTTGGTTTGTTTCTTCGTCTTTGTGTCTCCTCTCTTATGGGTAGTAGATTTGATACATCTCCCCTTAGGTTAGGCCTTTTCGATGGAGGGTTTTTAGTCCGCCTATAGTGCGAGTGTGGGATGGGGATGTTCCCCATCCGTTGTCTTCAATCGGTGGCAGGGGTTGGGTGTTTGTTGGTTTTCTTTCCTTTTCTCTTAGTGCTAGTTGGGAGTTTTGTTCCCTTTTGTTTTGCTTGCCATTTAAAAAATGTTTTCGTTGAATTGAATCTTTGCTTCTAAGTAATATGTTCTACACTCGAAGAACACAATAAATAATAAATTCTTCTCTTATATTCGTTGTTATTATATCATCAAACCAAATTAAAAGGTCATTATTTTCTTCTTAAAAATTAAGATCACCATTCTTCAAACCATCTTGGTTCTAACAATCTCCCCTTTTTTATGATAACAAACTCAAGTTTTTTGATGAACTATTTTTTATTTTTATAGAAATAAAAAAAATTAAAGGCTCCCCTGAACTTATGCCAAAGTATATATGATAATATCTTATGACATTTAAGGAATTCTCTTTAAAATTCAGATCTCAATTTTGTGATTTCTCTCCCTTTGGGTCAAACATATATAATGTTTTATCCCCCTTTGTTAAACATCATGTAACAATTTATTATCATAGAATGAAATACTTCTCTCTCTCTTTTGTCATTAGAAAAAAAGGAAAAAACATAAAACAAAAGTTGAAGGTGAGAAAACATAATTTGAGAGAATTTGAGTTCGATTCTTAAGTGAAATTGTAGCGTTTTTTTTTTTCCTTTTAATAAGGGTTTTTCGAGCGTTAAAAAAGCCCCTATTAGTATAGGTTTGATACCTATAATAGCTCTTTAAAAGCGCTATAAAAACCCTTTTTTTAATAGTATTTTCAGTAAAAGCACTAGCATAGCCTGATTTTGCCTCTACCAAAAAACAGGTATTTTTAACAGGATTTGATAAAGATTTTGAGAAAATGCTATTAGAAACCCTGTCTGTAATAGCGTTTTTATTTAAAAAGCTATCGGAGGGCCTTTTTTTTATAAAAATAATTAATTAAATACAAGACCAGCTGCAGTCATTTCACTGATAATTAGATACTTTGATCATTAATTAATTTGAATAATTAAGGGGAAATAATACAGAACCATTTGTCTGCTTTTACGCATTGAGGGAGCACATGATAATAGAATTTCACTAAAATAACACTAATCCAACATCATCATCATACACATAAACATACTATTCAAAACATTATAAATATAATTACCTATTCCAAACACAGATGGTAACCTACTCAAGTCGCTATTTTTACTATTTGAACAAACCAAACATGTTTTCAAGTAGCAATGACACCATGTTGGAACGTTGAATGTAGAAACCCTCAGCACATCAAAAGCATCAAACTAGATTACCATAAATTGCAGTGACAATGTCGAGGCTTACAATGATTTCCAGTTGAACCTTCCAGCGGTTGAACCATGCGAGATGAACCGGCGAAAAAAGCTGCAAAAATCCATTGAAGTCTATTGGCAGCAAAATGCATTGAAAGAAACGATTTAACAAGGTTTTAAACTACAAATATATATATATATATATATATATATATATATATATATATATATATATATATATAGTTTCTTCTCAAAATAAAATACAAATAGTTCAATGGTCCAATTTTCCTGCACAGTCAATACACAATACGAGCAAATTGCCTTATAGTGAGATGATAGGAAAATCCTTTCAATTGGTATAGATTCATCCATCCCTAAAGGAGAATATTGGACCCAAGTTCACACTCCCATAACCTATGGAAACATTTTGAGTTTTGCTTGGACTAAAAATCAACATGGACTTCTAAGCAAGAAACAAAAGTAAACAATTACGTAAACATAATTCAAAATCAAGCTATAAGCAAAGTTCTTTTTCCTTCAAAGAAATGAGAAATACTTGTTCACATGTACGCATATTGAAAATCACCAAAATTCTTCTCTCATCTGCTGCATGTACTTCCATTATGCATCTATCAGACATTTCTTGAGTACCATATTTGCATAGACGACTAAATCTCTTGTACATATTCACATCTAATAAATCTTTTGTACCATTTATTGAGTACCTATTCAATGTTTAAACGTCAAATATTTTGTTCCATTCGAATCATGTTACTTATTTTGATAGACGACTAAATCAACTAAATTACAACACCGTATAAATAAACTGCATCATTTGAACTTAATAAAACTCCAAAAACCTATTTATTACAAGCTTACTAATTTCCAACTCGAGTCGCAGTAGGCTATCTCATTCTTTAATTAATCATGCTATTTTCCTTTTCTTTTTTTCTTCTTGGCTTAAATGAAATTGCTCGTAACATGAAAAATGTTATTTGTTCACTTCTAGAAAAATAACATCAAGAATTTTTCAAGACACAGCTGGCATAATTGCATGATTTATTTGTTCACTCCCTATTTTTCAGCCACACCTCCTTGAATTTTGGCAAATAGTGCATTGTGATTGGTTCTTGATGTTATTTTTCTAGAGATATAGCATTGCTCTCCTAACATACTACCATCATATATAATTTCTTTTATTGAACGGAGAATGAAGTGATACTTAATAGCCCATAAATATTAACTCCAATATTACATAATGACACAATATCGCAACACTTACAAATCATACTGAAAATTCTATGAAGTCCATTTATGAGTTTCTTAAAGAAAAATATTTCTCAAAGATTACAACATTTATAGAAATACTATACATCCTTATGGGAGATTTTAGAATAAGCAAAACTCAAGCAAGTGACATTTTTTGGAAACTGTTTGGCCTCGTAACTCGTTTACTTGCAAAAGGTTGGCATTCAGAGAAATTGGGAGAATTTCTTATAAGAGTACAATTTTCATTGCATATGAAATTGGAGAATTTTCAAGGAAACTAGTGAAGGGAATTCATTATTTTGTTCTATTAAAAATCTCATTGGTAAAGTTGCTTCATATTTGAAACTAATCAAAGATATTGCTTCTGAAAATGGTTAAGATAGTAAGAACTCTAAAGGGAAGAAGATAAAATAATTTGATTGTGTTGAGGTAATGTAGAAGCTAAATTTTGATGTCTTCTACCTTTACATGCATCAACATAATATGATTCTTTTATTCGCTTTCCTTTAGGTTACTTACTACCAGAACCATTTTTAGTGGCAAGATGTTTGATTAGTTCCTAATATGAAACAACTTTAGCAAGAAAATCTTTAATTGAATCAAAATAACGAAAGTCAATCACTAGTTTTCATAAAGAAAGAGTGCAATCCTTTACTACCAGGTAGCATCTCTGAATACCAACCTTTAGCAAGTAAAGAAGCCAAGCAGCTTCCAAAAAATGTCACTTGCTTGAGTTTTGCTTATTCGAAAATCACCCATAACGAATCTAGGAAAATTCTATGGTGAAGTCATGAAAATGACTTTTCTGATGAAGTTAACACTATAACATCAAAACTGTAGTAAGTAACATCCCACTGTTTGTACAGTGACATCAAAAGTTCAGTCCTCATAGTGTCATCAATTCATCAGATTAACAAGACCACACTTAATCTAATTTTATCCTACCTTGTTTCAAGTGTAACATCCCACAAATTGTAACACTTAAGACTATCACATAATATCATCAAATATGTTTGCATGTTAAAGATGCCAACGATAAAATAGTATCTGTAAGTCCAAGATGTTGCAAGCATTACTAGATGAATTACTATTGATCATTAATCAGTAATCAACAATTTAAAAATGAATCAAACATTAAAATCAAAATTAACTTTTTCAAAAAAATCAGTTTCCTGACTGCACCGTAGAAGATCCCAAGGATCTAATCTTGAGAAATATTTTTCTTGAAAATTGTCATTAATGGACTTCATAGAATTTTCAGTAAGATTCGTAAGATCTTCAAATAAATAACCTACAGTTATCTAGAGACAATCCCCTACTCTAAGTAAAATCAAAATCAAAGAAATCATTAAAAAAAATATTAAAAAAAAAAATCTAATAATATATTTTTGGGTTAAACAAGTTTTTGGTTCCAATAAAAAGTTTAAATTTCACTTTTTGGCCCTTCTAAAAAAATTTATCAAGTTTAAGTACCACAAATATTTTCCGTTACCATATTTGTTCCTAATTTTAAGTACACTCATGTATCCTTCAAAATTTGGATTTACTATTTCAAGTCAGTGTAGTACAATATAGAAATATCTCTTTAAAAAGTTTAATTTTTTTCACAATAGATGAATTAAATATGAATTTTTAAGTAGTCGTCATTTAAAAATTCGTATCTTGCTTGTTCAAAAAAAAAAATTGTATCTTGTTAAAAAATTCTAACTTTTTGTGGTAGATATTGTTATAATATTTTAAACATCTATGTAAAAAAATCATTCAAAAATGTGAAGGATACACATGATTTGACTTTAAAATATGGATCAAAAGTCGCAACGAAAAATAATTGAGGGACCATAACTTGCCGAAAAGATTTATATGGACTAAAACACAAAATTTGAGATATTTACATGAAAAAAAAACTCATTTAACCTTGTATTTTTCACCAAAAGAACATTTTAAATGCTTGATAGATACAAACACAAGTACGTGCATTTAAATGGAAACATATATATCAAACACATGTATGAGATAAATACACAATCATATTTGCAAGTAAGTGCACGATATAAACTAGGGGTGAGCAAGATCCAAAATGATCCCTAAGCTTCATTTTGTCTCTGTCCAATATTACCCATAAATCACATACTCCCTCCGGTCCTATTTACAAGAGAAAGTTGACTTTTTAGATACATTCAATAATGTATGTATCTAGTCATGAACCTAAACCAAATACATAAATTATTTAATGTATCTAAAAAGTAAATTGTCTCTTGTAAATAGGACCAGAGGGAGTATTCGTTTGAGTCTTGTAATAAGTTACGGTCTAAAGACATGTCCTAAAATTTAGGGATGGTTAAATTTACACCGTGTAACTCGTCCCTTACTCACTTGTCCCCCTAATTGTTATCTCTATTAACGAGGTTAATTTTTTCATAGTGATTATTCAATTATATAGTTCAAATCAAATTTTTTAAATGAATTTGAATCTCATCCAAAAAGATAGTTTAAAGGATGAGAGTGTCAAAACACATTTTTTGCATCGAACAACCCCAAAAAAAAGTCTAATGTAAGACTTGGATACAACTTGAAAAAAAATCTCATCAAATTTGATAAGCATGAAAAATCAAAAATTAATCCAAACTACGCACGGTATCAATTGCCTTCTTTATTCAATTTTCAAAATTTCAATGCTTTTCAATCTTCATTTCTAGAACCAAAAATAAAACTTCCAAAATAAAACTAGCCACAATATTATTAAAAAAACAACTTATCAAAACTTTCACTTACAAACAATCCAACATGAATACCAACATCCAGCTGATTCAAGAATTCCTGATAAGCAAGCAATGTACCTAAATATCACAAACAATTGTAAACCCTATACAGTAACCAAAATCCATACACCAAATTTTCAAATGAATTTTAAGAAACTAATTTCAATTAATAAACAAAACAAATATCAACAACAACAATGGTTTTCACTTTTCAGCTTCCAAACAACGACACTTCTAACAAAAAATGTGTCTGACAAAGTCATTGTTCGACACTTTACGTTCCATTATCATTTCCTCAAATTATTAGTCGTGTGGATGTGTAGTCTCAATATCGTGTTGTGTTGATGCTACATAGCTTTTCAGATCTCAGTTTATCATAAAAAAAAAAAAATGAAAACCAAATTAGAGTGAGAAGCAATGCAACTCAACGTACCATAGAGATCAAATATGCTCTAGCGTGAAGTTGAGAAGTTGAAATTGCAACCAAGACCGTAAGAATAAACAAGTGTCACTAGTACTAAAAAAAAGTCTTTAGAATCGTGCTTAAGTCGGTTCGCGCTGCCACCCATCTTAAGAAGTGATGCGCTAGTTTCGCAATTCTTTCAAACTTTCTTAAGTCAGTTATAAGGTTACTCGACTTAAGGTTCTTAGAATAACGAAAAGAAAGTATTTACAATTAATTCCTTAAGTCGTTAGGTTGACGTTAAGAAAGTCATTTACGTAAGTCAGACCGTTGACCACCCGACCTAAGAATTTTTCCCCTTTTTTTGTCACAATAAAAACTTTCACTCCTTTTCTTTGTAAATCAATTTCCCTCTTTTATTTGTTAATTATTAAATAAATTAATAGTTGTATATAAAGCTTCTCACTTTCTCTGTGTTTCTCAATCTCAATCGAACCGCACAAAGCTTCCCTTTCTCACTTACTCTCTCGTTTAATCGAACCACTGTCACACACAAGCCCACACAAGCTCACACACTTCTAGAACTGTCACGCACGCCGGAACCTCCCTCGCAACTCGCTCACTCACTCTACACATGCCGGAAGAAAATCGATTGATGTCAGAACCTCCATCACTCATTATCCCCACAAAAGTAATATTATTCTTTCACAATCTGTTCTATGATTTGGGAATTATGGTTTACTAAAACTATCATGCCTTTGAATTGTTATATGTGTTCTCACTTTTTTTTTTCAGAAAATCAATTAGAATAAAATTAAAATTAGAAAAAGGATAATATAGTAATTTAATCCTAGCCATATAGATATAACAAGCCAGCACACAAAAATAAATTAAGAGGAACTTTCTATTTCTTCATAAACTTTTCCGATCTGTACTTGAGGTTTCGAAGAGGAGAAACAGAAAGTGTCTCTTAATTTTTGTGTGTTGGCTTGATATATCTAATAAGGCTCGGATGAAATTATTATATTAAACATTTTCTAATTTTAATTTTATTCTAATTGATTTTCTGACAAAGTAACACATATACAAGGACACTACATAAAACATTGGGGAATGCTACACACACCCCTTATAATTTCATGTTTTACATATGAACGGACAAGCAAGGGTAAAGGCAAAGGAAGTTTGATATCGATGATTAGCCTAAAATGTTACTCTTGTAATTAATTTTTTGTAAACTTTATGGGAGCAACTTTATATAATCCTGTAATCATGATGTACCTATGACTTAATCAAAATGTATAACTTTGAAATACGTGGTATTATCAATGTAAATTCCTATGTTATCCTGTATCAATGTGTAACGCTTAAAAAAAAATTGATTGTTGTTTGGTTGTTATAGCAATTTTTAGATATATATGAAAAAAGGACGAAGAACCATGTACAAAAAGTGATGGCACATCAAGGGTGACTGAAAACACCCTCCCATCAAGAACTTCTAGAACACCACAAGCGAATAGTAAAACACCATCAACACAAAGAACACCAAAACAAAACAAAAAAAACACCTAGAGAAACGAATCTTATAAAGGGAGAATCGACCAAGCCAACTCCGCAAAAGAACCAAGACACATAAGATCACGAAACAAACTTAAGCACTCTGCTCATTGGCACCCAAACAAGACCTCCTCCACACAAAAAGCTACCGGCCTCGGAAGAGAAGTGGTTTGCACCACCCACTCATAGATATAGACAAGGTGAACGAGATGTCTCCCAAAAAATCAAAACCACTTAGAGAAACAGATCTTATAAATCAATTCTTCCACATCTAAAATCTTAACAAAAAACTAAAATTAAGTGAAAATAAATCGTATATAATACTCAAAACTGAAAGTTGTACCGATACAATAATAAAAAAGTTTGAGATTGCGAATAAATATATTTTTTTTAATCAGTAAATTTATTAGGCAAAAGGAAAATTATATATATTATAATATTCACAAGACACCATTAGAAGCTGAAAGCAATAGAACAGTAGATGAGTTTCAATAAATTTACCATCTGTGAGTTGCATCAATAGTGAGTTGCATCTCACAATCTAATATCATCAATATCATTAACTGGGTTAACCTGCACAATCACACAAAGATAATGCAAGTATTATAACCTCAAAAGAAAGCTTGTTTAAAGTATATGTGTGTGTAAAGAATAAGTGCATGTTTCACAGCTCAGAAGATTTTCGCTTATATCCACAAGCTTGACATGAATATTTTTTCTATATGAAAAAGGATAGAAACATCATAACAAAGAGTGAGAGAGAAATGAAGTGACAACTTTACTTGTCTAAAGCGTGAAATATGATTAATGAGAATGAGCATGACCATGAAAATGGGGTAATACTATCCAAAAATTTATCCATACTCTACCGTTCCTCTCTTAGGCACCAAAGTAAATCATAAAATACAGTTCCTCACTTAATATTACGCCAAAGAATTATTGCCATCTTTAACACTCATCAAGAACATGCAGAGTTTTTTCAAAAGGAACATGCAGAGTTGTAAACAAAATTTAGGGAAAGTAAGTGCAACAAAGGATAAAATTAACCAAACAACAATGTCAATAGAATTTAGGGACAAATTTTTATAACATGTGATATTTTTTGAGTGCATGTGTTTGATATATATATATATATATATGGGTTTTGCTAGAAGCCACCTATAAAAGTGTCTTTTAGCAATCCACATCTCAAGGTGTCATTTCCACTTTTTAGTTATAATTTTGCTTAAAGACACCTTCATAAAAATTAGTTGGTGTCTTTTAGCAAATGTTCATAGAATAACTTGCTAGAAGACACCTTCATAAACGGTGTCTTCTAGCAAAACCATATATATATATATATATATATATATATATATATATATATATATATATATATATATATGGGTTTGCTAGAACACACCCACTAGTTTTTATGTTGGAGTGCTTTAGCAAAGCTACACCTTAAGGTGTATTTAACCACTTTTTAGTTATTCACTTGCTAAAATACTCCTTCTAAAAAATAAGTGGGTGTATTCTAGCAAATGCCTATAGGATTTGCTAGAACACACCCACTTGTTTTTTTAGAAGGTGTGTTATAACAACATACACCTTAAGGTGTATTTATTAACTTTTTAGTTATAACTTGCTAAAACACTCCGACATAAAAACTAGTGGGTGTGTTCTAGCAAATCTCATATATATATATATATATATATATATATATATATATATATATATATATATATATATCAAATACCAATTTTTGTCTTTTTAGTTTGACCGAATTTTCAAGTTATACCTTTAAGTTTCAAAAGTTTTAAATATGTCATTTTAGTTGATAAACTATTTCACCGCTACATCTGCTTCAGTCTCGTTTAACTGATGTTGATGTGGGCATTAAGTTGTTAACATAGATCAAAACGATGCGTTTATAAGGCTCTAGGTAATCAAAACGCTGCGTTTAATGGTCACAAATGATCATTTATATATAGGGCTATAAAGACGGTTCTTGTTGTCGGGAGCTGTCTTTCTAGCCCTATAAATGATCATTTGTGACCATTAAACACATCGTTTTGACTACCTGAAGCCTTTGAAACACATCGTTTGATTCAAGTCAGCAACTTAACGGCCACAATAACATCAATTAAACAGAGAGACTAACAGCACGGTAACGGTGAAATAGTCTATAAACTAAAAGGATCTATAACTTTTGAAACTTAAATGACTAATGTGAAAATTTTGTTATATATATATATATATATATATATATATATATATATATATATATATATATATATATATATATATATATATATATTCATCACGTGCTTGTATCTGCCAAGCATTTAAAATGTTCTTTTTGTGAAAAATTTCTTATTAGATTTTTTATTTATTTCTTGAATGGTATATCTGATTTTGATCGCTCTCCCTTGTACATATGAGCTTATATCAAAAACGTGATAATATAGTGCCCTAGCTGCTATAATTCTTTTCCTACAAATAAATCATTGTTTTATTTAGAGTGATAGGTTTGTAGTTTGCAAGATATATTTTTTTCACTCTCCCCCACAAAGGTAATTTTATTCTTTCACAATTTGTTCTGCGATTTGGGAATTAAGATTTACTAAAACTATCATGCCTTTACATTGTTATATGTGTTCTCACTTTTTTTTTTTTAGAAAATCAATTAGAATAAAATTAAAATTAGAAACAGGATAATATAATAATTTCATCCCAGCCATATAGATATAACAAGCCAACACACAAAAATTAAAAGGAACTTTCAATTTCTTTTTAAATTTTTTCGATCTGTACTTGAGGTTTGGGAGAGGAGAAATAGAAAGTTTCTCTTAATTTTAGTGTGTTAACTTGTTATATCTATATGGGCAAGGATGAAATTACTATAATACACTTTAGATTCATCCTCCTCAAAGTAATTATCTCAATAGTCTTTTCAACCTCTCAAAGTGATTATCTCTAAATCTAACCACCAATTTTCAGACTTCATCATCTCAAAAGTCCTTCCCCTTATTTTCCCAATTTCTTTCTTATTTTCTATATTATAACAATTTAAAAATATACACATAACAGCATATCGGTTTTATGTTTAACTTACCAAAAAAAAAGTTTTATGTTTAACCCCCTTCATTATTCTTATTTCAATTCAATCCAATGATACATTATGATAAAATATTTCCTATGCACTTAATATTACTCATTATTAATTAAAGACAACTGAATATTTAATTACATATGTCAACTGAATATTTAATTTTCATGAATATACAATAAATTTATTCTCGATTTAATATGGACTTCTTGTAAAGACGTCGTCACATATTCGATTGTACAAGTTAGATATTTGAAGTACATGCACACCAAAAATTGTATTTTGGAATGTATATATTTTTATTTTAGAAATTTTTTTTTTTTAATATAAACAATATAAAAAAATAAACGTGGGTTTGTTGTGTTTTATAATTAAGTTTCATTTTTCTTTTAAAAAGTAAATAAAATTAGTATTCTGTATAAAAGATTGAAAAAATGAGCATTTTCTGTAAATAAAATGTGTGAAAGAGTAGCTCATAAGAAAAAAAATAAGGAGGTGCCAAAAGTACTGTCACCTATAAAATTTATGTAAAAGGGTAGCTTATAAGAAGAAAAATAATTAAGGAGGTGTCAAAAGTGTTATAATCTAATTTGCCTCATTTATTTGTTGTTCAACATGGTTTTGGTCTGAACACTTAAGGTCGGCCCATTTTTCAACTTATACATAACACCACGTATAGAGGAAGAGTAATGATATAAATGTATTTCTATTGTTAAGAATGCAAAATCTACCATTGAGAGTGAAACAAATTTTTACAACGACGCAAGAGAAAACCTAAATACAAGCTAAGTTTAGGTGTGAACATATCAAGCGGCAAATCAGGTAGACAATCGTAGTGCAATTAATTTAACTTTTTGTTTTAATTCTTAGATGATTCAATTATATCGTGACATAAACGATTTGATTTATTCTTAAGATATTGCAATATTTTTCCGTGTAAAATGGTTGTTTTAAAAAATGAGATGTCTAGAGATTGATGTATTTTGTCAATTATAAAATGGTAGTAATAAAGTCATGGAATAGCTTAAAAATAAGGGGGAAATAGACAAAATCATGTCTTGGGGGTATAATTGACAAATACATACATTTCTAGACATCTCATTTTTTAAAACTACCGTTTTACACAAAAAAATATTGCAATATCTTAAGAATACATCAAATCGTTTATTTCAGAATATAATTGAATCATCTCAAAATTATAAACAAAAGTTAAATTGCGCTAAGATTGTCTACTAGATTTGCCGCTTGATATGTTTACACCTGAACTTAGCGCGTATCTAGGTTTTCTCTTACGCCGTAGCAAAAATTTGTTGCACTCTTAACAGTAAAAATACGTTTTATATCATTACTCTCTACCTCTGTATGTGGTGTTGAGAAAATGCATATGTTGGAAAATGGGCCGACCTTGAGTGTTCAGACCAAAATCATGTTGAACAACAAATAAATGAGGCAAATTAGATTATAGCATTTTTGATACCTCCTTAATTATTTTTCACCAAAAGAACATATTAAATGCTTGGCATATTGTTTCAAAAAAAAAAAATGCTTGGCATATACAAGCTCAAGTACATGCATTTAAATGAAAACATATATATCAAACAGATCCACAAGATAAATACACAATTAGATTTGCAAGCACGCGTACAATATAAATGCACAAGTACATGCTTTTGACAAAATTTTAATTAATTTTGATTTCAAATCAAACCTAACATGAATCTTAAAACAAAACATCTCATGCAAATAAATGAACAAACTACAGTCTTGTCATTTACAAACATCTCATGCAAAAAAAAAAAATGAAAACTTCCACTTACAATCAATCCAACATGAATATCAACACGCAACTGCTTCAAAAAATCATGCTAAGTACCTGAAAAATTTACAATTCCAAGTACCAATTTTTAAAAATTAAACCATAATAAACCATAAACAATAACCAAAATTTGTATACAAAAATTTTTGAATCAATTTTAAGAAACTAATTTCAATTTGTAAACAAAACAAAAATCAACAACAATGTTTTTCACTTTTCAACTTCAAAAAACACCGACACTTCTAATAAAAAAAATGTGTATGTGAATGTTATTGTTCAACAATTCACGTTCAATTATCATTTTCTAAAATTATTACTGGCGTCAATGTGTAATCGTGGTATATTGCCAATGCTTCATAGTTTTTCAGATCTCAGATATAATAAAAAAATCAAAATCAAATTAGAGTGAGAAGCAATGTAACGCAACGTACCATCTTAATCAAGTATGCTTTAGCGTGAAGTATGAAGTTTCGCCAACGTTGAAATGTGAATGAAACCATCGGAAATCTGAAATTTGCTTCAAATATCGTAAGAGAAGCCAAGTGTAGACACGTGTGTTTGTGAGAGACAAAAGATGAAGAAATGGTGAAGAAAATGCTACACCTTTTTTGTGTATTTATATACACCAAGGTATAAAACTAAATTATATTTTACTATATAAGAAAATAAATACTTTTTGACTAAAATAAATAAAATACTATATAGTTATATTTTACTGTATAAAAAATATATACTTTATTCACTAACATAAAAAATAATTAATACATACTATATAACATAATATTTTACTATATAAAAATATATTCTTTTTTGACTAAGATAAAGAAAATAATAAAATACTATATAACATAATATTTAACTATATACAAAATATATACTTTTTTGACCAATATAAATAAAATAATAAAATACTATCTAAATTATATTTTATTATATAAAAAATCAATACTTTCTTTTACTATGATAAAGAAAATAACAAAATACTATATAACGTGATATTTTACTATATGTTTTTTTTTACTAAGATGAAGAAAATAATATTCTACTATGTTATTCTTATTTTTTTTTTTTAGGGTTAAATATGTTTTTGGTCCCTATAAATATATCAACTTTTCGTTTTAGTCCCTCTAAAATTTTCCTGCAACTTATAGTCCCTATAAAATTTTCAATCTTCATTTTTGGTCCCTCTTTTAAAGTAAAATCATATTTAAAATTCATATTTTTTAATAAAATTTTCCAGAAAAATTCAAAATATTATAAGAATGACTTCCAAAAAAATTTAGAATTTTTTAACAAAACATGAATTTAATATAAATTTTTATATTTTTTACGGTTAAAAATTCATATTTAATTTGTGTTTTGTTAAAAAATTCTAAAAATTTTTAGGAATTCTTTTTAGAATATTTGACACATTTCTGCACAATTTCATTAAAAAATACAAATATTAAATTAAAAATAGGGACCAAAAGTAGTGATTGAAAATTTTATAGGGACTATAAGTTGCAGGAAAATTTTAGAAGGACTAAAATGAAAAGTTGACATATTTATAAGGACCAAAAATATATTTAACCCTTTTTTTTATTATGTATAGGTCAAATGGGTGGGAAACAAAAGAAACGGCATTTTTTTTTCAAATTTTTTTTTTTCTTTCAAATTTTTGAATATGAATTCATCCCTCCTGATTGAAATATAAGCTAAAATAATTATAGTCAATAATATATACACAATACACTCTAGTTATGTCTTATGATGATGTGGTATTTTAATAGTTTTTTTGGCAGTTCAAAGGAAAATTAGTCAATAATATGTAGACGGTAACTAAGAATTAACAACCCATTTGGAAAGTGGGTTGGCCTTTTGATATTGACTTTAGATCTGAGAGTGTGCTCCTTCTTAAGGTGTTCAGGTTCGATTCTCTTCGGTTTCAATTTAGTTGGACTAATTTAGCCTTTTCAACAAAAACAAAAAAAAAAAACAGCTAAGAATTATCATTTAAAGTGGTAAAAGAAAAATAAGAGAATTTTGTTTAAATTTTATTTCATTTTCTTGATGTAGTTTTGAATAATGATGGTATTTCTTATAAAATATCATTCTCTTTTTTTATATGGCAATTTCTTTCATGATAACATTCATTGAATGATATTTTTGAAATCGTAGTTTTTTTTTTTTTAGCAAAATGTGGGCAATAGAAGCATTGCCACACCAAAATATATCAAGAGAAACAGATATATAAAATGTACCAAAATCCTTTCAAAACCCAGAAAATCTAAAACTTGGCAAGTCAAGTTTGTTCCTACCAAAATACTTCATGGTTTGAGTAGGAAAAGAGTCCAAAAACTATATGCAATGATAGTTAATCCTACAGAGTCAAAATATCTGCACAACTATTACCTTCTCTATAAATATAAAAGATAATCACATTTACATTTCTACATAAAGCCAAAACATTCCTCCAGTGTTTGCTAATGTTTCAAGGAACTATAGATTTTGATTTGAAGGCAAGAACAACTAACTGGAATCATATTATATCCAAAGGTTTGAGAAACCTTTGGAATTTGCTACCTTTATGGCCTTCATGCTCCTTCAAGTTATGTAGTAAAATTTTATCCAACAGATAACTTCTTAGCAAAGCAACCCAGACAGTCTACATTATTGTCTCTACAAATGACCCCACGAGCTAAAATTTTAGGATTCCCAAGGCAAGCATCATCGGTGTTACGTTTCACCCATCCAAGGATTGGAGGATGCCAAATGACTTCTTTAATAGAAGGGGCTCTAGGGGGTGGATGTTGACTCTAAAGGCTCTGATAATTGAGAAGTCATGCGTTGAAGAAGATGTAGTCTTTAAAGAATTGTTGTGAGTGTTTTGGTTGCTGCTAATTTTGCTCCACATATCAATGAATTGTTGTGAGTATTTTGATCTGAATCTACAACAAACTTCATAGATAATTGAATATAAATTAATAATATAAGGAATATCTTACCTTCTTGAATATCAATTCCCCATAGTTGTCTTCATATATAGAGATTTTGACGGTAGAAACCAAATGGCAGTGTTGAAAAGGAAAATATTTGATTTAAGGCTTAATACATCATTTAGTTCCTTAACTTATTTTTTTATTTTCACTTTAGTCCTCTAACTATAAAGTGTCTCAATTTGGTCCCATAATTTTTCCTCTGTTTACTAATGTAGTCCTC
Source organism: Medicago truncatula (assembly GCF_003473485.1). Taxonomy (NCBI): domain Eukaryota; kingdom Viridiplantae; phylum Streptophyta; class Magnoliopsida; order Fabales; family Fabaceae; genus Medicago; species Medicago truncatula. Next base: position 3,018,189 of record NC_053042.1, read on the forward strand.
TTTGTTAATTTTTTTCAAAAATTGTTAACCCCTTGTCCACGTGTCATTTAAGATTGGCGATCAAGGGCTGGATTTAGAAAGCACACAAATATAAAATGAACTCACAACATATGATTATTTCTATTGAATTTTCTAAAAATTAAAATTAAAATAGAAATAAAAAAAACTCATTTCCCTTCGTCCTCTTTTTCTTCCTCTTCTCTGTGTTCCCTTCTTCCTCTTCTCTTGTTCATTCTCCTCCTTCTTTGTTCATGTTTTCTTCTTCCAATCTTTCATAAAAAACTCATTTTCGAATTCCAATCATTCATCATCAACATCAATCCTTTCAAAGTCCAATCTAAACCCATTTTTGGATCTAATCTAAACCCTTCCAAATTCCAATATAAATCCATTCTTTTATGAGCATTAACCCATTTTGTTGTTGTTGGGGAGCAGATTTGGACCGGATTTATTGTGTTGTGTTGTTGTTGATATGTTGTTGTTGTTGTTCCCGAAGAGGATGCTTGTGGTAACGGCAAATTTGGTTGGTAAAAAGGAAATGATGTGATGATGAATTGAATCCGAAAGAGCATTGATTCTGTCTTCTCCTGAAATTGAAAACCGCGTCTGGCTTGATGGCCACCGTGACATTTCCATCAGTGAGGAACGGATCGCAACAACATTTCCAATCACACGGAATCACTAGTAGTCAATGGAGTTTGGAATTTGGTGTCTTTTTATCCTATATAGAAGATGAACAAAATTTTGAAATTATAATTTTTGAGGTGCTATAAGATGAGAGAGTTTTGGAATTTTATTACTAAGTTTTGCTGAAAATTTTATGGGGTTTCTGAAAAATATTTTGTGAAGGATTTTTCTGGATCGATGATAGCTATGAAATTTTGAGTCTTGTAATTTTCTGGAATTTGTTGTGTTGGGGTTTCTGAAAAATAGATATGAAATTTTGAAATTTTTTGGATTTCTGTTTAAGATGAAGATGGAGATGAAAGAAAGATGTAGATGAAGAATATTGGGACGGGAAGAAGATGAAGAACAAAATTAAGTGGTTGTGGTTCATTATAAACTACAATAGATTCCTCTATGGTCCAACAATCTTCATTAAAAAAAAATCAAACGGTTAAAATTAAATTTTTTTAATAAAGTTTATAGTAGACCATCTACAAAGTTGGTACACCTTAGACATTTAAAGTTAAAAACTAACAGAAAGGACCACACTAGTAAACGGGGTAAGACTTATAGGACCAAATTGAGACACTTTATAATTAAGGGACTAAAATGAAAACAAAAAATAAGTTAAGGGATCAAATAATATATTAAACTTGATTTAATTAGTAAGATACTTCCATCAGTGTTTTGCAAATGATTTGTTTAAAGGCCCATTTTAATTTCTTAAAAAAAAACAATTCAACGGTAGTTTTCCTCATTATAACAATGTTTTTTCCTCCCATTAATGAGGGAAAGCAATAAAATCAAACTTGCATCTCCGTGGGACCAGGATCCTGTAAATTGGAAATTGAATATATGAAAAGTTTGAATCAAATCAATTTTAATCCCAAATGACAACCGTAAAATGTTGGAAACAAAATGAGTTTTTTGCGATGTCTCTAAAATTTTTGATGATAACAAAGTATTAAAGAATAATTTAAAATGCTAATATATGTTTAAGTGTGCATGACCAAATATTAAAATTTACCAAGCTCTAAAGATATATAAGAGCATCTAAAGCTCTGAAATCAGACTAACCAGAAGTCAACATTTTGATCAGTACATTAAAAATACTTGTTAACAAGATCATTTTATCAAGTACATTGAAGATACTTGTTAACAAGATCCTTTTATCAAACATCTTAGCTTTACATTCATAGGACCAACAACTATTAGATTTGAGATAATTCAAATTGAAACAAATTAGCTAGGGTTATAAAACTATGAAATTAGCTCCTAGAAAGTTAACAGAAGAAGCTGATACATTCATCATCTTTGCTTCAGCCCAAACAGTGCTTCGAACTTCGAAGTATATCTAATTTTGTTCTTCTTCCGTAAACATAAATTGTCTTTATTTTTCTCTCTAATGCCTTCAAAGCACTCTCTAAGATACGTATAATCTTCCTTAAAAAAAAAGATACATATAATCAAGAGGTCAAAAAACAAGGTATTTTTCAACATCAAATATTAAAACACAAAAGCTCTTGTCTTTTTTCATTTGCGTCAGCTTCTCCTTTTATAAGTTTTATTTTATTTTTTATATATATTTTAGTTAATGATTAAAACAAATCTCTTTGTCTCAGCCAACAAATCTAATAGAAAAAATTTGAATATTATCTCTTCAAAAATTTATCAAAACATTGATCCTATTTATTATTACACAACATATTATAAGATTATATCATACAATATCTCTAATGTTTATATTGATCTCCTTTCAAACGATATTCTCGGTTTATTTTTATAAATGAAGAGGATATTAGTATAAAATAGGTGTCGCATGTAGAGTTTTGGACACGTTACCTCCTGATTCTGACATGGAGATAACTGTAGAGAGAACAGAACACAGAACACCGTTCCTTGTTTGAGGTTGTTAGACAGACCCTCGCGCATGTCACGCTACTTGTGAACAAACACACACCGTAACACAAATACAACCTCAATCAATGTCACCTGATTCAGCATGCATGATAATGGGTCCCTCACCGTTCAAATAATAACATGTGGGTCCCATAAGAAACTTCCCTGATCAACGGCATTAGCTGGCCGGCAGTAGTAGTAGTACGACAAAACTTGCACAACACACACTGACACAGTCACACACCTCAGTATAGTACCTCACACACGCACCACGTGGTCTCTTTTCAAGGATTCTTCTTTTCTTTTTATTTTTTTGTATGTATGTACAAAATGAAAGTTATTATTTTTTAATGATCAATTTCAACTTTCTTTATTTGTAACACATTAAAATTTAAATGTAATTTAGTGAAAACAAAATATAACACGAACTAACAAAGTGATTCAACTAACTGCTTTAGTCTCCTACTAGGGATGGCAATTGGACTCAGGTCCAATGGATACCCGCATAAAATATTCATAATGGGTAGCGTAAAATCCCGTTATCATAGGTTTGGGGACGGGTCCGGGTAATACACACGAATTTTAATGGGTATGGGCACGGGTAAATGTACTATACTGTCCAGCCCCGTAACCCCGCATATACATATTTATTTAATATCATATGTAATTTATTTATTTTTAGTGTATAATTAAATAATTTATTTAGCTATTTAAGCCTAAACTAAAACCTAAAAAAAAAAACTGCTTAATACAATAACAACTCCATCATGTTGGTGTACAATATTTTAGAGATATTTTGTATGTTTTTAATTGGACTAAATACTACGATTCGTATTATTTTATAAGTTAATTTTAAAATATTTTGACCAGTTTTATTTCAATTGTGATGTTTTTATTGTCTTTTCATAGTTAAAGTGGGGGTAATGTGTGCGGGTATGGGTACTTAGATACCCATAGGGTATGGCGAAGGGCACTAAAGTTGTTGCCCACGAGGGTACAGACACGGGTACGGGTAATTTTTAAAAATGCGGGTATGAAAATGGACATTGTAGTACTCTATCCATTGGGTACCCATTGTCATCCCTATCTCCTACTGTAGGAGACTTGATTTTTTTTTGTTTGCAAAATAGATGTGAACCATTATATTTTATTTAGAAGTATTTTAATGGCTGATATTTGATTCTATCGTCACCTCCTAGAATTCTAATTTTTTAACATATATTTCAATTTAAAAAAGACAATTGATTTTTTAAATCACAATTAATAAGGGTATTTTTGACATTATTGAAAAATTTATATGTAAATCCCATAACCAATATCTTCTCTCTTAACATAGAAACACAAGCTCTGGGATTTATTTGCTTCATGCCCTTTGAAAATCAAGATCTCTTCTCTCTCTAAATGTTTCAAATACACGTTTTGGTATAAGCAAGCATACGTACAAATCAGGAACGTAGATTTCAATATATGAGATGTGAACGTTTTATGGAATGAAGCAAGCATACATACAGTTACCGGTAAAATGCAAAGTACGTTAACGTCGGTGGGTACGGCAGCTCCGGCAAATACCTTAAAAACAATAACGGTTAATTGATTGTGGATTTGCAAAATAAGTTTGTGTTTTCTTCTTGTATTTCAAATCCGATCAAAACTACTTAAAAATCGATGAATTTCATTGAGTTTCGTGCGAGGTTCGATTGGATCGGATCACGGGTCGAAAAAACCCGTCTAGTAGACAACAGGCGAAGAGGAAGACTACTAAAAAAAAATAAAAAGATTTTGAATTGTCAAGGATCGAACGAAAACGAGACCAATAGCACTGCAAGCAAGATACGCACATACACATTTTCAATTCTAGGATTTTGATTGTATTTAATTGTTTTTTTTTTTTAAGGATTGTATTTAATTGTTGTTACCAGTTTTGAATAGTTATCAAATAACAAATAATTTAATTCATTTTATCTTGGGTTATTATATATAGCAAATCTTACATAGACACAAGCCTAAATAAAATTTATATTGACACGCATACATAAAAGATAAAATTTTAAAGAGAAACGATATTAAGTTTTTTTGCTATATTATTTTCTCTTTTAAATTTTATCATTTTTGTTTGTGTCCCATTTTTTTTGATTTGGAGTTGTTTTCAACTAAATATTTCTCTTCTATATAATAAATTCGACTGTTGAACGAGACCTAAGTAGACTAAGGACGAAGTACGAATTCAAATTTTGACGATCAAAATTTCTGTTATAAGTCAATGTGACAAACTATCTCTTCACTGAAATTAAAGTTTCTTGTTCATTCTAAGTTCAATTAGGTCGCATCCAATGGTTGGAGCGATTTTGTTTGTTATCGTTTATCGTTTAGGTAAATTTCAGTAGACAAACAAATGTAGTTCCATGTTGACTGGATTTCTGAAGGGATAGTTTGTTGGATCAACTTATCTCTAAGATTCTGATCGGTGAAATCCATGTTATTGGTTCATTCTTGGTTCAACTAGGTCATATGCAACAATGGGAATGATTTTGTTTGATACTGTTTGTCATTTGGGTGAGTTTTTGAAAGGGTTGTCTGATAATCTTACTAAGACTAAATTTTGTTCTACGAGAACCATCTTAGGAACTTAGATTCTTATCTTTGATAATCTTACTAATTGTCTCTTCCGTTCTATGAGAATCTTCTTAAGAACCAAAATTCTTATTTACGACAATCTTAGTTAGACTAACTTTCGTTCTGTGAGAATCTCCTTGACAACTTAGATTTTTATTTATGATGATCTTACTAAGATTAACCTCCGTTATGTGGGAATCTTGTTAAGAATTTAGATTCTTATCTTTGATAATCCTACCAAGACTAACTTTCATTCTATGAGAATTTTAGTAATACTTACCTTAGTTATTGGAGAATCTTTGAAAGACTGGCTATCCATCCTATGAGATTCATAGTAATACTTACTTTAGTCATACGAGAATCTTTGAAAAGCCGACTATCCATTCTATGAGAATCTTAGCAACACTTACTAGGGGTGGGCAATCACGGGTCAACCCGATTTAACCCGAACAACCTGATGAAATTTAACGCATTCGGTCCGGGTTAAAATGGGTCTCGGGTTGGCCGAGTAAACTTTGCGGGTTATTATGGGTATGTTTGGTTCGGTCTCGGGTTGGCCATGCCTGATATTTTTACACATGATCTTCATATTTTTGTCTTCAATCAGCTCCAAATCATGCTCTAGATCCTTCCATCCTTTAATCATGCTCTAAAACCCTTTCTTTTGCTCTAAGGCTCAATCTTTTACTATATTTGTTCCTGAATTTAAATATCAAGCAATTGAAGTAACAAAGCTCTAGAAAGTGAATAAAACAACATAAAATCTAAATAAAATAAACTAAAATAAACTCTTAAAAACACTAATTATTGACTTATCACCCACCCCTGATACTTACTTCAGTTGTACGAGAATCTCTAAAAGATCGATTATCCATTCTATAAGAATCTTAACAATACTTACTTTAGTTAAATGAGAATCTGTGAAAGACTGACTATCAATTCTATGAGAATCTTAGTAATACGTACTTCAGTTTTGGGATAATCTTTGAAAGACTGATTATTCATTCTATGATATTCTTAATAATACTTACTTCAGTTGTACGAGAATCTTTGAAAGACTGACTGTCCATTTTATGAGAATCTTAATAATACTTATTTGAGTTGTACAAGAATCTTACTAAGACTGACTTTCGTTCCATGTAAATCTTCTTAAGAACTAAGATTCTTATCTATGACAATCTTAGTAAGACTAACTTCCATTCTATGCGAATATTCCCAAGAACTAATATTATTACCTATGACAATCTTACTAAGACTAGCTTTCGTTCCATGTGAATCTTCCTAAGAACTAAGATTCTTATCTATGACAATCTTAGTAAGACTTAGGGATGGCAATGGGTACCCAATGGGTAGGGTACTACAATGCCCATCCCCATACCCGCATTTTTAAAAATTACCCGTACCCGTGTCTGTACCCTTGTGGGCAACAACTTTAGTGCCCTTCCCCATACCCTATGGGTATCTAAGTGCCCATACCCGCACACATTACCCCCACTTTAACTATGAAAAGACAATAAAAACATCACAATTGAAATAAAACTGGTCAAAATATTTTAAAATTAACTTATAAAATAATACGAATCGTAGTATTTAGTCTAATTAAAAACATACAAAATATCTCTAAAATATTGTACACCAACATGATGGAGTTGTTATTGTATTAAGCAGTTTTTTTGTTTAGGTTTTAGTTTAGCCTTAAATAGCTAAATAAATTATTTAATTATACACTAAAAATAAATAAATTACATATGATATTAAATAAATATGTATATGCGGGGTTGCGGGGCTGGGCAGTATAGTACCTTTACCCGTGCCCATACCCATTAAAATTCGTGGGTATTATCCGGACCCGTCCCCAGACCCATGATAGCGGGGTTTTACCCTATCCATTATGGGTATTTTATGCGGTTATCCATTGGACCTGGGTCCAATTGCCATCCCTAAGACTAACTTCCATTCTATGCGAATATTCCTAAGAACTAATATTCTTACTTATGACAATCTTACTAAAACTAACTTCCGTTATATGTGAATCTTCTTAAGAATTAAGATTCTTAGATATAACAATCTTAATAAAATTCAAATGACGGATAAGTGACTTCCACGTATTTGTGTCAATATAAATTTTATTTAGGCTTATATATAAAATCCATAATAAAGTGAATTAAATAATCAATTCCATAATAAAGTGAATTAAATTATAGATTATTTGATCACTACTCAAAACTAGTAACAACAATTAAAAAAAAGAACAATTAAATAGTATCATTCTTCCAGGAAAAAAAAACAATTAAATAGTATGAAAATCCTAAATTTTAATATATGCATTTGTGTTGCAGTTGGCGGAATTTGTTACTAATTGTGTCATAGGGTTGTAGGTTCAAGTCTTGGTTTTCCAAAATTTTGCAATTTTTTTAATCCTCTTCTTCTTCGGCCATCATGCTTAAACCGGGTTGTTTCGACCTGAAATTCGATCCGACTGGATCTTGCTCGATATACAATGCAATTCAACGATTTTTACATATTATTGATCGGATTTGAAAGGCAAGGAGAAAAGACATACTTATTTTGCAAATCCACAAGCCAATCGCAGTTAATTTTTTTAAGGTTCTTTCAAATACAAATATGGTTAAAATCTTGATTTTCCACGGAAGTTACAAAATTTCACACAGAAATTTAATATGGTTTTGATCCAGCTTTTTGATAGCAAGATTCCATATCAATTTGAGAAATAATTATTCAAACAAGAGAAATATCATTATCCCTCGCAGAGCCGCCGACGCCGACGAATTTCGCCATTTACCGGGAACCGCAGTAAGCAAATCGGACAGTTATATCAAATTTCCAAACCAGAAATCAATGCAAATCAGTATGAAAATACACGTTTTTGGTTTCCATGTCCTAATGAATGTAAGGCGTGGCAATGCTTAACTATTATGACCAATCGAACATTTTTGCTCCTTAAGAAACTTATGTTGCCAGTAGGCACGGATGCAAGTAGAAGCATTTGGGGTCAGCTGACCCTACTCTTTGTCAATTTTTTTAACCAATAATACCATATTTTTATATGCGTTGACCCCACTTTAATTTTTTAGATTGCTCACACATGACTCAATTTATACACTTGAGACAAACAATATAAACTATTATATTATATATGTTATAAATAGTAATACTACTTTTACTTTACACGTTGAAAAAAATATTAAAAAAAAAGTAGTGGTCACAAACTCACTGATAAAAAGATGATGAGTGCTTGTCGTACAATAGCAATTGCAAAAACCTTATGTTACTATATATAGGCAGCTGTAGCGATTCACTTCAAGTTCCACACCACACCACTATGTCAATCTCAATTCTCAATCGCAATATCAAAAAATAATTAAGCTTTTTTACCTTTTCTATTTTCTTATGCGTTTTCAATCCTCTGTAAGGTGGAGTTGTTGTTGTTATTTTGTTAATAAACATTAATCCCCTGTAAGTTGTTACCTTTATTCTTATTTTTGTCTTCTAATTCTATTATATTATTGAGATTTAATTTTTTTCCCCAATTTTTGACTTATACTGCATTATTAGGTTTAGTCCTAATTTTTGACTTATACTTCATTATTAGGTTTAGTATTTTTGCCCCAATTTTTATTATGTCTTACTTGTGCTTGTATTGGAGTTATCATTACTTTTACCTCTAGCTACGCAACTGTTGAAAGGAGTTTCTCTGCTATAAATTGTGTTGAAAATGAAAAAAATCTTACAACACTTTCAAAATATGATGTCACGAAGAGGACAATTGTAATTCTTCGTGTATTTAGTTTTTTGATATAGTCATATACTTTTTTTTTTTTTTGTAATTTTCACTATTTTTTGATATAGTCATATACTTTTTTTTTTTTTGTAATTTTCACTATTTTGCTTAATGGTAATGACGTTATCATTTTTTTTTTTGCTTTCGCACCGATTTCCGACCCACTAAACATGGACGACTAATCCGACTCGTGCGTAGAGGCATGCACACTGGCCAAGTGTTGTTCCCGCTGGGAATCGAACCCAGTATTCCCCGGATACGTCCCTGGAAGGAGCTCCTTGCCACTAGAGCCCAAGCAACTTGGTTAATGACGTTATCATTTTAATGGTTATGGTTTTATATATTTTTGTATAAATATTTATGACAAACGATCTTGACCCCACTTTCTGAAATTTCTGGATCCGTCCCTGATTGCCAATCACCAATGGATAACTAAATGAGTATATACATTTCTCTCTTTCTCAACATCTAACGTTCAAAGAAGGATTGTTTAAAAAAAAATAAAAAATCAAAGAAGGAAAATATGAATTTCCTATACTGACCCTGTAATATTCATACCATCAAAATTTAGATGAAGTTATTATAAGAATCATTTATATCCTTTTTACCTACTATAATAGGTAAGGAATGTACCTAACCTGCAAAAACAGGTCATTTAAGCTTAAAAAAAAAATCAAGGTCTCTCACGGTAGGAGACCTAATGAAGTCTCCCACCTTAAACGGCACCTGATTTGAGACTTTTTAGCGTACTCTTTTTAAAAGCTAAGTTTTGATACTATTTAGTGTCAATTTCAATGGGTAAGTTTGACTTCTTAAAAAGAACAAAAAGAAAATGATTGAGCCCAAGAGGTGTTATCAATTTTCATGTATAAGGAGGGCTTCACGAAACTAGCTTCGAGTCCCATATCGAGAGCTATGATTTTGAGATGAAGTTAGATTCAATTTGTATCAAATAGTTAATGAACTCGGCTAAAAGACGTATTGTTCGGAAGAAGGAAAAAAACCCAAATTTAATATCAAGATAGAATACTATATCTATCTCATTTTAATAGTCGTTTTAGAGTTGTGCACATTTTTAAATAAAATAATTAGTTAAGTTGATTTCAATAGAAAAATTAGTATAATCTACTAAAACATCCTTGTTGATTGTAATTAACGGAATGAAATTCAATAAATAAAGATATATTAATGAAAAAAATAATAAATTATATTGATATTTTAAAGTGACAATTATTTTTAATTATAGAAAAAATAATAAAATTTCAATTAAAATGAGACAGAAGGAATAATTTATAATCAGACTTTACTTATTTTCTAACTCAACTTTGGTTAATTAAAACTTCTTAACGTAAAGAAAATAGTTATCACATGAAAATATGAGTTTGCAAGGGTCGGGTCAGACCCAATCAAAATCCGTATTTTATGATACCAAATGCAAATGCAAGATTCATTTATGATATGACAAATTTAGTGTGCTACCAAAATACGTATTTATCATATATTTATCTAGCGTACACGTTATATTATATCATCAAACAAAAGATAAATAAATTTTAACTTTTGTAATTACAATTTCATAAATATATTTACAAATTAAGAGATTAATGTAATGTAATGAATTTCATGCTAATTGAAACAACCAGGCTGTTGACATGTGCGTGCGAGAAGCATGCAACAATGGAGAATAATGTATTACCTTTGGTCTTTAATCTTAGAACCACTTAAAATTGACTTGGAAGATGAATATTCATGGATATTTGCTTAAGTCATATTATTTTCAATGTACTCTTAAAATATTCTCTTACACTCAATACTAATTAGGTTGATGTTTGGATATAAATGATGAGCGATCCAATATTAAAAACTTGGTTCTATATGCTCCAAGGTATCTTAAAAGATGTTCTAATATTATATTAAAATTTATGGTTGAACTTAAAACAACTTCACAAAACCAGTTTACAAGATAAAATTGTCTTTATTTATAAATATTTGTTCCTAATGAGACTCTTAAATCTATACAATACACTAAAGTTTCTCATTTTGGTATTTAAACGTGCCACATGTGTCGACTAAATACTACGGTGCATGGGCACACTAGAAGTGAGTCACAAATAAACAAACTTAGATTTCCTATTGTAACTGCTTCACGTAGTAGGTGATCTCAGTCATAGAAAAATGATCAAACCGTTCAGATAGGTTTGATTAGTTTTCATACAGTTTGATCTCATCCATCAATTAGGGATCATACAGCCAAGATTTGTCATAACATGACGATGTAACAACACCAAATCATATTTTTAAATAAACCTACATAGATTGATCTGATGACGTTGGTTAAGGACATTGACGCGTGCTCTTTCTAAAGGTTTCACAATTTTCTTTGCCAAAAAAAAGTGAGTCACATGGAAACTCACACACAATATATAACTCCCCAATATATAAATACTGAAAATAAACCAAAAACGGGGACTCAACGGTCCCTTTTCACTCTCTCTCTTTCTTTCTTTATCTCTCCCTTCAATGTAGTTCATCGGAGAATGGCAAACTATCACCGGAACAACGTCGGAAACCTCGTTCTCGGCCACCGCCACCGCCACCACCACTCTTCGAAACCACCAACATTCTCCCACCACTTCCGTCTCTGGAACTCCCTTTCCATTGCTTCTCTCCGTCGTCTCATCTTCCACGCCGTCAGCTGCGGTGGCGCCACCTCCCGTTATAATCACCGCCGCCGTAGCACTTTCAACGAAGATGACACTGAAGACTTCTCTTCATCAGCAGCTTCTTCCTTCGACAAACGACAACAGACTCAAACTTCAAAACCGAATGTGAAATCGGAGAAACTCTCCGATCTTCTTAACATGGCGGAGATAGAGACGGAAGAGGAAGCAAAGAAGAAGGAAGAAGCTCTAGAGAAACTTAAGAGACTTGTGAAGGATTTGCATGAGGAAGATGATTCGGTGAAGCGGCGTGAAGCTGCGACCACCGTGAGAATGCTCGCTAAGGAGAATTTGGAAGTCAGAGGAACACTTTCGATGCTCGGAGCTATTCCACCATTAGTCGCAATGCTCGATTCAAAAGACGTTGATTCTCAGATCGCTTCTCTCTACGCTTTGCTCAATCTCGGAATCGGAAACGATACGTGAGATTCTTCATCTTCTTCGCTATTTTTGTTTTGTTTCTGTATATAGCCGAAGTGATAAACATCGCATGAAACTCATACATACAACTGTAAGATCATGGGTTCAAACCCAACAAAAGTATCCAGTTTAGCAATATCGACATTGTCAATTGAATTTCTTTGTTATATTGTTAACTTTCTTTTTTTGTGGGTAGGTAAATTTTGGTGGCTAATTTTGATTGATTATGTCATTTTCATTTAATAATTAATTGATTATGATTATTCTCTTTGTATTAAATTGTTAAAATGACAAGCATGTGATTTTAATTTTGGTAGTTATATATCATTTTTTGTTTTTATTATTATTAATAAAGTTGTTCTGTTTTGTAATCTTTTTTTTTTTAATGATAGTGTCTATTTCTACACATGAGGATGATGTGTGTTTTCATTGTTTCTTGCATATGTCTGATTGTGATGTTAGGAGAATAATCGAAAAAAAGTTTTTTTTTTTTTTTTTATTTGGTTTTTTTTGTTATTGCAGAAATAAAGCAGCCATTGTTAAAGTTGGTTCTGTACACAAGATGCTTAAGCTTATTGAATCTTCAGATGGTATTGATTCAGCGGTTTCTGAAGCGATTGTTGCGAATTTTCTTGGATTAAGTGCGTTGGATTCGAATAAACCAATTATTGGGTCTTCGGCTGCAATACCCTTTTTAGTTAGAACTCTTCAGAATAAGAATTTAGATAAGCAAAGTAGTAATCAAGTTAAGCAAGATGCTCTTAGAGCACTTTACAATCTTTCAATCTTCCCAGCCAATGTTCAGTTTATTTTGGAAACTGATTTGGTACTGTTTCTGATAAACTCGATTGGCGACATGGGAGTAACTGAAAGAAACCTTTCAATCCTTAGCAATTTGGTATCAACTAGAGCAGGTAGAAAGGCGATAAGTGCTGTCCCGGATGTGTTCCCTATCTTGGTCGATGTATTGAATTGGAATGATTCACCTGAATGCCAGGAAAAGGTTTCGTATATTTTGATGGTTATGTCGCATAAATCTTATGGTGACAAGCAGGCCATGATAGAGGCAGGGATTGTGTCGTCGCTTCTTGAGTTGTCGCTTATTGGTACTACTTTGACTCAGAAACGGGCATCAAGGCTATTGGAAAGTTTGAGAATAGATAAAGGGAAACAGGTTTCAGGGAACTATAACGGAAATTTAGGCGCAACTGTTTCTGCCCCAATTTGCGGAACTTCATCGTCGTGTGCAAAACCAGATGGAGGTGGAGGAGGAAAAGATTGTTCGGAAGAAGATGAAGATATGATGAGCGAAGAGAAGAAAGCAGTGAAGCAATTAGTCCAATTAAGTTTGCAAAACAACATGAGGAAAATTGTGAAGAGGGCCAACTTGCCTCAAGATATAGTCCCATCAGATCATTTTAAGTCACTCACTTCAAGTTCAACTTCTAAGAGTTTACCATTCTGAAGAATTTTCGATGTGCAGTGAGTCTAGGTTGAAGAGTATGAACCATAATGTATGTTAGTCTTTATATCATAGTTTTTAATTAGCTTTTAAGCTTGTATTGTATGTAGTAGTAGTTAAATTCTTTACTAGCATTGCTAAATTAGACATTGCTTGTCAAGATCTTAATAGATAGTTGTAAAATATATTTCTAGTTTAGGTTTCTTGATAAGATTGCATTGTTTCTTTTCTGTTTAATATTTTGTTTCTTTTACATTGAGTAAGCTCAATCTTTCTAAAATGAAAATGAGAACAAGCTTTGATGCTATAGAAATGTGCACTCTATAATGTATGTACTATCATTGTGTAAGGATGGCTGGCTTCCAAGGGCATGGCATGCAAAATTGGTTAATCTTAGGGATGCTAAGGTCAAAACATTGTTATGAGTGTCCCTACATTCATGGAGTCACTTTCAAACTATAGTACAAATTTGTCTTCTTTTGGGTCCTACATCATGTTTTATTATGCTTAATCATCTTATTGGATCTAATGTGAAAGAGGGTTGTCGGTCGTTTTCATCTCTCTTTTATATAAACAACAGGGACTATTCATTGTTATTTTCTATTTGAGAATCTTTCCCCTGTTGGTATGTCAATTCCAATTTCCATGTGTTGTGTCCCAAGATTCTAATTTGGGTGAGAGAGTGAGTATGAATTTGCAGTGAGATTGTTATGTACTTAGCTGTTAAACTCAATTTTTTTTGGTAGTTAAAATGAATTAATTAATTACCATGTGTGTTTAATTAATGCCACATGCATTAGTTTACTGAATTGTTTTTATTTTTCAACTAGTCATACAGATCCAAATGAGAATGGAAGGATTGATTAAACTTAGATCTAGTTTGGCATGGAAAGCTTAGCTGTTAGTTGCAGATAAGGGCATTTTGACCCCACTATGTAAATGCTGTATCATGTACCTTGTGGGGTACTATAATATTTGTAATATTATCTTCTGGTGATTCCTTTAATTATATTGACTTTAGTGTAAATATTCTAATGTTAATGAAGTTTTGTTTTTTAAAATCTAGTAACAATTAGGCAACTCTTCCATCATGTACCAATTAATTAAGGGTTAATTTTCTTTATTTTGCTTGAGACCAAGATTCCATAAGTTTATTGTGCACAACATGTTCCAAAAGCTACAGTGTTTTCTGCTTGGACGGCAATAAGTTGAGAATTTGTGGCCCAGACAATAATGATACATGTGTAATTGATGATGAATATCCATTTTTGATACCCATTGAAATTTTCCAACCTATTTTCAATGACCATAATCTTAATAAAAGAGGAATGATATTCAAGAAGGTCCATATATAACACTGCATTTGCATCAATGAAAAGGGACATTCAACAAAATTAGATGAAAATTAATCTAATTCAATATGTGAACACAATTAATGACAAATTTTGTATACATAGTAGTGAATGACTGAAAGAGGTGGCTAGTGCAATATGTGTTAGAAATGAAGAAGAAATGTTTGGAACATGTAATTCATGGCAATGTGGCCAGTAAATCTATGTCTGTCTATTTTACTGCTAAGTCAGTGACTCAGTTCAGCTAGCTAACTTTGGAACTTTTTTTTGTGGACAAAAGCTATGAGTTTGGTACATGTCATTTATAGATCTTTCAGTTTTGCATAGAAATCTGCCAAGTGAGGTAAGCAAAACTCGTGGCTTTAATATTTTCTAGTTAATGTTTGTATAGTTACCTGCATTTGTTGAGTCAGTAACTTCATCTAAAACACAATTAAGAGATGTCAAGAGGTCAAATCCTTAATCACATGTTTAATTCACACACATTTGGCTGCCAATATCAAAGTTAGTATGCATTATTCATATATGGACCATGCACCTTTCTATTTGCTTTCAAAAACTGGACTGGTCCCAATTACAGACATTGATGATAAATCGTTATACAGTTTTGAAATAATTGCACTGCGTTTATGGTCTAAGGATTTAAAATTTATCTACCAAATTTTTATCTTTATTACCATTAGTTAACAAACAAGAAGATTTAGTCATCTCTGCACTCCAACTATTGGATAATGTTAACTTATGTGCTAAGGACACATGTTAAGCAAATCAAAAATAGAAATATTTCATTAATATTTGTGCATTCAACTAATTAAAAGTTAACAAATTAAATGCAATACGCGAATTCCAACAAAAAATTTCTACATTTAACTCCTTAACTTGTGCCCTATTTCCCTAAACTATTTTATCAAAACACCCCAAAGAAAAAAGGTTTTTTTTTCCTTATCTACCAAAAACACCCCAAAGTAATTTTTAAAAAAAAAAAAGGATTCAGTTTTTTTTTTAATCACGAAAATTTTATTAAAAATCAGGTCTCTACACAAGACAAATAGATACCGATATTACCGAAAGTACAAACTAAGGCGCCGTATATAGGCGGAACATCCGAAAACAAACACCAACAAAAACACCCCTGCAATCAACACCCACCAAAATAAACATCACCCACTAAAACTGACTCATATACTTACCAACCACTGAAAAAAATGACATTCATAACACTCGTCGCAACTTCGCACCTCTAAAGAACACCCTTGTAAAAGAGAACCATGTCCTCATCACCAACACCGAGCCACATCCGAAGAACTCCTTCCCTAAAGATCATTCAGCTTCCACCACCGCACAACCTCCGGTCTATCGAAGGAACACCAAAAAAAGCCCAAAATCAAACTTGAACAGTAAGTCGTTGTTAATTAGTCATTATATTAGTATTTTTCGTCTTCACTAATATTTGAATCACGATCTTTTAACTCTTCCAACTCTTTCGATTTTTAGATAAAACTAATATCTCTGACTCTGATTTCAATTATAAACAAATTTCTACTTTTTAACTCCTATCATTTATTAAATAAATCTAAATATCAACATTTGCTTATAATTAACCCCTATCTTTCTCTCTGACATCAAGGCAAAATGTGGTATGGACCAATTTTTTTGGCCAGTAGCTCCCTATCTTTTTCTGATTTCACAGCAAAATATGAGCACTCCATGTTACTATTTTATAGTTGCACTAATTACTCCTCCTTGTACCTTTTTGTAAAGTGGAGATTCATTTTTTTATGGGATAAAGTGGAAAATCATTAAATGCACATGATTGCGCTTTACACAGACACATACATTCAAATTGGAAAACATTAACAAAAAGAAGCAGAATAGAATCAAAGTAATGAGAGTATACGAGACAATTTTGAATAGGGTTGGGAATAGGCCACGCCAGGTCAGACTTTGATAGGTCTGAGTCTGACCTACGAAAATTTTTGCAGGTCTGAGCCTGGCCTATGGTCTTTCATAGATCTATTTTTTTGGCCTAGCCTATTTAAAAGCCTGGTCTGGCATGAAAGTCTATTTACAGGCCTACTTACTATTAAAGTCACTAAACATTCTATTTTATCTACTTTTAAATAGATTTAATAGGCTTCAAAGCCTATTTCAGTGTAAGACTTGTTTATCACTACTATAAGGCCTTAAAAGCCTATTTCACTATAAAGCTTTAAAGCCTATTTAAAAAGTCCACTATGAAGCCTAACATGCATAAAAAGGCCGCCCTATTAGGTTTCATAGATTTTTTTGATAGCCTAAGCATGGCCTATTTACTTAAATAGGCTTTTTAAAAAGCCTAAACCTAGCCTTTTTAATAAACAGGTCAGGCCAGACCAGACTTAAACAGGTTAGGCCATAGGCCCCTGTAAGCTGACTTGGCCTATTCCCAACCCTAATTGTGAGAGCTAATAGTGATTAAATTAAAAAAGATGATTGCTCATATGACATTTTGTATTGTGGACACTCACTCACTATATTGTGAAATGGTTTTATATTTTTCATTTGAGTGTTTATGGATGTAGTGGATGATCATTAATATTATTTTTAATTTGATATCTAAGCTTTTCTTTGTCCTACTATTTGTTAATTACATGAAATGATGTATACTTATATCGTGTATCTCTCAATGAGGAAGTAGTTTTCCATCACCCTAGGTTTCTATTCTCTGTATTATGTTTTCATGACAGTATGTCTATTAATAAGGTGATAGCTAACATTGAAAAATTAATTTCTACAATTACGTGTCGATGATGATCCATATACACCAAGGAAAAAGAATTATTTATTATACTTCTTATGCGCACATACACATAGATATATACTTCTCGTATTGAATGTGAAAAAATTCGTTTTGGCTATTGTCCCATGCGCTAGGCGCATGGACTGCTGGCTATTGTTACTATGTTTGTTGTTGTTATTGTTTGAGATTACTTTGATACTGGCTTATGTTGCTCCACACATCTAACGTAATTTATTGGTATGATATGATTTCCGAATTCACATCAAATACTTTGAAGGGAACATTTTCCAAGTCCTTGTCAAAAAAAAACAAAACATTTTCCAAGTAATTTTTAGTATCTTACCGTTGATTGGGCAATTAAATTTTGCTTTCTTGAGTGAAAAATCTGCAAAGGCAAAAGAAAGGGAACGTCTTTTAATAGGAAAAAAAAGGTTAGATGATAATTGCAGCTACCACATTTCATAATCAATTTCTCATACAGACCCTACATCATACGTGTGCCATAACTTTGCTTTAATTTTTTAATTCAGAGATCTTGTCCCTAGTGCTAGAGAAGTACTTCAGCTACCATTCAATTATATAATTACACAAACAAAATTAAAATCACTAGTTCATTATGAAGTTCTGTTGAGGATGTTGTGCTGCATTTACTCCATCATTGAAATTGTATTGTGAATATTTAACTCAATGACTCATTTCTATATTTACAATTTTATTTTGAATAGATAGCATGTATTAATAGACATTCCTTATCTTCAAGTTTAAGCACTTTGTATCAGTAGATAATCTACAATGATGCAACTAAATTGGAGCTGTTGAACTATTTTTTTACTGCTTTACTATACTGCATCAAATTCAGCAATTTTACACTAATATGATTTTGGAATAGATTCTACAAATAACATAGCCTGTCAAATTTGATTCAAATATTGTTGTAAAATGATTGCTATGTAATATTATGCTCCAAGTAGAACTTATTTCTACAAGTAACAATTTGACAATATTCACCATGACAACGATATTACGTGTGTCTGTTTGATACAACGTTTATAAAACGGTGTTTGATGAAAATCACGATAAAAAACCACATTAACAAAGAAGTTAGTATTTGTAGCTTCTGAAAATCACGACAAAAATAAATCAAAAACATGCAAACATGTTTTTGTATGTTACAAATGGGAAACTAAACAGACATTGTCTCGCGTATCCATACTTGGATTTGTTCTACTCTATTAAGAGGTAGTTGAAATTTAACTATAGGAGTACGTCAATACCAATCATTGTAGGAGCCGTTTGCTGTACCTATCGTGTTAAATACAAAAATCCATGTGTTAAAAGCATAAAATGAAGTCTTGTTCTAAAAGTTTATGAAATTAATCATGTACTGTATCTATGATAAAATGACACCGACATATCATAAACATTGAAATAACCCCGAAAAGTTTGGTGTTTGCAATAAATATATCCGACACATTTCCTTTCTACACAACCAATATTTGACCAGTTGAAAACATTGAACTTTATTTCTTATCATTAATCAATATTGGCATTTTGTGTGTGAGGACATGCAAAACCAATATACTATTATTGATTTAATACGCAAGCTGAACAAAATCTGCTGGCAAATTCATAAGGAAATAAGTGAGAAAAGTCACCAACCTAAAAAAGCACAATATTCGGAGAATGTTATTACCTTCACCGACCATAAGGAATACGCACAATATATTCTTTATGAGACTGGTAAACTGTTTTCATATCTTATCGTTGTAATTGGTCTTCCAAATTAACGCACATTCTTGCAGTATTCAAAGTTTAAACAGAAGGTAAATATAGTCTGACTAAGAATTGATTCTATCAGAAATTGAACTCAGGTTTTTCTGAACGATTTATTTTATGAATATTCATTAACTATTTGAGTTCAATCACATTTACCGTTATATTTTCAAATAAACACATATTTTTATGAGAAAATTGTGTGTATGTATGCGATATTGGATTGCCACATTATGAGGCCAACAAAAGGTACCTTTTTTTCAATTCTTTCATCTCTATGAAGGGGACCATTGGCACATTATTATATATCATAAGATTTGGCACGTATCTTCACTGGACCATAAGAAAATCTGTTTCCTCCTCATTTGACTTTCGAGGATTATACCAATCTTTTCTATAATATTAAGAAATTTCAGTAAGCTGCCATGCTTTACCCTAACACTTGACCACACTTTCGAATATTGATACTAGAGTTCTACATCTTTACCAAGGTTTTGCATCTATTAAGATTTTTTCTTGATGACAGAACTTTTACTTTTGACATAATGAAAGATAGGGATATTGGAACTTTACGTCATTCAAAGTTTTCACATCTACACCGTGCGATCTCAAATATACCGATTTTCTTTGACCAATTTTACTTATATTTGAGGTCGCAAATGGGGAGTATTTCATTTTTAGGTTATGACTAGATAAACCAATTGATTTACAGCTTATAGTATAAACGTTTACCGTCCTTAAAAAAAAAGTATAAACGTTTATCTTAAAAAGTGCTTATGTATAAAATAATTTCATAATAAAAGATAAAATAAAGTTAGATTGATTTCATATAAGTTGTTTTCATATGTTTTCTTGGAACATGTCATAAATTGTTTTTATAAATTCACCCAAACAATCTCACAAATACTTATGCTAATATATGTTGAAACAAGTTAATCAAACGAGTATCAAGAAAGAAAACAAAAGAAATGAAAAGAAAGGGAATAATGTTACTCGCAAACCCTTAGAAATCTTACTCATCATAGTATCAAATTCATACTTGCTTATTTGGATATAAAGTGAGTTTGACGAAGTCATGATGACACTATGATTTTATTGAAGTTTCGAAGTGTAATTTAATTTTTATCAAATCACGGCTTTATGGATATTGTAATTTTTTTTCTGTGTTCGCACATTATATAATTAATTACGATCCACCCCAAATCTCGATCACATCTTCGATTTCCTCTTCCAAATTTTACATCTTCTTTACCAACTCACTACCATCTAAAAACATCTCAAACTCTTCAAAATTTCTTCAAATTCAATGAAATAGAGAAAGAATGATTGAAAAATAATTCGTAAAATAAAAGACTACAAATTATGTTGCAACTTATTTTGGCTTTTATTGAGTCTTTTCACACTACTAGAAAAAATAAATTTAATGAGAGAAGAAATCCATCGCTAACATGTTAAAATTCTGCCACAGAATTTTAGCGATGAATTTAATGACGACCACAAATCTATAACCAATTTGAACCTCTCACAGAGTGTTCTTGAGGGAATTATAATTAATCAGACACTAATTGCGACGACATTAAACCCGTCACAAAGATAAATAATCTGTCACTAACTATTTGAATAAAAAAGATAACACTTATGCTTGAAATCCCATCTCTAATTAGTGAAGGCGGGGTACTAAGGATCCGTAACTAGTTCGTGAGGAACATATTTTGTCACTAATGAATGAAGAAACCAGCATGATAGTAGCTAACTAGCTAAGACTTAATTATGAAGGAGCTAAATATAAACAAAGATGGTGCACCCAAATAAAAGTACAACTCACGGGACCAACCAATTAAAATGCATAAAAACACTCTGCAAAAGAAAACCAAAGCAATGATAGGAACTACATTCCATTGAGCACTTACGTAAATTAGAGGGGATGGACCAAACTTTACCGCACGGCACCATCAAAGATCATCATATAACTAAAAAGAGTACTTTTGCTTTCTTTGCAAACAATGATTAAAACATTCAATCCAAGCGTTTAAAATGAAAATGCACCGTGAAAAATCTTACTCAATACATAAGGGTGTGTTTGATTGCTAGGATAGAACAATATGATAGAATAAAGAGTTAGATAAACGTATATAATATGATAACTATTTATCTAGTAAAGTATCAAATACATTACTATACTGTGTAGGATATTTGCGAGAATGATCTTCGTATGTATGATTTTCACATACGAAAGTAAAGTGTGCTATCTCATGCACCATTTAAAAAAGGGAGAGAAGCACATGAAAATCTAGATGTTGCGAGTTTAAATGGTGAGAAATCACAATTTACTTTCTCATATGAAAATCAAGCCAGAGGGAAACAATTTCCGACTATATATATATAACATAACTTTATACATGTATGAATTTTAGTAAATATAGAGAAACTAGCTAAATTAGATGCGACCACCCAAAAAAAGACTATATGATCAACCTCATTGATGTGTCTTCTAATGAACTTAACATGCAAGTTTATAAAGAAAGAAGAGAAAGTGTTTCAACCATCTCTTATGAGTCATAGCACATTCAGTGGACGAGTAAGAGCGAACCAGAACATAAAACAACTTTAGTGACATATTGGATGGGTTGTCAACTCCCTTGATCTAACTACATACCAAACACCGGCTTAGGCTAGGGTGCACGACCTTGTTAGGTCTCCTACCGTAGGAGACCTGGATTATTTTTTTTATTTTTTTTTGTGTAAAATGGATGTAGACCATTGAGATCTATTTGAAAGGTATTGAATAGTTGTGATTTGGAGATATGTGACCCACTAATATATTATTATTTAAACATATACTTCCTCCGTCCCAAATTGTATGTCACTTTAGAAAAAATATTATTCTTAAATTGTATGTCGCTTTACAATACCAATGAAAAATTAATGTTATTTTTCCTATTATATCCTTAACTATTTATTACTCACTCTTCTTTCAATTTATTCATTTATCTTTTCCATATCATTTATTGAGGACAATTTTGTAAACCAACTCACAATATCTCTTTCCCACACAATATTAATTACATTTCTTAATATGTGTGAAATGCCCAAAACGTCATACAATTTGGATTTAGAATAGCATTTCTTAATATTATTATTTTTTAAAACGCAATTGAATTTAGAATAGCATTTAACAAAGAGCTTTTTCGCTATTGTCCTAAATTGAATTTTTCATAATTACCATTAAACCCTTAAAATTAAATTTCATTTTAATTAAGTTCAACTGTACTCTCATTTACTGTCAATGAATATTTTTTATATAGCATTTATTTTTTTTTGGAAATTTGTACTAATCGTAATAGGTTTTCTGTGTTTGAATTCACAAAATAAAAATTGCTAAAGAAAATTTCATGTTTTTGTTCATAGAAATTCTTGTTAGGAACGCTTATTAATGAGCTTAGATAATTTTAAAAGTTGATGTGAGCTTATCTCAGTTCGTATGGACAATGTATAATATATGCAAGGTCCGGGGTTCAAACCCCGACCACAAAAAAGGAAGATAATTTTAAAAAATGGATTAAGTTTTGTATTATAATTAAGTTTCGGTGAACTGAACTATCAATAAAATAATTTGAAATAATATTTATAGTTTATTGATGGGAAATGTTAACGCGTGCCCCCGGCACTCTTTTAAACACTTTAAATAGTAAGTTTTTATAAAAAGTTGTGTATTTACAAAATTGAAAATTATAATAGTTTACTTTTTAAAATAATAATTACTAAATTTTGGATTCTTAAAGAGTGTCCCGGTGCACTTGTTAACAAGACCCTTTATTAATTTATGATATATGAATTATTCTGGTAGAATTTAACTCCAAGTTCAATTGCATTTTTTTATTTTTGTTTGACAGATTTCTAAAATTAATAATATTAAAGAATAAAAAATAATATTTTGATAGGTCAAGATACATTTAGATCACAACCATCCATTACCTTCCAAACACATCTAATGATTACAAACCAATTTGCAGACAAAAAAAAAAAAAAAAAGTTGCTCTCCCAGGGTGCAAGACCCATAAGGGTCGCGTACGGAAACGGCACCCCAAACACCACATATCCAAGGTTTGTTGCAAAGAAGATGGGATTAGAAACATAGAAAGGGGGAGAGAGAGATTGATCTAGAGAAGAATGTTACGGTAAAGGAGATCCAAAAAATCGGCTTTGACGGCGAATCTATTTTCTTCTTACTTACTATGTATTGTAAGGTTATGTTTAACTAATCATTTCTATTTGCTAGGATTAGGTGTAGTTATTATGAATATTATGTAAATATTTGATCTGGTTGATTATATATTAATGTTTTTTCCGACGTGCAATTCAAAAATAATATTTTGACTTACGAAGTGCTGGACATCGACTTTTCTCCATAAGAAACGTGGGTAGAAACATTTATGAATGTTAGTTGCGAGATATCAGACTAAGTTTACAATCACAAACACTATCTAAGTTTAATGTGACAGCTTCGAAGAATCCTGCTTCAAACCACGAATAGCCAGCTTCGAAGAATTCTAAGCCAAAATTATTCCATAAATTTTGATAAAAGCCTGGATTAAATCCATCGGGTCCCAAACATTTATCAGCACTCAATGTGTACATCCTTTTGTACCACTTTGAAAAAATTTAATTAATCAAATATATGGTTGTGTGACCACATTTTTTCAGTTGTGTGGTCACTATTTTTTCAGAATTTAGAAGCTGAAAAATGTGGTCACGCAAATAAAATGCGCGTGGCCGCTATTTTTCCGCTTAGTTAACCAAATAAACAGTGGCCACACAACTAAAAAAATGTGGTCACACATACTATATATTTAGTTAATTTAAATTTTTCTAAATGATATAAAGGGGTGTACATATTGAGGATGTCAACCTATCATTAATAAAATATTCACAAAAAGCAATACGTTTTTTTTAAAGAAAGGAGCAATATGTTGCCATACATGTTTTATAGGATGTAAATACTTTAAGAATGATTGCAACTTTCAAGGAGATGTATTTCAATCTCTTTGTAAAAAACTAAAAAAAAAAGGATATGTATTTCAATGCATATAAATTCACATATTTTTAAGGAGGGTCAGTAGGTGTTTTATATCGACTAATATATTTACTAGTTTTTGTTAGAGGAACTAATATAACTTTTTAGGTGAGGAACTAAATATAATTACTAGTTAGTATAAAAAATTGTAATAAATCTATAAAAAAATATAAAATGTTAAATATTTTATTTTCTGTTATAACAAGGAATCCCATATAAGCTACATTTTACTTAACAAGGAATCTCATAGGTCCTTTCAAATTAGGTTCATTCTTTTTCCACCTTATTGATTTCCCGCACGTTTTATGTAGTTCCGTTATATAATTTTAACGGTATAAACACCCCATAAAAACCTTCAAAACACATTAGAAAAATTGAATTTTAGAATTCGAACAGGACGCGCGAGAAACTCATATAGTGTAAAAAGTAATGACCTTCAAATTAAAGGCCATTCCCATTGGTCTTGCGTATATACCCATCTACTCACTCCAACTTACAATCTATAAATAAAAGGCCTTGCTTATGCACTCCCCTTATGGCTAAAAAAAAAAATGAACTTTTTTATGTATAAAAAAAACAATCTTAATATGAAGTGCACTTTTGGCGTTGATGAGATAGAATGTCATTTTCGCCGTATAAAAAATATATAATGATCTTGAAGTATACTTCTAATCTGTTGAAATTTGGGGCCTAACTCATCCTTACAAAACCGGCTTGTGAGGTGAGTATTACCTCCTCTTTATATACTCTTCTCAAGAGTTTTATCTATCCGATGTGGGACTTAGGTTTTTCCCAATACACCTCCGTCACGCCCAGCACTCTTTGGGCTTGGTGCGTGAATCGGTAGGTGGCCTTTGAATTCGAGAAGCTCTAATACCATGTTGAAATTTGGGGCCTAACTCATCTTTACAAAACCGGCTTATGAGGTGAGGATTGCCTCATCTTTATATACTCTTCTCAAGAGTCTTATCTATCCGATGTGGGATTTGAGTTTTTCCTAATATAATCAATGATAAATCCAAAAAACTATCAAACGAAAAGCTCCGGAAAAATTACATATGTATTTTAAAATTTTAGTCGCTCTAAAAATTTTATCAATTCTCAGAGTTCTTACTTTTTGAAAAAATTGTGTGTTTTTATCCTTTGATCGGATATTAAGTTTTAAAAAAAAATGTGTTTTTAGTCTTTGACTTTTATAATTTAAGTGAATGTTTTTTTTTTTTTCTTTTTCTTTTCAGGTAGTCTAGGGGTCGGAGCTCACATATTTTAAATATGGAGATGTGGGGTGTCAGGGGTTCGAACCCCTGCCCCTGCATAAATTATGCAATGTCCCTACTAACTGAGCAAAGCTCACGAGACATTAAAGTGAATGTTTCTAATAACTAAAGCGTGTATTTTCATAAAAATGAAATAGTTTCTAAAAATTATATAAACATTTAAAGGGACTAAACTCGGAAAGCTCACAATATTTTTTTTACCATGTAATCTAGTGGTTTGAGCTCACGCATTTTAAATATGAAGAAGTGGTGTGTTTGAAGTTCGAACCACGACCTTTATATATATCATACATTATCCATATCAAGTAGCCTATTTTTTTTTAACATTGTCATTTAAATGTTTGTCAGTTTGTCCATATATATGAAGATGTCTCTGGTTACCAGCTCAATTTGCAAAAGTATAAGGTGTTGTTCTTTAGTAGAAATGTGATTCGAGATCTTTGGAGGTAAATACTTGTCAATATTGCACTTGGCACCGGTAAATACTTTGGACTTCTCTGGAGGTAATCCTCTTTTTATCGTTTCTGAAGTGGTCTGAACTTTTTTTGGATAAGAAGTTAAACTAACTTACCGAAATTGATATCAGAAATAATCAAATCTGAGATATTAAATTGAAGTATACTCTAACGACACAAACTAATATCACCATGCCAACCTAAATAGGTTAGCTCCTCTCGAAACTTGAAAAAATTAGGCGCTATTCTCGTTAAATTTAGGTATTGCCTTGATGTTTTACATTCTATCAAAGATACTATGATTGCTTATTGTCTTATTAAATCGGTCACTTTCAATATTAGTTATGGGTACTCTAATGTTCCAACGTGTATTAAACATTTGTTTGTTTTAAATTTTTAATGAAAATGAATTATATTTATAAATAAAAAAACAATAGAGGGTAAAAACATTTGAAAAACTATTTTTTTTTCTATACATAAGTAAAATGGTCTTGCTCTTTAGTTTAGAAGTTATCCGAAAATATGAATCTGAAGCTTAAGCATCAACATATTTAATCGCACCATCTTAAATATGTGCTTTGCAGTGAGCTTGTGGTCTTGTTTTTTCAATATTAAATCAATAATTTGTATTTTATCTCACTTGATTTAATGATGTGATTTATTAATTGCATAGTGAAAACTAATTTATACATGATGAAATATTTGTCTTACTTATGTATCATATACTCATCATATAATTATCTTTGAAAAAATGCTAAGCCCTAAAAAAACACGGGTTAATAAACATTTCGATTCTGAATGTGTAACAAGTAATCACAATAGTCTGTAAATGTATCAAAATTTTAAAATAGTTCATAATTGTACACTTTATTAATCAAAATAGTTTCTCGTATTAAAATATTTTGTTAATACTTTTATATCAGTTCGTCTATATATTTACTTATTATCTTCTCAATCTTTATAAATACTTATTTATTATGATAGGAAATACTTAAATGCACGACAATTTGTTTCGTGCCAAATGTACGACAGTATAAAATGCTTTTTTTTTATTTTTGTATGACATAAAATGATCAATTTAGTGTCTAGGCAATTGATTTGTTTATGAGAAGTTACATTACAACTCATTTTTACCACTTTTCCACACATCACAAAGTCTGAATTTTATTTTGTCATATATCTTTTTTGTCTTATTAAATGTTGCAGTTTAGTAATTGGTTGTATTAACATTCAAATACTTGGTGTTGTTAAAGTGTTATGTGAATTAAATATTTACATTAGAAGTGTTAAATTTGTTTTAATTGGGCAAATTGTTTGTTGTTTTATCCCTCGTGTGTGAGATGTGTCGTGGTATATAGCATGGCTCTATTATGATATAGTAAATCTTTGGCTAAACTACAGTTTTGACCCTCTAACTTTGTCAATGTTGCGATTTTGATCCCCTAATAAAAAAATGAAAATTTTGACCCCTAAATTTTAGCCCCTTTGCAAAAGTGCCCTTTTGGCCAATTTTGACGAGGTCAATACCTAGGTGGCATGCCACGTGTGTAATTACAAATTTAAAAAAAAATAAAAAATCCACATAATCATTTTCTAAATTAAAAAAGAAATTGAAAAATAAAAAAAAACAGAAAAGGAAGGATGAATGGGTCATTTCACGTGTGTTTCAAAAGAGCAACATTGAAAATGGAAGCACCACCGTGACAGCCACCACAAGTGGTGCAAAAAGGGGTTTTGTTATCGGCGTCGATTTCGTTGTCGGCGAAGCTGAGAAGTTTGAGTTTTTTATTTCAGGTTGGCGGAGGGTTTGGAAGGGACGGTGATGGGAGTGTCGTTGTCGGAGTTTGTGTCAGTGCGGCGACGGAAATTGCGGAGTTTGGCAGAGGACATGGCGGTAGTTTGAATGATGATGATGAAGATATATTTCCTTTTTTTAATTCAAGTAAATACACATGTGGCATTTTGATTTTTAAAAAAATGGCGAAATATACATGTGGCGTGCCAGCACCATTAATGAAGTGACACCTCAGCGTTGACCCGATCAAAATTTGTCAAAATGTCACTTTTGCAAAGGGGCTAAAACTTAGGGGGCAAAATTTTTATTTTTTTTATTAGAGGATCAAAATCGCAACATTAACAAAATTAAGGGGTCAAAACTGTAGTTTAGCCTAAATCTTTATAGAAAAAGAATTATTATGAACATCGAAGAACCAATCGAGTAATGATACATAAACACCCTTAGGTGGCAATACACCCTTTGACACCCACACAAAAATCTGACACGTAGTCACGTGGACCCCGTACAAGCACACTTTCTCTTTTCTCTCATCTTCTCTCTTCCTAATATATGGGGTGTACAAGGGTGTATGGAAATAATGGATGTCTATGTATCATTACTCGAACCAATCATATAACTACTTTCACTAACACAATACACAATGAAAATTTTGATAATTAAGGTACCACGTTCATAAAAAAAAACACACACACACACACACACAAACACAAAGTCTTTCACAAAATAATAACAAGAGGAAACGAATTACATTACCACTGCCTCCGCCGCACAAGGCGGAACCTAAGTAAACGCCGGTGACCGGAATAGTTATAATCACATCCTTTCTTACACTCTCATAGAGCACCATTGAAATTTTCACAATAGAAACCAAATCAATCCAACCAACTATAAAAACCCAATTTTCACCCTATAATTTTTCTTCCAAAACCCTCAAAATTCAGAAGTAAAAGGGTCAATCCATTTTCTATCACAGTGAAAAAAAAATCACTTTGGATCTTTAAAGTTTCAATTTTTAAGTAATTTTTTAGCTTTCACCTATTGATTCTGCTACCTTTAGCATTTATTTGTTGTATCTATTGATGTGTAGTTAAATGGATGCAAGAAAACTAATACCCCTTTTAAGGGCTAGTGTGAATTCCAAGTCATTGAAGCAAGGGAAAGTTTTACATCAAAAAGTTGTAACTTTAGGTTTGCAGAATGATGTTTATGTGTGCAAGAATTTGATTAGTTTATATGTTTCTTGCAATTTGTTTGATTATGCAAAGAATGTATTCGATGTCATCGAAAACCCTTTTGAGATATCTTTATGCAATGGTCTTATGGCAGGTTATACTAGGAATTGTATGTATGATGAAGCTCTAGGGCTTTTTGATAAGTTGATGTGTTATCCTTGTTTGAAACCTGATAGTTATACTTACCCTAGTGTTCTTAAAGCCTGTGGCGGGCTTCGTAGAGTTGTGTTGGGACAAATGATTCATACGTGTTTGGTAAAAGAGGGTTTAATGGTGGATATTGTAGTTGGAAGCTCTCTTGTAGGTATGTATGCGAAATGTAATGAGTTTGAGTGTGCTGTAAAGTTGTTTGATGAAATGCCTGATAAGGATGTGGCATGCTGGAATACAGTGATTTCTTGTTATTACCAAAGCGGGAAATTTGAAGAAGCGCTAAGATACTTTGGCATGATGAGAAGATTTGGATTTGAGCCTGATTCGGTTACAATCACAACTGCTATTTCATCGTGTGCTAGGCTTTTGGATTTGGATAGGGGGAGGGAAATTCATAAGGAGTTGGTTAATAGTGGGTTTCGGATGGATAGTTTTGTTAGCGCTGCTCTTGTTGACATGTATGGAAAATGTGGTCAGTTAGAAATGGCTATAGAGGTTTTTGAGCAAATGCCTAACAAGACTGTTGTTGCTTGGAATTCCATGATTAATGGATATGGTTTCAAAGGTGACGGCATTTCATGCATTCAACTTTTTAAGAGGATGTACAGTGAAGGAGTCAAGCCAACTTTGACTACTTTGACCAGTACATTAATGGCTTGTTCACAATCAGCACAACTATTAGAGGGAAAGTTTGTTCATGGATATATAATACGCAACAGAATACAGCCTGATATTTTTCTTAATAGCTCACTCATGGATCTGTACTTCAAATGTGGAAAGGTTGAGTCAGCTGAAACTATCTTTAAATTGATGCCGAAGACGACAACAGTTTCTTGGAATGTTATGATTTCTGGATATGTAACTGAAGGGAAACTTTTTGATGCCCTTCGCCTCTTCGGTGAAATGAGCAAATCATTTGTTGAACCAGATGCTATTACTTTCACCAGTGTTTTAGCTGCTTGTTCGCAACTAGCAGCACTAGAGAAGGGTAGAGAAATTCACAATCTGATTGTTGAGAGAAATTTGGGAAACAATGAGGTGGTTATGGGGGCTCTCCTTGATATGTATGCAAAGTGTGGTGCTGTAGAGGAAGCATTTGGTGTTTTCAAATGTTTGCCAGAAAGAGATCTGGTGTCCTGGACTTCCATGATTACTGCTTATGGGTCTCATGGTCGGGTCTATGAAGCTTTGGAGCTTTTTGCTGAAATGCTGCAGTCCAATGTGAAACCTGATAGAGTTACTTTTCTTGCCATATTGTCTGCTTGTAGCCATGCTGGATTGGTTGATGATGGATTATATCATTTCAATCAAATGATCAATGTTTATGGTATCATACCTAGAATTGAACATTATTCATGCTTGATTACTCTTCTTGGACGTGCTGGAAGATTGCATGAAGCGTATGAGATTCTACAAAGCAACCCTGAAATCAGTGACGATTTTCAGCTGTTAAGCACCTTATTTTCTGCATGTCGTTTACACAAAAATCTTGATTTAGGGGTTGAAATTGCAGAAAACCTTATTGACAAGGATCCTGATGATTCATCAACCTATATTATCTTATCGAATATGTATGCTTCTTTCGGTAAATGGGATGAGGTACGGATGGTCAGATCTAAGATGAAAGATCTTGGATTAAAGAAGAATCCGGGGTGTAGTTGGATTGAGATTAACGAGAAGATCGTTCCTTTTTTTGTCGAAGACAATTCACACTATCATCTAGAAGGGATTGGTAACATCCTTTCGTATCTAACTAGTCACATGGAAGACGAGTGTAAACCAATTTATATGTCAGTTTGATGTTGAAGCAAAACAATTTTACTATCTCAAATTAGCAAAACGGGATAAGCTTAGAAGATGGACATGATGAGGATCCTGAGACAATGATCTTTGGTGTGTGCAACTGCTCTTTTAATTTAACTTATCAAAATCTAAAATGGCTCACAAAATCACAAAGAAACTGACTTTCCCTTGTTTGATTGCAGATTTCACCAAGGCTTACCAACTCAATGGATAATTGGAGCTATCATTCATAACATGTGGAAGAAAATGTGCTTTATGCATAATGCCCATTCATCATATACGAACTTGTTTTTTTTTTTTTTTAAAGAGCAGGTGCGTCTACATATAGAAATACATACATGCACATGACGTAGAGCCTTCTCTCCATCTATATCATCTATCAATCAATGTACTAAAGGAAAATAGGTTCAACATTACACTGGTAGTCTGGTATGATTGCAATTGCTAAACGTAAGTTTGAACCATAGCAGTACATTTCTGCACATAACTTAAATTTGTGACAATATGTACCTAGGTGAGTTATACAACAAAGAACATGACCAGTTACTTGATCCATATGGTATCTGATCCGTATACAGAATAAGAGATATTGGTGCATATAATAAAATAATAGTTGGCCCTTTGAGGTATCTTTTTGTGAATTTGATATCATATTACCTTCCCCAACATGTTAAATGTACTTATTTGACTTAAATATTGTAGGCATATTTACAGTATGACATATCTGAGAATTACGATATGGCTGCGGTACTAGTGCGGTAGGCACTATAATCTCTTTAATGTTCTTGGTATTTGTTTTTTTCTTGAAGAACAATCTATTCAAAGTAGCAGATATATTGCCCGTCCTCTGAACTCAATTGATTCTTCTTATAGTACTAATGCTCAAATGAGCAGCATCTTGAAGGAATAGAAGTTAATATCCATGTCTGCCACAGACACTATTCAATAGCTTCATAGGGAAACAACGTTGTGTCATAAAATCCAACAGTACGAAGCATCCAACCAAGCAGGTATATAGTACACAAACAAAACACACCATAATGAAGTCCAATTTTCAGATACACACAACACACCATAAGATGAGAAGTGGTTGCAATATTCATGCTATGCTATATTGGAACTCTCCTCATCTTTAGTTTCTGTTTTCTTCTTCCCTTCCCCTGTTCCAGGTATGGCTTGATATGCACACATGTTCTGGTTCTGATTCTTTTGACCATACATACAGCCTATTCTGTTCTCTGACGGGGAAGCTGTTGGTGATGGAGCTGCTGTTAGTGAACCATCAAGATTTACTAGACACAAATCTAGACTCATCACAGTCACAGCTGTGCCTAATGGAGATGCAGAGTTTGAATCAATGATGAATGATATAATATTGACATGGTAGAACTCAGAAGAAGTAAAGATGAGATAGACGCGGCAGCATGATTTCGATTACCTGTAGAACTTGATTTTAGTGGGTTGTCATTTGGATTGTTGGCATAAGTCATTTTGATTACTTTTAGAACTGTAATTAGTAAGTTAAGTTACATTGGGTTCTGATTTTAATGTTAATGAAAAATGACCAAAATTACTTATAATTATCAAGTATGAATTATGATTCCATTTCCATTTTGTTTTTTTTTTTTTTGTTGTTTCCTTTCTATTTTTGAGTATGTATGCATACTATAGGAATTTATGTCTAGTTTGTGTATTGTTTTTGTTTTTACACTAGCTACTATCTTGCTATCTGCTATAGCAGTTTTTGGGGTCCGGCACTTCGCGCCGCTATTTGATATATATTTCATAAATGGTAGAATTTCCCGCGAATGATTGACTCAAAATTTGATTTCTAGATATAAATATGTTATATCAATTTGCAAAAATTCAAACTTTTTCACTTTTTGAAACCTCTGAATTAAACTTTCAAACAAATTCTGAATTATACTTTCAATGAAATGTATTTTTGAAAGAAAAAAAGCGATAGGCAGAGAGGAGCCAAAACCATTAGATAAGGACATTGTATTTTAATGCTATAAACTTTAAATTGAGAATAAGAAAATTAAAATGCAGGATCTATGCTATACTTCCTCTGATTCTTATTATAAAACAAAAATAAAGGATTATTGATCAGATTGGTAAAGTTCTTGTGTTAATCAATGGGAGTGCCCACCAGACGTAGTTCAATGTTTTTTTTTTAGAGAATTAAAATATATTTTAGTAAGTTAAATATAAATTAATCATACATATGTCATATAGTTTTTTCTTTAATTTGACTGGAACTAGTAGTGTACATATAGTTGTTAGGTCATAATTTAGTGTAAACAAACATCACACAGTAATTGAATCAGATTTTGTCATATAAACATTTTTTTGAAATATTTTAATTTTCTTAATATATTAAATGTTATATTTTAATGTGTATAATTGTCTTATAAGTGCAACAACTCAAATGATTGTAAGGACATTTGATATATTGAGGTGCGAGTTTGAATCCATAATTCTTCACATTTTTTTTTATATTTAATGTGTGAGATTCTCGAAAGGAGGCTATTTAAAAAATAAAAATAAAAAGTACAACTCGATAGCTATTCTCTTAGTCAGTGCACACAGCATGCCATGAAGAGCACGTTAATAGGTCAAGGACTGAATTAGACTAAAATAGTAATACTAGGTAAGTTGTTGGTAGTAGCAACATTTGTAACAGTTTATTGACCCGGTATAGTAGGAGAACACAGATTTCTAATACTTGTGAGTTGTGACATAGACATTATAAATAAATTCAAAATTATGACATTGAATACTATGTACTCTACTAATAAGAAACCACGTGTTACTACATAGTTTTACACACACATATCATCATCATCATCATCATCATACATATATATATTGAAAGTCCAAAGTGTATAATCAATTCAATTCACTTCACTAAGAAAATGTCAGGGAGTGGCATATTTGCAGAGATTATAGATGGTGATGTTTTCAACTACTATGCAGATGGGAAGTGGAACAAATCCTCTTCTGGAAAATTTGTTCCTATCATCAATCCAACCACTAGAAAAATCCATTTCAAGGTCCAAGGTACATGACATATTATATATTTACCCTTTTTCTCTCAACCTCAAAATTTACCTTCAATCTTTACACTTTACCGGCCGATTCTATGATGCACAAGTGAGATAAATCTTACACCGTGCATATACTTATTTCTACTATATATTTGATCGATAAGTCTAACCATTGGATCAAAAGTGATATTATGCGAGTTATTGATCTAATGGTCGAAAATATATTTGTGCATGGTGCAAAACTAATTGACTTGTGTATATTAGACAAAGTTCTCTTTACGATCTTTATTGTTCAAAATTAAATACATATCTTGATTTTACTGTTTTCTTCATGTGATTCAAAAATAATAGATATCATGGTTATATTGTTGATTTTATTTTTTTAGGGTGTTACAATTTTTTTTAGTATTTGGAATATTAATTCATTTTAATCCAAATGAAAAACAGCTTGTACACAAGAAGAGGTTAACAAGGCCATAGAATCAGCAAAAATTGCTCAAAAATTATGGGCTAAAACTCCACTTTGGAAAAGAGCAGAGTTGCTTCACAAGGCTGCAGCAATATTGAAGGAACACAAAGCACCTATTGCTGAGTGTCTTGTTAAAGAGATTGCAAAACCAGCCAAGGATGCTGTCACTGAAGTATGTATAAACAGTTGAACTTTTCATTTATTTAATGGTTGTAAAGTTCTTTTCTCTTTCATTCTTTATTTTTAGTGTTGAAAGAATATGTTAGTCACAATTTATAATTTGTTTTTTTTTTTTGAAAGGACAATTTGTTGTGTTCAGTTATTGAGCAGCAATAAATTACAGAATCACATTAGACATACATCAATATTTTGTATTAGATGGCTATGTTGTGCACAAGGTTTTTCAATTGCGTTTGTTTCAATATTCTTGATGTTGCTGAAAATTACGGTCAAATACAGATGATGCAGCCACAATGCGCTCGCAAAGACATAAAAAGAACCATTACGTCATGGCCAGCCATATTTATGGTTGTGGACAGTTGTTTAAAACCTCTAGTTTCTTAGAAGTCGTCATTTTAGTCTTCAATTGCAATGTTCTTTTTATCAACTGTTATGTAACATGTAAATGCTACGACTTTTACATATGTAGGTTGTTAGATCAGGGGATTTGGTGTCATATTGTGCCGAGGAAGGAGTAAGAATTCTCGGAGAAGGAAAGTTTCTGGTGTCTGATAGTTTTCCAGGCAATGAAAGAACCAAATACTGTCTCACATCAAAGGTATTGATTGACCTGTTCTTACGTAGTTATGTAACTAAGCTAGTTTTATTTTTCCTCACAAGAAAGTTTCTGTGTGCAGATTCCACTTGGAGTTGTTTTAGCCATTCCACCTTTTAACTATCCTGTTAATCTAGCTGTTTCAAAGATTGGTCCAGCTATTATTGCTGGAAACTCCATTGTCCTTAAACCTCCAACCCAGGTATACAACTATTCATAGACCATATACATCATAATAGTTGTAGTTGTAGAAAATATTTTTGATATATTTCAAAGTAGCGAATAGAGAGCAGAATGCAGATGCTGATACGTTTATATAGATTATTCTAACCTAACGAGCCTAATTAATGGACCGGATAAAATTGTTACATATTATTACAAAATATACGCTGTTTACAAAACTATTTTTCGATTATTTAAATAAAATCTAAAGTACCAAATGTATTTTGAATAGGGGGCTGTAGCTGCACTACATATGGTACATTGCTTTCATTTGGCTGGCTTCCCCAAAGGTCTTATTAGCTGTGTGACAGGAAAAGGTTCTGAGATCGGCGACTTTCTTACAATGCATCCAGGGGTGAACTGCATAAGGTAATATCCACTTCTTCAGCTATCTTGTTAACATTACTGTCCAATTTTGTGTTTGGTTTTATTATACAAAAATGTATAGAGTAAACCGCGTCATTTTGGTCCCTAAAGTGTGTGAGGCAGTGTCATTGTAGTCGATGAATGTATTGAAATTTGAAAAATATCCTTGATTGTGTCTTTTGTTAGCAATTTTACGGACCAGACAGAATAACGAAAGACACGTATGAGAACCAAACTAACCAACGAAAGAGAAATATGAGGTATGTTTTTTGTAATTTTGATACGCTCAGGGATTATAGTGACACCGCCTCACACACTCAAGAACTAAAATGACAATTGTAGTTACAACTTCCAACAAGAGGCTCAAGCAAGAAACAAAACAACATGAAATACTTTGTATACTAAATAATGAAAATAAAAAAGTGCTTAAAAATTTCTTACTAGAGAGGTGTTTTATCGTAGCAAGTGAACATTTTTTGATCTAATTCACATTAATCCTTCCTTAGTTTCACTGGTGGAGACACTGGAATAGCAATATCAAAGAAGTCTGCAATGGTTCCTCTTCAAATGGAGCTTGGTGGAAAAGATGCTTGCATTGTTCTTGAAGATGCTGACTTGGATTTGGTAGCTGCTAACATTGTGAAAGGAGGGTTCTCATACAGGTAACAGTAGCACATATATAGTACCATGTCATTTAGATACGCAGACTTGTAGTTTCTCGCTATATTTCCACATTTTCTTGATTTCATAACTTTATTGACGAGAACTGACTTATACATAAAAAAGATTCTCATTGAAATTTATGTTTTGATATGTCAGTGGTCAAAGATGCACGGCAGTAAAGGTTGCTTTGGTCATGGAATCGGTTGCTGAGACACTTGTAAAGAAAATCAAAGATAAAGTGGCCAAATTAACTGTCGGTCCTCCTGAGGATGACTGCGACATCACACCGGTCATCACAGAATCCTCTGCTAACTTTATTGAAGGGTTAGTAATGGATGCTAAGAAGAAAGGAGCAACATTTTGCCAAGAATACAGAAGGGAAGGAAATCTCATATGGCCACTTTTGTTGGATAATGTTCGTTCCGATATGAGGATATCGTGGGAAGAACCATTTGGACCAGTTTTGCCTGTTATCAGAATAAATTCCGTCGAAGAAGGAATTCGCCATTGTAATGCAAGCAATTTTGGCCTTCAGGTATAGTATGAGTGTCAGTGTATCACTTTATCAAAATGCATATATTCAAAAAACAATCAGCACCATCATAGGAAAAATGATGCACTTTATGCTTCTCTAATATTCTATATACATGTAAAAGAAAATCTCACTTGTAATCAACTTTTTATTCTAACACCATTTTCTCCAAAACAAAAAATGATTTTATAAATTACTTTACTTGAGAGTGTCACAACATACTCTTCACTGCATTCTCTGTCAAACGGCATTAATATTTTTCAGGGCACAAAAAATTATATCATTAATATTTTATTTTGCGTGACACAGGGATGTGTGTTTACGAAAGACATAAACAAAGCAATGTTGATAAGTGATGCAATGGAGACAGGAACAGTTCAAATTAATTCTGCACCAGCTCGCGGACCTGATCACTTCCCTTTTCAGGTGCAGTATTTTCCCTCCGTCTTGCTAAGTTGCCATAAAATTTCATACCTTCGATCCTAATTATGTATGTTCCTTAAGGTTTCTGAAAATTCATATGCAACATAGTTGATTGATATGTTAGCTTAACCACCAAGTTATTAAATTGCAGTTACATACTTACAGTCATGGTTGCATCTCAAGCTCTTGTTAAGAATAGATATGAAGCCATGCTTAGTTATGAACATATTTTAATGAATATCTTTGAATAATTAGTTTTTTTTACCTGTCTAAACTACCAAAATATGATTTGTTGCAGGGTTTGAAGGATAGTGGAATTGGTTCTCAAGGAATCACAAACAGTATTAACATGATGACCAAGATTAAGACCACAGTAATCAACTTACCAACACCTTCTTATACAATGGGATAAGATGCTTAATAAATAGTTAGTCATAGTAACAATTTTCATATTGATGTGATATGCTTCCACTTTCCTATGCTTCAGTTTAGTCTAATAAATTTAATACCTGACAATCTTTGAGGGAAATGCTTGCATATAAATAATGTATTGTTACATGTGGATTTTTTTTTCCTTTAAATTTTGTGTAACTATGTGAATGTGCCCAGACATATTTTATTTGGGTTTATGACCAAATAAGTATTTCGGTTACCAACTCTAAAAAAAAAGGTTACAATCCAATTTTCCCAACATGTTCACTAAAGAGCAATGTGAACATTAGTGCACATATAGTGTCATTGCCATTATTGTTACTCTAAATGGAAAACCCAATTTGATGGAATTCAGATCTGCTCTAGTACCTATATGTTCCAGTTTCCAAGTTCACTTCATCGATTTGCGACACGTAGCAAAATAATTTTCAATGGTTCAGATTAAAAACTCAAAATCAATATTTGTTAATAAAAAATTAAACAAATTAAACATTAATAAAAAATCAAACAATTTATTCTTCTTCCCATCAAGTATCAGGTCCTCCACCGAAAAACCGTTACCACCACCTCTCATGGCAACACACTGCAACAATTCCTTCTGCACTTGTACAAAATTTCAAGCCAACGTTATACAGAGGTTACAATCCAATTTACCCAGTTCGGACAAGTTTCAAGTCGCTCAAATTCACAATATATCCTAATAGAAAACAATAAAGAAAGCTTTACGATACTTTCTATAAGATATCACTACTCAAGGTGTTTGTGAAGTATTTCCCAAAGACCATCAACCCAAAAATTATCAAAGACCTACGAAAAATCGCGCAGTGATTTTCCTAAATCGTGCCACGATTGAAGCTCATACACAGTATAGTATATTGAACCTAATCCTTAAAATCATGCTATGATTTTCTCCCATCGTACCACGAAAAAATGCGAAACAAACCTCCAAAACCTGAAACAAAATTGCGTCACGGTTTCTCCAAATCTTGTCACGATTTTCGACAAACTTCAACATCGATTTTGAGCCAATTTCAACATACTATGTTAGAATAAAAGTTAAATTGTTTTAAAATTTAAAAAGAAACTTTTAAATTTGTAAAAATATCAATGACCGAATCGAACCAAACTATTTTGTTCTTCATTAGATTGTGTTGGTTAGAATTTAATAGGGACTCTCTAGGACCTTTTGGCTTAGTTTGTAATTTCTGGTTCAGGCCATCTCCTGCCTTTAATTCATTCACTATTTGATCAAAAAAAAAAAAGAATTTATTGTAAAAATTAAACAAAACAAAACTAATTATTTTTATTTGTTTAGATTTATTTTTTCTATAAACTAAATGAAACTGATATATTAGAGCCTCAATTTGGATTCTCCGCTGTAAATGTACGCAACTCATAGTTTTAAAACCCGTTCGGACCGACCGGTCGAACCGGTCCGACCGAGAACCGGTGGATATAGCGGTTCGATCCAAATATCGGATCGGCTGTGTAATTAAACCGGTGAAACTTGCTGAAAACCGATGACTCGGCCGGTTTTATGAACCGATCCGGTTTAATTAATATTTTATCTTTATTATCATTAATTAAATCCATTTAAACACATATTAATGCTTCATTACGTCCTGTTTAATGCCAGTTTTCTATGCTTCAGCCGCTTTGACTTAGTTTAATATTAATTAATACTAATTCTCGATGCCTTAATTAATTTGTAGAAAAAGAATCCGAATTTGAAAAACTAAAGGGTTGTAGGAATCGAATGAGTGAATGAATCACATTAACTTAACTCCACTGCAACAAATATTTATTTGTGTTAAAAAATGTAATATTATACACCGATTAATACCTCAAATTCGTCCTTAAATTTTAAAAAATCAGTCAAATTCGTTCCTGAATTTTGCGAAATATCTATTTAGTCTCTGAATTTACAAAATGTCAATCAAATCAGTCCATCCGTTAAGTTGGTCTATTAACGGAGATGACGTGTAACGTTAACCTCTTACAAGGCTTATCACGTCAGATACCACGCAAGCAGAGACCAAATTGATTGATTTACAGAAAATTGCTAAGGACCAAATTGATGGATTTTCAGAAAATTGCCAACGGCTCTTTCTCCTCTTTCTCATTAACGGCTCTTTCTCCTCTTCCGTATTAACCGCTCTTTCTTCCCCAAATATATAAATTTGGAACCCTAATGTTCTAATTTGTCACCTATAGTTCAAAATCTACCAAATTTCTTCCATGAATTGATGTCAATGTTCTTCCCCAATTCAAAAAACTTAAAACCCTAATTTTTTTGATTTAATTCGAAATTCAAAAATCAGTGGTCATTGTTGAAGACTCGGTGTTCAAAAATGATGGGTGTTAGGCGTATGGGAAAAAACAACTACAACAGTCGGTCTTCATCTTCAAGCTCTATGTACAGTGATGAGGTGAGAGAGCTTCAATGTTGGTGTCCTAGAATTTGTGTTGTAAGAAAAACCAACATTGTCCTAGAATTTGTTTGATTGAGTTATTTAAAATGTTATTGTATTGTGCCAAGTCCATGTAATGTTGTGATGAAAATAGGTTGTCAATGAATGAATCAAACCTTTCTGTCAAAAAATTTCAATCAAATTGGTCCTTGAATTATATGCATATCCATCATATTGATCCTCAAATTAGTGAAAATACCATCAAATAGGTCCTTGGATTTTCACAACAGATATCATTGTGATCCTTGGTGCATACATTTGCTGAACAAAGTAAAAAGTAAAAGACATACACTTTGATTATAAAAAGACAGACATTTGCATACCATCATAAGTCATATATTTGATGTTCATAAGTCATTACATAGCAAAAAAATAACATTACATAGCCATCAAATCATCAAATCATTTGATATTCTTAAGTGATTACATATTCAAAAAAGCATAAACTAAACAAGTCCAAAAAGCATTAATTAAACTAGTCCAAAAGCATAATTTAAACATGCATCAATGCTTTGGAAATCCTGGAGTAGGGATAAACTCCATGTATTGGGGTTGAGTAGAAGCGGATGGCCCGTAATTTGGATTTGGAACTCTAATAACTCCAGGAGCAATTGAATTTTGTGGAGCAAGACCCCTCAGTGGTGTTTGTTTATGCATGCCATTTGAAATCACTGGTCCTCTCATGCCATATCTCCTTGTACTCATTCTCTGCAAATAAAATCAATTATATCAGCCTTAAATTATAACAAAATCCATCAAATTAGTCCTCAAATTATGACAGAAGTCTCAAATCGATCCAGAACAACACAGATAATAGAGAGTTATAATTGAAAACACAGGAAAAATTACACTGAAAAGTTAAATCTCAAATTTTTACCATTTCCATCAATTTAGTCCTTGTACACGTGGCTGCCTTGTTGACACGTGTACATGACAACACGGCATGCAAGAGGATACATCATCACCACTAACGGAGCTTTTGGACGGAGGGACTATTTTGATGTCCATGGACGTCTGTAAAATTCAGGGACTAAATAGATATTTCGCAAAATTCATGGACGAATTTGACTGATGTTTTAAAATTCAAGGACGAATTTGAGGTATTAGTCATTATACACTTTTTGGTCACTATTATAAGCAAAAAATTATATTTTAGATTTATTCAATTAATGTTGTATGTGGTCTTTATTATAAATAATATACATCATTTAATGAATGAATGTAAAATGTTAATTTTTGCTTATAATAGTGACCGGAGGGTGAATATCTAAGTATATTACATATTCAATTTTTCCAATAAGAACACGTAGTTTTTTTTTCTTTTAAGAAGAGCACATAGTTTTTTTTTTTTTTTTATAAGAAAAAAAGAGCACATAGTTATTAAATATATTATTTAAACAATAATAATATACATATTATCTCTCCCTTAAAAAAGTATACACAACATATGTATTTTTAGAAAATCTACATATTATGTTAATATTAATCGATATGCAAATAAAATATAGCTATATTCTTTGGAAAAATATAGTTATACAAATATTAATATACATATTATATGTCAGTTTTTTAGTTTTTAAGTAGTCGAGTCACGGGTTCAATCCGATTTAATATAGTTAAATACCTATAAAAATTTAATCTTAAGACCGGGTCATTTAACCGAGTTATTCGGTTTAATCCGGTTCAGTCATGTGGTTCAACCAATGACTCAGTGGTTCGACCATTAATCCAGTGACCCAGTACCCCTGCCGAGTCGATAACGAGACGAGTTTTAAAACTATGTGCAACTACAGCTATATGTCATCTAACTGAAATAAACGTCCAAAATTATTTTATTGCGAGAAACTTTAAAATCTAAATTGTTCAATCCCAAATCAACGGTCAGATTTGTTACAACATGAAACGATGTCAAAACTTTATGAGTGAATCCA
The DNA here is from genome assembly GCF_003473485.1 of Medicago truncatula. Classification (NCBI taxonomy): domain Eukaryota; kingdom Viridiplantae; phylum Streptophyta; class Magnoliopsida; order Fabales; family Fabaceae; genus Medicago; species Medicago truncatula. The sequence goes on from NC_053042.1 coordinate 3,060,801, forward strand.
GGTTCATTCAATTAGAGCCCTAAATCGTGACCCATGGACTTATATGGTGATTAGACCCAGAAAAAATCGCGGCATGATCTGCTTAGATCGTGCCATGATTGGAACTCATACACAATATAGTATTGAACCTAATTCTTTAAATTCTGCTATGATTTGTTCTCTTCGTAGCACGAAAAAATGCAAACCAAACCTCCAAAAACTGAACCAAATCACCCACGGTTTATCCATATCGTGTCACAATTTTTGATAAACTTCAACAACAATTTTGAGCCAATGTCAACATATTATGTTAGAATAAAAGTTAAATTGTTTTAAAATTATAAAAAAAAAAAAAAAACTCTTAAATTTGTAAAGATATCAATCTGACTCAATCAAACCAAACTAGTTTGTTCTTCGTTAGATTGTGTTGGTTCGAATTTATCATAAAAAATAAACAAAACTAAACTAATTATTTTTTCTTTGTTTAGATTTATTTTTCTATAAACTAAACAAAACCGATATATTAGAGCCCCCATTTGGATTCTTTGCTGTAAATGTACGCAACTACAGCTGTATGCCATCCAATTGAAATAAACGTCCAAAATTATTTTATTGCGATAAACTTTAAAATCTAAATTGTCCAATGTCAAATCAACGGTCAGATCGGATACAATGTGTAACGGCATCAAAATTTTATGAGTGAATTCAGGTTAATTCCATTAGAGCCCTATGTATTTTTCTCCTTTTTGACCGTACTAATACAAAAACACGCATAAATTGCTTTTTTTCATTTCAAACACAAATATCTAAATTATTAAATATCAAATCAACGGTCAGATCTCGTATAACGTAAGACCGCGTCAAACCTTTACGAGTGAGTCCAGGTTCATTCCATTAGAGCTCAATGTATTTTTCTCCTTTTCACTGATAGAAAAACACCCATGAATTGCTTTTTTCATTTCAAACACAAACTTCATTCTCTCTTTGAACCACAAACAATGGCTTCAACAAAGAAGAGAACTATTATTTCAGCAATGGTTTCCGCTGATAAGAAGCTCGAGAAGGAGCTTCTAGAAGCTGGAAACAAGCTCTTGAATCCTCCTTCTTCCGTCGATAACCTGCTTCGTCTTCTAGGCGTAAACACACTCTTCTTTTTTCCCTCTCATTTTGCTTTCTTTTATTTTGTTTCGTTCATGCATGTAGTTTTTTGTTACGTTTTCATCAAATATGGATGATTTTGCATGTTGTTGTTGGCTTGATTTTTGCCCTAGTTGCATGGATTCTGAGTTTCTTTAAAATATTTGAGTTTTTACTTTTTGCAATTGGTTTGCATGTTTGTTATCGCATCGAGTTTATCAAAATCACGGTGAGCTACCATAATTTTGTAAAAGTCACATGTTGTGGCTTTTGAAAATCATGTTGTCTCACCGCGATTAATGGGGTGAGTCTTGCCAAAAATTGATTATGGAGGGTGCCTAATTACATGCGGTATGTCATAATCAAGGTGATCCACCATGATTTTGTAGAAGCTATAGAGTTAGCTTTAGGAAAATCTTCGTCGATAACCATGATTCTAGCATATTTACCGTGATACCAAATATATGCAAAATTGATTATGGAGGGCGCAGAATGGATTCATAATCCTATTTTGTGTATGTTTGGTTCTGCTTTTAGAGAGGTCAAAATTGATTCTTGAGGGTGCAAAATTTATTATAACATATTTGGTTGTTTTTTAATAGAATTGATTTTGCTTTATAATTGATTCTACTTGAACTTAGAATTTGTAGCTTTTGATTCTAGAATTGATGTTTACACATAAATTTACGGTTCAACTCACTTTTACATGAATGTATCCAAACATATCACTTTATATTCAATTCTCTTTTATTCAAAATCAATTTATTTACAAAATCAATTCTCTCAAATCAATCATTGTCATTGCAGAACAAAACATTCGGCAAAACATACACGAAAGAAACCTAAGGAACCTCGAACACCGTGATACTGATTAGTAAATGTATCCACATTTAGTGTCTAGCACCCCTCGAACTTCCAGGGAGCCTATGAAATAAAAAATAGAAAGAATTGTTTATACCTAGATGCTTTTTCACTTTGTTTCTTCTGCCTTTGTTGGATAGTCACTTTGTTGTAGAAGTAGGTCTCAAGAGTCAAAACAATGGTTGACCAAAATATTAATCACATGTGCTTGATATTGCATTTTTTTCTTGGAACTGCAGCAAGTTGGAAAGAGCTTATCAAAGGTTGAACAATCACCTTCTAAGTCCATTCAAAAAGCACTCTCTCCATCATTGAAAGCATTGATTTCTGATAAACTTATAAAGCATTCAGATGTTGGTGTCAAAGTTGCCCTTGCCTCCTGCTTGAGTGAGTTAACAAGAATCACTGCACCTGATGGTCCTTACAATGATCACCAAATGAAGGTGTGCTTGATAATTTTTTTTGTACATTAATTGAATTCTATTCTATTATCATGTTCTTAACAAGTTATGTCTGTTGAGTTATATGGTGTCATTTTCTTTCAGGAGGTCTTGAGATTAATTGTATCTTCTTTTGAAAATCTACATGATATGTCAAGCCGTTGGTATGAAACAAGGATTTCAATCCTTGAAACAGTTGCAAAAGTCAGGTTATGTGTGGTAATGCTGGATCTTGAATGTGATGCCCTCATTTTGGAGATGTTTCGGCTTTTCTTGAAGACAATAAGGTAAGAACTGTTGCATACATGACTACAGGTCTAGCATTATAGCTTCGGTATTTTATCTTTGCATTTCTTAGATTTTACGTTGAACTTGACCCCACAAAACTGACTTGTAAGGTGAGGATTACCCAAACTTTGTAAGCAATGTTTAGATGTGGGACTTGGGCATTTTCTCGAATAGCAATTTTTTATAGTCATACATGATATCATCTTAAGATTCTTATACCGAAGAATCTGCTTTCGACCGATTGGTAGGGTTGGTGTTCCATATGGTTATGAATTTTAATGAACTATATCATCATTGTTCATTGTTTATGGGTTGAATTTAATATGAATCTATCACTAGAAGCTGCAGTAATTGTAATTGTTGTTGTTGTCTGTAGTGAATGCAAAATGTGTGAACATGCTTCTTATCAGCTATGTTTGAAACTTTCAGAGAATATCATCCAGAAATTGTTTTCTCGTCCATGGAAGCCATAATGGCCCGTGTTATTGAGGAAAGTGACGATATATCTCTCGGCTTACTCTATCCAATCTTAGATTGTGTAAAGAAAGACAATAAGGTTGGTGTTTGGAAATTTAATCTCATTCTTTTTAATAGATTGTGATTATGAAACTGAAACTTATTTCATTTCATTATGGATTGCTTATAATTGTCGTGATCACTATCATTATGATTCAGGTGGTTTCGCCAATTGCTCGAAAGTTGGGAAAAAGTGTTCTTCAAAAGTGTGCAACAAAGCTTATAATACCTATTTGCGGCATGCTGTGAATATGTTGGGTACTATGGTTGATGTTCTTGACTCAATAATCATGCAGTGAACTTTGGTGCAAATGATGCATCAATCATGTGGGAAATTTCGGTGCTTTTGGTTAAGAATTTTTTGTGCCAAATTAGTTGTTTATCTTTAAAAATATTTTCTAGTTAAGACCAAACTTCATATATGTATGTTTGTTTATAGATATTGCCAAATTTCTTTGCTTGATTATTCTAAAAGGTAAGTTTCATATGCAATTCATCTAGATAATATTCTAATTACATCCTATGGTGACTTTATAAGCAAAGAAATCATTTTTTAGGTTCATTGTTTAACGGATGTGTCTAGTCTATACCGTTATTTAGGGAACATTAAAAAAAATTGTTTATAATAATGGATGGGTACATTACAACGATGTATCAGCCCCACCGCAGACGTGTCCATTTGAGTGAATCAATCTTTCTTTTAGATGGCTTGGATACATACCTCATAGGGTTCGATACATGTCAAAGCGGGTGTTGCGCCAGTTTGGTTACGTCCAGACCATCCCAAGCCATCCACATAAGAGTGCAAATCCCAAGGTGAACAACTAGCATAATATCTTGATTATGTGTTAAATCAGTGAGATTTGGGTATGCCTGCTCCGACTGGTCTAAAGACAACAATTGAATACATAAGATGGTATTTTGCCATTTCGCATCCATACATTGCATGTCAGCAGGAGGATGCTCATATCCTGATTCGTCAATTTGCCACAAAAAAAAAAAAAAAAAAAAAGGTGTTATGCAGTAAACACATATTCTGCCTCTGTGAGCTGACACAATTCTACAAATATAATCTGAGCTGACACATTTGAACTATGTCTTTTTATACATTGCAATGAGCCTTAAAACATGGTCTTCTACGGGTTTGACACATTTTATGTTCTATTTGCCAAACACTTTTTTCGGCAAATATAGTCCAAACGTATATTCACAAACTTTGGATAGACATGAGCAATTTAAAAATATTTCGAATTATATAATCCGAGCAAATGGTATTTTGGGAAGGAAAAATTAGTCGCGTGAGTAACGTATAGTGTGTAAAAAGTAATAGCATATGCATTTCGGTAACCACCTCTATGAAAAGAAAAAATATATTTAAAAAAAAAGGTTACAAACCAAATTTTTTCAACATGTTCTTTAAAGAGCAATGTGAACGTTGGTGCATATAAATGTCATTGCCATTATTGTTACTCCAAATGAAAAACCCGAATTGACGGTGCATTTCATTTTACCAAAACATTCTTTAACATACATCTTCTAGCACTTATGATATAAGCTTCTAGCACTAATATATCATAAGTGCATATAACTTAGCATAAATGATAAAGATGGTTAACATAACTTAGCAAAACAATCAAGAATTACATTTAAAAAAAAATATAGAAATAAACTCTTAAATTTTTTAAAATATCAATCTGCTTGAACCAAACGAAACTAAAATAAATATTTTTTTATTTGTTTAGATTTAATATTTTGCACAAACTAAACGAAACCGATATATTAGTGCCCCGATTTGGATTATCCGATGTAAATGTACGCAACTACAGCTGTGTATATCATCTAATTGAAATAAACGTCCAAAATTAATTTAATGCGAGAAACTTTAAAATCTATATTGTTCAATTTCAAATCAACGGTTAGATTTGTTACAACGTGAAACAGCGTCAAAACTTTATGAGTGAATCCAGGTTCATTCCACTAGAGCCTTATGTATTTTTCTCCTTTTTTACCTTAATAATATAAAAACATGAATAATTGCTTTTTTTTCATTTCAAACACAAATTTTGAAGTCACTCAAACCCACAATGAATCCTAATATCACTACTCAAGTTTGTCCAACATCTAAGGGAGAGAGCAATTCTCCATTCCACTATGATAAACGTGATACGAAGAGGTTATAAGAAATTTGCTTACAAACTCACAAAGAACATTTTCTAATTTCTACCAATTTTTCAAGTCACTCAAACCCAAAATGAATCCTGATAGAAAACAATAAAGAAAGTTTTTCGATATTTCAATAATGAGATATCACTACTCAAGGTGTTTGTGAAGTGTTCCCCGAAGACCATAAATCCTAAAATTATCAAAGATCCTCTACCCTATCGTCAAAGACACTCAACCCTAAAATTACCACTTTTGGTTTTCCAAGATTTTCTCTCTTGAAGCTCACTAAAAAGTTGAAGAAATGAAGCCTTTATATGGTGACTAGGCCCACGAAAAATCGCGCTATGATTTGCTTAGATCGTGCTACGATTGGAGCTCATGCACAATATTGTATTGAACCTAATCCTTAAAATCACGCTATGATTTGCTCCCTTGGTACCACGAAAAAATGCGAAACAAACCTCCAAAAACTGAAACAAAACCGTGCCAAGGTTTCTCCAAATCGTGCCACAAATTTCGACGAACTTCCAAATCAATTTTGAGCCATATCAACATATTATGTTAGAATAAAAGGTAAATTGTTTTAAAATTCAATCTAATCGAATAGCAATGTTTAGATGTGGGACTTGGGCATTTTCTCGAATAGCAATTTTTTATAGTCATGCATGATATCATCATAAGATGCTTGTACTGAAGAATCTGCTTTTGACCAAATGGTAGGGCTAGTGTTCCATATGAGTTGAATTTAATATGAATCTTTCACTAGAAGCTGCAGTAATTGTAATTGTAATTGTAGTTGTAGTGTGTTAGTGGTTTCTTTACCTGGTTGGATGCAAAATATGTGAACATGCTTCTTATCAGCTCTGTTTGAAACTTTCAGAGAACATCATCCAGAAATTGTTTTCTCGTCCATGGAAACCATAATGATCCGTGTTTTTGAGGAAAGTGACGATATATCTCTTGGCTTAAGACAATAAGGGTGGAGTTTGGAAATTTAATCTCATTCTTTTTAATAGATTGTGATTATGAAACTGAAACTTATTTCATTTCATTATGGATTGCTTATAATTGTCGTGATCACTATCATTATGATTCAGGTTGTTTCACCAAATGCTCGAAAGTTGGGGGAAAGTGTTCTTCAAAAGTGTGCAACAAGGCTTATAATACCTGTTTGCGGTATGTTGTGAATATGTTGGGTACTATGGTTGATTATAATCATGTTCTTGCCTCAGTGATCATGTGGCAAACTTTGGTGCAATATGTTCTAATAGCAATCATGTGGTGAACTTCAGTGCTGGCTAAGAATTTTTTGTGCCAAATTAGTTGTTTTATCTTTAAAAATATTTACTACTTAAGAGTTAAGACCAAACTTCATATTGTATGTTTATACAGATATTGCCAAAAGTCTTTTCTTGACTATTCTAAAAGGTAAGTTGCATATGCTGGATAATATTTTAATTACATCTGAAAAATGCAAACCGAACCTACAAAAACTGAACTAAAATTGCCCACTGTTACTCCAAATCGTGTCACGATTTTTGATGAACTTCGACAATAATTTTGAGCCAATACCAACATATTATGTTAGAATAAAAGTTAATTTTTTAAAATATTTAAAAAGAAACTCTTAAAAATTTTAAAATATCAATCTGATTGAACCAAACAAAACTACTTTGTTCTTCATTAGTTGGCATTGGTTCGAATTTATTGTAAAAATTGAACAAATCTAAATTAAATATTTTTTATTTGTTTAGATTTAATTTTTTGCACAAACTAAACGAAACCGATATATTAGAGCCCTGGTTTGGATTCTCTACGGTTAATGTACGCAACTATGGCATATGCCATCTAATCGAAATAAACGTTTAAAATTAATTTATTGCGAAAAACTTTAAAATTTAAATTGTCCAATTTCAAATCAATGGTCAGATCTGTTTCATTGCGAAACAACGTCAAAATTTTATGAGTGAAACCAGGTTCATTCCATTAGAGCCCTATGTATTTTTCTCCTTTTTGACCGTACTAATACAAAAACAAGCATAAATTGCTTTTTTTTCATTTAAAACACAAACTTTCAAGTCCCTCAAACCCACAATGAATGCTAATAGAAAACAATAAAAAAAGTTTTTGATACTTTATATAATGAGATATCACTACTGAATCGATTGAACGGTTCATCATTTTTCAATACAATAGTTTGGTAACGAAATGAAAATATATTTAATTTAATCCATTTTTATTTGTTTGTTTTGGGAAATACACAACCAAACAAGCCCTTATCACAATTCTATTCCACAGTATATCTCTTTCCCAATTCTATGGACCATTCATACATTACAATCCACTACATTCTGAGTCCTCTTGAGAGCCTTCTCCAAAGGCCAATTCAGAGTAACTACCTATGTACGCCCGCCAACATAGAGTTTTTTTATCTTCTAATGTTTTCCCTCATATTGTCTTGTAGCAATAATGACATAGCTACCCAGCTCTTTCTTCTCGCTCAATTTCTGTGATTATCCAACACTATTTCTTCGTCATTACTGATTAGCATAGAAAATGAGCACATTGGATGCAACAAGGGCAGAACTTGGCCTAATCAATTAAGACCACACTAATCAATTATGGAGAAAAAAGTATTAACTTTTGTATTTATAATTGGATTGGATAGGATGTGAATCGTTAATAGGTTAGGTTAAGTTAGATTTTGTAAGGCCTAAGTCTTGATCTTTCAAATTTTTTGTAAGGTCTAAGCCTGACATGTAGTTTGTCATAGACTTATTTTTTAGGTCTGAATTCGACATTCTAAAAGCCTGATGTGGCATGCTAACCTGTTTAAAAGTCTACTTCATATGAACATCTTTAAATAAGCAATGTGATCGAAGTTTAAATTTTAAGGAATTTGACTATATATTGTATCATATTTCAATTCTAGTTTATAATAATACATTTAAATATGCAAAAAAATTAATGTATACAAATAAGCTTAAATTATTGTAAAGGTTAACAAATTTTTATTTTAATTCAAAGTATAAAATATAATATAGTAATAAATAATATTATTCAAATTGACTTAAATAGGCTTAAGAGGTTTTTTGAATGGCATGTGGCCTGACCTTTTAAGTTAAATATACTTTTAAAAAAGTTTAGGCCTTCTCTATTTAAGAAAAAAGTTTGGTCTAGTCTGACCTGTTGTAGGCTAGTTTTTAGGCCCCTGTAGACCGACATGACCTATTCTCATCTCTAATCGTGAATGAATAATGGTTCTACAACTTCACTTAATCCGGTAGATTTGGTATGTAAAAATGCATTATGACATCATCATACGATAATTCCACATATAGATGTGTTGCGACACAAATCATCTAAATAGAAATGTGATATATATACAACAATAACCAAGTCTTATCCCACTAAAAGAAGAAAAAACGTGATATATATGATCACAAAAAAAGTGGTATATATTAAAAGAGATGTAACAAAAAAAAAGTTAAAATCTAAAGTTTGAATTCTAACGAGAGAAAAAAAAAATACTATAATTAACATAGGACGATTGTCATAAAAAAAAAAATTGATGTTACAAATGATGTTGATATAGTTACAAATGATGATATAGATACAAATGATGTTGTATCCCACACCGAAACTTTTTTCTAATTTTGATATAGTTACAAATGATGTTGCATCAGCTTGGAAGAGTTCAAACATCACCTGGTCAACTTATTTCTTGACCACATCATAAAGGATCAAAACTATAATTCTGCTTTGATTGTATTTTTTCAGCACAAACATATCTCAATGGATTATATATGGAGGCTTGTTTTGTAAAATCTTTGAGCCAACTTGAGTGGTCGATATAAATTATTTAAAAGTTCCTCCTTTTTTTGGCAATGAAGACATATAAGACGACATCACCTTTAATTATAAGTCTAGTTTTAACTGGAACTCTTTCTATGAATTCTACAAATTAAGTGAGCTTTTTTAAAAATAATTATCAATTTCCAAGCTTCAATTGGAAGGCGTATAGGTATAGGAATATAGCTCTTATGTTCCAACATATAAGTTCAGTTGAAATTATTTTCTCAATAACTCAGAGATACACACTTATTTGTTGCAATTATTTTATCTATAAGTTAAGTTATTGTTTTTTTTGAGAGAGGAGGTTAAGTTTTTTTTTTTTTTTTTTTTGAGAGAGAGGAGGTTAAGTTATTGTTAACGTCAAATAAGCTTTTTTCAGAAAATATTTTCCCACATTGCCATGTGCAGCATATTTCGATAAACACGCTTTCAATTTATATGTAGAGGTTGGGATTCAAACCCCAGCCACTACATTTATTCACTTTAAAAGTGAATTCTAGTAATTAAAATACTTGACAAAAAAAATTAACACTAAGTTACTTAACAACAACAAAAGAAACTAAGAAACTATGCTTATATCCATGTGACTGTGAGATGTCGATACTTTGCAAATATTTTTATATACGCAATTGAGAAGTATCTCAACTATTTATTTTATTTAAAAAAATACAAGATACATATCAAATACTTAAAGAAGAATCTAGAATATGCATCTAGGATACATGTGAATGTTGATAATGAGAGAAAAGAGACTTATTACTTAGCATTAGACACAACTTATTTTGAATTATATTGATGATTTTTGTGTTGATATTCTAACGTAGAAAATAAAATATATGGCAATTTAGACAAAAATTCTATGATGTGTTGTGATCATAAGTATTTTCATTTATGAATAGTGATCACTAAAATTATAAGGATTTTATATGTATATAATTTTTATTTATAATAAAATGTATGTAATTTTTGTTAAGAGAAATGTTATTTGAACAACTAATTTGGTGACAACTTATTTGACAATCATATTTTACAAAGAAAAAATTGATATTGGCACGGAAACCATAGCAATAGAGAGATAAAGTAAAAAATAATATGAGTATGAGAGAGAAAATTATTGCAAAGGTTATCACTAAATATATGTTCAAATATGATTTCTCTTTTGTTAATGTATCTACGTGGTTATTTGTATCGCACTCATTCGATGTATCCGTGTTTTTTAGAATGCATTCAATGCAATACCATAATTTTAATTGTATGTTTCAACACCTATTGACTATCATAGGCATTATTAGACTTTGATGACATGTTTCACATCCTCTATCATATTATGATTGCTCTACAGCTCTCTGCGTTGATTAAAATAGATAAAATAATCTATTGAAATATAGTTTCTGATAAGCTATATTTTTTGGGGGAAAATTGAGTAAAAAAAATGTATGTTTTTTCTCCTTATAAATATGTCAACTTTTCATTTTAATCCTTTAAAAAAAAAATCAATTTTTAGGCCCTCAAAAAAATTTCATCTTTATTTTTGGTCCCTCTTTTAAAGTAAATTGTATAATTCATATTTTTTAATAACATTTTGTAAAAAAAATCACAATATTATTATAATCTCTCCAAAAAAAATATAGATTTTTTTAACAAAACATGAATTTAATATGATTTTTTATATGTTTTACGGTTAAAAATTCATATTTAAATTGTGCTTTGTTAAAAAATTCTATTTTTTTAAGAATATTTTACACATTTCTGCACGATTTCATTAAAAATTAAATTAAAAATAGAGACCAAAAGTAGTGATTGAAAATTTTATAGGGACTAAAAGTTGAAGGAAAATTTTAGAGGAAAAAAAAGAAAAGTTTGTATATCTATAAGGATCAAAAATATATTTAACCCTTAATATCGAAAGCTTAGCTTCCGTCAGAAGTTAAGGGCTTCAAAGCAACATATGGGGGGATGAATAGAAATTTTCCTCTATTTTAACCTCACGCCCCTCTAAAAAAAATGTGAAAGCACGTAATCATATTTAGTTCTCGAGAATATATATGCATATGTGTGTGTGTGCGTGTCATGATCCGCTAACGCAGTGGTAAGTCATATGACTTACACCAAATAACAACATTTAAATCCAATAAATCAAATGGTTGATAATGCTCAACACAACAAATTAAACAAAGCGAGACACATGATTTTGTCTTCTTTCCATTTTCTAATTTTACCCTAATTCTTTGGCTTTTCTCACGGGTTACAATCCAAACATGCAAACATGACATCGATCCAGACACATGATCTTAAAATATATGCAATAAGCTTATCTGCCCACCTCAAATTGTGATTTGTGTGACCCCAAAACTTGACAATAAACGGATCAACTAAAAGTTATTGAAACTGATGCGGTCAAGATATATTTGTATTACCACAAATTTGGACTTAATTGTCTAATTTCATCTGACAAACTACAAATTGAAACGAATAATTGAAATGATAAGACTAATTCATAGTTATTTTTTTTTACAAAAGAATAATCCATAACTTAATGATTACAGGAGAAGAAATGCATGTGAACCCAAATTTCATCTTGACTGTCTAATTTCATCTTCGTGATTAGGTTCGACAAACCACAAATTTATGCAAGTCTTTGGTGCAATCAACCCTCTGAGAAGGGAAAGAAGAGGAAATTGTCGTGTGCTTGAGTTATGTAGGGATTTTTAATTTCCCTGCGAGAATGATAAGAATGAATGATAGCCATAATTTTATTTTTTTTTAAATGGTTAAGATTAAAGGATGGTTTCAGGAAGAAATGTGCCAATTTGCACTCCTCTCACGTGTTTCCTTCTTATTCCGTTTCAACATTGTTTAACATTTCTTCTTCTCTTCACCTTCAACCACCTCACAGAGTGGCGCCCACATCTCTAGTTGGCACAGAGCAGACACATGTAATGATGGTTTTGGAAGAGATTTTTTTTTTTTGGCCGAAATTATTGATATTTTTATCTGTAATGAGTTAGGGATTAAAGAAACGTGTATCAAATTTGGACAATTTGTAGGAAAATATTCAAATTATTACCGTAAAATATCCAACGTTAATTAATCATAAGATTATGCGTGCTATTGTTTAGTTTTAGGGTATGCGCCAAACAAAATTTACAGCTATGGATAATTTACAACTTAAATAAAATTGCATAATTATTGAGGAATTGAGTTGTTGGGGTGCCGCAGATTGATGGTGGTTGGGGGCTTCAGGTTCCACACAAGCAAAAGATGCGGGCGCCAGTGAGAGGTGGTTGAAGGCGAAGGGGAGAAGAAAGAATGGAAGGAAAATGAAATGCGTGAAATAAGTATAATTTGACACATGATTTCACATGTCTCTCTTAACTCATCTTTTAATCTTAATCCTTCATTTTAATCTAGTATATATCATTCATTCTTATCATTCTCACGCATAAATGTCATTTTCATTTTAGATGCCCAACACACACACACACACACACACACACATGTGTATATGTATGTATGTATGTCTGCATGTATACTCAACGCACAATTGTGAAAATTAATCCTTCAAACCTTGTGCGACTCAAATGAGTAGAAAAATCTCCCTAAGGGATTTATTATTGTTTCAAACCCGATCTCAAATTCAAAATTCAAAGTGTGAGTCTGTCATATGTGCTTGAGTAAGAGTCAAAGAAATGACTGAGTCTAATGCAATAACTAACATATGTTTATTTTTAGATTTAAGTTTGACTTTCTTAAAAGTTTGATATAGTTTAGTAACGAACTTAAATGTGTAAATGATAGTACTTCTTTACCGACAAACATTCTTCCCATGAATGATTTTTATAATAAATTATAATTATTATATTGTAAAATGTTCTCATTTTGAAGATAAAGAAGACAAGGGTAGGACAGTAAAATTGAAAATGATACCACTTTCTCTGTTTTTTCTTTGCTCCCTTGCGGAGGAACAAAACATGTGCGGCTCCTGCGTTTTAAACTTCTCTCTTTTTTATCTATCTTTAAAACAGTTGAGCTACCCAACCTTTCAATTACCACTCTCTCAGGGATGTTTGTTTTAGTGAAACACAAATTATTCTCAGGAATAACTTACCTCGGAATGAAAATATGAAAATTTGATTCCTGGGTATTTGTCAAAAAAAAGTGTTTGACAAATAACTTGACATTCACGGGAAAATTGTAAGTTACAATTTTTATTTTAAAACAAAAAATCTACGTAGAATATCTTGGGAATGCACATTCTCACCTTTTCACAAGGGAATAAATTCATAGGAATATGGGAAGTTACTCAATTATCAGAAACCTTTAAACTTAGGAATTTTTTTTTTTCAACCTCATAACAAACATGTGTATAATCAATCATTCCCTGGCCATGTATTCCCGAGAATATCATTCTCAACCTTGAAACAAACACCCCCTTATATTTACAACACTTCCTTTCAAAGTGCACCATTAAATTATGATACTCTTATGTTCTTCCATGATTCTAATGCATTTGAACACTAAAAAAAAAAGTGTTTAACATTCTCTTTCATCCCAATGAGATCTTTTATGGACATAAATAAAGAAAAATGCTAAACATCTTAAAAGATTTATATCGCAAAACTCACAAATAACAAGCGTTTTATTTTAATTGGTTTCCATGTATGGTTATACAGTTTTGACTTCTCAATATGGTTATGCGGTGTAGTAACAAGGTTGCTACTCGTGAAACTTTACAAACAAATTGTTCGCAAGAAATAACACCACTCACAAATAAAATAATCATACAAGTCTAAGCACATAGTCCCCAACCCACACGATTTTCACCCTATTCAACATCACACTGAGATATTTCACCCATCTCTCGCTAGGTTACAAACATACAACTCATTTTATTTTTCAACATTTTCAGATCAATGTGAACTAATTTACATAAGTGTCATTACTATTATTGTCGCTCCAATTGGAAACCCCGATGAAATTGTGTGCAGAAGATATTTTACTTTAATTTTGTCAAAATCACAATGACACATTATTAAAGCTCGAAAACCTTACTTTTATCTAAATCACAACGCCGCATTGTAATTTTGTCAAACTAATCTAAACACGCCCTACTTAAATGCGTATCTAGAATCTTTTTTCCTAATGAAAAATGGAACAAAGGTTACTAATGTTGGAATATTATTTTGCTATAGGATGATGTACACTTCTTGTAGGTTCAAATGTAGCAACCTTACTTATTTTTGAGACATTGTTCAAATAGTAATTAACTGGTTAGTTCAGCTTCAACCATACTATTACTTATCAACTAGACATTTGATCATGGTTACGGAAAGACAAAATCAAATTTACAATCTCATAAGACCCATCCTTACCCTTTCAAGCAAAAATACAAACTTAATCTATTTCAATTTACATTCTGTGTTTTGCATTTTTCATCATCTATCATATCATCATCATATGACAGTAATTCAAAAGTATAATAAATAAACTTTACTAAAACTATATGGTGAATAATCCTAAAGTGACTAAAGTAAGAAAGGCATCATGATCCATTGCAAACAAAAGCCACGTGGACCCCACATCCAAATTTCGGATTTGAAACCCAAAATTTAACTCAAATTCACAAACCCCGCGAGATCCGATTTTTCACTATGGAGCGCCCAAATGAAAAAACCATATAATAAAATAAAATAAAAAAATAAAAATAATAAATAACCTAATAACCCTTGATATAAAAACAAAGATAAATACATTATTTCATTTTAGTGTTGAAAATTTTCACAAAACAAAAAAACTTCACTCGAAGAAGAGAACAAGATCTGCGAAGAACGAAGGTTTCAACAATGGCTTCCATCGATAAGGAGCTTGAAGAAGAGCTTCTTGGTGCTGGTAACAAGCTTCTAGATCCTCCTTCTTCTGTGGATAATCTACTTGACATCCTGATTGTAAGCACACTCTTATTCTTTCTCTCTTTCGATTTCTTCGTTTTATTCGTGATTTCTATGAATTTCTTGATTTTTTTTTATTATTTTGTTTTGTTTCTTTGATGCATGAAGTTTGTTAGGGTTTCTTTGAATCAATTTTGCATGTTGTTGTTGATTTTGTGTTTGCCTGAATTTCGTTGATATTTGAGATTTTAGATTTGTTTTTAACGATTTGTTGATATTTGTGAACATTGTTAAGTATTTTTTAGGGTTGGAAATTTGAAAATAATTTTTGGAAAAAAATCCTCAACTGTTTGATGTATAAGATGTTTTTTTTTTTTAAAGTTTATTGCATTTTTTGGTTGAATTGAATCAAACTGGTTTGTTACAAAAACTGATTTGTGAATGAAAAGAATTTTTTTCAGTTTTGAGATTTGGAATTTGGATAGTGGATTTGTTAGGGTTACTTTCATGGTAGCTTCATTTCTTGAATATGCTGATTACCCAGGGTTGGATGTCGGCGTTGACTGACTAGGTTATTTTCCAACAAGTGGAGAAAAAACTGATTTGTATGCTCATATGGAGTTCATTAAGTTTTTGAAAGCCAAATTAAACTAAGAATTAACGATTGGAAACTAACGGTATATCTTGTTATAGGATGTACTAGGTTTGTTTTTGGGAATAAAGAACGATAAAGGAATGTAGGATGACAAACGACTAGTTTATGTAAGGTAAATTAGCATGTGTTTGTTCCCGCGTCCACGACAGCCCTAGACGCCCGGTTTTTTGAGGCTACAAATGTTAGCTTCTCAAATTACTTACGTGTTTTTTGAGACACGTGTAAAAAGGGCCGTAAACACGTGGCTGCTGCAACGTACCGCACAACCAAACACGTGCTTAAACTAATAAGTTTTTTGAGACACGTGTAAAAAGAGCTGTAGACACGTGGCTGCGGCAACCTACCACACAATCAAACACGTGCTTAAACTAAGAAATATAAAATATTAAATAATTGGGATATAAAGAGTCTTTCATAGCCTGTTTAAATGAGTTATTTTTGTTATTGATTTTAAGTACTGTAAAATTTTAGGAATATAATTATTTTTACTCATTCTACCGAAACCAAATTATCTATTTATATGGAAAAATGCGGTACCAATTATATTTGTTAATCGATAGGATGTTGAATACATCTCTCGGAGTTGACAATTTGATATCTTTGAAGTAATGACGTAAAATTTCAACTGTTGTAGTGGCGTGATATGTGAATTAGTTGCTTCACATAAAAGGAAAAACATTATGTTGCAATAATACGGTCTCCCCACCTTGAAGGAGTTTGATCGCAGCATCGCACACAAGTTCACAGTTTGCTGAGATCCCATGTTAGATCGCGATATTTGATTTGTTCAATCCCAAGTAAATGATTTCCTGCCCCCACCCCACCCCCAAGCTGTAATGGAGAGTCCGTCGACCTTTGCCTTTTCATATCCAACAATTTCCCGGCCAGTAAATTGCTGGTTCTCGACAGATCCAATCCTTTATTGCTTTCTGTAGCTCTGTTTCTGGAAAACCTACTTTGGAAAGTAGCGCATTGAAATAGAAGAGAATGGTAGACGCAAGTGCATTTGTGGCTACGTTGCTCTCTTTCCAAACACAAGTGCTGTGGCGGCACATTGTTTCCATGGGTGAGCACTGTGAGCTGCAGCGGCAAGAAGACACTGTTTTGTTCCTTATTCCTGGATTGGTGGGACTGGGAAGTTAGGGTAGGCTTTTATTTGCAATTGGGCTTCATTTTGTTTTTGGACCATGTGCTCAGTCAATTAAAGCGTGGGCTCTTTTATGGTAAAGAGGCAAAAGCTTTAAAAAAATGAAGGCTAAAACAAGTTCATTCAAATAGGCCCATATGACCCATCTATTAGGCATATAATTTCCTGTAATTTCATTTCATTTTAATAAAATAGATAGGATAATAACTGAAAAAATATATTAAATAACAATAATAATAATATTAGTGTCAGAAAAATGTATAATCACCAATATATTAATATTACATAGATGATTGTTTTGCGCACGCACGCACACACATATTTCATTTTGGTAGAATCTACAACCCTTGCAACCCCCCTCTCGAAGTTAGGTAGGGTTTGAATTTCAACTACATTTCATGTATCAAATAGTCTCTTTGTACTAGTTTTTGTTGAAATTCTCCTTGATCCGTGTTATGTTGGAGGAAACCAGTGGTATGTTGGAGGAAATCAATAACTTTTTAATATTTACATAACAGTCTGTGTGCCATTCATTAAATTGTTTGTGAATTCTGTTTCTTATGAATTTCTATTACCATAGTTACTTGGATGTAAGGTTTGAATATTTTGTTACTTGTTCTTTTTGAGCTTTTATTTTCCCTGAGTTGTTAATTGTAAATTTGTTTTGGGGGTTAATTTTAACAAAAAAAATCGAAGAATCGAAAAACATCGTTTAATTTTCTTCGGTGTTGTCCATCTCGGATTGCAGTAAATAGTGGTTTGTTCAAATACCGCCATGCTATAGCACCGCTATTTGAAAGACTTTTTACTAAATCACGAATCGTGGAACAATAGGGGTTTGTTCAAATTCCACTACGCTATAGCCGCTACTGAGTTTCCCTGTGAACCAGTCAATCTGTTGTAGTATAGCGTAGTATTAATTAATTTCCAATCATGGAGAAGTTATGTAGGTCCTATGACAATGGCAGTCCGAAACATTAATTACATGTGCTTGATGTTGCATTTTTCTTCTTCTTGGAACTGCAGCAAATTGAAAGCTGCCTATCAAGGGTTGAACAATCACCTCCTGAATCTATGCTAAATGCACTGTCTCCATCATTGAAAGCATTAATTGCTGATAAACTTATAAAGCATTCAGATGCTGATGTCAAAGTGGCTCTTGCCTCCTGCTTCAGTGAGATAACAAGAATCACTGCACCTGATGCTCCTTATGATGATGGTCAAATGAAGGTGCGCACAATGATTTTGTGCTATAAATTAATTGAATTCTATTATCATGCTCTTAACATATTACATCTGTTGAGTTTTATGTTGTCATTTTCTTTCAGGAGGTCTTTAGGTTAATTGTATCTTCATTTGAAAATCTACATGATAAGTCAAGCCGATGGTACTCAAAGAGGACTTTAATCCTCGAAACAGTTGCAAAAGTCAGGTCATGTGTGGTAATGCTGGATCTTGAATGCGATGCCCTCATTTTGGAGATGTTTCAGCATTTCTTGAAGACAATAAGGTAGGGGCTGTACGGCGTTGTATACAAGGTTGACTTTATAGTTTCTGAATGTTATTTTATTGCATTTCTTAGATTTTTCTCCGAACTTGATCCCACAAAATCGACTTGTATGGTGAGCACTGCCCAAGCTTTATAAACTCTGTTTAGGCTTATATCTCTAGGAGATGTGGAACTCGGGCATTTACTCAAATAGCAGTTTTTTAACCTCG
This sequence comes from Medicago truncatula, assembly GCF_003473485.1. Taxonomy (NCBI): domain Eukaryota; kingdom Viridiplantae; phylum Streptophyta; class Magnoliopsida; order Fabales; family Fabaceae; genus Medicago; species Medicago truncatula. Next base: position 3,079,449 of record NC_053042.1, read on the forward strand.
CACGTGATATAATCTTAAGATGCTTGTATTGAGAAATCTAATTTTGACTAAATGGAAGGGTTGGTATTCTATTTAGTTCTGAATTTTAATGGCTGATATCAATGTTTCTCCTGTTGTACGCTATCCTTTCTTTTGATGTATAACTGGATATGGGCTTTTATTGCACTTAGTCATTGTATTCTTTGCACGGTGGAAAATATAAGATGAAGCAGGCAGCTAATTTATTTCAACATTAATTAAATCTTTGATTCCGTGGCATACTTCTTCACACTAATACGCCAGATTAGGTGAAATGATTTTGTTTATGATTTGAATTTATCATGAGATTATTACTATTACTAGAAGCTGTAGTTCTAGTTGCAGCGTGTTTCTGGTTTCTTTACCTGGTTGGACTAGTTGGATGCAAAATGTGTGAACATGGTTCTAAGCATCTCTGTTTGAAACTTTCAGGGAACATCATCCAGATAATGTTTTCTCGTCCATGGAAACTATAATGATCCTCTGTCTAGAAGAAAGTGAAGAAATATCTGATGACTTACTCTCTCCAATCTTAGACAGTGTAAAGAAAGACAATGAGGTTGGTGTTTGTAATTTTTTCGTTTCATTCTTGTTAATAGGTCGTGATTGTTAAACTGAAACATATTTCATTATGAATTTCTTATAATTGTCATGGCTGCTGTCATCATGATTCAGGAGGTTTTGCCAATTGCTCGAAAGTTGGGGGAAAGAGTCCTTGAAAGTTGTGCAACAAGGCTTAAACCCTGTTTATTGCAAGCTGTGAATACCTTGGGTATTTCTTTGGATGATTATGGTGATGTTCTTGCCTCAATATGCAAAGAGACATCTGATAACTTGGCGCAAAATGATGTATGTGCTACTAGTGGTCATGTGGTAAACTTTTGTGCTTTAATGTTCATGTATATTTGATTGGCTTGAAATTTTTTCTTTATGAGATAACTTATTATTTATTTTGTTTTTGGCCCAGGTACATGATCGCAAATCAGCAGAAGAGCCTGTGGAGGAGTCGGCACAGGTGTGTCTGTTCTTCCTATATGTTTTTGTTTTTTCGTTTGCTTGTTCTGTTGTTTACCCTTCAGCTTTTGGGATACTGAAACATGTCAATTTTTCTTGATTAGGTGGATAGTGAGATTACAAAAGAAGCCACACCACCACAACAAGATAATGCTGCTGGAGACAGATCTCCCAAGTCTGTCATGAGCAATGGCATTGCACAGGCTGGTGAAGATGATACTTTAGATGTTTCAAAGTCCCTTGAGAAGCAAGATGGTACCGACTCTCCTGTTCTGTCCAAAGGAAATAATTTATCTGGTAATGATGAGCGCGATGATATGGACACTGAAAAAATCGACAGTAAAGATCCAAAGCTGGAAAGAAGTACCATTAAGAAGCAAGATGGTACCGACTCTCCTGTTCTGTCCAAAGGTAATAATTTATCTGGTAATGATGAGCGCGATGATATGGACACTGAAAAAATCGACAGTAAAGAACCAAAGCCGGAAAGAAGTGTCAGGAGGAAAGGAAAGAAAGCTAGCTCTTCAAAGTCGACCAAACCTTCTAAGAAGTCAAATGTTGTCAGTGAGAAGGAAGCTGAGAAAACAGCTGACTCTAAAAGTTCCAAAAAAGAAGTTCCTATTTCTCTTAATGAGGATAGTGTTGTTGAAGCTACCGGAACTTCAGAGAATGACAAAGAGATTAAAGCTAAGATTTCATCACCTAAAGCAGGTGGCCTTGAATCTGATGCTGCTGGTTCTCCTTCCCCAAGTGAGAGCAATCATGATGAGAATCGTTCTAAGAAACGCGTACGAACAAAAAAGAACGATAGCTCTGCAAAAGAAGTGGCTGCAGAAGATATTTCGAAAAAGGTGTCTGAAGGAACATCAGATTCTAAAGTAAAACCAGCAAGGCCATCGGCAAAAAAGGGACCCATTCGTAGCTCTGATGTGAAAACTGTTGTACACGCAGTTATGGCTGATGTTGGGTCATCTTCGCTGAAGCCGGAGGACAAGAAAAAGAAGACACATGTGAAAGGTAGCTCAGAAAAGGGTCTAGCAAAATCTTCCGCTGAAGATGAGGATAAGGTACTTTTGATCTCGCTATTCCTAACATTTATTTGCTAATATTCATTCATATCACCAACATGGTATATTTTTTTGTCCAAAATTAAGTCATTGACTAATTTTGCAAATGCTTTAGGTAACGGTATCTTCACTTAAGTCAGCTACGAAAACAACCAAAGATGAACATTCAGAGGAGACTCCGAAGACAACTCTGAAGAGGAAGCGCACTCCAGGAAAAGAAAAGGTGTGAACCCTGTTCTGTTAATTTAAATTTTGGATGATAAAACTTCATTATGCATTGTCCTTTTGGAACTGTTCTTTTTGCAGTTGTATGGTTTATGTGCTGGACTTTTGCAATGTGATCAAATATTTTGCGAGAATTTTTAATGCAATACTGATTTATTGAAAATAATACTGATCGATTGTTTAATTATTTTTCTTAGTTTGATTGTTGATCTTCTGACTGTTGTCTCAGGGGTCTGATACGAAGAAAAATGATCAAAGCCTTGTTGGAAAACGGGTGAAAGTTTGGTGGCCAGATGATAATATGTAAGTACATGGTTATTCATTTTGTGATATTTCTGTCTCCTAGACCCATGACATTTAGTGCTCCTTTCATTTTAACTGGCACCACTCCATTCTTTCATGTGCATACTGACCTCACTGTCGGAGTTCACTCAATGTAGTTAGAATGTGCACACCCGTTACACTTGTTTGCTGTTGCATAGGGTTATATGGCCCGCCTGATTTGGCTGATTCCAAGTAGTTCTCCCCTGTTTTGGGAGAGATAGTAAGCAATGTACACCTATTTTGCAGTGTTTTTAGGAAGCTCCTAGTGGCTCACATTTCTTTGGCATAGCTGCCTGTTCTGTTTTTGCCTCTGCACTTCAGTTTCGATCTCTATTTCCGGCATTTTGCCTCTGCACTTGTTTGCTGGATGAATGATGATTTTGTCCCTAGCTTAGCTTTGGCTTTTAGGTGTTAATAATAAATATAGCTGTGTGTACTCATACTGTTCTGAGCATCTAATTTGTAAACTTGTCTACTATCTTTGTTGTCGCAACTAGCAATTACTTCATGTCTGCTATACAGTTAGGTTCAATGCTTTGAGCTCACAATTTTTTTCTTGGCTTAATATGTTCGCCTCTTGTTTTAACTACTACTTATATAAGCTACTAAATCCTCATTGTAGTGAGACCATGTTATATTAAATATACTGCGACTATATTGCTCTCATTAAAATTTGCTGTATAAAAGCTCTAATGAAATGCTGGGGCTAGGGAGAGATATACTTACATTAAGTAATAAACCAGAATTTATGTTTTTTTTTTTTTTTTTTTTTTTTTTTTTTTTTTTTTTCTCTTGGCATCAAGTGTATGATATGCATATTCCATCTTGATGATGTTCACTTATTCACCATGGTAAAATTGCGGTATAATATATCTGGCAACACAATCTTCTGCAGGTTTTATAAAGGTGTTGTTGATTCTTTTGATTCTTCCACTAAGAAGCACAAGGTGATTTGGGAGCTATATTACCTTCACTTTACCCTGTTGTCTCCTTCCAATTTATTTCAGTAAAACTTTTCTACTTCTGTTTTGTTATATAGATTTACCCATTTGACAAGTAAGCTGTTCAAATTTGTCTACTGTTGCAGTCTTCAGTTAGCTGTTTATTTTGCCAAAATATTTTCTATTTCACACATGTTATTCACTTTTAATTGCAAAATAATAATTTCAGAGTCTGATCGGTTTTGTTGGAAAACATTTGGTTAGTTTTAATTACAACAATGTCATCTCATTGGTTTGTTTTCACTTCAATTTTTGTTCAATTTTTCCTTGGAAAAAACTACGAAAACAGGAAGACCAATAATGACCTTGTTTTCACTGTCTTGTTTTCAGAATTGTTTAGAAAACAGAAAAACGGGCTTGTTTTTCTATCTGTTTTAATTTATATTCACAAGGGATAGAAATAAAAAGTTCTCTTAAAACAAAAACAGGCCTTTATTTTTATTGATAATACAAAGGCAACTTTTTTTTTTGGGCAATTAAAGATGAGATGAGATTAAGAAATGGAAACAAAACATTTTTCAAAATAAAATAGGTCCTTCATTTCTTAATTAAAGTATTATTTTTAAATGGTCAAATAATATAATCCGCCTATATTGCTTGCAGCTGACTGTCTACTTGTCTCTCTGTTTTAGGTCTTATATGATGATGGTGATGAGGAAATATTGAATTTCAAAGAGGAGAAATATGAAATTGTTGAAGTTGATGCTGATGCTGATCCAGATGTGGTGGGTTTCTCTCCCTTCAATTTCACATGTTAAAACTTTTTCCATGTCTATAATAATAATTGCAATTTTTTCTCTCCCTTCAATTTCACATGTTAAAACTTTTTCCATGTCTATAATAATAATTGCAATTTTTTCTCTTAACAGGAAGAAGGAAGTCATCGAGCAAGCCCTGAACCTTCTGCGGATATGTATGTTCTATTGTTTTTGTTTACTTAAGATGTCTTTTCTGTTGTATTGTTAGAAAAACCATCTTAAAATTATTTTGCATCAATGTTCGTAGTTGGTGGCATTTCCCTCTTGTGGTCATAGTTGCAGCCCTTGTCTGATATCTGTGTGGCTTGTTTATTTTATTGTTTATGTCTGTTAGCACATTGTTTTGATTTATTCCTAATTTGGTGGAATTCTGCCTTGATTTGTGCCACCGAAAGCTCAAACTACAATGTTTACAGAAATTTTGGTCTGAATGATGATTTGCCCATGCCTTGTGTTGAATTGAAAAATAAGAATCTTCATGTGATTTATTCTGTGGCATTTTTCTGAACTAGTCTTTTAAAATGATCTCATTTTCCCTGACCAATTGGTGGCTGCATTTGGTGATTGTGTTTTCTAGCTGAGCTTTTGCCTTTAGTTTTTGGGTTTGCCCATTCACTTGTTTTTATGATTATATTTAGGCCGCTGAAAAAGAAAGGGAAAACAAATGCTGGTGAATCAAAAAAGGAAGTAAAGAAGGAATCTTCTAAAAGGTTAGTGAATGTTGTTGATTAATGTTTTTTTTTATTCTTCTTGAGGTATTAACCTTTTACTTTGGTTTAACAGTGGAGGAGCAACATCCAGTAAATCAAAGACACCATCTGCAAAGTCCAACCAAAAGTCCAAGGTTGCTGGCAAATCTGATGGTGAAGTTACTAAAAAATCCAAGGATTCTGCACAAAAAACTGGTGGTAAATCTGAGGATCGTTCTGTGAAAAGTGGTGGTAAATCTGAGGATCGATCTGTGAAAAGTGGCAGCAAATCTGTTGATTCTGCACAAAAAAACAATTCCAAGAAGACTGATGGTTCCAAGACAAAAAAATCCAAAGATGATGATGTTGAAACACCAAAGCCTGCTGCTGCTGCCAAGTCTAAGCAAGAAACTCTGAAAAGTGGAAAATCCAAGCAAGGAACACCTAAGATTGCATCTTCCTCCAAGACAAAATCCACCAAGAGTACTGCCAAGGTGAAATTTAATTTGTTGCAGGAAGAAGATTCTGATAATGAGAACTCTGATGATTCATCAAAAGAGGTTGAAGTCGCAAAGGTTAAGACACCAAGTTCTTCAAAGGCTGGAAGTGAGGTCAAGAGTGGAAAGAAGCGCTCAAGAAACTAGAAGTGGATGTCTACTCTGCTGCATTCTCATTGTTTGCTCATCAACATTTTGGACAGCCCTTTCTTTAGTCAGTGCCCTCTATTTAAAAGTGTGTTAATCTCCTAATTATTTGTAGCAGTATCTGTAGAAGTGTAGCTTAGTTCAGTGGCACTGTAGTGCTAGTTTGTACTGTTCAATTGCCCCCCCACACCCCCAAATTATAATAGGTAGAGTTTATTTAATGGTGATAAAAGAATATGTTTAGTTAGTAACCTTGTTGGAGAATGTTTTGGCACTTCAGATAATGATAGGATGATAAAACTTAACTATCAAATTGAGTTGTGTTCATGTTGCATGACTGTTGAAGGAGCTATCATAGGCCAGGTCACGGGTTGAGATCCTCTTGATTTTCTACATAAAATGAAAATGTCAATTGCTTTTTAAATTAAAGACATTAAAACTTTGGCAATGAAACAAATAGAAAAGGTGAAAAATGGAGAGGATCTTAACTTGTTAAGATATGGTTGTGAGAAAGAAAAAAAAAATCCCCGTTTGAAGACTTGTTTTTATCGGTTAATGTGAATCATACCCTAATACGTTTCTAGAAAATTAACATCAATGTTTTTTTTTTTTTTTTTTTTTTTTTTTTAAAAAGTCTATTTTATTTTATGAACCTTTTTATTTGCTGTCCAGCATGAACCGTGTATAGTCTGTGCGCTCGAGTGACTTTAGGTCAAGACAGTTCATGATGGCCCCTTTCCTTTGTAAGCATCTATATCTATGACCAATGCATAATGTCATATGTATAATGTTAGTATATCTATGTTCGGTAAATCCAACGTATTTATACTCTTTTTTTGTTGTTGATGTCAACACATTTTTACTAATTAAACAAAAAGTTAGACACAAATATAAGCACGTGTAGTAAAGCAATACATTAGTCTCTTCAACATAATCATCTAAAATATTATTTAGAAGATAATTGAAACCCAAAAAGAAAAACTAATATTATTAAAGAGAAATATATTTGAAATTGCATATGAAACATTGAAAAGTCACAAGAGATACTAATATGGAAAGATGAAAAAACAATAAGTTCGTTGTACTTAAATATTTGCCTCAATATCAATTAACCATTTTATTTTGGAATGACGTCAAAGACACAAACGGTTCTTTTGTTGTGACAAAAGATGAGACTGGTAGGAAGGAACAGCAGTTAGGAGACAATGATGTCGTGCAAACTTACTTAAAACAACTATAGTAAATAGAAAGTACACTAGTCCACTAAAGTAGTACTACACATTATTATGAGGCACCTATGGTCCTAAATAACAGGCATAAAATTAGGGGTATAATTATTTATTTAACACTTCCGTGATTACTAAGACGCCTAGTTTATTTATTTTTATTGGAGATTTAGGGGTTAGAAAAAGTGGGGTGTTAATAGATTTTTTGAAATAAAAATGATCCAAATACTTTGAACAGCCAGCAGAGCAACATGACTAAAACTAACAAACCTAGGAACTAGGAAGAAAAGACACGTAACTACACTTTGCTTACCATCATTCAACTGAGATCAGATTCCTCTGGAATTTCATTCCCTGTTTCATTTCTGATAATATTTTATTTTATTATTTTTTTACCAGAAAAACACATTGCACTAAAAAAGAATTCACATAATTCAATACATATTGAAAAAAAAAAATAACAAAATTGATTACATCAAAAGTTATTCAAAAACACATTAATAAGATTCTTATTAACTTATTCTTAATATTGTATTCAACCTTAATACTTGCTTAAATTGAAAAAAAATTTAACCTTTCTATTTTTTCTTAAACGAAGTGTTAAACACTTGAAATATATGCAACATCTATATTCAAATTCAATACCAAATGAATAATATTAACATTTTAAGTTCAGTTTTACGGAGAAATAATATTCATATATTGTGAGTAATACACGTTACAAAAACTTCACCATATTTTTTTTATAGAGAAAACTTCACCATATTATTATATTATTAACTATTATTATAATTTATAATAATTATATATGATCAAGACTAATGACTCAATGGCTTGCTAAAAAAAAAAAAAAAGTCTAATGACTCAATGTTAATGAGTCGGTCTCATTTATCTCTTTTAATATTTTTTACTAGTTTTTTAATTAATAGAAAAAAGTGAAACTTGATACAATTTTCTTTAGGGTCTTCCCTCAAGACTTTGTTGTATATTGATTGATTATTTCTCAGAAAAAAGTAAGAAACATCTATTATTGTTTCAAGCATGCTTATGCATTTTTTTGTTTAATATACCTTTTTATTATTATTATATATATCTATATGAATCATGATCATCTTCAAAACCATATAACTTAATAATCAAAAGTAAAAACCTTATTTCTTTCTGTCCTTTCAATTGTTCTTGTTTTCTTGCTTTTTTCATCTTTATTCAAAGAAGACAATAACATCACTTTAAGGTTCTTCAACAATCATATTCTGTCTTTGTTTTCAACCATTCAATTTGTGACAAAAATTCCATATTTATGATGTTTCAAAGAAACCCTTTACACACAAACCCTGAACCATGCAACCATCTTTCAGATTACAAGCTTAAACATGGTTTCAATGGCTACAAAGCCATTCAAAAGCTACTTGTAACTTCTCCAATTGGTAGAACTAGTTTGAAAAAACCAAATTTAAGAATACTCAGATGCAGTTTTTGTAATGGGTGTGAAAAGAGGGTTTTTTTATGTTTGATTTGTTCTTCATTCTGTTGTTTGGATCATACCCTTTTGCATATTCAAACTGAAAATGGTCATGATTTGTTTGTTGATGTAGAAAGGTGTGAACTTTACTGTGGGGTGTGTTGTGATCAAATTTATGACCCTGATTTTGATCAATTTGTTATGGCTAAACATTCAATGGTTTTGCCAAATGGTGTTGTTGGAAATGAGAGTATTGGTCAGAGGTTGATTAAGAGAAGGAGATTGGTTTCTGGGGTTGGATTGTATTTGCAAAATGAATCTAAGTTTAGATTTGAAACCAAAGATCTGAGGGGAAAATCTTGTTTTCCTGAAGGTTTGAGGGGCTTGAACAGTTTAGGTAGTACTTGTTTTATGAATTCTGTGTTGCAAGCATTGCTACATGCACCTCCATTCAGGGACTATTTCTTGAGTGGTGGACATAGTTTGGAAGATTGTAAAAGAAGAACGACGGAACGGTTGTGTTTGATTTGTGATATCAATACTGTTTTTTCAGCTATGTATTCCGGTGATCGAAATCCTTATAGCCCTGCTCAGTTTCTCTACAGGTCTGCCATTGTTCTTTATGTCATTACATTTCCTTATAGCTTTTTGTCTCATGATAGTAGTGGCTAATATTTATCAAAGGGATCCAATCTTCCTCTGTTGTGTTGTGTTTTAAATGATCATGATAAGAGAAATTGCTTCATTTGTGAAATTACTTAACTTCGAGTGATTCTGATTGTGATATTCAATGAGCTGGAGATGAATTGGTTTGAGTAAGTATTGAAAACAGGAAACTTGTTGCTTCATCGAGCGAATTGATTATCATGAAAATATGCCTTTTGGTATGACCGAAGTGACAAAATTAGCGTTTTTTGATGAAGCTTTTGGTAACCAAGCACATTTGTTGTCGACTCTAGCTTGATGCTTTTCGTGAAAAGTTTGAAGTTGCTGATTTGTTTATATGAAATTGTAGCTAGTTGGCTGGAACAACTTCAATTGAAACCTAACTTTTTAATGAGATTGGATTTAAACCCAAAATTTGTATGGCTTTGGATTAGGACCTTACTATGTTGCTTTGCTTTGGTCCTCGAATTCCTGTTTCTTTTAAATGGTGAAACTTTTTGTTTTTGTTTCAAGCTGGTGGCAGCATTCAGCAAATTTAGCGAGTTACGAACAGCAGGATGCTCACGAGTTTTTCATTTCAATGTTAGATGCAATTCATGAGAAAGAGGGCATAACAAAGAATGGAAGCAAAGGTATTGAAATTTTGATACTGGGTTTTTCTTCTGCAATTTTGTTGTCTCATATGCACCGTGGCACTGTCTATGTTATGATTTATGACAGCTATAGCTGTTTACATATTGTTCTACCATACAAAAAAATCATATTGATGCAATGTAAATGTTACATATTAACAATTTTAGCATTAAATATTCATTCTGAACTTTTTCATTGTCGTGAAAACATTGTTGATATGTCTTTTGTATGAAAAATAAAGAAATGACTAACAAGAAGCGGTTATTATGTTTTACTCAAATACATGATGCATAATTATTGCTTTATACAGGCAATGGTGGTGACTGTCAATGCATTGCTCATAGAGTGTTCTATGGACAATTGAGATCAGAAGTTACATGTATGGCCTGTGGATTCACCTCAACAACCTATGACCCTTTTTTGGACATTTCACTTAATCTCGATATCAATATATCTTTGACCGAAAAGGGTAAAAAACTTACCAAACAAAATGCGGATGACAACATGTCGACACTTCTCGGTTGTTTGGATTTGTTCACTCGGCCAGAGAAGCTAGGGTCAGATCAGAAACTTTACTGCCAAAATTGTAAGGAGAGGCAGAATGCATTGAAACAAATGTCTATTAGTAAACTCCCTTTGGTACTTACTTTGCATGTAAAACGATTTGAGCATTCTTTCGTTAAGAAGTTATCGAGAAAGATTGACCGCTACCTACAATTTCCATTCTCCTTGGACATGACTCCATATTTGTCCTCTTCTATCCTCAGAGCCAAATATGGAAATCGAATTTTTAATTTTGGAGGCGATGAATCAGATACATTTTCCAAGTTCGAGATATTCGCAGTGGTGACACATTCGGGGACGCTCGAGTCTGGCCATTATGTTACTTTTGTACGGTTAAGGAAGCAATGGTATCGATGTGACGATGCTTGGATAACGAAGGTTGATGAGGCAACGGTAAGAGCTTCACAATGTTATATGATCTTCTATGTTCAGAAGACTTTGTACAATAAAGCAAATGAAGATTTGAGCCACCTTCCAAATTCACCTGGAAGAGAGATTTTGATTCCTATCGCTGGTTGTTGCTAGAGAGGATATTAAAGAGAGTACATGGCATCAAAACCAAAGAGATCCCTGAAGCCAATGCTCAACGAGAGAACCCTTTCTCATTGATTCTCTCGCTTGGCTTTGGAGAATCACAGTTTGTAGTTGACAAAAACGATTTTCAGCGGATACTGATAAATTCAAACTGCGACAAGGTGGATGTGGAAACGAAAAACGAGGTTGCTAATTGGATATATGCATGTGGATATGTTGACCGCAGTTTGAAACGGAGATTGATGAGTCAGAAGCAACTCGAACTCTTCAACAACTTCCTACAATTATGCTTAATGAAATTCTTTAAATGCAGGTTAGTCATGCACATAACTCTTCAACAACTTCCTATAATAAGAGTTGTTCAACCACCATTCTTTTTTCTCTACCAAGGGAATAACATAGAGAAAAAAGAAAAATCAAGGGACAAGAAAGGGGTTATGTAGATGATTGTTTCTAATTTTTGGGTGAAGGAACTTTGTATTACTCATGACCCTTTTACCTTGAGAGTGTGGATTTGAAAAAAGAGGTTGCTTCATTGATGCATAACAAACAAGGGTATTGTTAAAGACATGTTTGTTCATTCAAAGGTGATGTGAGGAATATTATGGATTTAACTTAAAGGTATGGTTGTGTGAAAATTACTGTTGTTACTGTTACTGTTACTGCTGCTATTTGATTAATATGTCATATTGAAGTTGAAGAAATTTGCTCATTGATAATAGGATGCTTATAGTTCACTCCACCCGGACTCAATTATATAAGTAAAAGTAACTAATTAAACATATATTAAGAAAAATGGTTAATTTCATTTAATTTTCTTGATGTAATCAAAATACTAACTGTGTTTTACAAACTATTTTTTATTTAATTTTGTATGGAAACTTTATTTATTTTGGAACATGCCATTGTGTACCATGATGGGGTTTCAGGCTCTTATATTTCCTTCTCATAAGGATGAAGAAATGAAAAAACTTCCATTAAACAAAATAAATAGAGCTAGACAGATAAGTAGAGCTGCGTAGCAGATGAGTTCAGTCGATTTTTGGCACAAAAAAACCTATGATCAACTAAAGCATGGAATGTTACAAATGGTATTAGGGCATACCTATCCGAGTATGATGTGGTTGGGTGATGAATCAAGCGGAAGTTGGTGGGCATGTGACACATGATGTTGACGAGGCTGGGGAGTAATTGTCGGTGCATAATGCATGTTCAATGAGCATCTTCAGTTGGCGACATTTAAAGTATTTTGGGATGTTACAAAGTCCCACATAAACTTGTCAAAAAATTTACCCAACTATTTTTATTTTTTTTTGCTTTGTTAGGGACCAAATTTGGTATTTTCGTATTTTGTGATGGATTTAATAGATTTTTTTTTTTTTTTTTTGTAATATTAAATTTAGCTTTCACTCATATCATCAAATTCAAAATACATATTACATAACATTACTAACACTCTTTAAAAAAAAAAAAAAAAAATTACTAACACTATGGTACTAATAAAGTGCCGACTTAGTGATAAGAGTTTGATCTTGTAATCTCCATAGACAAAGGTTAAATTCTCTCGAGAAAAATTATAAAATGATCAACATTGTCACTTTAATTAATAATTTAAAAAATATATAAATCTCAATAGTAGCAATAAACTCAAAAGATATTTACACTAACAATTACAACTTGAAAATCCAAAATACTATGATACCACATCTATAGAGATCTTCCATAACTCAAGATAAATTTGTCCCTTATTAATTTTTCTTATACAATTTCTCACGTAAAGTAACTAAACTGTCCACATTATCGTTTTAAAGACGGTTGAGTGATGGATATTAGTTCATAGACTAAATTGTTTTAATTTATTTTTGGAAAGCTGTGTTTTTTTTCTCTTTCTCCAGGGGTAATATGGAATTATGGATTATGTGATTTTTGTGAGGTGATATATTATAAATGAGACATCATTCTTCAATATATTTTATGATCTTTACAATTTATTAACGAATTTAACTTTTATACACTACTAGTAAAGGGAATTTTTTTTTGGAGGGGTACTGATGTAATGACTAATGAATTGTTATATTATCAATCAATCATAAAAATAAAATCAATAAAAATATTTAACTTTTATAGTAATTACTTTTAAAATCACATGTATGATTAGTTGTTGTGATATTATAACGGTCCAAAACTTTTATACTTACATTTTTTTAGAGGAACTTTTATACTTACATGATGTTTTTTTTTTTTTGTCAAATAATCTAGTGACTAGAATTTACCTTTTTTAAGGTGAATAAGTGGGGTGTCAGAGGTTCAAACCTCAGCCAACCCCTACATATAACAATACATGTTTCTGCCAACTAAGCTATGTTCAGAGGAACTACGTGATCATTGTTAATAACCTATAGATTTTGATTCCTAGTGATGGCATTTGTTCACATTTTCTCTCAAAAAAAAAACCTATAGATTTATTCACTGACGTCCTCATATGATAGTTTTCTCTCATTTTCACTCTCGATCGCAGCCCTACCTTCAAAAAATTGTCGGTCACGAAATTTCTCCATCAAACACAAAAGTCACATTTTCACAACCCAAACAAAAAAAACATATATTTTTATTTTAAGCAAAGTTGAAGATGAAAAGGTAATATAGATCGTTCACCATATATGATTAGTAGACAGAAGAAACCGAGGAATACCCCCACTTGAAAAGAAAGACAAATATTGACATGTGAAACATAAAGGAAGAAAACTAGTACATTTTTAAGCCGTATAATAATTAAATATCATTTATCAAAAGTGTCAGCAAAATAAATTTTTTCTTTTTTAATTTTTATTAGACCGGTACTAGTCACACCCCAAAAAAAACAAGTTACATCTAAATTTATTTAAAATTTTACAATAATATTAAAATTGCCCTCTTCATGTAAATTTTTAAAAACTCATCTTTTATGATCATTCTGAACCCTTATATCCTTTCATCCACAAATTACCATAGATGTGCAACCAATATCTGAATCAACATCTTTGTTATTGATCTGTACTATATTCATAAAGGTTAATGAATTTCATGAATTTCATTTTCGATGAGTTTCTATTTATTTATTGTTTGTTTTGGTATGAGATATGCCTGTCAATTTGATTTTAATTGAGATGTTAGTGTAAATTAAGTTTACGTGTATGTATATAAAAGGGGTTAGTGTAGTTTACATATGTAGGTTAATGTAAATTCAAGTTTACGTATGTTCAATTTAGGTTAGTGTAAATTCAGTTTACTTACGTTCAATCTAGGTTAATGTAAATTAAGTTTACTTATGTTCAATTTAGGTTAATGTAAATTTAGTTTACGTATGTATATAAGAGGTTAGTGTAAATTCAGTTTACTTACGTTCAATCTAGGTTAATGTAAATTAAGTAAGTTTACTTACGTTCAATCTAGGTTAATGTAAATTAAGTTTACTTATGTTCAATCTAGGTTAATGTAAATTAAGTTTATTTACGTTCAATCTAGGTTAATGTAAATTAAGTTTATAAATTCAGTTTACTTACGTTCAATCTAGGTTAATGTAAATTAAGTTTACTTATGTTCAATTTAGGTTAATGTAAATTAAGTTTATTTATGTTCAATTTACGTTAATGTAAATTTAGTTAATTTTAAATTTTTATTTTAGTTAAAGGGTATATTAGTCATTCTGGGATGTAACTTGTTTTTTTTTTTTTGGGTGTGACTAGCACCAGTCTTTTTATTACTGAAACTAGTTAATATTGAATATCATTTCAATAAAATGTAAAAATAAAAATAAAAATGATGTTTCCTAAATATAAAAGTCGATCAATGACTCTTTATTTCATAAAAATGATTGTTAACCGGGTAATAATCACTTTCATTACTGAATGTGCAATGAGTAGTCACAATAGTCCTTCAATGTATAAAAATTTAAAGGGTCTTGTTAAAGAGTGCCCCCGGGGCACTCTTTAAGCATGCTAAATTAAGTAATTGTTCTTTAAAAATGTCAAATTTTTCGATTTCCAATGCATTGATTAAACAAACTTTCATAAAAAATTACTATTTAAGACCATTGTTCTGAGGCACTAGTTAACATTTCCCAAATTTAAAATAGTAAGTGATTGTGCAATTCATTAGTCAAAATGTCCATAATGTTGAAGCATTCATTCATTAATACTGTCATATTAATCATTCAATTTACTTACTTATTGTCATATCGATCTTTATATGAAAAGTGTTATGTGAGCATTGAAAAATTATTTTAGCGTCAGACACTGTTTTGACCAACAGAGTTACAATTAGAAACTATTTTAAAATTTTGATAGATTGAAAAACTATTACGACTATTCGTTAGATATTCATGGAGTAAAGTGATGATTATGTTACCATAGAATTTATGTATAATAGAAATCTTTTTATGAAAAATAAAAAATTAACAAAAAATAAAAAGTATACTCACCCTCAAGATGATGATGTCACACATAATTTCCATTTGAATTGTGAGACTTAGGAAACATCATCGAACGACCTGTTTACGTTTGTCTGTACTCAGTTATCCAAAACCTTACAACAGCTGTCTGTCTCATCCATTTTGATTTACCCATTCCCTCACTTACTTCCTTCAAGATTTCATAACCCAAAGTCTTTGAGGCAAGTGGCATCCATCCATTTTCATCCATACATTTTTTCTTTTACCATGTTTTATTAATGTCTAATGTGCATAAATTAATTAATTTTGCAATATACATAATTTTTTTTTTCATCATGAAAATTGAAATCAATAACCCATTTCCTTTCACATTTAATTTTATAGTAAAATTCATAATTAAATAGTAAAAATAAATTTATACATAATGCACGACTTTTATTTTTTATTTTTACACAAATATAATTGACTTGTTTTATATACAATTAATTAAAGTTTTTAAAAAAATGTATAAAGACAAATTGGACGTTCAAACAAAAATCTATAATTTTTTTTTTTTTAAAATGAATTTTTTATTGATGTATTGCTGTATATTGTTGATTTAAATTAATATCTAATGAAATAATATAATTTTTTTTTGACAAGAAAATAATATAAATTTGTTTCCTTATATTTACATTCAATACACATATTTTTATATTTAATTTTGTTAATTTGTGGCCTTAGGAAAATGTTAACATTCATCTGCATTAATTATTAATATAAATTAAATATAATAAGGATAGAGAGAGAGATCCATAAAATTAACTTCAATATAACTCTTTGTCTTGCTCATCGTTTACTTTGTAAAATCCTTGTTTTCATTCTTTGCTGAAACTCAAATCACAAAAAAATGATTTCAATCCTTGAAAGGGTAGTACTAGATTCACACCATGAGAAACACAAAAACAAAAAACAATTTTTTTAAATAGTTTTCTTTCAAGCTTAGTACTATTATTTTTTATTTTTTTTGTCAAAAATAACAAGTATAACAATGCAAGAAGAAGAGAATCAAGAAGATTCAATTCCAGAATCTAAGCAACAAAATGAAGAAAGAAAGTCAAAGGGTGTTAGGATATGGAAGTGTTTTTGTATTCCAAGTGAATGGTTTAAAATGCTATCAAGAGAAATGCATTGGAGTTTTGTTTTTGGAGTTGTTGTTGTTTATGGAATAAGTCAAGGTTTAGGTGGTGCTCTTGCTGGTGTTGGAACAAAATATTATATGAAAGATGTTCAGAAAGTTCAACCTTCTGAAGCACAGGTTTATGCTGGAATTACATCTATTCCTTGGATTGTTAAGCCTTTATGGGGTCTTCTTACTGATGTTCTTCCTATTTTTGGATACCGTAGAAAACCTTATTTCATTTTTGCTGGTATGTTTTCTTTCTTTCTGATCTTGGTCAAATGTGTAGGATATATTAAGATAGTTAGCTCAATTTATGTTCTAGATGGGAATTTTGATTATTTTTGTTAGACAAAATATTGTAGATTTTATGTTTCTTTGTGCATTCTTTATAAATTGTAAACTTCTTTATGTTTATAAAATTTAAAGGAACTTCAATGGATGCTGAAGTGTTAGTTTAGTGAGTTGTAAGCGCAGTTTATAGGGTTGAAGCTCGATATCATAATATTCGGGTTAGACCTAAGTCAACCTTGTATTAATCGGGCTGTAAGGTGATGGATGTCTCCCTCTTATAACCATTTTTTCAGGTCACCTCTTATCAGATGTGAGACTCTTAACACGATAGGAGTTGATGGTGAACTTAATCAATTGCACTTAGATACCATGGGAGATTGGCCTCTTCGTCAAAGGGTTTTGATATCTACTAGGCCGCGGTTCAGGTTGCGTTTAACTGTGATTCTCTACAATATGAAGAACTAAGACATGACCACAACCCTGCTCATAACTATTACTTTTGGTGCTTTTTCTTTTGGGTGGATGGGGTAAACAAATTAGGATCTAAGGGGGCAGGCGTAGTTTAACTGAATGCTGAAAATGGGTTCATTATCTCCTTTGGCTTCCAAAGATGTTATGGAACAATGGTCACAGTTATTCAGTACACTTGATCTAGGTCTCATGTAGTCAAATGTAGCTTCAATTGTGGTCACATTGCAATCATTGAGACATCTACAACCTTGATGTCCCAGCCTAGATCACAAGGATAGAAGGAACACAGTCTCTAGGAAGATGAAATTTTACTTTTGTTTTTATGCAATGTGTATTAAGCATCAGTGAAGTTAGATTTTCTTGAGACAAACTTAGAAGGGTTATAAATGAGAAGGCTTGAATTACATATGTTTCTTATAGTGGATGTGGATTAATATCATCTTTTATCACAGATCAATGCTTCCTACAAGAATTGATGAAGAGATTTATAAACCGCCTCACTAATATAGTAGTCTGAATTTTTGTCCCTCATTGATGGTTGCAGGTTTATTAGGAGCAACTGCCATGCTTTTGTTATCATTCCATGAAAACCTTCATCTTGTGTTGGCAATTTTGGCATTAACAGCAGGGAGTGCTGGAGTGGCGATAGCAGATGTGACCATTGATGCATGTGTTGCACAGAACAGTATCTCTCATCCTTCCCTTGCTTCTGACATGCAAAGTTTATGTGCCTTTAGTTCTTCTATTGGCGCACTATTAGGATTCTCTATTAGTGGCATCTTTGTTCACCTTATAGGCCCTATGGTTAGCCTCTTGATTTTTCTTTTCTTCCTAAAACTTGGAAAAAAATTCCTTGTCTTAAATGTACTTCATTAATTTCTTTTTTTTGTAATCTGATAGATTTTTTCTCATAGGGGGTGTTTGGTTTGATGACTATCCCAGCTGGACTTATGATTTTGGTCGGCTTTCTGCTTGATGAGCCTCGTATACAAAACTTCTCTTACAGACAGGTATATTAACAATGTCATCGAAATCACAATATAACTTGTAAGATTGTACGGATTTTACGATCTTACTCTTTCCCTGCGATCTGGATTGTGCACAAGATCGCATTCTCATACTGTGAAATCACACGTGTTTTACGATCTTACTATATAAGTATAACTTGCTTATGGTAATTTCCAAGGTTCTAATGCTCACATAATCTGATTTTTCAATTCTCTAGGTGAGCCAAAATTTTGTGGATGCCGGCAAGGCTATGTGGACTACATTGAAGAATCAAGATGTATGGAGGCCTTGTCTATACATGTATTTATCCTTTGCACTGAGTTTGAATATCCTTGAAGGAATGTTTTATTGGTATACAGACTCAAAGGATGGCCCATCTTTCTCACAGGTATTTGATTAGGCATATTGATCAGTGTTAAGATTTTTAACAAGTCATGTATGCATTTCATCTTCCCCAATATGGACAAGTGGTGCAATATTTGTGAAGGTAGTGGGTTGGATGCATTTTCCAATCTAAACTTCATGTAATTCTCATGTCTGCTGTGGTGGAAATATTTTCCCTCTATCATTTGATGCAAAACAAGAAGACAATTGATTTCAAATTCAACATCGTAATCAGACATTTGTTTTGCATCAAGTGAGTTAGAAGGAAGAAGTCCCATTTCCATGTACTCCAAGAGCTTTATTTCGAGTCAAAATTTGATTATTGTCCTTCAAAAGAGAGCATAGAGAAATGAAAGAAATGAGCCAAATGTCTTTTGTATTCATGACACATAGATAGTTCTCTCATTACTCTTATAATTTAGGCTTAAGGCCTAACTCAACATTATAAAACGAACATGTAAAGTGAGGGCTATTTGTCGTATAAATGCTACTTTGGCCATATCTCGATGTGGGATCTCAACACACTCATGTTCAGGACTAGAACGTGGACAAATGTTGGTGGAATAACATGGATTTATTTCATGGCAGTGGCGGAGCTTGACAAAAAAAATATTGAGTTGGCAAAACATATACATACATATATGTAAATATTTATAGCCAAGTTCACTGGAAGTTGGTTTTGGCACAATGATTTAGCAGCAATCTTTTCACCAAATGTTACGTGTTCGAGTATGATATTTTTTCTTTTTTGGATCTTATTTTTTGTACTTACAGAAGAAAACATTAGGGAAGTTAAAAATTATGGAATGCACGGTACGAACTTGCAGACCTCTGCTTAACAGGCCCACGCGTAGCCACTTGGAAAAAGTACATATGACATAACTTAGCCTAGTATCATATATATATTTGCGGCTGTCATGGCTTCCCCCTGTCATAAGGATAAATAAGATGTTAAGTCCTTGTGATTAAGAGTCTGTTTGGATTGGTTTATTTGAAATTATCTACCGACATAAACACTTTGAGACTGCTTGGGAATTGGGAGAGCTTATGGAAAAAACTTTTGACATGTTCATAAGCTATATTCAGCTTCTTTCAATAAGCTCTCCATGCTAGCTTATGAAAATAGTTGATTTTATTTTATCTTTAGTTATAGAAATAGCTTACACATAAGCGCTTAATTAAGCTGTTTATACAAAGAGGGCCTAATTTCATTGTTCTACAATGCTTGATAAAAAATCTTAGAGGATGACAATATCTTTTATATTTGGCCCAAGTTGAAAGAAAAAACTATGTAGTATTTCTCTTGTCATATAATTTTGTTCAGTAGAAGATAATATCATAGAATACCAGTAACCTTTGTCTTGCATTTTCTTCCACAGGAGAGTATAGGTTTCATATTTTCAATCAGTTCAATTGGTTCCCTTTTAGGCGCAATACTATACCAATACGCTCTAAAGGATTACGCATTCAGAGACTTACTCTTTTGGACTCAGTTGCTCTATGGTCTATCAGGGATGTTTGATCTAATTTTGGTCATGAGATTGAACCTGAAGTTTGGTATACCGGACTACGTCTTTGTTGTGATTGTCGAAAGCATTGCTCAAATGACTAGTAGACTAAAGTGGATGCCTATGCTTGTACTCAGCTCAAAGCTTTGTCCATCTGGCATTGAAGGAACATTCTTTGCTCTATTAATGTCAATTGATAATGCTGGACTTCTTTCATCATCATGGGGTGGTGGATTTGTACTTCATGTACTAAAGATTACAAGAACAAAGTTTGATAATCTTTGGTTAGCGATTTTGATTCGGAATATTTTAAGACTCACTCCACTTTGCATGCTGTTTTTGGTGCCTAGAGTTGATCCTAACTCTTTCATTCTTCTTCCAAAAGAAAATGTGGATTCAAAGGTGATTGCTATTGACGACGCTTCAGAAACCAAGGATGTTGAATTGGTGTCTCTTGTACACAGTGTTGATGGTAATATATAACAGTCCAGAGAAAGTACATTCTTTTGTATTCCATATTTCATATTTCATATACAGGGAATTATACCAAGCCACTATTTATTTCTAAATTTTTTTGTTAGGGGAAATAGAGAGAAGGGCATAAATTAGCTCCAATGTAATATCAGAGGGATATGAAAGGGAAATAGATGATTTATTTATAAATTTTAAATGTAATAACTAGAATATCTTTATAGAAAAGTTTAGCATAAACTTTTGAAGATAGAAAAGGTAAATTTGTCATTTCTTTTTGTTGAAATGTTCCAAAATCTTACACAAGCAAGATATTGCAGTATTCAAATAGCCAACAATTTTGTCACAGAAAGAAATCAAATATACAGAAATAGAATGAATTCAATTCCACATAAAAAACCATAACTTCCATCCACAAAAAGACTCGACTCGTAAACTCGTAAAAGTATTGAACTATCTTCCAGAAGTAATAAGACTGTTAGTCATAGGTGGTGCCATTGAGGGACCATTGGATTGCCTAAAAGGTACAATAGGAGGAGCACGATCATGCATATCAAGTGGAAGTTCAGGTAATGCCATTTCAAGTTGAAGAACCTTAATTACTTCATAAGCCTTAGGTCTTTCTTTATCATTTGAATGAGTACACCATAACCCTACAATAAGCAAACTCTTCATTTCACTAACATCAAACTCCATATTCAATTTTTCATCAGCAGCACACATAAGATTTCCTTCCACATAAAGTCCCCAAACCCAATTCATCAAAGGAACATGAAAGTCACCATCTTGAAAAAACCTTCTCCCAGTTGCTAGCTCCAAAGCAACAATTCCAAAACTATACATGTCAGATTCTTTACTAGCCCTTCCTCCATTGATATATTCAGGTGCTAAATAACCATATGTTCCGACTACATCTGTTCTTTGAGTCCTCAACATTGGATCAACTAGTTTCGCCATCCCGAAATCACCGAGTTTTGTGCTGAAATCAGTGTCCAGCAACACATTAGCTGACTTAATATCCCGATGAAGAACACATTGCTCAGCATCGTCATGAAGGTAACGAAGCGCGTTCGCGACACCTAATGCAACCTTGTACCTTACTTCCCAAGCCAAACTTTTCTTGTCACCAAACAAATGTGTGTCAAGGCTTCCATTAGGCATGTACTCAAAAACCAAAAGTAACTCATCTTGTTCATGACACCAACCAATAAATTGAACCAAGTTTCTATGTATCAAACGGCTTATAATCCTAACCTCATTGATGAAAACTCTTTCTGAATTCTCAAAATCGGCAAAAATCCTCTTCACAGCAACAATCTTTCCTAAATAACTCAAAGCACCTTTGTAAACTTGTCCATATCCTCCTCTTCCAAGCATTCTATCATCATCAAAACCATTAGTAGCTGCAACTAATTCACTATATTCAAATCTTCTAGGTATTGTTGCTTTATCCAAATCAAATTTCTTCGGAAATGGTATACCATATTCATCAAGCCCTTCATCACAATTCTTCCTTTTCCTCTTCACTATCACCCAACCAACAATACTGGCTATCAAAAATACCAAAATAACCGGAACAATCACAGCAACGACAACAATAACCGTTTTCAACGACCCTTTTCCATCATTTCCCTCCACCAAACTCGTGGTAGAGTTTGAATCCTCCAGATTCGAACTGAACTCCCACGAATGAATAACATTACTTTCGGTAGAAAGACCTGTTGAAGCCGAAAATCCAATATTAACAAATTCAGGCAACTTCTTCATAAGATCAATTTGATAAGAAATTGAAGAATTCCCATAACTTCCATCACCTTTCACAAACCTTCCCTTAAAAGACCAAAAAACTTCCAACATCTTCTCATCAGAATTATAATCAATCAAAACATAACATACCCTACCAAGATTCTTATCAATATCAAATTTCCCAAAAGCAACAGAAGTCAAAGCATTATCATCAATACCAACATGTTTCATTGGTGGATCAGTGGGACCAACAAAAGTATCAAACTCAACACCAACAACATAGTTCATAACAAAGTTACTATTAGTAGTAGCATTAAAAAGACCATAAACACCACCAGCTGAATTAGGTGGTATTTGATAACCTAAAGGTGCCAAGTAAAACACAAAACCATCACCGTATGTAGTGTCATTTAGTTTATCAATTGTAAAAGAAAAACGTGTGGTGAAACTTGTGAGAGTGTTGGTTTTTTTGTCCCATAAATGTAAAGGTTGTGAATAGAATGCTCTTCCTACACGGAAAAGGTAACTTACTTTGTTGAGATCAATGGAACCATTGGTGGATTTTCCATCACCTTGGTATGACATGTTTGATGCAACTGTTGGATCATCAAAGTTTGTTATGTTGAACAAAAGTGAGTTTGTTTTTGGAAGGTAAGAGAGAACAAGGAGTAGTGAAAAAAGAACAAGGATATTTTTGGACTGATTAATGATGTTTGAGGAACAAGATGAAGGAGAATTCAACATGGTTGTTTGGTTTTTTTTTTCTTTTTTCTTTTACAATTGAAAAAACTTAGAATGTTTGCTACTAAGGTTTTTTTTATGTGCTAAAGAAATGCTGGCATGCAAGTTGCAGCTATAATACATGTGAGTGGTGAGTATAGTATATATAATTGAAGATAAGTACAGAGAAAAACTATAGACTAAAATGGGTGGCTATAGTATTATAAGATTCTATTACTGTGTGCGGAAGAGTTTTTCTTTGACAATATTATGACTTCATTTTATCTTGGTTTTGTGTGCCGATTATGTATAAACAGAAATGAATGTATATTTCATTTTTATAATGTATGAATTTGTCATGGTTGATTATATAAAATAAATCAACTATACAACTCTTATTTTTATACACTCATTCAATATGATATTTATCGTATCATTCTCTCTATTTCTTTATCTCTCGTATTGTCGTTGTAGTGTTTTGAATTTTTTTTTACACCAAACATTTTTTAAATAAAATTCAGTACTACATTGGTGTAAGAAATGATTTGGTTTTAGCCAATGATATGATTAAAAAAAGGGAGTAATACTAAAATGCCCAACTTGGATCATACTATGAGTAGTATATATGTGCAACTAGCCTAAAAGTACTCCATTCCAATATTTTGCCACTTTATCACCATTTTCTCCAACTAATTTACATTTTTTTATAATATTTTTCAATTTAGGGCTGCTTTTCAAGTTTTTTTGGGTCAAACGTTTTCCAAAGTTTCAAGTGGCTTCTGACAATGGATAACTCGCGGAAATTCATCTCCAATCTTTAATCATTTGATATAGTGCTTACTTAGAATTTTTTTGAAAAATTGGAAACCAATCTAAAGAAGAGAGCGTATGTTTAAAAATAACGGCTGAATTTTCTAAATAAACGTGGTTAAAATACATCATGGTATTAAGTAGTATACTGGTCAAAATTTGAATTGAAGAATTGAAGTATCATGGTAAAGTTTAAACAATGATGTTTTTGATTTTGAAAGAAAGAACCGTAATACTATAATTTTAGTCAAATCGGTTAATGGCAGCTCATGCTGGTTGGTAAACATGTACTCTCATGTCACCCTTTTTATAAAATAATAAAATAAATAAATATACCAAAAAATAAAATAAAATAAAATAAAAGGGTAGTTGGTGTAGCCACCTCATGGCATGCAAGTTGCTACTACTATAAAGGATAAAAATAGGATACGTGGATGATATTTTGGAGTGAACATTCAGTGCATCCTTTGGAGTGTCACGACTGCCTTGGAATCTAGCAGCACAGTTAGATGACTTTTTTTAGGATGGATAAGCTAATGAAACACTATAAATTTCAACTTAAATCATACTATCATAGTTCAAATTTTGAATTTCAACTCAAATCATAGAAAATGTAAAAGGAAGGTCCAACTATTTGTATCAAATGCACAAGAGAGTGGGGACATTACTGGCCCTCGTAATGTAAATTCTGATTTCTAGTATACTGAAGAAAATGAATCAACACCGTTCAATGAAATGGCTTCTACAGAATCAGTAAGAATCAGCAAATGTGCAGTAGCCTATTACCAATATTGAAGGTAAAGGAAGACAAACTTGAGAGACAGGTAAAATGATAGAGATTTATACTGATGTGGGCATTTCTCCTCCCATTTTTTGGACAGACTTCAACAAATGTTGAAAAAGCATTTGGATGTAACAACCTGGTCCTACCTATACAATACAAGAAACATTGACCCCAATTTTAAAATAAAATGATCTTACACTTACATTAAAGAGAAAACATAAAAGAAAATACACAAGTTCAGAGGATAGATTTTGCCAAGGCATGGTACTGGCACCACTGCAATTGGATCCAATATCACCCGGATAAGGGGAGGGAAAAAGGATAAGTGTCCAAAAAGAGGAAGATGAAGATGAAGAGGATGGTGAAGTATGAGTGACAAACAAGGTGAACAAGTTTTAACATGTGACACTAGTCACTGGTCTTTCCATCAGTTACAACAGACCAATCAAAAGCTAATGATTAAAAATCCTCAGGAAAAAATGAATCAAATGGAAAGAGAAAGACTTGTGAAGTTGCGACAAAAACCGAAAGCTACTATACTAACTATAAACACATTAAAACCTTAATTTCCTATATGCACTTACTGCCTCAACTATAATCAACTCACCTCCACCACAAAGCAAATAAGTCATGCCAGATAAGAAAATGCATTTGCATGTCCTTTTTAGTTATAGATGTTAGGATAGGTAAATAAACAGTGCAATTTACAGCTAAATAGTACAAGATAAGGATTTGTTTAACAAGGCAAAGTCTGCTAGCCATAGAACACTTGACAAATTACAAGGATAAAGTAAGCCATGCCAATTGCCAATAGTCATTTGTTTCTGAAACTTCAGTAGCACTAGCTATTGATATATTATATAATATATAAAAACTGCTTGCAGTATGTGCAATAATCATATCAAGCAACATAGCCATCGGGAGTATAGCCGACATAACAGACAAGTTCTTCCCTTGGTGATTTTCTTTACATTTAATTGCTAAAATTTTGGCGATAAATCAACGTGCCAATTTCTTCAAATGTTGAAAGGTTCGTTCCTTAATCCACTCTCGATCATAGGGAAAGTAAGCATGCTTTGAACCATCATAACTGCAAGTAAAGAACAACCAACTGGTCCTTAACCAATTCCAAGGCAAACCACACATGCACAAAGAAAGCCCAATATATAAAAGAGCAATCGCAGACAGTTATGACACAGCAAATTACAACAGGTAAAGCAAACTTATGACACAGCAAATGATCAATTCATTATGTCCTTAACTCCAGGTAAAGAAGAGGAATCTGGAGAGGGGGCAAGGTAAAGGGAGTTACAAACCAGTGCAACTCCAACACATTACTCCTTCAAGGGTTTAAGACCTCTTTCAAACTCATAATTGCTACCAATGTTCTCACCCATACTCTTAATTTTCATTTGATTCATGGAGAAAAATAATGTCAGTCTACATTAGCTTTACCAACAGAGAGGCAGTTAAGTTTTTATTTTCCTTGATCCAAATTGCAGTGTTTTAAACAGAACAGTCCAATACTAGCTCAGCATAAAATTCTATGAGAAATGAGCACGCAATTACTGAATAAATAACTTATTCCTGAATCATGGAAAGCTCAAATCATCAGTATATCCTCTCTTGCCTTTCCTTTACCATTTACTTTTTCCTCTTTTGTTTTCACCGAATATAATTTAAATATTTTTTTAAAATCAGAAAATACAGTCAAATCATATATCTATTACAAATTCAACAAGATATGAGCAAGCAACGACTTAATAAGAAAAACTTATTCTTGAACCATGAAAAGCTCAAAGCATTAGTATATCCTCTCTCACCTCACTTTTTCTCTAACATCAATTTTTTCTCTTCTCTTTTCAGAGTATAGCCGACTCCACTTGGTGGGATAAGGCTTGGTTGTTGTTGTTGTCTTTTCAGAGTACAATTTTATTATTTTTTGGAAAATCATAAAACACAGACAAATAATATACATACTTATTATTTTTTGGAAAATCATAAAACACAGACAAATAATATACATACTATGTGTACTAACAGATAGATCTAAATTAAAGACCTATGCATGCATAGATTTTAGAGAGAGAGACATACACTAGAGCACTCATGTCTGCAAGACCGTCTATGAAGTTGTAGAGATCCATAATATCATAAGAGATATTTCTGACGGCTGGATTCAAGTCCTTCAGTTTCCTTTCATACAGTCCACATATGCCTGTAAAAACACACGATTAAAACCTCTATTTAATGCTGATGATGAAAACATACAAAGTATCAACAAAGAATAAAGGTAAGCCCGGTGCACAATAGCTTCTACATACGCAGGGTCCGGGAAGGGGTCCCACGCTAATATAGGATGTAAATCCCGGATAGAGACATGTATTGTTGGGCACAATGGTGGCGACACGCTATCTTCCCTGTTAACAACCTCAAAAATAATTTCTAGATGTATTGTCCTATATCACCGTGAAGCGATGAATCATCAAAATATTCACATATTGAGACAATATGTTTGATGTTCAAACTTCTTATAGACTGTCAAAATAAACACCAAGACATAGTTGATGGACTTTATGAGACTAAACCACCTCATTCAGCCATAACTAATAAATCCCATCATTTACCATCTATCTAAAAAAGAAAGCATTATAACGCGGCATTGAGCTTCTGCAATAATTAAAAACACTTTTTTCAATATCGAAGTAAGAAAACGAAAATGAAAGGCTTTTCTCACAAAGTGGGGTATCAAACTAAATTATAACTCCCAATCATAAATCATGTCTAAAGCAAACCACGTTAATTTTGAACGGTTTAACCTACAGTTTCTCTAGTCTTTCCTCTACCTCTAACTATTAGACTACTATACATCTAATTTGTTCTCCTTATTTGGGTTTTCATAAGTCTACTCATCTAATCTGCGATATTTCTCTAGGCACCCTATAGTATGCGATCCCCAAAATAATGAAAAGCATATATTCTTGATGATAATGCACTTTACTAGCATCAACTACATCATTTATTCTTCCTCTGCGAAATTCCACAATCCAAAGTCATTGGCTAAAAGGGAAATAGAGAAAGCCAAACTAATGCACCAAATGCATGCTTGGCAGATTAGATATATTAGTTTATCGGATCTTATTTTGAACTAGAACTGATTCAGTGAATTGCTTTTCACAAATTCATTAGCAAAACCTAAATGATGAAAGTGAAGTGATAAATTACCATCGATAGCTAGAGAGATGGAGTCAAAATCCATGAAAGTTCTGGTAGCTCTGTGGTGAGAAGTTTGAAGTAGAATAATCGTGTGATGATTCCTATTAGCCTGCAATTAACAAGTGATTAGCGATGAAGAAAGACCTAATTTGAAATTTCAGAGAATTGATTCAGGAAAACTCTTACCATAACAGAAGAAGAAGATGGTACTATGAATCAGTCTCTTTCGTGTTGTATAGTTTTTGTAATGGCCGCACTTCACTCGAATCAGACAAGACAAGACCCCATACAGTGGCAATTTCGACTTTTTTCCCCCAAATCTTATTCGACTGAGGTTTAGGGTTTACTTACAATACATCACATGGGTCAAGTCAACCACATTTTTTTATTAAGCATATGCTTTTCGTTTAGAGCTTTAATCAAGATTTTTTATTCATGTTTAATTATAAATTTCTATCTAATTACTTTCCATTAATAGACTTTTAAGGAGATGTTTAATTGTTTTTATTTTGAAGGTTAAATTAATATCATTTAATAAAATTATCTTGTTAATTGTAGTTAAGTTGAATGATACACTTTGTTAATTGTAGTTATAAAAAACCTTAAAAGTTTCTATTGTCTCATATAACCAAAGATCATTTCCAATCAAGAGGAAAGCCTCTTTTACTAAAATAAGAAGAAAATAAGGGATGTTAATATTAATTTGAAGAGGAAGGAGGTGTTGAATAAATATTTCGATCGACTTTTTTCATCGGAGTCTATCTTTCGAACAACCTTTTTTAAGGGTTGAGCAACCTTCAAACATAATCAAGAGCTTTTCTTTCCCAATGTGTCTAAATCAAATTGTGTTCTTTTGAAAAATATATACTGCTGAAGTGACACTGAGGGTGAGGGGTAGGAAAAGAATCTCCCAACTTAATATCCCTTAGTTAATTAAACATGGCTTAATCAGTGATTAGTGGTAAGAATCATTACTGTTATTTCATCAACTTCCCTTGACAATAAAAAAAAAAAAAAAAAAAAAAAAAAAAAAAAAGAAAAACTTGCTGAAAAGTTTATACATTCGATATTCTTAAAAATGAAAGGGTAAGTACTTCAGTAGTAACTATACCAATTTTTAGGGGGATTATTTGATAGAATAAGCACAGACAGAAACTTCTATATATGATTAAAAAAAATCCAAAGTAAATAATTTTCGTGTATACCATTCCTGTTAAATGTTAATAAACATAATCTATACAAGAATCTTATACAAAAATCTTGCAAGTATATGCATGTTGATGTAACTGCATATAGTGGTAAACATGTGTAACATAAAATTTCTCTAAACTTCAGTTTTGGCATTTAAAGGAACAAGCTCCAAGGTTTCTTCATCAATATCGTCACTCTTACTCATTTCACAAACCTCAGAAGAAATCAACTCCTCATAAGGCCCAACATTAGGAACAAGAAAAACCAAAATAAGTGTAATAAATCTAAGAATGTCTCTTAAAAGAACAGCCAACCATAGGTTAGTAAAATCAGTTCTAGTAACATGAAGGGCACGTAGAAGTAACCCTCCACCCCATTTTGATATAAGGCCACCAATGCTATCAATACACATTAACAAAGCAAAAAACGTTCCTTCAATTCCTAATGGACATAATTTTGTGCTTAGTACCATCATAGGCATCCACCTTATTTTGCCTGTGATTCTTATAGCAGCATCTTCAATCACAACAAAAAAGTAGTCAGGGATTCCAATTTTCAAATTCCAACGTAGAATGAAGATTAAGTCCAATAGACCTGATATTGCATATAGGAGTTGTGCATAGAATACTAAGTTTCTGAATGTGTAGTTTTTTAGATACTTGTGGTAGATTAGAACTCCTATTATTGAAGCCACTGCTCCAATTGCATAGATTATACCAACAAACTCCTGCATATTCAAAGGAAGGAAACTAAATTCTATAAGAAAAAAAATGGTCTTGAAAATATTGTCCACCTTTTTATTCTGTTTGGATAAACAGCTTAGTTAAGCATTTTTAACATACAAGTACTTATGTATAGGTTATTCTACAACAAAAGATAAAATAATGTCAAATTGTTTTTATATAAACTATAAGATGTTTTCGTTACCTACCTTCAAGAACGTACGGAAATAAGCTGAAAACGTCTTATGGACATGGCATAACTATTTCTATAAACTCTCCTAAACAGTTTCCACAAGCGTTTATGTCAAAAGATAAGTTCAAATAACTCAATCCAAACACGTCTTTAGTCATCTATAAACAAAATATGGGACTGTAATTGCCTGTATTCAGAAATCCCATTAATCACAACAGTTACCTAACCTAAGCAATTGCATACAAAGTAAGTTCAGTACATTGATCTCTACCATCTGATGTTCATCAATAGCTGAGATCTTAACTGCAGACTGCAGTTACTAGATACTAATGACAGAGAATATATTTCTCTGACATGTGCATAATTTGTTTTCGCCTTATTTATATACGCTCTCCAAAATAACTTGTGAAAACAGCTTATGGTTTATATGAAAACAGTTGACTTTATTTATCTTTTGTTGCAGAATAGCCTAAACATAAGTACTCATGCGATAGGCGCTTAGCGCTTAATTGAGGTGTTTAACTAAACAGATCTCTATTCATCTGCAAACAAAATATGGGATTGAGATTGCCTGCAGTCAGAAATCCCAGTAGTCACTGCCGGTAACCAATATAGGCAATTGAATACAAAATGCGAGTTCAGTAAATAAGTCTTGACTGTTTGATGACTACTGACTGTAAAGAATCAATTTCCCAAAATATGAGAGGTACCTGAGAGAATGCAGGGCCGACTTTCGAATCAGTATACCAGTAAAAATGGCCTTCATGAGTGGTTACATTAAGAGCAAGGGAAAGGAACATGTAAAGAGAAGGCTTCCATGCTTGAGGATACTTTATTGTTTTGTACATGCTTCGAATTGTCGTTCCTACATTTTCCACTACCCCCTACAAAATGTTTTTAATCAGCCAATTTATCATTAACTAACTAATATTAAGAAGAAAAAAACTTATGACAGAACATTATGATATGTGTTGAATCATGTAACCGATATCACTTTGTGCAAATAGGTTTACGATATGGGAAAATAGATAGAAAATTTACTAACCTTCTTCTTTTCATTATGCAAGCCAGTAGTTCTCTTTTCATAGATCACAAAACCCAGAACAATTGTCAAAGCAGGAAAAACCGCCATAAGACCAAGCGACCCCTAAAATAACAACAGAAGCATTCCACTCATCAGACATTACAGTATAAGAGCAATTTAGTGAAAGAACTGCTGTAAAGATTAAACTTTCCAGAGAATCACCAATTTAGTCCACAAAATCTGAAGGAACATAACAATTTAGTTTTTGAACTAAACAAAATTTTGAAGCAATAATCCATGAAATTGAAAACCTTCAATCACAGTCCATTCTATACAATCTCAGAACTAATTTCATAAACCTAAAAAATGATTAACATGATCAAAGATTTTCAATTGAATCATTTTATAATTACATCAATCTCATCAACCAAATTGCTCAACTCCAATCCTAAAAACTAAAACCATGATTCAAATTATTGATAGCTAAGCTCATATCTCTCAAGAACATTAGCTCAAATAAGCCACCGATATGAGAACCTTTTTGAAGAGCAAAATGCAATTACTTATAAGCACTCTCTGAGCCTTGAGACTTTCGACATGACTAACCTAAACATTCTATTTATCAAATAAAAAAGTGTTGATAGCATATCAAAGCTAATTTTAGTACAATTACAATTAAACATACAAAATAGAAAAACAAACCTGAGGACCAAGATGATGAACAAAGAAACCACTAGCAAGATAACCAAGAAGAGCACCAGAACCAGAACAAAACCCACACAAACTCTGCAAATCAGGAGCCAAACCAGGAACCTCAATACTATTCCTTGCAATACAAGCATCGATAGTAACATCAGCAATAGCAAGACTAGCACTCACACCAACAAAACACATCAACGCAGCAACCACACTCACCTCACCTCCCACCGCAACAATCGTAGCAGACACCGTCCCAACAACTCCAGCAACGACAAAATAAGGCCTCCGACGATATCCCAATATCGGAAAAGCATCGGTTAGAATTCCCCAGATAGGTTTTAGAATCCATGGTATGAAGTATATTCCTACGTAGAGTTGAACTGTTGAAGGTTGGAGTTTTTGAACGTCTTTCCAATAGTAATCAGTGACTAGTTTGAAGAGTGAGCCTGTGAAACCTTGGCCTATACCATATACTAGGAATATTCCTGCTATGAATGTTGGGTTTAGGTTGTTTGTTAACATTGTTAGCCATTCTATTGGTTCTGTTAGGATTGATAACAATGGATTTTTGTTGTTTGTTTTTGTTATTGTTGTTGTTGAATCTTGTTGTGTTGACATGGTTGGGTTTGATTTGTTGATTATGTGTTTGTGTTTGTGTTATTGTATAGTCATGTTGTGGAAATGGATCTTGGAGATGGAAGGTTTGGTTTGACTTGAACTCTTAACAGATCGTTGAATTTGGGAGGGAGTGTGGTTGGACTCAAAGTTAGTAAATACTATGCAACTTGGAGTATTTTTTTTATTTGGAAAATGTTTGTTTGAGATATATAGGGATGGGAGAAAAAGACCTCATAAATAAATTGGTGAATCATTTAGTAAGAGAAATAGAAAGAAAAAAAAATAATAAAGTGTTTAAAAGTATAACCGAAATTCTATATCATTATATTTTAATATTAAAATGTTATAGGTTTAGAATGTCTAATAAAGGTAGAAAGAACGAGTGCTTAAATATCATTGTTGTTCTTATTTAGGTAAATTCTTGGATGGATAGTGGTACAATGTGGTTATAGTTGAAATTTCACAATTACTAGATTATACTTAATTTCATTATAAATTTTGGATAACAATGGTAATCTTTAATGACCTTGCTTGCATGATGTGTTTTATCTTTTTAATATAATTTTTCTCCTATAAAAATAAAAGAAAGCATGGATATATGCTAGTCAAACCAGTAAAGCTCCACACAACTTTAATTGGTATGCAACCAGTCATCATAAACAAAAAGTCAGAGTAAAACAAGTGCACAAGTTGTTGAGGAGTCTGGTCCAACTCTTAAGTCATGGGGATGTGTTTATTTCTTGTTAGGCAGATTATCCCTTTCCCACGGATTTGTTACGTTTCTGAATTACATAAATATTGAATTCAAAGGAAGTTGGCAGCTATTGTCTTGAATTAACAAAGCAACCAAATCAAATTTAATAAATTCACAAACTGATAAGGACCATCGACCAAATATTTATGTAAATAAATTTAGCTCTGGTTGAAACTTAAAAAAGAAAGATTAAAGAATCAAAAGGAGAAGATAGGATCCTGGAAAAGAGGATATAGTAATATATAGAAAAGGAAAGGTATTCTTCATTGAAGCAGGTAGTTTTTTTGGGTCTGCTGTAAACTTTTCTTTCTAAAATATTTATATTCAAAAGTTTGAAGGAAATTGAAATATAATGTTAAAAAAATTTAAGTCCGAAATTTTACGAATATTCTAGCCATATATGAACACTTTCCCATTAGTGATAAAACATAGTACTTTTTGTTTCTTTCTCTATAGTATAGTGGTAAATAGGTTAGTGAAGACACCAAACGAATTTACATAATAGTTGTGTTTATTGTTTGTAATAAAATTTAACTCCTTGTGGAAGTATCAAGCATGGCTCTGATTTTGCTCATTCCTGAATATTCACGCAGCAAGTAACTTCTGGATATCCTTCTGCAAAGATGTGAAACGGGGTAGATCAGATTAAGCATAAAATGTTTTAGGAAGTCCATAGTATACGGATATTAATCGTGGATACATTATCATTATAGTTTCTTGTTATTGCAATAAGAAATCCCCTTATATTATTTATGAACCAATATAGTTTCTTGTAATTGCAAAAAGAAATCCAATGTGGAAGCTTGATCTGGTGATATTGTTGGCTTTGGTAGAGTATAACCAACTCAACAAATCAATGGCAATTTACATCAGACTCTGGTAGAGTGAAAACTGGTATGCTGAAGCCCTTAATTAATTAAGTTTAGTGAAAACAGGCAAACTGCTTAACTAAGTGTTTATCATATAAGTGTTATGTTCAAGTCAACTCTTAAAGTCAACCTTAGTCATACATACTATTATCCTTACTCTCACATACTGACATACAATGATACCATATCATACATACCATACCAAGTTATTCAAATAAGAAACTATACGCCATATCAACAATTTGTTAGTACCTAAGAACAACTCATTTTCTTCTTCACTAAAGCCTCAATTGTTTGTCCCTTGCCAGTAAAAGCTTCATTTATGATACATATGAGTGGCAGAGGTATTAATCAGTGTAACTTTATTAAATAACTTGTTGTCTTGACTATCATATATAGGGCTAATTTCAAAATTCAGCTGTGCTGAAAATAATACTATATATTTGTTTTATATGTACTAAAAATTTACGTGAGTGAGAAACTACTTGAATTTAAATGAGAGAATTTTTAAACACTTAATTTTAGCGTCAGAATTTTCAGCACAAAATTTCGATAGTGAATCTTCAGAGCTAAATTTTCCGATATAATCAAATACAGCTTAAAATCAGCTCAAAGACAGTTTTCTGAACATTTTCTTTTAGCTTAAAACACCACTAAAGATGTATTACTCTCATCTTCAATTTTGTCCGGAAAATCACATTGACATACTTGAGGAGGTACCTAACTAGTTAATAATTCATTGCCACCGTAAAAATTAGAAGCTAGACTTTTGATGCTGTTGGAAAGTTTAACATACCTCAATTTGAAAAGGAGAGGTTGTTGGTGGGTATCGTTCAACAACTTTACCATTTTTATCAACCAAGAATTTCTCAAAATTCCACTTGACAAGATCACCAAAAAACCCTCCAGAACTTGACTTCAGAAACTGGTATACTGGAGCAGTAAATGGTCCATTTACATCAACCTGTTTTACAAAACTTCAGTACTTGGTTTACTCACATGTAATCTATTCTGAACTACTAGATAAAGAAACATTATCGAACCTTATCGAAAATTGGAAATTCTGCTTTGAACCTAGTGCAAGCGAATTTCTTAATTTCTTCATTTGATCCAGGCTCCTGCATGCCAAATTGATTGCAAGGGAAAGCTAGAACCTCCAAACCTGGAAAGAAAATGCACAAGGACAATAAAAATGTGTGGCTCGTACAAAAATGTTTTTTGAACTAAAAATCTGAAAGCCGTGTTCAAAGAGAAACAACAAAGTAGAAAATCAAATTTCAGTCACTTTTGAATCTATCATTTGGAAAAAATTTAATTTTCCAGCAAGAGCTCACTCATGTTCCACCATATAGTGACCCTGATATGCTCCTTACATTAGTCTATCTATCCTTTAGCAAATTCTTCAACACCAAAATTGTAATCAGAATGCAACTATGCACATTTTTGTTCAGTTACTTTTAGGGGGGAAATTGTTTTCCTATTAAAAAGCTCTCAGAAAGCTGCAAACAAATAGCTTCTCAGCCCCAAATTACAAAACAAAACAAGGTAAAATGAAAAGTTTTCCATCTTCTTCATTAGTTCACTTTACCCCCTGCCTAATTTTTCACTTTTATGTTTTCCATCTCCACAACAAACACCGTTAAATGCCAAACAGAAAGCAGGGGAATGAGAATAACAATACTAGTGTCAGACAAGTTAATATCCTAAATTGCAAATGGTGGAAATAAAGCAAGATAGGTAGTCTGTATAAATTGCATATAGCATTACCCACGAAAACACATGCATTTTTTATTTGAGGTTTCCCCAGGATATCCTTATACAGAAGCCAATCCTATTTGAGACACGATTAGACACTAATACGAGCATCTCTTCCAGTGAAGATTCAAAATGTGTTTGTCAATTGGGGGGACTAGCACATCTGCTAGACTCAACCCCGTTGGTTAAAATGGACATGTGCTTTACAAGCATAACCAATAGCTTTCCATATAAAGATATGTTTAGCCTATAGAGAAATGTTTCGATAGGAAGGAAGGGTACAAGATCCAGATAACAGGTAGTGACCAATAGTCAAAATAAAAAATATAAGAAATATAAACAAATAACTATGATCCATAAGTAACGTACCTTTGTCTTTAAAATTTTCATATAAGTGTGAGAGTTCCGTGTAGTTTGATGATGTCAAACCGCTGCCATTCAAAGGAAACCATTCAATAGAAACGTAACTCACCATAAACTTTGACATAACTTTCAAGTTATTTGATTAGACCTTTTCAAATAGCAGGAGAAACTGACTTATCTCTCC
This sequence comes from Medicago truncatula, assembly GCF_003473485.1. Taxonomy (NCBI): domain Eukaryota; kingdom Viridiplantae; phylum Streptophyta; class Magnoliopsida; order Fabales; family Fabaceae; genus Medicago; species Medicago truncatula. The sequence continues at coordinate 3,115,646 of NC_053042.1, forward strand.
TCAAGTATGCTTAAATAGAGCATACTTGAATGAAGACTCACCACTCTAACTTGTTGGATAAGTGACACCAAATTCATGCTCTCATCAAGTCACACACAAAGTCACCGACTCTATTTTTGTATAACAAACTAGAGGTGTGTGTAACTAAGGGGAATTTGATGTCTTACATTAGAGGAGTGAGAAAGTGATGGTTCTAAATTGCAAATCCCTCCCGAACATTACAATTGAAAAAAAAAGGGCCGACCACAAATATAAAGTGAATAATAATACATACCATCTTGAAGCAACATTAACAATCAAAAGAACCTTCCCCTTGAATTTGCTAAGAGGCACATCCTTCTTATCAATATCCTGCACCACATAATAATAGTATGATCATCTTATAACAAATAAATTAACATTTTTTTCTTCAATTCCAAAAAAGGGTTCCTCCGTTAAACAAAACTATATGCCTGTTTCGATTGGCTTATCTGCACTCATCTACTAGCATAAACATTGTGAGACTGTCTGGGAGAATTCACGAAAACAGCTTATGACAATAAATAAGCTTTTATGTTAATTCATAAGTTCTCACTAGTGAAAATTGTATCTTCATAAGCTGTTTTTTCATAAACTACCTTGACAAGCTTATGAATAATACATTAAAGCTTACTTATTTGTATAAGCTAAAAAAAAAAAATAGCCAATCCAAACGGGCCCTGTTCTCCAAGATAGCTTACGAAAACAGCTTATAGCATATACGAAAAACAATTTAACTTCATTTTATCTTCCGTTATATAAACAGCTTATCCATAAAACCTATCATAATAAACAACTTATGACATGTTCATAAGCTGTTTTCAGCTTAATTATTATAAGTTCTCCCAAATAGCTTATGAAAACAACAATTAACTTTATTTTATCTTCCGTTATATAAAAAACTTATCCATTAACACTTATCATGATAAACCCTTAACAAATTATCACAACAAAAACCACACAAAAAAAAAAAAAAAAAAATCTACTCAATTCTAACACAACATTAAAATTGAAAATTAAAAATGATACCTTTACAGTAAAATCATAAATGGATTTATCAGTAACAGCTCTAGCGTTGACAGAGAAAGACCTTGACTTCAAAACAGCCTTAGGAAAATCGAAAGAAGTTGGTTGAGAAAAGCCATGTTGAAAAAAAGGTGACTTTGAAGAAGGAATTGAGGATTTTACAAAAGGCAAAGAAATTGAAGGTATTGAATTTGTTCTAGCTTGATTGAAATTGTGAAGAGGTGTGAAGAATGTTGTGGAAGAAGCCATGGAAACCATTTTGCGTTGTTCACAATCACAACTGCAGAGACTGTGAAACAATTTTGTCTCAATAGTTTGTTATATGCGGTGCTTGATGGTAACGGTACTTCCAAAATTATTGGTGTTTTTGTGGATAATGCAATATTTGTGGGTTCTTTTTATCTTTTTTTATCTAATTAATTTAATCAATTTCAAATTTAAATCAAATCTTATCTAATGCTTAAATCAATTCTAACAAATCAAATATAAAGCAATTAGTTTTAGTATGACTATTGTAAGTTGTTTTTCATTTTATTTTTTTTTTGGTGGCCGGGTTTTAATCATTGAACCTTACATATATTATGCATTGTCATTGTCAACTGAGCTAAGTTTATAGGGATGTAAGTGGTTTTTCATTTACTCATTGGCTTTTGTCATATGCTCATTGTAATTTTTTAATAAATATGACTGACTATTGAATACAATCATCTCTTTTCTCTTATTTCTGTTCTTGATTTGAGAAGTTTTCGTAATAAGTTATTAGCACGAGACTCTTGTCAATTAAGAAGATGTGTAATTTTTCTTGATCTATTTTAATTTGTAGATAAGTTTTAATTTTGTATAGATGATGAACAACTATACCGTTAAAATTCTCACAATTTGAATCAGGGTCTTATATATACATATTGTGGTTCCATTATTGTATTTATTTATTCCTTATGAACTCCATAAGAATTTAACACTCATGGATCTTTGAAGGATCACATAAGGATTGATCTTACATATTAAAAATCTATTATATAGTTTATGAAGAATTTAAAATAAAATAAAAGCTCAATTTTTAATATACAAGAGTTCTTGAAGAATACAATAGTGATGCATCTCTGAATGATAGCATAAAAAATTGATTTCATTTTATGTTTCGGTATAGAATCTAAGAGATTGTGGCATGTGGCGAACAGACCTATAAGAAGACAGCCTGAACTTCAAGCATTGAGGAAGAGCATGAACTAAGGTCCAACCTGTAAGATCTAATGCAAATTAAACAATGACTTTGTTTTCTCAAACATAATAGATTTGAAAACTTGGATATTCTCAACACTTTAGTTTCATCATATATATAAACTTCGTTAAATTTGTATGCATTTTACTATTGTATGATATAAAGTCATATATTGTAAGTTTGTTGACAAATTTAGCTAATTGATTTTAGAAATATTTTGTTCTCGATCAATATATTGTACTGATTTAAATTGAATGAACATTGTTATTATTATATTTAAAAAGAAAAACAAATCAAAATCAATGTAAGTTAAGTCCACCGGTCATCATGTTTGTGTGTGTGTGTGTTTTTTTTTTGTTGTTTTTCTTTCGTGAGCACATGTGTTGATAACTTGATATCCAGCTTTATACAACTAAGGCGCACTTACTCATTTTAGGTGACCTTATTTTGGCAACATGAAGAAGACGTCAGAGTTTTCATAGATGCTCAAGGGATTACTTTTGGACGTTTTTCTTATTTTAGCGGGACAAATTTAAGGATATGCTAACTAACTTTAAACGTTACCAAAGATTCTTATATACTACTCCGTTCCTACGTCTTTTTTTAAATTAAGAAAAGTTGTTAGTGCAATTAATGTGTTTATTTTATGTGTTAATATTATTAAATTGTTTTTTTTTTATGTGTATTAAATTTGACTTTTCATATTTCAAGACAAGTTAGTAGTATTAATTAGAGGTATGTTTAGAAAAAAATAATAAATGTATCTACTAATTTGTAAATAAGGTTACATTTAGGAACAAAAATAAAGTCAATCTGAAGGTTACATACACGGATGAAGTAGTTGTTTTAGTAATATAAATCTTTTACTTTACTTAATATCATTAATTAAGTATTATATAGTACAGTGGTTGAGAACCCAAGAGGCTTCAGTGAGATAATTTGATCTGATTAACTATAAAAATGCTACATAGATCTCTAAATTTTTTGAAAGAAATTTTTTATCATCAATTGTGATTGTGATCCTATTAAACTCAACAATATATCTACAATTAAGCGCAAAGTATACTATTTACACAAAAAAAAAAAACTAATATAGGTTGTCCGTTGTCAAGTCAAGTCGATCGGTACCTAATTCTTCAAGAATGAACTCTTTATCGCCATATCAAGAAACTTTTAGCAATAGCAAACACTTTTTTTTGGAGAGGATCAACAAAATAGTGCCATGAGTAACACACCAAAAAGTAATTTCAATGTTACATTACTTACATATTTACAATCAACTTTTTTTAGAGGAATTACATTCACCTTATAAAGTGTTTGTTTGAGGTCTAACAATCATATTTTCGAAAATGCATATCTGAAAGAAATTGTTCTCGATCGCTTGTTATACATGAAAATGAAATAACATATCATATTCACTTGTTTCTTCTAAATAAAGGTTTAATTGCATGTTTGATCCTTTATGTTTATTTTAGATTTTAAGTTGGTCCCTTGTGTTTTAAAAGTTTTAAGTTGGTCTCTTACGTTTTAAAAGTTTCAAGTTGGTCTAAAATGTTATTCACGTTGGAATAAGTTAGTCCCTTCAATCACTTAACGTTTTAAAAATTTGAGTTAACAATATGGGTGGCGGAACTTAACTTATTTAGAAAACCAGTTTTAAAACATTTTTTTAATTTTTTTGTTTTATTAAACTTAATATCATTTTTTTTTTGAACAAGCAAAAATGAAATATATATTAAAAACTCAAAGAGAAATTTCAAGCACAAGGTGTGCTTGAGACAAACAGAAACAAACTAGCCAATGCCCAAACAAACAAAAGGGCTTGACTACCACATATGAAAATTATTACGGATAGAAATATTAGAAGCCTTCATCCACCAAAAAGATTGTAATTTGATTTTCTCTACCACTTGGTGAACAATATGGTCCCTATTTTTGAAGACCCTGCTCTTTCTTTCATTCCAAAAAACTCACATATAGCACAACTAGATAAGTTACATGAAAGTGCGAATAGTACGTGATGCACCTCCAGAATACACAATCTGATAAAAATGATCTGACAAACATAAAGGCTCGGCGGTAGCTATCCCTAGCCAAGACCGGATTTGCCCCCACAAGGCAACATAAAATGGACAAGAGCGAAACAGATGTTGCGCAGTCTCAAAGTCACCGCAACCAATCACACAATGCTGATTATCATGACTATGAGGAATAACACCGTGCACGCACAAATTATCCTTCGTCGGTAGTCTATTTTGTAGGAGTCTCCACGCAAAAATAGAGACCTTCAAGGGAACCTGTTTGTGCCAAATTAAATCCAATAAAACTTCTGATGTCTGGACCGGTTGACTGGTGAGCATTTGGTAAACACCGTTAACTGAGTAACCGTTCGACGGATCAAGTCTCCACACCCACCGATCTGTATGCTGCAAGGTAATGTCAGACAGTAAAATCCTACACTCCCCTAACAACTCCTCCTCCCAGGCCCACAACCGCCTACGCCATTGCCACCCCCCCTTCATCTCATCCTAACTCACACATATCTGCCACCGAAATAGATTTATTGACAGCTATGTCAAACAGACGCCCAAACCAAACGCACAATGGCGCACCGCCCACCCACGGATCCAACCAAAACGCCGTGTCAATCTCATCACCAACCTTACACTCAACATTGTCCCTAACCCACTCTTCACCTACTTCACCTAACCCGTCCCGAATACTCGCCACCTCCTTCCACCACGAAGAAACACTCCGGTCCCCAACCGCCAACCTCCCATCCTCCTCACCATAACGCGCTACCAACACCCTATACCACATACTACCTTTATCGTCTAGTAACCTCCAACACCATTTTCCTAACAGAGAAACATTAAACTCCCTCATCCTCCTCACTCCCAAACCACCATTAATTTTACTAGCACAAATATTATTCCAACCAACCCATGAAATTTTCCTATGATCCTCACGCCTACCAAAAAAAAATTTATAAATAAAGATTCAAGGGTAGAGATTATACCTGATGGAGCTCTGAAGAAGGAAAGGGCATAGACATGAAGAGAGGACAGGAAAACCTTAAGGAGAACCAGACGACCACCAAAAGATAGAAATTTGCTACGCCACCCTGACAGTCTCTTTTTAACTCTATCCACCACCGACTCCCAAAACAACAATCGCCTCGGATCACCACCAATCGAAAGACCCAAATACAAAAAGGGGACCTTTCCTACTTTACAACCAAGCATAGTCGTTGCTTCATTCAACCAAGACTCTGAAACATTAACCCCCACCAACAAACTTTTGTGGAAGTTCATTTTTAGCCCCGAGCGACATCACCTTAAAAGAAGAAGGACAGCCCGCAAAGCACGAACATTTGCCCAACTTTTTACTCCCACAAGAAGCGTGTCGTCTGCAAACTGAAGATGAGAAATAACCATTGAGTCGTGCTCCCCAATAGAGTACCCGGAGAAAATATTAATTTCCACCATGGATTGCATCATAACATTCAAACCTTCTGCAGCCAGTAAGAAAAGAAACTGGGATAAAGGATCTCCTTTTCTCAAACCCCTTTCTAGCGGAAATTCAGGTGTCGGACTCCCGTTTACCAACACATACATTGTAGCTGTACAAATCTTAATATCATGTCGTGGAATGAACTAACTTATTCCAATGTGAGTAACGTTTTGGACAAACTTGAAACTTTTAAAACGTAATGGACCAACTTGAAACTTTTAAAACATAACTTGAAAACTAAATAAACATAAGGGATCAAACATGCAATTAAGCCCTACATAAACTAGGGTTTATAATAATATGTAGTAACGTGAGGTGTTGTTGTTAACTAGTTTAGTTGGCAGAATCTCACGATGAGGAAAGGGTATTAAGGAATGACGTTTTGACATTTATATGGTTTCATTTTCGCCATACTAAGTGTTGTACAATAGTTAGAATGAAAGCAATATGAAAAGTTGGAAACGATGGCAAGGTGAGGGAAAATATGAAAAGTTAAGAAGATCACAAGGAGATCATACATCATATTTTCAATCTAATAGTCTATGGTATGGATGACTCGCGAGTCATATTATTGATCATAAGAATGAGGGGTGGCATGATGTTGTCATAGATGCTATCTTTAACCCCCAATAGGCTTATCTGATCATGAGGATGTTGTTATTTTTGAGCAATGATGATGATAAGTTATTATGGAATAAAAGTAGAGATGGTGTGTATAAGGCAAAGTTAGCTTAATATGATGCAATGGAAGAAATTAGTGTATGTTTGGAGTGGCGTTTGATGAACAAAAACATATCTATTGTATTCAATGTAAATCTACCTTGATTTTGAAATGTTGATAATTGGAGTTTTTGCATTAAAGTAATTTTTTATCGTGATTTTAAGTAAAACGTGATTTGCAGCCGCTCATCCAATCAGAAACTTAATACATAATACAAAGTTTAAAGTAAAAGGAGATTGAATGCATATGTGGAAATTGAAAAGTAGTGGCAGATGACATCAATGCACAATTTTGATGTTATTGTGTATGATCTATTTTACATTTTTGCAAGGTCTTTTTGAATATTAATCAAAACTATAAGATTAGTGTTTTTTTGCATGACACGTACTCCCTCCGTCTTGAAATATAAGCAAAAAAATTCATTTTCTTTGTCTCAAAATATAATCCAAAAAAACAAACTTTTATTCTATTTAATTTTGTTTTTAAAAAAATCATATTTTCCAATAAAAACTTTTTCTTATTCTCATGAAATTAAATGCAAATTACATTTAATTTTCTCTCACTTTTATTTTTTCCATAACCAATTGCCAATGAAAATTATTTTTACATCTTCCCATAAAACTTATTCCAAATAAAACACAAAAAACTATGCTACAAATTCTTATGCTTTAATTTTCTTAATAAGTGTGATTTTTGTTTTTTTGCTTATAATTTAAAACGGATGGAGTATACTATAAGATTAATTTTATAAAGAGACAAGCAAACCTTATTGTCAACTCCCTTGTAAGAGCGATAAAATTTTGTGTTTTTTTTTTTTTTTGTGGTTGAGGTTTGAATCTCAAACCTTCTATATATTATACATCGTCTCTATCAACTCAGTTAAGCTCGAGGATAATTGTGTTTTTTCTCCCGTATTTAATTTTGTTTCAACATGTATCACAAACATTACCCTTAAGGAAATAAAGTAAATTTATTCCTTTAAAATAATTTTTTTTTGGGTTTGGAAAAATTAATCTGATTTAGTATTTAGTATATTAATATTTAATAACAAACTTATCTCATATACCCGTTCTACATATCAACGTATGTAACTAAATAATTATTTTTTGAAAGACACCATTTAATAATTATGTTTACACTGTTGAGGAAAATTTGAAAATGAAGAGAATTTAAAAAGATATTTTGTATTTTTCTTAAGGAGGTATTCTGTACTTATGGTAATGAAAATAACGATGCTATTATAAAAAGGGAAATGCTAACTATTGTTTTTGAGTATTGGATAAAGGAATAAAAATAGAAATTTTGTGTTGGAAAATAATAAAAAGTGGTCAAATTAACTTGTAAAAAATTTATAAATTATTGTTTACAATGTAAAGTTACTAATTTTAGTTACCTTAACCATTGTCCTCTAAGTAAAGGTTAGCAAAACCCTTATAAAAAGGACAAATTGATAGATACTTTTTCTGAAAGGAAATTGATACACACTTGTCAACTTGATAACATCCAAAATAAAAGACAATTTGCATATCCATGTAACACGGCATACGTATCTAGAGATAAGAGAGTGTCCATATCCATATAAATGCAATAACACAAAACAAATGTATATCAACCCTTCACCAATAAAATTCAATTGTGTGAGAATGTTTTTCTTTATTTTTATTTTATACATTACATGGAAAGACAAACACCACAAGAAATTCAATAGCATCATGAGATAGTAGAAGATGCTTTTCAGTTTAATTAGAGGTCTTAATTTAGATTCATCAGTAAAAATTTATGAGTGTCAAATCTTTGATTAAAAATTTGTCACAATTATTTTTACTCGGCTCGAAAAATTAATTTTCACACATAAATAGTATATGATTCATACATAAAAGAACCATCTAAAACTCGTTCAAACTTATGTATTATAAATATAATTTTCAGAAAAGTGTTTAATCTAATAATATCAATATCAAAAAGTTGATAAGTGGATGAACAGTGTTGTGCAAATTCTAAGGCACAAAACAAGAAAGTTTCCTCATTTTCTTTCTTTATTCTGACTCATCACTAGTGGCAACACTACTTGTGTTTTCTTCATTCACCTCTCACTCTCTCTCTTTCTCTTGTACCAACTATCTCTTTCTTCACACTTTTTCTATGTCCTGGTACACTTCTTCAACCTCCTTATATCATTCATTTCTTCATTCTTCTTTTTCTCAATTATAAAAAAGCTAACTTTGTTTATTCTTCAATTGTTTGTTCACAAAGTTTTCTCCATTTTCATGTGAGAATGCAAAAAAAATTAAATTTTTAACTCTTATTGTTAATTTAGTATTCATATTCTCATATGGGTCTTCCTTGTTCTTCATGATTATGAACTCTACATTTAGTTTAATCTCTATTATTGGTTCTATCTTTAATTATCTTGATATATTTCTCTGTCTAATGAAGATGATAAAAGTTTATGAAATAAAAAAATCATATTTATTTTTTTAATATTTAATATTTTTCTATCTTTGTTTGTTGTCTCTTTATATTTTAATGTTTCATATTTAAATATTTAATTTCATGTTTTTGTTGTATATGGTTGGTTTTAGATCATTCTTTGATTATTATATCACTTTTCTTGAATCATGTTGTTGAGAAAGAAACAAAAAGGAAAAATAGTAAACTTTAGATGATTCCTCTTTTTTGCTAATTGATTTGGCACGTAGATTTGCAAAAGTTGTATTTGAATTTTTATTCCATAGTTTGGTATTTATAAGGTAATGGATGGTTATTTGTTTTAATTCAGATATAGCAATGGGAACAACTCTCAGCATTCCTAAAACTGAAAAGTTCTCAGAAGATGGTGAAAATGACAATCTTAGATATGGTTTATCATCTATGCAAGGTTGGCGTGCAACAATGGAAGATGCAGTAAGTAATCAATTGAAATTCTTGTGTGTGGATGGATTTTTCTTAACTTATTTTTTTGATAGATGCATGTGTATTTCATAGTTGCGATTTGCGTTTATTTAGAATTGTAGAAGCAAGTATATGTGGTCAAATTCTATGAGAAATGTGCATAAGATTCCTTGAATTTTTTCAAAAACTCTGCTTCAAATTATTTTAAGTACTTGTCTGCAGTGGCTGCGAGTTTGCTGAAATCACAGTGCCATCATGATTCTGTTGAAGCTTCAAAGTGTAATTTTTGTCAAAATCATGATGGCGCACTGTGATTGAATCGTGTTTTGGGGAATAAATGTTATACCGTCAATTATGCTTTTAACTTTGTTTATTGGAGCTCATTTGATGTTATTTGTGTTTCTTAGATTGAACGTTAATATAATATGTAGTTTATTATTTTTCATTCTTTTTTCTTTTGCTAGCATGCGGCGCATCTTGATGTGGATTCATCCACTTCGTTTTTCGGTGTATATGATGGTCATGGAGGTAATGGAAGGATGGCGTTTATGACAGAAATTATATGTATCTTTTTAATCAAAAATATGTTAACACAAATTTTCAGGTAAGGCGGTTGCAAAGTTTTGTGCCAAGCACCTTCACCAACAGGTGCTCAAGAGTGAAGAATACATAGCTGGAGATGTTGGAACATCTCTTACGAAAGCATTTTTGAGGTAAGCTAAAAAAAGAAAGAAAAGCCTGTTGTGAAGTTTTGATTTTATCATTTGTCTTCTGTTCAAATTGATACAATATAAGAAAAATCTATCGCAAGTTCAGGTTATTTCCTACCATGAAAGTAACAAAAAAGTGAGTTATGAGCTATTATTTGGTTATTATGCAGAATGGATGAGATGATGCGTGGTCAAAGGGGATGGAGGGAATTAGCAGTCTTAGGTGATAAGGTAAAAGGGTTCAATGGAATAATTGAAGGATTGATTCGGTCTCCAAGAAGCAATGATAATAAGGACCAAAGTGATGATTGGGCCTTTGAGAAGGTAGGAATGATCTCTGAAGAATACTTCGATGTTTACTTTCGAGTATCATTTGATATACTTAGTTTCTTTTTGTTGGCATTCTGTAATTTGATCTTTTTATATTGTAAACAGGGGCCTCATTCAGACTTTGATGGACCAAATTCAGGAAGCACTGCTTGTGTTGCAATCATTAGAAACAACCTACTTTTTGTTGCGAATGCTGGTGATTCACGCTGCGTAATATCTAGGAATGGTCAGGTAACTTCAGAACAGAAATTTTTGAAATTTTAAGTTTAGCATTAATTTTTATAATTGGATGAACGTGTGTGTACGCTACCTGTTATGTTTCTTTTATTTTTTTTATTTCTATAAACATCGTGACACAATGCATGTCTCGTGATTTGAGAGGCTAAATACATCAAGAATATTCTTTTAAAAGCCTAGAATTTGTTTAATTCTTTTTCTTATGTAGGCTATGTGTTAAGTAGGAACTTGAAGACATTGACATAATTTTTTCTGACTATGGATTTTTGTTCTACAGGCATACAATTTATCTAGAGATCACAAACCTGAGCTTGTGATTGAGAAGGAAAGAATCTATAAAGCTGGTGGTTTTATTCATGCAGGACGAATTAATGGGAGTTTAAATCTTGCAAGAGCTATAGGTACATAGTACATACCTACCTACCGGCAAGTGAGCTTCCTTTATTCAGTTTTAAACTTAGTAAGTGACATTCCCCTCTGCGCCTTGAGCTATGATAATTTTAGTGTACCAAAAATAAAAGGAACCTTCCTATTATTTTATTTTGTATGCTTTATTTTGGAGGCAAGAGGAGGTATACTTGTATGCATGTTGTTTGGTTTTAAATTGCATAATTGTAGATTTCAAGATATAAAACTGTTTCTTCTTGACTATAGTTTCTTTGTGAAGAAGATGCACTTATATGGTTTCTATTGTTTGATTTGTTTCCATTTAATATGTTTTAATATTCTGCAGGTGACGTGGACTTCAAAAATAATAGATTTCTTTCTGCTGAAAAACAAGTTGTGACCGCCAATCCAGACATAAACATTGTAAGTTTGCTCCATTGCAAGTCAGATTACCCTATTTCTCAATAGACAATATGGTAGAATCAATAATGAAATGCTTAGTCAAGAGTATCAATATCTGCTACTACTACATGTGTTTCAACTTTTAGTAATGTTTTTTTTTTAAAGATGAACTTTTAGTAATGTTCTAAATGAGAGTTTTGTTTTTGGAATTATATCATAGGTCGACCTTCACGACGAAGATGAGTTTATAGTGATAGCTTGTGATGGCATATGGTATGGTTCTTATGCTTGATATCCCCAATTCCCCATTTTAATTACACGCCATTTCTTCAACATTCTTTTTCTTACGTTTCAGGGATTGCCTATCAAGCCAACAATTGGTAGATTTTGTACGTCAAGAACTTCTCTTGGTGAGTGTTCAAGTTATACATTTTTTTTCAATCATATTGTTTGAGTATTCAATACTCAATTATTGATGATATTTAATACAGCACTTACCTAGTACTGTCTTGTATAAGAAATTTTATTTGCACTTATATAATTTAGTTGTAGAGAATTCGCAAAATATGCACAGACTTATGATATATCATGCTTTTAGTAATTTGTTTATAGTAAAATTGAAAGCAACAATTGGCTGTAGCCTTTTTATATGCTATGTAGGGTAGTATGTTGTGCTTGCATTTTCTATCCTGTCGATGTGTGTGTTACTTGAATAATGAGGATTGTTTGTGGTTTGGTTCAGAAAGAAAAACCAAACCGAACTGAAATGAATCGTTACTTACAACAGTTTAGTAAAATTGGACCAAACTGTTAATGGTTTGTCTCGAACTGAACTGGTATAAAGGTTCGGTTCATCGGTTCTGTGTTATGAATCGAACCAGAACTACGAATACTATTACTGAAAACCAAACTGTACATTTTCGAACGAATCAGTTTCTTTTGAACTGAACTGTTTATTTGTTAACCTTTGCTCTGTATACCAAATTGCTATTATTAAATTTGGCTCAAATTGCTGGTCATCACAAGTTAAAGGCATTCGTTCTGCGCATTAACTGATGTTAGGACTAAAAGCCAAAGACCGAATCAAACCACACTTAAAAAAACAAAATTGTGATGGATAATTCATGAACTGAACTGTGTAATAAAATATACCAGCTCAGTTCAGTTCATGAACTGTTCACATTTCGGTTCTTTTTGGTTTGGTTCGGTTCGGTTTAACAGTTCAATTTGGTTTTTATGAGTAGTCTTATGCGTAATGATCCAAGTTTTCTTTGTAAGCATAATGATCCGAGCTATTATTTAAATGTAGTTTGGCTGATCTGTGTAACAGATGTTTTAACACGATACACTTTTTTTATCTCACAGGAAACCAAACTCTCTGAGGTTTGTGAAAGAGTGCTAGACCGGTGTTTAGCGCCATCTTTGGCTGTTGGTGATGGATGCGATAACATGACAATGATCTTGGTGCAGTTCAAAAAACCGCTACAAACCAGTGCACCAGCTCAAGAACAATCATCTTCAAATGAACAAGATGCATCTGAACCAACTTTGGAGAACAGTTGAAGTTGGCAGTTTTTTGTGTTCCAACACTAAACGCATACATGTATATTTTATAGCTGTGGACCTATGCTTAGAAAATGCCTCTAGTTGGTAATTTTCAATTTTAACTAGCTTTGTATAAAACAATTATTCACCCCTATTTCAAAAACTAGAATGTGTTTTGCTTGTTCAATAAGCGGTTCCAAAGGTCAGTATTTCTAGTCATTAGTATTAACAACAACAATATGCAAGCATTTTGAGGTGTTTAACAGCTTAAGATTTCAGACGAAATATATGTATCTTTTTGCTTATATGTAAGTTCAGTTAGAGTATATATCTTTACATTTCATTACAAGAAGAAACAAAAAATACACAACTTGAAGAAGCTGAAGTGATATGTAACATTAGCTCATCAGAAACGTGTGAACTATCATTGTTCTTGTGGGTTCTTAATCAAGTGTCACAATTAGAGCCACAATGAATGCATAATCGATGTTTGGAGACACAGTGACCATGAACTTTTCCCTGCTAACAATAGTGCCAAGCTTCTTATTTATCTGCAATAATCACAATAAAAATCTGGTTATTGGTTATGGATTTATTACAATTTACTACCATTTCTTTTTTGCAAAAAACTGATAAAACACAAACCTGAGCAACAACGTTGTTGGATTCACCAATGTAAACATTCCAAGATTGTCCAGATAAATTTGCTTTGACAGTGAAATCACAAACTCCTGTGTTGTTATTTGCCAAAAACACATTTAATTTGGTCCTTAGTTGCATCAATGATGAACGTTTCCTAGTAAAGATAAGATCCTTAGGCTCAGTACTTTCACCTCTATATGCTTTCCAACAATCATCTGCTGCTAGAAGCTGCAAAAACAAAGTAGTAACTATCATTTAGATGCTGCAACTTAATTAATATTTCATCTCTTATATAATAAGTTATTTCTATAGTTGATGAACGAACCGATCTACGGAGATGAAGAATGGGATTTCCATTAGCATCAAATAAGAACCGGTGTTGGCGGGGTGTTACGATGGTTACAAGAGAACTTTTAACTGTGAAAACGATGTTGTCGTTGATGTCTCTAATTGTGAAGTTATCTCTCACAGTCCTCTCTGTTGTGATTATCAAATCAATGGGATGTGTAGCTGAAATTACAAACCAAAAAAAAAAAAGGTTAAAGGATATACATATTGATGCATCTAATCAAATAAGTTTATGGATGTTTAATTAGATACATGCAGCTTAATAAAGCATTATTTTTTTATAGACAAATAAATAAATAAATATATTATAAAAGTACAAGGAGTTTAATAAAGTAGTTTCAATAATCACTTAGTAAAAATTGTCCCAAGAAGATGATGGTTCATACCTGGAGCACAATATTGAGGGCTGATTATGGCATTTGCCATGATGATTGAATTAATATCAAAGAATGAATATTAGAGATGTGTTTGTTGGTTGAAGTTCTTTCTTTTTGTTTCTTTGTTGAAGTTGTTAATGTAGAATGAGATATGTCTTGTAGTTTGGCACCGCAGGTTTTTATATATATGTGATGATAGGGTCTGAAATTGTCAACCATGTTGAAAAGTAAGGTTTGAACAACATTTTTTTTTACTTATATAGATAAGAAACTGAATCTAAAGGTATCATCTTCCTTTGACTTGTCGAATGTCAATTGTTATACGTTTATACGACGAATATGTCAATTTTGTTTTTTCTTTGTTAGTCAAAAAAAAAAAATGTCGACTTTGTTTTTATTTGTGCAAGAAAAATTAGAGAATTTGGTAAACTTTTTTTTTTAAAGATGTTTATAACTCTAAATTTCATTAGCTACTTTAGTCTTTGACGTTAAATTTAACCGTTAAGTGTATAAACAATTCGAGCTAGCATTTTTTTTTAGCTGGCAATAATAGTATCACGTGGCATTAGGGACTAAATTGACAGAATCAAATCACTTTAAACCTCTAGAATCCCAATTCATCTCTCCCTTGTTCAATTTCAAATCTAAATTTAGAGTTATAAACTATTTTGTAGTTTAGTGAACATTGTGAAGGAGGTGCACATGCAAGAACCGAAATAGTTGTTTTCCTCCATAAATTATTCTCTTACATTGTCACAGTGTAAGAATTGAATTTGCGCCAACTTAGTTGTTCCAACACTACTTGTGACCATTGCTTTTGATAGGTTTTTTGAGGAAACAAGATAAATATTTAACAAGGCTAAAATAAAACCCGGTCCTCGCAAAAATGAAGATATTCACGACATGTATATCACATAGGATAGAAATTACATTGTCAATGATATATTCAATTTTCTTAAAATCTTAATTTACTATTTTTAATACAATGATGGAAGGAAATTTTTTGAACACTCAAACCAACTCAAGTCATCACATTCCTTATCTTATTAACTCCATAAAGACCTCCTACATGTGAGTTTTGGAGAAAACTGATACATACATAGTCAAATACGGTTAACATTATTTTCAAGAATGAGATCATCCAAATAGAATGGATCTACCAAGAAGGAATTGAAGTCAAAATTATGGACTAATGAGTAAATTTTTTTTTTTTTTGAGCAAACTAATGAGTTAAATATTACTAATTGGAATGTTCATATTTCTCAACGTGGGAGTTTCCAAAACTTTTTCTTTCAATCCTTTGTAGTCTTCCTTATATTTATTATGTAAGCTAACAATAACAAAATTATATTGATAAAAATAACTAATCTTAAACAAAAGTTATGGTTAAATTTTAAGGCACAAGTGATTAATGCAACGATTGCTGCTAAATGTAAGTTGGGAAAATAATTTTTTCCATGTGGACTTGCATTTATATTAAAGTTAAGTATTGGAAGTGGTGGGCCACCTCTAAATTGAAAGCAACATAAAAACTTGTCAAAATTGATGCTAAAATATAGAACCTTCTCTAAAAAAAAAAAAAACATTATAGAACCTTAGCAAATTTAGAGACACATGAGTACATGGTTGTAAATAAGTCGAGACTGATCAACACTTTTTTTTTTTTTGAGTGAAGAGACTGATCAACACTTATTGAACTATCTTCTAAAAATTTGTAAATCTTTTTACACTTAGTTTTTTTTAATTATTATTAAATTTTATTAGTTTACTACATAATAAATATTTTCCCTTTAACATTATATAAAATTAGAGACATACACTTAACATATGGCATGTGAAAAGTATTTCTTAACTACTACAAAAAGAAACTTCAAAAGTATGATCCAACATCCTAAAAACATGCTCTTGCGAAATACAATGGAAGCTTTTGGCCACAACACATTCATGAATATCAAAATATACATTTTAAGCTTAATCATTGCAAAAGCATGAGACCATTCGAACATGACAATCGTCTACCTATAGAGATAGAAGACCCAGCAACAACTTCAAGATTATAACACCTATATAGTGGGTGACAAAAATGAATTCAATTGTCCATATGGATATCCATCCTATCCATCCAATCCATCATCAGAAAAATTCATCTATTTGAAAAAAAAAAAAAAAAAAAAGGTTTATAGATTTGATGTATTCCATCCATTTAATATCCAATGATTATCATCGTTCCAATCATTATTATTATTGTTACTTGCACTTTTTTTGTTGCGTTTACGCGTATAAATTATTAATGATATTTTATAGAAATTTTACATGTGAATTACAAACAACATTTTATATAAAATATTGAACATATAGGTTAAAATTATAAAGTATAGATATTCATGACTTTCAAATGTAACAAACTCAATAAACCATATTTATCTTTTTCAATGACAACAATAATATAACAAAATTTCTTTTTTTTTTTAATGAGACCAACAATATAACGTTGTTATAGAAAATTTGTTTAAAAGTATAATTGAAATAACAAAAATGCCAGCCAAAATCCGTGATTCTCTTTATATACAGTATATAATAGCATAGATTAATTTTTTTAAGGGAACTTACTTTTTGAGTTATTTTTCATTAGTTTGTTACATTTAAAGATGGAATTTTGTAAAATCCAAAAATATAGGAAGAAAAATACAAAAAAAAAAAAAAAAACGATAAAAATCACAATTTGGTAACCAAAAGAAAAATTACATGCCAATTAAGAAGCAAGAACTATACATCATCAAGAAACCCTCCGTCGAGAAAACAATTCAATATGGTGTTTCATACAATCTGGCTTTTGTTTATTCACACTTAAGAGGAAGATCTTTTGGGTTTCCTTTTTGCCACAAAAATACCACCAATGTGTACATGTTCAATTCAAGGATCTGCTATCTATGAAACCACCTCATAAGATAATGGAGTTGAATAAATTTTTAAGCTATACTCTGAAGGTGTTGCTAAATCATAATCTTCTCTTTTTAAGCTAATGGGACCTTTTGTAGGTTTAAACCCCCATCACCTTGACGGAGGTGACAGAGGAGGCGGAGGCTTTAGATCTAAATTTCTTAAGCATCGGTGGCGGTGAATCGTTAATTGATATGACTGAGTGATTGTGATGGCCCCTTGAACTTGTGTTGTGAAGAAGAGTTTTGGGAAGTGCATTCCGGCAAGGCTCGTTGCGAAGAGGTGTACCATGATGAATATGGTTACAAAGAGCACTGCCGCGAGGCTCGTTGCGAAAAAAGGTGTGCCATGAAGCAAAGGGGGTTGCGTAAATGCGCATTGTGACTAGGCTCATCGTGAAACATACTTCCAGAGTTTTCGTCCTTTATCGATCGATTCATCAAAAAAGGATTTTTAGAATGCGAAAGGAATTGAAGTTTAGAAGAAGAATCTTTCTTTGGTGTGGGTTTTGGGGAAGAGAGAGGTTGTGTAAGAGGTTTGGGTGAATCTTGTTTTGAAGAACTTGATAGTCGAATTCTCCGAGAAAGGGAATCTTTATCTTTCTTTGGTGTGGGTTTTGGGGAAGAGAGAGGTTGTGTAAGAGGTTTGGATGAATCTTGCTTTGAAGAACTTGGTAGATGAATTCTCCGAGAAGGGGAATCTTTATCTTTCTTTGGTGTGGGTTTCAGAGAAACAATGTGATGTGGAAGAGGTTTGGATTCCTCTTATTTTGAAGAAGAACTTGGTGGAAGAAGAGGTGGTTGAAGGGGTGGAGAATAGATAGTTGATTGCCGATGGATTTCGGTTTTTGTGATAATGATTGGGTGGTTGGTTTAGGTGATAACGAAGCATCAGTAATAGTAACCATGATAGCTGATAGACTTTTAACAAGTGTACTAAAATATATCGAAGTAATAAAATTTATAAGTTTGTATCCGCAGGAACTGTTTTAATTTCTACTTAGCAAAGACGTTTAAAATTAAGGATGTGTTAAAATTACGGTGTTGCCCTAGGCAATTGGATTTGGTTTTATAAACAAAGTAAATAAAATGGTTTGATAATTGGATTAAAACAGATGATTATTGCTCACTGTGAGTAATTTGGCTCTCTTCTCTCTCAAAGAAATTAACCTAGCTTTACGACGGATTAACTAAGTGGTTTTGATCAATCTCTCGACTCAAAACTCTTTACTAAGTTATAACCTTTTAATCTCTTAAACCGATTGAATAACTGCGGAAACATGATGACAACGTTAATCCATAAGTCATAACTCTCAATTTCCTATCTCTAGGTTCCTATGTTGAATTAAACAGAATTACTATTTCAGGATTAAAAGCTAGGGTTAGTAGTTATTCAATTCCTAAGATCAATTTATATGGTTGAAAGAAGTTAGGGTTATTAGTCATACAAACAATCACAATCATAAGAAAAGCATTAAGCACAGATAATTATGAATAAAGACTGGGTTTTTATTGATGTCAAATAGAGTTCTTAACAAATTACATGCTCACACATTACAAAATTCATCTCATGGCTTAATCAATCTAAAAGCTTAACTACTCATATTCATAAAAATAAAACAACAGAGAAAAGAAAATAAACCGAGAGTTCCGTTGTTGCCTCCTGAATTTGCTTTCTAATCGTTGTTCTTCTTGTACATGCCGTAGCAGCCTCTCTTTCAACCCGTTCCAAAACGTGAAGGAAGCTCTCCAAAACGTGAATGATGGTCCTCTGCGTGTTGCTTCCTTTATATAGATATGTGTAACCTAGTTTTTCTTTTCAGCATGTTACGCTCTCCTTCCTTTTGTTTTGCTCAAGCCCAAAGTATTTTAATTCACACCACCCAAGGATTGCCATGTGGTCAATGAGTAATTTAACCATCATATTGTCATTTAATCTTCACTGTTTAACACTTCAAAATAGGTCACGCCTTTCTTATCTAATCTAGCCATTCATCATAGTAATAATAGGCACTAATACACTAATTGACTCAATAAATAAGAAAATGATAATTTATTTAAAATGATTCTAAATTAAATATTAAACTAATAAAATAGACTAAAAACTTAACTAAAAAGACTCTAAAAATAGTGCATGACTGACTGTCATCAGCAACGCTGATGAAGACGATGACCGTAAATGTGTAAAATGAACTCATTGTTGCGGGAAATTGATATTTTGATGAAAGTGAGAAATTGAGAAACTGAAAGAGTTATATAAAACTCGCGCGCGTGTCAACTTGAGGGACTTTTTCTAATGTACAAAGATAAATAATGTCATATAAGATGTTTGATTCATCTCGATAAATATTTTTAAAATATTCAATTTTCATAATTTTTCTAATAGATAATTAAAGCTATTAAAAATAAAAAAATATGCATTGATATACGTGACAAAGTCAACTGTGTTACTTAAAGTGCACCGTAAATATATTTCTAAGGGCTAAAATGCCTTCTAGAAAGGCTTAGGCGCCCTCCGGAAGGGCTCCTAAGGCCTAGGCGCGTCCTTTTAGAGGCTCCGACGCCACCAGCTTCTAGAAACATCTAGAGATCTGTAAAATGACTTAATGCCCACATTACTTAAGGATTAAGTCACATAAAACCTAGCCATGGAAGACTATAAATACACCTCTTAAGAGTATTCTCAAGGCATCACTAAAACAGACTAAATCTAATTCTAATATTGTATTTGCTGCAACTACATAATAATAATAATAAGGCTAAATTACCTTTTGGGTCCTCTAACTATTTAATTGGCATCGGATTGGTACTCTAACTAAAAATTGATTTATTTCGGTCCTCTAAGTTTCTCACCGTTATTACATTTAGTCCTTTCTGTTAGTTTAATTCAAATAAACGTTAGGGTTTGTGTTATGTGGATCCTATAACTTTATTTATTAGTATCATTTTGGTCATATGTCTTGTTAAAGTATTATGATTAAATAGTGACTGATATTATTGATAACTGTTATGATTCATATGTATATGTGAAACATGAGATTCATATATGCAAATATGACACGTGTGTATACATTAAAAAGAATAATGGTGAAATTCTCATTCATCTACTTCTGTGTGGATCACATACTTTTAGAAGTCTCAAGGAAGGAACAGATTTCAAGGTTAAGTCAAGGGGAGAATTGTTTCTAGGTTGTTTCAAGGGTTTAGCATGCATGAAGCTAAACCAATTTCACCTATAGGCAAAAATGACAAACGGTCTTTGATATAGATGTCCAATACATAAATTATTTTTAGGGAAATGGGGTGTAATGGTGAACCGTTTACAATACTATAGATATATACAAGAAAAGGAGATGGGAATATGGACCAAAACTTTTTCAAGCGATAAAAGCTAAATAAAAACTTAGGGAGGAAATCCTTACCGAGAAAAGCAAAAATATCAAGAAAATAAAAAACTTAACAAAGTAAGAGTAAAGAGAAAGAAAAGAAATAAAACCTAAAGGAAGCCTCAAGTCAATATGGCAACCTACCTTTAGAATGGATATTATGAACAAGAAAACTGGTGTGCATATTATTTTTCTTGGTTTTAAATACCACATCAATGAAGGGCTCTTCCCAAATATTAGATCGATTCTTCAAATAATTTATAGTTGTTGCTCTTTCTTCCTCGTCAGTATAAACTCGCAGTCCCATCCCATCATTTCCCTTCCAATGTTGCCGCAAAATCTTCAAGTCATAGCGACATTGAGATTTATACTTCATAAGCCATAAGCAGTTTGCTTAGTGCTATGAACAACTTCAATTTGTATTGATTACACATGAACATAAATGTTAGTAGATAGCTCTTCTTCAAGGTTTATTACATATCTTACCAACACACTAGCTAGCTACTACCTCCTTAAACCTTTTTATTTCAAAAATAATAAGATCTTCATGTATCACAACTTTATTGCAACCTTACACTTGATCCATGTGCCTTTTAGGGACCGAATCCTATTTGATTTTTTTACAATGATCCGAAGAATGACCAATTGAATTGCATGGGACTTGGGAGACACAAGTAAGAAAGTTTTCCATACTTGATATCAAAAGCAAAAATTTTCTCTTTCAACCCACAAAGAATCAAGAATAATGCAAGCGAAATTGATATCTAACAGAACATGTGCATAACGACCAAAAGAATGATTTCTAACTTTCATCAGTTGAAATAGGTGTACTAATAACCCCAACAATCTCACAAAGAATTCTAGGTTGCCAATATTTTAAAAGGGTGATAATGAAAACACACTCATACCCGATTATGAGTTTGCTCAACATATATATAAATTTTGGAAAGAGCTTTCGGTTATTGTAAGAAATAAAAACAATTAATAATTGTTGTGAATTCGTTGCAAAAACACACCAATAAAAATTTCATGTGTGGAGCAAATAAAACCAAGAAATCAAATCAAGCGGATGACAATATAATTCAAACAAAAATAAATATCAAGAGATAAAGGGAAGAAGAAGAACACAAGAATCTGTTTATCCAGTTCGGTCTAATGATGACCTACTCTGGGGGGAGAGCAGCTCTCTGTTTTACTATAATGATATGAGTTTCTTTACAAAGAGATATTGAGTGTTACAAGAATTAGTCTTCAAACTTAATTCTACTCAAGTCTCAATCTCTTCCTGTTACCAAGAGACTCAATCCTAGCGGTGTTTTGTTCAAGGTGAATCAAAACAATCTCAACCCTAGTGTTTGTTACCAAGAGAAATTCTCTATAAACCCTAGTTTGTATGTTGGCTTCTAAACCCTGTTTTCTACACACATATTCATCTGATACAAGGTTATATTTATAGTGGAAAGCATCCCTCAAAAATTGGAACAAAACAGGCCCATGAAAAACTGTTTTATTTTTCTGCTCCTGCGACTTAATTCGGCCACCGAAAATTCACGAGACAAAAGTCTCCAAAAAAACTTGTCAAAATCGGCCACCGGATAGAACCATTCGGCCATCGATTTTG
The DNA here is from genome assembly GCF_003473485.1 of Medicago truncatula. NCBI lineage: Eukaryota > Viridiplantae > Streptophyta > Magnoliopsida > Fabales > Fabaceae > Medicago > Medicago truncatula. The sequence goes on from NC_053042.1 coordinate 3,137,962, forward strand.
ACAGACAAGATGCATTATTCTGAGTCACTTTTCAACAATAATGATCTTGCAATAGGACTCCTACCTACCCGAAGATGTTATATGCGTATTTTTGGAAGACATTCAAAATTCTTTGGTACTAGTGATATGAATATACAAAATTTAAAATAAATTATTGCAATATCTCATCCCATATTTATCCTTAATTTGCAAAAACAAAAAATGCATATTTTGAAGAGACTGATGAGATATGTAACCATAGCTCGTCAACTAATTTTTTTTACTTGTGAACTGGTATTTTTTTACTGAAGAGACTAATTTCACCTGTGAACTATTTTTTTTTTTTTATTACAAATATCCTTGTTCTTGAAGTTGTTAATAATCAAGTGTCACAATTAGAGCCACAATGAATGCATAATCCATGTTCGAACATACGGTAACCATGAACTTTTTTCTGCTAAACATAGTGCCAAGCTTCTGGTTTATCTACAATAATTACAAAAACAATGTTAGTTTAAATAAAACTTGATATTTGGTCTATTATTTTTTTTCCATTTTGAGGTTGATATCAATGATTTGAAAACTTAGACAAGATATTGAATTGGTAAGTACGTCAAAAAAATAAACCTGAGCAACAATATTGTCGGATTTACCAATGCGAACATTCAAAGATCCTTCAAATAAATTTGCTATGACGTTGAAGTCAGAAACTCCTGTGTTGTTATTTTTCAAAAATACTTCAAATTTTGGCCATTGACTGATTTTGTTATTATTTTTCAAAGACAGTTCATCCTCTGTCCATATTGTGACTAAAGAGGATCGCTTCCTTGTAAAGATAAGATTTGATTGTGTACTTTCACTTCTGAATGCTTTCCAACAATCATTTAGCAGCTGCAAAAACAAAGCAATCACCATCTAGATTTTAAATTAAAAAGGTGAAAAGTGGTAGTAGGTGTTTTCTGAAAAAATCTTGTCACGATTTGTCTAGATTGTGTCACAATTTTTAGATTCGTATACGGTATTGCTACTAGCTAGCAAAATCATGCCACGATTTTCTAAATCGTGCCATAATTTATGACGAATTAGCAAGATGAGTTTTCCAACGGCATCAATCATGCTACAACTTCTCCAAATCGTACTACTTTATTTCTCAAGAGCTTAACGTTCAATTTTGAGTAGTATTTTATTCCTTTATGTTAAATTTGTTTTTCTATTCCCCTCTAAAAAAAATTATACTTTATAGGAATGGGAAAGGTAGTTTTTTTTTTGAAAAAAAATAAATCAAAATAACCAATCAAAATTTGCATCTAAGAGAATCAACTCGGAGATGGAATGTATTCTACGGTCCAAAAATTATATTTCTTTTCACTTTAGATCACTGAAATTGTTGACAGGGTGAAAATCCATTCATGCTGGTGGCTTAAGGTTTATAAACCTCATACTTTTGTCGATTTTCATGTCTGGCGGACTAAATCATTAATTTGTCTAGGTTATTCCACCTTGTAATGCGGTAATTTGGTTGCACCTGTTTTTTTTTTTGTTTTGCTTTTTGTCTTTTGATACTTTGTACTATTTCCTGGTTAGGCACACCTTATGTTTAATTTGGTTGCTTTTCTCTCCGGTATTTATTTAATTAAACTCTACGATCCCAAGCTAATACGACGAGATCAATCCAGGTGAGTTGAAAAAAAATAGAAATTGACTACATAAAGAAAGAAAACAAAGATGAATCTTGAATATAGTTGATGAGCAAACCGATTTTCGAAGATGGAGAATGCAGTTTCCATTAGCATCAAATAAGAACCGATTCTGACAGGGTTTTATGATGGCTACAGTACTTTTAACTGTGAACACAACCTTGTTGTTGACATCTTTGACGATGAAGTTATCTCCAAATAAAGCTCTCTTCCTTGTGATTATCAAATGAACAGGATTTGTGGCTGTCACAAATTGAAAAAAAAATGGCAAAAGGATTTAATATTGATGCATCTAATCAAATACCGAAAGGATTTTGGATTTATCTTGATTAAGGTGTTTGGATGTAAAGGTTTTTTTTTTTTGGATTTTTTTTAATAAAGCCTTTTAATGATTATCAAAAGAAAAAGGTTGATATTCACTTTATCTATCTATCCTATGTATAAATAAATGAAATATGAATTTTGGGATGATTTTTTTATTATTCACCAACCTTCAGTTTATCTATTTTTTTATTGCGTTAATGCATGTAAAATATAAATAATGTTTTTTTTTTGTAAAATTTTGATTTGATTAAAATTATAAATATTTCTGCGACTTTTAAATAATAATAAACTGTCCCGTGAGCTTAACTCGGTTGGTAAGGACAATGCATAAATATATGTAAGGATGTAAGGTCGGGAGTTCGAACCCCGGACACCACCAAAAGAAAACTATTTTTTTTAACGAAAGTAATAAACTATGTCTATCTTTTACAAATAATGTAAAAAATTGTTGTTTTTTGGATTTCCAAACTGTTGTATTTGGATTTCCAAATTCTATTATCTACCGAAGTTGTTACTAGGTTGAGTCACGACCAGGTCGCTCTCTTTAAGACGTTTCATGGCACTGCCCAAAATTGTGCAAGGCAGACTATCAACCCAGCTACAACTGTTCGATTAACTACTGCACTGTAGAAAACCGTTCGAGAATTACACCTTCAATATGGTATTAAGACCAATCTTTTAATACTGAAACCAATATGGTATTGTAACCACTCAATTATGATGTTGAGACCACTCAAATATGGTGTTACCACCATTCTAATTTTTAACTTCTCCAAATATCAATAGGCATTTCAACCACTCAAATATGGTGCTACGACCATTCTAACATCTAACTTCTCCATGAGTTGAAGAAGAATATATATGTTTAAGATCATTCTTATTATATCGAAAAGGGACTATGATCTTAAAACATTATTTATTCCGAAGAGAATGAATTATCGAAGGGACTATGCTGTTAAGACCATTCTTAATTTCGAAGGGACATTAAACCGAAAAGGGACTATGGTCTTAAGAACACTCTTAATTCCGAAGGGACAGAAAGGAGTAGAAAAAGGAGAAGAACTTGTCAACACAAGTCGAAGGAGGGAGAAGAGAGGAAAAACACAGGAAGTATCAACTGTGAATTTCGGTGTGTGGAATGCACTGTGTGAACTCTCTATTTATAGAGAAAGTTCACAACTAATAAGTGAGAAACTTTGGGAGCAAGTAATTCTCATATTAGATCTAGTACAAAAATATCTCAAATTGAGTCTCAAAATATATCATATTGAGTACAAAAATATATTATTCAATACATAAATATATTACTGAGTATCAAAATATATTTTAGATCATGTACTAAAATATATTAGATTGCCTTCCCAAATATTTCAGATTGTGTTCCAAAATATTCTAGATTGCGTTCCAAATTATTTTAGCAAAACTTGGGGACTAAGAAAACACTTTCTAATAATGATTAAATTAATTATTTAATTTATCATTTCCAAATAATAAAATATATATCAGTATATATTTTTTTCTCAGTGCTTACTTTGTTCACATAACTATGTACCTCTTAAAGGTACACCCCCACTATATAAACACTACTAATGTGTGTGTTTCATCCGATGTGGGACTTCCACTTTTTCAATTCACACAACACTAGTTCTACCCAACATGGAAATTTGTGTTTAGTTTGTTTAACTCAATTTCCACACATGTTCCAACAAAAATATAATAAAAAAAATTATCTTTTTGAATAATATTAACAATATTGTCCGTGCGAGTTTAGCTTAGTTGGTAAGCGGTATTATATAATATAATTAAGTAGACTAAGTTCAAACCTGGATATTCTACATATTCACCAACAATATTTTTAGAGACAATTTTCTTTAAAAGTATAATTAGAATAATAAAAAAAATAAGCTCAAAGAAGGGTTTGGTTTGATTTGGCTTGCAACGATTTGGGTGTTGTGTAGAGTCCGGAATGACAAGATTTTCAATGGTGCTACTTTTGCGGTGGATGACATTATGGAAGAGGTGAAAGTCATTTCTTGGAGGTGGACTTTAAGTAGAATTCACATTCCGACGTGCCTTTTGAGTGGTGTTGGAACCCTCAATTGTGCCTTGCTAAAAAAGTATTGAGGATTTAATGGGTTTTTATCTGGGCTGTTTCTGTTTGGTGGATTCTCGCTCCCATTGGTTTACTTTGCGCGCTGTTTTGGTCCCTGTGTCTGCTGCTGCTGTTCGGTTCTGCCTGCTTCTGTTGCGTCTGCAGCCTGCCTGCTATTTGTGGTATGTGGGATGTTCGGTTCAGCTGGGATTTGGTGGTGGTCGGTTTTTGTTTCGCTGGAAGGTATGAGGCAGGGGTATGCGTGCATTTCTTAGCATGTATATGTCGGCCTCACTATCTTAATTTGAGTTTTGTGGGATTTTTATGAGATTGTATGGTGTTCCGTCTATATACGACGCCTACTTGTATTTTTTTCGTGTTGTTGTGAGTGTTATAGTGCTCCTTGCACTAGCTCGTCGAGAATAATATATTAACCATTAAAAAAAAAACTCAAAGAAACCATGTATTAAATTACCACATGTAGTCCTATTTTGGACTCCTCATGTCAGCTACCGAAATACCATACCTTCATTTTTAAAGAATGAAATAAAGAAAGTTGATGATAGTAGTATAAGTTTTTTGAAAATTGATATTGTACTGTTTATTGAAAATCTACATATTTAATATAAAAAACATAAGTTTTAAGTTAAAATTATTACTTTAAATTTTTTATCATGTGCAAATTTGCACATAATAGAAAAACCCTTATATTATAAGTTTATGGGAAATGTTAAGCTGTACCCTTTGGACATAAGTTAAGAAATCAAATGTAGAAGATTTTTAAATTTATGCAATCAATGCTTTAAAAATTGCAAAAAGTTATAATTTTAATACAAATGTGCATACCACAGTATTGAGGGCTGATGATGGCAGTCGTAGGGTGAGTCGCGGAAGTTTCTTTTTTCTGACACCAGAATTGTGGAAGTTGATTTGCCATGAAATGATGATTTAATATTAACAAAGAAATTAACGAGTTTTAAAAATGAGTACCGAAGCTGTTTTTTTAGTGTCATATATAGGCCATACAGGATAAAAATTGAGATCAAAAGTTGCTAAACACAATATCTTAGGTTTCAACAACATTTTTAACTCACGTATTAAGTACGTTTGAAACTAAGCTCATTTCCATTTCCAATTATTTAATTCATCAAACACGCACTATGACTTCTCAAGTAGTTGTACTTTTTTTTTTTGGGTGGAATTGTCAAGGAACTTTAGTAGTGTGGTATTTGCTGTTAACTTTTTTTTTAGAAGTTAAACTAGTCCGTTTAAATTGGCATCAAATGATCGAAAAGAATCAAATTTAAAACTTTAAAGAGAAGTGCACTCTAAGTCTCAAGTCAACACCACCATATAAATTTAAGTGGATTACGAACAAGTCAACTTCGGACAAGATAGAAAGGAAAATAATGAACGCGACCAACCTCATGATGCGTAGATTCATATTATTATAGTACTATTTGTAGTAAAAAAATTAATAATTCTACTATTATTAGGTTTAAATGTTCCTACAAATATATCACTTTTTGGTTGTAGTAAATTTATAGATGTATTAAGGAAATTACAAATTAATATCTCCTTCAACAAAGGACAGCTTGTCATTCTATTCAACTCAAGGTTGAGGTTGTTTTCCAAAAAACTCGAATTTAGATGGTCAAACTCGTCTGAAATCAAGATCTTTATATATATATATATATATATATATATATATATATATATATATATATGTGGTGCATTTGAGTTAAAAGATTCAAACCCTATTTCAGGGGTAGAGTTTTAGCACTCAAAAGAGTCCATCAATTTTACCACCACGTGATGGAGCAAATCGTTAAGCTCAAGACGTTGAAAAAACGTTTGATGGAAGACAACCAAATTTTAGGGGGTTCTTTATCCCTTTCTCTTTGATGCTTCTCCCTTTCTCTTTGATGCTTCTGTTTTTGTTGGTAAATATGCTTCTAATACTATTATACTATGGGAAATGCTAATTGGTGCCCCCGGAGTCCTGGTTAAGGATATGAAAAAGGAAATTATATAGTAGTTAATGCATTGAAATTATGTAATTAATTTATAATAAAGTCAAAAACAGTTTTCTTTTATGGTAATAATTTCCTTTTATGGTATGCTTAACCAGTACGGGGACACCGGTTAGCAGGACCCTTATACTATTATAGTTTTTGGTCTCTATATTTGTTTTTGTGAGCTATTAACACTTGATTTTTTAAGCTTAATTGCACTAGTTCTTAACTTGAAATCGTAAAATGTAAATGAAAAATTTATTTTACTTTCACCTGTGAACTATCCTTGTTTTTATTACAACAATTATTCTTGTTCTTGTAGTTGTTAATAATCGAGTGTCACAATCAGTGCTGCAATGAATGCATAATCCATGTTTGGGCATACGGTGACCATGAACTTTTGCCTGCTAAACACAGTGTCAAACTTCTTATTTATCTGCAAGAATAACAACTATAGATTTAAATAAAAAGTTATTTTTGTATCAAATAATTTGAAGCAAAAAAATAAACTTTATGTATCTATTCAATAGAGGAAGTTGTTAGTTGACATGCATCATTTCAGTTTATTTTCTAAACATTTTTTTAAGATCCTAAAAATTAAGTATGTAATGTAAGGACGTCAAAGAATAAACCTGAGCAACAACATTGTTGGATTTGCCAATGTAAACATTCAAAGATCCTCCAAATAAATTTCCTTTGACAGTGAAGTCACAAACTCCTGTGTTATTATTTTTCAAAAACACATCAAATTTTGTCCATAGCATGAGTAAAGAGGATCGCTTCCTTGTAAAGATAAGATTTGATTGTGTACTAATTTCACCTCTAAATGCTTTCCAACAATCATTTAGCAGCTGCAAATACAAAGCAGTCACCGTCTAGATTTTTAACTTTAAAACCAAAGAGTAATAAATGTTAAAATAGTTTTTAAAATTGTGTTTTTTTGGTGCTATATATATTTTTTTTGGTGATACTGTTAAAACTTGTGTTAAAGATCATAAAATACTCTAGCTTGTTTTGTGAGATAATATTTTTTGTTAAAAGGGTCTTATGAGATATTGAGCTAATATTGATTAATTAAAAATTATAGAATACATGTTATATTAATAATTATTTCTATTAAAAAAATATTTTCCCTTTTAAAAAAATCCATTTAACTACTCCACCAATCCCAATATTGAGTGTTGCATTTTTTTTTCTTCATTCAAATTAAGGAGAAATTAGATTTGTCTTGATCTTGTTTTATTTGTAGGGAGGATAGAAACAAAACATATGTTTTTTTAGAGTGGGCGGGCGGATTAATCCACTCTCTTATCTTCAAAGTGTATGACTCTACTTTATTGCAATGAGTTTTGAGTATTCTTTTGACTAAATTTACTTATATAAAATATAATAAGGGGAAATATAGGAAGAAAATAAATAGAAATTCACTAAATAAAAAAAGAAAATAGAGATGAATCTTGAATAATATAGTTGATGAACAAACCGATTTTCGAAGATGGAGAATGCGGTTTCCATTGGCATCAAATAAGAACCGGTTTTGGTAGGGTGTTAAGATGGCTACATTACTTTTAACTGTGAAAACAACATTGTGGTTGATATCTTTGATGATGAAACTATCTCCTAATATATTTCTGTTCCTTGTGATTGTCAAATGAACAGGATGTGTTGCTGTAACAAATTAAACCAAAAAGAAAATAGTAAAAAGATTTAAATATTGATACATAGACAAACAATAAGTTATTTAATGAAAGTAAAAGGAGTTTAATAAACCGCTTCTTAATATTCACTTGTTCTACTCTATATATATATATATATATATATATAATTTGCTATAACACATCCATAAATATAGGAGTACTTTATCAAGTTAAAACTAAAAAGTTGATAAATACACCTTAAAATGTATGTTGCTATAACACACATTCTAAAAAATAAATAGATGTATGTTAACAACTCCTATAAACATTTGTCAGAACAAACTCAATGTAGAAGTGTTTTAACAATCTACCCTTTATACTAAGACACTGTTTTGTTTTTAAATATATGATCTAGTTGAGTAAACCAACAAAAAACTAAGAAAGTTAGCAGTTGAATTAATTTTACAAGTTTACTCCTAAGAACATGGTTGATGGTTCATACCACAATATTGAGGGCTGATGATGACAGTCCTAGAAAGTCGTGGAAGTTGAAATGCCATGAAATGATGATTGAATATCAAAGAAATTAACGAGTTTTAAAGATGTGTGTCTTTGTAGAATCAGGTATGTCCTATATAATTGGGTACAAGATCTTATATATACTACATACACTATATAGAAAATGCTGAACACGATAACATAGGTTTCAACAACATTTTTTTACTCTTGTAGTATTAGGTAAACTAAGCTCATTCCCAAATCCAAATTATATAATCAAACACGCTCTATGACTTGTCAAGTAGTACTTGTCGGGTACCTTAGTAGTTTAGTAAATACGACGAACATGTCAACTTTGTGCAAGCTGGAAAGAAAAACGATGAATGTAACCAACATTTAAATACGAAGATAGCCAAAAAAAACCGGTTATGAGGTGATAATTATACCTACTTATAAACATATATTCATATAATCTCTAATTTGATGTGAGACTATTTAAAGTTGTATTACTTTTTTTTTTTTTTTTACAAGGCATTGTATCATTACCTATCATTACCTAATAACAAAATATGAATTTGGTCAATAGTAATGGTAATTTAAACAAAATAGAGAAATGATATTTGTACATTTATTTGTGATAATTTTTTGAATAACTTTCTCTTTCATATCACATGATATTCTTTTTATCTCTCTTTCTTTTTCTCTCCTCATTATTTTTGACTAATAAGAAGAGAGAAAAACAAGATTGTCATAAAAGTTATCTTAAGATATATGTACATGTATCACAACTCAACAAAATAATCCATATTAAAATTCTTACAATATTTATTGGAAAGACCAAAATTCAAGGTGCCTCTCAAAGACAACAAGGGGAGTTACCAAGGAGGTTCTTCAAATCAGCCCCCACCAAGAGGGTGACTACACAAAATATTAATTTATGGAGGAGATTCGAGGTGGTTTTAAAAGTCCATAATATAGCTTTAAGAATCAAGAGGTATCTATCAGAAATATAGAGATTCAAGTGGCTAAAATAGTCAAACAAATTGCACAATAAAACTTTCAGTTTCCTTCCTGGTGATATTACCCTATCTTAGAGATAATTAACTAATCGAAGTGAGAAATTATTTGAGCCTCTACAATCAATAATAGAGAATATGTTAAAAAATAAGTGCTAACTTTCGAAAGTACTAGATGATCCTAGTGTGCAAGAGGAGGAAACATTGCCTAAACTAATTACTATGTTATCTTTCTCCCAAAAGTCAATTAAGGAGAGCAGGATAAAAAGTCGTTTGCTAAATTTATAACGTGTTAAAGAAGTTACACATTAATATCTCCTTTGTTGAATGATAACTTGAGCTTCAACTCAAGGTTTAAGTTGTTTTCCGAAAAACTCAAATCCAAGTGGTTTTGAAATCTGTGATCTTTCTATATGGTGGAATTGAGTTAAGAATTTGTGTTCGAACCGAAGCTTCAAAGTGAATAGACAAAAACATAAACCCCATTTTGGGAGAAATTTTAGCATTTAAAGTAGTCAATCAATTTGATCACCACATGATGGAGCAAATCGCTAAGCTTAGGACGCTAAAGAAACATTTGATGGAAGACAAACCATTTTAAATAGTACTCTATCATTTTTTTTTTTTTTTGATGTTTTTGTTGGTGAATATCCTTACTTTGGAGTAGCAAGACGAGTCTAACCATCTTAACTGTCAACATTAACTCGTCTAAAGTGTGATGGGACAACACGAGCTATAAAGTTGAAAACCTTATACGTCCCTTTTTATGATGAATCTTATTTTTTTTACAGGGGACGAGCTTGACATGTCAATTTTATAAAAAAAAAATGATAAAAATAACTAAAATTTAAAGGAATCTATACTAAATTATGGGATTACTATTTTCACTTTCATTTATATCTATAAACTAATTTTGTCTACAGAAATGATATATTATCGATGTCATTGAAAATATCGTTTATCTCTCTCTCTCTCTCTCTCTCTGCTTAGTGCGATGTTTATTTGATTCGAGTTGAAATATTAACTTTGAGCAAGTGCATATTCAATTAATGACTTTGGCGTCGTCAACATTGCAGATTCAGAGACATGAAAATTTCAGAGACTTTGAATATAACTAGACATATTACTTTATCGTTTTATGCTATTCGCATGGATGTTGTGAGTCTGTTAACATATTCATTGTTGTTTGTTGATTTCATATTTGTATTTAATTGATGTAATCAATCAATTTAAATGAATATATATCATTTATTTTTATAAAAAAAATGTGTTTTGTTAACGCAGTATAAATAACGGACATTGAGTCTCTACGTAGAAATGCTTTTTTTATTTTATTTTAAATAAAATAAAAAAGAAACAAAAACACTAAAACTCAGCATTTCCAAGTGAAAACAAAACCCTCATTTTTCCGAAACCCTCGTCACTCGCTCCTCGCCGCGTTCTTTTTCTTCTTCTTCTTCTTCGCCACACACCATCTCCAATCTCGTTTTTCTTCAAATCGAGTAAGTTTTTCAATTTTTCTTCTCTCATTCTTCGATTTCCTCTATTGGTAGAAACCAATTTTTAGTTTCTTTAAGAATTTGTAATTTTTGGGGATTTTTGCGCAAAAGCGAATTTTGTTGGTGAATCTTGTATGATGTCTTTCTGTGTTGTTATCTTTTAAAATGATTAAATTTAATGTAATGACTTTGGATGTATTATTTCGTTTATTGGGTTGCCTACTAGGTGTTTGATAAATGTCCTAAGTGGCGTTCTTTGAATTTTGTTGCTTCTTTATTTGATTGAAAATTTTACAATGGTGAATTTTAAACTTTCAGATTCTTTTAAGAATTTTCCATTTTTTGTGCTCAAATGGTATTTTTGTTGATGAATCTTGTTTTTGAGTTTGGATCTTGATGTGATGTCTCTGTGTTGTTATTTGTTAAAAGGATTTAGGTTGTATTTTTCAGCATAATGGGTTGCCTTCTAGGTGTTTGTTAAATGTTCTAAGTGGTGTTCTTTGAATTTTTGTTGTCTTATTTATTTGACTGAAAATTTTACACTGATGTTTTGTGGCTTTGAAGAAAAAAATGCAATGGTGTGGGAATTGAGGGTTTAATCTAAGTACTTGAAAATTTACTTGGTGCAATTAAGTTGAGATCAATTTTTGGTACTAATGTAATTTGATGGAAAGATTATCTAACCATCATTTTTTGTACTAATCATGTTTTGCTTTGGTACTAATGTAATTTGATGGAAAGATTATCTAACCATCATTTTTTGTACTAATCATATTTTGCACCAGTGACTGCACCATATATGATAAAATTTAACTCATTTTATAATTCAAGCTCAGCAAGAGGGTACATTATTAGTTTTCTCACATTGTTTGTTTGGTTCAGGAAAATCAATGTCAACTTCAGAATCTCAAGAGCCGACACTGTCATCGGAAGGATCAGAAACAAAAAGCAAAAAGGCCTCCAAGAAGGAAGCCGCAAAGCTGGAAAAGCAACGCCGCCGAGAAGTTGCTGCTGCCACCTCTGCTACATCAACTCTCTCTGTTGAAGATGATCCCCTTGCTGTCAATTATGGTATTGTCCCACTCATTGAGCTCCAATCGAAGACCCCTGCCAATGTCAACGACTGGACCCGAGTTGAGGCTCTCAATGATTCACTGGAGAACAAGCAGGTTCTAATCCGTGGAAGGGCACAAGCTATTCGACCAGTTGGGAAGAAGATGGCGTTCTTAGTCATCAGAGAAAATGGTTTCACCGTACAGTGCTTGGTTCAGGCACAACCTGATTTAGTAAGTCCGCAGATGGTGAAATTTGCTGCTGCTCTCAGCCGTGAGTCTATTGTCGATGTCGAAGGTGTAGTTTCCATTCCAGCCGCTCCTATTAAAGGTGCCACACAACAGGTTGGTTTTGATCCCGTGTTACTTAGGTTTTGTGATTTTGTTGTGTTTTGAATTTAGAGTTTGTGAGTTGTGATTGTTTAGAATTTTGATTTTGATTATAATGGTGTTATGTGGTTTTGTTCTCTATAGATTGAGATTCAAGTGAGGAAATTGTATTGTGTGAGTAAGGCCATTCCTACTCTGCCGATTAATATCGAGGATGCTGCTCGAAGTGAAGTTGAAATTGAGAAGGCCATTCAGGTATATATATATTCATTACCGATTAGCAATGTTGTAATTGAAGTTGTAGCAAAAACTACAATCAAGATGAGAGTGTGTAGTTTCAGCTGCAATTACTATCTTGCATGTCACAGTTTAAAACCTTTCTGATTAAAGATGTGTGTTTGTTGTTGTTTGTTTAATATACTGTAACTTGTTTCCCTTACATGATTGTTGATGGGGATTTTTTAACTGGTGCAGGCTGGTGAACAACTTGTTCGTGTGAATCAGGATACACGATTGAATTTTAGAGTACTTGACCTGCGAACACCAGCAAATCAAGGAATTTTTCGCATCCAGTCTCAAGTTGGAAATGTAAAGCCTATTTTCTCTAATGTTATTCTGACAAGTTTTTATTTTATTTTAATCATAGTTGCTGCTTGTAAGTTTGTTGGAATAAATGCCTACCGGTAAACTAACTAATGAAATGCATTTTGCGGTGTGATGCGGTGTTGGGCAGGTGTTCAGACAATTTTTATTAGCAGAAAGCTTTGTTGAAATCCACACTCCTAAGTTGATTGCTGGATCTAGTGAGGGTGGAGCTGCTGTCTTTAGGTTGGACTACAAAGGGCAACCTGCATGCCTGGCTCAGTCACCTCAACTTCACAAGCAAATGTCAATATGTGGTGATTTTGGCCGTGTTTTTGAGATTGGTCCTGTGTTTAGAGCAGAAGATTCCTTTACTCATAGGCACCTGTGCGAGTTTACAGGTCTTGATGTTGAAATGGAGATTAAGAAACATTATTTTGAGGTACATTTGGCAAAATAAAATTTTTGGGTGTTTGCATTTGAAATTGTTGATGGACAAAATATGATTTACTGATGCTGTGTTTTTTGGCAGGTTATGGATGTAGTTGACAAATTGTTTGTTGCTATGTTCGACACTTTGAACACAAAATGTAAGAAGGATCTTGAAGCTGTGGCAAATCAGTACCCGTTTGAACCCCTAAAGGTATTTATTTGTTTGGGATTTGTTATTTATTATACTATCTGTTTCATATTGTTCAATTTATTTGTTTTGTAGTGGGTATATTATGTTTATTTGTGCAATATACTAATATTAGACGCAAATGAATGCATTGTTACATTTTGTGATCTGATTAAATCCCTATGAATGTGCAGTATCTGCCAAATACTCTGAGGCTTACATATGAGGAAGGTATTCAGATGCTCAAGGTAAGCTTAAATATTTCTTAACTAATTAACTTACAAGCTGTCGATAAACAAACAAATGTGATAGGATGATGATGGCGGTGCTTGAACCTTTACGTCTTTTATCCCTGTCTATTTTGTAAAATTGAGAGAGACGGATGGAAGTTTAAGCACTGGTAGGGAGTAGCCTGTGTACAGTTTAATCTTATAGATATTATCATACCAAATATTTACTCAATCTTGCAGTCAAGTTTAAAATTATGTATTAGTCAAATTATTGAAACTATATTATATAGATGTCATTGAAAGGTGATAGTGATACATAATGTAAATGGATGAAAATGAACTTGGATAGACAGGATACTAGAACTAAAGTCAGCTTCAGATTGTCCATAAAATGAGATCTCATTTAGTCATTCCATTGATGATGGTTGTTTGGGGAACAAATAAAAGCTTTATCCTCCAATTTTTGAAAATTCCAACCAAATAATTGTAACTATTGGGGAGCCTTTTAAATTTAATTCAAGAAAAGGACAAATATTTTGTAGAAGAATATCTTCGAGGATAGCTGGAGTTTGATTGTACCCTTGATCAATAACTAGAAAAGTCACTGCAAATTGTAATAAATGCATAAATGCACATCATGCCAACTTGAATACACGACAGAACAATAAATGATCGAGTTGGGCTTAGGTCCCAAAGACACACCCTGTACTCAGTCCATACAATCAATGTGTGCGTGTCAATAGATGGTAGCTTGAAACATTGGCACATTAAGGTTGACAGTAATGTATAGTTTGTTTATTGTTGAATTGTTGAAACCGTATAATCTGACACCTTTGAGTTATTAAATTGTGCCAATGCCCCATCCTCAATCCATATCATTGTCTTGCATGCCTGCCAATTAAGATTTGTTGGTTTGGAGTCCTTTAAACGATGGAATGTGCGTATTTTCTTCATATAGTTATTTGATTGGTGAACAAGTTAGTGACACTTGTTTAGGTTCCTAACTTTTGTTCCAAGGCGTGACCGAGCTGACGCTCTGAGGAATTCCTGGCTATTTTTCCTCTTTTAGTTAGTTTTGGGAGTTCGTTTCACTGTTTAGAATCATTTACATCAACTCTGAAAAGGACTTATTCTACTGTAATTATGATATATAGGATGGTAGAAATTTACAGTATTCTTGTCTTAGTATCCTTGTCTTGTAGCGAGTAATGATTTTGCTTTGCAGGAAGTTGGAGTTGAAATTGAACCATTTGGTGACTTGAATACTGAAGCAGAAAGGAAACTAGGCCAACTGGTTTTAGAAAAGTAATTCCCTTTCTCAAATCTTTTATAACTAAATATTGTCTTTTGTTATTATATGCTATAATTTATAATTGTTTTTCGACTGTAATTTTATTTATAGGTATGGAACAGAGTTCTATATCCTTCACCGGTACCCTTTGGCTGTAAGGCCATTTTATACAATGCCTTGCTATGACAACCCAAATTACAGCAACTCTTTTGATGTCTTCATTCGTGGTAAGCAGAGAAATTAAGTTATTTTGTCATGCAATGTTTTGGTATGACAATCTGGTGCACTCAATTAATCATGTTTTGGTTTTAAACATCATGCTTCTCCAAATGTGTTTGTACTTCCATAAAAGCCTAAGCTTTCGGGTGTCGTTTGATTTTAACTTCTATGCAATCCTTGTTGCTTAGGCGAGGAGATTATCTCCGGAGCTCAGCGTATCCACGTGCCTGAATTTTTGGAAGAACGTGCACAAGCTTGCGGCATTGAGGTGAAGACAATATCTGCTTACATCGATTCTTTCAGGTAATATATTTACTTCTTCCTCTTGTGTTCAATGTCCTGTTATACTGGCGTTTAGGATGCCCTTCTTACTGAGCTCTGGTTATAATGATTTTATGGTGGTAAAAGATTGCTTACCAGAAAACTAAGTGATTGATCATTTACAGATATGGTGTACCTCCACATGGGGGCTTTGGAGTAGGCTTGGAGCGTGTAGTAATGCTCTTCTGTGGCCTGAACAACATTCGCAAAACATCACTATATCCACGTGACCCACTCAGGATTGCACCATGATGTTATTAGCATTTTTGTTTGTGTGTTAAAAATACTGTGACCTCACATTCAACTGAAGCCTGATGGTGTAGCTTGACGCCAATAATGCAGTGAACATAGTTGTCCAAACACTATTAAAACAGTACTGCAGATTTTGAGTAGTTTCTATTTTCACCGGCAACTTGGAGCTGGTGTTAAGTACTTGTAAAAAATATTTCTGATGTTTGACTTGCTGTAGTTGCCACTTCATATAGAACTGCATGCACTCTTTTGTTTCAAAAGGACCATTTTTTGTCTATTCAGTATTCATGTGATTTAGTGATAAATATGGCCCCTTTATAATTTTTATCTAAGAACTAGAACGACTTCTTAATGAACGTCTATATGAATACTTTTAAGATCTTTTAGAGCTGATGGATTGTTTTTACTTATGTACATGATGGTATGAAATTATTTGAAAACTTTTAAAGATGCATTATTTGTCTAACCACAGTCTGCCTTATAAGTAATTCTCGTTATTAATTTTTGAGAGCCTATTACCGGAGCATCCACTGTTTTGGTGACTGTGAATACCCTTTTTCCGATAATATTGAGTGATTTTTTATTCAAGTACTTGTTATTGTGAAATATGAGGAAAAAATGCTTATTTTAATTCATCAGTAACCATGTTTACCACATATTCAGGAATTTCGGATAGTAGTGAAGACTTATATTACAATAGATGTCGTAGCTTCTCTCAAAAAAAAAACAAAAGATGTCGTAGGTAGATTATGAACAACCTGTAATTAGAGTGTTGAGCTACCAACTGAGCGTATCTCCAACAACAGTGGCGCAATGAAGTCCCTTCAACTTTTCGTCCATTTCATTTCCGTTAAAAAATGCATAATCATTATGTATTTCAGTGTGTCAATATGCAGCGTAGATCCTAAACCAAGATTGGAATTACATCCCTAGCAATACCTTCTCTGGAAACCTCCAATGATTTTTCTTCTTGCCTAAAGCCATTCTTCCAAAGTGTTTCTCACTTTAAAGATAATCTTCAAAGTATTTAGAGGTGTATTGTCTCAGTTTTTCATTCCAAGCCTTCCACGAAAGCATGAAAAATAAATGACGAATATCGCCAAAGAAGTAATCAAGAGCCATGAAAAAGATATTTGAGAAGCCATCAGCATGATAAATTCAAGGACCCAAATTGCTTATAGTAGGCATCCCGACACTGAAGCAGCAGATCAACACTGTTTGTGTAAGATCAAATACAAACTTTACGCTGTAAATTCAACAAATCAATCTTAACCATCACTTTTTCCTAACACAGCATCTAACCAACAATTATTTCTTACTACAATAAAAAAATTCTCAAAAACTGCAATTTTATTAAAAACATATTTAACCATTTTTTATATTCTCTCACCTATTACTCTTGTACTTTCTTTTAAGGCTTAAATATTGTTTTATATCTTTTATCAAAAATGTATTTTGATCCTTTATCATTTTAAAAAGTTTCACATTTGTTCTTTTTGTCATCTAAAGTCCAAACATTAGAAACTAAATCTACGTGGTTTTCAGCTTGTCAAACATGTTGCAACAATTTAATCTCCTTCAAGAGGCGTCGTAACAAATTGTTCTCCTTCAAAGAAAATCTTTAACAAAATCTTCTTCAAACAGTTATGTTATTGTTTCCATTTTCAATATTCTTAAAAATCGATGTCGTTGTCGTTTTTCCCTGTTTTATGCCACATGAGTATGTATTAACATCGTAATTGCCACATTAAACTTCTTTTAACTTATGTTATGATTTGCGACTAAATAACTAAAATGTGAGTAAAAGGATCAAAATGTTTAAAAAAAGATAAAATATTGTATTTTTATTTTTAATAAAAGATAAATATCCAAAAATATATTTAAGGAAAATTACACTTACCTCCCTTGAAGTTTCTTCTAAAGAGAGGTTGAAAGGTAGGAGAGAATCCAAATCACAAGAGAAAGAGAAAGAAAATGGTGAAACCAAACGAAATAGAGAACGTGACAGTACAACAACCAGAATCAACAACAATAGAATCACTCAAACGTACTTTGTACAACGTTGAACAACTTCAATCTCAATTACCTGAATTCCTTGCTCTATCAGACCCTGATCATCTCTCTACACTCCCACTCCTTCAACGTGCTCATTCTCTCTTCTCCCTCGCTAAACTCACTTCTACCCTCTTTGAATGTTCGTATTTCAATGCAACCCATCAATGTTTTTCTTCAAAAATTCCAACTTTATTGTCATTTTCATCTTTTTATTCATGACCCATTTTCATTTTACTTGTCTTTTTTTTTTTTTGGTGTAGTGAAGTTGAAGTGCAGAGGGATTAACCCAAATGACCATGCCTTTAAATCTGAGCTTGTAAGTTACAGCTTCTTTTCTTTTGGGCATGTTTTTAATTTTGTTGCATGCACCGACACCTCGTATCGAAGGACATGTCCGGTGTCCTACACTGGCACAACACCGACACATATGATTACATTCAATTTATTCATCTTTGTGTTGACGTGCCAGTGTTAGTGTGTTTCATAGCTTATTTGTTGTTCAAGTTTTGACATTTGGGGATGCATTGTGTTTTTTGCTGAAAATTATTGACTTTGTGTTCCACAGGATAGGTTAAGTGTGTGTCAAAAGAGACTGGAACGACTTCCAGATTTGAGTGAAGGTATATTTACATGTTGCATGTTTCTTATACCATGTTTGTTTGGATAAGCAACTTAATAAGAGCTTATAGTAAAGATGTTCTCAAAGCTATCCTGGTGCAGAGCTTATGGAAATAAGCGGAAAACAAGTTATGGATGTGTCACAAGTTGTTTGCATAAGTTCTTACAAACAGTCTCGGAAGTGCTTATGTCACTAGTTAAGCTCAAATAAGCCAATCCATAAAATAGACACGTGCTCTTTCTCGACCTTACTTTTCATTGGTTGAATTTTCAAATAGAGAATGAAACTGTGATGTTTCATTCTAAGTATTGAGAGATTTTAATGTTGCACATTCCTTGTCTTTACTGCTGGTTTGTGAGATTGAGTTATCACTAAAATCTAAGACAGTATTATGTCCTATCCTACATCTGTAGGACTCTAAAACCCAAGTTTTGTCTTTCTTTTGTGTGTTTTGTTTTTGTTTTTAAGAGTTTCAGTCAATAATATCAGTAGTAGGCTGTGGTAAATAGTGGAATGTCAAATATCTGCAATGTGAAATAGCAGATAGCATTGCCTGCAAATAGAGCAAGCCGCATAGGGTTGGAATGAGTCAAGGTAAAAAGGCGTGTTGCATACAAATAAAAAAGGGAATGGAGGCAAAACATAGCTTACATGTTGAAAGCTTTACATGTTATAGTGAATATTAGAGTAATACTCACAGACTCCTCAGTTTTTCAATTTTAAAAATAGGTTATATATGGTACACAGAGTGCAGGCTCTTCAATTTTATTATTTTCAAAAACCCTATTTTGTTTTCCTGCTACTGCCACCGCCACTATATCTGCTACCAGAAACTGGAATAGTGGCCGCTGTTGCCCTAAAAGAAAAACTAGGATAGCGTCACAGTTTTTATAGCCCGGTTTTTCCCCTAAAAATCTGCTATGCTATACCGCTATAGCACACTGCTATTTGACAACACGGGTTTCAGTTTATATTGCCGAGGTTGTTGTCTTCGTTTTGATTTTCTAATGTTAAGAATTTGATTGAATGGGTTGGATTTTGATAATCTTTTTGTTTAACACTCTGTTGGCTTGCCCCATACGTGTCTTTCACTTTGAATCTCGTGTTTGAGAAAAAAAATGGTTATTTCAAGCAGAACAGTGGCAAGATATGGTGGAGCAAAAGTTTTATGAGGAGCAGACTGGTCAAAAGAGGAAGTATCCATCTTCCGAAGAACAATTCGATCTAATTGATTCCAAGGAGTATGTGGAGAAATTGCCAGGGGAGGATGTTGTTGGTGGTAGTAGTAGTGGAAGCAGTATCAAGGAAGCAATAATAATTGACTTATCAGATGATGATGACGATGATGATGATGAGGTTATTGCACCCTTATTACCCAAACTCTGTTTTCTGTGATTGTTCTCATTTATTTAATGAACTTGATGTCCTCCAAATTTTATGCATTTTGGTAGAGTAGCTGCATTATGATCTCTATCTAATTTAGGGTGATAAGAAATTTACTCTGTCATTAGAATAATATAAGACTTCTGAGTTCTGACATGTGAGTCTGAGGGTTTTGTGAGAATAAAATCTGTACAAGCATTGTGCATTTAGCAACGAAGTCAAAAATCATAGGTTACATGAGATTTGAATGTAGAGGCAGAAAAAGTGTTTCATCTTTGAGATATATTTATTTACAATCAGTCATTGAGTTCCAGCAAAAGTTCGGAAGGTATTTACCATAGGGCTTGCAACTAGAATGATTAAGTTTAAAACTTAGCATAGATAATACGACTGAAGGGAATATCATTCCTTGCATTATATGTGAAGAGTCCTCACTCTTTTAGCGAGTTTTGATGTTTATTGGGTATTTCTGTCACATTCAAATTCTCCCTACCTTCTGTTAGTGTACTGTTGATTGTATTGATGAGTGAGTACAGATATTTTGTCTATGCATCTGATAAAACACAAGCATAAACATAATTAGTTAATTCGTTTGGTATTTCTTTTTTCATTTAGCAAGTGATCATTTTCTCAAGCATAAACTCAAATTTTTCTTTTTTCATTTTGCCTTAGCTTTCATTTTCTCATTAACTGATATACCACTAAACTGCTTTAAACAAAATATGTGATTATCACTGAGAAAATACAAGATTTTAAGACTTTAACTAAGCCAGTCTCTTTCATGAATTGTTGGTTGAATTATTCAAGGGAAATGGTAAAATTTAAGTTATTAGTATTCTACTAGTTATATTTCCTGAATGGCAGGTTCACCTTATTAGTGTAAAGATCTTGGTAAATTTCCATTGTAGTTATGGAATGCACACCTAATGTCGGTGGGCCTTAAGCTTGAATAACTGGGTGTGTGCTTCTCATGTAATTGTATAAGTAGAACAAAAGAGTCATGAAATAAGGCAACAAGGTCACTGGTTCGTATGGTTTTATGTGTTTGATTATTTGATGAGTGGTTCTGACTTCTGGGAGGTGAAAATGAAATGATAAAGCCATCGGCTTAGAATTACAGTCTGAAGTAATGCCATCATCACTGTACTAATGAGCTGAGTTGAAGAGAAAAATCCAACTCAATTAATAATTAGCAGGTCTCTTTGAACTCTTAATTTAGCCTTTGGATATAGAGGATCAGTCTTCAAAAGTATAGTTATTTCAGTTGTGGACGGAGACGACTGTTCAGGTCGAAGTTGGACACTTGATGACCGTTCAGGTCGTAAAGACCAACCTACTGCAACATCTAGCCCCGTAATGGCAATCATTACATTCTTAATGGCCTTGGGACTCCTTCAGTGGTCCCCAACTCCTCTATTCCACACACTCTACGGTTGTAGATCGTGAAAATGACGTGTCTTATCCAACATGCTGGCTAATCATGAGATGAAGGATATTTGCTGATCCCAAAAGATGACCTAATGGTCCTGCATTGCAGAAAGAAGGGGAAAACCTAGAAGACAAAGGATATGGATTTTTTAGACCTAAACCTGAAGGCTTTTGTTTTAAAAGCCAAAGGAGAACGTGTCTCGTGTTTTTTTAAGAGAACATGTCTTTTGTATGAGCGTTTAATTATGAACCTTAGCCTGTACAATCAAACTTGGGGCCTGGGATTATATCTCTATCCTGGAACAGAACTTGTGTAGTCATTACTTATTTTATACCATATATAATTGCTTTGTTTATTTGAGTTTTTCGAATTCTAGAATATTTAGGTTTTACTGTTCTGATTTCTACTGTAATTTTTTTGCAGTATATGTGAACAACATGGAGCTGTGTTCATGGGAGCAAATCATTTTGATGTGTTCAGCGTCCTTGTTGCTTTTGGATGACTCATCAAAGCTTGGTGATGCGTCAATAATTAAACGGAAAGTGGGTCGCACACTAACATGTCTCATCTCAGTTAATGGGCAACAGTAATCCAGCTATGAATTGCTGTTTGTAAGAGATGAATGCTTATTGCTTATGGCTTGTGACTGGGGTTGACTATGCTTTTTAACTGGTGTTTTAAGATTACAATTGTGCCTTCAACTATGTATATATTGTATGGATTCAATGTTAGACGATGACTTTTGATGTCAGTTTTTGATTTCATATTCATTCAGCAACATGTCCTGTTCGCGTTTAAGTTTCATGGTTGTAACTTAAGGTTCTCACTATTTGGCTTCTTAGGTTGGCCAAATGCAAAATACAATCAAAACTGACTTGGTTATGACAGCCTAAGTCTAAGTTTTGGCTGTATGATTGTTTTGAGGCGCCTTCTTGGGTGGGAGAGTTTAATAGGCCTCCCACGGTGGGCAAGTGAGTTTATGCTAAATCTGGTTGAATTGTCATTTGGGACTCAGACTTTGCGGGAAAGGATTTCCAACTTACGCGACAAAAGCAAAAAAAAAAAATTGTTGCTACTAGTGCCAAGCTTTCCCTGATTATTTCCTTTTAACATAAGATTAGAGAGAAATTAATTTAAAAAAGTTACGAGATTTTACCATTCTGGGTTTGATAGTGCTTTTACTGTATTGATGTATTCATGAACGATGGAGAAGAGAGACAATAGGACAAGTTAGAATAAGAAATGGTATGGTATTGTTTTGTGTATTATTTCTTCTTTTGTAAAATCCCAATCAGAAGGTATAGTAAGTAAAATTGTCATAATTCTCATATGCACACTAAATATAATATCAGAATCAGAAGGTATAGTAAAATGAAAAATGCTAAGGCCAGAACATATAAAATAGAATTTATATTAAAATTCGATTGATAAGGTCTCAACAAAAAAATAAACAAACTAACAATCACTTGAATGTGACTGTCTCTTACACTTAATTAAACCAATCCCAATCTTAATCCTAATAATACTAATATAATAAATATCCAAACTAAAATAAGGCAATTCAAATCAGAAAAGCCACATGGCAACAAACACTCCTACAGCCACAAAAACACCACCACCTTGCAAAACAGCAGCACCACTTGTTGGAGCTGGAGCAACAGCAGAGGCAGCTGGACCTTCAACCTCAGCTGGTGAAGGTGATGGTGAAAAAGCAACAATGGGCCTACTTCCCCCTTTTAGACTCATTACAACAACAGTAAGCTTCTGACCCTTCTCACAGTGACCCTTTTCTCCACTGATGTAGTAGTATGGACCAGAATGATCAAATCTCACTTTTGTGTTCCCATCATTGTAATGTTTGATGGGTTTTGAGATGTTGCAGCTATCATAATCTTCCTTACTCACTTGCAAAACAGAGTCTTTTCCAGCTTCATATTTCAAAACTGAGGAACAACAATAAAATGGTTAGTGGTTACTCACAAAACATAATGTAAAAATTGAATTTTTAAAACAAATATACCAAGATATATGATAAAAATGTAAAAAAATAAATAAATAAAATTGGATTTTGGAAATAAAACTACAAAGATGATGAAAATGTAAAAAAAAAAAATTTGATTCATAAACATTAAAAGAAACAATTTTTAGGAATAAAAATTACTAAGATCATGAACACATCAAAATAAAGATTGAATTTTTATACAAAAAAGGAAACCCATTAATGGAAAAGTGATAATTAACCAAGATTAATGAAGAGATGAACATAAAGATTGAAATTTTAGTGATAAAAATTGAAAAGATTAAAGGAAAAGTGATAATTACTTAGATGGTCTCCAACTTGAAAACGAACACTTGAAGCCCATTTGTTGAGAGAATCAGATTCCGAAGAAGGAACCTTCCATGCATCAGTTTTGCCACCAAGCAAGATATCCTTAGCTGCAAAAGCACAACCAAACAGAACAAAAAGAACCAAAAGAGAACAAGAAGATGAACCAGCCATTGTTTTTCTGCAAATGTTGAAGAAAAGAGAGTTTTTTTTTTTGCTTTGTTTTCTTAAAGAAGCAGAAATTATGGATGGTTTTAGAGTGAGAGTGAGGTATGAGTTTGGGAATTGGAGGGTGTATTTATGGTGGTGTGATGAGAAAGTAGCCGTTGTGTGATGTTGGGAATAGTGAAAAGAAAGTTCTGGATTGCTGACTGTGGGACCCACTAGTTTTGTTTTCTTGTAACTTGTTTGTGCATGCATAGAAAGTAACGGTCAAAAAATGAATGGTCTTCTTGGTACTGGCTAGTCAAGAAATTAGAAAGGGTAGAGTAAGAGGAGAAGATATTTAGGAGGAATGAATATAGAATGGTGAATTTTGTTTCATCAAATAATTTGAATTTGTGAGAATCCTATGTGGATAAATCTTCTCACTTCAATATAGTAGTAAATAAAAGTTGAGATTTATAAGATGAAGAAGCATATTTATAACTAACTTTAAAACACAAAAACTAAAATAAAATAAGAAAGACACAACTTATAGTCTTATACTATAAGAGAGAAAACATCGTTTTGCTCAACAAAAAAAAAAAAGAAGAAAAAAAATATCTTTAAATGAATTCATCCGTTTCCATTTTCATTAAGATGATCAATGCAATTTAAGAATTCTTAATTATTGAAAATAAACGATAACAGAAAAAAAAAAATAGAATAAGAAAGGTTTCTTCAAGCCAAATTAAATTATGTTTGGAGTTGGATTTTGGCCCAGTTTTGTTTGAGCTTATGAAAAATAACTTATGTAAATAAGTAAGCTTTTATTTTAATTTATAAGATCTTACTAACGAAAATTGTATCTTCATAAATGGTTTTTTCATAAACTACCTTAAAAACTTATAAACAAAACATAAAAATTTATTTATTTGCATAAGCTGTTTTATATAAGCTATAAAATAAGCTAATTCAAACAAGCCCGCTGATTTATTTTTTTAACCATGAAGTGGTGATAATATATACTCCACTTTGAATTATTTTATTTAAGAATCAAACTCGAGTTTTTTCAAATGATATGTTACTGGTGGAGATTATTAACTACTTGAGTTCAATCGTTTGATTGAAGTTTGGTTGATTTTGAAAGGGTACGAGGTTAAAGGGGTAAAAGTCAAGCACAACAAACAAACTTATAAGTGATAGTTTATAGCTTAGAAACTCAGATCATCCACAATGGTGGTACCTAACTTCATAAATGTTGGTACATGTTAGGTACCACCAATGGAGGAAAACAATTTGAGTGTTTAATGGATTGATGGTTTCAAATTAGCATTTCGTCTATCCACAAGTCCCACATCTCTTTAGTATTAAAAAAATGAAATATAATATTGTAGAATTATTGGTAGATGATTACTGAGTCCTCTTTAAAAATTTATGATGTACTAGGTTGGAGGAATTGCGTGCTTATTAAGTATTATTATTAAAAAATTATAAATTAATGGTTACTCATCTTGAGCATCATCCTAAGGCAATCATTACTTTTCACTTTGTGTTATCAAATGTCACGGATGAAATTATGGATACGTCTACATTGGATGGAAAGAGACCTATTCTTGAGTCGGTGCAGTCTAAAATTGTTGATGTTGATTCTCCTTCTGTGAGGCCGTCCCAGATAACTTTGACGTTGGTAGATATCAGTCATGATGACACTGGTTCAAAGAATGACATACATGAGCATCAAGTTGCTAAAATGTCTAATGATATTGAGCATGAACATGAAATTGTTTCGGAAACGCCGTTAGAAGTATCACCATAACACATCTAATTTTAAGTAGCGTTGCTCAAAAAGATCTTACAATTATTCAAGAAGTTTTTGACTCTAGAAAGTCCTGAATAGAATGTTGAGAATACAAGTTTTACACCTTATGTTTTGAAAAGTTACCAAAAGAAGATGAAGTCCAAAATTAGAAATATCAAATACAATACTTGTGCAAGCGAGATCATATCAAATATTACTCATGAAGGCTCTCTTTTGGATCATTAGGGGTGTTGCATTGTCATTCTTTCTTGTTTGACTCGGGATGTTATGGTTTGGGAAAATTTGACGGATGAGAAAATTCATTTGTTTTTAAGGGATCGGCTAGATTTGCTCGATTCTTTTAGCTATGTTTTATGTTCTTCTTATCTTTTTTTTTGTTTCCTTGGGTACGACACAACCCTCCTAACTCTTTGTATTTCTTTCTCTTTTATTAATAATTTTTTTAGAATGCTGGTAAGGGATCTGTGGTTCTAGGGGTGTCAACCTAGTTGAGATGTCTATTGTCACTCTAACGCAAGTTCATACTTTTGTTTCATCTTGAAAAAAACTCAGATCTCACACCTTTGTGTGTAACACCTTTTATAGGAAACATAGGAACAATGAGGGAAAATTAATATTCATTTTAGAGCAAATAGTCATTTTAGTCCCTAACTCTTCACATCGTTATCACAAAGGTCTCTGACTCAAGATTAAATACAAAGAAATCTCTGACTCTCCACTTCCGTTATCACTTTAGCGTCTGAAGTTAAATAATTTTGTTAATTGATGATGTGACACATGTTTTACGATGGCATGACATATGAGGTGTCACAATGACTAAAGTGAAAGTAGAAAATGATCATTTTAGTCCTTGAACCAAAAATTAATATCCCCAAATTGAATATCAAATCCCTAAATATCATCTAATTCTCTTTAGCCAAGTAAAAAAGATGGAAATCCTATTCTACCCATAAGGTAGATTTTTTCGTAACTCGAATTTTCCTCAAGATATTGTGCTTTATTTGTATCTTAGGTCTATGTAAGAACTTCAGTGACAATAAAAATGTGTTTGTTGTTATACTTCTTATCTTGATTTAAAGTTTGAGTTCAATCATATTAAACCGTTAGGTTGAGGCTTGCTAAATATTTATATTTAAGTTTAGACTTTATTCCCATTAATGACTGAACTACTACTACCAGTAAACAAAGTGTTTTATAGATTAGGAGTTAAGTGTGTAAGAATATTTTTATGCACGAGTAGTTGTCTTCTTCTTACTTTCAAATTGCTTCTATTGAATCATCTCTAATACCTAGAGTTTGCACTCCACTTGAATGGTGATGTGTTTATTACTAGAAAGTATAGGGAATATAAGCATATGTTACATATAATGTGGCCATGATATAGTCCATGTAGTTGAAAATAAAAAATAACGTCTTTCATGAATATAAGAATTAGGGGTGGAAGCAACATCAATGCCATAGAGTTTTTTTTTTTTTTTTTTTT
This sequence comes from Medicago truncatula, assembly GCF_003473485.1. Classification (NCBI taxonomy): domain Eukaryota; kingdom Viridiplantae; phylum Streptophyta; class Magnoliopsida; order Fabales; family Fabaceae; genus Medicago; species Medicago truncatula. Next base: position 3,164,873 of record NC_053042.1, read on the forward strand.
TTTTTTTAATTTTTTTTTAACGTAAAGGATATGGTAAAATGTGAATTAAAAATAAAAAATAATATAATATATATAGTAACGATAGTTTGTGAAAAGATTAAGGGTACAACAATTAAAAAAATAATAAAGTTGCATCAATATTTTAAAAAGATAATTATTTTGAGAAGAAAAAATTGTAAAATGAATCCCTCAAAAGAAATTGTAAAATGATTATTAAAATGAGATAAAGATTATTGAATTGAGAGTGATAAAATTAATGTAATTAAAATTATATATTTTATATTGTATTAGAAATGAAACGATTTATTCGTGATGAGTATTTTTTTTTTTACGGATAATAGATTTTTACCTCCTGAGATATAGACGACATTTGGTTTAACCCTCTGTCAAAAAATAAAATTGAAGATCCGTCCTTGTAATTTAAAGATTTTTTGATTTTGGATCCTCTGTATATAAACTGTGCATTCTCGCTGATGTGGCAGGGGATAAACTAAATTTTGCCTATCAACCCATAAAAGCCTATTAATCCATAAATTTCTGCACAATCATATGTATCGAGGATCCAAAACAAAAATAAAAATAAAATTATAAAAGAAGATCTCCAAACTTCTTTTTACATGGAGCAAACCAAATGTTGCTTATATGAAAGGGGTGAAATCCTATTAACCCTATTTATTTATTTTTAACAAATGTTATAGAACAGAGTATAGAACAATTTTTATCTCCGACGTTGGGTTTATTTTGATGCGCAAAAGAGGACACCTAAAAGCAAATATTCTGAGGAGCACGTGGCAGCTTCAATGACACGTAGCAACTACGTGTTGAGAAAACAGCCAAATTAACATGGTACGTGGCTAGGCAACATTTTTCTGTTGTCTTGTTTCGATTTAATAATAATAATAATTTGAAGCAAGAGTATTGCTACCAAATAAAGTACCCTAACTAAATTATACATATCTTTAGTAAGTAACTAGAAGAGAGGATTGAAAATAAGCAAATAGAAGAAGAAAGAGATAAGAATGAGTACTACAAACGAAGATTGGAGAAAAAATGCAGAAACACACAAGATGAGTTCAGAAGAAGTAAAAGCAGCAGGAGTAGAAGCTTCAAAGAGACCACCAGGAAGTAATCATGGCTCAGCTGCTGCTGGTGCAAATGTTCTTCATCAAAGAAAATCACTTCCATACAACTTTACTACGATGACTATTGGTGGTTTGCTTATTACTGCTGCTATTGGTTATACAGTTTTGTATACCAAGAAGAAGCCTGAAGCATCTGCTGTTGATGTTGCTAAGGTTACTGCTGGAGTTGCAAATCCTGAGGACACTCATCCTAAGAAATAGTTTGTTTTAGTTACGATGCAAACTTTTATATTGCAACAAAAATACTATCGATGAAGTTAAAATTGTAGTTGTGATATGTGTTATGGTCTTTTTATATTGCGGATTGGAATTTAAAACCATGCTGGGCATAGTTGCTTTCTATATACCATACGTTGTTATATATTGATCCTTGTTTTAAATTTTTTAGTTCAAGATAGGTTTCTTTTCTTCTAATCTTTCTTATTATGGTTAAATGATTTTAAGGTTTCGGGAGCAGGATTTTGAACGACTATAAGTTAAAACAACATTATAAATAAGGGGGCTTCTACGGTGGGAAATTGATTTTTTTGAAAAAATTATTTTGTTTATCAAATAATATAACTGTTGATACCATGTCAACTAGTGTCATGTTGGTGGACCATTCTAAGACTTAACTTTACTTTATTACAAATCAGTCCACATACAATTTATTAAGAGGTATTTTAATCTTAGTGCACAAATGCGAATATATATGTTGAAGGCGAAAAGTAGTATGAGGAGGATGTGATGATTTTTTAGAATTTTCATGTTTTTCGAGGAAATTGAAGAACATTAGTTTATAAAGATTTAATTTTTCGGATTTCTAAGAAAAGGGGGTTTTGTTAATTGAAGGATCAAAACTTTGTGAAAATCAATTTAACTTCACTAAAACAACATTATAAATAAGGGGGCTTCTACGGTGGAAAACTGACTTTTTTAAAAAAATTATTTTGTTTAACCAATAATATAACTGTTGATGCTATGTCAATTAGTGTCCTCTTGGTGGACCACTCTAAGATTAAACTTTACCTTATTACAAATCAGTCCTCATACAATATATTAAGGGGTATTTCAATTTTAATGCACAAATGTGAATCTATGTGTTGAAAGCGAAAAGTAGTATGAGAAGGATGTGATGATTTTTTTAAAATTTTCATGTTTTTCGAGGAAATTGAATAACATTAGTTTATAAAGATTTAATTTTTCAGATATCTAAGAAAAGGGGGTTTTGTTAATTGAAGATTGAAATTTTGTGAAAATCAATTTAACTTCACTAAAAAAGTCATTCGCATGACTTTAACGTAGAATTTTTCAATAATAATTAGGGTAATACTTCTATCACATTTAATGGATTTTAAACTCTCCATCCAAACGTAGTTTTAAATTAGTTTGTTTTTTTTTTTTTTACATGAGAGAGAACTATTATTAAGAAGGAAACAAAAACCAAAAAAATTAAAAAAAATACGAAAGAAACCTACAACATTCGTTAATGAGTTTGTCTAATATGTGCAATATTACATATGTTAAGGTAATTAAAAGTAGCAAGTTTTTATTGAAACCAACAATTATTTAACAAAAAGTTATATATTTAATACAAAATGTTTAAGTTCTAATGTAAAGTTACTATTTTAAATTTCTTAAAAAAATAAAACATTAGCTAATATCAACTAGTACCTCCCATCTTGTGCATCATATTTCGGAAGAATATGATGAAGAGAGATAATGGGCTTATTTGGTAAGAATGTTTTTGAGCTTACCATATTAGTTCATTTGATTTAAAATGACTCGTTTGATAATCGTCATTTTCTTATGAGTTTATAGTTTATTTTTATTAGCTTATAGTCAGGGCCAGTTCAATAATTTTTAAAAGTAATTTAAGCTTAAAGTAAGGTTGAATATATGAAGCATTTTTTGTGAGAATAGGAGATCTTATTTCTAAAATCTAATGAAAACGTGGTTGAATATATGAGTCATTTTTTGTGAGAATATGAGACCTTATTTTTAAAATCTAATGAAAGCGTGAGGAATTTAGTGGCCTTATCTTTGGGTCAGCTTTACTTATAACGGTTTGTGATAAATTAATTCAAGTAGGTCAAAGAAGCTTATAACTTATCGTTATTTATTTTGATTTTACCCCATCAATCCGTCAGAAAAAAATAAGTATTAATCAAATTATATTACTTTTAAGTTATTTTATATTTATAAGATGAGTTTTTTTATTATGTGTAAATTTGTACACTTTAAGAAATTTAAAGTGGTAAGTTTGTTTGGAACTTGTCTATTTTATATAAATAGATAACTTTTTAATTCTTTTTTTTGACAAGATAACTTTTTAATTCTTAACATGTACAATATTGCACATGTTATACAAACCCTTATAAGATCGTTCAAACGTTAATTTTACCAAACACATTCGGAGCTAAGGATTAATAGAAGAAACTGGAAAGAGAAGTTTTCAAGATGGTTGAAGAACTCCTGACATCCATGTCCTTTAGAAGATAGTTATTATTTCTTCTATATAATAATAGAATCAAACTCCATATAGAGATGTTCATTTCCGTTCTTTAAAATAGGCCTGTTAGATAAACACATCCGCTCTTTACATGATAGCACAACTTACTAGTTGTTTGAATTGATCGATATATGTAACTCAACATTACTTTATATAATACCTTCATTGCAGAGCATTTTTAACCCCCATCAAGCCTGGACACATGCCCCAACTCAACCCATACTCAGTGGCGGATCTCCATGAAAGTCTACGGAATCCCTTAAGGGGAAGTCACTTTTGTTCCTTCAACTTTAACTCCGTTTGTAAAAGTAGTGTCCTCTTAATTTTGATCATTACACAAAATTTAAAGAGTCACATGCCATTATTTGACTAAATAACATTTTTGGTTCCCCAACTTTCATGACGGACAATTTTGACCCCTCAACATTTACAAACTTATGGCTCCCAACACCGACATTGGTCTGGTTAAAATTAATTGGGAGTCACTATTGCAAAAAGAACTAAAGTTCGAGGCCAAAAGTTCTATTTTAAAAGTTTGAAGGTCAAAATTGCTGGTTTGTACAAGTTGGGGTCAAAATTTAATTTAACCTAAATAAAAACAAAGCTAGGCCTCTCCAAAATGTTCTTGAAATTTCAAGACATGAGTGGTGACAAAGAATCAATAGAGAGCATTTTCGAGACTTGAGTGATTCCGGTCTGCGGACTATGTGATCACACCGAGCATCTATAGCATTAAGAGCACTCAGTTCTCAATTTACAAAGTTCTCAACTTCATCAAAATGTCGCTGATTCCAAGTTTCTTTGGTGGCCGAATGAGCAACGTTTTCGATCCCTTCTTCCTCGACGTTTGGGACCCCTTCAAGGATTTTCCATTCTCCAACTCTGTAGTTTCTGCTTCATTCCCTGGTGAGAATTCCGCATTTGTGAGCACAAGAGTGGACTGAAAGGAAACTCTAGAAGCACATGTGTTCAAAGCTGATCTTCCAGGGTTGAAGAAGGAAGAGGTGAAGGTTGAAATTGAAGATGATAAGGTTCTTCAGATAAGCGGAGAAAGGACCGTTGAGAAAGAAGACAAGAACGATCGATGGAGCTTAAAAGGGACTAATATGAAAGGGACTAATATAAAAGGGACTAACTTGAATACAATTGATTTTTTGTGTTGCACACAGTCAATATAAAATGCCATTGATGTACAAAATGTTGAAAGCGTACCAAAGAAATAAGCTTAAATTATCAACTACAACTATATTTATCATTTACATCTTCAAGAATCATTATGTCTGATTCCTACTCTATCACATTTGAGACCTTCAACAAAGGAGTCTTGCTATTTGATGGAAGTGGAACTCTACCTATGTCAAACTCATCATTCGATTCTTCTTTGGATTTCCCCCATAAAACAGCATAAAATCCTATCGATATTATTACTGCTCCAACAACACTGCAAACATTTGAAAAATGAATTGCATTTGTTAAAAATGCACATAATAAAATACACTAAATGAGGCAATTTTCTAGAATAATTAAAATTTAACAAAAAAGTAAGGGAATGAAATTCGTACGTTCCAAAATGCAGTGCATCACCAAGAAATATAGCACTAAAAGATGCAGCAATAGCTATTGACAAAGGCTTAAAGAGTGATATATACACAGGGCCTTTAATATGGAGTCCCCAAGTATGAACCAAACAACTTAGTCCTGTAGAAAAGAATCCCTGCATGAAGATGAAAATTTTCAGCTCGAAATTGTTGATTGTTATTTGGTTCAAAAATTTAATTCAAAAGGGACTAATATGATAAAAATATTTCACAAATTATAAGTAATTTTTTTTTAATTCATAAATTAAATTTAAAAAAAAAAAATTACAAATTGAGATAATTAATTTCTTTACCGAGCATATGATGGAGATCATTGTTATATCAGGATTTATCTTCCAAGCACTCAAGTTTGGTTCTAGTAGTAAGCATATTGGTATAGATACTAGTACTCCACATAAGTTGTATAAAAATACCACAATAATCTCTGCTGGATATTCTTTTATGACTGTAGTCTGTTTGCATGGAACAAAATTTTATGTTAGTAATTTATATGAAAAACCGGAAATTCACAATGTGCCTCAAATCATTGTTTAAAGCTTTTTAGTGAATTCAATATACCTGAATAATGTACCATATTGGAACAATAAGAAACTCAATAACAAGTAGAGATCCACCAAGAATCCAATTTGATTCTGTTGTTGAAGAAGTGATTGGAGAATGAATAATAGGTGGTGATTGTGTTGATGGTGAGGGTATGATTATTGGACCCTTATAAAGAACAACTGTGAGAGCACCTAATATTGATACCGTAGAACCCAGGATTTTTGCTTGACTGCTTTTCCACCTTAATTTTACCTTCTCCATCCTTCATTTAACAACCATTATTGTTCACAAGACAATCTATTAAACAGCGCAATTGTATTTTATACATACTTATTCAGACAAACTCCGGGCCACTGCCGATGATGAACATTTTGGTTCGGTCGGGTCAACAAAAAACTCTCCGAAAAAAATCTAAAAAAATACATATAATTATAATTTTATTTCATAAAAATTTCAACACTTAAACTAAACTCTGGTTTAAAATTTTAACACTTGAAATTAAGTTTAAACACTTTTAGATCAACACAAAATTTAAACTGCATTAACAAAAATAAAATACATCAATTGTTTTTGAAGAGTTGAGTTTGCGGGTTTAGAATCATAATTCTTTTACCCAAATCAAGTCATTTCAAGTTTGACCGGATTGGACATAAACTTAAAACATATTCGGATAAAATATAGGTTAGTTGGTTTCGGTCATTGAATTAAACAATAGCGGAGGTCAAGGGGACTGACTTTTTTAATTTAATTTTTTGTTTTAATCGGATATTCTTTGCTCACAACAAGTGAAACTAATCCCTAGAGTTGGGTAGTAACACATTAGGCAACAAAACTATATCTCAAGAGTGTTAATGTTGTTCATTCTTAGGTAAGTGTTTGAAACTTTTGACTTTTGGTTAAGCTAAAAAAGACTTTTATCATCTCATTTAATTGCTCTTGAATCTATTTTTGGTTAATCGTTTTATTTGTTCACAGGTTAGGTTGCATTGATTTCACTAGTAGCAAAACTTCACAATATTCATCAAATTGTATGAATCATGTATTATCTCATTGCTAAATACAAATGAATTTCATGTATGTTTGACAAAGATCATATATATTATTGAAATTGTGACCAAGATCATATATATTGTTGAAATTGAATTGTAAGCATTTGAAAAATATCCCTTCTTGTTCAAGCAAGTGATTTCTTTCATATCTAGTTTTCAAGAGTAGAGTAAGAGAGATAGGCACCTGAAAATGATAGCTAGGATGAATGTAAAAGCAGGTATAAGGTTGGAAAGAGATGAAGCAAGAGTAGGTGTTGTGTATTCAAGTCCTTTATATCCAAAAAGCTGAGCTACAACTCTGCCTCACTCACACAATTTATCAAATTAAACAAAATCAAGATCAATAATTATATTACTTAAAAAATGGTCAAAAACTCAAATTCATAAAGGAAGTTCACCCCAAAACTCCAAGGAGAAAAATTCTGAAGATTAGAGACATGTTCAAAGGAGGAAGCCCTCTTGACCTTCATATATATGCATATTTAAGTTGTCAATAAACAAAATGATTCATAGAGAAGAATGGTTCAATTACTAATAACTATGTAAAAAGAGATCACCATTTGATAAAGAAGGGGAGAGGCAAAAGGAGAACAAGAGTGGAGACAACAAATGAATAGGCAATGAAGACATAGTAACTCAACCCTTTTTGAGTAGCTGCTTTGAATAGAACACTGACACCAACGTTTGTGCACTCTATTGCAACCATTGCCGTGAATGGGAGCACATCCTTGTAACAATGCCTCCCTGCCATCTCTCTCTCTCTCTCACTCTGCTTCACTTTCTCAGTTCTCTTGATTTCAGTGTTTATTTTGTCGGTTCATTTTTAAAAGCCACTATTGTTAAAGCTTGATAAAAATAAGGAAATGCAAACAAGTGTCGTTAAGAAGTCTAAAGAAAAAAATTTATGCATTGAAACTTTGAAAAGTAACCATTTTTATTTAAAATTTATCAATTATTTCCATTTTTTATCCTTAACAAATACCCTATAACAATTGTTAACAAGACCCTAAAAATAAAATTGAAACTGGGCCAACTTTTTTAAAACTTAATTATTTCCCTTCTCTTGTCTTTAGTTTAGCATTTGATTTGGAAATCTCGGAAATTGTTTTCTAACATTAAAAGTCTCTGTCTTATTCTTGACATTTTTATAATGGCCAAATAACAAAATGATTGTTGCTTTATAAAGGGTCTTTGTCATACAAGTTGAAGTTTTTTTTTTGTTAGGTAAGTTGGTTTAATAGCAAGCAATACCTTACGTGAGTTTTAATATTATTTCTAAACTAGATATTTTGTTTACATATGATTTACGTTAATATCTATGGATGATTCCTTTCACAAATTGACAGAGAAGGGAAAACAGAAAAATGGGTGGTTGAGTTTATGATGCATGTCGCACGACTGCAAAGATAGAAAAAATATAAATTTATTTATGTTGAAAATGTACTCGGTGCGTATTCGAATTTCTTTTGTTTAAGGTGTCCCTGTGCTCTTAGAACAAAACAACATATCCGAATTACTTGCTATTTGCTATCAAAAGAGGAATCATTTGGAGCATAATGTGTTATATGTGTGAAGACAATAAAAATCCTTAATGATGACCTAAATACAAGGAACTCTAGGAAGTAATTTTTATAGGAATCCAAATTTCAAAACAACACTTTTGAGTTTCAATTGAAGTCAATCCACTGCGGTTCAATACTCATGTTCCATCAATCTTATCAAAGTTGTGTTACAAAATTATGTGTCTACCTAAAATTGATTTGCAGAGGGTCACCCTCATTAAAAGGAAAGGACACATTGGACAGCGTACTTTGATTCTTTTTTTTTACTAATCATTTGATTAGAGACCAATTGTAAGCCTCTTATTCCTTGTGCAGATTGAACTACCACCTCAACAATCATTCTGTGGATTAAGGACCGAGGATCATTGTGTCTCTTATCCCTTGCACATACATCGTAAAAAGGCAATCACTCAAAAAATCATCATGTGAATTAGGACTCCAAAAGGAGGGCGAAGAACGACCAAGGACCATGGAAGTTTGGTCATGTGATGTTAACTAAATTTTGCATCTCAACATCATTTCTGACTTAACTGTCATCTAGAATCGCCTTTTTTTTGTGTTGAATGTTCAAGATATTTAGTGAACACCTTCATTATTTGCCATTTGAGAACAATGTCACTCATGACTCATGATTACAACACGATATTAATGAGCACTGAATGTCTAAATATATTGATACCTAGTGGAGCCAACAGCCCTCACCATTATGAAATTTTAATAATACCAATCCATGTTTTATTACACTGCTAATGCTAATAAACAAAAGGTGCATGCATTGTTCAGTATTTAAAAATATTAAATCATCTTACAAAAAAGTTCTCAACATATTGAATATTCTTTTCAATTCAAAAAGACTTAAAAAATCATCTAACATGTAGCCAATTTGTAATTCTATGAGAAATAACACAGGAACCAGAGCGCAGAGTACCTTATCTGAACTTGATAACTCGGGCAAGTATAAGATATGTTGAAACAAAAGAATAACGGTGTCGTCACAATTCAAAATTGTATAGAATAGGTTACATCTGATTCTGAACATGATAGTACCTGAATTTCAAAATCCTTTCACGGATTTTCCTCATTCTTTAGGAAGTATCATAGGCTACCCCAGACCACTAGCTGTCATGAGTGTGACTAATCAATTTTGACTGATGAGTAAATAAGCCTTGTGAACCAAAAGCATGCGTAAAATCCAATGGTGCCGGTTACAACAAAGAAGGCATACGAAGCTATAAACATGTAACCGAAGTATAATATTGCAGATACCAACTTCGTGATTTCAAGCTTGGTGAAGAAGTAGAATGTTGCATAAAGAAAGAGGTATAGTGCAGAAGAGCCAGATGTGAGGTAAGAACGCCACCACCACAAGTAATCTTCACTGCACAACTGGAAGTAGCAAAGCACAACGGTTATTTCGGCGCAAGTGATAACGAGGATGACAAAGACCAAAAAGAGGAAGCCGAATATGTAGTAAAACTGATTCAACCAGATCGAGGTGAGAATGAAGAACAGCTCAATGAAAACAGCACCGAATGGGAGTATTCCCCCTATAAGAACTGAGAAGGCCGGGTTCATGTACCACGCTTGTTCAGGGATCTGCCTTGGGATTTTGTTTGTTTTCACAGGGTTTTCAATTGCAGGTTTCCTGAATCCAACATAGCCACCAACAAAAACAAGTGGAACTGAGATTCCAAACCATAAAAAGATCAGAGCAAACATTGTTCCAAATGGCACAGCTCCAGACGACTTTTGTCCCCATATCAGACCATTCAATACAAAGAAAATGGCAGAGACAGAGGCAGGGAACAAGACTGCAGTCCTGAGGGAAATTTTCTTCCACTCTGTTCCTTTGAACATTTTGTATAAGCGGGCTGAAGCATAACCAGCAAAAATCCCCATGAAAACCCATAGCAAGAGCATAGCTGTCATTAGCCCACCTCTGTTTGAAGGAGAAAGGAATCCAAGGACAGCAAAGAGCATTGTTACTAGTATCATCCCAAAAAACTGAACACCAGTACCAACATAAACACACAACAGATCTGAGTTGTTTGGTGGCCTAAAAACATCACCATGGACAAGCTTCCAACCAGTCTCTTCTTGTGCTTCTTCTTGGGTCTCAAGCTCATTGTACTTTGAAATATCACGGTAAAGTGTACGCAGCATAATCATTGCCACCATGCCCGAGAGAAAGAGGACAATCATCAATGAGTTCACAATTGAGAACCAGTGAATTTGGTCATCATTCATGAGCAAATAGGCATCCCATCTTGAAGCCCACTTCACATCACTCTCCTGCAAGTAGGCAGAGGTAAATGGTTATACAAAAAAACTCCATCATCATCTTTCACTAAAATAATAACAACAACAATTGGATGCAAGGGCGGAAATAAAAATTTATTTATGAGAAACCAAAAATAATTATTGAAGAATAATCTTTGTCTATTTAGTGATAAATTAATCTCTACACACAAACCATATATTTAACCACTTGGCTAATGCAGGCCAATAGGTATTCAAACATAGCAATAATACAAGCACTGTTTTATTAAGATGATCTCACCAGGAATTCAACATCATATGTGAAGATGATTTCCTTTCCCTCTTCAACTTCTTGAGGAGTATTGGAGTTCACAACTGTATGTTTAGCATGAGGGTCACAGGTTGATAAACGAGTCTTTTCATCCCATTTCCCTTCATATTCATGTTTAACACTGCAAATCATCATTCAGAACCGAAAATCAGTAAGAATGCATACAACAACTGGTTTGACAGACTGAATTCATAGAACAAATCAGGCACAGACATACAGACCTGAATGGCTTAACCTCAAAGCCCACTATTCTGGCAGCTTCAGTGAGTGAATCTCTATGATATTTGACAGTAAATGCCAAATGGTTGTGTATAAAAAACTTCTCCTCCTTGCTCTGTGTATTTCAACATAGTAAGCACAAGAAAAACAAAATTGGCATTCGCAACAATAGACGTTGATTTATAGAATAATGAGCATACCCCACTATATTGTCCTTTGAGTCCAACATGGAAACCAAGCTGATAGACAGTAGAATCCTGATCCACACGCTTTATGGGAACAACCAAAGGAAGGTTATCTAGAATCCTGCACATAGAAGGTAGAGGCATTGTAAGATCCTCAATATCAAGATAGTGGCAGAAAACAGGCACGGAAATATAAGACAATTTACTGGCACGCCGTACATGTTCACCCGATACTCATCATCAATCTTCTCTTTGAATGCTTTTGCAGTTTTGGCATCAAGTTTAAGCTTCTTACACACAACATTGCACATTTGTGGTTCGCGCATTTTGAACTGCAAATATGTCAGAGTAGAGTAAATCAGTTGATAACCACAACACAATTATCCAGCCAATTGTTTACAATAACATGTCATATAAAACTTACCACATAACGTGAATTTTCAATACGATCACCACGGAGCACTTCTCCAAGATTTTCAGCACTATCCAAGATTTTTTCTGGGGTACAATAAGGAAGTGAATAATATGTGTATGGAAGCTGGGTCTTTGTTGAAGATAATTTGTTTACTTTCACTTGCAATGTATCTCCCTGCACCATGTAATATTGGAATAGTCAGTCTAAAAGTAGATCCATGTATAAATCTGAATAATCAATACTAATTAAAATTTGAATACAAGAAAGATGGGACTTAAAGGGTAGGAATTAAAACTAAAGAGATAAATGAAGGCCAGAAAACTTTATTTTAGGTGGTTAACATCACCTCGGAAAATACAGCGTAGTCGAGTGCATGTGACGAAATATGATTATTGAATGTAGAATACAAATAGAGAATAAATACCACAGAAACCTCAAATTGAACGGGTAAACTGTAGTGTTCAGTTTCGCAATGAAGACTATGAGAAGTTATTTTACCTCGTGTCAAATGTGATTTTAGTGAAAATACAAGTCTTCGGTTACTGTGTGACAAATTTGAATTTGCTTTCAAACCTTTTTTTTTTACTAGAAATGGTATAAGTAATTGTGTCAGGCTGAAAAATGTGTACTAACTTTTATATCAGACTAGCATTCAGGGTAAAGAATAGAAACATAGATCGCTTCACTTTAAACTCAATCATAACCAAATCAATTTTGCAATGTCAATTCCATTCAAATCCATGTTTTCCAAAATGCTCGCCCAAATACACATCAAGTCTTTAGGCAAAAGAAAATCTAGAAACTCATCTGTCAATCACAGAACAATGAGGTTTCACAAGACGTAAAAGCCACAAACCATGGCTAAAATAGTGGCAGAATTCTTCGTGTGTTCATGACACACCAAACCAAACAAGCATAATTTGATAAATATTATATATATAAAAAATAAAATAAAAAGTGTCAATCGCGAATCGCAGAAAATAATAGTTTGTTTAAATTCCAGTACCCTACAGCGCTATAGCCTCTAATTGACAGGACTTTCTACTAAATCGATTTGTTAAAATTTCATTATGCTACAGCTACCACTAGACAACATTGATTAAAAGACACAACAAATTACACATGATAATTAACTCTCTCTCTCTAAAGTTCTAGATTCATACATCAAAACTCAAATCACTTCTCTAATTAGAATTATTAGAAGGACTTCTTCAAAAAAAGAATTATTAGAAGGATTCCGTGTACTTTTCCCCATCATGTGGGCCAAGTACTATTTGTACTTCTCTTTATTTCTTAATAAACTTTGTTGTTCAACAAATGAAAGGATTTAATTGATACACAGTGACAGTGTAAAATACTGTAGGATCATTAGAAAACTTTTGACTTTTATCATAACTACTTTCAAAGTCACACACATGATTGTTTGTAATATGCCGACAGTGTAAAACTTTTAACCCACACCGACAATGCATGAAAACTAAACTCTTGTTAGAATACCACAACTATCTTAAAAACCTCTGCATAATAAAATAAATAAATTACACACACGATTCATACTCCTAATCTACAAATCTCCTACTGTTACAATTCAAACACCTCACACCACATGCATCCACAGCCAAAAACTAAACATTCCTAAATTCTAATTACAAATTACAATCAAATTAACTAAAAAAATTCACTAACACCAAATCGAACTCAAATTAACAAAAATCATAATGACAACAACATTTGCACGCACATTCAACAATCATCACAACAATATCCAATTCATCACCAATAAATTTCAAACAATTACATCAAATCATCACAGATCTCAGATTCGAGCAGACAGATCAAGCGATTCATAAAAGAGTGATTCAAAATTCGAAAAACCTAAAATGTGCGAATGAAATCGACATTGAAATTGAAATGAAACGAACCTTCTGGAAATCCTGTGGTGCAACACCAGGAAGGTAGAAACAGAAGCTACCATTGATGAAGAGAAGAAGAAGAATTGAAGAGAACGCGATGGATCTCGAAAACGCCATAGCGTAGCGTTTGAGATCGAAATTATGAGAATAGATAGATCTGTGTGAAGTGAATGAATGATTTTTTGTGAGTGATGATGGTGATATAATAACGGAGTGAAGAACAAGATCAAGGATGAAATTTTTCAACGGTTGGATTTTCGTGCGGTTTGTAATTTTGGCGGTTGTGATTGTGACACGTGGTGGATTTGTTTTTGAGTGAGGGTAGGAATGGAATTTTTTACATGATTTTGGTAGTTAACTTGCTAAAATGGTTATTTCATTATTTGGTTTGTACGTAAAGTTTTAAATCAGATCTGTTTAGGACGGGTCAGGTCAAGGTTCATTTTTAGAATTAAAAAATGCATTATTATTTTGTGTGAGAGAAGGAAAAAACAAATATTACCTTGAATGTACATCTTATCGGCTAATATTCGATATATGGCGTGATAATATGTAAGAGTTAGAATTTTTTTTAGAAAATAATAAATTGAATAAATTCATGTTATAACAACAATCACCGACACTTCAGATTGAACAAGTGTCACGAGTTCAACACTAGCAAGAACTATAGTATCATTAGATTACTTTCATTTTCTAAAAATTTTATGAACGTCTACATGTCAATATCGTGTTTGGTTTCATAGTTATAAAGTTACATTGTAACAAATCATCATATACTTGGTCACAAACAAAAAGAGTATTATTTTTGTAGAATATGATGAAATCTTTTGGGATGTGAGGTTGGGTTGTCACTTATGAAGTTTCATATGCAAAATGGCATGGATATTCCTAAAAATTGTAAAGTGTTGCATGTCAACAGTAATAAAATTGAAAATGTTGCGTGATAAGGAAAGAAACCTAACAACATTATATCGTAGATACAGATTTGAGTATATTAATGGCATAGTTTGAGTAAATGACACTACTTTCATTTCATTACCACCATAAAACGGCATTACTAGTTTGCTAAAACAAACTTCAAAGTCGAACTCATAAACAATAAGGGATAGGATAGTTACAAGCAACAATATCTTATCTAATTTTTTTTATTTATCTTATTTGGATCAATTATAATAAAATGTGATTTACTTCGCCATTGTTATCCATTATAGAAAATGGCAAGTGCACAAAAAAAATAAAACACATGATCCAAGATTGGAAAACAAACCACCGACATAATTCCAGCTCAGTTACTATCGATCCCTACGGTTAATGTGAAATTATTTATATCCTCGTTGTGTTTTTTTTTGTCTCATCCCCATTGTGGGTCTTTTCTTCTGTCTTATTCCCATTGTGGCTTTATTTTTAAAAAAATGTACGGCATAAAAGTCTAACGACAAAATTTACACACAAAATATCGAGTAATAAAGAATAGTGGATTTGTATTCGTATTTGAACTTATCAAATGTCTATGCAATAGTAAACCAACTAATTTTATGCTTACATGAACTCATTTGAGTTGGTTCGTTAGTGTTGGTCAAAGACTTTGGAGTGTGTTCATCTCAAGATCATATAATTTTTTTATAATTTCATTGAAATTAAATATAAAAATTGAGTTTTTTTTTTTTAATAGAATATGATGAAATTTTGTTGATGTCATGTTGTGCACTTTTAAGTTATTTGATGTAATGTTATGTGGTGTTGTCGATTTCCATATTATTGAAATGTCATGTGTTTCTGTACATGTCGTTTTATGTCTTGATTGTGTATTCTATTTTGTACCACATTTTACTTTGTAATACATACTCAACGGTCATACCTGCAAACGGAAATTAACTACCGATTTTTGGTAGTTCAAGCTACATGTCAGCAATTCATTAGTGCCTAAAGAGCAATTTTCGTATCATTTTTATTCGAAAAACCCAAGCTAACTATGCTTAGCCCACTATAACGTTCGGACTTGTGTTTATCAGGCTGAGTTTCTACCATTCTCCAACAAAATTGAGGATCGATTTTGTTACTAACACCCCACGCTTGAACAACTACACCTTAAATCTGTAAAAGAATGATGCCTTTCTCTAAAACAAAAATAAAAAATAAAAACAAATGAAGCCATTCTCTAAAAAATTTCTTAGATACATTTTTTAAACCATAAGTCTACCCTGGATAATTGATAGGTGTTAATTTTATTCTAAGTTTCCAAACGTCAAAAAGAAATTTAAGCAAAATTATTTAGCAAATGGTTTGTTGTAAAAGTCCTTAATTAAAGATATGTTAAAGAGAACAAAAAAACATTTGGATAAGACGGTAAGAAATCCTTTTCAGCTTAATCAAATGTTCTCAATTCAAATCTAATTCTGAGAATACAATAATGTTAAGTGTATGTTTGGTTATGTGTTAACAATAATTGATTTTGAGTGAATTAATTATGGTTAAAAGTGAGTTTAAAACAAAGTGATTTATGTTACCCTGGATCATTCATGTAAAAATGGGTAAAATTTTAAATTTATGTGTAAAAACCAATTTTATGATCAAAAGTTACAAATCTTATCTTAAAGTAGAATCAATTACACTTAAAAGCAATCAAATATGTCAAAATCAATTTTACACCTTCAAAGTCAATTTTGTTACATATAAAAATGAAACCAAACATACAAAGAGATTGGTCACTCATTGAGGATTTTTTTGTTATTCATTGCAATCTTATCCTATTCAAGATATTAGTTTATGTGTTACACGCAGAGAATCTCCGGCTCACACCAAAACATATGTTAAAGAGAAAAATATTCAAGAAATAATATGTACATGTATAATAAGTTAAAAATGAATCATTAATTCTTTTTAGAGAGGACAAATAAGAATGGAAAATTAAGAAATTAAATTGTTCTCACAGAAATATATTCTAATGGAATATGTAAATATAATTTTGAAATCAATTATTTTAAATTTTATAATAAATGATATCAGAGACACACGCACCATTGAATGATTATTCTATTGATTTTTTTTGTCATGAGTATTCTATTAAAAGCATTTGAAAAACAGTAATTAAGTAATGATGATAATCCATTTGCAAAATGCAATGATGTGCTTTTTTGTTCATTCACATCATGAGAAATATTATATAAATAATTATATTTTGACATGATCATCATGGTTGTTATTCTCTATTGTAGAAAAATAAACATGAAATATTATGATTACAATACACTTTCAATTTATAATTAGATATAGATTTAATTTGTATATAATGGCAAGGTAAATATTTTTTGTTGTATCCATATGAATCCATTTTGTGTTTCGTGTCATCTAGAGTGTGTCTTTTTCGATGTTACTAATGTTTTTTTTTAGAGACCAATGTTATTATTGTGAGATTGAGAATATGTTTGTAGTTTTACAAATTTATTTTGAGGTAATTTTTACTTTTAAGAATTTTTTTTTTTGAAAGAAGCTAAAATGGAATTTCAATAATCAAACTTCTTTGTTTGTCCCGCACAAAGTATACTGGAAAGAAGTAAAGAGAAAAATCAAGTTGCATCAGAAACGAGTAAGGAACACTCGAATAAAAATAAAAATAAACATTACAGAAAATTTAATGGGTTAGCCCACCATGAATGATAGTCAAAATAAAAAAATTTGTGTTTCAGTTTCAAACAGTCAAAAAATTGAGCCTTGATATTGTCAAGCAAGCAATGAATAGTAATTTAGGAATATTATTTACACTCAACTTCTTTTCTTGTTATTCTCATGATAAATAGTAAGAATTTAACATTATCACGACTCATGAGAATAAAATGCAACTACCTATAATTTTTTTACTATCACTCACATTATTTTGTATTTTTTAAACTTTTATATATTTCTAAATTAAATAAATTTTGAAAATATTTTTAAACTTATATACCAAATAACATATGGGAATGTGGTTTTTTTAGTAAGATAGGAATGTGATTTGATACTATGAAACACACACTTTTAATTTATCGACAAACATGTGACTTGTTATATTTTTTTCTTTTATATTAACATGCGGAGGAAAATATGCATGTGTGTATTTGACTAAGGTGTTTCCACTTGTGCGATTGAAGATTAGAACTTTTATCGATATGCTTTTACATCATTTGTGTTGGACATTTTTTACTTCCTAGCATTAGAAGTTGTGGATATTATACAAAAAGTTGAAATGATCATGGATAATAATGTTTTGTCTCTTAGGTCCAAGGATGTAATTTATAAGAGGATTGAATTTTTCATGCAAAGGATTAGCGACACAACTTATTATCCGCTTGTCTTTCATTCATGTGGAGTTTTCCATTCTTAAATTAATTATCTATTATGTAAACTTGTTATGTTTATTAAATGATATGCATGTTATCTTATCATAATATATAACAATACGTAAAATAACTTTACACTAACTTTTTTTTGTGGTGTCCGGAATTCGAACCCTAGACCTTACATATATTATGCATTGTCTTTACCAATTGAGCTCAGCTCACGGAGAAAACTTTACACTAACTTTGTATATAGAAATTGAACTCTTTAAAAACATGTTGTCAAAATCAACATCAATCAAACCATCTACGAAAAGATATAGCACACATTCCACCTAGTAATGTAATCTAAGTTTTCAAATCAAGTTGAAAATTTTCAAATTTCAACTTTAATAGTTTGTGCTTAAAAACATCTGTTATAAAATATGAGTGTCTCATATTTCAAATTGGGACTTTGTCAACAAGGAACACAAGATTCTAAACCTTCAAAAAAAGGAACAAAAGATTCTAAACCTTACAAAAAAAAATTAAACATATGTATAGTAGTGTTTTAAGACTGTTTTTAACACTAATAATAAACCATCTTAAAAATGAGTTGTTAAGCCGGATAAAACCAGCTTAAAAAGTACCCCATATACTAACCCAAAACATCCTAAGATGCTCAGAATCCAACATAAAAAGAGTTAATTAACCGGGTAAATAAAATGACATTCCTATATTGTGATTTGAACTTTGATAAATTTTATATAAAATGTCTAAGTTC
Organism: Medicago truncatula; assembly: GCF_003473485.1. Taxonomy (NCBI): domain Eukaryota; kingdom Viridiplantae; phylum Streptophyta; class Magnoliopsida; order Fabales; family Fabaceae; genus Medicago; species Medicago truncatula. The sequence goes on from NC_053042.1 coordinate 3,183,656, forward strand.
TAATATGAGCCTACTGACTTTGCTCTCTTTTTTCAAATTGGCACTTGAGTAAATAAAGAGAGTATACACCTTTGTAAAATAAAAAAGAATCTAAACCATCATATTCATGTAGCACTATTAGGCTTAAAAAAAAAAATGAAGAAATACTATAAGAGTATGAGTAATGGAAAGGTGTCAGTAGCACAACTACATTGCTAACCTTTAATTAAACAGCATAAAACCTGGGCAGAATCTACAAGTTGTAAACTCAAACAGCACATAACCTAAAACGTGGAAATTATTCTAAAAACCATGTAAGTGGAGCAAGATCCATAGGGTTTGGCATAAAGGGAGCCACATGGTCCCCTAAAATGGACAATTTGCCAACCAAAAAAATACACATCCCACTGATCCACACTCTAACCATTATCAAATTTTGGGACCCTTAATCAAAGTCACCATTATTTATTTTTGATAGTCTTTTTCCCACGCCTAATTTCACCCCATGATTAATTTCTCCTAACCCACACATGCACATATGATTAGACAAAAGGTTGTTGCCACCTTTTTTTTTCTTCATGCTTTAACTAAGTTTAGGACATAACTAACCACTACTTGTCCCTTAACCTTACTACCTATTAATAACACTTATGGACTTCATGCTATTAATTATGGTTTTATTAATAAAAAGGAAATGTCTGCTTTTGGCTCCAATGAACTTTTTTCTTTTTTTGATAGAAATTTAGCCCTTTTTTTTTTATGAAATGATAGAAATATAGCATTAGACTTTTAGGAATTAATGTCATAGTATCACCATTTACCTAACTTATGATTAGATGATTTTGTGGACCCATGTGGAAGCCACACTCACCATCACACATGCTACAAGGGGACGTATAGGTTGACATTTATAAATGTCTATATACATATAATATCTTCTCTCTAATCTCGCATTTGAATGGTTTAAGACAGAAGATAGATAGATAAAATAATGGGAGATGGTGGGGAGCGTTAATTAGAAGAGGGAAGAAAGAATATAAGTTTATCAACTCTTACACTGATCCAACTCTTTTCAATGCGATAAGAATGTATTATATTCATATCATAATCTTATTCAACTTTCTTGTTATATACCAGCTATGCTATTTAGACACACAAAAACTTCCAAAACTATATACGAATTAGCCTATGTTTGGCTTGCGGTGCCATTTCCACATCAGGCTAAAACCACGGCTAGAAGTTACATTTTCAGTGAAGTTACATATAAGTTTTTTCCAAATCACGGTAATAAGGCTTCAAAGAGTGCGTCTTTCATTGCCAAACTCTAAACCAAACACATACTCCCACAGTCCCGTAATAGATGACCATTTGAAAATGTGTGTTTTTGACATAACTTACTTTGACCATATTTTTCTACTAATATACAATCATATAAGATATCGTTAGATTTGTCTCGATGAATATTTTCAAAATATCAAATTTTCATAATTTTTTCTAGTATATTATTCAAGATATTTAAGTTTAAAATTATGTATTGACATGCATAATAAAATCAATTGTCTTAAGTATTAAGAGACGGAGAGAGTACTTAATGTGGATGACGAAAACAGAGAGAGAGAGAAACAAAACTCACGGAAAAATAAAATAATGATTATAAAAAATTAAAAATTGTATAACTATAAGACATTGATGTCAAATTGTGCCAACAAATATTTCGTAGAAATGACTAGAGAAGTTATTTTTATTCAACTTAAAAAGGTAATTTTGTATTAGGTTAAGTAGAGTGATAGCCTGATAGGAGGGTGCAATTGTTGGATATTTATTAGGATGACGCAATGAGTAACCTTTAGACAAAGTACTATAGTGATTATCCTTAGACCTATGTTTGTAAAAATTGCTCGTACTCGAGCCCTTATCAACGTGAGTAACTAGTTTAGTGCATGTATCCACGTTCATTATCCGCATTTTAAAAATAAAAAGACAATAAATAACAAATAAATCATTTATATATGATCCTAAAAAGTAAAATCCTTCAAATTAAATCAACTTGTAAACAGTTTTAACCAAATTAACCAAATCAACTTGTAATTGCAAATCATTGTATTTAGTTAAATAAAAACACCCAAAATATAAAAACACGTGCTTATTACAATAATTATCAAATGTTTAAGATGATTAATTAGTTTTAGTGTTATATAAAATGATATTTGTATATACATGTGCGGATCGCGTAGTTAGACACTGGAACTATATACCTGCACTCATAACCATTTAAATTCGCGGATAATTATTTTAGTTCAACCCATACACACATACATTTATCCTCCACATTTCGGTTTTTTTTTTGTGCCTAATGAACTTGAATACAATTGTCATCCATAATCTTCACTCGTATAATATAACACTAATACATTAATTACTAACAATATTAACATTCATTTGTAAAAAAAAAAATAGTAACATTCATTTTGGAAAAAAAAAAACTCTTAACTCTTCAATCTGAAAGCATATCCACAACACAAATTGGGGACCATGGATAGTGGTGGAGAAAACAAAGTAGCATATCATATCTAAGGGATCATCGTTCGCATGCTTCATGATAATAAGTTGGAAATGGTCGTCTCTGCAATCTTAGGAACCATTATTCTAAGTTTTGAGTCATTTCTCTATCAAGCAATATTGTCCAAACAGATACGTGACAAATGTAGTTTTCTAAAGAAGAGCGTGTGCAAAACTTAAAATCATTATGTATTTTGACGAAACTATAGGTCACAGGTTGGCCATGCATGCTGAGAAATATTATGCATTTACAAAATTATTACTCACATTTGATAAATTATTTAATACTTCATAGTGTTTTTTTTAACATGCAGAAACTTCTTCATTTCATAATAAAATGTTCAATACATATGCGACAACCCTTAATTAATAACAGCAATCCTATTTGTTTCCCTTTTAGAAATGTGAAAGATTTTCCTTCAAAAAAAAAGAAATGTGAAAGATTTTAAAATAAAGACTAAGCGCATATCTCTATTATTTTCTAAAATAGAACCAAACTCAAAAAAATAGATTAAATTGGACATTTGATCCCGTGAGTATAACTCAGTTGACAGAGACATGCATTGTTATATGTAGGGGTCGGGGTTCAAACATCGGACATCTCATCTTACAAAAAGGTAAATTCTATCCACTAGTACTAGAAGAAAAAAAAATAGACATTTGATTCTTTAATTAATTTTTAAGTTTTGGTGCCTTAATACCATCTCCTTCATCCCATTTGAAGTTGACCCGGTAGTTTGCTTGGAATGTTGAGTTTGCTCTTCTCAAAGTCTTGAGTTCAATCCTTGGTGCCAATTTCAATGGACAAGTTTATACAAAACTATGCTTTAACTTTAAATAAGACCCCCACAAATGAACAGCGGAATTGATCCCTTCAGATTATTTGCATCATTCTTAATTCAACAATTTTTATTTTGTATTTATAATAATGATAAATACCTATATATATAATAAACGTATTTTAAGTAAAACTTATTCTATCTCTCTCATTTATAAATTTTTTAAATATTTGAGATGGTCAAATAAGTCTAAATAGATAAAACATATCTTAAAATATATCAACATTAGTCAAATAATAATTTTATCACCTTCTAAAAATATCATACTTTTATCATACTCCTTCTGTTTTTAAATTTAAGTAAATTTTAATTTTTAGGTTCATTTAATTAATGATGTATGTGGTTTATATTATAGACTAAAATATAAACCATATACATCATTAATTAAATAAACCTAATAGACAAAATTTGTTTATATTTAAAAACGGAGAGCATCGTTTAATAAAAAAAAATGTTGTCATCATATAATAAAAGACACATTTAATGTTGTTGAACCACTTGATAATTAATGGTTAGAATTGTGCAAGCAACATAAATTCTTACCAACTCTTTAATGTTAGAAGACCTACATAATTTAGTGAGATAGATTTAAATTTCAATCAAATAGAAGTAAGGAAAATGTGAGTAAAAAAAAGGTGTGTGAGAGAGTGTTGTATTGCAAAAGTGAAAGTTGAAGCACTTTTTCTGTTGCAGTTTTTGTTTTCTCACTACTGAGCATTTATGTCGTCATGAGACAAAGGTAAAATATCACATCACATGGTACTAGTAGATGTAGGACACAGTAGAGAATAAAAATAGGTAGGGGGAGAAAAATGTCTAAGAAAATATGGCGTGTTTATCTCAGCATGAGCATGAAGGATGAACATAACATGGATGAAAGCTCATAAAGAACCTCTGTGCTACCCTGTCCTAGTAGTCCCCTACACCCTATACAAAACCCACTCACTCACCAGTAGTAAGTAGTAACAATGGTAGTAGTACAGTACTTACATTAACGCCAAACAACATTACCCACACTCATTTATGTAAAGAGTTTAAATATCTTATCATTTGAATTAATCTATTGTTATATATTTTTTTTTATATATCTCGTAATCTATTGCTTTGACTAGTTAAATTTTTTTTTTTTAAGAAAAATATTTTTCTTTAGTTGTTAACTTCTAAAATCTAAAATTAATTCTGTAATTAGTGTTCATTCATTTCATGACAAATTAACAAAAAGAGAAAATTTTGGATAAGTATTTTATTTGCAAATAGTAAAGACGGAGAACACTAATTTTATTTACCAAAATGGATAATTTCGATAGAGTGTTAATATTTAAAGTTTTTTCTTCAAGTTCAAGTGTAAATGATTGATGTGTAAAGTGTGTGAGTGTTGTTGAGTAAAATTAAAATACTAGTAAGTTTGATACTATAATCAAACATAAAAGGTAAATGATCAATGAAGACGACTTAGTTAGTATAAGAGTTGGTTTGTTCGAAAGATCATGTGCTAATTTTTGTTATCAGCTTGAATATTCATTTGTTGGATGAACTATAAGTATTAATGTTAACATTTGTTAAGTTTTAAAGTCTGTTCTGACCTTGATGAATTTTCGAAGCTTAATTTATCTAAATTTTATGAAACAAAAACTGTAAAGGCATATCAAAATTTATACGGTTAACAAAGTTCAACCAATCATATGTACGCCTAAAATTTAATCATATGTCTAAAATATTTTTAACGATATGATAATTATAACAAACTAACAAAGATTGATCTCATTGGTTGAGAGTCAAGTCATGCTTGCAATTTTCACAAGAGCTAATGTTGCACCACTCCAATAATGTAAGAAGCTCATTTGCGTATTTTAACAACGTTACTCGAATCTTCTATACGATCAGTGAAATTTGTTTTGGACTTCCCATAACGTTATACTCGACAATCCTACATCGAGCAGAAGTCCAATCTTAGAGGAGACCAAAACACATATTCGATCCAATAAAACCTTCATCGAAAAGATGTCTAATCATACCATGACTCAAACGCTATCCTTAATGCCAACACATTTCCAATCAACATGACACTTCAAATATTCAATGGCTATGACGCCCCATCGATCGTAACAACCTCCAAAGACTTTCCACCAATAGTACTCTGAGAGGCTCCACGACCACATCTATAAAAGATATTCTTCACCTTCGCATGTGGTACATAGTCTTTCTTGTTGAAGTTGGTTTTGAAGCTGTCTGTAGTTTATTGTTAGTCCCACATCGCTCAAGTTTCTGAACTGTTGAATGTATAAATATGCTCGAGTACCTTCATTCTTCGAGTTAGCTTTTGGGATGACATCCAAACTTATTTAACATTTTTAACTCAAAACATTTCACTCTTGTTCTTTCATTGACTTAAGCATTGAAGTATTCACAAGTATCTTCCAACTCACAATTAACATCGTTGAAGCATGTCAGACCCCGTTTTCTTAACCGATGCCTCTAACCCTCGCGAGTTAAGATTTTTTCCATTTGCTAAAAATAACCGCTACTATTAATTATTTTCAAACTTCTTTATATCTTTATCTCTTAGATGAAATAAACAAGGAGACTTGTAAAGAAGATGACCTCAACTCAATGTTGCTGGATTCGTCTCGATGAATATTTTTTAAATATTAAATTTTCTTAATTTTTTCTAATAGAGAATTGAAGATATTAAAGATACTCCCTCTGTCCCTTAATGTAGGCACCCATTGCTTTTTTCACATTTCTTAAGAAAAGTTGTCATTGTAATTAATGTGTCTGCTTTGTGTGTTAATATTACAAAATTGTCTTTTGTTTTTATGTGTATTAAATTTGACTTTTCATATTTCAAGACAAGATAGTAGTATTAATTAGGGGTATGTTTGGAAAAAATAATAATAAATGCATCTGATAATTTGAAAAGGGGTGTACATTTAGGGACAAAAATAAAATCAAATGGGTGCTTAAATATAGGGACGGAGAGAGTATAAATTATGCATTGGTATACGTGACAGAGTCAGCTATGTCACTTAATATGGGACAGAAGGAGTACTACTAACTTGTCTTGAAATATGAAAAATAATATTTAATAAACATACAAACAAAAGACAATTTGATAATAATAACACAAAATAGACACATTAATTACACTATCAACTTTTCTTAAGACATATGAAAAATACAAAAGGTGTTTAGATATTGGGACGGATGGAATATTAATTAGAGTTATAATTGAAAAAAAAAAGTAATTAATGTTGTATTAAAAAAGAAATGAGTCAATATTGTTGGGACAATATTCTTTTTACAAATGGTTCGGTTACTATAGGATGAAGAAAATATATGAAAATACTAACTTGTGTCCTTAAGACACAGGCTAATAAAACAAATATAGAAATAGTTTATTGGAATATATGTATTACGTTTAATCTTTAGCTTTTTAATGAGTTAAATGAGTCCTCTGGACTCTAGTAGGGACTAAACACGTATAAAAGCATAAAAGCAGTATAGAATGTATATTTGTAGTTGTATACATGTATGTATTGATCGACAAAGGCGTCAGAGGGTGGGAACGATCATGATTAAGTTGGCAGAGAAAGTGTGTTTGGCTCAGAATAGAGAATAGAAAGAAAGAAACAGCAGAGACCACAGAGTACAGACCTCTCTCATTCACTCTTTTGAGATTTGCGCCCCAACCATAATCTTAACTCATCTTGGACTTAGTTTTAAGCAAATAAGGCGGCGACCATTACTCTCTCTTCTTCACTTTCTCTATTATTTCTGACTTCATTCACCAACTTACATTATTAACTGCATTCATTTCCTTCATTACCTTAACACGTTTTCTCTCTTTTTCATTCTCTTCTCTTCTTCTTGTAACCTCACACTTGCTTTCTTTCACTGTCTTACTTCTCAACATACGTGATCCTACTTTCTTTGTTTGGTTTTCAAGAAAAAAAGAAACAAAAATGAAGTTTATGAAGTTGGGTTCAAAGCCTGATGCACTTCAATCTGATGGCAAGTTTGTCAGGTTAGTTTCATGTTCTTCTCTTTTGTTTCTTTACTTTTTATTTTTCATGTTTTTTTCTGTACTGTTAGTTCTTAAATGTGTGCAAGTTTGTTTTTAACTGTTTTTTTGCTACTGAATATAAACCGAAATAGTTTTGGTGTTTGATGAGTCACTGCTAGTAACCGCTTGATTCTTCTATGCATGTTTGGTATCACTTAAATCACGGTGAACAACCGTGATTTTGCAGAAGCTACGGGGTGGTTCACCTTGATTCTAACAAACTGATAATGATACAAAAACATATACAAAACAATGTTTTAAAAACCAAACATGGTACCATGTTAGGTTGCTGGTATCACGGTGACTAGCTGTGCTTTTGCAAAAGCTATAAGGCGATTCGTAGTGATTCTGACAATCATTTTGATGCAAAACATGCACAAAACATTGTTTGTAAAAACCAAACCTAACACACATACACTCATCGGATTAGACGTGTCCTAGTGTCGGTCGTGTCCAACACCGACACATATAATTATACTGACAATGTTGTCTCCGGTGTCCGTGTCCATATCTGTGTTTCATAGTTTCAATTTATGCCTTCAAGAGAAACCCATTTAACTCATTAGTATGCAAATTACCACTAACATAGTTTCAGTATTCTATTTTGTTAAAAAAATAAAATAAATTCTATGTTACTTTTAACTGTAAAGTGGGAAAGAGAGAGAGGTTTAATTGAAGGTGGTCCAGCCTTCAAATTGTGAGTTTCTGGTTGAGCTTGTGGTCCAAACAGTGTGTATGTATAGGTGGTATGGACTGCTCAGCAATTAAAGTCATGATAATTTGCGAAGTCTTTTATGGAACAAATATTAATCGTTATACTATAATAATTATTCTTTATATGTTTTTCCTATATGGAGTATATCATTAGTTTTACTTTTTAGCATGTGAGTTTCACTGGAGTGCTCAGATTATCGCTATCAACTTTTGTAATGTGTATAGATTATCATTTCATAAATATTATGGTTGGAAGCTTTTCAGCCTGTTAAAAATCATGTGCTACACATGTATTCCACATTTGGTCAGTGTAGTGTATTAAATTATTGGTTTTGACTCCTCCAAATTAAGTTAACAAACCAAGAGGGTTATTTCAACACACCAATTTTTTTTTTTTTTTGAAGGTTCAACATACCAATGCTTTGTTAAGCATGTGTATGCAATAAATATCTACTATTGATTAATTCACTAATACTTGTTGAGATTAATCATTTACACTTTTAAAAGCTTATATTTTGGATGTGCCTGCAGTTAGCCATTTTTGTAGGGTCTGCAAATATTCTCCATCTTATATTATGTGTCTCATTTGTAATATTTTTTTGTTTCCAATTATTTTTTATGTTAATATAGTTGCATCATTTATTACTTTTTATCAATGTTACCCTTATTTAATAAAATAGTTGCAGGTATAAGATGGACAAATAATAAATGATGTATTATTTTGCATTGAAAATTGATATAAATAATCACTTTTGTATGAAGTGTGCACATCTCAAATGAGACACATAATATAAGACGGAGAGAGTAACTTTTAAAGATGTTACTTCTTCCTTTTTTGTCATGTGATCAAGTAATGTGTTTCGAACTATTTAGTTGCAGCTAAGATGTACAGTAATAGTTTACCACCAGGGTGTAGTGAAAGTAGTTGGTGCGCATGGTATGTGGGGTTAAACCCCCGAAGTATTGAGTTTGATTGCTAGTGATAGAAAAATGTAATAGTTTTGTTAAAAAATGCAATGGTTTTGTTGCACGATGTGATTTATCCATGTGAATGTGGTGAATAACATGCATCTTAATACCTTTTGGCTGAATTTCAGTTGCTTATTGCGTATTGACTTTGCGTTGTGACTTGAAATATGCATGCTTACGTTGTGTGGGGTAATTGTATTTTGTTATGAAAGCTTAGTCTTCTATCATCCCCCGCCTTTCCTTATATAAGTTTCAGTTCTTTGTAAACTAAACAATTCATTTCCAATTTATGCAGGTACATATCATCTGAATTAGCTACAGATATTATCATAGCTATTGGTGAAGTAAAGTTCGACCTTCACAAGGTGTGTACTTTTTCAGCATCCTTGTTTTAGTTTCCTATTAAATAAGCAATTCTTCTTTATTGACTTTTACTTCTTATGTGTTGCAGTTCCCTCTACTGTCAAAGAGCAACTGCTTACAGAAGTTGGTGTCGAAGGCTAACGAAGATAATTCAGATGAAATTTACTTGGACGATTTCCCTGGTGGTCCCAAGGCCTTTGAAATATGTGCAAAGTTCTGCTATGGAATGACTGTGACTCTAAATGCTTACAATGTTGTGGCTGCTCGATGTGCAGCGGAGTACCTTGAGATGACAGAGGATATTGATAAAGGAAATTTGATTTTTAAAATTGACGTGTTCCTTACATCAAGCATCTTTCGTAGCTGGAAGGATTCTATAATTGTTCTTCAAACTGCTAAATCTCTTCTCCCTTGGTCTGAGGATCTGAAGATAATTGGGAGATGCATAGATTCCATAGCATCAAAAACTTCTGTTGATCCGGCAGACATCACTTGGTCTTACACTTACAACCGGAAATTAACACAGGTCGATAAAATCGTTGAGGACAAGATAACATTGAAAGAGAAAATTGAGTCTGTTCCGAAGGATTGGTGGGTTGAGGATATATGTGAGCTGGACATTGATCTTTATAAACGTGTAATGATTGCTGTGAAATCAAAGGGAAGAATGGACGGTGTTGTGATTGGCGAGGCGCTGAAAACCTATGCTGTTAGATGGTTGCCTGATTCTGTTGATGCATTGGTTTCCGATGCTCATGCATGGAGGAACAAATCTCTGGTAGAAACAATTGTGTGTTTATTGCCGTGCGATAACGGTGTCGGTTGTTCCTGTAGTTTCTTGCTGAAATTATTTAAAGTGGCCATACTTGTTGAAGCCGATGAATCATCCAGAGAAGAATTGATGAACAGCATCAGCTTAAAATTGCATGAAGCTTCTGTCAAGGATTTACTGATTCCAGCAAGGTCTCCTGGGATTACTACTTATGATGTTGATTTGGTGCAAGATCTTTTGAATCGATACATGAATAATGAAAAGAGAAAGCGTGATATCGAGGTTACGGACATGAAAGATAAAGTATTTGGTGAATCTATTTTAGGGAATAGGGCGATATTGAATCTCGGCAAGTTGGTTGATAGTTATCTTGGAGAAATTGCACATGATCCTAATCTTAGCCTCTCTAGTTTTGTTGATTTGTCACAGTCAATTCCAGATTTTGCTAGACCAAATCATGACGGTTTTTACAGAGCTATCGATATCTACTTGAAGGTAAGATTTTGTTACCTTGGAGATGTTTTCACTTCTTTGTTTCTGTTATTATTTGTCTATAAGGCATATTGACATAGAACAGACACCTAACATGACACTAACAAAATAACCCTAGAAATAATTTGAGAAAATAAATTAATTTAATATAATCACATGTGTCGGTGTCGAACAATGTACACGTCTTCCAACAAAAGTCTCGGTATTGTATTGAGTTTTTTTTTTACTTTTTGCCTGATCAATGCCTGCATAACTACCAGGATATCACATTTTAGAACACTTAACCATTTTTCTATTTCTACACCAATATGTTCTGTTTCTTAATAATGTTTATATTTGTAATATTCATTTGAGTCAATCATTTTCAGGAGCACCCAAGTTTGACTAAATCTGAAAAGAAGAATATATGTGGACTGATGAATGTCAAGAAATTGACTGCTGATGCATCGGCACATGCTGCACAGAACGAACGTCTTCCACTTCGAGTTGTAGTGCAGGTCCTATATTTTGAACAAGTTAGAGCTGCAGCCAGTGCCCGAGCATTTGCTAACAGTCCACGTGATCCTTCACATGCCCTGATAAACGGAGACGAGGAATGTGAGAAAACACTGGGAGTGAGCTGCCATTCCCTCAACAGACAAACAAGTCGTTTGAAGATTAAGGATGATGAGTTTCGTAAGAGCGTGAGATTGGATAAGAAGAGTAGCAAAAATAGCAGAAGTGGCATGCAGTTGTTGCCGTCTCGGTCGAGGAGAATATTTGACAAGTTATGGAATGTTGGTAGTAAAGGACATGGAGAGAATAGGAGTTCAGAGACTTCAGGGAGTTCTAATAGTCCAACTTCTGTAGTCCTTGGAGATACAAAATCTTCTGGTTCATCCTTAAGACACAAAAGACATTCTATCTCTTAGGGAATTACATAGAATTAATTGGAACAAGTGAAAAGAATGTTCAAATTGATGTGAAGTGTAAAGTGGTAGGTTGCTAATCTTGTGTCTGCAGTGCATGCAAGTAATGTAATTTGAATTAAGATCTCAGCAGCATTGGAAAAAAAAGACATGGAGTATAACATTTTTGCTGTGTTTTCTGTATCTTGTTTCTTTCTGTCTAGTAGGGTAAGATCTTTCATGCTTACTGATCTGGAAATGGGTAGGGTTCTTAAGATTTTATTAAATGCTGCTGCCGTTTGTATATTATCGTTTTAACTTATTAAATCAGTGCATGGCTTCTGACTTAGCTTGGATTTAAATCAAGACCAAGAAATTTAAAGCTTTCAGTTCTACTAGATGTGCATAGAACCATACTCTTACATGTACTAATGATTTGTCTGTCTTCTTGTTTGATTGATCTTAAGGAGAAATTGCACTAACCTAGGAGAAATTGTCTAAATGACTCGAACTTCTATTTTTTTTTTTGTCAGGTAGCATAGTGGTTAGAATTCATTTTATAAGATGAATAAGTGGGGTGTCCGGGGTTCGAACCCCGGCCTCCGCATATAACAATGCATTGTCCCTGCAAACTGAGCTATGTTCACGGGGACTCGTCTTCTACTTTTAAATAAATTAAAGATCTATTTTAATCTTTGAGAAAAATTGCGAAATTCAATTTAGCCCAAGAAATTTTGGTACCTGTTTTAAAAATGAATCGGATTCATGTTTAAAAAACTTAATTCCCATATTTATAAATAGGAGTATGAAGGGTTAATGGTACTTTAACCCTGTAATATAGGTCATTTTTGATTTTCTCCCTCCGTAAAATATATTTTTTGATTTGCCCTCTGTAAAATATTTTTTCTTTGGAATACCCCTAAATAGGGTCATTCGAAAACAAAAATTTCAGCAAAAAAAAAAAATTGGTTTTTGGATGACTTGTAGGGGGTATTCCAAAAAAAAAAATATTTTACCGGGAGTAAATAAAAAAAAATATTTTACAGGGGAAAATTAGAAATTATATATATTACAGGGATAAAGTATTATTAACCCGAGTTTGAATCAAGTTATTCTGGTTTATTTTTCTCATGAGTTAATTATTCTATATTTATTTCTTGTATTATTGGACCTCAGTTTTTAAACAGCTTCTCATTCGCTCATTCCTTAGCATCAAAATAATCAAACCTTTTGTTTGGCTAACCAAGGTTTATTACTAGGGAACTTCTATGGTACACTCACAATTTTGAGTGTATCGGTACTCTTGTTTCACAAAATATATAAATTAAAGATCACTTTAATGAAATAAAAAGGTATTTGTCAATATTTATATTTTAGAAAACATCATTTCATAAGAAAAACCATCATTTCATTGTTTATAAGGATCATATTACAAAATTTACATTTTGTCATAAAAAATAATCAATATTCATTGATATGAGTAATAAAAATTCTTAAAAATTAAATTTTATTTCGTCGAAACTTTTGGTATATAAAATTTAATTATCTTAGTTGTCAATGATAGAAAATAATTATTTTTCTTCAAAAAAACAACTCATTTATTATTAATTTTACGACTTGGTGTACCGATACACCCAAATTTATTGGATGTACCATAGAATTTACCTTATTACTAATGGTTTCAGTGTCTGATGTAATTAAATTAAGGAAAATGTTAACCTGTGCTCTTAAGACACAAGTTAACAAGTCAAAAGTGGAAATAATTTGTTGTAATTAATACATTTGAATTTAATTTTTATACTTTTTATTAATTGAATGCACAAAATTCAAGGGAATGTTTCTATTTTTGGTTGCTTAACATGTGCTGTGGCACATGTTAACTCACCCTTAAATGAATAATATTTCCCTTTCCAAAGTTGTGTAGAAAGTTGAAGTAGTAACATCTTCCTTTATTGCTATCATGTCCACTAGTTATAGAAAAAAGGAAGCGTCAATTTAAAAATACTCTTTATAAGCACATTTTGGATAGTTGTGTTAGCATATCTCTGTGTTTTTGTCCTCTCTTTTGCTATACTACTATGGCTGCCATTGAAACTCAATCCGTTGAACAAGTTGACAAAGTTAGCTTGAGAATTATGGTGGACAAAGAAAGGAACAAGTTCTATATGCTGAGGCTGGGAAGGATTTCGTCGATGTTCTTTTGAGTTTTTTAACATTACCTCTAGGGACTATTGCAAGACTCATTTCTCAGGAGTCAAATATTGAAGCAGTGAAACTTGGCAGCATAAGCTCATTGTATCGAGGTGTATCGGATCTTGATCAACAATATCTATGGTCACAGGCATGCAAAGAAATGCTGCTGCAGCCAAGAAACTCCACGGAAATTTATTTCCAGCAGATGAAACTAAACATTGATGACACACCAATTGAGTACTTCTTCTGTAGTGATTGGGAGTGTACTAGAAGAGAAAGTGGGAGTCTTTTGAGCACTATGAGGAATCAAAAATGTTATTGTGGTAGAGTACTGGACAAAGATGTGGCTCCAGAACATCTGAGTTTAGGAAATGGCTTTGTTGAAGAAACTGCTACTTTTATCATTTCCGACGATCTTTTTGTGATGCCTAATGTTTTGGCAACAGTTGTACATCTACATCAGAAGCTTGGAATTGATACCAATGACACTATTGTCGAACAAACTGTGGAAATAAGCAAGAAAGAGGTATGTTTTTCTATCTTCTATATAATCTGTGATTTTGTTTTTTTTCCTTGTCATTTGATGTTTCATCTCTTGCTTTTGTAGGTAGTTGATCTTCTCAAATTATCATTGTTCTCAAACTCCCCTTTGACAGATTTAATCTTAAAGAAGAATCAATTTGTTGATAAATTTTACCAAAGCAATCAAAAAATTTGAATTTGGAAATGGAGAGAAACCATCTGAAAGGGGTAGGTATATGGTTGTGAAACTAATGGTAAGAAAATCAACTAGAGAGTTTCTATTTACCGAAGCACAAGAAGATTTTATTGACTTTGTTTTCAGTTTTCTCACCTTACCTTTGGGAGCAGTAGTGCATATGCTTCAAGGAATCTCTTCTTTAAATTGCACTGATAATTTATACAAAAGCATGACAGAGTTGTGTCCCAGAAGATATTTAATCTCACAGGAGCTCAAAGACAAGTTAACTAAGCCTCAGTGTGCCCCACATTTCCGCGATAGATCCCAAATGTTACCAATTGACACAGCATCCTTACCAGTATATTATTGCCATACATACTATAATAGCTATAATGAAGTGTATTGTGCTGATCTAACAAAAGAAAAGGCGCGTTCGAAGAATAATAATGGTGTTCCTGATAAGTTTGTACCATATAAGCTTAAATCGGTTGGTCTTAAGTATTCTCATTAATCATCTACATTTCAAGGTTTAGGATGGGGGTGTTGGTGGCATCATGCTAGAGGACCATCAACATACATGTTGGCAGATGACTTGCGTGTGACTCCAATGTCGTCCATATCTACTATGTCATATCTAAATAGATCCAAAGTTCCTCTGTCTGATTTGGAGGAAATAGTCATCAAAATTGGTGTGAAGGAGGTAAATATTTTCACAAGACTCCAGGTGTTATTATACGTTGTAATTTATTTGCATTTGCTTACATTATACTTACTTTTTGTTTACATGTTACAGTGTCTCAGCATACTAAAAGCTTCGATAATCTCAACGTTTTCTTTGACAAATGGTCTCAAGCAGTTCATACCAACCATCAAGGTGGAGAAATGATTGATTAGTTTCTCTATACATGCTGTAGTTTCAACAAGATTCATAGCTTTCGCTGCTTTGAAGAAGTGATTAATGGTTTATATGGACACTATTTCATCAAATGGTTGTTTTATCTATTTAGGAACATGATATATTTATGTCATTGATTTTATTTTCATTTCGCCTTTCAATATTAAAATTTAAAAATCGATTATCTGTTTTGTTTCACATTGATCTTGTCTAAATTTTCTCATTGTTTTAATCCGTATTCAAGATACATTACTCTGAAATTCTGAAAGTGATGAAGACCTCAATGCCAAAGAACTTAAAGCTTAGTGTGTTCACATTTCCTTTGGTTATTTGTGCAATCATCGTTAATTATAGTTGAGAATAAGTCTTGTCAAAAAAAAAAAGTTGAGAATAAGTTAATTCACAAAATGGGTTGAAGTTGAAGTAGCCAAGAAAAATAATATAGTGAGTATGTAAATTTAATTGGAAGAAGATTGTTTACAAATTCAGACTCCCTCAATATATTGTGTTAGATGTTGGCTCATAGTTTACCAATTTGGTTGTCGAAGAGTTCTGCGAAAACTTAGTCATTCAAAATAGTTGTCTCAATGGAAGTGGATGGTCCAGCATAATATGCCAATAAAGTTATCCTATCATGCCTGAAGAAGAAGCTCGATGAAGCAAAAGGATGGTGGGCAAAATATTTATATTGGGTATTATGGTCTTACCACACGAGTAGATGGGGAACCGATGTCCTCCGAGGTCATCAAACATAACCTCGAGCATTTTTCACCATTCTTAACTTGGAAGAAGCTCGTCTTAAAATCTTTTTAAGAGGATTGGAACAAACGTAAAATGATATATGTTCGTCTTACCACTAATATAAACTCAAGTCCCTTTGTTCACCCCTTTTTAAAGAAAACTTCTATTATAGGATTAATATTCAAGCCTTTGGCGCACAATTTTAACAGACCTCACAAATGCACAACTATTTGGATGAAATTGTGGCGGGGGTAACATTCACCACCTGTAGCACCTCACACTCAAAAGGGTAAAAGAAATCGTGACCCCTATATCATCAATCATGCTACATTGCATATAGAACACTTCCATCTCCGATCCCTTATGACATTTCATCATAACACATTCTCCTTCTCTAATTAACTCCATACTAATGTCTCTCTCATCATCAATTGAAGACACTTCATAATACTTCAATTTTGTCCATGTAATTTAAAAAATCATCCAAAAAGTAGGTAATAATATATTTAACTTTCTTATGTTTGTCATCATTTTTAAGCTTCTCATAAAACCTAAATATCCAAAATCTTATTTCATTTTGATTATTACTTATATATAATTAAAAAGGAAAATTACAAATATAAAAACACAAAAAATGATGAGAAAGTAATGGTAATAATTCAAAAGAGAAAAAAAAAAAAGTGGTGAACTCCTTGCCATTTCTATCCATAGTCAAAATTACCTTTGTGATTTGGTTTTTCAAGTTGTTTATCTTTGGCAAAGTTAACAACTTGCAAACATTGTGCTACAATTTCAATTTGCAAACCATCACTTAAGCAAATGATTGCATGGCATGTAAAACAAAGCAACTACACTTTGAGTGTGATCCCAACTTATCTTTTTCATACTTGTTTTTTCTTTCTCATTTTTACACCAGTCATCACACTCACAACAAGATCATGTGGCTCCTTCCCAATTTTCCATATTCTTGTTTTTTTTTTTTTACCAACAAGTTTACACTTAAGGTGGCATTTAGCTTGGACATTTGTAAGTATTGGTCCATAATGGACCAATATTTATAACCACTGGATTATATGTATGCACAATAACATAATGCACCTCACACGTCTAATTATTTCCTTTACTTTTTCCAAAATATGTTTCTGCCTTCTTTTTCTTTCTGTAATTTCAACATTCAATCTTCAATTGTTTTCAATAAAAACCCATCGTTTTCGATCAATATTTAGAATTTAATAATTTAGCATATCTTTTATATTATAATATTAAATTAATATTTACTCACAAAAATTTATTTTCATTTACTTAAACATAGCAACGAGAAAGTTTGTTTTATAAAAGATAGCAATGAACAGTTAAAAAATGTATTATTTATTATTACTGCTATTATTAGTCTTTTGGAAAGGATAATATGACTATTCTAAAAAAAACAATGAAAAAATAAATAATTGATAACGGTAACTAAATTAAACTTTTGTAACATTAACATATATTTTTTTCTTTCAAAAAAATAAAAATAACAAGTACCTTTTCTTATTTAAAAAAAAAAATAGCATGTACCCTTTCTCCTATTTGTAAAAAAAAAAAAAAATTCTCCTTAAAAAAACTTGTACGTTTTCGTAAAAATAAAATCAAATAATAATATGCAGCTGTCCAACATTTACCGTAACAAATTCGTAAAAAAAAAAGTCTAAACACCAACAAAAAAAATTACTGTAAAAAATTTGTCAAGAAAAAAAAATTACCATAACAATATGTAATATTTTAAATTAAAATAATTATAAAGGATAAAAATGAATTTTTTATAAAATGATAAGGGAAGATGGGTTAGATTGAGTGTTTATAGATCATGATAAAGTAAAGGAACCTACACTTACACTTAATAAAAAAGGTGAACCTCTTGTTTCCCTTTTCATCTCTTCAAGTTCAAATTTCGGAACCAAATCAACAACAAATCCAATTTACAAATCAATCCAATGGAAATCCTGATTTAGCTAGAGTCTATAAATTGAAACTAAAAAGATCAAACAATGGAGGCTAAAGTAGAAAACCAAATTCTTTGAGAGGAGAATAGTTTCTTATTTCCCTTACATTCTTTTCCTTTATTTCTTCATTCTTTTTCTCTTCATTTTCTTCTTTGTGAAATACCACAGAACCACTTGCTTCCAATATTATGACCACTCGTGCGAATCCTTTCAGTGGCACTCGTGGCATGAAACCCCAATAATTTTCTGCACTAAACTGAACTATATTGCGAGTTGCAAAATGGTTTCTAAGTTTTCTTAAATTACTTAATTTAACAAGTTATAAACAAAGTTCTTTGATACAAATATTGCTCTTGATATCAAAGAGGAGATAATTTAATTTCTCATGGAAAAATAGGAATTGAAAAGATGATAAAAGGTTTGCCGCTAAAAGGGAATGACAAGGTTTTTTTTCGACCTTGTATATTTTATGCATTTTCTCTACCAACTGAGCTAAATTGACGAGAACGTATGACAAGGTTTTAATCACTGAGATGTAATTTTCTCTTATTATTATTGTTATTAATACTGGCGAGAAGACGGACAGTGGACACACTCGACTTTTCACTATTTTTACTATGCGGACACGTGTATATTATCAACGATATTTTGTATAAATTTTGCGTCTAGATTACAAACGATATTTTATATAAATCATAAGTATTAATATTTGTGACTTTCAAATGTAACAAACTCAACAAACCATATTTATGTTTTTCAATGACAAAAATAATATAATAAATAAAACAATAATTCTTATATTTTTTTAATAACACCAACAATATAAGTATATAACATCATTGTATGAAAATTTGTTTAAGAATATAATTGAAATAACAAAAAAGCCAACCTAAAATCCTTCCAAAATCCCATATTTTCATTATATTTAGTATAGATGTAATTATTGTTTTGAGCTTCAATTGATGACTTCCTTCAAACTAAGGGCCTCTCTCAAATCAAAACAAAACTGTTGTTTATGTCTTCAAATTACAAAGTTGGGAAAACTTTGAATCGTGACACGATTTGTGAAGCGTGTCACGATTTTGCAATGTTGAGAGCTATTTTGCAGGGTGCCAAATCGTGACACGATTTTGGGAAAACATAACACGATTTTTGGTTTGCTGGACACGTTTTCAGGATAAGGTTGGTCGTACCTTGGTCATACACACCAAACGTGTCACCGTTTGGCAAAACGTAACACAATTTTGACAGCTGAAGACTGTTATATAAGTGTTCTTTGCAGATTTTGAAGGAGAGCTGGAAGAGAGAGAAACTTGGGAAATCAAAGGAGGTAACTTTAGGGTTGAGGGTCTTTGATTAGAGTTCTCTTGGGTTTGGAAACATTGTAAACACCTTGGTGAGTGAAAATCATTGAGTGTCTTGTTCATTGGTGAGATTGAGAAAATGGGTAGAAATTAGGGTTGTTCTTTGTGAACTTGTTGAAGCTAATTTCTTGTAACCCATTTGTATCTCTTTGTAAGAACTCATTGATAGTGGATTGGAGAGATCAATCTCTCCCCCATATTAGGTCAAGTTGGACCGAACTGGGTCAACAATCTTTGGTGTGTTTGTTCCTCTCTTCTCTCCCTTTATCTTTTGCTTGTGGTTTTGTGCTTTTCACTTTGATTCCTAGATTAGATCTAGGTGCTGTTATTGTTGATTATTGCTTGTGTTCACTTTGATATTGGTTACTACTTTCCTTTGCTCCACACATCATAGTTTGTATTGTCGGTCACCATGACACAAGAGGAGAAGACCGAGATGGTGGACAAGGCTAGGAGTGCCATTGTCTTGTGCCTCGGTGGCAAAGTTTTGAGGGATGTCGCGAAGGAACCTACCGCGGCGTCGATGTGGTCAAAGTTGGAGTCATTCTATATGACCAAGTCTTTGGCTCATAGACAATTCCTTAAGCAACAACTCTATTCATTCAAGATGGTGGAGTCAAAGACCGTGACGGAGCAATTGACGGAGTTCAACAAAATAAAAAATACTTCTATCTTAACAACAACACATGTAATTGAATTTTTCACTCACATTAGTTATGACTTAGATTTTTCTCCCTCTGATAATCTAGACCTACTTTTTATTGTAAATCTTCCTTCACACGTTGATGATTCTTCTAGAATTTAGAGAGGACATATACTTGTTCAAAAATAAAATATAAACATTTTTTTTCCTTATCAAATTATGTATGGTAAGATCAAGTCTATAGCTTGTATCATCTTTTTGGTGGTGGTTGGGGTTTGAACCTCAAACCTTGTATATATTATGCATTGTTCAAACTAATTGAGCTAAGCTCACGAGGATATAGCATATATCATCTTTCACAACTAATATATTTTGTTGATGATAAATTCATGACTACTAAAATAATTTATTAAAAATTCAAAAATTAAATTAAACAAATGATATTTTAGAAATACTATCATTAAATATGAGGAAAATAATATATTTAGTTATCTTCTTTTGAAAAAATATAGTGAGTTTTGCTTATACTCCCACAGCATCAAATTATGTGTCACTTTTAAGTTTCACACAGTTATTAAGAAAATGATTAATAATATTGATTTTAATGATAAAATATGTTGCATTAACAAAAAACCCTTATTAATTATACTTTAAGGATTATTTAGCTGATTAAAATACATTAAATAAAAGCGTGTTATTATCTTCTTTTTTTTTTTGAATAATAAATCGTGTTATTATCTATGTCCACAAACATAACCACTCATTTAACTACAACTTTGTCCTTAAATATATGTCCATTTTAAAGTTATTAGATGCATTTATTGTTTCTTTTCCAAACTAACCCCCAATTAACATCGGTGGGTTTTTTTTTTTTTTGTTGAGGGAAATATCTTATAGCTGTTCATCAATAATCAAAGTCGAAATACAAAGAGGTGCAGTATTAAAGATATGAAGACTAACTAAGAAAGTGGCCTCTCGAGCAAGAGTATGAGTGACTTCACTCGCTTGTCTCCGACTAAACTCTACCTTAGAGTTTTCAAAATAAAGATTACAACTTCTCTGACACTCCTCCACTATTGCTCCAAACTCAGATATATCATTACCACTTCTATTAAAATAATCTACACCTTCTTCGCATCCAACTTAAAATTCACATTTGTAAGTTGTAGTTCATGCTCCCATCAGATAGCATGTGAGAGTCTCAAAGCTTCTCCAACAGCTGATGAACAAACTAGATTCGACCACATGTGATGAAACCGAGTGTCTTAAAATATGAAAAAGCAAAATTTACCACATACATACACGTATAAAAGGTATTTTAGGTACATTCATACATAAAATAAACACGTTAAATACAATACCATTTTTTTTTATTAAGAGTGAAAAATCAAAATGCGGTTATATATAAAGCATATATAGTTTTGAAAAAGAATAATAAATATTATATTAATATTATAAATAGAGGAGGGATCAAATTACACCGATGTAATATTACATCAATGTTATACTGCTCAATATCGTTTTACTCGAGGTATATTTTTCAAATTTGACCGTTGTATTGTATGTTTATATCATATAGATCGTTCATGTAAATTTTTAAGAAAATATAAAATTATTTGATAAGTTAATGAGAAACTACAATATTAACATTGTTTTATAAAAGTGCATAAACCGTTGATTTTGATGTATCTCAATAACATACGAATGATTTTAGATTTTTGTAAAAATTTACGTAAATGATCTATGTAATATAAACTTACAATCCAACGGTAAAATTTGAAAAATATGCATAGAGTAAAACGATATTGATCGATGTAACATTACTCGGTGTAATTTGATCCCTCCTCTAATAAATATTTAATATTGTAAAAACAAAAATAATTAAAGAGAAAGAAAAAAATACTAACAAGAACACATATATTTTTTTTTGAGAAATGATATTTGAACAACCATTTTTTACAACTTTTGTGACAACTTTTTCTTTCGTACTTACATTATCTTTTTACTTCCTCTCTCTATTGCTTTTGTTTTTGTGCCACTACCTCATTTCCTTTGTAAAATTTTGGTTGTTACAGTTATAGATGTTCAAATAATACAACTCATTTTTTTTTATTAAAAAAAAGAAACATAACACGTACTTATTTAATTTCCAAGACAATTTTTAATTTAAACAATTAAACAATGTTAATAAAATAAAAAAAATTAAACAATGAAAACCCTTGTAAACCCTTACGGCCTAGTTTGGTTCCCGACCGAAACCATTTCACACTCTCTCAGCTCAGCCTTCATTTCAAAGCACACTCTCATAGTCAAAACATCAAACATCTTCTCTACAACCATAAAAATCAAAGATGCAGAGATTCAAATCTCTGCTTCCACAAACTCGCTTCTCATCTCGCACTCTCTCTTCTCATCCTCGTTCTTTCTCTGCTCTACCAAATTACGCTCAACGCAATGACGAAGAAGAAGATTCCCAAAACCAGGTCACTTTTCTCATCCTCATCTTCATCATCATTATTGTTTTTGTTATGTGATTTTTTTATTTCGATTTTGATTTGAAATTGATGATTTTATTATTTGGTGTTAGATTTTGGTTGAAGGAAGAGCGAAATCGCGTGCAGCCATTCTCAACAGGCCAGCTTCTTTGAACGCGCTTACTACTTCAATGGTACGGATTTTTTCCATTCCTTCTTCATTTGTTGCGCGTTTTGAGCTATGGAGCATTGAAACAGACACAAACGCCAGACACACATTGGCGTTGGTGCTATAGAGGTTGAGTTTAATCGTTTTTGAGGTAAACGCCAAGTCATTTTTGGATTTTTGTAGGTTGCTAGGTTGAAGAGGCTTTACGATTCATGGGAAGAAAACTCTGATATTGGTTTTGTTCTAATGAAGGTATTGTTTTTGTTTTCATGCCAATTAGTTGTCACTGAACTAAGGAATGTAATGATGTTATTGTTCTTGATATTATGGGTCTCTTTAGCAAGCACAATAAACTGGCTTATAGCTTGTAAGTTCATATGACCAAAAAAGATCTGTTTGGTAATTGTCATTTTCTCACAAACTAGCTTATAGCGTTTTTGATAAGCTAATTCAAAGAGCTTATCAATTTTTTTTTTGTCAATTGTACTCGTTATCTTAATTGAGAAAAATTTATTACTCCCTCCGTCCCATTTTAACTGAGCCCTTGACTCATTTCACACTTATTAAGAAAAAGTGTATAAGTGAAAGAGAAAGAAAAATGGGTTTGAGTGCCCTTGTCAACTATTGGTGCATTATTCTTTATCATAAATGCAAAGTACTCCCTCTGGTCCTAAATATAAGCAAATTTGACTTTTTAGGTTCATTCAATTAATGGTGCATGTGGTCCATAATATGGTCCACATACATCATTAATTGAATGAACCTAAAAAACTAAATTTGCTTATATTTAGGACCGGGGGAGTAGAATATATTGAATTGGGAGTGGTGAAAGTAGTATTAATTAGTGTTATAATTGAAAAAAAATAATTAATACTCCCCCCGGTCCTAAATATAAGCAAATTTAGTTTTTTAGGTTCATTCAATTAATGATGTATGTGGACCATATTATGGACCACATGCACCATTAATTGAATGAACCTAAAAAGTCAAATTTGCTTATATTTAGGACCAGAGGGAGTATTGTATTGAAAAGTGAAATGAGAATAATATTTTTTTGTAAATAACTCAGTTATTATGGGACGCAGGGAGTATTAATTAATTATATATATTTATTTTATGTCATTTCATATTTATATGCTAGTTCAAACGTTAATTTTACCAAACACTACAAATTCAATCAGCTAGCTTATTAACTATCTGCTAATTCTTACTAAACACATCATATATTGTTTTTAATTTAATGTAGTGCGATAATTTTTGTAATATTCGTATTGGTAAAAAAAATATCGAGTCTGAGTTTCTGTCTGGAATGTTTTGAAGGGTAGAGGCAGCGCTTTCTGTTCTGGTGCAGATGTTGTTAGGCTGTATCACTCGCTCAATGAAGGTGTGTTGCATTTTAATATTTTATTGATTAACAAGTACATTATGGTTTTTAATTTCAATATTTCAAGGGGATACATCAAAGTCAAACTTATGCAAATAGCTCTTATAACTTATAAGTAAATATATCATTTGTTTTTCAATTTTGTAGATAGTTTATGTTGCATTGCATTTTTAAGTTGTACATTTCACAGTATGACCGTGCGGCATCATGAAGCTAGCATAGATAGCTTCACGCATTCCACTGTGATTCCTTTCTCACAACGTGCTACCAAACATCCTATATGTTAACTAAAACACAGAAGCTAGTTTAGTGCATTTTCTAAAACTTGCTTTATGTATTATGTTTATGCGTACTTTCTTTTTCTTGATAAAAATTAAAAGCTTGCTAAATTGAGTTCATTCTTGTTGGAATGAAGTTGGAATTGTTAGAGTAAGTAGATTAAGCTAAGTCAGCTTAAGTAGCTAATACAGTTTAGTGTTCAAAGCTAATGACTATGCTCCTTATTGTACAGCTGTCATTAGCTCATACTATAAACACAATAACAGAATTCTGTTACAGTTCTCTTCTCTCTCAAGCTTTTCTAACTGTTTCAATGGAGTTTCACTTCAAACAGGAATGCCCTTTATTAAAATATATTTATCCATCAATTACACTGTGATTCCTAGCTTTTTGTCTTTACCTTTAGTAGGGTTGAGAGGAAAGAAAGGATGATGTATAGAAATTAGAATCCATGCCCAGTGAAGGATATTTTATATACCAAGAGCCATAGAAATAGACAGGGATGACACTAGGTTTCATAGTTTAGGGGCGGTCGCCACTCTCAAAGCCTTGGAATTTTTCATTGTGTATGCTTAAACTCATAGGCGGATTCACCATAAGGCTTGGTGTGGCTATAGACACGCCAAACTTTTCTCAAAAAATTTACATATGAAGGAAGCTGACAGCTCATTTTGTTCGAATTAGCAATTGTTAAGAGTTAAAAATAGATTTGGGCTAATAAAGTATCCCAAATGAAATTACCAAAACTGTTATTTTGGGTGAAATAGTACATAATCTTTGATTTTATTGGGCAAATTTTTTTGACACTATTATTTTAGCCTCAAAAAATTAGTCTTGGATCTGCCCATGCTTTAACTCATATGTTTGCCTCCCTCGATGATTACTAAATGCAATATTGAAATAAAAATTCATTCATGATAACATGACTCTTATTGAACCACTCAACCATGAACTTTTGCCAAGTAAAGAAGCCCTCTCTAGGTAAGACTTTGTAATTTGTGCAAAGCCTTATTCGTGAATAGTTGCTCCTTCTATTTCGTAAAACAAATATTAGGTGTTGCAAAATCTTGTTCTACAAAATCTAGAATAGTTAGTTTTATACATTGCATTTGCTCCATTTAGATCATAACCCTGTGCAAACCCGTGCATCCTCTACATTCTCCCCTCAGGCGCGTCTTGAACTAAACCTTTTGAAGCCTTCCAAAACTTTATCTGATGGCGTTCATCTAACGCCACGTGTGGTGCATATGCAGTAGTAGATTGGTTCTTAATATATTATTGTTTTTATAAATTCTTTATGAATGATGATCAGATGTGTTGCGGATAGGAAGTCTATACTAGGTCTGTAACTAGTTGTTAGTTCAGTTTTCAATATATATTTTTTAATCCGCTTCATCATCTGAGTCAAATTTTGTATTCATCTCTTACTAGTTGAATTCTTCCACTTCAGATGAAATTATGACATCTTTATGTTTATTATGAGCAGGAAAGGCTGAAGAAGCTAAAGAGTTTTTCAAAACATTATATTCATTTGTATATCTTCAAGGGACATATCTTAAACCACATGTAAGTATTAGATCATTGCCAAAAGTTTTGTTTGAGATGTACATGTACTTTGGATTGGAGAGATAAAAATATACTCCCTCCGTCCCAAATTGTATGTCGCTTTAGGAGAAAAAATTTGTCCCAAATTATATGTCGCTTTACAATACCCATGCAACATTAATGTTACTTTTCCAATTATAACCTTAATTAATTATTACTCCCTCTTTCAATTCTTTCATTTATCTTTCCCATATTATTTATTAAGGACAATTTTGTAAAACAACTCATAATATCTATTTTCCACACAATATTAATTGCATTTCTTAATATGTGTGAAATGCCCAAAACGTCATACAATTTGGGACGGAGGGAGTACCTAAAATAAGTTTTTGTGTGCTCATGTTCTCCACTCTAAAGTGGATCAATTCAAAGTTGATCGGTCTTGGCATGTGTTAAATACTGTATTACTCTTATTTATCATGAGATTTATATATCAAACTAAAAGTGATTTCTGATTAATGAGGATGTAGTTTTCTTTAAGATGATATGCATGATATATGAGTTATAGTCTATTGCACCTCCAAATATTGATTTGTTTTCAAAGGAGGGGGAGTTGGATTCTTTCACTTGCATTTCCCCTGAAGAAATGGGTAAACAAGTGTTACCCATCACAAGTTCTATCTTGAATCTGAAATGCGTATTCAAAATGCATAAAATGCTGGTTAGTCAGCTTCTGTGGCGTGCCCTATATCTTAGCACTGACTATGTAAATGCTCCCATGGTTTTGTCCTGTCCTCTTCACTTACATTTTGCTTTACTCTGCCAGTTTAGTTATACGCCTTTGTTAAGAGCCTTGCCTGGTCTGAAAAATACTGTTAACTCTAATTTATGTTATAGTGTCCACCCAATTTTCAAAGTGGTCTATCATCATTTTTTTGGCTTGCACATTTTTCTTTTTTCTGCCAGTTTAGTTGCATGCGTTTGTGAAGTGCCATTGTCTGATCTGACTGACAAATACTGTTACTGCCAATTTGTGTTATACTTTCCACCCAACTATCAAAGTGGTCTATCTTCATTTTTTTTCCTTCCATATTTAGGAGATACTCCTTTGTTCATATAGTTCATACTGTGTATGTGCATTGGACGAATAAAAACTGGCAGTTAACTTAACTATGGCTGAATATTGTCCGACTCTGCAACCATCTCTATAGTTCCAGAGCTCAAACACACGTTACACCTTTTTCTACACAACAATTTTCCCAGAAAAACTATTGTATTCATTACTGGAAAAAATTGTTTGAACAAACCATGTCCACCTGATTGGAGAGAGTTTTCAGTAGATTAATGATACCTCCATACACAAGAGTTGGCTTCTATAGCATTATATGCCTTACATGAGAGGAAAAAAAGAATAGATATTGGAAGAGTCTGAATCAAAATTTTCTTAAAATAGATTTATTAGTTTTAAACAAGATGAAATTTAAAATACTTCA
Source organism: Medicago truncatula (assembly GCF_003473485.1). Lineage (NCBI taxonomy): Eukaryota > Viridiplantae > Streptophyta > Magnoliopsida > Fabales > Fabaceae > Medicago > Medicago truncatula. Next base: position 3,211,155 of record NC_053042.1, read on the forward strand.
ACCCATTTTGGTAGTTTTTAAAGCAGTTGGCAAGATGATAAATTTGCATTAGAATTATACTGTATTTTAAGAATTATGTAGCTGCATAATAACATATTGCTTGTTCATTTTATGGGCTTTTATTTACCATGAAAACTTTTTTCTTTCAAATTTTTTTTTTTACCATGAAAACTTTTTCAGAACTTGTAGGAAGATTTTATGGGGATTTTTGCAGGTTTCTATTTTGGATGGAAGGACAATGGGCTGTGGATCTGGGATTTCTCTTCCAGGAATGTTCCGTGTGGTGACTGATAAAACTGTACGTGGTTTCTAAATATACTCATTGGATTATCCCCACCAGAAACTTCATTTATTTCATTCTTTATTCATGTATTGTAAATTCAGGAAACTAAACATTTTTTCTGCTTAAACTTGCAGATTTTTTCTCACCCAGAGGCTCAAATAGGCTTCCACCCTGATGCTGGAGCTTCTTACCTTTTGTCTCGTCTACCTGGCTACTTAGGTAATGTAAATTTTTGCATGCTACTTGAGTGCTGGCCTCTTGCATAACCCTTCTGATACACCTGAACATCTTTCAGAAAGAAAAAAAACTTGGAATAGAAATTATGGACTAATCCTCAGTATGACTACTTCACAAAACGATGTAAAAGACTATCTGTAAACATATTTTCTGAAGACATTTCATGAATTTTTTGTCGAAGTCTAGATGAGCTCGATTCCTTTCTTTAAAACAACAGTATTTAAACATCCAACTACTTGAATAATTTCTACGCCATTTTGTCTAATTTATTTCTAAACGGCAATGATTGAAATTTCCAAACCTTCTGAACTCTGTTTGTGCTAAACATTGCAAACTCAATGTTCCCTGTTCCATCAGTAGAAAAGAATGGATGTTGTCACCCGAAGATTACCATTGACACGAGAAATTAATAACCATGGCTCTTGTTCAACTGCACAGTACTAAGAAGATAAGCAGATAATGCATATTGCATCTATGATGCTGATTAAGAATAACAAGCTCCGTTCTCAAATTAATAACTGTTAGAACATTAAGGCTGGACTGATTTTTTCCTTGTAAGATGATCCATATTGCATCTTTGAGGCATTTCTTCCCTGTAAATCCAAGTGGAATGTTCTCCCACTGATAGCTTTTGGACTATAATTGTATGGATTAGACTGAACTCCAAAAGCTAGCTCAACTGAAAGGATTGCCCAACTTACTGTGAATAATATTTTGGCTATATACCCAACCAAATTGAGGTCTTTATCACACCCTCTCATGGCCTGGACTGGAAAGGACTACCCAACTCACTGTAGCAGCCCAATATCAGGAGATTTCAGGAGTTTGCGTAGACTATTGGAGTTTGACAAACTTGCAAACATTTGTGTAATTAATTGTCTTTTTATGTGAACTGCTGAACTAAACATTAAAACATTAAATAGTCCAAACTCCAGACTAGATTTCTGATTCTCCAATGTACCACTAAGGTTGCCACCTTCAGCAACCCAGTCCTCTGCATAGCATAACCGCCCTTGTTCCTCAACAAAAAACATTTTTACTGAATACGTATATACAACCATACACTGGCAAAAACAGTGTTGATATTTTATGATCCAAGTTTTTTCTTTTCACTCGTGTACTCATAGTTTCCATTGTAAACCATAAAATGATGCACATAAATAAGGTTATTTATTTTATATTTTGCAATACAGGGGAATACTTGGCTCTTACAGGAGATAAGCTTAATGGTGTAGAAATGATTGCTTGCAACCTTGCTACACATTATTCACTAAATGCAGTATGTTCTTTACTTCTTCTCTTTGTTCTTGTATTTCTTTTACTGTTTGTTGGTCAGTTTCCCAATTCTTACATGATTTGGCTTCCCCCTGAAGAGGCTTGCTTGGCTTGAAGAACGCCTTGGTAAATTGGTCACAGACGATCCATCTGTTGTAGAGGCATCTCTATCACAATATGGTGATCTTGTTTTTCCCGACAGAAGTAGCGTCCTTTACAAGTAATGTTGCATCAACACACCCTAATTTCCTTTTGGTCTTTGACTTTTATCACGAGACAGTTTCATCATAGTTCTGTTATATCCTTATGGATCACATGATTATCTTTTAACTTCGGGAAATTCTACTATCTTAAATGTTCTTTCTTATTTTCTGATGTGATAGAACTAAAACAACAGATATTTAAAACCAAAATGTGATTAGTCATTGCAGATTTTTCTATCTGAAGATAGATCCCTGATCATTTGGTTTCTATGTTGCTTAATTGCCATTATTTTCTGCTTCTGAGTGTTATTCTCATTTTTGCCCAGGTTTGATATTATTGATAGATGTTTCAGTCATGATACAGTGGAGGAAATTGTTGAAGCTTTGGTAAGCATTGTATTTGTACACGATCTGATAATTTCATAGCTTGACCCGTAATGAAATGCAATTATGAGACTATCTTTAATTTATTGGATAGCTACTACTGACCTGGTTTATCTTTTTGCCATCTTCATCTTTGGATTTTTTTCTTAAAAACACAATTTTCCTGAAAGTAGGTATTTTGCGTGAGGAACTTTATTCAAAATTATTTGTTAATATCATCCAACATGGGCAGAGTTGATCCTTAGCTATGTATCAGTCTCCCTTTGAAAAGGAGTACTTAGATCACCTCTCCAACGTAAAAAATACAAACTCTTTGGCCTTAATTATAAACAAAAGTAGGCAGGGCCGGCCTAAGGGCCAAGCAACCCAAGCAAGGGTTTTAGGACTCAATTTTGGGTGACAAAAAAGGCCTCTAAAAAATTAATTTGGTTATAAGTATATTATAAGACAGATAAATTATATATATTTGCATAGCTTAACTGATTACCAAAAAGGCATCAATTACTCTTAGTCATGAATTCAAATTTTGGTCTCCACAAAATTGATTTTATATAAATATTTTGTTAAAAAAATATATTTTTAAAGGGCACATTAATATTTTTGCTTTAAGCCTCTTAATCAGTTGGGCCGACCCTGAAAGTAGGTCAAAGAAAATTGATGTAATTGGTTCAGATTTTGGACCAAATTCATCAACTTTCTTTGACCTACTTTTGCTTATAATTTAGGCCACAGGGAGTACAAAAGAGAAGGCAGTGGACTATACAATACTGATAATATCTTGATTGACAGTGTAATACAATACTGAGAATATGTTGTTAAAATTTACTTTATATCTGTGTCTTCATACGCCCCCCAATCGTAGAAAGCAAATTTAATAGACAGAAAATATATGCAGTGAACTACCGTGCTAAACATTTCATATTCTGTAGCAATAAATAGGGCCTGAGCTTAATTTGAGCGTTGATCTTCCCCATTTACTAGATGGATCCAGTAGGAGAGTTAAGGACACACATAAGTCTCTCTCTCTCTCTCTCTCTCTCTTTGGAACCATCTAGTAACTGGAATCTGCTTAACTTATCTACTCTTTGATAGTTTGCCTTTCTTTTAAGGGTTTTTCTATCATGTGCAAATTTGCACACGTTAAAAAGTTTAAAATAGAATTTTAGTATTGGAACTTGTACATTTAATATTAAATATAATTTTTTTTGAATAAATAATTGTTGTTTTCCAAAAAAAATTCCCACTATTAGTTGTTTTAACATGTGCAATGTTGCACATGTTAGACAAACCCTTTTAAAATTAAATGTTATTCTTTCAGGAGAAGGAGGCAGTTGAGTCTTCAGATGAGTGGTGTTTGACAACTCTTCGGAAAATAAGAGAAGCGTCCCCATTGAGTTTGAAAGTTATTTTGCGATCTGTGAGTTGAATCTACCTTCCAAGTTTGTTTATTTCCCATTCAAGGTGCTTTTCTTCTTCTTCATTGACCTCTGCTAATGAATTTAGATACGGGAAGGTAGATTTGAAACTCTTGATCAATGTCTTGTACGGGAGTACCGTGTATCCGTTCAGACAATTTCCAAGAATGTTTCCTCTGATTTCGTTGAGGTAATGATTTTTCTTTCCATCATTTCCTTATCGAGTAACCTAAATTTGTTTTTATGATGTCACTTGACTTACCCTTTATGCAGGGTGTTCGAGCACGAATGGTTGATAAAGATTTTGCACCCAAGGTATCTATTTTCAAGAATCTATACATCTATTAAGTCAGTACCACCTACCTTTTCTCTTCTTGGTAATTATCTGAAGCGTTTTATTCCTAAATTTGCAGTGGGATCCACCAACTTTAAAAGATGTATCAGAGGACATGGTTGACCATTATTTCTCTCCTCCGTTAAACGAACTTGAGCCAGAACTGGTGCTGCCTACAGCATTGCGAGAACCTTACATGTGAAACTGTCATGCTTGCCTCTCATCAATGCTTGTCACTAGCAAGAGTAAACCAAATAAGTTCTAATTTGTTTTCAAATTTCACATATCTTTGTTGTAATAGCTGAAAGAAAAATGTAGAAATCGCACTTTTGTTTTTTGTGAGGGGTGCTTAAATTATTCCCAGGCTTTCTTTGAAATGTAGATTATCCAATTTGCTCGATCACCACTGCGTCAATTTGTTAGCAATCTCTGTTTTCAATCATGAAACTTAATAGTTTATTGTTATACATTTTAACTAACAAGATTCTTTGCGCTTGAGATTGATCAAAAAGTGAATGTTTTAAGCTTATAGTGATTTACAGATTTAAATTCCCCCCCTTAATTTTATGTCAACTCAAAAGTGTGAAGTATAGCACATGATTCGAATGAGATTACCTCAAGCGAAAAGATGCCTAAAAAACCTTAAAAGGGGATGCACCATGAGCCATGACAATTGCCTCGAGTTTGGCTTAGCAGACTACCACCACCAATGATTCCTGTTTGCTACATATTGTCTCCTGTTGCGTAGTCTGTGGTGTTTGTCCCACAAATATACATAAGCAGAGAAAAAAAAATTATTCTAGTGAACTCATTTGGTTTGCACAAATAATATCAACATGGATGAACATCAAATTTGGTTTGCACCACTACTCAAGCATTGGATGTCAAAAATAAGACTCAATTGGAGCTTAAATCAGATAACAGATAAATTATACAGGTATTTTAATTTACGAAGAGAAATCCTTGGGTGTGTTTTAGGTGATTCAAGACTCATTAAAAGGTTGCAACCTCGAAGAGTAAAAAAAGTGTTAAGAGTCCCACATCGGTTAGGAGTTGGTCTGACAATTTGTTTATAAGTGGGGGCAATCTTCACCTCACAAGCCGGTTTTGTGGGGTTGTGTTAGGCCCAACCACGATTTCTAATATGGTATCAGAGTTCCTTCACGATTCTTTAGGCCACCTGTTATCAGGTTTCCGTTATCGGGCCACCCGTCATTTATGTTCACGCTTCAGATGTGCAATCCTGAGTGTGAGGGTGTGTGTTAAGAGTCCCACATCGGTTAGGAGTTGGTCTGACAATTTGTTTTATAAGTGAGGGCAATCCTTACCTCACAAGCCGGTTTTGTGGGGTTGTGTTAGACCCAATATAAATTAGAATTATTACTTTATTAAATATTTCAAAAGTTTTGAGTTATTACTATAAAACAATTTAAATTAGAATTATTACTTTATTTTCTCTTACTTTATTTTTATTTATTAACTGGTTCCAATATCCCTTTAAATATCTCCATGACTCATTATTATTAAGAGATATTCATTTTATTCATTTTTGACCACAACCCCACATTTATTAAGAGATACTTCATTTTTAATTGACGCGGCGCGAAATCCGGGTGCGTAGCGGGCGCTATTTCATGACGCGGACACTAATATATTTAATATTAAAATACCATATTATACAAAAAATATACTAAAATATCTTAAATATTACTCAAAATTTATGAAGTATTCATAATTTGAAATAAAATAATATTAAAATTAAGAAAAATAATTAATAACCAATAGTATTAACTATTAAAATAATTTGTCAGAAAAATAACTATCAAAATATATATGAAGTAATATATTAAATATAAGATTTTTTTTTTTTTGAAAGAATATCAAACATAAGGATCATTAAGGCTTCCTTATAAAAATTATTAAGGCTAAAGAAAGACAATCAAATCATTTGAAAAAGAGATTCACCAAAAAAAAAAATCATTTGAAAAAGAGAGTATCGTTAGGAAATTACCGTTAAAAATAAAATTCTATAAGCATTAAAAACATTGTAACCAAAAAAAGCATTAAAAACATTAAAATAATAGCAAGCAATTAGCTGACACATTCATTGTATGACTTTTCAGCAAGCAATATGGGTCAAAGAAATCATAAATAAGCATTTACTTTAATTTTTATAACCAATAATGAGCTTTTATTATTCCCGGTATGAAAGTCACGAACCGGGTCGCATGGGTAAAAACTGAAGGTGAGAAAAACACAAGAAGGGGGGGGGGTTGAATTGTGTTTTCTTTTTCTGTCTAAAAAATTCTTCTTCTGATAAAACTTCAGAAGCAGAGTGAGAGTGCTTCTGATGAAATGATCAGAATCAGATATGCAGCGGAAAGAACAGAGCAGAGAAAAGAAAGACAAAGACACAAGCAGTTATCCTGGTTCCTTCCACAACACGGAAGTAGTCCAGTCCCCCTTGCACTTCCAAGGAGATTTCACTATAATCACAAGATTACAACTGCTCAATACTTTCTAAGTATGAGACTTCACAAAACTATGCTCAAGCACACACGCAAGAGTCTTCCAATGCTCAAGCACTAAGCAAGAGACTTCTAATGCTCAAGCACGCAGGCAAGAGACTTCTAATCAAACAAAAATACAGAGAATTGAGTTTGAATTGAACACTTGATATACAATCAGTGGTGTTCACAATACAATACAGAAAAGACTCTAGACTTTGAATTTCTAAGATGTATCAAATCAGTGCAGAAATTCAGTGTGCTTTTTAGAATCAAATTGACAGAGTTTTGGCGCTTTTGAACTTGCGTATATTCCTATTTTATCTTCAAGTCTTCACTCCTTTATATAGAGGCGTGAAAGAGACGTTGAGATAATCAGCACGTCTAAAGAGTCGTTTGAAATCCTTTGATTATCCACCAGTGATCTTTTGCCTGATTTGGGTGTAGTCCTTTGAAGAATAAACTTCAAATTCATTCCCATCTTGAGTTGTACAACTTCTGCAGGCATGGCTGTTGTTTTGTCTTGTAGCGTAGACAGAAAACAGAGTAGTGGAGGTAGTGGTTGTACACTTGTACTTTGTCAACTCTATTAATGAGAGACAAGTGCTCAGTGCTTTCCATATATCCGTTGATACCTCCCTTTCAGTTCTTCGTTCTTCTTTGATAAGACTGAATTGAGAATCAGCTACTTTGAATCTTCAGTTTGATTAAAGGATCAAATGTAGCTTCTGGTGAAGATATTGCTTCTGATGAAAACTTTTGCTTCTGATGACTTTCTGCTTCTGATGACGTCATCTCTTCAGGAGCAGTTTAGCTTCAGGAGCAGTTTTCTTCAGATGCTCAGAATTTCTTTTTCTTTCCATTGTTCTTCCAAGACCTATTGAAATAACTTGAGTAGCCTTTGGTCCTGTACACTTGAACAATTATTAGTAATAACCAATTGACAATTTTTAATACCTTGTTATCATCAAAACTTAATAAGGTTCTTTGTGAAACACATTTTGTTCCAACAATCTCCCCCTTTTTGATGATGACAAACAATAGTATTTAAAATGTTCAATTGTCGTTGATCTAATTAATAAGTTGACTTCTGGGACAGAGGTTTGTAAGCTCCCCCTGAGTCTAATAGTTCTTTAAGGTGAGGTTTGTAAGCTCCCCCTAAGTTCTATTCTTATTAATTAAATTTCAATAAAATACTTATAAAATCAAATCAGAAGTATTTAAAAGAAATTTAGAAGTGGTTATAGTAGGGCTCAGTGCCTTAACAAATACTATACATTTACTCCCCCTTTTGTCATCAACAAAAAAAGAATAAGAACAAAAGACAGAGTAGCAGAGCATATAACCAAATAAAAACATAATAAGTATCAGAGCAAGAAGTATCAGAGCATATGACATTAAAAACAATAAATATCATTAGAGTTAAAAAAAAATAGAACATAATATTTCAGAAACAATGATAATATTTATAAATGAAGGTTAAGGTACAAAGATAAGACTACACAGAACAAAAGTAAAAACAAGCTAGAGTTGGGTGTGCAACTAAGGTTGGGCTTGCTTATACAGCTGTTCTAAGAGATACTTGATCTGTTCATCTTTCTTTTTAAGTAGCTCATCCTTTTCCCTCATTCTTCTTACATGCCCAGCATGAATCCTTGCAGCTCTTGTGATATACTCTTCTTCAGGATAGAAAGGAGTGATGTCCAGAAGAGGTACATAATTCAGCTCTTTGTCCTTAGCTGCTTCATGCATATCATCCAAAAGCTTCTTCAGCATTGCAGAGTGAGATGACACACATTTGGTTCTGAGTTGATCCAGCAACTCATCAAAGCTCTTCTGAAGATCTATCCACTGATCATAATAGTGAATAGGAGGTGCAGGAACTGTTCTGCGAAGAATCAGTGCCTGAATCTCATCACTAAGTCTGATCAGCTGTTCCTCTATATACTCAGACTCTAGGATATGGTCAGGGATGGGTGAAGGTTCAGTTTGAGTTGTATTTGATGTGGTTGGTTGGTCAGAGGTTAAGTCTATTATAGTGGGTGAGTCTGGTTGTTGTTGTTCTGTTGTTTGATGGTCAGGAGCTGTTTGGTCAGAAGCAACTTGTTCAGAGGCAGTTTGCTCCTGAACAGTTTGCTCAGGGATGGTTTGGGTTTCTGTTTGGGTTTCCAAAACAGTCTTTTCAGGAACTGTCTTAGAGGCCTTAGTGGGTGTTGGTTGCATTTCACCACCTAGATGTTTTTCTAAGTTGTGAAGGGTTGAGGATTCTTGGTGTTGGGGGGTTTCTGAAGTAGTTGCATCTGAAACTACTTCAGAGGCTTTTTGTGTGGTTGAGTTATGTGGTGAGTTTGTTGTAGGTTCTGGGTTGGGTTGAGGTTGTTGTACACTAACAGGTTCAGGATTATCTGGAAAGAGAGGATGAGTAGGAGGCAAATTGAATTTCTCACAAAGTTTAATTCTATTCTTAGAAAATTCTATTTGAGTTTGCTCCCAGTCAAGTGTTCCTAAATCTGTTAGTTTGGTAGGTTTGGTTTTTAGAAGCTTGTCTATGTGTTGGCTAAGGGGTTGGTCATCTGATTCTGTTGATGATGAAGAGGGTGAAGAGGGTAGAGATGGAATCTGAGTATTAGTTGGAGCATTAGATGGATTACCTGAAGACTGAGCTTCTGGATGAACTGCTTCTGGAGCTTCTGAAGCTTGTTCTGATGAAGTTGCTCCTGAAGCTTGCTTATTCTTCAAGGCTTGAGAAAGCAGAGTTGCTCCATACTTAACAGTTTCTAACTCTGATGATAAAGCAGCAATGTCAGGAGTAGGCACATACCCTGCAGCCTTGAGACGTTCATCCCTTTCTTCTTCATACAACATCTTCATCCTTTTCTTCTCGGCTATCTTGGATGCAGCAACCTCCCTAGTATACTGCTTCATTTCTTCAGTCATTTCGAAGCTGGGCATGACTATGGGCTCAGAAGTTGCAGTCCTTTTTGCTTTCTTAGGGCTTGAGTCTTCATCCCAGTTCTCTTCCAGTTCTTCCAACATTTGTGCCCTTCTTCCTTCAGCTGTCTTCAGATTTCTTGTTAAATTAGACCTTTTCCTTTTGATGGTCTGAAGAGCAGCTTCTCTTTTATTTTTGGGACTTGGAGGCTTTTCAGAAGCAGCTTGATCAGAAGCAGCTTGTTTAGAACCAGGCTGTTCTGCTGTTTCTTGAGTACTCCTTGTCCTTTTTCTGATAAGAGGGACATCATCCAAATCCTCCACTTCCTCAAGAATGGTGGACATAGCAGATTTTTCCTTCTTAGCTTTCTTATGCTTCTGAGCACCCACCTCAGTAGCATCTTCAGCAAGGTATTCTTCCTTGGTGATCTGCTTCTTTTTAGATTTTCTGCCTTTGGCCACAGGCAGATCACCACCATACATTTCTTCTGGAATATCTTTCAGGCTGATTTTCTTGTTGTAGCTCTTGTAGTAGTCCAAGATGTAGGCCCTCTGCACATCCAGGGGATCTTTCTTGCAGATAGGGATGTGATGAGTGACTAGATCAGATATGACATCAGATTCATGCATATCTGTATCTAGTTTGCTGCATGTTGAAATCAGCCTCATCTTGACTAAGGTTGCCCCATTGATTATTTTCCCTGTGACTGCTCCCAGCTTCTGATTATCATAAATACCCACATCTTTCAGGGCACTTAGGAGTCCTCCTTCTTGAAAGATGATGGAGAGCAGCCTTCCATAGGGAACAAACTTCCTGTTCTCCATCTGGCTCTTCTTGAGTTCCTTGATCATGTATTTAAACATATACTTGGGAACGTTCATTGTTGTTTCCTGAGAGATGGTGTGATGCAGAAAGACTTTGTGACCAAGTGAAGGTTGATCATTTCCTCCACCTTTGGGAAAAATGTTTTCATTTTGGATCTTCAGCAGCATTTTCTTTTCCATGCTTAAGGTGCTGTAAGGCTTAGCATCCTTTGATCCATAGATAGTGTTGTTTACTATCTCCTTCCATGGGCTGGTTCTGGGGTTAGGAATTTCTTCTCCATCGTATGTCCCAGAAGCATCCCTTCTCATGGCTTGAGCAATCACATGCTCATTGATTGTTACAGGAATCCCCATGACGTTTGATCTAATCTCAGTCCCAGTGAAGGCGAGTAGACCCATTTCTTCTCTGGTTTTTCCTTCCAAAGTAGGATTAACCAGAATCATCTGAGCTTCTTCCTGTTTAGCAGCAACTTTGTCAAACACTGAAGCTCTTACCCAGAATTGTCTGACAAGCACTTCATAAGTAGGACCGTTGAGAAGACTGAAGTAACTCATCAGCTTCTGCTTTTTGTAGAATCTTACCAAGTCGCATCCATGATGAGTTAGAGAAGTGAAATCCACTGGATTTTCCGCTTGAATGATTAGATCCCATTCCTCAATCGACATAGTTCTTCCTTTGATTTCATAAGCAGGAGTATCTATATCCATATTCGATGAAGAACCACCGGCAGAACTTGAAGATGCCATTGATTTGAAGTAGAATTAGGGTTCTAAGGTGTTTTGAGAGGTTGAGAGAATGTGCTTACTTACACAGAGGGTTGAGAAGAAATTAGAAAGTGTTTGTTGTGAAGTGAGAAGTGTGTGAAATGACTTAGTGGTTTTTTATTAAAACGTTTGTAATTCAGAAGGGACAAACAAACACAGCATTAATGACAAATTGGGGGCGCGTGTAAGTACGTCAAAAAGCGAATAAAAACATCATTGCCCTTTTTGTTATACTCCAATACAAATAAACCACGTCAGAGACTCTTCAGAAAACTACCTTTTGGGTAATGAGACAGCTGTTACATAAAGTAACTTCCACCGTTCCCACTAACCAAGCTATTCAGAAGCAAAGAATAACACTTCTGAAGTTTTAGTGCTGACGTCATCTTCAGAAGCACATTTTCCTCAGAACCTCAATTAAGAGCTTCTGATGAACCAAAATGCTTCTGAATAAACTTCAGAACCAAACTTCTTATTCAGAGGCAAGCAAATTTTTTTTTTTTTTTAATCAGACACAAAATGCATGTTCAAATTTTTCTTAATAAAGTCAAATCTTTCAACAGACAAAGGTTTTGTAAATATGTCAGCCCATTGATGTTCAGTATCAATGAATTGTATATCTAAAATTCCTTTTTGAACATAGTCTCTGATAAAATGGTGTTTGATTTCAATATGCTTGGCTCTTGAATGTAGAATTGGATTCTTTGACAAACAAATAGCAGCAGTATTATCACAATAAATGGGAATACTGTTAGCATTTATCTGATAGTCTTCCAACTGATGTTTCATCCAAAGCAGTTGTGTGCAACAACTTGCAGCTGAAATGTACTCTGCTTCTGCTGTAGACATAGCAATAGTTGCTTGTCTTTTGCTTGCCCAGGATATCAGATTCTCTCCCAGGAATTGACAATTTCCACTGGTTGATTTTCTTTCAATCCTATCACCAGCATAATCAGCATCACAGAATCCAATCAACTTATAATCTAGGGATTTCCTATACAGGAGTCCAAGATTAGTTGTTCCTTTCAGATACCTGAAGATTCTCTTAACTGCAGTTAAATGAGATTCTCTAGGATCTGATTGAAATCTTGCACACAAGCATACACTGAATAAAATATCAGGTCTAGATGCAGTGAGGTATAACAGAGAACCAATCATACCTCTGTAAAGCTTCTGGTCTACTACTGTTCCAGTATCTTCTTTGCTTAAGGTGCAGGTTGGATGCATTGGAGTGTTCATCATTTTACAGTCTTCTAGCTTGAACTTCTTCAGAAGCTCCTTTGTATATTTTGTTTGATGAACATATACTCCTTCTTTACTTTGGTTGATTTGAATTCCCAGAAAGAATTTCAATTCTCCCATCATACTCATTTCAAATTCATCCTGCATTAACTTAGAAAATTCTTTGCAAAGAGATGCATTAGTAGAACCAAATATTATATCATCAACATATATTTGCACAATCAAAATATCTTTCTTAAGAGTCTTTCTGAAGAGTGTTGTGTCAACTTGTCCTCTTTCAAAATCATTTTTAATTAAGAAATTACTTAGTCTATCATACCAAGCTCTGGGAGCTTGTTTCAAGCCATATAGTGATTTCTTAAGTTTATAAACATGGTCAGGATGCTTAAGATCCTCAAACCCAGGAGGTTGTTTAACATACACTTCTTCTTCAATGACTCCATTAAGAAAAGCACTTTTGACATCCATTTGATATAATATTATGCCATGATTAATTGCGTAGGATAGAAGTAACCTGATTGCTTCCAATCTTGCAACTGGAGCAAATGTTTCAGTGTAATCAATGCCTTCTTGTTGACTGTAGCCTTGAGCAACAAGTCTGGCTTTGTTTCTGGTTACTTCTCCTTGTTCATTCAGCTTGTTTCTGAATACCCATTTTGTTCCAATAATGTTCTTCTGAAAAGGTTTGGGTACCAGATCCCACACGTCATTCCTTTGGAATTGATTTAGCTCTTCTTGCATAGCTAATATCCATCCATCATCTGAGAGAGCTTCTTCAACAGTTTTAGGCTCAATTATTGAAAGCAGTCCTATCAATGATTCTTCTTGTCTAAAATGTGATCTTGTTCTTCTAGGACTATCTTTGCTTCCAATGATTAACTCCTCAGGATGTGAAGATTTGTGCTTGAATTTAGGTTGAATAACCTGCTGAGTGTTATCTTGAAAGTCCTCAGAAGCAATTTCATTCTGTGCTATTGGGCTAGGTTCTGCTTCTGAATTAGACTCAGCTTCTGGAGTGATTTCAGCTTCTGGACAAGATTCAACTTCTGTATACTTTTCAGAATCAGAAGGTTGATCAGATTCTGATGCATCTTCAGAATCAGTTGTACCTGCATTACTTTCACTTTGCTCTGAAGTTTTACTTCCAGGCTCTCTATCATCAAATTTTACATGCATAGATTCTTCAACACATTGTGTTTCTGAATTATACACTCTGTATGCCTTTGACCTTTCAGAGTAACCTAAAAAGATTCCTCTTTGAGCCTTGGCATCAAATTTCTTCAGATAGTCTTTAGTGTTTAAGATGTAACAAGTACATCCAAACTGATGAAAGTAAGAGATATTGGGTCTTCTTCCTTTAAAGAGTTCATATGCTGTTTTCTCCAACATAGGTCTGATATAGATCCTATTTTGAATATAACATGAAGTATTGACTGCTTCTGCCCAAAAATGTTTAGCTAAATTGTTTTCATGGATCATGGTTCTGGCCATTTCTTGTAAGGTTCTGTTCTTTCTTTCTACAACCCCATTTTGTTGTGGAGTTCTAGGAGAAGAAAACTCATGGAGAATCCCATGTTTTTCACAAAAAAGTTCAAATGGCTCATTTTCAAATTCTCCACCATGATCACTTCTGACTTTCAAAATTTTCAATTCTTTTTCAGATTGTATTTGAGTGCAGAAGCTGCTAAACACTTCACATGCATAGTCTTTACTTTTAATGAATTTTACCCAGGTCCATCTGCTGTAATCATCAACAATGACTAATCCGTATTTACTTCCATATAAAGATGCAGTGTTAACTAGACCAAAAAGATCAATATGGAGTAATTCTAAGGGTCTGGAGGTTGATATAATGTCCTTAGATTTGAAAGAACTTTTCACAATTTTCCCTTTCTGACATGCACCACAAAGTGCATCTGAATGATAATCAATGTTAGGCAATCCTTTGACCAGTTGTAACTTGCTAATTTTAGAAATTAATCTCCAATTAGCATGTCCCAACCTTTTATGCCATACCCATTTTTTATCATTCATTGACAGAAGGCAAACTACCTTCTGATCAGCCAGATCAGAGAAATTTATTTTATAGACATTCTCAACTCTCTTTCCCTTGAATGTAATGGATTTGTCATCCTTGTTGACTAGTGTGCAGTTGGTCTTACTGAACATTACATCATACCCATTGTCACAAAATTGACTAATGCTCAATAGGTTATGCTTCAGACCATCTACTAGCCACACATTATTAATTGAGATGGAGGAATTACCAATAGTACCTGTACCAATGATCTTTCCAGTTTGGTTGCCACCAAACTTCACTTCTCCTCCATCTTTCATTGTAAGGGTAAGGAACAAAGCTTTCTCTCCAGTCATGTGCCTTGAACATCCGCTGTCTAGGTACCATGACCTTTGTTTCTCTCTTGCCCTTAAGCACACCTGCATTTTTGGCCAATTCAGATTTAGGTACCCATATCTTCATGGGTCCTTTTGGGTTAGTTTTGGAGGTTTTACTTTTCCTCCCTTGTACCTTAGGGTAAATGCTGAGTGGCTTCTGATCATTCAATACTTTAGGTTTGACACCTTTTGGTATTGTTTTCTCAGAAGCAGTAGCTGCTTTGTTCTTCTGATCCTTTTGTTTTGGAATTTTAGATTCTGGTTTAATCAGATTCTGATGAACAGGTTCTGATCTTTTCAGAATTTTAATCTTTTGACTCTTAGGATCAGATTTTGTCATTACCTTGATCTTAAGATTCTCTGGCTTTGATGTGATCTTAGCCTGTGAACCTGAAGCTTCAGGTTTTGACTGAACAGCAGTTATAGCATTTGTACCTTCAGGCACAAAGGTGGATTTCAATCCATCCTTGATACAATCACAGTAGCTCTTGAGACTGTATTCTTTGGATTTCTCCTCAGAATATCCAATCCCTTTGCCTTTGTTCTTGTATGTGCTGTAGATCATAGAAGCAACTTTGCTTCTGTCTATTCCAGCCATAATAAAATCATCCAAGGCAATCTCATGTTTATTGCCTGAACCTTTATCACATTTTTCTTGTAGCTTCTGACAAAGACTCTTGAGTCTATCTTCATATGTTGTTGATATGAGGTTAAACCCTTTGAGTTCTTCTTCAGAAGCTTTCAGTTCCAATAGAGTTGATTTTTGTTGTTTCATCAAATCAACATATTTTTCTTTTAAATCTGTCAACTCATTGGTTCTGTGTTCAAACAGTGATAAAAGTTCTTTTAGAGAATCAACAAGTTCTTGTCTAGGGATTTTGGAATATACCTCATTTTCATCTTCTGAATCTGATTCAGCTTCTGATACTGCTTCTGATGATACTGTTGCCACTAACCCAACGGCTGCCTTAGCATCATCATCAGCTTCTTCTTTATCAGAACCAGATTCACTATCCAAATCTTCCCAGGTTGCCATCAAGCTCTTTTTGATTTGCTTTCTGAATTTACTGGAGTTGAAGCTTGATTTCTTGGATTTGCCTTTAAACTTCTCCTTCTGAAGATCAGGGCAATCAGCAATGAAATGACCAGGCTTCTTACAATTGAAGCATCCCTTCTGATCTTCTTTCTTGAAGTTCTTGTAGCTACCTCTCTTGCTCAAAAATTTCTTCTGCTTCCTTGCCAGATACTCAAGCTTGTTGGACAGCATAGCCATCTTTACAGATTGATCTTCATCAGAATCTCCATCAGGTGATTCTTCTTCAGATTCACTGGCTTTGTAGGCTTTGGAAGACTTTGAGGTCTTTCCTTTAGATGGTAAAGCAATGGATTTACTCTTCTTAGAGGTTTCATGCTCATTTAAACTCATTTCATGCACTTTGAGTGAGCTAACAAGATCTTCAACACTTAAAGTATTTAGATCCTTAGCTTCCTCAATAGCAGTTACTTTGGGTCTCCATCTTGAAGGTAAGCTTCTCAAAATCTTACTAACATGATCAGAAGCAACATAGCTTTTCTTCAGTATCTGCAATCCAGAAACTAAAGTTTGAAATCTTGAGTACATTTCTTCTATACTCTCATCATCCTTCATTCTGAAAAGTTCATACTGATGAACTAACATCAAAGCTTTAGCCTCTTTTACTTTCTTGCTGCCTTCAAAGTTTGCACATAGAGAAGCAAACATGGCCTTCGCAGTAGATTTGTCACTCATTTTCATGTATTCGGTGCGAGGTATAGAAGCCACAATGATTCCTCTTATCTTGTGGTGTTTCTTATAAAGCTTCTTCTGAGCAGGAGTATGTATTCTTCTGTCTATGGCAGCTCCTTCTTCATCCAAATCCAGATCATCAACTCCATCTTCCAGTATATCCCATAGCTCTTCATCCAATCCCATGATAAAGCTGTACATATTAGTTTTCCACCATGAAAACTCTTCTGGATCTCCATTAAACTTTGGAGCTTTTCCAGAGTCTGTTTTCTTGTCAGCAGTATCATAGTCATGCTTGACACTTGTGTATTTTGTAGTAGTTGATTCCTCATCTCCAGACATGTTTTTCTAATAGATCTTGAACTGTAACACGGTTAAGTGCTGTGATAACAGAGCAAGCTCTGATACCAATTGAAGGTGAGAAAAACACAAGAAGGGGGGGGGGTTGAATTGTGTTTTCTTTTTCTGTCTAAAAAATTCTTCTTCTGATAAAACTTCAGAAGCAGAGTGAGAGTGCTTCTGATGAAATGATCAGAATCAGATATGCAGCGGAAAGAACAGAGCAGAGAAAAGAAAGACAAAGACACAAGCAGTTATCCTGGTTCCTTCCACAACACGGAAGTAGTCCAGTCCCCCTTGCACTTCCAAGGAGATTTCACTATAATCACAAGATTACAACTGCTCAATACTTTCTAAGTATGAGACTTCACAAAACTATGCTCAAGCACACACGCAAGAGTCTTCCAATGCTCAAGCACTAAGCAAGAGACTTCTAATGCTCAAGCACGCAGGCAAGAGACTTCTAATCAAACAAAAATACAGAGAATTGAGTTTGAATTGAACACTTGATATACAATCAGTGGTGTTCACAATACAATACAGAAAAGACTCTAGACTTTGAATTTCTAAGATGTATCAAATCAGTGCAGAAATTCAGTGTGCTTTTTAGAATCAAATTGACAGAGTTTTGGCGCTTTTGAACTTGCGTATATTCCTATTTTATCTTCAAGTCTTCACTCCTTTATATAGAGGCGTGAAAGAGACGTTGAGATAATCAGCACGTCTAAAGAGTCGTTTGAAATCCTTTGATTATCCACCAGTGATCTTTTGCCTGATTTGGGTGTAGTCCTTTGAAGAATAAACTTCAAATTCATTCCCATCTTGAGTTGTACAACTTCTGCAGGCATGGCTGTTGTTTTGTCTTGTAGCGTAGACAGAAAACAGAGTAGTGGAGGTAGTGGTTGTACACTTGTACTTTGTCAACTCTATTAATGAGAGACAAGTGCTCAGTGCTTTCCATATATCCGTTGATACCTCCCTTTCAGTTCTTCGTTCTTCTTTGATAAGACTGAATTGAGAATCAGCTACTTTGAATCTTCAGTTTGATTAAAGGATCAAATGTAGCTTCTGGTGAAGATATTGCTTCTGATGAAAACTTTTGCTTCTGATGACTTTCTGCTTCTGATGACGTCATCTCTTCAGGAGCAGTTTAGCTTCAGGAGCAGTTTTCTTCAGATGCTCAGAATTTCTTTTTCTTTCCATTGTTCTTCCAAGACCTATTGAAATAACTTGAGTAGCCTTTGGTCCTGTACACTTGAACAATTATTAGTAATAACCAATTGACAATTTTTAATACCTTGTTATCATCAAAACTTAATAAGGTTCTTTGTGAAACACATTTTGTTCCAACAAAAACGGGTCACATGGCTGAAATGGGTTGAAAACACAATCGTTTTGCTCTCTTTTCCTTGTTTTGTGCTTTGACCCGCTATCAGTCCGCCCCGCTCCACCGGATAGCGGCCGCGAAACCCGCTATTGACACGCTTTTTATTTTTTGACCAATTAAAACATATTCACTTTTTCCTTAAAAAAAATAATATTCACTTTTGATTTTTTGACCAATTAAAACATTCACTTTTTCCTTGAAAAACAACATATTCACTTTTGATTTTTTGACCAAAACATATTCACTTGAATGAAACTTTTCTAATATTACTTCCCTGGTCATTATTATAAATAGTATATTGCACGGTGTGAATGTCAAACTTTCAAAACAAAATAGCATCTTGCATCAAACCCATCCTTTTAACCTTTATAGTTATTTGCATTGCTTCAGTCATGGTTGCAGGTAAGAAACTAGATTCATAACTCAACTTTGTTGTGTTTTCAAACAAAATTGGATTGTAAATATGACAGTGACTTTTGCTATGCATATATATATTTTTATGAACATGTATACAAGATGTTTGAAATGGCAAAACATTCTCGGAAATATTACATAGTATTTCTAAAGGAGTTTAAATAATTGTTGCAGGAGATGTCGTATTTCTACCTGGAAAGCTTTGCTTTGTATCGACATATTGTCCAACTGCACCAGAATTATGTGACAATTTTTGTAAAGTATCATTGGGTAACCCTAAAGGTGGCCTTTGTTTCAAAGGCCAAGGAGTTTGTTGTTTCAACTAAATGTTCGAGAGATTTTTGTTTGATAATTCTACTTTCTGAATTTGATTGTAGAAGTATATCTACAAAGACAGTTAATAAGATTTTCATGAAATAAGTTGAATAATCAATAGTGTAATTTCAATGACACAAAGGGATATGTTTTGTTTTAGAGTTTCTTAACAAAGAATAAATATAAATAATAATATATAAATATCTTAATTAATTCTTTATAAAAATATCAAATGATATTATTTAACATTAGAGTTTTGTACTAGTTTGTAAGGATATTTAACATGTGAAGTTCAAGTGTTGCACAAATTTATTTTTAAAAATAACAATTAAAAAGTAATATTTTGGTTAATGTTATAAGAAAAACCCACCAAATTAATTTATTTTATATAATAAATAATCTCTTTCTGAAATATAATTTATGATGATCAGTAACACTGTACTTGAAAATGGTATAAGTGACAAATTATTGGATGATACATAAATCTAATAGATTCTACATTGAACTGTTTACTAGTAGTCCATACATAACTTTTCAGCTTCCAATATTAATCCATACCTAGAAGCATAAGCCAAATATAGTGAGTATAAAACTCAATAACATAAAATATAAAACAATTTTACAATGTGGTGACCAAACCAATTCAATTAAGTTTTATTTGGACCAAAATGGGTTCAACCCAACATGTTGCCTGCGATAGGGTTACAATACAAGTTGGAGTCTCGCTCGCTTTGCCCAAAAAATGCAACAACAATTGTTTGTCGGCCGTCATAAACTTGTTCGTGTTACATCCCCAATTCGATATATTCATGTATGTTATTAGTTATTTGTTTAATTGCTTTTGTTGGTTTTAGTTTTTTTACCCATAATATTCATAAACCGACTGATCAAAGTGATCTTTTGTAGGACATTTTCATGTGATCCACTAATATTATTAGCTTGGAATAGCGCAACAATGGATAACAGTTGCACAATTTTTTGTTTAAAATTTTATTAGAACATGTTCAAAAACTTTAACAATATTCAGAACCGTTTCGTCCATTTACCATGTGTCTAAATATCTCTTTTTTAAATAAAAGAGCGAGCACTCCGAAAACACTTGCAACAATAATCATTCCAGTTAGCTTTACTACACTCATTAGCAAAAGAATTGTGGTAAGCAGAAAGATTGATTGTGTTCCGTTGCGTACAGATGCAGGGATAAAGATCGACGTAATAATGTCTTGAATTGAAAAGGCTTCGTCAGATTGTTCTTATCTCCGCATATGTAGGCTATGATATAGCAACCGTGCTCTTTCTGCCTACTACTTCATCGCAAATGAGTGTTGGGGTAATTGAAAATGATTTTTGGTGTAGAATGATTTTTTTTTTCTTCGGAGTGCTACAACGCGCCTTTTTGCGAAAAGAGGATTTTTAGACATAATATAAATGGATGGACCGAAGAGTTCAACTCTTGCTAAAGTTTTTGAATGTGCTATGATAAAAGATTTCGAACAAAATCTCATGCAACAACACACCAGTGTTATACAATGTTGCGTTTTGAGAGAACCACAACTACACTGACTGACTGAAAATTTGATGTTCATCCATGTTGATATTTATTTTGTGCATCATTATGAGATGTTAAATGCATGTGCCCTGTCCTCTACAATGATTTACTCTTGGTTGAGTGTTTTTGCAGTTCTGTGGGATTTTGATTATGCCGTCTCTTCTTTTGATCAGATTTGGCCTATTAGTTTAATAAGACAATCTACAAAATACAAGTACCTTTCTTTTATGTATGTATAGTTAGTTATAACTATTGGATAGTTAGTTTTCCTTTCTTTTAGGAGAAGGAGGCAATTGAGTCTTTAGACGAGTGGTGTTTGAGTTTGAAAGTGAGTTGAATCTACCTTGCAAGTTTGTTTATTTCCCATTCAAGATGCTTTTCTTCTTCTTCCTTGACCTCTGCTAATGAATTTAGACACGGGAAGGTCGATTTGAAACACTTAGCATGCATCAATTCTTGTCACTAGCAAGATCGAGTAAGCCAAATAATTCTAACTTGTTTCCAATTTCATTGAACACAGTTTATCTCATATCTCTGTTGTAATAGCTGAAAGAAAAAATGCAGAAATCGTACGTTTGTTTTATTGTAGGGGAGGGGTGTTTAAATTATTCCCATGCTTTTTTTTGGAATGGAGATTATCTCCATCGCGTCAATTCATCAAATTGAATGTTTTAAACTTGCTCAAGAATCGTTCAAAGGTAAATCATGGTGTAGTCGCACTAGACACAACTTCATATTGGTTGACCGTATCGTGGAAATTGATGTTTTATAGGTGTTGTGCTCTTCACCAGTTTGTCAAAGTCGATTAAAATTTTCTACTTTTAACAAACAAACTCATCATCTTATATTTTTTTTAACAAACAAACTCATCATTAATTCAAAGACACAACGACTAACCCAAAAAAGATCACCCTAACTAAATTTTGAGCAACCATATTTGTTTACCTACTAATAAACTTATCCTTAACCATACGAAACTGTGAACTATGTTAATAGACAACATTAATGAAGCTCCTTTTAAAGCTGAGTTTCAAGCAATGAAAATCAATATTATATTTACACACAAAAAGGCTTTCAGAAATTACCCCGTCAAGCAACTGCATGAGTAGTTCCACCAAAAGCACGCAATAATAGTTTGAAAGTAATTGCTACAGCAAACAAAAACATTAATTAACTAATTGGAGAAGAAACAATTAAGCCTTAAACACCTTTTAGTCTCTTATCTTTATTTTGGGTTCATATTGGTCACTTATTTAAAAAAAGGTAAGTCTTTTCATTTGTTTAATTGATATATAGCACATTAGTCCTTTCCATCCATTAAATGCTAACTACATTACTTGCTGTGTACCTAACATCTCATTCTTTCCACTTTTATCGATTCCATATAAATCAAAATTAAGGTTCATTTGAACGCATATATCTCCAAATTCTTCAACTCAAATTAGGGATTGCATTCAATCTTCTTCCCCATATGAGCAAACATGTCAAATTCACGAGTTTCGTCATCAGCTTCCTTTCTGAAATCGTTGAACAATGATGTATAGGATAGATCAAACACAAATTCACATGGACCTCGTACTTTAAAACCATTAATTTGCATGGAAAGGACAAACGTGGTACCAATTAAACCAATTAGAGGACATATCTGTACTTTTTTTTTAAAGTAAGGGACCAATATGAACCGAAATAAAGATAAGACAAAAAATGTGTTTTGTTGTGTATGTCTTCAAATTGTAAAGTTGGAAAGCAGAGAAATCGTGACACAATTTGGCAAGCGTGTCACGATTTTGGTAATGTCGAGAGTTGTTTTCAGGGCGTCCAATCGTGACACAATTTTGGGAAAACGTGACACGATTTTCGACTTGCTGGGCAAGTTTTTTAGGATAAGGTTGGTCGTTACCTTGGGTCGTACGCATCAATCGTGACACAATTTGGACGCTGAAGATTGCTATATAAGTGTTCTTTGAAGATTTTGAAGGAGAGCATGAAGAGAGAGAAACTTGGGAAATCAAAGGAGGTAACTTTAGGGTTGAGGGTCTTTGATTAAAGTTCTCTTGGGTTGGGAAACATTGTAAACACCTTGGTGAGTGAAAATCACTGAGTGTCTTGTTCATTGGTGAGATTTGGAAAAAGGGTATAAATTAGGGTTGTTCTTTGTGAACTTGTTGAAGCTAATTTCCTGTAACTCTTTTGTATCTTTTTGTAAGAACTCATTGATAGTGGATTGGAGAGATCAATCTCTCATCCAGAGTAGGTCAAGTTTGGACCGAACTGGGTGAACAATCTTTGGTGTGTTTGTTTCTCTCTTCTCTCCTTTTATCTTTTGCTTGTGGTTTTGTGCTTTTCACTTTGATTACTAGATTAGATCTAGGTGTTATTATTATTGTTGTTTTATTATTGTTGTTGCTTGTGTTCACTTTGAAATTGGTTACTACTTTCCTTTGCTCCAGACATCATAGTTTATATTGGTGTGATTTTGTGTCCGAATTCACGATGGGAAAAAAATATGATAGAATGCATTGCATACTGACAGGAAATCAAATTACTAACCCAAGTGAATGGGCTGTAGAGCATTGTGAAAGAAAAAAAAATTCCACTCTATTTATCTTTCACGTGCCCTTCAAAAATATCATTTTACCCTGTTTGGATTTTATAATTTAAAATATTTTCATACTAAAAATATTTCGGTCTGATACGTGGTCCATGTGATTTGCCATTAAATTAACTTTGTTTCCTCCTATTCTTGTTTCAAGTGAGTTTGGAAAGTACAATTCGAAACATAAACTTAAAATTTCTAATTAAATAATCTGAAATGTGTTGAATCCCCCATCAGATTAAATAATCCGAATAAGTAAAACATGATGATATAATCCGAACAGTAGAAGTACAAAAAACATACATTTTTGTGCTGAGAGCACACATATTTGCATATTTATGTCGATTCTTCAACACGAATCAAACCATATTATTTGCACACATCAAAATTTTAAAAAAATAACACTCCAATCCCTGCCAGACTCGACCCCCTGCTTACACTTGTCCACTTCATGATGTGACATAGTTGTTGGCCGATATCAACATGTTGCATGTTCCCCTCCTCTTCGAGAGAAATCTCATCAAGCACCCTTTTGCCCAGGTGGCGTCAGAGGATCTCCCGTAGATCTGGGAAACATATACATATGTGAAACCTTAAAATACCATCTCATGCATATGTATTTGTATGAAGTCTTGAAACTATGCAACACATGATCTCCCAAGTCCTGAAGGGACAGTACACAATCAAGAAAGTTGGAATCGACCAAAAACACTAGTTGCTGGGTCGTCACAGGTGGAGCACACTGAGATGGATACATGTGAATGGTTTAAACAAATCAAAACTAATGCAGCACTCGCTCCAAAAAATACCGGACCATGTGAGGTCCATATCTGATCCAACCTGCGTAAAGGCTGATGGTCTCGAACTCGTGTGTCTGGTGATGAGCAGCGTACAAGTAGAGGTGACAATCTGTAACTATAATCTGATCCAGGTGCGCTTTGTAAGAGTTTGTGACCATTATCTATGTCTTCATCAACATATACTAATCAGTAAACAAACAAAAAAATATAACATGTTTAAAATTTAAGTAAATAACAATTTCTTTGTTATACCTGAAGCAGTGTCATGTAGTCAGCGGACTGCCTAATCTTATGATTGCATGCAACATTTATCCCTATGTACACGTGTGTCAGGGAAGTCGTCCCCCACACAAAGTCGCTAACCAACTCGAGGTTGCGAAACTAATCAAAATAGCTCAAATCCAGATATTGGAAAATCTTGTCAGTAAAGAGCGTGGTAGTACTCACCAAATACATAAGATATACCAAGACATCCTAATCCCGGTTTAGCTGCATCTCATTTATATCACCAGCCGGCTCAGCTGCACCATCTGCCTTCATACAGTGCACAAACACCCTCGCGAGGTAGCTGAATCGTTCATGAGTACCGTTTTTGAGATCCACCTCATTGTCAGCGTCTTTCAGATCATCACCTATCAGATCAACCATCATTTATTCCCCGTCTCTCTAATTTGTTTATCATCATGGTCCAAGAGATGGCCATTGATGCATAGATGCAACAGACAAGACATGTTGTCCACTATTACTGTTATCTCCCTAATCGGACGATGGAAGCTTGATATCTCCTCATGGCATCTCTTAGTAAATACCAACAACAGGTCGTGCTCAACTATGGTATAGTTCAACACGTAAGCTAATAAAGACCATCAACGATGATGGTGTCTTTAAACCACAAATCAGTCACCTTTCACAACTTTTTCAATTGTACTTTAAATTGGGATGGAATTGTAAAAAAAAAAAAAATATCAATTTAAATTATCCATTATCCACTAAAACATATACAATAGTAAAAAATAGCACAAAAAATAAGTGTTGGCCCAAGGGTAAAATCTTAACATTGTAATTTTAAATGATGCCGTAGGGATGACAATTGGACCCAGATCCTATGGGCACTCGCAATGGGTAGGGTAAAATCCCGCTTTTATTAGTATGGGCTTGGGTCCGGATAATTACCCGCAAATTTTAATGGATATGGGCGCGGGTAAGGGTACTATACTACCCAGACCTAAAACCCGCATATACATATTTATATAATATAATAAATATTTTATTTATTTTTGGTGTATAATTATTTAATTTATTTAACTATTTAAGTCTAAATCTAAACCTACTATAATAATACTTTGTTTATTTTAGTATGCACTTTTTTATATGTATTTTGAATGTTTTTATTTTAATTTTCGAGGGATATTTTAGATTTGTATTTATTTGGCTAAATACTACTATTCGTGCTATTTTATGGTACAGAGTGTTGGGCGGTTAAGAGTCAACATGAGAATCAAGTAAGTGTAGCAGAGATGGGATAAGGCTTGGTGGTTGTGGTTGTTGTTGTTGTGATGTTTTTTATTGTCTTTTCATAGATTAAGTTCGGATAATGGATGCGGGTATGGACACTTAGGTGCCCATAAGGTATGTGGAAGACTACTAAAGATTTTCAAACGCGGGAATGGAAATGTGTACTATAGTACCTTATTCATTGGGTACCCATTGTCATCCCTAAATGACGGAGTTCAAATCCCATAAGATATAAGGGTGAATCAGTCATTATTGTAGCTGATATTAATTTTAATTTTGCCTTTAACCGATATTAATTTTAATTTTGTCTTCCTCAATGAAAAAATATGATAAATTCTATGCAGAAACGTGATGCAAAGTTTAAAATACAGTATAAAAAAATATGTAACAGTCTATCACAATAAATCTTTTATGGGAAGTGATAAGAAAATACTATTAAAATATATATTCACTTTTGACTTTTTGACCAATTTAAACACATTCACTTTTTCCTTAAAAAATAAAATTCACTTTTGATTTTTTGACCAATTAAAACATATTCACTTGAATGAAACTTTTTAACATTACTTCCCCTGGTCATTATAAATAGTATATTGCACGGTGTAAATGTCAAACTTTCAAAACAAAATGGCATCTTGCATCAAACCCATCCTTTTAACATTTATAGTTATTTGCATTGCTTCAGTAATGGTTGCAGGTAAGAAACTAGATTCATAACTCAACTTTGTTGTGTTTTCAAACAAAATTGGATTGTAAATATGACAGTGACTTTTGCTATGTATATATTTTAAATTTCAGTTTTAGGAGCCATATATTTTATGAACATGTATACAAGATGAATTTGAAGTGGCAAAAGATTGTCGAAAATATTATATAGCATTTCTAAAGGAGTTTAAATGATTGTTGCAGGAGATGTCGTATTTCCACCAGGAAAGCGTTGCTTTGTTTCGATATATTGTCCAACTATGCCAAAATTATGTGACCATTTTTGTAAAGCATCATCGGGTTTTTGTTTCAAAGACGAACAAGTTTGTTGTTGCAACTAAATGTTTGAGATATTTTTGTTTGATAATTCTACTTTTTGAATTTGATTGTAGAAGTATATATATCTACAAAGACAGTCAATAAGATTTTCATGAAATAAGTTGAATAATCAATAGTGTAATTTCAATTTAAAATAATATTCATAAGATTTCTTATTATTAATGTGAAAGTTTTATTTTACGGGCATATGAAAAGAAAACTTAGATTGATACAACGTGTCGGAAGCTTTACGGGCACATCACCTGCATCCAAATACTTAAGCACAATAGAAGAATGACTCTAAAACATGACTTGGTAAGCAACTAATTCTATCCGGCTCCATGCCAATCACTGTTCTGCGAGTAGTCTTTGCTATTTTTCTCCCCTTCAGATAGACATGATTCATATTCAAAAGTCAAAACAACGGGAACATACAGCGATCAGAAAACAAACTATAGTGCATTTGTATATATCTATGTATGTATACAAGAATTATATGTTCTTGGTTAAATATGTTTTTATTTCTTCTAAATATACTAGAAATTTCATTTAATCCATCTATAAATATCTTATTTGATTTTTTGCCCTCTAAATATTTTGTTTTTAACTTTAATCCTTCTTTTTTAACAAAAGTTCACGTTTTGTGCTCTTAAGACTTTTTTTTTTTATGACATATCATCGATAATATCATAAAATTTCATTAGTTTGATAATATAACTATTTAATCTTTATTAATTTATTTATAATGTAGGTCTTATAAACCATATGTCATAAAAAAGTTGTTTGACGTATCAAAAGTTCATGTTTTTCTCTTCGTGTCAATTTAGTGTCGGTTGTTCATTTCACTTAAAACTACGTCAAATGAATGTGAAAACTCCATTTTTGAATGGAGACCTAGAACCCACTAGCTAGATAATCTAATATTGAGGATAAGAAGCAATGGCCTAAACCGAGTTTAGGTAAGTATGAATGTAATGTAGATGCTTCCTCTTCTCATGCTCTGGACAAAGTTGGCATGTGCATTCGAGATGACGAGGGTCGTTTTGTGCTGGCCAAACATAGTGGCTGGCTCCACTCTTTGATGTGGATCTTGGGGAGGCCTTAAGATTGTTATCAGCGCTACGTGGGTGTGTGACCTTCAATTGGGTAATGTGGACTTTAAGCTAGATTCCATAACCATGTTGTACAACCTCTATGGTAGTAAACGTGACATTTTTAATTATATAAGAGGTATTACCCATTTCTCATAAAACGTAGAAGCCATTGATGGATCAAATTTTTGTTTACCTTTGTTGTCATCATTGTTGTCGAAGTTTATATCTTGCCTAAACAACGTTGTCTTCTTTTTAAGCCTCTTCTTTACCATCTCTTCAACACTCTTAAATGTCAACAATTTCATCAACCCTTCTTTGTCCTACAATTAAGAGGAATGTATCATTTATGTGCCAAAAGTAAATGTTAAGAGTCTCACATTTGCTCTAAAGAAAAAGTTTCATATTTAATGAGATAAGGTCAAAAATAATTTTATTATTCAGAGATATCTTTCACTCTACAAATCGGTTTTGCAAGAAAATAAATAAACTCGGTGAATTTGCAAATTCCTCATAACTTTTGCAAAATCACTACGACTCACCGGAGTTTTCTATCAAATTCACTGTGAATCCATACATATACTCAATCTTAAATTTTCGATGCAAATTTTCTTGACTTTTGTAATTATGTTTCCTTAATTTTCACTCAAAAAAAAAAGTCATTTTTCAAGAACTACAAAGAAAATTTATATATAAAGGGTACCCGTAAATGTAACCAAATACCTGAAAATTCTTGTAAAGCATTTGTCAAAAGGTATGTCCAAATTATAACTAAAATGTATATATATTCTTTTTTACGTTTAAGTGAAATGTATGTCACACACCAGCAATCAACGAAAATAACGAGCGTGGACTAAAAATAAACAATCTAATTTTATTTACAAAATTGAAATTAATAAAAAGCTACACCATCACAACCTATTTTCCCTATTTAAAAACTAAAGTATATACATAAATGGCTATAGATTTTTTTGCCTTTTTGTTCCATAACCCGAAAACTTAAACTAGTATTCAAAGGTATTATTTGTAAAATGGTTTACTAAATAAATTTTGTAGTTTTCAATTTTTAAAAATTTAGTAACACTTTTTGAAAAGTGGATCAAACGAGCTTTTGTCTTCTCAAAATATAGTTGAGAAGATAAAGATTTGTTTAATTCACTTTTCAAAAACCGTTTTTAAATTTTAAAAAATTTAACAAAATTTGTTTGGTAAACCAATTTGAAAACTAGTTTATTAGAACATGTTCAAAAACTTTAACAATATTCAGAACCGTTTCGTCCATTTACCATGTGTCTAAATATCTCTTTTTTAAATAAAAGAGCGAGCACTCCGAAAACACTTGCAACAATAATCATTCCAGTTAGCTTTACTACACTCATTAGCAAAAGAATTGTGGTAAGCAGAAAGATTGATTGTGTTCCGTTGCGTACAGATGCAGGGATAAGGATCGACGTAATAATGTCTTGAATTGAAAAGGCTTCGTCAGATTGTTCTTATCTCCGCATATGTAGGCTATGATATAGCAACCGTGCTCTTTCTGCCTACTACTTCATCGCAAATGAGTGTTGGGGTAATTGAAAATGATTTTTGGTGTAGAATGATTTTTTTTTTCTTCGGAGTGCTACAACGCGCCTTTTTGCGAAAAGAGGATTTTTAGACATAATATAAATGGATGGACCGAAGAGTTCAACTCTTGCTAAAGTTTTTGAATGTGCTATGATAAAAGATTTCGAACAAAATCTCATGCAACAACACACCAGTGTTATACAATGTTGCGTTTTGAGAGAACCACAACTACACTGACTGACTGAAAATTTGATGTTCATCCATGTTGATATTTATTTTGTGCATCATTATGAGATGTTAAATGCATGTGCCCTGTCCTCTACAATGATTTACTCTTGGTTGAGTGTTTTTGCAGTTCTGTGGGATTTTGATTATGCCGTCTCTTCTTTTGATCAGATTTGGCCTATTAGTTTAATAAGACAATCTACAAAATACAAGTACCTTTCTTTTATGTATGTATAGTTAGTTATAACTATTGGATAGTTAGTTTTCCTTTCTTTTAGGAGAAGGAGGCAATTGAGTCTTTAGACGAGTGGTGTTTGAGTTTGAAAGTGAGTTGAATCTACCTTGCAAGTTTGTTTATTTCCCATTCAAGATGCTTTTCTTCTTCTTCCTTGACCTCTGCTAATGAATTTAGACACGGGAAGGTCGATTTGAAACACTTAGCATGCATCAATTCTTGTCACTAGCAAGATCGAGTAAGCCAAATAATTCTAACTTGTTTCCAATTTCATTGAACACAGTTTATCTCATATCTCTGTTGTAATAGCTGAAAGAAAAAATGCAGAAATCGTACGTTTGTTTTATTGTAGGGGAGGGGTGTTTAAATTATTCCCATGCTTTTTTTTGGAATGGAGATTATCTCCATCGCGTCAATTCATCAAATTGAATGTTTTAAACTTGCTCAAGAATCGTTCAAAGGTAAATCATGGTGTAGTCGCACTAGACACAACTTCATATTGGTTGACCGTATCGTGGAAATTGATGTTTTATAGGTGTTGTGCTCTTCACCAGTTTGTCAAAGTCGATTAAAATTTTCTACTTTTAACAAACAAACTCATCATCTTATATTTTTTTTAACAAACAAACTCATCATTAATTCAAAGACACAACGACTAACCCAAAAAAGATCACCCTAACTAAATTTTGAGCAACCATATTTGTTTACCTACTAATAAACTTATCCTTAACCATACGAAACTGTGAACTATGTTAATAGACAACATTAATGAAGCTCCTTTTAAAGCTGAGTTTCAAGCAATGAAAATCAATATTATATTTACACACAAAAAGGCTTTCAGAAATTACCCCGTCAAGCAACTGCATGAGTAGTTCCACCAAAAGCACGCAATAATAGTTTGAAAGTAATTGCTACAGCAAACAAAAACATTAATTAACTAATTGGAGAAGAAACAATTAAGCCTTAAACACCTTTTAGTCTCTTATCTTTATTTTGGGTTCATATTGGTCACTTATTTAAAAAAAGGTAAGTCTTTTCATTTGTTTAATTGATATATAGCACATTAGTCCTTTCCATCCATTAAATGCTAACTACATTACTTGCTGTGTACCTAACATCTCATTCTTTCCACTTTTATCGATTCCATATAAATCAAAATTAAGGTTCATTTGAACGCATATATCTCCAAATTCTTCAACTCAAATTAGGGATTGCATTCAATCTTCTTCCCCATATGAGCAAACATGTCAAATTCACGAGTTTCGTCATCAGCTTCCTTTCTGAAATCGTTGAACAATGATGTATAGGATAGATCAAACACAAATTCACATGGACCTCGTACTTTAAAACCATTAATTTGCATGGAAAGGACAAACGTGGTACCAATTAAACCAATTAGAGGACATATCTGTACTTTTTTTTTAAAGTAAGGGACCAATATGAACCGAAATAAAGATAAGACAAAAATGTGTTTTGTTGTGTATGTCTTCAAATTGTAAAGTTGGAAAGCAGAGAAATCGTGACACAATTTGGCAAGCGTGTCACGATTTTGGTAATGTCGAGAGTTGTTTTCAGGGCGTCCAATCGTGACACAATTTTGGGAAAACGTGACACGATTTTCGACTTGCTGGGCAAGTTTTTTAGGATAAGGTTGGTCGTTACCTTGGGTCGTACGCATCAATCGTGACACAATTTGGACGCTGAAGATTGCTATATAAGTGTTCTTTGAAGATTTTGAAGGAGAGCATGAAGAGAGAGAAACTTGGGAAATCAAAGGAGGTAACTTTAGGGTTGAGGGTCTTTGATTAAAGTTCTCTTGGGTTGGGAAACATTGTAAACACCTTGGTGAGTGAAAATCACTGAGTGTCTTGTTCATTGGTGAGATTTGGAAAAAGGGTATAAATTAGGGTTGTTCTTTGTGAACTTGTTGAAGCTAATTTCCTGTAACTCTTTTGTATCTTTTTGTAAGAACTCATTGATAGTGGATTGGAGAGATCAATCTCTCATCCAGAGTAGGTCAAGTTTGGACCGAACTGGGTGAACAATCTTTGGTGTGTTTGTTTCTCTCTTCTCTCCTTTTATCTTTTGCTTGTGGTTTTGTGCTTTTCACTTTGATTACTAGATTAGATCTAGGTGTTATTATTATTGTTGTTTTATTATTGTTGTTGCTTGTGTTCACTTTGAAATTGGTTACTACTTTCCTTTGCTCCAGACATCATAGTTTATATTGGTGTGATTTTGTGTCCGAATTCACGATGGGAAAAAAATATGATAGAATGCATTGCATACTGACAGGAAATCAAATTACTAACCCAAGTGAATGGGCTGTAGAGCATTGTGAAAGAAAAAAAAATTCCACTCTATTTATCTTTCACGTGCCCTTCAAAAATATCATTTTACCCTGTTTGGATTTTATAATTTAAAATATTTTCATACTAAAAATATTTCGGTCTGATACGTGGTCCATGTGATTTGCCATTAAATTAACTTTGTTTCCTCCTATTCTTGTTTCAAGTGAGTTTGGAAAGTACAATTCGAAACATAAACTTAAAATTTCTAATTAAATAATCTGAAATGTGTTGAATCCCCCATCAGATTAAATAATCCGAATAAGTAAAACATGATGATATAATCCGAACAGTAGAAGTACAAAAAACATACATTTTTGTGCTGAGAGCACACATATTTGCATATTTATGTCGATTCTTCAACACGAATCAAACCATATTATTTGCACACATCAAAATTTTAAAAAAATAACACTCCAATCCCTGCCAGACTCGACCCCCTGCTTACACTTGTCCACTTCATGATGTGACATAGTTGTTGGCCGATATCAACATGTTGCATGTTCCCCTCCTCTTCGAGAGAAATCTCATCAAGCACCCTTTTGCCCAGGTGGCGTCAGAGGATCTCCCGTAGATCTGGGAAACATATACATATGTGAAACCTTAAAATACCATCTCATGCATATGTATTTGTATGAAGTCTTGAAACTATGCAACACATGATCTCCCAAGTCCTGAAGGGACAGTACACAATCAAGAAAGTTGGAATCGACCAAAAACACTAGTTGCTGGGTCGTCACAGGTGGAGCACACTGAGATGGATACATGTGAATGGTTTAAACAAATCAAAACTAATGCAGCACTCGCTCCAAAAAATACCGGACCATGTGAGGTCCATATCTGATCCAACCTGCGTAAAGGCTGATGGTCTCGAACTCGTGTGTCTGGTGATGAGCAGCGTACAAGTAGAGGTGACAATCTGTAACTATAATCTGATCCAGGTGCGCTTTGTAAGAGTTTGTGACCATTATCTATGTCTTCATCAACATATACTAATCAGTAAACAAACAAAAAAAATATAACATGTTTAAAATTTAAGTAAATAACAATTTCTTTGTTATACCTGAAGCAGTGTCATGTAGTCAGCGGACTGCCTAATCTTATGATTGCATGCAACATTTATCCCTATGTACACGTGTGTCAGGGAAGTCGTCCCCCACACAAAGTCGCTAACCAACTCGAGGTTGCGAAACTAATCAAAATAGCTCAAATCCAGATATTGGAAAATCTTGTCAGTAAAGAGCGTGGTAGTACTCACCAAATACATAAGATATACCAAGACATCCTAATCCGGTTTAGCTGCATCTCATTTATATCACCAGCCGGCTCAGCTGCACCATCTGCCTTCATACAGTGCACAAACACCCTCGCTAGGTAGCTGAATCGTTCATGAGTACCGTTTTTGAGATCCACCTCATTGTCAGCGTCTTTCAGATCATCACCTATCAGATCAACCATCATTTATTCCCCGTCTCTCTAATTTGTTTATCATCATGGTCCAAGAGATGGCCATTGATGCATAGATGCAACAGACAAGACATGTTGTCCACTATTACTGTTATCTCCCTAATCGGACGATGGAAGCTTGATATCTCCTCATGGCATCTCTTAGTAAATACCAACAACAGGTCGTGCTCAACTATGGTATAGTTCAACACGTAAGCTAATAAAGACCATCAACGATGATGGTGTCTTTAAACCACAAATCAGTCACCTTTCACAACTTTTTCAATTGTACTTTAAATTGGGATGGAATTGTAAAAAAAAAAAAATATCAATTTAAATTATCCATTATCCACTAAAACATATACAATAGTAAAAAATAGCACAAAAAATAAGTGTTGGCCCAAGGGTAAAATCTTAACATTGTAATTTTAAATGATGCCGTAGGGATGACAATTGGACCCAGATCCTATGGGCACTCGCAATGGGTAGGGTAAAATCCCGCTTTTATTAGTATGGGCTTGGGTCCGGATAATTACCCGCAAATTTTAATGGATATGGGCGCGGGTAAGGGTACTATACTACCCAGACCTAAAACCCGCATATACATATTTATATAATATAATAAATATTTTATTTATTTTTGGTGTATAATTATTTAATTTATTTAACTATTTAAGTCTAAATCTAAACCTACTATAATAATACTTTGTTTATTTTAGTATGCACTTTTTTATATGTATTTTGAATGTTTTTATTTTAATTTTCGAGGGATATTTTAGATTTGTATTTATTTGGCTAAATACTACTATTCGTGCTATTTTATGGTACAGAGTGTTGGGCGGTTAAGAGTCAACATGAGAATCAAGTAAGTGTAGCAGAGATGGGATAAGGCTTGGTGGTTGTGGTTGTTGTTGTTGTGATGTTTTTTATTGTCTTTTCATAGATTAAGTTCGGATAATGGATGCGGGTATGGACACTTAGGTGCCCATAAGGTATGTGGAAGACTACTAAAGATTTTCAAACGCGGGAATGGAAATGTGTACTATAGTACCTTATTCATTGGGTACCCATTGTCATCCTAAATGACGGAGTTCAAATCCCATAAGATATAAGGGTGAATCAGTCATTATTGTAGCTGATATTAATTTTAATTTTGCCTTTAACCGATATTAATTTTAATTTTGTCTTCCTCAATGAAAAATATGATAAATTCTATGCAGAAACGTGATGCAAAGTTTAAAATACAGTATAAAAAATATGTAACAGTCTATCACAATAAATCTTTTATGGGAAGTGATAAGAAAATACTATTAAAATATATATTCACTTTTGACTTTTTGACCAATTTAAACACATTCACTTTTTCCTTAAAAAAATAAAATTCACTTTTGATTTTTTGACCAATTAAACATATTCACTTGAATGAAACTTTTTAACATTACTTCCCCTGGTCATTATAAATAGTATATTGCACGGTGTAAATGTCAAACTTTCAAAACAAATGGCATCTTGCATCAAACCCATCCTTTTAACATTTATAGTTATTTGCATTGCTTCAGTAATGGTTGCAGGTAAGAAACTAGATTCATAACTCAACTTTGTTGTGTTTTCAAAAAAATTGGATTGTAAATATGACAGTGACTTTTGCTATGTATATATTTTAAATTTCAGTTTTAGGAGCCATATATTTTATGAACATGTATACAAGATGAATTTGAAGTGGCAAAAGATTGTCGAAAATATTATATAGCATTTCTAAAGGAGTTTAAATGATTGTTGCAGGAGATGTCGTATTTCACCAGGAAAGCGTTGCTTTGTTTCGATATATTGTCCAACTATGCCAAAATTATGTGACCATTTTTGTAAAGCATCATCGGGTTTTTGTTTCAAAGACGAACAAGTTTGTTGTTGCAACTAAATGTTTGAGATATTTTTGTTTGATAATTCTACTTTTGAATTTGATTGTAGAAGTATATATATCTACAAAGACAGTCAATAAGATTTTCATGAAATAAGTTGAATAATCAATAGTGTAATTTCAATTTAAAATAATATTCATAAGATTTCTTATTATTAATGTGAAAGTTTTATTTTACGGGCATATGAAAAGAAAACTTAGATTGATACAACGTGTCGGAAGCTTTACGGGCACATCACCTGCATCCAAATACTTAAGCACAATAGAAGAATGACTCTAAACATGACTTGGTAAGCAACTAATTCTATCCGGCTCCATGCCAATCACTGTTCTGCGAGTAGTCTTTGCTATTTTTCTCCCCTTCAGATAGACATGATTCATATTCAAAAGTCAAAACAACGGGAAATACAGCGATCAGAAAACAAACTATAGTGCATTTGTATATATCTATGTATGTATACAAGAATTATATGTTCTTGGTTAAATATGTTTTATTTCTTCTAAATATACTAGAAATTTATTTAATCCATCTATAAATATCTTATTTGATTTTTTGCCCTCTAAATATTTTGTTTTTAACTTTAATCCTTCTTTTTTAACAAAAGTTCACGTTTTGTGCTCTTAAGACTTTTTTTTTTTATGACATATCATCGATAATATCATAAATTCATTAGTTTGATAATATAACTATTTAATCTTTATTAATTTATTTATAATGTAGGTCTTATAAACCATATGTCATAAAAAAGTTGTTTGACGTATCAAAAGTTCATGTTTTTCTCTTCGTGTCAATTTAGTGTCGGTTGTTCATTTCACTTAAAACTACGTCAAATGAATGTGAAAACTCCATTTTTGAATGGAGACTAGAACCCACTAGCTAGATAATCTAATATTGAGGATAAGAAGCAATGGCTAAACCGAGTTTAGGTAAGTATGAATGTAATGTAGATGCTTCCTCTTCTCATGCTCTGGACAAAGTTGGCATGTGCATTCGAGATGACGAGGGTCGTTTTGTGCTGGCCAAACATAGTGGCTGGCTCCACTCTTTGATGTGGATCTTGGGGAGGCCTTAAGATTGTTATCAGCGCTACGTGGGTGTGTGACCTTCAATTGGGTAATGTGGACTTTAAGCTAGATTCCATAACCATGTTGTACAACCTCTATGGTAGTAAACGTGACATTTTTAATTATATAAGAGGTATTACCCATTTCTCATAAACGTAGAAGCCATTGATGGATCAAATTTTGTTTACCTTTGTTGTCATCATTGTTGTCGAAGTTTATATCTTGCCTAAACAACGTTGTCTTCTTTTTAAGCCTCTTCTTTACCATCTCTTCAACACTCTTAATGTCAACAATTTCATCAACCCTTCTTTGTCCTACAATTAAGAGGAATGTATCATTTATGTGCCAAAAGTAATGTTAAGAGTCTCACATTTGCTCTAAAGAAAAGTTTCATATTTAATGAGATAAGGTCAAAAATAATTTTATTATTCAGAGATATCTTTCACTCTACAAATCGGTTTTGCAAGAAAATAAATAAACTCGGTGAATTTGCAATTCCTCATAACTTTTGCAAATCACTACGACTCACCGGAGTTTTCTATCAAATTCACTGTGAATCCATACATATACTCAATCTTAAATTTTCGATGCAAATTTTCTTGACTTTTGTAATTATGTTTCCTTAATTTTCACTCAAAAAAAAAGTCATTTTTCAAGAACTACAAAGAAAATTTATATATAAAGGGTACCCGTAAATGTAACCAAATACCTGAAAATTCTTGTAAAGCATTTGTCAAAGGTATGTCCAAATTATAACTAAAATGTATATATATTCTTTTTTACGTTTAAGTGAAATGTATGTCACACACCACAATCAACGAAAATAACGAGCGTGGACTAAAATAAACATCTAATTTTATTTACAAAATTGAAATTAATAAAAGCTACACCATCACAACCTATTTTCCCTATTTAAAAACTAAAGTTATACATAAATGGCTATAGATTTTTTTGCCTTTTTGTTCCATAACCGAAAACTTAAACTAGTATTCAAAGGTATTATTTGTAAATGGTTTACTAAATAAATTTTGTAGTTTTCAATTTTTAAAAATTTAGTAACACTTTTTGAAAGTGGATCAAACGAGCTTTTGTCTTCTCAAAATATAGTTGAGAAGATAAAGATTTGTTTAATTCACTTTTCAAAAACCGTTTTTAATTTTAAAAAATTTAACAAAATTTGTTTGGTAAACCAATTTGAAAACTAGTTTATTAGAACATGTTCAAAACTTTAACAATATTCAGAACCGTTTCGTCCATTTACCATGTGTCTAATATCTCTTTTTTAAATAAAAGAGCGAGCACTCCGAAAACACTTGCAACAATAATCATTCCAGTTAGCTTTACTACACTCATTAGCAAAAGAATTGTGGTAAGCAGAAAGATTGATTGTGTTCCGTTGCGTACAGATGCAGGGATAAGGATCGACGTAATAATGTCTTGAATTGAAAAGGCTTCGTCAGATTGTTCTTATCTCCGCATATGTAGGCTATGATATAGCAACCGTGCTCTTTCTGCCTACTACTTCATCGCAAATGAGTGTTGGGGTAATTGAAAATGATTTTTGGTGTAGAATGATTTTTTTTTTCTTCGGAGTGCTACAACGCGCCTTTTTGCGAAAAGAGGATTTTTAGACATAATATAAATGGATGGACCGAAGAGTTCAACTCTTGCTAAAGTTTTTGAATGTGCTATGATAAAAGATTTCGAACAAAATCTCATGCAACACACACCAGTGTTATACAATGTTGCGTTTTGAGAGAACCACAACTACACTGACTGACTGAAATTTGATGTTCATCCATGTTGATATTTATTTTGTGCATCATTATGAGATGTTAAATGCATGTGCCTGTCCTCTACAATGATTTACTCTTGGTTGAGTGTTTTTGCAGTTCTGTGGGATTTTGATTATGCCGTCTCTTCTTTTGATCAGATTTGGCCTATTAGTTTAATAAGACAATCTACAAATACAAGTACCTTTCTTTATGTATGTATAGTTAGTTATAACTATTGGATAGTTAGTTTCCTTTCTTTTAGGAGAAGGAGGCAATTGAGTCTTTAGACGAGTGGTGTTTGAGTTTGAAAGTGAGTTGAATCTACCTTGCAAGTTTGTTTATTTCCCATTCAAGATGCTTTTCTTCTTCTTCCTTGACCTCTGCTAATGAATTTAGACACGGGAAGGTCGATTTGAAACACTTAGCATGCATCAATTCTTGTCACTAGCAAGATCGAGTAAGCCAAATAATTCTAACTGTTCCAATTTCATTGAACACAGTTTATCTCATATCTCTGTTGTAATAGCTGAAAGAAAAAATGCAGAAATCGTACGTTTGTTTTATTGTAGGGGAGGGGTGTTTAAATTATTCCCATGCTTTTTTTTGGAATGGAGATTATCTCCATCGCGTCAATTCATCAAATTGAATGTTTTAAACTTGCTCAAGAATCGTTCAAAGGTAAATCATGGTGTAGTCGCACTAGACACAACTTCATATTGGTTGACCGTATCGTGGAAATTGATGTTTTATAGGTGTTGTGCTCTTCACCAGTTTGTCAAAGTCGATTAAAATTTTCTACTTTTAACAAACAAACTCATCATCTTATATTTTTTTTAACAAACAAACTCATCATTATTCAAAGACACAACGACTAACCCAAAAAGATCACCCTAATAAATTTTGAGCAACCATATTTGTTTACCTACTAATAAACTTATCCTTAACCATACGAAACTGTGAACTATGTTAATAGACAACATTAATGAAGCTCCTTTTAAAGCTGAGTTTCAAGCAATGAAAATCAATATTATATTTACACACAAAAGGCTTTCAGAAATTACCCCGTCAAGCAACTGCATGAGTAGTTCCACCAAAAGCACGCAATAATAGTTTGAAAGTAATTGCTACAGCAAACAAAAACATTAATTAACTAATTGGAGAAGAAACAATTAAGCCTTAAACACCTTTTAGTCTCTTATCTTTATTTGGGTTCATATTGGTCACTTATTTAAAAAAAGGTAAGTCTTTTCATTTGTTTAATTGATATATAGCACATTAGTCCTTTCCATCCATTAAATGCTAACTACATTACTGCTGTGTACCTAACATCTCATTCTTTCCACTTTTATCGATTCCATATAAATCAAAATTAAGGTTCTTTGAACGCATATATCTCCAAATTCTTCAACTCAAATTAGGGATTGCATTCAATCTTCTTCCCATATGAGCAAACATGTCAAATTCACGAGTTTCGTCATCAGCTTCCTTTCTGAATCGTTGAACAATGATGTATAGGATAGATCAAACACAAATTCACATGGACTCGTACTTTAAAACCATTAATTTGCATGGAAAGGACAAACGTGGTACAATTAAACCAATTAGAGGACATATCTGTACTTTTTTTTAAAGTAAGGGACCAATATGAACCGAAATAAAGATAAGACAAAAAATGTGTTTTGTTGTGTATGTCTTCAAATTGTAAAGTTGGAAAGCAGAGAAATCGTGACACAATTTGCAAGCGTGTCACGATTTTGGTAATGTCGAGAGTTGTTTTCAGGGCGTCCAATCGTGACACAATTTTGGGAAAACGTGACACGATTTTCGACTTGCTGGGCAAGTTTTTTAGGATAAGGTTGGTCGTTACCTTGGGTCGTACGCATCAATCGTGACACAATTTGGACGCTGAAGATTGCTATATAAGTGTTCTTTGAAGATTTTGAAGGAGAGCATGAAGAGAGAGAAACTTGGGAAATCAAAGGAGGTAACTTTAGGGTTGAGGGTCTTTGATTAAAGTTCTCTTGGGTTGGGAAACATTGTAAACACTTGGTGAGTGAAAATCACTGAGTGTCTTGTTCATTGGTGAGATTTGGAAAAAGGGTATAAATTAGGGTTGTTCTTTGTGAACTTGTTGAAGCTAATTTCCTGTAACTCTTTTGTATCTTTTTGTAAGAATCATTGATAGTGGATTGGAGAGATCAATCTCTCATCCAGAGTAGGTCAAGTTTGGACCGAACTGGTGAACAATCTTTGGTGTGTTTGTTTCTCTCTTCTCTCCTTTTATCTTTTGCTTGTGGTTTTGTGCTTTTCACTTTGATTACTAGATTAGATCTAGGTGTTATTATTATTGTTGTTTTATTATTGTTGTTGCTTGTGTTCACTTTGAAATTGGTTACTACTTTCCTTTGCTCCAGACATCATAGTTATATTGGTGTGATTTTGTGTCCGAATTCACGATGGGAAAAAATATGATAGAATGCATTGCATACTGACAGGAAATCAAATTACTAACCCAAGTGAATGGCTGTAGAGCATTGTGAAAGAAAAAAAATTCCACTCTATTTATCTTTCACGTGCCCTTCAAAAATATATTTTACCCTGTTTGGATTTTATAATTTAAAATATTTTCATACTAAAAATATTTCGGTCTGATACGTGGTCCATGTGATTTGCCATTAAATTAACTTTGTTTCCTCCTATTCTTGTTTCAAGTGAGTTTGGAAAGTAC
This sequence comes from Medicago truncatula, assembly GCF_003473485.1. NCBI lineage: Eukaryota > Viridiplantae > Streptophyta > Magnoliopsida > Fabales > Fabaceae > Medicago > Medicago truncatula. The sequence goes on from NC_053042.1 coordinate 3,252,050, forward strand.
AATTCGAACATAAACTTAAAATTTCTAATTAAATAATCTGAAATGTGTTGAATCCCCCATCAGATTAAATAATCCGAATAAGTAAAACATGATGATATAATCCGAACAGTAGAAGTACAAAAAACATACATTTTTGTGCTGAGAGCACACATATTTGCATATTTATGTCGATTCTTCAACACGAATCAAACCATATTATTTGCACACATCAAAATTTTAAAAAAATAACACTCCAATCCCTGCCAGACTCGACCCCCTGCTTACACTTGTCCACTTCATGATGTGACATAGTTGTTGGCCGATATCAACATGTTGCATGTTCCCTCCTCTTCGAGAGAAATTCATCAAGCACCCTTTTGCCCAGGTGGCGTCAGAGGATCTCCGTAGATCTGGGAAACATATACATATGTGAAACCTTAAAATACCATCTCATGCATATGTATTTGTATGAAGTCTTGAAACTATGCAACACATGATCTCCCAAGTCTGAAGGGACAGTACACAATCAAGAAAGTTGGAATCGACCAAAAACACTAGTTGCTGGGTCGTCACAGGTGGAGCACACTGAGATGGATACATGTGAATGGTTTAAACAATCAAAACTAATGCAGCACTCGCTCCAAAAAATACCGGACCATGTGAGGTCCATATCTGATCCAACCTGCGTAAAGGCTGATGGTCTCGAACTCGTGTGTCTGGTGATGAGCAGCGTACAAGTAGAGGTGACAATCTGTAACTATAATCTGATCCAGGTGCGCTTTGTAAGAGTTTGTGACCATTATCTATGTCTTCATCAACATATACTAATCAGTAAACAAACAAAAAAATATAACATGTTTAAAATTTAAGTAAATAACAATTTCTTTGTTATACCTGAAGCAGTGTCATGTAGTCAGCGGACTGCCTAATCTTATGATTGCATGCAACATTTATCCCTATGTACACGTGTGTCAGGGAAGTCGTCCCCACACAAAGTCGCTAACCAACTCGAGGTTACGAAACTAATCAAAATAGCTCAAATCCAGATATTGGAAAATCTTGTCAGTAAAGAGCGTGGTAGTACTCACCAAATACATAAGATATACCAAGACATCCTAATCCCGGTTTAGCTGCATCTCATTTATATCACCAGCCGGCTCAGCTGCACCATCTGCCTTCATACAGTGCACAAACACCCTCGCTAGGTAGCTGAATCGTTCATTGAGTACCGTTTTGAGATCCACCTCATTGTCAGCGTCTTTCAGATCATCACTATCAGATCAACCATCATTTATTCCCCGTCTCTCTAATTTGTTTATCATCATGGTCCAAGAGATGGCATTGATGCATAGATGCAACAGACAAGACATGTTGTCCACTATTACTGTTATCTCCCTAATCGGACGATGGAAGCTTGATATCTCCTCATGGATCTCTTAGTAATACCAACAACAGGTCGTGCTCAACTATGGTATAGTTCAACACGTAGCTAATAAAGACCATCAACGATGATGGTGTCTTTAAACACAATCAGTCACTTTCACACTTTTTCAATTGTACTTTAAATTGGGATGGAATTGTAAAAAAAAAAAATATATCATTTAAATTATCCATTATCCACTAAAACATATACAATAGTAAAAATAGCACAAAAAATAAGTGTTGGCCCAAGGGTAAAATTTAACATTGTAATTTTAAATGATGCCGTAGGGATGACAATTGGACCCAGATCCTATGGGCACTCGCAATGGGTAGGGTAAAATCCCGCTTTTATTAGTATGGGCTTGGGTCCGGATAATTACCCGCAAATTTTAATGGATATGGGCGCGGGTAAGGGTACTATATACTACCCAGACCTAAAACCGCATATACATATTTATATAATATAATAAATATTTTATTTATTTTGGTGTATAATTATTTAATTTATTTAACTATTTAAGTCTAAATCTAAACCTACTATAATAATACTTTGTTTATTTTAGTATGCACTTTTTTATATGTATTTTGAATGTTTTTATTTTAATTTTCGAGGGATATTTTAGATTTGTATTTATTTGGCTAAATACTACTATTCGTGCTATTTTATGGTACAGAGTGTTGGGCGGTTAAGAGTCAACATGAGAATCAAGTAAGTGTAGCAGAGATGGGATAAGGCTTGGTGGTTGTGGTTGTTGTTGTTGTGATGTTTTTTATTGTCTTTTCATAGATTAAGTTCGGATATGGATGCGGGTATGGACACTTAGGTGCCCATAAGGTATGTGGAAGACTACTAAAGATTTTCAAACGCGGGAATGGAAATGTGTACTATAGTACCTTATTCATTGGGTACCCATTGTCATCCCTAAATGACGGAGTTCAAATCCCATAAGATATAAGGGTGAATCAGTCATTATTGTAGCTGATATTAATTTTAATTTTGCCTTTAACCGATATTAATTTAATTTTGTCTTCCTCAATGAAAAAATATGATAAATTCTATGCAGAAACGTGATGCAAAGTTTAAAATACAGTATAAAAAAATATGTAACAGTCTATCACAATAAATCTTTTATGGGAAGTGATAAGAAAATACTATTAAAATATATATTCACTTTTGACTTTTTGACCAATTTAAACACATTCATTTTTCCTTAAAAAAATAAAATTCACTTTTGATTTTTTGACCAATTAAAACATATTCACTTGAATGAAACTTTTTAACATTACTTCCCCCTGGTCATTATAAATAGTATATTGCACGGTGTAAATGTCAAACTTTCAAACAAAATGGCATCTTGCATCAAACCCATCCTTTTAACATTTATAGTTATTTGCATTGCTTCAGTAATGGTTGCAGGTAAGAAACTAGATTCATAACTCAACTTTGTTGTGTTTTCAAACAAAATTGGATTGTAATATGACAGTGACTTTTGCTATGTATATATTTTAAATTTCAGTTTTAGGAGCCATATATTTTATGAACATGTATACAAGATGAATTTGAAGTGGCAAAAGATTGTCGAAAATATTATATAGCATTTCTAAAGGAGTTTAAATGATTGTTGCAGGAGATGTCGTATTTCCACCAGGAAAGCGTTGCTTTGTTTCGATATATTGTCCAACTATGCCAAAATTATGTGACCATTTTTGTAAAGCATCATCGGTTTTTGTTTCAAGACGAACAAGTTTGTTGTTGCAACTAAATGTTTGAGATATTTTTGTTGATAATTCTACTTTTTGAATTTGATTGTAGAAGTATATATATCTAACAAGACAGTCAATAAGATTTTCATGAAATAAGTTGAATAATCAATAGTGTAATTTCAATTTAAAATAATATTCATAAATTTCTTATTATTAATGTGAAAGTTTTATTTTACGGGCATATGAAAAGAAAACTTAGATTGATACAACGTGTCGGAAGCTTTACGGGCACATCACCTGCATCCAAATACTTAAGCACAATAGAAGAATGACTCTAAAACATGACTTGGTAAGCAACTAATTCTATCCGGCTCCATGCCAATCACTGTTCTGCGAGTAGTCTTTGCTATTTTTCTCCCCTTCAGATAGACATGATTCATATTCAAAGTCAAAACAACGGGAACATACAGCGATCAGAAAACAAACTATAGTGCATTTGTATATATCTATGTATGTATACAAGAATTATATGTTCTTGGTTAAATATGTTTTTATTTCTTCTAAATATACTAGAAATTTCATTTAATCCATCTATAAATATCTTATTTGATTTTTTGCCCTCTAAATATTTTGTTTTTAACTTTAATCCTTCTTTTTTAACAAAGTTCACGTTTTGTGCTCTTAAGACTTTTTTTTTTATGACATATCATCGATAATATCATAAAATTTCATTAGTTTGATAATATAACTATTTAATCTTTATTAATTTATTTATAATGTAGGTCTTATAAACCATATGTCATAAAAAAGTTGTTTGACGTATCAAAAGTTCATGTTTTCTCTTCGTGTCAATTTAGTGTCGGTTGTTCATTTCACTTAAAACTACGTCAAATGAATGTGAAAACTCCATTTTTGAATGGAGACTAGAACCCACTAGCTAGATAATCTAATATTGAGGATAAGAAGCAATGGCTAAACCGAGTTTAGGTAAGTATGAATGTAATGTAGATGCTTCCTCTTCTCATGCTCTGGACAAAGTTGGCATGTGCATTCGAGATGACGAGGGTCGTTTTGTGCTGGCCAAACATAGTGGCTGGCTCCACTCTTTGATGTGGATCTTGGGGAGGCCTTAAGATTGTTATCAGCGCTACGTGGGTGTGTGACCTTCAATTGGGTAATGTGGACTTTAAGCTAGATTCCATAACCATGTTGTACAACCTCTATGGTAGTAAACGTGACATTTTTAATTATATAAGAGGTATTACCATTTCTCATAAACGTAGAAGCCATTGATGGATCAAATTTTTGTTTACCTTTGTTGTCATCATTGTTGTCGAAGTTTATATCTTGCTAAACAACGTTGTCTTCTTTTTAAGCCTCTTCTTTACCATCTCTTCAACACTCTTAAATGTCAACAATTTCATCAACCCTTCTTTGTCCTACAATTAAGAGGAATGTATCATTTATGTGCCAAAAGTAAATGTTAAGAGTCTCACATTTGCTCTAAAGAAAAAGTTTCATATTTAATGAGATAAGGTCAAAAATAATTTTATTATTCAGAGATATCTTTCACTCTACAAATCGGTTTTGCAAGAAAATAAATAAACTCGGTGAATTTGCAATTCCTCATAACTTTTGCAAAATCACTACGACTCACCGGAGTTTTCTATCAAATTCACTGTGAATCCATACATATACTCAATCTTAAATTTTCGATGCAAATTTTCTTGACTTTTGTAATTATGTTTCCTTAATTTTCACTCAAAAAAAAAAGTCATTTTTCAAGAACTACAAAGAAAATTTATATATAAAGGGTACCCGTAAATGTAACCAAATACCTGAAAATTCTTGTAAAGCATTTGTCAAAAGGTATGTCCAAATTATAACTAAAATGTATATATATTCTTTTTTACGTTTAAGTGAAATGTATGTCACACACCAGCAATCAACGAAAATAACGAGCGTGGACTAAAATAAACAATCTAATTTTATTTACAAAATTGAAATTAATAAAAAGCTACACCATCACAACCTATTTTCCTATTTAAAAACTAAAGTATATACATAAATGGCTATAGATTTTTTTGCCTTTTTGTTCCATAACCCGAAAACTTAAACTAGTATTCAAAGGTATTATTTGTAAAATGGTTTACTAAATAAATTTTGTAGTTTTCAATTTTTAAAAATTTAGTAACACTTTTTGAAAAGTGGATCAAACGAGCTTTTGTCTTCTCAAAATATAGTTGAGAAGATAAAGATTTGTTTAATTCACTTTTCAAAAACCGTTTTTAAATTTTAAAAAATTTAACAAAATTTGTTTGGTAAACCAATTTGAAAACTAGTTTATTAGAACATGTTCAAAACTTTAACAATATTCAGAACCGTTTCGTCCATTTACCATGTGTCTAAATATCTCTTTTTAAATAAAAGAGCGAGCACTCCGAAAACACTTGCAACAATAATCATTCCAGTTAGCTTTACTACACTCATTAGCAAAAGAATTGTGGTAAGCAGAAAGATTGATTGTGTTCCGTTGCGTACAGATGCAGGGATAAGGATCGACGTAATAATGTCTTGAATTGAAAAGGCTTCGTCAGATTGTTCTTATCTCCGCATATGTAGGCTATGATATAGCAACCGTGCTCTTTCTGCCTACTACTTCATCGCAAATGAGTGTTGGGGTAATTGAAAATGATTTTTGGTGTAGAATGATTTTTTTTTCTTCGAGTGCTACAACGCGCCTTTTTGCGAAAAGAGGATTTTTAGACATAATATAAATGGATGGACCGAAGAGTTCAACTCTTGCTAAAGTTTTTGAATGTGCTATGATAAAAGATTTCGAACAAAATCTCATGCAACAACACACCAGTGTTATACAATGTTGCGTTTTGAGAGAACCACAACTACACTGACTGACTGAAATTTGATGTTCATCCATGTTGATATTTATTTGTGCATCATTATGAGATGTTAAATGCATGTGCCCTGTCCTCTACAATGATTTACTCTTGGTTGAGTGTTTTTGCAGTTCTGTGGGATTTTGATTATGCCGTCTCTTCTTTTGATCAGATTTGGCCTATTAGTTTAATAAGACAATCTACAAAATACAAGTACCTTTCTTTTATGTATGTATAGTTAGTTATAACTATTGGATAGTTAGTTTTCCTTTCTTTTAGGAGAAGGAGGCAATTGAGTCTTTAGACGAGTGGTGTTTGAGTTTGAAAGTGAGTTGAATCTACCTTGCAAGTTTGTTTATTTCCCATTCAAGATGCTTTTCTTCTTCTTCCTTGACCTCTGCTAATGAATTTAGACACGGGAAGGTCGATTTGAAACACTTAGCATGCATCAATTCTTGTCACTAGCAAGATCGAGTAAGCCAAATAATTCTAACTTGTTTCCAATTTCATTGAACACAGTTTATCTCATATCTCTGTTGTAATAGCTGAAAGAAAAAATGCAGAAATCGTACGTTTGTTTTATTGTAGGGGAGGGGTGTTTAAATTATTCCATGCTTTTTTTGGAATGGAGATTATCTCCATCGCGTCAATTCATCAAATTGAATGTTTTAAACTTGCTCAAGAATCGTTCAAAGGTAAATCATGGTGTAGTCGCACTAGACACAACTTCATATTGGTTGACCGTATCGTGGAAATTGATGTTTTATAGGTGTTGTGCTCTTCACCAGTTTGTCAAAGTCGATTAAAATTTTCTACTTTTAACAAACAAACTCATCATCTTATATTTTTTTTAACAAACAAACTCATCATTAATTCAAAGACACAACGACTAACCCAAAAAGATCACCCTAACTAAATTTTGAGCAACCATATTTGTTTACCTACTAATAAACTTATCCTTAACCATACGAAACTGTGAACTATGTTAATAGACAACATTAATGAAGCTCCTTTTAAAGCTGAGTTTCAAGCAATGAAAATCAATATTATATTTACAACAAAAAGGCTTTCAGAAATTACCTCCGTCAAGCAACTGCATGAGTAGTTCCACCAAAAGCACGCAATAATAGTTTGAAAGTAATTGCTACAGCAAACAAAAACATTAATTAACTAATTGGAGAAGAAACAATTAAGCCTTAAACACCTTTTAGTCTCTTATCTTTATTTTGGGTTCATATTGGTCACTTATTTAAAAAAGGTAAGTCTTTTCATTTGTTTAATTGATATATAGCACATTAGTCCTTTCCATCCATTAAATGCTAACTACATTACTTGCTGTGTACCTAACATCTCATTCTTTCCACTTTTATCGATTCCATATAAATCAAAATTAAGGTTCATTTGAACGCATATATCTCCAAATTCTTCAACTCAAATTAGGGATTGCATTCAATCTTCTTCCCCATATGAGCAAACATGTCAAATTCACGAGTTTCGTCATCAGCTTCCTTTCTGAAATCGTTGAACAATGATGTATAGGATAGATCAAACACAAATTCACATGGACCTCGTACTTTAAAACCATTAATTTGCATGGAAAGGACAAACGTGGTACCAATTAAACCAATTAGAGGACATATCTGTACTTTTTTTTAAAGTAAGGGACCAATATGAACCGAAATAAAGATAAGACAAAAAATGTGTTTTGTTGTGTATGTCTTCAAATTGTAAAGTTGGAAAGCAGAGAAATCGTGACACAATTTGGCAAGCGTGTCACGATTTTGGTAATGTCGAGAGTTGTTGTTTTCAGGGCGTCCAATCGTGACACAATTTTGGGAAAACGTGACACGATTTTCGACTTGCTGGGCAAGTTTTTTAGGATAAGGTTGGTCGTTACCTTGGGTCGTACGCATCAATCGTGACACAATTTGGACGCTGAAGATTGCTATATAAGTGTTCTTTGAAGATTTTGAAGGAGAGCATGAAGAGAGAGAAACTTGGGAAATCAAAGGAGGTAACTTTAGGGTTGAGGGTCTTTGATTAAAGTTCTCTTGGGTTGGGAAACATTGTAAACACCTTGGTGAGTGAAAATCACTGAGTGTCTTGTTCATTGGTGAGATTTGGAAAAAGGGTATAATTAGGGTTGTTCTTTGTGAACTTGTTGAAGCTAATTTCCTGTAACTCTTTTGTATCTTTTTGTAAGAACTCATTGATAGTGGATTGGAGAGATCAATCTCTCATCCAGAGTAGGTCAAGTTTGGACCGAACTGGGTGAACAATCTTTGGTGTGTTTGTTCTCTCTTCTCTCCTTTTATCTTTTGCTTGTGGTTTTGTGCTTTTCACTTTGATTACTAGATTAGATCTAGGTGTTATTATTATTGTTGTTTTATTATTGTTGTTGCTTGTGTTCACTTTGAAATTGGTTACTACTTTCCTTTGCTCCAGACATCATAGTTTATATTGGTGTGATTTTGTGTCCGAATTCACGATGGGAAAAAATATGATAGAATGCATTGCATACTGACAGGAAATCAAATTACTAACCCAAGTGAATGGGCTGTAGAGCATTGTGAAAGAAAAAAAATTCCACTCTATTTATCTTTCACGTGCCCTTCAAAAATATCATTTTACCCTGTTTGGATTTTATAATTTAAAATATTTTCATACTAAAAATATTTCGGTCTGATACGTGGTCCATGTGATTTGCCATTAAATTAACTTTGTTTCCTCCTATTCTTGTTTCAAGTGAGTTTGGAAAGTACAATTCGAAACATAAACTTAAAATTTCTAATTAAATAATCTGAAATGTGTTGAATCCCCATCAGATTAAATAATCCGAATAAGTAAAACATGATGATATAATCCGAACAGTAGAAGTACAAAAAACATACATTTTTGTGCTGAGAGCACACATATTTGCATATTTATGTCGATTCTTCAACACGAATCAAACCATATTATTTGCACACATCAAAATTTTAAAAAAATAACACTCCAATCCCTGCCAGACTCGACCCCCTGCTTACACTTGTCCACTTCATGATGTGACATAGTTGTTGGCCGATATCAACATGTTGCATGTTCCCCTCCTCTTCGAGAGAAATCTCATCAAGCACCCTTTTGCCCAGGTGGCGTCAGAGGATCTCCCGTAGATCTGGGAAACATATACATATGTGAAACCTTAAAATACCATCTCATGCATATGTATTTGTATGAAGTCTTGAAACTATGCAACACATGATCTCCCAAGTCCTGAAGGGACAGTACACAATCAAGAAAGTTGGAATCGACCAAAAACACTAGTTGCTGGGTCGTCACAGGTGGAGCACACTGAGATGGATACATGTGAATGGTTTAAACAAATCAAAACTAATGCAGCACTCGCTCCAAAAAATACCGGACCATGTGAGGTCCATATCTGATCCAACCTGCGTAAAGGCTGATGGTCTCGAACTCGTGTGTCTGGTGATGAGCAGCGTACAAGTAGAGGTGACAATCTGTAACTATAATCTGATCCAGGTGCGCTTTGTAAGAGTTTGTGACCATTATCTATGTCTTCATCAACATATACTAATCAGTAAACAAACAAAAAAAATATAACATGTTTAAAATTTAAGTAAATAACAATTTCTTTGTTATACCTGAAGCAGTGTCATGTAGTCAGCGGACTGCCTAATCTTATGATTGCATGCAACATTTATCCCTATGTACACGTGTGTCAGGGAAGTCGTCCCCACACAAAGTCGCTAACCAACTCGAGGTTGCGAAACTAATCAAAATAGCTCAAATCCAGATATTGGAAAATCTTGTCAGTAAAGAGCGTGGTAGTACTCACCAAATACATAAGATATACCAAGACATCCTAATCCCGGTTTAGCTGCATCTCATTTATATCACCAGCCGGCTCAGCTGCACCATCTGCCTTCATACAGTGCACAAACACCCTCGCTAGGTAGCTGAATCGTTCATGAGTACCGTTTTTGAGATCCACCTCATTGTCAGCGTCTTTCAGATCATCACCTATCAGATCAACCATCATTTATTCCCCGTCTCTCTAATTTGTTTATCATCATGGTCCAAGAGATGGCCATTGATGCATAGATGCAACAGACAAGACATGTTGTCCACTATTACTGTTATCTCCCTAATCGGACGATGGAAGCTTGATATCTCCTCATGGCATCTCTTAGTAAATACCAACAACAGGTCGTGCTCAACTATGGTATAGTTCAACACGTAAGCTAATAAAGACCATCAACGATGATGGTGTCTTTAAACCACAAATCAGTCACCTTTCACAACTTTTTCAATTGTACTTTAAATTGGGATGGAATTGTAAAAAAAAAAAAAATATCAATTTAAATTATCCATTATCCACTAAAACATATACAATAGTAAAAATAGCACAAAAATAAGTGTTGGCCCAAGGGTAAAATCTTAACATTGTAATTTTAAATGATGCCGTAGGGATGACAATTGGACCCAGATCCTATGGGCACTCGCAATGGGTAGGGTAAAATCCCGCTTTTATTAGTATGGGCTTGGGTCCGGATAATTACCCGCAAATTTTAATGGATATGGGCGCGGGTAAGGGTACTATACTACCCAGACCTAAAACCCGCATATACATATTTATATAATATAATAAATATTTTATTTATTTTTGGTGTATAATTATTTAATTTATTTAACTATTTAAGTCTAAATCTAAACCTACTATAATAATACTTTGTTTATTTTAGTATGCACTTTTTTATATGTATTTTGAATGTTTTTATTTTAATTTTCGAGGGATATTTTAGATTTGTATTTATTTGGCTAAATACTACTATTCGTGCTATTTTATGGTACAGAGTGTTGGGCGGTTAAGAGTCAACATGAGAATCAAGTAAGTGTAGCAGAGATGGGATAAGGCTTGGTGGTTGTGGTTGTTGTTGTTGTGATGTTTTTTATTGTCTTTTCATAGATTAAGTTCGGATAATGGATGCGGGTATGGACACTTAGGTGCCCATAAGGTATGTGGAAGACTACTAAAGATTTTCAAACGCGGGAATGGAAATGTGTACTATAGTACCTTATTCATTGGGTACCCATTGTCATCCCTAAATGACGGAGTTCAAATCCCATAAGATATAAGGGTGAATCAGTCATTATTGTAGCTGATATTAATTTTAATTTTGCCTTTAACCGATATTAATTTTAATTTTGTCTTCCTCAATGAAAAAATATGATAAATTCTATGCAGAAACGTGATGCAAAGTTTAAAATACAGTATAAAAAAATATGTAACAGTCTATCACAATAAATCTTTTATGGGAAGTGATAAGAAAATACTATTAAAATATATATTCACTTTTGACTTTTTGACCAATTTAAACACATTCACTTTTTCCTTAAAAAAATAAAATTCACTTTTGATTTTTTGACCAATTAAAACATATTCACTTGAATGAAACTTTTTAACATTACTTCCCCCTGGTCATTATAAATAGTATATTGCACGGTGTAAATGTCAAACTTTCAAAACAAAATGGCATCTTGCATCAAACCCATCCTTTTAACATTTATAGTTATTTGCATTGCTTCAGTAATGGTTGCAGGTAAGAAACTAGATTCATAACTCAACTTTGTTGTGTTTTCAAACAAAATTGGATTGTAAATATGACAGTGACTTTTGCTATGTATATATTTTAAATTTCAGTTTTAGGAGCCATATATTTTATGAACATGTATACAAGATGAATTTGAAGTGGCAAAAGATTGTCGAAAATATTATATAGCATTTCTAAAGGAGTTTAAATGATTGTTGCAGGAGATGTCGTATTTCCACCAGGAAAGCGTTGCTTTGTTTCGATATATTGTCCAACTATGCCAAAATTATGTGACCATTTTTGTAAAGCATCATCGGGTTTTTGTTTCAAAGACGAACAAGTTTGTTGTTGCAACTAAATGTTTGAGATATTTTTGTTTGATAATTCTACTTTTTGAATTTGATTGTAGAAGTATATATATCTACAAAGACAGTCAATAAGATTTTCATGAAATAAGTTGAATAATCAATAGTGTAATTTCAATTTAAAATAATATTCATAAGATTTCTTATTATTAATGTGAAAGTTTTATTTTACGGGCATATGAAAAGAAAACTTAGATTGATACAACGTGTCGGAAGCTTTACGGGCACATCACCTGCATCCAAATACTTAAGCACAATAGAAGAATGACTCTAAAACATGACTTGGTAAGCAACTAATTCTATCCGGCTCCATGCCAATCACTGTTCTGCGAGTAGTCTTTGCTATTTTTCTCCCCTTCAGATAGACATGATTCATATTCAAAAGTCAAAACAACGGGAACATACAGCGATCAGAAAACAAACTATAGTGCATTTGTATATATCTATGTATGTATACAAGAATTATATGTTCTTGGTTAAATATGTTTTTATTTCTTCTAAATATACTAGAAATTTCATTTAATCCATCTATAAATATCTTATTTGATTTTTTGCCCTCTAAATATTTTGTTTTTAACTTTAATCCTTCTTTTTTAACAAAAGTTCACGTTTTGTGCTCTTAAGACTTTTTTTTTTTATGACATATCATCGATAATATCATAAAATTTCATTAGTTTGATAATATAACTATTTAATCTTTATTAATTTATTTATAATGTAGGTCTTATAAACCATATGTCATAAAAAAGTTGTTTGACGTATCAAAAGTTCATGTTTTTCTCTTCGTGTCAATTTAGTGTCGGTTGTTCATTTCACTTAAAACTACGTCAAATGAATGTGAAAACTCCATTTTTGAATGGAGACCTAGAACCCACTAGCTAGATAATCTAATATTGAGGATAAGAAGCAATGGCCTAAACCGAGTTTAGGTAAGTATGAATGTAATGTAGATGCTTCCTCTTCTCATGCTCTGGACAAAGTTGGCATGTGCATTCGAGATGACGAGGGTCGTTTTGTGCTGGCCAAACATAGTGGCTGGCTCCACTCTTTGATGTGGATCTTGGGGAGGCCTTAAGATTGTTATCAGCGCTACGTGGGTGTGTGACCTTCAATTGGGTAATGTGGACTTTAAGCTAGATTCCATAACCATGTTGTACAACCTCTATGGTAGTAAACGTGACATTTTTAATTATATAAGAGGTATTACCCATTTCTCATAAAACGTAGAAGCCATTGATGGATCAAATTTTTGTTTACCTTTGTTGTCATCATTGTTGTCGAAGTTTATATCTTGCCTAAACAACGTTGTCTTCTTTTTAAGCCTCTTCTTTACCATCTCTTCAACACTCTTAAATGTCAACAATTTCATCAACCCTTCTTTGTCCTACAATTAAGAGGAATGTATCATTTATGTGCCAAAAGTAAATGTTAAGAGTCTCACATTTGCTCTAAAGAAAAAGTTTCATATTTAATGAGATAAGGTCAAAAATAATTTTATTATTCAGAGATATCTTTCACTCTACAAATCGGTTTTGCAAGAAAATAAATAAACTCGGTGAATTTGCAAATTCCTCATAACTTTTGCAAAATCACTACGACTCACCGGAGTTTTCTATCAAATTCACTGTGAATCCATACATATACTCAATCTTAAATTTTCGATGCAAATTTTCTTGACTTTTGTAATTATGTTTCCTTAATTTTCACTCAAAAAAAAAAGTCATTTTTCAAGAACTACAAAGAAAATTTATATATAAAGGGTACCCGTAAATGTAACCAAATACCTGAAAATTCTTGTAAAGCATTTGTCAAAAGGTATGTCCAAATTATAACTAAAATGTATATATATTCTTTTTTACGTTTAAGTGAAATGTATGTCACACACCAGCAATCAACGAAAATAACGAGCGTGGACTAAAAATAAACAATCTAATTTTATTTACAAAATTGAAATTAATAAAAAGCTACACCATCACAACCTATTTTCCCTATTTAAAAACTAAAGTATATACATAAATGGCTATAGATTTTTTGCCTTTTTGTTCCATAACCCGAAAACTTAAACTAGTATTCAAAGGTATTATTTGTAAAATGGTTTACTAAATAAATTTTGTAGTTTTCAATTTTTAAAAATTTAGTAACACTTTTTGAAAAGTGGATCAAACGAGCTTTTGTCTTCTCAAAATATAGTTGAGAAGATAAAGATTTGTTTAATTCACTTTTCAAAAACCGTTTTTAAATTTTAAAAAATTTAACAAAATTTGTTTGGTAAACCAATTTGAAAACTAGTTTATTAGAACATGTTCAAAAACTTTAACAATATTCAGAACCGTTTCGTCCATTTACCATGTGTCTAAATATCTCTTTTTTAAATAAAAGAGCGAGCACTCCGAAAACACTTGCAACAATAATCATTCCAGTTAGCTTTACTACACTCATTAGCAAAAGAATTGTGGTAAGCAGAAAGATTGATTGTGTTCCGTTGCGTACAGATGCAGGGATAAGGATCGACGTAATAATGTCTTGAATTGAAAAGGCTTCGTCAGATTGTTCTTATCTCCGCATATGTAGGCTATGATATAGCAACCGTGCTCTTTCTGCCTACTACTTCATCGCAAATGAGTGTTGGGGTAATTGAAAATGATTTTTGGTGTAGAATGATTTTTTTTTCTTCGGAGTGCTACAACGCGCCTTTTTGCGAAAAGAGGATTTTTAGACATAATATAAATGGATGGACCGAAGAGTTCAACTCTTGCTAAAGTTTTTGAATGTGCTATGATAAAAGATTTCGAACAAAATCTCATGCAACAACACACCAGTGTTATACAATGTTGCGTTTTGAGAGAACCACAACTACACTGACTGACTGAAAATTTGATGTTCATCCATGTTGATATTTATTTTGTGCATCATTATGAGATGTTAAATGCATGTGCCCTGTCCTCTACAATGATTTACTCTTGGTTGAGTGTTTTTGCAGTTCTGTGGGATTTTGATTATGCCGTCTCTTCTTTTGATCAGATTTGGCCTATTAGTTTAATAAGACAATCTACAAAATACAAGTACCTTTCTTTTATGTATGTATAGTTAGTTATAACTATTGGATAGTTAGTTTTCCTTTCTTTTAGGAGAAGGAGGCAATTGAGTCTTTAGACGAGTGGTGTTTGAGTTTGAAAGTGAGTTGAATCTACCTTGCAAGTTTGTTTATTTCCCATTCAAGATGCTTTTCTTCTTCTTCCTTGACCTCTGCTAATGAATTTAGACACGGGAAGGTCGATTTGAAACACTTAGCATGCATCAATTCTTGTCACTAGCAAGATCGAGTAAGCCAAATAATTCTAACTTGTTTCCAATTTCATTGAACACAGTTTATCTCATATCTCTGTTGTAATAGCTGAAAGAAAAAATGCAGAAATCGTACGTTTGTTTTATTGTAGGGGAGGGGTGTTTAAATTATTCCCATGCTTTTTTTTGGAATGGAGATTATCTCCATCGCGTCAATTCATCAAATTGAATGTTTTAAACTTGCTCAAGAATCGTTCAAAGGTAAATCATGGTGTAGTCGCACTAGACACAACTTCATATTGGTTGACCGTATCGTGGAAATTGATGTTTTATAGGTGTTGTGCTCTTCACCAGTTTGTCAAAGTCGATTAAAATTTTCTACTTTTAACAAACAAACTCATCATCTTATATTTTTTTTAACAAACAAACTCATCATTAATTCAAAGACACAACGACTAACCCAAAAAAGATCACCCTAACTAAATTTTGAGCAACCATATTTGTTTACCTACTAATAAACTTATCCTTAACCATACGAAACTGTGAACTATGTTAATAGACAACATTAATGAAGCTCCTTTTAAAGCTGAGTTTCAAGCAATGAAAATCAATATTATATTTACACACAAAAAGGCTTTCAGAAATTACCCCGTCAAGCAACTGCATGAGTAGTTCCACCAAAAGCACGCAATAATAGTTTGAAAGTAATTGCTACAGCAAACAAAAACATTAATTAACTAATTGGAGAAGAAACAATTAAGCCTTAAACACCTTTTAGTCTCTTATCTTTATTTTGGGTTCATATTGGTCACTTATTTAAAAAAAGGTAAGTCTTTTCATTTGTTTAATTGATATATAGCACATTAGTCCTTTCCATCCATTAAATGCTAACTACATTACTTGCTGTGTACCTAACATCTCATTCTTTCCACTTTTATCGATTCCATATAAATCAAAATTAAGGTTCATTTGAACGCATATATCTCCAAATTCTTCAACTCAAATTAGGGATTGCATTCAATCTTCTTCCCCATATGAGCAAACATGTCAAATTCACGAGTTTCGTCATCAGCTTCCTTTCTGAAATCGTTGAACAATGATGTATAGGATAGATCAAACACAAATTCACATGGACCTCGTACTTTAAAACCATTAATTTGCATGGAAAGGACAAACGTGGTACCAATTAAACCAATTAGAGGACATATCTGTACTTTTTTTTTAAAGTAAGGGACCAATATGAACCGAAATAAAGATAAGACAAAAATGTGTTTTGTTGTGTATGTCTTCAAATTGTAAAGTTGGAAAGCAGAGAAATCGTGACACAATTTGGCAAGCGTGTCACGATTTTGGTAATGTCGAGAGTTGTTTTCAGGGCGTCCAATCGTGACACAATTTTGGGAAAACGTGACACGATTTTCGACTTGCTGGGCAAGTTTTTTAGGATAAGGTTGGTCGTTACCTTGGGTCGTACGCATCAATCGTGACACAATTTGGACGCTGAAGATTGCTATATAAGTGTTCTTTGAAGATTTTGAAGGAGAGCATGAAGAGAGAGAAACTTGGGAAATCAAAGGAGGTAACTTTAGGGTTGAGGGTCTTTGATTAAAGTTCTCTTGGGTTGGGAAACATTGTAAACACCTTGGTGAGTGAAAATCACTGAGTGTCTTGTTCATTGGTGAGATTTGGAAAAAGGGTATAAATTAGGGTTGTTCTTTGTGAACTTGTTGAAGCTAATTTCCTGTAACTCTTTTGTATCTTTTTGTAAGAACTCATTGATAGTGGATTGGAGAGATCAATCTCTCATCCAGAGTAGGTCAAGTTTGGACCGAACTGGGTGAACAATCTTTGGTGTGTTTGTTTCTCTCTTCTCTCCTTTTATCTTTTGCTTGTGGTTTTGTGCTTTTCACTTTGATTACTAGATTAGATCTAGGTGTTATTATTATTGTTGTTTTATTATTGTTGTTGCTTGTGTTCACTTTGAAATTGGTTACTACTTTCCTTTGCTCCAGACATCATAGTTTATATTGGTGTGATTTTGTGTCCGAATTCACGATGGGAAAAAATATGATAGAATGCATTGCATACTGACAGGAAATCAAATTACTAACCCAAGTGAATGGGCTGTAGAGCATTGTGAAAGAAAAAAAAATTCCACTCTATTTATCTTTCACGTGCCCTTCAAAAATATCATTTTACCCTGTTTGGATTTTATAATTTAAAATATTTTCATACTAAAAATATTTCGGTCTGATACGTGGTCCATGTGATTTGCCATTAAATTAACTTTGTTTCCTCCTATTCTTGTTTCAAGTGAGTTTGGAAAGTACAATTCGAAACATAAACTTAAAATTTCTAATTAAATAATCTGAAATGTGTTGAATCCCCCATCAGATTAAATAATCCGAATAAGTAAAACATGATGATATAATCCGAACAGTAGAAGTACAAAAAACATACATTTTTGTGCTGAGAGCACACATATTTGCATATTTATGTCGATTCTTCAACACGAATCAAACCATATTATTTGCACACATCAAAATTTTAAAAAAATAACACTCCAATCCCTGCCAGACTCGACCCCCTGCTTACACTTGTCCACTTCATGATGTGACATAGTTGTTGGCCGATATCAACATGTTGCATGTTCCCCTCCTCTTCGAGAGAAATCTCATCAAGCACCCTTTTGCCCAGGTGGCGTCAGAGGATCTCCCGTAGATCTGGGAAACATATACATATGTGAAACCTTAAAATACCATCTCATGCATATGTATTTGTATGAAGTCTTGAAACTATGCAACACATGATCTCCCAAGTCCTGAAGGGACAGTACACAATCAAGAAAGTTGGAATCGACCAAAAACACTAGTTGCTGGGTCGTCACAGGTGGAGCACACTGAGATGGATACATGTGAATGGTTTAAACAAATCAAAACTAATGCAGCACTCGCTCCAAAAAATACCGGACCATGTGAGGTCCATATCTGATCCAACCTGCGTAAAGGCTGATGGTCTCGAACTCGTGTGTCTGGTGATGAGCAGCGTACAAGTAGAGGTGACAATCTGTAACTATAATCTGATCCAGGTGCGCTTTGTAAGAGTTTGTGACCATTATCTATGTCTTCATCAACATATACTAATCAGTAAACAAACAAAAAAAATATAACATGTTTAAAATTTAAGTAAATAACAATTTCTTTGTTATACCTGAAGCAGTGTCATGTAGTCAGCGGACTGCCTAATCTTATGATTGCATGCAACATTTATCCCTATGTACACGTGTGTCAGGGAAGTCGTCCCCCACACAAAGTCGCTAACCAACTCGAGGTTACGAAACTAATCAAAATAGCTCAAATCCAGATATTGGAAAATCTTGTCAGTAAAGAGCGTGGTAGTACTCACCAAATACATAAGATATACCAAGACATCCTAATCCCGGTTTAGCTGCATCTCATTTATATCACCAGCCGGCTCAGCTGCACCATCTGCCTTCATACAGTGCACAAACACCCTCGCTAGGTAGCTGAATCGTTCATGAGTACCGTTTTTGAGATCCACCTCATTGTCAGCGTCTTTCAGATCATCACCTATCAGATCAACCATCATTTATTCCCCGTCTCTCTAATTTGTTTATCATCATGGTCCAAGAGATGGCCATTGATGCATAGATGCAACAGACAAGACATGTTGTCCACTATTACTGTTATCTCCCTAATCGGACGATGGAAGCTTGATATCTCCTCATGGCATCTCTTAGTAAATACCAACAACAGGTCGTGCTCAACTATGGTATAGTTCAACACGTAAGCTAATAAAGACCATCAACGATGATGGTGTCTTTAAACCACAAATCAGTCACCTTTCACAACTTTTTCAATTGTACTTTAAATTGGGATGGAATTGTAAAAAAAAAAAAATATATCAATTTAAATTATCCATTATCCACTAAAACATATACAATAGTAAAAAATAGCACAAAAAATAAGTGTTGGCCCAAGGGTAAAATCTTAACATTGTAATTTTAAATGATGCCGTAGGGATGACAATTGGACCCAGATCCTATGGGCACTCGCAATGGGTAGGGTAAAATCCCGCTTTTATTAGTATGGGCTTGGGTCCGGATAATTACCCGCAAATTTTAATGGATATGGGCGCGGGTAAGGGTACTATACTACCCAGACCTAAAACCCGCATATACATATTTATATAATATAATAAATATTTTATTTATTTTTGGTGTATAATTATTTAATTTATTTAACTATTTAAGTCTAAATCTAAACCTACTATAATAATACTTTGTTTATTTTAGTATGCACTTTTTTATATGTATTTTGAATGTTTTTATTTTAATTTTCGAGGGATATTTTAGATTTGTATTTATTTGGCTAAATACTACTATTCGTGCTATTTTATGGTACAGAGTGTTGGGCGGTTAAGAGTCAACATGAGAATCAAGTAAGTGTAGCAGAGATGGGATAAGGCTTGGTGGTTGTGGTTGTTGTTGTTGTGATGTTTTTTATTGTCTTTTCATAGATTAAGTTCGGATAATGGATGCGGGTATGGACACTTAGGTGCCCATAAGGTATGTGGAAGACTACTAAAGATTTTCAAACGCGGGAATGGAAATGTGTACTATAGTACCTTATTCATTGGGTACCCATTGTCATCCCTAAATGACGGAGTTCAAATCCCATAAGATATAAGGGTGAATCAGTCATTATTGTAGCTGATATTAATTTTAATTTTGCCTTTAACCGATATTAATTTTAATTTTGTCTTCCTCAATGAAAAAATATGATAAATTCTATGCAGAAACGTGATGCAAAGTTTAAAATACAGTATAAAAAAATATGTAACAGTCTATCACAATAAATCTTTTATGGGAAGTGATAAGAAAATACTATTAAAATATATATTCACTTTTGACTTTTTGACCAATTTAAACACATTCACTTTTTCCTTAAAAAAATAAAATTCACTTTTGATTTTTTGACCAATTAAAACATATTCACTTGAATGAAACTTTTTAACATTACTTCCCCCTGGTCATTATAAATAGTATATTGCACGGTGTAAATGTCAAACTTTCAAAACAAAATGGCATCTTGCATCAAACCCATCCTTTTAACATTTATAGTTATTTGCATTGCTTCAGTAATGGTTGCAGGTAAGAAACTAGATTCATAACTCAACTTTGTTGTGTTTTCAAACAAAATTGGATTGTAAATATGACAGTGACTTTTGCTATGTATATATTTTAAATTTCAGTTTTAGGAGCCATATATTTTATGAACATGTATACAAGATGAATTTGAAGTGGCAAAAGATTGTCGAAAATATTATATAGCATTTCTAAAGGAGTTTAAATGATTGTTGCAGGAGATGTCGTATTTCCACCAGGAAAGCGTTGCTTTGTTTCGATATATTGTCCAACTATGCCAAAATTATGTGACCATTTTTGTAAAGCATCATCGGGTTTTTGTTTCAAAGACGAACAAGTTTGTTGTTGCAACTAAATGTTTGAGATATTTTTGTTTGATAATTCTACTTTTTGAATTTGATTGTAGAAGTATATATATCTACAAAGACAGTCAATAAGATTTTCATGAAATAAGTTGAATAATCAATAGTGTAATTTCAATTTAAAATAATATTCATAAGATTTCTTATTATTAATGTGAAAGTTTTATTTTACGGGCATATGAAAAGAAAACTTAGATTGATACAACGTGTCGGAAGCTTTACGGGCACATCACCTGCATCCAAATACTTAAGCACAATAGAAGAATGACTCTAAAACATGACTTGGTAAGCAACTAATTCTATCCGGCTCCATGCCAATCACTGTTCTGCGAGTAGTCTTTGCTATTTTTCTCCCCTTCAGATAGACATGATTCATATTCAAAAGTCAAAACAACGGGAACATACAGCGATCAGAAAACAAACTATAGTGCATTTGTATATATCTATGTATGTATACAAGAATTATATGTTCTTGGTTAAATATGTTTTTATTTCTTCTAAATATACTAGAAATTTCATTTAATCCATCTATAAATATCTTATTTGATTTTTTGCCCTCTAAATATTTTGTTTTTAACTTTAATCCTTCTTTTTTAACAAAAGTTCACGTTTTGTGCTCTTAAGACTTTTTTTTTTTATGACATATCATCGATAATATCATAAAATTTCATTAGTTTGATAATATAACTATTTAATCTTTATTAATTTATTTATAATGTAGGTCTTATAAACCATATGTCATAAAAAAGTTGTTTGACGTATCAAAAGTTCATGTTTTTCTCTTCGTGTCAATTTAGTGTCGGTTGTTCATTTCACTTAAAACTACGTCAAATGAATGTGAAAACTCCATTTTTGAATGGAGACCTAGAACCCACTAGCTAGATAATCTAATATTGAGGATAAGAAGCAATGGCCTAAACCGAGTTTAGGTAAGTATGAATGTAATGTAGATGCTTCCTCTTCTCATGCTCTGGACAAAGTTGGCATGTGCATTCGAGATGACGAGGGTCGTTTTGTGCTGGCCAAACATAGTGGCTGGCTCCACTCTTTGATGTGGATCTTGGGGAGGCCTTAAGATTGTTATCAGCGCTACGTGGGTGTGTGACCTTCAATTGGGTAATGTGGACTTTAAGCTAGATTCCATAACCATGTTGTACAACCTCTATGGTAGTAAACGTGACATTTTTAATTATATAAGAGGTATTACCCATTTCTCATAAAACGTAGAAGCCATTGATGGATCAAATTTTTGTTTACCTTTGTTGTCATCATTGTTGTCGAAGTTTATATCTTGCCTAAACAACGTTGTCTTCTTTTTAAGCCTCTTCTTTACCATCTCTTCAACACTCTTAAATGTCAACAATTTCATCAACCCTTCTTTGTCCTACAATTAAGAGGAATGTATCATTTATGTGCCAAAAGTAAATGTTAAGAGTCTCACATTTGCTCTAAAGAAAAAGTTTCATATTTAATGAGATAAGGTCAAAAATAATTTTATTATTCAGAGATATCTTTCACTCTACAAATCGGTTTTGCAAGAAAATAAATAAACTCGGTGAATTTGCAAATTCCTCATAACTTTTGCAAAATCACTACGACTCACCGGAGTTTTCTATCAAATTCACTGTGAATCCATACATATACTCAATCTTAAATTTTCGATGCAAATTTTCTTGACTTTTGTAATTATGTTTCCTTAATTTTCACTCAAAAAAAAAAGTCATTTTTCAAGAACTACAAAGAAAATTTATATATAAAGGGTACCCGTAAATGTAACCAAATACCTGAAAATTCTTGTAAAGCATTTGTCAAAAGGTATGTCCAAATTATAACTAAAATGTATATATATTCTTTTTTACGTTTAAGTGAAATGTATGTCACACACCAGCAATCAACGAAAATAACGAGCGTGGACTAAAAATAAACAATCTAATTTTATTTACAAAATTGAAATTAATAAAAAGCTACACCATCACAACCTATTTTCCCTATTTAAAAACTAAAGTATATACATAAATGGCTATAGATTTTTTTGCCTTTTTGTTCCATAACCCGAAAACTTAAACTAGTATTCAAAGGTATTATTTGTAAAATGGTTTACTAAATAAATTTTGTAGTTTTCAATTTTTAAAAATTTAGTAACACTTTTTGAAAAGTGGATCAAACGAGCTTTTGTCTTCTCAAAATATAGTTGAGAAGATAAAGATTTGTTTAATTCACTTTTCAAAAACCGTTTTTAAATTTTAAAAAATTTAACAAAATTTGTTTGGTAAACCAATTTGAAAACTAGTTTATTAGAACATGTTCAAAAACTTTAACAATATTCAGAACCGTTTCGTCCATTTACCATGTGTCTAAATATCTCTTTTTTAAATAAAAGAGCGAGCACTCCGAAAACACTTGCAACAATAATCATTCCAGTTAGCTTTACTACACTCATTAGCAAAAGAATTGTGGTAAGCAGAAAGATTGATTGTGTTCCGTTGCGTACAGATGCAGGGATAAGGATCGACGTAATAATGTCTTGAATTGAAAAGGCTTCGTCAGATTGTTCTTATCTCCGCATATGTAGGCTATGATATAGCAACCGTGCTCTTTCTGCCTACTACTTCATCGCAAATGAGTGTTGGGGTAATTGAAAATGATTTTTGGTGTAGAATGATTTTTTTTTTCTTCGGAGTGCTACAACGCGCCTTTTTGCGAAAAGAGGATTTTTAGACATAATATAAATGGATGGACCGAAGAGTTCAACTCTTGCTAAAGTTTTTGAATGTGCTATGATAAAAGATTTCGAACAAAATCTCATGCAACAACACACCAGTGTTATACAATGTTGCGTTTTGAGAGAACCACAACTACACTGACTGACTGAAAATTTGATGTTCATCCATGTTGATATTTATTTTGTGCATCATTATGAGATGTTAAATGCATGTGCCCTGTCCTCTACAATGATTTACTCTTGGTTGAGTGTTTTTGCAGTTCTGTGGGATTTTGATTATGCCGTCTCTTCTTTTGATCAGATTTGGCCTATTAGTTTAATAAGACAATCTACAAAATACAAGTACCTTTCTTTTATGTATGTATAGTTAGTTATAACTATTGGATAGTTAGTTTTCCTTTCTTTTAGGAGAAGGAGGCAATTGAGTCTTTAGACGAGTGGTGTTTGAGTTTGAAAGTGAGTTGAATCTACCTTGCAAGTTTGTTTATTTCCCATTCAAGATGCTTTTCTTCTTCTTCCTTGACCTCTGCTAATGAATTTAGACACGGGAAGGTCGATTTGAAACACTTAGCATGCATCAATTCTTGTCACTAGCAAGATCGAGTAAGCCAAATAATTCTAACTTGTTTCCAATTTCATTGAACACAGTTTATCTCATATCTCTGTTGTAATAGCTGAAAGAAAAAATGCAGAAATCGTACGTTTGTTTTATTGTAGGGGAGGGGTGTTTAAATTATTCCCATGCTTTTTTTTGGAATGGAGATTATCTCCATCGCGTCAATTCATCAAATTGAATGTTTTAAACTTGCTCAAGAATCGTTCAAAGGTAAATCATGGTGTAGTCGCACTAGACACAACTTCATATTGGTTGACCGTATCGTGGAAATTGATGTTTTATAGGTGTTGTGCTCTTCACCAGTTTGTCAAAGTCGATTAAAATTTTCTACTTTTAACAAACAAACTCATCATCTTATATTTTTTTTAACAAACAAACTCATCATTAATTCAAAGACACAACGACTAACCCAAAAAAGATCACCCTAACTAAATTTTGAGCAACCATATTTGTTTACCTACTAATAAACTTATCCTTAACCATACGAAACTGTGAACTATGTTAATAGACAACATTAATGAAGCTCCTTTTAAAGCTGAGTTTCAAGCAATGAAAATCAATATTATATTTACACACAAAAAGGCTTTCAGAAATTACCCCGTCAAGCAACTGCATGAGTAGTTCCACCAAAAGCACGCAATAATAGTTTGAAAGTAATTGCTACAGCAAACAAAAACATTAATTAACTAATTGGAGAAGAAACAATTAAGCCTTAAACACCTTTTAGTCTCTTATCTTTATTTTGGGTTCATATTGGTCACTTATTTAAAAAAAGGTAAGTCTTTTCATTTGTTTAATTGATATATAGCACATTAGTCCTTTCCATCCATTAAATGCTAACTACATTACTTGCTGTGTACCTAACATCTCATTCTTTCCACTTTTATCGATTCCATATAAATCAAAATTAAGGTTCATTTGAACGCATATATCTCCAAATTCTTCAACTCAAATTAGGGATTGCATTCAATCTTCTTCCCCATATGAGCAAACATGTCAAATTCACGAGTTTCGTCATCAGCTTCCTTTCTGAAATCGTTGAACAATGATGTATAGGATAGATCAAACACAAATTCACATGGACCTCGTACTTTAAAACCATTAATTTGCATGGAAAGGACAAACGTGGTACCAATTAAACCAATTAGAGGACATATCTGTACTTTTTTTTTAAAGTAAGGGACCAATATGAACCGAAATAAAGATAAGACAAAAAATGTGTTTTGTTGTGTATGTCTTCAAATTGTAAAGTTGGAAAGCAGAGAAATCGTGACACAATTTGGCAAGCGTGTCACGATTTTGGTAATGTCGAGAGTTGTTTTCAGGGCGTCCAATCGTGACACAATTTTGGGAAAACGTGACACGATTTTCGACTTGCTGGGCAAGTTTTTTAGGATAAGGTTGGTCGTTACCTTGGGTCGTACGCATCAATCGTGACACAATTTGGGAAAAACGTGACACGATTTCGACGCTGAAGATTGCTATATAAGTGTTCTTTGAAGATTTTGAAGGAGAGCATGAAGAGAGAGAAACTTGGGAAATCAAAGGAGGTAACTTTAGGGTTGAGGGTCTTTGATTAAAGTTCTCTTGGGTTGGGAAACATTGTAAACACCTTGGTGAGTGAAAATCACTGAGTGTCTTGTTCATTGGTGAGATTTGGAAAAAGGGTATAAATTAGGGTTGTTCTTTGTGAACTTGTTGAAGCTAATTTCCTGTAACTCTTTTGTATCTTTTTGTAAGAACTCATTGATAGTGGATTGGAGAGATCAATCTCTCATCCAGAGTAGGTCAAGTTTGGACCGAACTGGGTGAACAATCTTTGGTGTGTTTGTTTCTCTCTTCTCTCCTTTTATCTTTTGCTTGTGGTTTTGTGCTTTTCACTTTGATTACTAGATTAGATCTAGGTGTTATTATTATTGTTGTTTTATTATTGTTGTTGCTTGTGTTCACTTTGAAATTGGTTACTACTTTCCTTTGCTCCAGACATCATAGTTTATATTGGTGTGATTTTGTGTCCGAATTCACGATGGGAAAAAATATGATAGAATGCATTGCATACTGACAGGAAATCAAATTACTAACCCAAGTGAATGGGCTGTAGAGCATTGTGAAAGAAAAAAAAATTCCACTCTATTTATCTTTCACGTGCCCTTCAAAAATATCATTTTACCCTGTTTGGATTTTATAATTTAAAATATTTTCATACTAAAAATATTTCGGTCTGATACGTGGTCCATGTGATTTGCCATTAAATTAACTTTGTTTCCTCCTATTCTTGTTTCAAGTGAGTTTGGAAAGTACAATTCGAAACATAAACTTAAAATTTCTAATTAAATAATCTGAAATGTGTTGAATCCCCCATCAGATTAAATAATCCGAATAAGTAAAACATGATGATATAATCCGAACAGTAGAAGTACAAAAAACATACATTTTTGTGCTGAGAGCACACATATTTGCATATTTATGTCGATTCTTCAACACGAATCAAACCATATTATTTGCACACATCAAAATTTTAAAAAAATAACACTCCAATCCCTGCCAGACTCGACCCCCTGCTTACACTTGTCCACTTCATGATGTGACATAGTTGTTGGCCGATATCAACATGTTGCATGTTCCCCTCCTCTTCGAGAGAAATCTCATCAAGCACCCTTTTGCCCAGGTGGCGTCAGAGGATCTCCCGTAGATCTGGGAAACATATACATATGTGAAACCTTAAAATACCATCTCATGCATATGTATTTGTATGAAGTCTTGAAACTATGCAACACATGATCTCCCAAGTCCTGAAGGGACAGTACACAATCAAGAAAGTTGGAATCGACCAAAAACACTAGTTGCTGGGTCGTCACAGGTGGAGCACACTGAGATGGATACATGTGAATGGTTTAAACAAATCAAAACTAATGCAGCACTCGCTCCAAAAAATACCGGACCATGTGAGGTCCATATCTGATCCAACCTGCGTAAAGGCTGATGGTCTCGAACTCGTGTGTCTGGTGATGAGCAGCGTACAAGTAGAGGTGACAATCTGTAACTATAATCTGATCCAGGTGCGCTTTGTAAGAGTTTGTGACCATTATCTATGTCTTCATCAACATATACTAATCAGTAAACAAACAAAAAAAATATAACATGTTTAAAATTTAAGTAAATAACAATTTCTTTGTTATACCTGAAGCAGTGTCATGTAGTCAGCGGACTGCCTAATCTTATGATTGCATGCAACATTTATCCCTATGTACACGTGTGTCAGGGAAGTCGTCCCCCACACAAAGTCGCTAACCAACTCGAGGTTGCGAAACTAATCAAAATAGCTCAAATCCAGATATTGGAAAATCTTGTCAGTAAAGAGCGTGGTAGTACTCACCAAATACATAAGATATACCAAGACATCCTAATCCCGGTTTAGCTGCATCTCATTTATATCACCAGCCGGCTCAGCTGCACCATCTGCCTTCATACAGTGCACAAACACCCTCGCTAGGTAGCTGAATCGTTCATGAGTACCGTTTTTGAGATCCACCTCATTGTCAGCGTCTTTCAGATCATCACCTATCAGATCAACCATCATTTATTCCCCGTCTCTCTAATTTGTTTATCATCATGGTCCAAGAGATGGCCATTGATGCATAGATGCAACAGACAAGACATGTTGTCCACTATTACTGTTATCTCCCTAATCGGACGATGGAAGCTTGATATCTCCTCATGGCATCTCTTAGTAAATACCAACAACAGGTCGTGCTCAACTATGGTATAGTTCAACACGTAAGCTAATAAAGACCATCAACGATGATGGTGTCTTTAAACCACAAATCAGTCACCTTTCACAACTTTTTCAATTGTACTTTAAATTGGGATGGAATTGTAAAAAAAAAAAAAATATCAATTTAAATTATCCATTATCCACTAAAACATATACAATAGTAAAAAATAGCACAAAAAATAAGTGTTGGCCCAAGGGTAAAATCTTAACATTGTAATTTTAAATGATGCCGTAGGGATGACAATTGGACCCAGATCCTATGGGCACTCGCAATGGGTAGGGTAAAATCCCGCTTTTATTAGTATGGGCTTGGGTCCGGATAATTACCCGCAAATTTTAATGGATATGGGCGCGGGTAAGGGTACTATACTACCCAGACCTAAAACCCGCATATACATATTTATATAATATAATAAATATTTTATTTATTTTTGGTGTATAATTATTTAATTTATTTAACTATTTAAGTCTAAATCTAAACCTACTATAATAATACTTTGTTTATTTTAGTATGCACTTTTTTATATGTATTTTGAATGTTTTTATTTTAATTTTCGAGGGATATTTTAGATTTGTATTTATTTGGCTAAATACTACTATTCGTGCTATTTTATGGTACAGAGTGTTGGGCGGTTAAGAGTCAACATGAGAATCAAGTAAGTGTAGCAGAGATGGGATAAGGCTTGGTGGTTGTGGTTGTTGTTGTTGTGATGTTTTTTATTGTCTTTTCATAGATTAAGTTCGGATAATGGATGCGGGTATGGACACTTAGGTGCCCATAAGGTATGTGGAAGACTACTAAAGATTTTCAAACGCGGGAATGGAAATGTGTACTATAGTACCTTATTCATTGGGTACCCATTGTCATCCCTAAATGACGGAGTTCAAATCCCATAAGATATAAGGGTGAATCAGTCATTATTGTAGCTGATATTAATTTTAATTTTGCCTTTAACCGATATTAATTTTAATTTTGTCTTCCTCAATGAAAAAATATGATAAATTCTATGCAGAAACGTGATGCAAAGTTTAAAATACAGTATAAAAAAATATGTAACAGTCTATCACAATAAATCTTTTATGGGAAGTGATAAGAAAATACTATTAAAATATATATTCACTTTTGACTTTTTGACCAATTTAAACACATTCACTTTTTCCTTAAAAAAATAAAATTCACTTTTGATTTTTTGACCAATTAAAACATATTCACTTGAATGAAACTTTTTAACATTACTTCCCCCTGGTCATTATAAATAGTATATTGCACGGTGTAAATGTCAAACTTTCAAAACAAAATGGCATCTTGCATCAAACCCATCCTTTTAACATTTATAGTTATTTGCATTGCTTCAGTAATGGTTGCAGGTAAGAAACTAGATTCATAACTCAACTTTGTTGTGTTTTCAAACAAAATTGGATTGTAAATATGACAGTGACTTTTGCTATGTATATATTTTAAATTTCAGTTTTAGGAGCCATATATTTTATGAACATGTATACAAGATGAATTTGAAGTGGCAAAAGATTGTCGAAAATATTATATAGCATTTCTAAAGGAGTTTAAATGATTGTTGCAGGAGATGTCGTATTTCCACCAGGAAAGCGTTGCTTTGTTTCGATATATTGTCCAACTATGCCAAAATTATGTGACCATTTTTGTAAAGCATCATCGGGTTTTTGTTTCAAAGACGAACAAGTTTGTTGTTGCAACTAAATGTTTGAGATATTTTTGTTTGATAATTCTACTTTTTGAATTTGATTGTAGAAGTATATATATCTACAAAGACAGTCAATAAGATTTTCATGAAATAAGTTGAATAATCAATAGTGTAATTTCAATTTAAAATAATATTCATAAGATTTCTTATTATTAATGTGAAAGTTTTATTTTACGGGCATATGAAAAGAAAACTTAGATTGATACAACGTGTCGGAAGCTTTACGGGCACATCACCTGCATCCAAATACTTAAGCACAATAGAAGAATGACTCTAAAACATGACTTGGTAAGCAACTAATTCTATCCGGCTCCATGCCAATCACTGTTCTGCGAGTAGTCTTTGCTATTTTTCTCCCCTTCAGATAGACATGATTCATATTCAAAAGTCAAAACAACGGGAACATACAGCGATCAGAAAACAAACTATAGTGCATTTGTATATATCTATGTATGTATACAAGAATTATATGTTCTTGGTTAAATATGTTTTTATTTCTTCTAAATATACTAGAAATTTCATTTAATCCATCTATAAATATCTTATTTGATTTTTTGCCCTCTAAATATTTTGTTTTTAACTTTAATCCTTCTTTTTTAACAAAAGTTCACGTTTTGTGCTCTTAAGACTTTTTTTTTTTATGACATATCATCGATAATATCATAAAATTTCATTAGTTTGATAATATAACTATTTAATCTTTATTAATTTATTTATAATGTAGGTCTTATAAACCATATGTCATAAAAAAGTTGTTTGACGTATCAAAAGTTCATGTTTTTCTCTTCGTGTCAATTTAGTGTCGGTTGTTCATTTCACTTAAAACTACGTCAAATGAATGTGAAAACTCCATTTTTGAATGGAGACCTAGAACCCACTAGCTAGATAATCTAATATTGAGGATAAGAAGCAATGGCCTAAACCGAGTTTAGGTAAGTATGAATGTAATGTAGATGCTTCCTCTTCTCATGCTCTGGACAAAGTTGGCATGTGCATTCGAGATGACGAGGGTCGTTTTGTGCTGGCCAAACATAGTGGCTGGCTCCACTCTTTGATGTGGATCTTGGGGAGGCCTTAAGATTGTTATCAGCGCTACGTGGGTGTGTGACCTTCAATTGGGTAATGTGGACTTTAAGCTAGATTCCATAACCATGTTGTACAACCTCTATGGTAGTAAACGTGACATTTTTAATTATATAAGAGGTATTACCCATTTCTCATAAAATGTAGAAGCCATTGATGGATCAAATTTTTGTTTACCTTTGTTGTCATCATTGTTGTCGAAGTTTATATCTTGCCTAAACAACGTTGTCTTCTTTTTAAGCCTCTTCTTTACCATCTCTTCAACACTCTTAAATGTCAACAATTTCATCAACCCTTCTTTGTCCTACAATTAAGAGGAATGTATCATTTATGTGCCAAAAGTAAATGTTAAGAGTCTCACATTTGCTCTAAAGAAAAAGTTTCATATTTAATGAGATAAGGTCAAAAATAATTTTATTATTCAGAGATATCTTTCACTCTACAAATCGGTTTTGCAAGAAAATAAATAAACTCGGTGAATTTGCAAATTCCTCATAACTTTTGCAAAATCACTACGACTCACCGGAGTTTTCTATCAAATTCACTGTGAATCCATACATATACTCAATCTTAAATTTTCGATGCAAATTTTCTTGACTTTTGTAATTATGTTTCCTTAATTTTCACTCAAAAAAAAAAGTCATTTTTCAAGAACTACAAAGAAAATTTATATATAAAGGGTACCCGTAAATGTAACCAAATACCTGAAAATTCTTGTAAAGCATTTGTCAAAAGGTATGTCCAAATTATAACTAAAATGTATATATATTCTTTTTTACGTTTAAGTGAAATGTATGTCACACACCAGCAATCAACGAAAATAACGAGCGTGGACTAAAAATAAACAATCTAATTTTATTTACAAAATTGAAATTAATAAAAAGCTACACCATCACAACCTATTTTCCCTATTTAAAAACTAAAGTATATACATAAATGGCTATAGATTTTTTTGCCTTTTTGTTCCATAACCCGAAAACTTAAACTAGTATTCAAAGGTATTATTTGTAAAATGGTTTACTAAATAAATTTTGTAGTTTTCAATTTTTAAAAATTTAGTAACACTTTTTGAAAAGTGGATCAAACGAGCTTTTGTCTTCTCAAAATATAGTTGAGAAGATAAAGATTTGTTTAATTCACTTTTCAAAAACCGTTTTTAAATTTTAAAAAATTTAACAAAATTTTTTTGGTAAACCAATTTGAAAACTAGTTTTAGTTTTCTGATTTTTGGAAATAAAAATGCAAAACAATTTATAACAATTTATGTTTATAGTTTTAGTTCTAAAAAGTGAAAGAGGTGGTGCACTGTGTGACTTTTTATTTATAACCATTTCGTAATAAAAATAAAATTAGTTTATCTTTAGTTAGTGTTCATTTTTTCCGCCTCTAGTTAGGGTGTGGCATGTACAATTCACTTGGCCGACAAATGTTTTTCAAGTTTTTATCTTTTATTGAGTGAAACTCATATGAGTGTCACATTTTAAAAATGAGTCTCACATAATGTGTTGAGAAATATATACATATACGAGTTTCATTCAATAAAAAAGTAAATGTTAAAAAATGTTAGAAAAGAGTGTTTACAATATTTTTCATATTATATTTTTAATAGAACATAGTAGCATAATTACACTTGAAATAATGTGAAATATACAATACCACAATATCTACGTTAGTTTGTCGTCTAACATGTTGTATTGTGCAACTAATAATGAACCAACTATTTTTTACAATCACCATATACTTAAAAAAATCTCACATTTGGTTGGAAGCATATTAGAACTTTAAATAAGAGTAAGAGAAATAAGACAATGTAACACACAAAACCATATCTCTCTTTCTTACTTTGTTTTTGCCTTAATTGTGTATTGTGCGTGCGGACAATTGAATCGTCAGCTCAACATTTCTTCATTGTGAAGTTACAAGGAAGGTTTGGGATGGCTTAATGAGGTGGCTCGGTTTCAATTTCCTAACACCCCTGATTTGTGCATTCATTGGGAGTGTTGCAATGGAGTGGCCAGTAACAAGAGGATTCAAAAAGGTTACCGGCTTATTTGACATGCGTCGATTTGGACAATTTGAAAAGCTAGAAACAATATAATTTTCAATAATTCTAGGTTTGGGGTGGACGAAATGGTGGAGGCTATTAAGGTATTGTCTTATAGGTGGAGTTTCAGTTGCTTGAACTTGTCTAATTGTCTGTTTTATGAGTGGAGTTGAAACTCAGGATTGTCTTTTGCAGCAGGGGTGTTGTTTGTGGCGCTGGTGGTAAGGTTGGGGTATGCGTTTGGGTATTCGGATTGTGGGATACGGGTTTTGGTGGTTTTAGTTGTTTACATCGGGTCTTTTCATGGGACTTCCGTGAGGTAGTGTTCGGTTTTGGAGGTTTTAGGTGTTCCGGTTTTCGGCACCTTGCACATACTTGACGAGAATTTCCCTGACTTAAAATACCTTGTTTTTATCAAAAAAATATATTTCTCATTTGATCTATACTATTTTTGTTTAGTCCAGACACTTGAGCATTCTTTACTTGACAAAAAAAGAAGCAAGATCGTTAACCCTACTTTAAAAGGTTAACGAAAGAAAAAAGGAAACAATAAATTAATGTTGTTATGGGACCATAAAAACAAAGAAAAATATGAAAAAGCGTGAAGTGGCTACTGTGTTTTGTAAAAACAGAAAAAGAAGAGAGAAAGAGAAACAAAGAAAGGAGAAGAAAATGATAGAGAGAGCTCTTTTTATTGGCAATGTTACTACTCATTAAGCATCGGATGCCTCTGTTTGCATTGTTGGTTGTTGAAAAATGGGATATAAAATGGTACAAGCATGTGCAGAAAACCTACCGAAAAGTAAAATTGGCATGCACCCAGAAATAGCAAATCAAAATGTACGATTATGAACAAATTTTTGTAAAATATTTTATTTTATGATATTTTCTATGTAAATTTTAGGGGTGAGTCAATTTAATGAGGTTAATAATGCTCTTCCAAATGTAGATTTTGCTCAAGAACTACAACTTCCAAATGTAGATTTTGAGATGGATGCAAAGAAAGTTGTAGAGTTTTTTAACAAAGGTAGCAATGATGAGTCCGAGTTTGGTTCAATTTTGGAGGAATGCAAAAGATGTCGTAATGCTTTTTTCGAAAACTCTAAGGTGGAGTTCAGTAGGAGACAAGCGAATGAGGTCGCTCATACTCTTGCTACAGAGGCCATATTTTCAGTTGGTCCCCATGTCTTTAATGATGTACCTCTATGTATTTTGACTTTGATTAATAATGAAAAGCTATAAGCTATTTTCCCTCAAAAGAAAAATGCTCTTTTTTTTATGGGTTCTTTCTACTATAGTTAATCATCTTGAGATGTTTCAGACATTAAATGTAGGTATTTATTTTAGACGGAATTCGACTGAAGA
This sequence comes from Medicago truncatula, assembly GCF_003473485.1. Classification (NCBI taxonomy): domain Eukaryota; kingdom Viridiplantae; phylum Streptophyta; class Magnoliopsida; order Fabales; family Fabaceae; genus Medicago; species Medicago truncatula. The sequence goes on from NC_053042.1 coordinate 3,286,148, forward strand.
TGTAACCTTCTTTATTCTTGATAATTTAATTTTAAGGATGCAAACATGTTGAAAAATTTAATAGACACGGAAACAGATCAGTTTTTTTTTTTTAATTATAATGAAGAAAAACAAAATTTAAAAAATCATAATGGTAAATTTTCTGGAAAGAAGGGATTCTCTTCAGGGTTTTTGAATCTTCCAGCCTGTAATATAATCACATTATTTTACACAAATATTCTTTCAAATGCAATAACATAATGCTTGGCAACCACTCAAGAGTTAAAAGAGATTTATAATAAACAAATTAATGAAGTGCTTATAATATAAGCATTTATCATATAATTAAGCTCTAATGTATAAGTTATTTATATAACAAAGGATCAAGTAAAGTCAATTTGAATTCATATAAGCTATAGGGTGTTTTCCTAAGCTATTCTAAAGAACTTATGAACATAAACTGAAAACAACTTATGTACATGTCATAAGCTTTTCCATAAATTTTCCGTCAAACAGTCTCACAAATGCTTATGTTAATAAATAAACTCAAATAAGATAATCCAAATAGGCCCTAAGTTCATATATCCCTAGGTGAAGAAACATGATCAACAATGACTAACAGAAGCAGAAAATTGTAAACTAGATAATGTAAATGTTCTGTAGAAGTTTCATCTCATAAAAAAGTGCTTACGGGCAGCAAAACTCCTCAGGCACTGACCGAATGATTCCTACAGATTTTTTCATGTTTCCTGCGGATGTACCTTTTCTGCATATTCTAAAATCCTAATGAAACAATTACTCAAGAAGGCATTACCTAGGAACCTAAATCTTTGGCAAAATCCGCAGGAAAATCGAGAGTTTGTAGTAGTGGTGAATGTGCATAATTACGCATCTAGTAAACTTTGACATCTTATCATCATTTTTTTAATCAAGTAACTCTTGCCATTAATATTTTTACTTTGATACATTGTACTCGGTGGTGGATTAAGAATAAAATCTCGGATGGGCTAGCAAAATAAAATATAATATATAAATTAAATACGCAAATCATATTGTATACAACAAATTTACTAAAAATATTGTCGACTAATTTGTTCTTTTTTTTTCTTCAGGAATTGATGTTGTAAGTGAGGAAGTCGTTTGATACAAGATGATTGTATGATTCTAACTATGTTAGATATTTTAGGTTCATTTAGTATAACATTTTCATTAAGCAACCGTGAATTTTGAGTTGAGAACATAAACAGAAAGAAGAATCATAATCGCATTTTGAGAAAAGCAAAAATGAACGGAACATCAAAAAAAAAATGAATTACTCTGGTTAGATTTTCAATGTAGACTTTATACTTCGAAAAAAAAATGAATTACATATTTCACAACTTCCATATATTATGAAATTGTAAAATATTAGAAGAGAGATCTTTTAACAATACAATTATTGATAGGGGAAAAAAAATTGTTGCAGAAATTTAGTTTGAATACTTCTCCCTAATTAATATAAGAAATGATAGAGATATCATATAAATGCATACAAGAAATAATTAAAGGGACAAAAATGGAAGATGTGAGAGATATATCAAGACAAAAGAAATACATATATCTGAGCAAGGAGGAAGATTGAGGAACGTTCATGATTATCAAATATAAGAAATTATAGTGTCAAACACATAATTTGGCACATTATCAAAAAGATTAACTTAAGCCATAACCACTTTAAAAGTCATAATAGATAAGAAGATTTGAAAAGGAGATAAAGCATTACGAAGAATCATTCTCTTGGTAAATAACTTCAGCTTGTTCCGATGCTCTCTTGAACTGAATAATTTTTGTCATCAACTCGGGTGTGACGTTTATTTCAAGCTTCACCGTCATCTTTTCTAGCATGGGAGAATACATAAGTAGAAATCTGATAAAATCTAATTCAGATGTATTGTCAGAGATTCCTTTTATGCTCACATGGCGCACTCGGAGGGGCACGGGTGGCTCCAAAAAGACATCTTTCCAACAATAGGAGGCGGGTGTTAAAAGGTCAGTATGTTTCTCAAGCTTTGCCTACATTCGATTTTTACAAATTTAAAGATCAAACGGCGGATTATTGTAATGAATGAGAGACATATAGAATATTAAAATTCTAAAGGTAACATTGTATAGATTGATTAAAACAGAAAATGTGGTACAAGAGTCTCTTGTTTATATGACTCTACTGCACTAATAATGAAACTAAATCTATCTAAACTGCAACTGATATATGACTTCTCTTCACATCTTCAAAATTCCAAGACTCTAGATAAATAATTTAAGCAAAAATAGTTTGCAAATTCTAGATATTAATAACTTTACATAAAAACAAAAATAAGACGTGCAAGCGCAATCACAAATTTGAAAGAATAGAAAAATCAAGCCGAACAATACGAGTACTTACAGCTATTTCCAATCTTCGAAGATTAGGTGAGCTTCTAAGCAAGCAAAGAGCAGCCAAAATTTGTTTCAAGTCATTGAACCTTATGCATATGAAAAGAGAACTTAAATTGATACAAGGTGTCGGAAGTTTTACCGGCACATCACCTGCATCCAAATACTGAAGCACAATAGAAGAATGACTCTAAATCAGATTGTGGATCATTTTTAATTTGTAAGGGAGTGAGGTAAACTAAAGAGCAAAAACAATTTTTACCTTTAAAAATTGGCTGCTAATGACAAGGCTCTCTATGTGAGGTAGATGAGCGAAGAATCTTAGCAAATTACTTGAGCATCCACGCAATTGACTATGATTGCTTCGAGAGTCAAAAGAAAATAAACCTAACTCAGTTAATTGGAAAGTGTTGTCAAAGCTAAAATCCACAAAATCACCAACGATGAGAAATTTCTTCAGATTTGGTGCATGGATATTAAGTTGGGTTAAACCTTCAAGATATAACAATTTCAAATCTTCTAGCAGGTGGCAGCCGGATATCAAGTTTTCAAAAGCATCTTGAGCCATTGTAACCTGATATAGTTCAAGACTTTTCAAGTTCTTGAAGCCTTTAAACGTTGTTGGAGGTTGAATACAACAACAGTCTAATTTTAAATTCTGTAAACTTTGACATGAGAACAAGCATTGGGGTATCTTATAGTACTTCTTCGCTACAAAGATTTGCAACACGAACTCTTTAATAGACTTTTCTGTTAGACGAAGAATCCACCGATCAATATCAGCCACAGAGTTAACATCACTGAGATCACAACCGGGGTCGGAGAGCTGGAACTTGTTGATCGGTCCAGAATGAAGTAGAAGTACATGATCAACAATTCTCAACAGCTTGCTCATAAAAATTGAAGGATCTTTGATAGCTTCAATATTAGAGACACAATTTAAATCAAACACAATATTTGGTAGTGTGTGCCATTTATTCCTCCATTCACTGGACAAAACACTTGTTTTCACTGCTTCCCTAATTGGCAAGTATGAGAGAATCTGATCTATTACATGACCTGGTAAGCAACTAATTCTATCCGGCTCCACGCCAATCACCGTTCTGCGAATAGTGTTTGCTATTTTTCTCCCCTTCAGATGGACATAATTCATATTCAAAACAAGGATCAGAAAACATACTATGTTAGTGTATTTGTATGTATCTATATATGTATAATATATACAAGAATTTTCCTCTAAAAAAAATTGTATACTTGAATTTTAGCTAGGTCCACCGAGAGAGAGAACCTTGAAACTCAATGCAACAATCTCAATAAATCTATAACAATCTCAATTATCGTTTTTAAACATTTGACCATGCATATAAACACTTTTTAACTGGGTATATATTTTTCTAACTAAATTGATCAATTTGACCTTAATCATATTACAAGGTTGGTCTTAGTATAGTGTCATAATTTGGCATGAGCACAATATAATGTTGTGTGATAATATATTACCATTGGCAGTATAATGAAATTCACTGATGGAATGAATATTATATGCACAGAATAAGGCTTTGAGAAATTACCATTGTCAAGGTACCGATTGAGTAGTTCCAGAAAAAAGAACGTAATAACAACCTTGTGAAAGTGATTGCTACAACAAACAAAAAACCAGTAATCAATTAGAGAAAAAAAATTTAGTGAGTAAAATATAAATAAAAAATAAAATCGAATGACTAACCAGTAACCACAATGAATCCTTCAAAAAAATAAATAACGTAACCACTGTGAAAGGATGAAAAGACTGAGGATCTGGTAAAGAAAGAAACTACTGTGGAAAGGTTGGTTCCAATTGTTTTAGGGTTTATAATTTTTTAGACCTAGTCGGTTGGGAATCAAAAGGATTTAAACACAGGGTTTAGTTAGGGTTGGGAATAACACAAAGTGCCCAGTCTATTATTTAAAATGATAAGGATTAAAAAAAAATGGATTAAATATGTTTTTAGTCGTTTAAATATACTAAAATTTTGTTTTAACCCCTCTACAAATTTCTTCTTCGATTTTTGGTCCTCTAAATATTTTGTTTTCAATTTTTGTAGTGGAGAAGTAGTGGAGAAGACGATTCTTTTCTTGGGAGGAGGAACAATTGAATCAGTGTGTTATTCTTTTAGTTAACATTTTTTTTTGTAGGATAATGTTGTTGACAAATGGGACTCGTACCATAACTCTTATGAGGGGCATACAATTAAAGAAGCTTATCAGATCATCATCCAATCTGAGCAGTCTCACGATGACATCCATTTAAGATTAACCTGGAACAAAGGTGTACATCTTAAAGTGTCGTTATTCGCTTGGAGATTATTTTAGAAAATGTTTCTAACAAAGAACAATTTATTTTGTCGTTGTGTGTTAAATGGAGGATGATCGTTATGTTCTGGAGGGCGTGGTAAAGAAGAATCTATTAATCATCTTTTTATGGGTTGTAATTTCTACGACAATATTTGGTATTTTCTTCTCAGCTAGTTGGGAATTTCAACAGCTCACCTTAATGACATTCGGGAGCGTGTTTTACAATTTGTTGGATGCATATGTTCAGGAAGGATATCAGGTTTTGTCTTCGGGTTGACTCGCTTGCATTTGGATTATTTAGAAAGCGCAATATGACTGTATTTTTAACAACAGATAGTTTTTTTTAGGGAAACAAATAGTTATTGATGGACCAGTTATTAGATTGAAATAAGCTCCATTCTTGGTAGTGGTTGAAGACGCACCAACCAAATTTCTTCTTCGACTTGTAATTTTCTTTCCATTTTGTTGGCTACTTTCTTTAGTCTGACTGTATTGTGTACTTTTTTCTTATCCCTTCTAGACGCACCTTGTGCTTTGAAGGGATGTTGTTGATCTATTCTGTCTTTGGCCTTTTAAAAAAAAAAAGTATATCTATAACTTATGGTCTTATCAACAATATATGTCATAAAAAAAAAAAAAAAAAAAAAAAAAAAAAAAAAAGTCGTTGAGATATCAAAAAATCATATTTTTCTCTTCGCATCATTTTAATGTTATTTGATCATTTTGACTTAGAACTACATCAAATGAATATGAAAACTCTAGTTTTGAATGAAGATCTAGATGAAGAGGTTTACATGGAACAACTGGAATACTTTTCTTCTGGTGGTGAGGAGCATTTGTTATGGAAGCTTAAGAAATTTATATATGGACTCCAAACAAGCTTTCACAATGTCATGTCTTTTTTTGGATTCATAGAAAACATTATGGATCAATTTTATATACTAGAAGGTCATAGGACTAAAATTTGTTTCTTTATTTTGTATGTGAATGACAGTTTACTTGCTAGAATTGATGAATGTTTTCTATACGTGGTGAAAAAATTTCTCTGCAATAGTTTTGATATGAAAGGTGTGGATCACACTTATTATTTGTGCTTAAAAAAGTGATCTCTTGCTCCCTACGTATCTGCAGATGTTATGGATAATTCAAAATAGCACACCTTTCCAATACAAAATATCTACTTATTGGTGTATTTTAAATTATGATTCAGTTTTTGAGATTTGCCTAATGACCAAAACAAAAATAGACCTAACACGGTTATTAGTTATTACTCATATTTTTTAGTTTGTATTTAAAAAATATATATCAATGACCAAAAGAAAAGAGAACTCGTTTTAGTCATTGGCATTGGAATTTGCATAGTGATTGAACCAAAATTCGATTTAACATAGTCACTTCATGTACACCATTTATTAAATTCATATTTCTATTGAAACTTTGTGATAACCAAACGAAAAATATGATTTGTATGTAGTAGTCATCGGTCGTTTAAATATAGTTGTATGGTGACCTGACTAAAAGTGGGTACACAGACCACAGTAATCAAAACTATGTAAGATTTGGATTTTTTTTTATTAAATATTTGTGTAACCAAATCAAAAGAAGTTTTTTTTAATAAACACAAAAAAGAATTTAGAGTATCATTAAATTCCTTGCTCGAGTACCATTACTAACAATGTCTGAACCAATTGATTATATTGGATCTTATGATAGAGCCCACAAACCACATTCTTTTTTCATCTTTTTCTCTTCCTAAAAGTAAAATTGGCATGCACTCAGAATTAGCAAATCAAAATGTATGATTGATTATTGACAAATTTTTGTAAAATATCTTCTTCTTTTTTTAAATTTTATGATTTTTAAACCTTCTTTGTTCTTGATAATTTAATTTTAAGGACGCAAACATGTTAAAAAATTTAATAGACACACAAACATGTCCCTTTTTTGTAATTATGATGATGAAAAACAAAATTAATAATTTATTAAGGATGAAAAACTTATTTAATCCTTTATTTAAATATTAATAGAATGGCCTGACCATATATATATAATGGGATGAGATTGTGATGTTACATATCAAGGTTATCTTAATCCCTTTTTCCAATGGATATTTGCCCCCAATAATCATATGTTAAATGTCACATAAAATTTACAAATGATTCAAATATAAGTTAACATTCCCTTTCATTGAAATTCCTCCTCTCCCACCCTCTCTATAAAATTCATATTATTTTCTGAATCACATAAGTCACAATAAATTGGCAAGGAAGAATCACATAAATAAACTTAAGCTTTTGAACAATGATCTTATATGTTCCTTTCTTGAAATTACATTGAAATAATAATGGTTTCAATCCAACCGGCGCAGTAGGTACTCAACCTGAACCTCCTTAGTAAGAGGTATTACCCATTTCTCATACAACTTAGAAGCCACTGATGGATCAAACTTTTGTTTACCTTTACTGTCATCACTGCTGTTAAGGCTTATATCCTGCCCAAACAATGTTGCCTTCTTTTCAACCCTTTTCTTTACCATCTCTTCAACACTCTTAAATGTCAACAATTTCATCAACCCTTCTTTGTCCTACAATTAAAAAGAATGTATCATTTTAGGTGGAAATCTATGTGCCAATGTCTCGCATTTAATGAGATAAGGTCAAAAATTAAATTTATAATTTCATTCTACAAGCCGGTTTAAAATTATATCAAAGTCTAGTTAAGATATATTAGACCATCTGCGACCACTATCAAGCCACTTAGACCACGCTCCTGATGTTCAATTTTGGTCGTGTGATAAGGGTGTGTGTTAGAGGGCTAGAACAACATTGCTGGAAATTTAAGAAACAATGCAATAAAACAATAAAGATAAATAAACTAAATAAAATAAAATAACTTTTGATTCATTTCATTGATTTGGATAGTGTGTCAAAGACACTATATATAGGAAGGATGGTAACCCTAATGGGCTTAAGACTAAAGACCTAACTTAAGGCCCAACTAGCAACAACTCAAAAGAAGGACAAACTAATATAATTTTACTCTTAAACTAAATAGCTAAATTATTCATTTAAGTCTAATATAACTCTCTAACAGTGTGTCAAGAATTTAGTTTATGAAATTGAAGTCTTGTAATTTGGATATCTCAAAAACCATTTTGAAATTTCATTAATTTCAGGAATCAAATTGTCCAACACCTATAGTTTCAATGACTAAACCATTCACTTACTTGAATAAGAAGATTTAGTAGAACTTACAAAGTAATCATGGAATGCAAAAGGATAATCTCATGTTCAAATTTTATGACACTAAACTTATGAAGATATAAGAATGATGATGGAGCTAAAATGCCAACACTCGGTAATCTGAGACCAATTTATACCTTAGACCGAATTAAAGGCTCATAGTCTTGAGGAGATTCCCTGAATTTCACTTCAGCTACAAACTTTCCATAATGAACTCTTTTAGAAATGGCCTGCAGATATCTTGTAAAATGGAAAATCAGAATCAAAACTAGGCTCTATTTGGATAAGCAGTTTAATTAAGCACTTTTAGCATAAGCGTTTGTAATATAAATGCTTATGTATAATGAATTTCTATAACAAAAGGTAAAATAAAATGTAAGTTGTTTTCGTAAGTTATCCTAGCGAGCTTATGAAATAAGCTGAAAACAACTTATAAACATGTCATAAGTTGTTTCTGGAGTGCTTATCCTAGAGAGCTTATGGTATTTGAGACTGCTATTTTGATGAAAATTGAACTGATTGTTAATCATATGCATTGCTCTACATATATTTATCCATAAATATATTCCTAAAATAGCATTTTTCAGAGAAAACTTTACCTGCAACAATGAGAGGTCGCTAGCTGCAGTTTGTGCATAGTTGCCATCATCACCGGAAGCAACGAACAATGGAAGCAGGTCATGAAAGTACATTTTCCATAAGGACTTGTTTATGTTAATCGAAGCGGCTCCAGGATGCAAAAACTACAAATGGAATTGATTTTAAAATAAGTCATTTTTATTCTAAGTTGTATTAACTGTGGAAATTGAAAAATCATATCAGTTTTGATGAATTACCTTTGTGAAGGGGTAAGATGGAACAAGTGACAATGATAAATTTTCTGGAAAGAAGGGATTCTCTTCAGGGTTTTTGTATCTTCCAGCCTGTAATATAATCACGTTATTTTACACACAAATATTCTTTTAAATGCAATAACATAATACTTAGCAACCACTCAAGCATTAAAAGAGATTTATAATAAACAACTTAATCAAGTGCTTATAACATAAGCATTTATCATATAAGCTCTAATGTATAAGCTATTTATATAACAAAGGATCAAGTAAAGTCAAATTGAATTCATATAAGCTATAGGGTGTTTTTATAAGCTATTCTAGAGAACTTATGAAAATAAGCTGAGAACAACTTATGGACATGTCATAAGTAGTTTGTATAAATTCTCTCAAATAGTGTCACAAGTGCTTATGTCGGTAAATAAACTCAAATAATACAATCCAATAGGCCCTAAGTTCATATATCCCTAGGTGAAGAAACTTGATCAACAATGATTAACAGAAGCAGAAAATTATAAACTAGATAATGCAGAAGTTCTGTAGAAATTTCATGCCATAAAAAAGTACAGTATAAATGTATCACTCGTTCTCAACACCTAACATTCAGAACTATTTATGGATTTTGCAATGACTTAACATACTAACTTATGCTAGATTGACAGAGAAATTATCAGCCAACATATTTAAGACCTGCTTGGTTTTTAATAAACAAATGTTAGTAGATTAATGATTGTGTTAGTTTTCAGGGTTCAACTCTTATGCGTCCCTTAGCTCACCAACCCAACCGAGCTACCTTGTTTGGTTCGAGATACTAAAGTCTAACTATTTTCATATAAGTTGTTTTCATAAACTATCTTGGAGCTTTTGAAAAGCTAAAAACAACTAATAGTTGTTTTCCATATGGTCTTCAAGATAGTCTCGTAAATGCTTATGTCAGTAACAAAAAGTTCAAATAAGTAAATCCAAAAAGAGCATAATAAATATTAACCTTAGCTTGAACAATCTCAGTATTGGTGAAAACAAACTCAACCAATGAGCCACAAAAACCAGGGATTTGAAGATAATTCTGATCATAAGTTTGAGAATTAAAAGGAAACTTTGATCTCTCAATAAGACCAAAAACAATTGTATCTTCTTGTCTAACCAAAGTCTCCCTCACTGTATCAAGAGTATATTCATTCTCTGCTGTGGCCATTTTGTTTATCACTGTAGACATTGTTAACACAAGAATCAGCAACTTAAATTTAATCATCATAAAAGATCAAGATTGTAATTAATATGATATGATCATAGGCATTATATATAGAAGATATGAATGAAAATTAATAAATAATAAATTGTGAATTAAGTCAATTAAGAACCAACCGTATAATCAATGTAATGTTATCTTATAAGTTTGACATCAACAATGGACAAAGTCAAATGTTGGAAGAAGAAAAATACCTTATTGGTAGTTAATTAAGGTACACGAACCTTAAGCTTTTTGATGTTTTGAATGAGCTTTGAAGGAAAATGGTGAAGGGAAAGGGTAATGTGTATAAGTATATAATATAAAGTTTATAATAATGTGTTTGATGTATAAAATAATTGGAAATAGGAGAAGTGGCACAAACGTGAAAAGCTGATTAGTGGGAAAAAAGTTAAAATTGTTGTTGCTGCAAGTCTTTGTTTGATTCCTTGCTCGTTGTTGGCAAGTGGCAACAAGTTTCCTTTGGAATAGGAGGAAGGAACAAGTCAAAAGACAAACGTGTGGGTCCCATAACAAACACACCCTTAACTCTTAAGATTTTCCAACCGTTATATGGGGCCGGCTCCTCCCTAATTTTCTATTGGGAGTGTTATTTAATGGTCGACAACTTTTGGAATAACCATAATTTACAAAGAAAAAATATATATTTGTACGAAAACCAAAGCAATAGAGAGATAAAGTAAAAAATAATGTGAGTACGAGAGAAAAAGTTGTCACAAAAGTTATTGCAAAATAAATGTTCAAATATCATTTCATTTTTCTATCAGCTTAAATTCTTTTTTTAACTGTATTGTCGGCTTGAAGGTCTAACTCAACCTTTTTTTTTTTTTTAAGGGAATGTCTAACTAAACCTAACACCCTTATTTTTGTTTTAAGTTTAAACTCGGTATGTCAAAATTGTGTGTGATTTTATGATTGTGTCTATAATTTCGTTTGCAGATGAAAAAAAAAATCTAATATGTAAGTCTATGATTAGTTTCACGTTTTAAGCGGTTAGAATTGATTTTGAAGTTATAAATTAATGTTGACATTTGATTGTTTTTTAGTATAATTTTTTTAATGGAAAAATATAGACACAATCATAAATTTAAAAAGTTAGAACAATTAGATTTTTGACCCGTGCTCCGCTTCGGGTTTATTGTAAAGGGATTGACATACGAATAATAAATGCAATATATAATTGGTAACGGTGAAAAAAATAAGTTGTAAGGTCATGTCTTTCCATTTGCAAAGCTCTAAATATCAAAATATATGATTTTTGTGTTGTGTGTGAAATTTTTACACGGTTTACAGATTTTTTTGTTGTTGAGAGAAACACATTTAGGGCTTGGTATATATAACCAAGTTTACATGGAAATTAGGGTAGTCGAGTTTGCATGGAAATTAGGATATTTTGTTTGTAAATGTATTAAAAAAGTTTAGAAAATATTGTCAAAAAAAAAGGCAACAGAATAGGAATGAAATAAAGGCATGAAATTGGTTAAAAAAAAGTGTACAAAATATTGTAAAAAAAAAAAAAGGCATGTAATTAGTGCGATGAATTTTTCTAGTATTGTGTACAAAATATTGTCAAAAAAAAAAAAAGTCAAGAGGATAGGAATGAAATTGGTGCGATCCATTTTTTTTTAGTATTAAATAAGTGTACAAAATATTTCCTTAAATAAGAAAGTGTACAAAAAATTGTCAAAAAAAAATCCAAAAAAAAAGTATAAAATAGAAGGCATCAAACGTGATCATTGATATACTCATAGTTTCTAGAATAAACGTGCAGCATCAAATAAGTGTAGAAAATATTTCCTTCAAAAAAAAAATGCAAGAGGATAGGAATGAAATTGGTGCAATGCATTTTTTTTAGATGGAATTTGTTAGGTTAAATAATTGCAAACCTAATAAAGCAAATGAGCGAAAAAAATTAGGTTAAATTGATGCAGATCTAACAAAATTAATAAATAAGGATATACACAAGAGGAGTTACCAAGGGATACTCCACCAACCACCACCTAAAGGAACACCTCAGGCCCCACAGACAGAGCCAAAGGCGCACCCAAAAGAACCCCTAAAAGAGCCAAAACACCAAAAGAAACTGAGAAAAAGAGTACCAAAAAGCCAATAGCTAACCACAACAGCAAGCCCAACAAACACCTGCAAGTACAAAAAACAACAAGAAAAACTTGAAAGCCACACTAGGAAGGAAGGGGAGATACGACCCCACCCAACCCCGCAAGCAGCCCCAGGAACAACCACCACCACAAAACCCTACCGACTCAAACACAGACGGGTTGCACTTCCCACTCATAGAGAGAACAGAGACTAGCAGGGCACTTAACCAGGAATCACTTTCAAGCTAAGAGTTTAACTATGTCCACCATTGGCTCCTCTCCCACCAGCAAAGATAAGGTCATTACGGGACGCCCGAATGGTCCAAATAACAGCATGCTAAACAAAAAGCAAACATAACCTAACTTTCCTCCCCCCACCTAAACCTGTAAAGGCCTGAAACTGCTAGGCTAGCCCTAGAGGCATCACAAACTCCCAACCCAGCCAACAAGACATTTTTGAATCATGATTGAAGTTATTATTCAGAGTTTTTAGTTTAAACATAGTTTTTACGTTAAAATTTATTATTCAAGTCATTTTTTAATGTATTAGTTGATAAGATGAAGAGTAGCCAACCCTAGTTTTCTAGTTAGAAAAACTCCAACTTCTCCCTAAATTTTATTTCTCCTTCATTCATCAAGGAGGGGTGGTTTTAGGTCATTTTTTAACCTACAATCACCCATCTACATCTTTTCCTCCCCCTTTTTTTTTTTCAATTTGAATAAGTGGTTATCACATATAAGTGTTTCCTTTTGTGTTTTTTGTGATTTCGTCGTCTAAGTGTTATGTGTTGTTCGTCGTCTTGTGCGGCATTTGATTTCGCATCTTGTCGCGGTGTTTGTTTAGTTCCTATTGAAAGATCGATATCAGTCAATTACAAATACAATCAATGATTTGGGCGTCAACGTTGCAGATCCGAAATCATGGATATTTCGATGATTTAGGTTTTATCATATTATTTGTAGGCATTTTGCCGTTATATGTTATTAACTTGGGTGATGTGTGTTTGTTCGCGGTTTCACTCTTTACGTTTTTAGCGACGTTTATATTTGATGTACTTTATCAATTTGAATAATGAATGAATATCGTTTTGTTTTTGTAAAAAAAAAAAAAAAATCATTTTTTAATGTAAATATATTCAATCATAAATCCTTTTTTATTCAACTCATTTTTAAGTGAAATCAACTTCATAAAATTATTTTATTCAAAATCAATTTTTACTATGGTGTAACCAACATCCACGCTCGTTGTCATACTTTAAACATTCATTCTAGAAAGTCATTGATGAAGCTATATTATAATAGTATTATTATTTTTTTTAACGAAACACAAGGTACATTGGTACTAAAAAAATATATTATTACAAGAAAATAATATATATACATTTTTAGTTAATTAATGTTATTTAAATTCCTTCACCTAAGTCGTTGGGGCAGTTGTTCCTTAACAGAAAGTCAAAGTAGAGGCCCATGAAGAAGAGTCGATATTCCATTCCGACCTCAGCTTTGTATTGCCATCATCTTTATCCATATCACAATTCATCTGGAAGTTGACATTTAAAGTTACAAAAATGTCGTACCATCTTTCATAACAAAACCAAAATGTCATACCATGTAAAATTAACTCCCTTCACATTCAATCAAGACAATGTGCCAATTCATGTGAAAATATAAGACTTTATTATTTTCTTTCTTTTTTTCGTTATTTTCATGTGAAGTAATCTTATTTGAGCATTTGAAGAGAGGGCTTTGAGGGAGAAAAAGTGGAAAAGAAAGATAAATATTCTATCTTATTTCAAAGAGTGACTTTATAGAGAATGATGAAATAATTCTTATAATTGATATGTTTTAAATTTTGAAAATATTATAGTAACATGGGAATAACGTAAAGAATTTGTCTAAACTATTTATAATAATCATCTAATACATTTTATAAGTTACACTAAATTATTAGATTTTGTATTATGAAGAAGAAACAAAAACTCATCACTAAAATCGGAGGACTATCATTCCTCACTTTTTTTCCTTTTAAAGTTCTTTCATCCTAAACTCTCAAACAAACTTTAAGTGTGGACATATCTTCTAAGCTGAAATTTCTACATTTGTTTGTTATGTCGTAGAAAACTAACACTTCTTTCGATTTCCTTAAAAAAACAAATCTTTTAAATCCAACTTTAATTTTTTTTTTGTCAAGCAGTTTAGTGGCTGAAGCTCACACATTTTAAATGTAAAGAAGTGGGATGTCCGGGGTTTGAACCCCAACCCCTACATATATTATGCAACGTCCCTGCAAATTGAGTTAAACTATCCAAACTTAATTTATAAGGCTTTACTCTATTTAGAGTGCGCACTAATCGGTAGTAATATAATAAGGAAGGGGAATTAAGGTGCATAATTAGTTCATCACTTTTGGTATATTGCATTGGATTAGATGTCACTATCATATTACTACTTGACTTTTGCTTTCTATTAGGATCATGTAATGTGTGCACTCAATTGAAACGGTTTATGCATTATTGTCCTATTTTTGGTTGATTATTGATTCTTCTTTAAAGAATAGCTTTTCAGTTTCTTGGACGTTATTCTCTCTCTCTTGCAAAGTTGCACACATAAAGAATCATTATTCGTAAATTACTTTTTAAATCGGTTGTAAACGAATTCAAAGTCAATCTATCATCATGCAATTTAAATTATTTTTACTTGATACGTGGATAAGTTTTAAATAGGTTCTAAAACCGGCTTAAAAGGAAGATATCGAGAAAACATGTATTTTAAGGAAGATATCGACAAAACATTGTATTTTTTAAAAGCAGACGGAAATTGTATTAAACAAAAACAAAGAAATATGTAACAAAATAAAACAATATGAAATACAAAGACAGGATAGACATCAGATCTGACCCAGTTAGTCCGCACAAAAATGTAATCATCCTAAAATGGAGTTTGTGCTAAGGCATTCAATGTATTTCTTTCTTGGGATACCACGAGATGATTTTTGTGTTGGATTGTAAAATGGTTGTAGATGATGTGCAAAACAATTAGATTAATCTCTTCGATTATCCAAAATTGTACAACTTTACTTGATCACTATAACGACTTTGTAGCTGTTTTTATTAGGCTAACAACTTTGTAGTTGTTTTTATTAGGCATCAAGCAAACAAGAGCGTTCATGCTCTTGCACGAACAACCTTATCCCATGCTTCACATAATACTTTTGATGTAATTCTTTCTTGTATTGCTAATATTATTATGAATGAAACATCGTAAGTTTGCTTGCTTAAAAAAAGTGACAAAACTATGTAATGGACCCAACCCTAATTAATCATAACAACTAAATATTCATCACGAGCGCAACTTAACGAACCCGCGTAAAACCAACTTACAAAAAAGATGAATAGTGATTGTTTGAGAGTCTCCACCTGAGCTCAAAAGCTGGCGAATGGACCGATCACCAACACAAAATTCGATCCATGTACCATCAACTTCTTGTTATAAGAACAACAAGCATTCGAGCCCTTTCGAGCATATCAGTGACCCTTCCTTATTCCGGCGTGGTGGAGGAAAACCTGATGCAAACCGACCAAAATCACCACCACCATCCAGAAGGACCAAGAGCAACACAACAACCCGACCCTTGTCAAACCTTGAAGAACATTGAGAACCTTGTAGATAACGACGAAGGTAGGTTGGGAACGCGAGCTGAACCTTGTATATTTAAAAAATATTGTATTTTTTTTCTCTTCATTTTCAACACTATAAAAATATATTTCTCTATTATGTGTAAGAAAAATCATCCAAAATTTTATCTCAAGTGCATTTGTACATTTGATTATGTAAAATTCATGAGAGAAACTCTTTGTTATGAATAAATTTCCATTTAATGGAGGTGGTATAATATTTTTAGAGGGGGCAATAATTAACACTTGAAATAATGTATTTTTTTTATTAGCAACACTTGCAAATATTATCTTTAGGTATATTATTAAAATTAAAATTAAATCACAATTTTTTTAACAACAAATATTAGAACCATGATCTCCAACTCCTTATCTCTTAGTTCAAATCAGATGATCTATCCACCCCTGCATGACAACTACCTTAGTATGCATCTTATTCGGATTAAAATTAATATGATATTGTGTGACCACAAACTAGATGGATGATTGATATCACAATATGCTTATTCGAATCATGGTGAAACACTATGTTGCAAATTTGTTAGCTTTTACAAAATTACGGTGATTCATCGTGATACCAAACACTGCAAACATATTGAGATGGGGTCATACATTGGCTTTGGTCGTTCCCTCTCATGCAATAACACCCAAATATATGTAATCGTCCTTAAAGACTATATTATATATAATTGGCTATATTATAAATAATCATATAAATGTGATGTCTATTTGATTTTTTCTACATTATCCACTTTATAAGTTGAAGGTAATTTATCCATATAAAAGAAAAACTCATTTTTCTTCATGTTTATCTTTACAATCAGTTGCTATTTTCATCTCAAGAACAACAAACTTCTTCATGTCATTCATTCAACATGTGATATTCACCTCCTTCGTTCTATAATTGAATACTACTTAGTCATCAATGGTAAATTACTCTCAACTCGTCAAGGGATAGTGTATGCCTCACCGATATGTTTTTTCTTACAATTAGTTACCATTTTCAACCTCAAGAACATCCACTTCTTCATCTTCTTCATTCAACATGTAATCTCCATCTCTTTACTTCTAGTATCGAATCATACTTATCATTAGAGGTAAATTGCCCCTAATTCATCAAGGGGGTGATGTAAATATTAGGGTTAAATTATGACAAACACCTATTTGAAGGATGTATTTGTTTAAAAACATTTGCTGATACCTATTTTTGAGGCTATGATAAATTAATTGCAGAGCACGTTTTAGTAAGTGTTTCCCTATTTTTAAGGTTGTATAAAAGTGCAGTTGTTTAAAAGTGCAGAGCATGTTCCAGAGGATTAGCAGAATTTGTTTTAATTTCATATCCAATTTTAATTTGAAATCACAATGGTGGGCTTGGATCAAGCAACAAAAAATGTAGTGTTTTAAAAATTGGATTGGTGATAACTCGATCTAAGTAGTGGATCATTGGTCAAAGCGCGTGTCTGAATCCAACGATCCAGCTGTTTAACTCGATTTTTATAAAATAAAACGTACATGTTTTAAATACTTTAAAATATTTATGACATAAATTTCATAACAATAACAATTAAAATTAATTTCATAACCCTTTTCTTCTTCTTCTTCTTCTTCTTTTCAGATGGGTGATTTAGGGTCAATTTTGATCAAAAAATCACCCCTCCGAATTGTTTTTCCTTCTATCCTAATTGAATAAATGATTTCACATATTTTCTGTTTTCTTTCGTTTGTTTTTGTGATTTCGTCGTTTCTGAACGACTCTGTTTGTTTTGATTTCCTGTCTTTGTGCTATGTGTTTTTTATTTTCCGTCTTAGTGCGATGTTTATTTGATTCAGGTTGAAAGATTAGCTTTGAGAAAGTGCAGATCCGATCAATGACAATGACTTTGGTGTCGTCAACGTTGCAGATCCGGAGACATGAATATAGTCATATTAGTCATATTTGTAGGCATATGTACTTTGCCGTTTTATGCTATTAACATGAGTGTTGTGAGTTTGTTCACATATTAATCCGTTTTGTTTTTAGCGAATTTGGATTTATATTGTATCGATGTAATCTATCAATTTGAATGAATGAATATCGTTTATTTTTATCCAAAAAGAAAGTTATCTTTATTATATTAACCAAACCCATTGTTTTAATTTACTTTGACAAAAAATCAGAACAAAATAAAAAATATTATTATTAATAAAAGCTAAAAGATTAAGATACGAAGTACGGACAAAGAGACAGAGATTGCGTTAGAGAGAGAAACCTCGGATCCAAATTGTTCTTCTAAACAACAAGCTTCCAAATTCTAACACCAAATCCAACATCTGTTTGTAACCACTCTCTCATGTTACTCTCTTTTGTCTTTTTTATGTTTGAAAGCTAAGTTTTCAGATAAAAGTGTGCATGTGAAGACATAGACAATACCCACGTAGTGTTCCTTAAACACACAGCAAAAATCCATGCTTCTGATTCCTGAAAACACACACTCTCTTCAATCATCATTGCATTTTCATTTGGTGGGGTTTTCTTAGATCTCTAAATCAACAATGTAGGTTGAATTAGGGCTGTTATAATAGGTCTTAAGATCTTCTATACAAATGGCATTGTTCCGTAAGTTCTTCTATAAGAAACCCCCTGATGGGCTTCTTGAAATCACTGAAAGGGTTTATGGTACGTTTCTTCTTCACTCTTTTATGTGTATGTGAACAATGTTGGCTTTTTTTTAGTGTAAAGATTGTATCTTTAAGCATTTTTTGTTTGTCGGTTGTGTTCTGTTTGGTTTATTTTGCATATTCTGTTTGGATTGACTTATTTGAGCTTATCTAGTGCCGTAAGTTTTGTGAGACTGTTAGGGAGAACTTATGAAAACAACTTATAACAGTTTTCATAAGTTTTTTTCTACTTATTTTCATAAGTTCTCCAATATAGCTTATAAAAACAACTTATAGCATATACAAAAACAATTTAACAATTTAACGTTGTTTTATCTTTTGCTATGAATATAGCTTATGCACGCTTATATATAAGCGCTTATCATGATAAGCGCTTGTGCTATAAGTTGCAAACAAGTTAGTTATCCAAACAAGCCCTTGGAGCAGTGTTGTCCAATAGCGGCTATATCAGCACTATACAATAACGAAATTTGAACAAATCGCTTTTGTTCCAGAATAACACGGGTTAATTGAGTGGTGTAGGCTTGAGACCTTGAAGTATGCTCCTCTCGAGGTCTCAAGTTCGAATCCTCGCGGTGCCAATTTCTGTGGATTAGTCCATACTGAGCAAGCTCTGGCTTTAGTTTGACCCCCCATTAATGGACGGCGGAATTGGTCCCTGGACTGGATATCGAGTTAAAAAAAATCACTTTAGCAAAAAAGTGTTGTCTAATAGCGGCACTATAACATTGCAGCGGAGCGGAATACACTATTTAGTACAATATTTTGTCTAACAGTGGCACTATAACATTGTAGTGTAGCGGAATTTGAACAAAGCACTGTTTTCTGCTATCTGCGATTTACAACACTTGGTTTAGAATGAATAACGGGACTTGTATAATTTTCTTTAATACAATTTTCACTTTACAATATCTAGTTATTATAGTCTTCAATTGAAAGTTGTTCAAAAGGCTGTCAACATATTATCTTGTTTGTGATTGAGCTGAATGGATCTTTCCTGCTTAATACATACATATTTTTGTGGGAGAAGTGAAGGTGAAATTAATGGGAAGAACCTTTAAAGTTTATATGAAACACTTAGCTAATTGTTTTTCTCTGTAGATAAGTGAGTTTTTCTTGGTGGAGTCTGTATTAATAAAGATTATTATAAAGTATTGTTCATTTGTGAATGATGGGGACTTGTGACTGAAAGAAAACTGAAGACTTGTGGTATACTTGCTTCATCGGACCTGGATTCCCTGCGTTTAAAAATCATGCATTACACAGATTAGTTGATCCCTGCCAGCGATTTGAGTTTGATCGCCTCACACTATATTTTGACTAAATTATCTTTAAATAATCTTCACTGTTGATTTGTGAAATTGTGATCGGACGGTCAAGATGAATAAACACATCACACATTTACTGCTAGAATCAAAATCCTGCTTCACGACTTTATGATCTCATAGTATTTGGGGCTTTTGATTTCAGAAACTTGTTTCTTTGTTACTTGTTTTTTTGTTATTTGTTCACATGTTTGGCATGCCATTTTACTCGGTACATTTCATTATCTCAAGGAATTTTTATTTGATATATATGTATATTTTGGATTATTTTGTTTGTTTGTTTGTAGTCTTTGATTTTGTTGTTTCATCTGTAATCTTTGATTTTGTTGTTTCATTTGTAATCTTTGATTTTAGACATTTGCTATTAACATGTTTGGCATGCCATATTACTTGGCATATTTCATTATCTCAAGGATTTTTTTTTACTTCATATGTATTTGATTGTGATTATTTTGTTGTTGCATTTGTAGTCTTCGATTACTGCTTTACCACGGATGTTATAGACGAAGACGAATACAAAGTGTATATAGGAGGAATAATTAGGCAAATTCGCGAGCACTTCCCCGACGCTTCATTTATGGTGTTCAACATGAGGGAAGGAGAAAACCAAAGCCATATATCAAACATTTTGTGTGACTATGACATGACCGTGATGGACTATCCTAGACAGTACGAAGGTTGTCCATTACTTACCATGGAGATGATCCATCATTTCTTAAGATCAGGTGAAAATTGGCTACAACTCGGGAATCAAAATATCGTTTTGATGCATTGCGAACGAGGTGGGTGGCCTGTCTTAGCATTTATGCTGGCAGCACTATTGATTTATAGAAAAATGTATACAGGGGAGCAGAAAACACTTGACATGATATATAAGCAAGCGCCTCGGGAACTTTTGCAGTTGATGTCACCGTTGAATCCATTACCTTCACAATTGAGGTATCTTCAATACATATCAAGAAGAAATGTTGGTTCGGAATGGCCTCCTCTGGATAGAGCACTTACATTGGACTGCGTAATTATAAGACAAATTCCTAATATGGATGGAGAGGGTGGTTGTCGTCCTATATTTAGGATATATGGACAGGACCCCTTTATTCCTGCAAATCGGAGTCCCAAAGTTCTCTTTTCTACTCCAAAAAGGAGCAAACTTGTTCGGCACTATAAACAGGTGGTACTTAAATCCTTTAACTCTAATTTAATATGCTTTTTACAATTCAAGCTGGATCACAAGTCACGAATCCTGCGGCTTCATCATCGTGAGTCACAACGGTGAAGTCACAGGGTTCTTGAATAAGAAATTTGTTGTCTTCCGCAATGTCCTTAATCAATTTATCTTTTGGTTTGCATTTATTACAGGCTGATTGTGAACTTGTTAAGATTGACATCCATTGTCATGTTCAAGGCGATGTTGTACTTGAGTGTATTAGTCTGGACAGTGATGTGGAACGAGAACAAATGATGTTCCGGGTGATGTTTAATACAGCATTCATAAGATCAAATATTTTGATGCTTAACCGCGATGAAATCGACATATTATGGAATACTAAAGATCACTTCCCTAAAAATTTCAGAGTAGAGGTATCTATCTATCTCTCTCCTTCTCTGTCTCTATTTTTATACATTATGGTTTGTGATAATGCCTACTTAACAAAATATATGCCGTGTTTCTGGTTGAAGGTTCTTTTCTCAGATATGGAGGCTTCTTCATCTTCTGTTATTTCAGTTGATCTTCCTCGTATTGAGGAGAAAGAAGGTCTACCTGTTGAAGCATTCGCTAAAGTTAAGGAAATTTTCAGCAATGTTGAGTGGCTCGATTCGAAGACAGATGTAGCAAATGTGCTCCAACAGATCACAGCATCGAATATGCTTCTAGAAAGATTGGACAGTGGAGCTTCTGCTTCAACAAGCACCTTGCTAAACGAGTCATTGTCCGGAAGATTAAAATTTGATTCAAAGTCACAAAGCCAAACAAACAGTCCCAAATCTTCTGTTCATGAGGAACGTTCCGTGTCTCCATTGCAATTGTCCGAGGATGTTCCTATGGATAAAATGATTAAACCAGTAAAAATAGAGGAACTGTCAGCAGAGAAAATCAAGACTCCTGCAAGTTTAGGTCCAGCGAGCGAACCTATTCCTTCATTTGTTCTGTCAAAAGATTCAGATTCTACTAAAAAGGAGTCTGAATCATCAGAACCAAAAAAGTCACTCGAAAATGATCCTGAATTTCCTGCTTCCACGGCTCAGGTAGAACAATCTATCCCCTTAATTGAACCATCAATAGATGCAGGTTCCACGAAAAAGAAGACTGGATCATTGGAATCTGAGAAAAAGAATATTGAATCATTAGCATCAAAGGCGGTATTGGAAAATGACACCATGTTTCCTGCATCTGAATCTAATATTAATGCAATTTCTATGAAAAATATTAGACTGTTAAGATCAAAAGAAAAGGAGATTGAATCATTATTCTCAGAGGCACTGTTGGAAAAGGATCACATAGTTAAATTTGAACCGAAGACGCTGCTGGAAGTTGATACAAATAGTCCGAGATCTGCAGGTCAAGAGAAATTTTCAGTGTCCTCATTTGAATCAATTGGGGATGCTGCAATGGAAAAGAAGAAAGAAGCTTTAGGTTTAACGGCATCACCAGAAAATAACATCAAGACTCCTGCACCAACAGATTCAAGTCCTACTGAAATGAAGATTGAATCATTAGAATCAAAGGCACCAGTGGAAAATGATACCAAGTTTCCCATGTGTCCAGCTCAAACGAAACAATCTATTCCTTTAATTGAACCATCCACAAAAGCTAATTCATTGGAAAAGATGGAGAAATTAGAGTCAAAGGAAAAGGATATTGAATTGTTAGAATCAAAGTCATTGTTGGAAAATGATACCAAGGGGGAGCAATCGGTTCCTCTAATTCAAACATCGAAGGATGCAAGTTCAATGAAAACGGTGACTGAGAAGTCAGAATCAACGGTGTTGTCAGAAACTGATATCAGGAGTCCAACATCCAAGGTTGATAATAAACAAATTAGTCCCTTAATTGAACCCTCCATTGATGCAAAATCAATTAAAAAGAAGATTGACCCTCAACAATTGCAGGTTTCACTTCAGCTACCAACCCAATCTATAATAATTTCTCCACGGATACATCAAGCTATTCGACCTGCTTCTGCTTCTTATTCTTCTACCTCCTTGCTAGGTTCGCCTGTAGCCATCTCAAGATATCAGGGTTCACCATCAGCTCTTGGAATAACAACTGTGTTGCAAGATCATACACCGATGGATATCAAAGAAGAAATCACTCATGCAGTGTCGATATCTCCTCCTTCAGACTCAAAGGCGCCAAAGTCTGTAGAGCCTTGTTCTACAAGTATTCCTACAACATCATCACTGGAATTGCTTCCATCTTCGCCGTTGAAGTCTTCAGACTCAAAGGAGCTAAATTCTGTAGAGCCTTGTTCTACAAGTATTCCTACAACATCTTCATCACCGGAATTGCTTCCATCTTCGCCATTGAAGTCTTCAGACTCACAGGGGCCAAAGTATGTAGAACTTTGTTCTACAAGTATTCCTACGACATCATCATCACCGGAATTGCTTCCATCTTCGCCATTGAAGTCTTCAGACTCAAAGGTGTCAAAGTCTGTAGAGCTTTGTTCTACAAGTATTCCTACAACATCATCATCATCGGAATTCCTTCCGTCTTCACCGCTGAAGTCTTCAGACTCAAAGGTGCCAAAGTCTGTAGAGCCTTGTTCTACAAGTATTCCTACAACATCATCACCACCGGAATTTCTTCCATCTTCGCCGTTGAAATCTTCAGACTCAAAGGCGCTAAAGTCTGCAGAGCTTTGTTCTACAAGTATTCCTGCAACATCTTCATCACCGGAATTGCTTCCATCTTCGCCGTTGAAGTTTTCAGACTCAAAGGCCTTAAAGTCTGTAGAGCCTTGTTCTACAAGTATTCCTACAACATCATCACCGCGGGAATTGCTTCCTTCTTCGCCGTTGAAGAGTTTAGACTCAAAGGCGCTAAAGTCTGCAGAGCCTTGTTCTACAAGTATTCCTACAACATTATCACCGGAATTGCTTCCTTCTTCGCCGTTGAAGTCTTCATCAGTGGATCCTCTTGCTGCCATTATTCCTATTCCTCCACCTCCTCCTCCTCAGCAAAGTGAAAATTCAATGCATGATACAAATCAGATATCATCGGCTATTCCTCCTCCCCCTCCCCCTCCATTCCTTCCTGAAACATCTTTTTCCACTGTAGAAGATTCATTAAAACATCCTCCCCCTCATCCACCGCCTCCACCACCACCACCTCCATCTTCAACCGGACAAACATCATCATCTTCAATACCTCCTCCTCCACTTCCTCCTCTACGGAGTATGAACAACTCTGTTGCTATGTCTGGTCCCCCTCCTCCACCTCCACCACCAGGCACCACACCTGGTTCCACTTCTACACCATTAGCGCCGCCACCACCTCCTCCGCCTGGTTTTGCAATCCAAAATTCTCTGTCTAATGGCCCTACAAATATTCCACCCGTACCCCCACCTCCTTCTCCTTCTGCCAATGGATTATCAAACTCTGCTGCCTCACCACAGTCTCGTGCAATTCCTGGACCACCTGGAACTGCACCTCCAATTCCTGGACCACCTGGGAATGTGCCTCCAATTCCTGGACCACCTTCCGGTGCATTTGGCGCAAAGGGACGCGGATTACTACGTACTAATGCGAAAACTCAAACTAAAAGAAGCAATCTGAAACCTTACCATTGGTTAAAGTTAACAAGGGCCATGCATGGTAGCTTGTGGGCCGAGACACAGAAACTTGATGAAGCTTCTAGGTATGAATTAGTATGTGTTAAGACTTCTGTAACTGAAGTTATAAAATCCGAGCTTATGTAAATTTACTTATTCTCTTATTCTAACTTTTTGGTGTTAGGGCTCCAGAGTTTGACATGTCAGAACTTGAGACTCTTTTCTCTGCAAATAATCCAAGTTCTAGTCATGAAAAAGGAGGAAAATCAAATCGCCGTGGCTCGGGCCAGAAACCTGACAAAGTTCAACTAGTACGTTTTTTCTTTTCAATTTCACTAATATGTCCACCCCAATTACTTCAGATATTAACTAAACTCCACTTTTACAAAAGGCAACTAAGAGTTAGTTTTTCATCTTGATTTTTTGTCCTTGTAACAAAAAGTCCTATATCCGTTCTACTGTGTGCTATAAATAAACTCATAAGTATAAGATTATTTTCAAAATAAAAGCATTAGAAGTGTTGTTAGATAGAAGCAATAGCGGGGCTATATTGTTATAGCATAGCAGAACTTGAACAAATCACTATTGTTTTGCGATACGCTATTTATTAAACAATGTTGTCAAATAGAGGCTATAGCTGTACTATAGACCTATTGTGTAGCGGAATTTGAGCAAACAACTATTTTCCACGATCTGCAATTGATAAAACTAAGAAGTTAACATTTTAAATAACAGCATTCCAGTTTACTCCATTTTGTTCTCTGCTTTTTCTTGAATTCACAAATGTATGTATTATTTTTTTTCAAACATAGGAACTAGGCGATGATTTAATTTCTTGTTAGGCTAGTGAATTGATTGCAACCCAGCTGTGTAGGTTTTATTTAGGCTCTTCGACTATTTTGTTTCATGCCTTTCACTAAGGCCTAAATTTTTAAGATAAATTATTGTAGGGTTTATAGATTTCGAGCTCTCTTGATAGAATATTAATGTCATCTTGCAGATTGAACTCAGGCGGGCGTATAACTGTGAGATTATGCTTACAAAAGTTAAAATCCCATTGCCTGATTTAATGGTGAGATATTCCTTATGGTATTTACTTACAAGTAAATGATATGAGCATCTCGCTTTTAATTTGAACTGAAAATCTCAAATTCTAAACTATTCAATTTGTCATAAAGGCATTTCTCATTTTCTCCAATAACAGAAATATGTTGACAAACAATGTTATGCTTTATACCATTGGCTTTCAGGGTCATGTTCTCGCATTGGACGATTCCGTGTTGTATGTTGATCAGGTTGAGAACCTCATAAAGTTCTGTCCGACTAAAGAAGAGATGGACCAGCTCAAGGTATCAAGCCCGTTTTTCTTGCCAACCAGAATTTTGTGTTGTGAGGGAAGCACCGACAACTTAGCAACAATATATGTCTATTTAAGCTATAATCACTCTTTATATGCAGGCATACACTGGAGATAAGGAAAATTTGGGGAAGTGTGAACAGGTGAATGGAACTTTACTGCATTTTACTCGTTTTCCCCCTTTAAAGAAACTTTTTATGTTTATACTGGTCTAGCATTAATGATACAACAAAAAATTACCCTATCTGTCCCATATTATAAGCCGTTTAAGGTTTTGGCACATAAATTAAGAAATGCAATTAATATCATATGTTTAATAAAAAATATTCTGAACTTCCCTAAACTACCCTTTACTCCTTCATATTAAAAATATTCAGCAGTGAATCATGTAATGGTCAACTGTTTTCTATGGACCAGTGTTGTGTAAAAATTATGGCCAATTGGCTAGTGATCAACTTTGATGTATCATGTATAGTTTTTGAAAATCACCTTCAAGATTGCTTGTTTTTTAACTAAATTTTATTCTCATTTACATTTTTCATTTTTTGATAGTTCTTCTTAGAATTAATGAAAGTTCCAAGAGTGGAAAGCAAGCTAAGAGTTTTCTGTTTTAAGATGCAATTCTGCTCTCAGGTCAGTAGACAAACCAGCAATGCTTTTGGTTATAAAACAATTATGTTTTCATATCGTTTTGAAATTTAGCCGCCCTGGTGCACTTTGCTATATATATATATGTAGGTTTCAGAACTCAAAAGAGACTTGAATATCGTAAATTCTGCATCTGAAGAGGTAAGTCATTTATGTTTTTCTTTTAAATATTCTGAGTTTAATTTTGATACACACTCAGTGTAAAATGTTTAACACTGTTAGCAAATCATAACCAATCTTATGTCTGACTTTAGAAGGAGTGATAATTAAAGTCTAACGTTTTTATTGATCTGACAGTTCTGATTGATTAACAGTTTAAAAAATCTTTACACTAACTATGTATATAATTAAATCCCTATTCTATTTTCCAAGTCAACATCCTTTTCTCTTCAGCTTTCATTGATATGTGTATCAGATAAGGAATTCGGTCAAATTGAAAAGAATCATGCAGACCATTCTTTCTCTTGGCAATGCTTTGAATCATGGAACTGCAAGAGGTAAATTGAAGCTTTAGCATTTGCTATTTCACTGTCATGAAGCATATGTTGATAGATTCAGGCCCTAGATTTTTTTTTTTTTTTTGGAAATCTAACATGAACGTTTCGGCTAGTCTAAGTCATATAATTTATGTGCATCTTGTAGTTAGTGTTCGACATTTACTTTTGGTCTTTAGATGACTAATATTTTATTGGAAAACAGCGCCACATTAGTCTTAATTGCTTTCTTAATAGGTAATTTATATGATTACTGTAGGTTCTGCTGTTGGGTTCCGTTTGGATAGTCTTCTTAAACTCACTGATACACGAGCCCGAAACAACAAAATGACCCTCATGCATTATCTTTGTAAGGTAAACACTCATTTCCTGAAATTCCAATATGAAATGTTTCTGCATAAGAAGTTTTGTTTCTCCTCACAAGTAAAATTATTTCGGTTTCTTAATAACATCTTTATTTCGTAATGTTGTATTAATTATTCGTTTCTATGGTTGGTAGGTGCTTGCTGAAAAGCTTCCGGAACTTTTAGATTTCTCCAAAGACCTGGTCAATTTGGAGGGTGCAACCAAGGTATCTTTGTTTATTCTTCTGTTATATCATATGGTTCCTGTTTATTCTCATTTGGATTTTGGTGTATGCTGAGTTACAATGATGTATTTCCATACAGATACAATTGAAATATTTGGCAGAAGAAATGCAAGCTATTAGTAAAGGACTGGAGAAAGTAATTCAAGAATTGTCGGCATCAGAGAATGATGGACCCGTGTCAGAAGTCTTCTGCCAGGTACAACCTATAGCAGGTCATCTAAATTCTTCAATCAGATTGAACTGATCTAAACTTCTAAAATCTGATGAATTTGGATTATTACCCTTCTGTTGTTTGCTACTTATGATCAAGTATTTAGCTTTACTATAATATTTTTTTTACTGTGATGTTCAGATTCTGAAAGAATTTCTTAGTGATGCTGAAGCTGAAGTGAGGTCTTTGGCTCAGCTTTATACCAATGTGGTATGGATTTTGGTTCTTTCCTCTTTAGCATAGTTTTGTGCTTAAATGGTGAATTCAAGATATGACAAAAGATGTGTCTGAAATTCTGAATCTGAATGCACCAGGGTAGAAACGCGGATGCATTAGCATCATACTTCGGAGAAGACCCACAACGTTGCCCATTTGAACAAGGTAAATAGCTATTTTCGACCAGTCTATATTATCATTTGTCTTCCCCATTACGTCACATGTTTATTTTTATTTTTTGAAAGTAGTTTTGGAATTGGTTGTTGATCTCAATGAATTTGAATACGATTATTGCCTTAAGGGATATCACTGTTGTTAATTGTTATTCCTTCTACATTATACTACCATGCAGAAGGGTACTAGCCTGTCTGCTTTTCTCGGTAAAAATAATGAATGATACAAAATTTTACGTGGTTATTTAAAAAAGTTCAGTTATTTGATTGGATTAGACAAAACGGTAAATAAAATTGGTTAAACGAAGGGTTAAATTGAAAAGAAAAAAAGTTACACCAAAGTTTGATATCTCCTTTAACCATAAACGGGAGTTGGGAAAAAACGGCAAACTAATCTCATTTTCAAAATCTTATGATAGTTCAAATCACAATACTACCATACTGTATTGCCATCTCTTAAAAAAACCTCATTGGGAAATCAAAGTGAAAATCTCTCTTTATCAAAAAGCACTTTAGTGAAATCCTTCCTAAGATTTATGGAAGCTATCAAAATGCACGAGAAAATGGCAAATTATGATCCAAAGAAATTCATGATTTGACATTAAAATCATCATAGAAATCTTTTTGGTTTTCTTATTTTTGCCTCCATCTATAGTTGTAGCAACTCTGATGAACTTTGTGAGGATGTTCATCCGAGCACATGACGAAAATGTCAAGCAGATTGAATATGAAAAAAAGAAAGCAGACAAGGAAGCAGCAGAAAATGAAAAGTCGAAGCTAGCTAGAAATGAATCTGGACATATGATGAGGACCTCCATCAAGAGTGGTAATATTAAATAGTCATATTTCTTTTTACAAGGCCTCAAGCTTCTGAAAATTTTGCAACCGGTAAATTTTGTGTATTCAGCGATAGCAATGTAAATGCTGATCCGATGGTGTTTTTTTCCTACATAAGATAGAGTAGCATTTAACTTTTATTTTAACTAGAGCATTTAGAGGCACCAATGCTGAGAATTTTCAGTTTACACCCTTCTGCTACATGCACTGATGTAGACAAATGATTATGTAAATATCAAGGTTGATTAGAATACAAGTTACTCATTTTACCGAGTTTTTTTTTTTTTGTCAGAAATTTGTCATTTAACAATTGCTTTATTTTGTTTATTTTCCTTTCATTCTTTGTGACATGTAATCAAAATGAACACACAATATTTAAAACCACAAGTACTTATCATGTAAGTGCTTATGTATAAGCTATTTCTTGTACAAAACATAAAATAAAGTCATTATTTTGATGCAAGTTAGAAGCTGTTTTCATTAGTTGTCGTGAGTTTATGGAAATAAGTTGAAAATAGCTTATGGACATGTCATTGGTTGTTTAATAAGCTCTCCGAAATAATCTCCAAGTGCTTATACAAAGAGATAAACTCAAATATGGCAATCCAAACGTCGTAAGTAAATTTTCTTCACTTTCGGTGATACCAGCCTACAATACTACTAAACTACAATTTATCCTCATTATCCATATTTTGATACTATCTAAGTACTTGAATAAAACTCTTTACACTTGTCTTGTGGTTTTGAGTTTAGAGCAAGAACCATTCATTTCACTCTTCTGAAAGATTCAAATTGAGATCTAGACCTTGTCGCTTATGTTCTTGATCAGTGATGGTTCGAGCAACTGCTTCAGCTAATGCTGCAGTGAAGTCAGGATCTTTGATTAGGGAACTTGCATATTCTTCAATTTTAATGTGCCTTTCAACGCCAAACTGTTGCATGACATTCTCACAAATTCTGGTGCTTATGGCTTCTTTGTCACTTAATCTTGTTGGTAATTTATTAGATATTGATGAACCTTTAGGTGTGGATGAAGATGGTTTAAATGACTCATTAGGGACACCATGGCTGTGCTCTCCATCATATGTTGCAACAAGGATAGACCTATCATGTATGCATTTTTGCACCTAAAAAATTAGTAAATGAAGTAAGGTTAGAATCTCTTTAAACCACAATTTTTTCATAGAATCATTCATAAAAACATAACCTTGTAACCTTTCTAGAAATCATATACATATATTCACATGAATTATGTAATAAATAAATTTACAATATTTTTATATATACCTTCTTTTTTGCTGGGCAACTAGGAGCCATGGAGCACCTAAAGTAAGCTCTAGGAGAAGCATTGTCTTTGGTAACCTTTTGACCATACTTCCTCCATTGATAGCCATCTTTTATTATCTATATATTAAAAAAAGCAATAATTGATATTAAAAAAAATGTAATTTGAGACTCAAAATATCAACAATTAATTGATTATTTTTGTCAATGAGTGATATGATTTTATGTATTCTTTGAAGTGATTTGCTCAAATTTTGTGATAATTTGAGATTAATCAATTAATTTGATACACAACAAATTAGTGATAATGAAGCATACCAAACTTTCATCATTAGGTTGAGTTCGTACAAAGACTTGTAGAGGCTTTTGTGCTGTGGGAAACTCTAGTCTTGCTCTTTTGCTTGAATCAATGTTAGGTATTGACTCAATTTGATGATTTGAACTTATGATTCCCCTATGTTCTTCCTTTTTGATATCTTGAAGATGAGATTCAAGCTTTGTACACTTTATACTCATAACTTCAAGCATGAATCTTAGAGTATTGTTCTCCTCTCTCACTTGTTGTAACTCTAATTCAAGAGTTTCCACCTTAACACATAAAAATTGCTAATTAATTATGAGCTTTTAGAATTAGTTGCATGCATGTGTTCCTAATAAGCAAAATTAAAAAATATAATGACAAAAACGTTCAGTAAGTATAATAAGAAACCAGTAATTAGTTACCTTTTCATCCATTCTAATAGCCATTAGAAGTTAAACAACCTTCAATAAGAGATGAAAGGAATTTCTCTTATTATATTGGTTACATGTAAGGTGATAAGCTAATAAAAATAACATATGATGGAAGACTCTTATTTATATATAAAATAAAATTCAATTAAATTTAGAATATACTAATTGAATAGGGTGGTTGAAGAGTTATAACAAGATGAGAGAAAATATGATTCTCAATTTTTTGAATGACATGAAAAAAGAGATGTGTCTGTCCCGTGTAGGGTCTTTTTTTGCTTTTTTCTGAATTTGTGTAGGGTCTTTCTATTACTTACTAAGTACTAGTTCGTAGTATATTGTTCAATTCAAACTCACGTGTTAGAAAAATCAAATGATGGGATGAATATATATAAAACAAACAAAGAATTTTGATGTATTAATGCTTTGAAAAATGTCACAATGTGCTAATAGTTTATAGTTTTATTTATTTGGAATATATATAACGTAGCGTTTATGATCTCATCTTGATGACATGAGCCAATTGGTTGAACACTTTTTCCGTTTGAAAAGAAAGTTTTCTTTTGATTTTCCATGATAATGTCCCCAAACGTGTTTCTTGGGTTCAAAGATAATTAATACTAATACTACTACACTCCAATAAGTCTTTGTTTTGACATCATTAGATAGTGATTTATACACCAAAAAAATTATTTAGATAATGATCCCATACACATACTAGTACCGGTAGTAGTACATAAAAAAAAAAGGCTAAAATATGGTTTTGGTCCCTGCAAATATGTCTCGTTTTGGTTTTAGTCCCTGTAAAAAAAAATTGTTGTTTTTGGTCCCTGCAAAATATTTTGTTTTTGGAAATAGTCCCTGCAGGGACTATTTCCAAAAACAAAATATTTTGCAGGGACCTTTTTCAAAATCAAAAGATTTTGCAGGGACTATTTCTCTAATAAATGGTTCAGTCATCATGTGACACGTGTGCAAATTATCACAAAAGTGGAGCCAGGGACCAAAACCAAAATGAGACATATTTGCAGGGACCAAAAACAACAAAAAATTTTTGCAGGGACTAAAACCAAAACGAGGCATATTTGCAGGGACCAAAACCATATTTTAACCTAAAAAAAATCATCAAGATACTATTGATGGCAGAACTTTCAACAAGATACTATTATATTTGATTTTTTAACCAATATCTCCAAAACACTCTGTGCAAGTTCATTTAATGCCTTTGATATGTGTGGGGAGTCGATTTGTTTTTTAATTTAATTTAATTTTTATGGGCAGGGATGAGTTGAATTTTAGGTATGAAGACTGATGATATATTCATCGAATTGGCATAGACTGTGAACAAGACAAGATCCCAATCCTTTGGGACAAAGTTGACGTTCCTTTCATGAATTTGAAAATAAGTTGTGGTTGATTTACCACTTCATACTTTTCATTTCATAAAAAAAATTGTTAAACAATGACAATATATATAGAAGATAGTAACTTAATTAAAAATATTTATTGTTACAAAATTAATGCTTCTATATAATTTAAAAAGTGTGAATCAAATATCTTTATATTTAAAATGAGTTGTATTAGGGACACTTTTACAATTTGATTTAGTAGTGGAGATGGTACGATAGGCTGCGCAAGTGAGTAAAGGATTCTAAAGAAAGACTTTGTTTACACTGAAAAATTATTAGTCTTTGAATGTGAAAGTCATTTTCTAAGAAACCCACGTAGCCTCACTTTAAATAATAATCTAATTCACATTAATTAAGTACTTACTATATAGAATGCAGTCCTTAGACGTAACTCAATACTAGAATTTTGGTATCATTCCAACCCATTGCAATATAATTATTATAACAAGAGGACAAAAATAGGAGCTAACGTGTTTGTTAATCAGCTTTTTTTATTGTGTTTTGTTTTGAGATGATTTATTTATTATGTTTTGTTGTATATAATGAGCTTGTATAATATTTATTTTATTTTATATTAATTCAATTCAATTCATTTGTTTCAATTTTATATTATTTATATTATTTCAACTTATCCAAATTTAAGTTTCAATATTCATTCCTAAGAAAACAAAGTTTCAATATTCATGATGTATTTTAGATTTTAAAAAGAATTGTGCTATTGATGGAAAATTTGTATAAAAAATACAAGTAAAATTTGCAGTTAGATTTAGAGTTCTTTTAATTATGATATGTATTCAGTTTAAATTTAAAGAGAACTTAGTTCTTTATTTAGAAATTGTTCAAAAAAGGCTTGACCAAAATTTCTGTTTATTTGCAGTTAACTATGTAGTTTCTTTATACAATGACATAGATGTTATATTGAACTTAACTTAGTTGGTATGGACAATGCATAATATATGTAAGGTTTAGGGTTCAAATTTCGAAGAAAAAAAAAATGACATTGATGTACATGATGATTATTATTATTTTTTATTTATGAAGAATTGATGATGATGATGATATAGATAATGTAGATTTAAACTAACATAGAATTGGATTGTTAAATGTAAGTTTGTCCATAAAAAAGATCTAAAGGAAATTGATGGTTAAATTTGAAGTTCCTTTGAGAAATTTGTTGTGTTTTTTTTTTTTTTAAGCAAAAGAGAAAATATATTAAATAAAAACGAAGATAGAGAGATTGGGGGGACATTAGACCTAATCCAGGTAAAACTCAAACGAGAATACATCAAAATAAATCAAATCAGATGGACCAACTTTAATCTATCATAACGCAAATTCACTTATCATGGGTGCAACCCAGCGAACCCACGTAGGGGCGCGAAACTAAGTTACAAAAAAATGTGAAAATGAACTTTGCAAATGAACAGTTAAGGTATTTTTGTATAAAGGTATTGTTGTGTTTATATAAAGGTATTTTTGTATTAGTATAAATCAAACTTAATATGCAGGGCCATAGTTTGAATTTCAGATTCTCCATTTATTTATCTTAAAGGTGAAATTATATTCATTATGCTACTTCATCAGAAAAGAAAAAGAAATCAAATTTAATACCACGAGATTTACAATATAGTCACACACCTTGTTCACAAACCACTTAGCTAAACTAGGTGGTCCTTTATACAATTAAATGTTGGTATTACATTATTTTTTATATATTTTTATGATTGACCAAAAGTTTGTAGAAATAATATTGAGAATGCAAAAGTTCTCGTGAACATAACTAAATTAGTAAGAGCAATACAATATATAGGAGTCAATGTTTGAAAATATGTGTTCACGTTTATTGTCTAACAATGTTTTAAAATTATCTTTGACAGATGAAATTAATGAAAGAAAAAATAGTGTAGGTTAATTTGGAAAAGATACATCATATTGTTCTTGGTATTTCCCTTTTTCTTTATCCCTGTATGTTTTTCTTTGATATTTTTTCATCAAATTTAAAGATTATAGGTAAAAAAAAAATCGTTGATATTTTTTCATCAAATTTAAAGATTATAGGTAAAAAAATTCATTGATATTTTTTCATCAAATTTAAAGATTATAGGTAAAAATTATACAGTTGTTTGATGAATCTTTGAGATTTTTAATTTGAGGATAATAAAAAAATCTCCAAAATTTGTAAAAATACTAAAGCTTCATCAAACAATTTTATAATTTTGTAAACCATAATGTTTTATAATTTTGTAAGCCATAGTAATATTTGTAATTTCGTTACACAATTATAAACTATATTTTAATTGATAAGTGATGTTTTTGTAGAAAAATAATATTTTTATCAACATAGTAGCACAAATACTAGAATCAAATAGCTAATATCTTTTTACAAAAGTGTTTTTAATGGCTACAACTTTACATTATTAGAGGTGTTCTCTTTACTATTTTTTTTTTGTCTTCAATTATTTGTCTTTTTTGTAATACCAATACAATATTTATTTATTCTTTTTTGGGTGCCCTTAATATGGACCCTAATAAAAGGGTCCAATGGTGGCCCTTTGTATGAGGACATGCTATAGTTAATTTAATATTTTTATATTCATTTTTATGACACTCTTTCTTTTTCGTCTGCAATCGAAAAGGTTTTTATGGTTTTGATTCCTGGATTCTATTGATGAGTGAGAAAATAAAGTATCCATAAACCTCCCTCTCTTTAATTGTTCGGATCCTTAATGTTTGTTCTGTTTATAGTTTAACTTCTTTTTTATTTATAATTCTTGTACCACTGAAACAAAAATTAAAGCTTTAATCTTTCCCTTTTAAAAAATCTCAACTTTAAAGTCACCATTGCAGCTAGTACCAACACAAGTATGATATTATTTTTCGTCGGAAAAGAGATCTATTGGGCATGTAATCAACAACTAGTTTATGGTTTTCTTGTTTGAGATTGTTACAAATGTTGTTCATTATAGGAAAAAACATTTTATTATTGTTTGAAGTGAGGAAGAAAAGTTTCCTATACATTTTAAATTGCCCAAAACCTCAGATTTATTTGTTATTCGGAAAGCTATTTATGCAACTGGAGAAAAAAAAATAATGAATTTTGGATACGCAAGATAGAAACCAGACCTTTTGTCAACAAAGAAGAAGATGGAAACCGAACCCACAAAGTTGATACCCTTTATAGACGGTAATTTAATGAGGTCCATATGTAGTCCTTTTAAATGGAGGTCTATATTAAGAGCAATCTTCTTTTCTATATCATACTTTTATTTATTCTTTTCTATAGATGATTGAAATGCATCAAATAATGGTATGTTAGTGACAAAAAAATTAATGTTGTATTGGTATTGTACAAACAATAATGGTATGTTAGTGACAAAAAAATTAATGTTGTATTGGTATGTACAAACAAGTTTCATTAAATATAATAACTTCAACCAAAAACAACTTAATTTCGGTAATATACATGTGTTGGTTAACCAATAACAATTGAAGTTTAATATAAAAGGTTAAAATATTACGACATATAAGTATGACAAACTAAAGTTTGAATCTCGTTAAAATATGGGATCACATTTAGTGTCTAACAATGTCTTCAAATTATCTTTGACAGATGAAACCAATGAAAGAAAAAATAGTGTAGGTTAATTTTGAAAAAAGAAACATCATATTATTGTTGGTATTTCCCTTTTATTTTGTCCCTATATGTTTTTCTTTGATATTTTTTCATCAAATTTAAAGATTATTGGTAAAACAAATTCTTTGATATTTTTTAATCAAATTTAAAGATTATAGGTAAAAATTATACAATTGTTTGATGAATCTTTCAGATTTATAATTTGAAGATAGTAAAATAATCTCCAAATTTTGTAAAAATACCAAAGCTTCATCAAACAATTTTATAATTTTGTAAAAAATAGTGTTTTATAATTTTGTAACCCATAATAATTTTTGTAATTTCGTTACACAATTACAAACCATATTTTTATTGATAAGTAAAATTTTTGTAAAAAAAACATAATATTTTTACCAACATAGTAGCACAAATACTAGTATCAAATAACTAACATGTTTTTACATAAAAGTATTTTTAATGGAAGGGACTCTGAAGTACCTCATTTGGTTTCGAAGGGACAATTTTATTTCTTCTTTCATTTTTATCATTTTAGTCTTTTATTCTCATCATTTAATTTGTTTTTCATTTTATTACTTTTGTTATTCAAATGTCACTTACGTGAAAACTTTTAATTTTGGTCCAAGTTTGTCCACATGTCATGTTTTTACAGGTCTGATGGTTTCCTCTTGCACAAGTCTCAAAGAGAGGCGTTTTTGTCATTACAAAGCATCAGAGGAAAACCCTACTTTTCTACCATAGTTTTAAAACTCGGCTCGGTCATCGACTCGGTAGAGGTACTGGGTCACTGAGTTAATGGTTGAACCACTGAGTCACTGGTTGAACCGCATGACTGAACCGGATTAAACCGGATAACTCGGCTAGTTGACTCGGTAATAGGATTAAATTTTTTTAGATATTTATCCATATTAAATCGAATTGAACCAATGACTCGGCCACTTAAAAATTAAAAAACTAACATATTCAAAGTATATATCAAGCTAAATTTATTTTTTAAAGCCATAGAATATCAAGAAATAACAATTATTCAATAAGAAATTACAAGTTATTTCAAAAAACATTCTTCAAAAAACAATACTTTATAATTTTATTTTATTTTTAAAAGATGATTTATAATTTTTCAATTTTTTTAGAAGGAACTTTATAATTTTTCTTGATATGGGCTTTGTAATTGCACCTTCATAGAACATTTGAATTGGGCTTATTTCACAAGCCCATTAACCAAAAGTAAAAACCCTAATTATCTGATAGTTGTAACAAGACAAGATCATCACACACACAAACAACAGCTGCCGCACAATTCAGCTTTTCCTTTTCTTTCTCTGTTAGTTCTTTTCCTACTGTCCATTCAGCTGCAATCTCAACCTTAAGAAATAAAATTAGCAGCTTTTCTATTTCCACTTTGTTCTTTGAAAACCCCCTATCACGGATTCAACGCAAGAGAGAGCTGAATAAATTCAACAAGAGGCAATATGCTTCCAGACTTTTCTTCTGTTTCTGTTTTTTTTTTTTTTTTCCAAAACAAAGCATTGGACCGGCGGTTCTGTAAACCGGCCGAGTCACCGGTTTTAACCGAGTCATTCCGGTTTCCACCGGTCCAATTACATAACCGATCCATTAAGCTAACCGGACCGGACACACCACCGGTTCAACCGGTCCAACCAGCCGGTTCAGTCCGGTTTTCAAAACTATGTTTCCTACAATAAAAAGCCTGTCAGTGCACTGTTCACGAGGTCAGAAAAAGTCAGAGTCAGTCACAATCATTAGCAGTCACCAATCACACTCATAAACAAGTTTCAATTTTCTCTCTCCGAAAATTTTGATCAAACACCACAAAAAAGTATGAATATCACCAAGAACATT
The DNA here is from genome assembly GCF_003473485.1 of Medicago truncatula. Classification (NCBI taxonomy): domain Eukaryota; kingdom Viridiplantae; phylum Streptophyta; class Magnoliopsida; order Fabales; family Fabaceae; genus Medicago; species Medicago truncatula. The sequence goes on from NC_053042.1 coordinate 3,324,173, forward strand.
CATGAACATTCATACTCCATACTTTTTTTTGTGATTTTTTGTGGTGTTTGATCCAAAATTTTGGAGAGAGAAATATGGGAAGTGTTTGTATTGATTGAGGGAATAAACTGACTCTGATCCTGACTCTGACGCGTCTGAATAGTGACTGCAATAAATGACAGTATTTATACTGGAAAAGTAGGGTTTAGACTGATACACACAACATGACAAAACTGCCCCTGCAGTTGGCAGGAATAAAACTTGTGGAAGAGGAAACCCTCATGACCAATAATAAAATGACATGTGGACAACAAATGGGACCCAAAGGACTTGAATGTGATCCAAGACAACAAATGTGACTTAAAAGAAAGAAAAAAACTTATGAAAAAAATGGGAAATGAAAGAAAATACGTTACTTTGATAAAAAAGAAAAAGAAAACTAAAATAATAATAATAAAACAAAAAAGAATAATAAAACAAAAACTAATGATAGAATATAATAAAACTGTCCCTTCGGAACCTGACATGAGGTACTTCAAAGTATCCTCACTGTCCAAATTTCGTCTGAAATGATTAAAAAGACGCAACTTTTAAAATACGATTAGACCTTTTAAAATAACTTGACTGTTATGACTAAAAATGCGTTATAAAAATGCAGATGAAGTGATTTTAATTGTTGTAAAAATGCAAGCGGGGACTTAAATAAATGTCTTTGTTTGATCAAAAATTTATTTCACTTTCATTTCGTTTTATTCTAATATTTGTTATTCCAACTACTTTTGTCAAGTGAATCATGTCTCAAGATGAGAAAGTTGAAGCTCATGTCTGATTCATCATTTTTAAGGGGACCCATCGACAAGTTTGATGAGTTGAATACACGACTTAACAAATAATAAGCATTCTACATTTCATGTATTTGTACATGTACCATATGTATATATGAGCAAAATCGTTTATTATCCTTGGGTTATTCATAATGATGGCGATGTAGCATCTATGTTTATGTCAATGGTTTAAAAATAATAAGTTATATCTTCGTGTTCCTTTCAACTGCGACTTTCCAAACTGACAGTAGAGATTTTGTGTTAATTTATGGACTTTAATAATAATAATAATAATAATAATAATATGAATGATTATGTAATATGTTGTAAAAAATTCATAATATTATTGTTAATGTAATGTTAAATTCTTGTAATGTTATTGAATTATGAGTGATTATTCAATGATGTTGGTTATGTTTAAGGATTGTTGGTGAATTTGTTATACACCTTTTGAAATTATTGTTATGCATTAAAACATACCGATTTGTGTAGTGGTTTAACACAATAAATGTTGTATGTCTGCATATACTAGAATGCAGTGACAATTAACTGCAGTTAAAGATATAATAGTATTTTAATTATGCGGGAGAACAATTTTGAACGTGAGATGTTTAAAGTTTTAGTTTTAGGCATTTACTTTTTCAACCCTATGTTATTTTCGCGCGTACTATTTTATCTTCTATCCAAAATTACCCTTTGTCCGGATTTTAGAATCTGAAATAAGTTTGAATTCTAAAATACGAAAAATGTTAACAATTGAAGGACCAACATGACTGAGAGCCATCCTTGACAAGAGTATGGTGAAACCACTTTCAAATTGTATAATCTGATATTTTTTTTTAATATTTTTGAAATGTATATTCGAAATATCCACTTTTAAAAAAGCGGGGAAACTATTAAAAACTTTCAGATTGTTGTTTACCAGTGTTTTTTGTAACTTTTTGTAACACCCTTGAACACCACAAGCAATATTTAATACAAATACAACAATTAATTCATATTATGATCAAGGTGCTACATCAGTAAAGCTCAAATCATGCATATTACATTTTTCATCAAGGTTTCGTAATGGAATAAACAACATCTTCAAAATTAACCTCAAGATCTCAACATCATAATTCAATCTAATAAACATCAAATAAAACAACATGGTTCTCAAGATAGAATAAAATAAAGCAACTCCCGAAAAGGTCTTAATCAGAGCCTAGACTAGACTCCAAAAACAAAGGAAATGAGGAAGCCTCAAGCTAAACCTCGATACTCACATTGTCTCAAGCGTCCTCAATATGCACGTCTTCACCATTTTAAAACAATGAGGCGGTCAACCAAACAACCACCGAAGGGTAAGTTTACATTCAACATTAAGAAATTATGAATTCAAGTATAGCATATTAGGATTTCACATCAACATATATTCATATTCCTAATAATACTATGTTCACATATAACCACATTTAATATATCAATTAGATGCAACAATTTTCAAAAATCATAAACCAAAAGTATATTAAGTATACACATCATCATCTTATCGATTCATTATATTTACAATTTAACACCATCACCACAAGTACACAAATATCACCAATATTCCCATAATTCACAATTCATTCCCATCATCACAAGTGCACAAATATTACTAACATTCACATAATCATATACACATCTTCAGATATGATCACATATCTCAAATACATAACCTTCCACATTGATTCATATGCATACATTGTTCTAGACACGACTCTACATGCATGTGGTACCATTTTGGATGTCGGAGGTCTATTACTGATTGATCCAATCAACACTCATCAACACTTGGACTTGACCATGTATGCATGAATATATGACTTTACAAATGCATATAGCCATACAATAACACCCATCATCGACACTCTTGAACACTCATCAACACTTTATATATTCTTCATCACTAAACAACATCATCAGTTTATATACGTATATTCATCGTCAATAATTATCAATCATCATCAGTCATCACCTCTACATATCATCATCAAATAATCATTTATCACAAGTAAACAACATCTCATCATTTAGCAATTATGGTAGAATATCAATAACCAATTCATTCATTATTCATCCTATTATCATGAGTATAAAATCATTTGCAAGCTATCATGTCTTAATTCAACAATTCACCAAAGTTCGTCTATTTTTACATATTTAATCAAAACCAAATTTCACAATCATATACATCCTTGCCATCCCTACATACTTCTTCTATGTTCATTATCACAGTAGTTCAAGCATAACATAATCATTTCATTCGATAAAACATCACTTCGTTTTAACTCATATTTATGTCCAAGTTCTTAATCAAAGTTCGTCTCAAAACCCAAAAAATTCATTCCATTTCAAGAAAGCATGGTTACATAACGTTAATTCATCAAAACAATATCAAAACATAACATAAGGAGTACTCAGAGATGTCCAGAAATATCCCCGAAGGACCGAAACGCACAAAACAACATGTGTTGTTCTGCACAACTCACCACGGCGAGCCACAGAGTCGCCTAGCGAGCCCTCTATTCTGGGGAACCCAAAAACTGGGTTTCCCTCTCGGGAACCCTCCCAAAAATCCCATTTTTGATCCCAATCATCCCAAAATCGTTGTATGAACATTACTCATAATCAATACAATTTAAATGAGCATTTAAAAGACATAAAACACGGATTTCACGTTTAAATTCATGACTCTTCACCCAATTTTCCAAAAGTCAAGAACATCACATAATCACTTTTAAACCATGAGATTATCTCTTAAAAATTCATACAAACAATACCTGCACATACCCAATCATTTATCAAGCACATACATCATGAATTCAACAACATTCAACAACATCATGATTTTCATCAAGTTAAGCTAAAAACACATAGTTATCAACTTAACATATTCAAACCATGAATTTCATGCAACAACAACAAGTTTCTACCATTTTTCATATACCCAAAATTAACAACTTAATTAGAGCACGAAAATCAACTTAAATAATCATCAATTTCATAAATTCACGACAAACAAACATGACTCATAACTAAGCAATCACTCGTAATCTCTAAATGGTGAAGATAAACTTTCCCTCTTACCTTAACCTTCCAAAAGCTAACTTTAATCTTCAATCTACTCTCCCTCTTGAGTTCTGCAAACTAGAATTGTTTGAGACGACCCTATATACCATATGGAAAAAATAAAAATTGATGATGAACAAACTAATGACCGAGAGCGCACTCGTTAACATTTTCCTTAATATAGTACAAGAAAGGTTGCTTCTTAAAAAAATAAAATAGTATAAGAGAGGTGTAGACTAAGCACACTCTCACTAGACCATAACCTAATTGAAAAACACTCCTATTAGCTGGGTGGGTCATTATACACTTCATAGATCATCTTGGTTGTTTTGTGCTCTATTGATGTGGCTAAGTCGACGCTTAAGAATGTAATGCAAAATCTATAAAACTTTTTTTAATTATCATAGATCAATCACAAATCAAACACAGTTAGAGTCTAAGAAAATGGGATGGGATGTCACATTATTGTCCCTCTATTTTATATTAAACTTCTAATTAATGGGATCATTTCTTCCCTCAAAAAAATAATTAATGGGATCACTTCTGTGTAAGGTTCGTATTGTGATGACCCAAGGTCTTCAAAGTAGTCAGTTACTTGTGTAGTGATTGTACTGAATCCATATTCAATTTGCAGTGAAAAAACTGTTGCAAAACTTTTATTTTTAAATTTGCGGTTAAAAAATGGTTGCAAAACTTTATTTTAAACACCAACTAGAATAACAAAATTTCAACTTGCTATTTCTTTTTTCATTTTAATTTTTTATATACATCTAATTACTAGCTGTTGACACATTGAAGTCTCTCACAAGAATCAAACAAAATATCATAATTTATGCTCAATGCACTATTATACATGGAAATTTCACCATTTGTCCTTATTAGAAGTATGGTCCAAAATTCTTCCAGAAATAGCAGTGGCAAGTGCTGCAGTGAAATTAGGATCATTTGTCAAAGAAGTAGCCATTTGTTGAACCAAAAATTGCTGGATAGATGATTTTGGAACATTATCAAGCTTCATGGTTGAACATGTTCTTTGAATAATTTGTTGAGGTGAAGTAACATGAACTGAACCTAAAGGAGCTTCTTCACTTTGGCTTGATATCATTGATATTTCAGCTTTCTCATGACCATGGTTGTGCTCTCCTTCATATGTTGCAACTAGTATAGTAGGGTCTTCTACACTTTTTTGCACCTAATTAATAATGACATAAGAGATCAAAATTTGATCTTGTTTGGGTGATTCTTGAATCAAAATCATGAATACCAAAATTTTAGAATTTGTTTACTTTAAGAAAATGTTTTCTGTTTTATTTATTGTTTTCACTTTGATTGTAAAATTGTCCTCTATTTTTACTTTTGTTTCTTATTTTTAAATACTTGTACATTACTTTCATTTTTATATTGTACAAATCTTTGGAAAAAAATAAATAAAGTGAAAAATAAGATAATTTTAAAACTTAGAAGAAACCCTAAAATTCTTTCTCATCAATATATTGGTCTGAGTGGAACTGAACTTAAATCTCTTAAAAAAGTCTCATATTCGAGTCTTTATATGAAAAAATGTGGTTGGTAGGAAAAACCCACTTAAAGTTCTTGTCAAATTTTTCGATAGAGATTACTAATTGGTGAAGTAGTAGACACTTCGCATCAAGATCATCTTAAGAATACACTTGTTTGGTGTAGACAAAAATATTGTTTGCTAATAGAATTTTGAATTATTACCTTCTTTTTAACTGGGCAGCTTGGAGCATATGAGCACCTAAAATAAGCTCTAGGAGAGGGGTTATCTCTAGTAACCTTCTGACCATATTTCCTCCATTGATATCCATCCATCACATACTTTATACCACAAATACAAATTGAAAATTAATCAAGGTCAGTACTTGTGAATTGTGATTAACAAAACTAAATATGCACTATTGAAGTTGCTAGAAAAAATTAAATTTATACATGAAAATAATAAAGAAATTAACTTACTAAGCTATTACTAGATGCTTCTGTCTTCACAAGAACCTTATAAGCCTTAGGTGATGAAATATCCCTACATGGCCTTTTGATTAATGATTCTTCATCAGTAACAGTGCTGCACTCATTATTATTATTAATAATATTAATGCCTCTAACAGTACCAAACATATTGATGCAACTCTCACTCTCAGCTTTTCTTTTCCTTGATTGTTGTGTTTGGTTTTCAAAATTTTGATTCATCAATTGATTCAATTGCTTTTGCATAGTGTCATAGTTCTCACACATGTTGGTCAATGTTTCATTTAGCCTCTTGTTTTCAGAACTAAGACGATGTAACTCTTCAACCAAAACTTCGTCCTGCACATAATGTATAGTGTCGTACTTAGGTCAATATAATTATCATAAGATTTAATTCATATACACCATTAGTGTAAAGAGCTTTTACACTTTCAATCAATCATTACTATCAAATTATTAGAAACACTTGACTTTCTCTTTATTATAACTATTTTTAAAGTTACACGTGATTGATTTTGATGTTAAAAAATTCTACATGAAAATTTAACTCCTCAACTGTATATGTATACGAACCTTGAGTATAGAAGAAGCATTAACGTTAAGATTGAGTGAAGTATCCACGCATGTTGATTCCATTGTTATTTGCTGCTGAAAGGAATTAAAATGGTGGATATATATAGGTGTGAAAGGTGGAAAGAAAGAAGACTTTGATTATAAAGGAAAATTGAAGGAAATGAGAGTGAAATAACAACCTACTCAATTATGTCGTCATCGAAGTTCGTCATTTGTATGGCGTATATTAAGCGCGTAGGAGAAAAATTAAGCATAGGAATTAAATATAGTTTCCTTATTTCATTTGTATTCGTTATTTAAAAGTTATGTTAATAATATTTCCACAAAAATAAAATAAAAAATAGTATCCATTTTCTCCACACTGCGCCAAGACAAATACTAATATGCATGTCTTAAATCTTGGTTAAAATATATATTTACATTTAATGTCTGTTAATGTCTTAAAACAATATACTTCAGGTAGAGGAAATCTATAGAAAAAAAAAAAGTGTTATTGAATAAAATATATCAAATTGTTATTGGTATTTCCCTTTCCCTTTGTCGTTATATATTTTTATTCATAAGTTTAAAGATTATATGTAAAAAATTAAAAAATTTGTTTTTATCAAAAGATACATCAACTTTTGGAAAATTTAATTTGGGAAAAATAAAACGTTACACATTTGCAAACAATATACTTCTTTTTTTAAATAATTGTCTTTTTAGCATTTTTTTCCGTCTTAAAATAATTATCACTTTAGAATACTAATACAATATTTATTATTTGTTCTACTATTATAAACTTATTTATTCAATTTCATCAAACTTAACTTCTCCACTAACTACAATTAATAAGGTTAGTAATTAATACTACTTTTATTATTGAAATCAACACAACTAATCATTTCTTTAAAAATCATACACAAATCTTAAACGACTATTATTTAGAGATGGAAAAAGTATACTATATTATTAGGGTCTTGCTAACCAGTGCACAGAGATACTCGTTAAGAAGATTGCAAATATAAATTTTAAATTGAGAAAGACATTTATAATACTATATATACTACATTTGTTTCCTTAATCCATGGGCTATCATTTATATATATATATATATATATATATATATATATATTGAAATAATCATTTCTCATATTATTGTTACCAATTTAGTAGCACAGATGATAGTATAGTCTCTTAAACATGTCGTGATGATACTTGCATATTTAGTTCAAAATAAAATAAAATTATATAATATAATTTCAACGACCATCAAGTCACGTTTACTATTTAAGTTGCAGATAGCTCCAATATTAGTCAACCACTATGGTTTTGTCGTGTCTGGATTTCGTTTTCATTTCGTGTCCAATCCGGGTACGTGTAGTAGAGAAATACTGGTTGTTTACAACTCTAAATTTTCTATAAAAAAAATTGAACACGCCTAAAATTATACATAATTTAATTATTGTAAAAAACTACATCATTTAATATTTTTTTTTCTCCTATTTTTTCACTTTTTCTAGATGTGTTCAAATTATATTGTCAAAAGAGAAATACTAGGACACACTATGCAACAATCGTTCTTTTATCGACAACAATTAAATCTATTTTAACGTAAGGTACTAACATTAATATTAACTAATAAAAAAATAGATGTTAAAAATAGAATGTTTTTGGCACTTTTTTTGTTGTCTAAAATTTGTGACCACACAAGACTTCATTGAGTTCATTCTCGTACAAAATCATGTTTATTCATAAGTAGTGAATAGACGAGCATTAATGTATTATCTATCTGCTTTTTTTTTTTACTGCGTTTAATTGAATAAAGAGATATCAATTTTGACATATATATCATGATCAAATATTTTTTGATTAATAGTTTAAATAACATTATAAAAAGAATAAAATAATAAATAAAATAGTTTAAATGTAAGGAAAATTTAGGATAGTGAAAAATCCAACCTAAAAGATGTTATCCCCTTTTTTCAGGGAACAATATTCCCTTTATATGGTGTTATAAATTATCTTTTTGTGTTATGTTTCTTCCCATTTTAAGAAATAGAGAACCATAAACATAACTCAGTTGACAGGGACTTGTATTATTATACGCATGAGCCGGGATTTGAACCTCAGACATTCCACTTATTCACCTTGAAAAATGTGAATTCTAACCAGTAGATCACTTGAAAAAAAATAGAGAACATTATTCCCTTTATATAGTGTTATAAATTATATTTTTTGTGTTATGTTTCTTTCATTTTTAAGAAAATCAGTTACATTTTTTTAAATCAACATGTTATTTTATTTTAATAGTAAATGGAGGACAAAGTTAAACAATAAAAAGTGTCATATACTGGTATAGATAATAAGAGCTCTCTTAACCTACTCCAATCGTCACCTTCTTTACGTCACCTTTATTACGTTCTTTAATTTCTTTATTATTTTTCCACATGTTACAATATTTTCCCAATTTTGAAAAGTTGAATTTCTCCAAACCAATTTCTTGTCTTGTGTCGTTTTTTGGCATCTTCTTTGTACAATCCTCTCTTTTAATTTTTAATGAAGTTTATTTTGAACTTCTATTCAAATAAAAATTGAAATTAAAGAACAGTCTTGTACGTGTACTCTTGTGTGCATGAAATTTCATTGAATATTAAATATTTAATGAAGGATAACTAGTTCTTTCCAAAAGCAATATTTTATTTAGTAACACCAAACTTTTCAATATATTATTGACTTGTTGTAACTTATTCCAGCATGCCACTAAAAAGCATGGATAAGTTCTCCTCCTTAGTCATTTATGTATTCTTTTCAACTTCTTGATCATTTATATAGACTTTCGATGTTTTATTTTAACAAAAAAAAAAAAAACTAATATAATTCTAATATAGGTCTAGGAGAAATAAACTCATTTAAAATAAAATGTTATTTACTCTTTGTACTCACTATTTTAATATGTATTTTTATTTATTAAAATATTATTGTAAAATAATATTAAATGAGACTATCTCTCTTAATTTACTATAATATTTTTTTATGTAATTGGATATCATCTGCGTGAATCACAATGTACGACAAAACCCTTAAAAAAATTACTACATTCATCCCTAATTATAAGATCCTTTTGAAAAATAACGGAAACTAAATATTGTATATTTTCAACGTAGTATTTAATGCTGATTGAAGAAAAAGATATAAAATAAAGAAGGATATGTTGGTAAAGAATTAATTAATGTATTTAGAAATACCAAAGAAGTCTTATAAAAAGAAACAATTTTTTTCTCAAAAGGTTCTTATATTTAGGAACGGAGGTAGTAGCATTTTTTATGAACATTTTGAGTCTACAATAACACTCAAACATTACTTGAATTTTCCAAGAACTAGATTAATAAAGTGAATGAAATCGATAGTCAATAAACCTAAATTAAGATTTAATTATTCAAGAGAAAATCTTATGTACCTAAACTCTATAAAGAAGTCTTCAATTAAATTTATAATAATGTAGTAAACAATTTAAATTTATTATATTAAGGAAATTAGAGCCAACAATACTTAATTCTTGTTGTTGTGTAAGGAAAAATCATTGGAGATTTGTATAAAATAAAAAATTTAGCTTGACCCAACGAAAGTCTTTTAAATCAAGGAAAAGTCAAGTCATGGCAACAATAATTCTCTTTTCTTTATAGTACTTTTTGAAGATCGATCGTAAGGCGTGATGTCACCAACCTGACATTTGCATTTGTGAAGATTCATTGGCGTCTTGCGGTCCTAGGTCAAATTTTTTGAGAGTCGAGACTCAATTTGGTTCGTTAAAGAAAACAACTTTTAGTTTACTACAAAGAACGATTAAATCCTCAAATATCACGTTGGCTATGTTTTCTGATTTTTTTTTTTAATGGCGAATAAGATGAAATATAGACCAACGAAAGAGAAACATACAACAATGAGTATAAGAATTACTCAAGTCTAAGGTACCGTTTGGCCTGGCTTTTTTTTCAGCTTTTCTACGTTTTTAAGGAGAAGCTAGGCCAAACACAATATCAATAAAGTATCTTCGAAAAAAAGTACTTTTTTTAGAATGCATAAAATTGAATGGAATGAGCTTTAACCAAAAGTTGTTGAATGCAACTTCAAAAAACTATTTCTCCCCAATTTATTTCACAAACACCTCTTTTCAACTCCCGCCGGCAACCTTTTGTTTTATTTTTTGGCTTAATTGCACTTTTGGACCCCTATCTTTCCAAAAGTTACGGTTATGGACCCCTAACTAATTTAAATACAAAACAGCCCCCTATGTTTTGATTCTTTGGCAATTTTGGACCCCCAAGGCAAAAAAAACATAAAAAATTTGACACGTGGCACCTCACTTAAGGTGCCACGTCAGCGTTGACCGAGTCAACAATGGACTGGGGGTCCAAAACTGCCAAAGAATCAAAACATAGAGGGTTGTTTTGTATTTAAATTAGTTAGGGGTCCAAAAGTGCAATTAAGCCTTATTTTTTCAATATGCTTTTTTCTTCCATTTTTTTTTAATTTTTTTTAACTGGTCCATTTAATTTTTTAATGAGGTTCCATTTAAGTTTATTATCTATTCTTTTAAGGAATTTTATTATCTTTTTATCACTTATATATGAATTTCAATATCATTTGATCATCACAACCTCGCAAATATTTGTATTCACGCTGTCAATGAATGACACCGAATATTTTTATTCCCTTTCTTCAACCACGGAAATACACACACAGGTTAGCGTTTAGAGTAATACTTTATGTTCCTCTTTCTATTTTTTTTTGTTATGCTAATGCGTATAATTTTTGTTAGTGTTGTGTAATGCGTATAATTATTTTTATAAAATTTTAATTTTAATTAAAAGTACAAGTGTAGTTGCCTAAAAAAATTATACTTATATATAATTTACACATTTGTATTGTAACAAACTACGCATATCTTTTTCTTATTAAAAAAACTAAACATATCTTTTTCAATGACACCAGCAATGTAACAAATATAATATTATATAATATAAATTCTTATTTTTTTGACCAACACTAAAAATATAGTATTCTTATAACAAAATTTGTTATAGAGTATAATTGGAAAATATATTGTACAAATTTGTACTCATGTTACACAAAATAAACGTCATTGAGTAAATATAGTATTGGTAAAAATATATCTTTTATATTTTAAACATTTTTTCCCTTCAAAAAATATTTTAGATATTTTTTTATTTATTATGTTAATTCATAATGAATTCAAAGTTTTTTTTATTTATAGACAATGCATAAATATATGCAAGGTCCCGGGTTCGAACCCCAGACACCACCAAAAAATAATAAATTCAAAGTTTTATACAATATTTTGCCAAACAGCTTTTAACTCAAAAATAACTTTAGAACTAAAAAAAAATAAAGAAACCAAACAGCTTTAGCCTTTTTCTTAAAGAACTTTATTTTAACTTTGTTTTAGAGTAGCTTTTAGACCGAAAAAAAGTCTGGCCAAACGGTACCTAAGATTTACAAATAAAAGCTATAACATCCAACTGAAACAAAAAGAACAAGTAAAGTAAAAATAGATAGGCCTCGATTAGAGTCGGTCTTAAGATTTTTAGTGTCTTAGACGAATCAATAAAGTTGTATTACATTTTAATTATTCGAATGTCTTTCTTCGTGCATTTTTTGTTGCAAAAGATTCATTGATAATAAAAGTTCTCTTAAAACATATTTTCATAAGAATTATCAAAGGGAGTTAAAAAGAAATATATCTATTTAATACTAACTATTAAGTAAAAATAATAATTTTGGTTCCCTTTATAAAATGGTGCCCTGTGCTGCAGTTCCTCCCGCCTACCCTCAGGGCCACCCTCTGGCCTGGACAACCATCAATTAGATCATGTGCACCTTGCTCCAACATTCCAACATGCATCCATGTCGGCTAACAGAGAGAAGACATCACATAACTATTCCTAAGAGGAGAATCGAAAGCGTCCCACCAAGCATCCTAAAGCACAGCAACCCGACTCCGCCAACACCCCAAAACTCTACCTTTGCACATGGTGGGTTCCACCCCCCACTCGTAAGAGCAAAAATTTTACCACATCCACCAGATGCTCCTCATATGTAATCCTCTTAGTGAAGATTAGATCATTACAAGAATTATTGACTTGGAACTTGGGAGTGTGCTCCTCCTCAAGGTCTCAGGTTCGATTCTCTCTGGTTCCAATTTGAGATGTTAGTTTAGTTTCTTCAAAAAAAAAAAACAAGATCATTACAAGGATTTTAAATGGACCACGCAACAACAAATCAAACTAAAGCCAAACCTAGACAAGCTCTTCTCTAGACTCTGAAAAAAGGTAAAAATACCGATCAGATCTTAAGGAGACTCAAACTCTCACCATAACCATCTAACTACATTGTACCAAACAAGAAGGACCACCCCACAAGTGACAAATAGATAAGTTGAAGAATCGACCACAAACTCGAAAAAGCACAAGAGATACCAACATGATCCACAAACAACCTACGTTGGCCATAAGAGTAGGAATCTTATCATGGAGGAGCTTCCAGAAGAAAGATATCACCTTAAGTGGTGGCCAAGTGAAAACTCTACCAAGGTATTAACCTCGTTAGCCACTTTACTCCCCACTGCCCCTCAACCATCAGAATGAAGAGAAAAGAAGCCACAAATCACCTTGATTGAGGCCTATTTGAATGTTTATCTCTTATATTGGGATGCCATTCACCAACACAAAGAGACTTTTGAAGGCACACACCCTAATTCAACCATGTCGCCTAGAGCCAGACCCAAACAACTTATCATGAAGTTTAGGTATCTACAACTCATTGAATTATGAGCCTTTTCAAAATCTATTTTGAAAATGTGGCAACTCTTCCTAAACTTCATGCCAGATCAATAACATCATTCACCGCTACAACCTCATCCATGAATTTCCCACCCTTGATGAAAGATGGCATATTGGATAAGATAATCTTATCCACGACAATCACAAGCATAGCCGCCAAAACTTTGGAAACCAATTTATACAAAGACCCTCAAAGAGAAATCGGACCACCTAGATGAAGCGGAGAGTCAACCTTCAGAATGAGGGTTATAAAATATGATGGAAAGCTACAAGGAAGATTAACGTGAGAAAAGAATTGATCAAACATGACTTTTATATCTTCCCTCGGAAGGGGCCAAAACCTTCTGAAGAAGGAAAAATTAAACACGTTCAGACCCTAACTCTTATTGTTGTGACTGCTTGCCACCACATCATCAATCTCAGTAGCAAGAAAAGAAAACAACAAGGTTACATTGCCATCTGGTGAGATCCCACAAAATTTTGTCTCATCTAACATCAACCAGTCTTACATACCCTTCAAAAAAATCACTAAATAAATAAGAAAGAATCTCTACACTGACCAGTGCAACTTTCAACCCACACATCCCCCACACGGAGCACCAAAATATAATTTCCCCAACCATTATTCATCATACAAAAGTGAAAATGACTAATATTAACATCATCTTTCTTCAACCACCTTACACTAGACCTTTGAAAAGTTTGGGAGTCCTTCGATTTTAGGAACATTGCAGATGATAAAATGCTTTACCACGACCTACCTTTTAAGACCCTTATTCCCAAACACCTCATGGTTCCACTTTTAGAGATCATTTTAAGAAATTTCAACTTCTCCTCGAGGTTAAACGTCATCTAGATATAAAACATCAACCCCTCCAAGATTTTGGTAACCCACGTCAGCAAAAAACCTAATGATCTATCAAGTAGCTATTAAACCTGAACGGGTTTTGTCTCGATAAATGTCTCAGAGGACAATAATCAGAGAAATCTCTCAATAGTCCCCGACAATAGGTTCAAGTGTATAGTTGCCTTTTGAATCGTGATATTTATATATGAGTTGTAAAACTGTAAACCCTAATTCATTCATTATCAATAAGATGGAATACTATTGCTTTATAGTTAGAGACACAAGCAAACTTGGCCAAAAATCGCAATCAAACACCATGTTTCATTATTTGTGCTTTATTGTTTATTTTATATCTTCTGTTACGAGTTGTTGTTCTAACAATATATGTTGAAGTTGCTAATGAACAAACTACCAAAAGTAAGGCTATATTGGCTGAAGGTGGAGGATGAATCTAATTTACAATAACATGTCAACACCTTGAAAAAAATAATACGCGATGTGTTGAAACTTGGAGTGAAGGTCCATGTCGAAAAGAAGACAATACTTTTGTTCAGGGCCTTTCCTATGAAATTTGGGGCCGGTTCTCAAAATAAAGAGAGGCTCCTAAGAAAAACAACTCAATATTTTTAAAAGAGAAAAAAATGTTTATAACGTTTGTTTTGTTTTATTTTTTATGAAAAATAATTATAATTTTGTTGTTACAGTTTTTTTATTTTATAAAATAAGTTTGGGCAAAAAAATAATATGAATAAATGAAAGAAAAAAAAAAGTTCTAATGTGTTTGTTATTAAAACAGACCCAAAAAAAAAAATTAAAATAAAAAAAATGGGTTAATTAAGTTTTTAGTCCCTACAAAATATTCATAGTTTTGTTTTTAGTCCCTACAAAATAAAATTACACTTTTTAGTCCCTGTAACATTTTCTTTTAGCATTTTAAGGACCAAAATTGTTGATGGAAATTTTTGACAGGTACTAAAAGTGCCGAAGGAAAACAAGAACCATGGGAGGATCAACACAAATTGCAATCGCTAGAGTATATCTACAAGTTTGGATTTCTTTAAACGTTAATACTATATACTTACTTCAACCTACAAATGAGGGGAAACAAGGTTTAGCAGGTTCAGTTAAGGATGATGGTAGGATACATACATTGAAATAGGTTATATATATATTCTCCTGATTTAAGACATAGGTCAATGGTTTCACCTACAAATGATGATAATATTAATATTCTAAGAATGAACAATGGTGTTCTGTTCGTGATGAAAGATGGCCTACGTGGTTAACATCTAAAACTATGGACTTGTTTCTAGGTCTTAATGAGTGTGAGATACATATTTAGCTTTATAGCGGGAATCTGTCATCATAGCTTCAAGGTGAACGTGTTCAAGTATTTTACGTAATTAGGAAACAGTCATGTGTTAGCTTTAAATTTGGGAAGCACAAGTCGAGAGAATCATATACCATACGCATTTTGATGTATCATGGCCTACACACAAACACTCATATATGGGTAGTTGCATGTATTTTTTTTTGAATATCACAAATGATTTTTCTCGAAAGGTATATAGGTGTATTTATTGAATAGAAATATATGAAGTATTTGCCAAATTTAAATTGTGGAGGACAAAGATAGAAAATTAGATGGGGCTGAAAAAAATAAGTATATGACATAAGATAATTGTAGAAAGATGAGTGCTAAGAAAATTCACTTCCACCTTAATTTCTTCGGAAAAAAATAAAAAAGTGTTAAAAATGGAGTGTTAATATCCTTTCTCTTGTACGAAATGTTCCTAAATTTAGTTTGGAACTCAACATTCAGTATAATTTGTAAAAATAAATAAATAAAAAGAGCTACTTAAAATAAAGTTTTTAAAAATAAATTCTAAAAATGGGTTTTAACATATAATTCAAATAGTAAAAGATCGCATGAACATTTAAATATATTGAAACACAAATTTGAATCTTCAATTCTCTATATTTTATTGTTATGTGTGTGTCAGTTTTGTCGTTAGATTCTTCATATAAAAAAATGTGTGAATTTTGTCGTTAGACCTTTAATAAAACAACCCAATGTTTAACTCAATTTCTCTTAAAATAATAAAGATCTCAAACATCCCCGTGAGCTTAGCTCAGTTGGTAGGGATATTGCATATTATATGCAGGGGCTGGGGTTCGAACCCTGGACAGTCCACAATTTAATTGTGTGAGTTCTAGCCACTAGGCTACTTGACCAAAAAAAAAATAAAATAAAGATCTCAAACAAATTTCAACTGCATCTCTCCATAAATAATAGAATATCTGTATTTTGATTTTGGAATTTTTTGACGATGCTTAATTGCATATTTTGGTCCTTCTATAATTTTTTTTTGAGGGATGGTCCCTCTATATTTTTTTTTTGGTACAAAGTCCCTCTATATTTTTTTTTTGGTACAAAGTCCCTCTATAATTTATCATGCTTTAAAAAATAGTCTCGCTCTTTTTAAGATCAAACTTTTTTGTCCTTAAAATATCATACTTATTGTAATTTTGTTTCGAAACCAGATTTTTTATTTTTTGTTTGCCAATTTTTGGTCTTAGAAGTGATAATTATTTCAATTCTGATTATGAATAGGAAATACCAATTTTGTGGCAAAAATCATCACTTTTGAAACAAACAAAAAAACCATTGTATTTATTTTTAAGGTTACAAACTTGAATTAAAACCAAGATTAGCATAAATGTGATACTTGAGTGATCCAATAGTTTATTTTCAAAAAGAAATGACTATTTTCTTGAACGTGCTAAAATTGAGAGCAAAAGTGTCAATGAACTTTTCTTTTAAATGGTTTTAATTAAGCATGTGCAATGTGAATGGATTTTTTTAACACTTCTATAAAAGGAATAAGTTCTGTCGAGTTATGTGTTTATAGGTAACATATTTCCCACGTGACCTATAATGTGAAATTGATGAATGAAAAGTTTATTTGTTTCACTCATGTGGGCTGCTTAATTTTTCTTTTTAAGGAATGTCGGCAGCTTCATTTCTTATTTTACATATTGACTATGAAATAAAGTAGTTTATCTTGTCACGTGTGTAAAATAAAATAAACATGCATAATTATATTTCTTTTAGGGGGTGCACTTTCTTTCTAGGGGTCTGTTTGGGAAACCCAAAAAAAGAGCTTTTAGCTTATAGCTTATAAGCTCGTTTGACAAAAAAAATCTGTTTGGTAACACTTTTTCACCATGAGCTTATAGCTTATTTCACGAGCTTATAAGCTATTTTTCAGAAGCTATTTCAAGTAGCGTTTGAGCTTATAGCTTATAGCTTCTCACTTTTTCTTTCAATTTTACCCTTATTATTTCATTTAAATTGTATTTTTATCCATTATAATTTTTATAATAAGCTACGTAATAAAGACTACTATCCCTTTATTCCAATTTTTGTATATATATCAGCTGGCCTTTTTTTTTTTTTTTTGAAAAAAATATATACCTTCGTTTTTTTTTTTACGGAACAAAATACTATTATTCTACTAATGTTACTTTTTTTTTTTTTGAGGTAAGTGTTATTTTCTTTATTCTCTGTTATTAGTATTACTCTATTAGTGCTACCTTTTTTTTTTGTTTTTGAGGTAAATGTTATTTTCTTTATAAAGTAGAAACACTTAAATGATAATAAATATAAGATAAAATTTTAGTGAATAAAATTTAATTTAATTTATAATACATAGGATATATTAAATTAATAAATTTAAAGTATTTTTTAAAAAAAAAAAATTAGTTTACAAAATTACAAATACTTAAATTAATGATATAATTTTTATTATGAATTAAGAATACCTTTTATGTCATTTTACATTTATCAGCTAGTTGAACCATTATTTTTACCAAACACTTCAGTTAGCTTATCAGCTAAAAGCTATCAGCTAGCTTATCAGCTATCCGCTATTTTTACCAAGCAGAGCCTATAAAAAGTGGCATTGAGTGAATCGAACTTAAGAGGTAGAGGGGTGCAACTACCTTACATAATTATGTGATGTAACTGGAAAATGATAGGAACCGTTGTCTTTTTTCTTCCATTTTAAAAAAGGGTCATGTTATCTCACATATCGACACTGATATCTTTGTTGACCTTTCATATGAAAAGGCACCATTGAAAAAATGGCATACCGTCCCAAAAGAAAAATAAGAAAGAAAATGGAAGAAAGAAGATAAACATGAGTTTTAGCATGAAGAATATAGAAGAAAGGAAGAGTATTTGTGGGTAGAGAGAATCACATAGACTGTATCTACATCAGATGATTTTGTACAAACCCACTATCTCATTGAAACAAATTTTTAGTATATATATTTGGTACAAAGAAAGTCATGGAAGTGCAAATTAATAGTGTGTGGACTTTTTTTTACTTATTGAGCAAAAAGCAAAGCAATTTTATTTAAAAAGAAAGATGTCACAAAAGATAAGCATCACTAGAGATAAGATAAAGAGAAACCCTCCTTAAAAAAAAAAAAAAGATAAAAGAAAAACCAGAAACATAGAGATAAATGTAAGTAATTTGTAACTAACTAAACTTAATCCTAATCAAGATTATGCAGCTAAGGTTCTGCATCTAGAGAAAAACTAGCATTAATTTTGTTTTGTAGAGATAAACAAAGTCTCTTTAGTGATTGACACAAGACCCTTTAGGTGAAATGATATTAGTGGCTGTTCCATGAACATTTTTACACTTTACAGAAGCTGGTTTCTTTCGATTAATTGAAGTAATTTTGATTTGATTAAGGGTGATATCATAACACCCTATCTTAGCACAATCCAATACAATAGCATTTTCATCAATACATGTTCCATGGATATTACTGAATTTGATGTTACTTATTTTCACTGCTTGGTGCTGCAACAAAAATGAAAACAAAAATTAATCAACACTACGTGAGAGAAAAATTAATTATTTTTTGTTAACCTGTTCTGGGGTCTTCATATAATGTTGGTCGATATATACAGGGTAATTTGTTTGATATAGTATTATATCCTCGAAGATGATATCTTTGGCGTATCCTTTTCCACCCTTAAAAAAAAATATTGGATATTCGTTAATTGAATTTAACACAAAAATACATAGGATAATGTATTATTATATAGTTTTATTGATTTCAAAACTGTATCATTACCGGCCATGTTTTGATCTTAACAGCACTATCACCTCCATTGAATGTGCAATTCTTGATCCTTAAATGTTCTACAAATTCTGGTGAACCATGCCCTCCTAGACTCCCTACACTGCATGAGAAATTATTCATTTATTATTATGAAACAGAAATTCTAGGTGAAAACTCAATTAGTACAAATAACTAGATTCATATCTCATATTCTTATTCCTAAATAAAAGTCTCGTATTCTAATTGATAATGTTTTTTTCTTTCTTTCTGAAAACTCGGTATCTGATCCAATGACTACTGACTAATTCGAGGGAACCAATCTCATCGCCCACTTGTGGGGCCCCATTTAAAGCCTATCGACTTGCTGATCGAAATTGACACCAGAGAAAATCGAATCTAAGAACTTAAAAAGAACACACTCCAAAATCTCAAGTCAACCACTAAACCTTCTAATTGGTAATGTTAAACTATGTAACATAAATCTAAGTTTCAAATAAGTACAAATGACTTTGCATATATACTTTTGACAAACCTAATGCCGTGGCCAGGCCCACATGTAACTTGGCTGACGTTGACAAATTGTGATCCGCCTTTGATAGCAATACAATCATCACCTTCAAAAAAAAAATCATCACCTATAGTATAAGATGAAATTACATGTGTAAGTGACTTAATGAATTATATATATATATATATATATGAGATTTGCTATAACACACTAACTATTTTTTAGTTATAACTTACTAAAACACACCTTTTAAAAAATAAGTGGGTGCATTCTAACAAATGCCTATAGGAGTTGCTAACATACACCCACTTATTTTTTTAGAATGAGTGCTTTAGCAACATCCACCTTAAGGTGTATTTAACAATTTTTTAGTTATATCTTTGCTAAAACACACCTTAATAAAAACTAGTGGGTGTATCCTAACAAACATATATATATATATATATATATATATATATATATATATATATATATATATATATATATATGCATCAGTTTTGCCACCCCTGGGTGTAAGACTTGAGATTGAAATGGAAGGTCAATATAGAAATAAGAAATGTTAACAACAAAACTTTCTTTTCACTTCTAAAATTTGTTTAGTGATCAAATTATTTTAGGCGATATAGCGATCGAATGTTAAAATCGTTTGTTTATCATTGTCACTATATGAGTTAGTGACCGATTTAACAAATGTTGCTAAATCACTAGTCATTAATATTAGCGACTAGCTTAATGATAGATGTGTAAGGAAAAAATTTAAGCATATTTTTACCGCTTCGTATTGGAATGTCATGAACATTGACCCGGATTGCCCTTGTTAAATCGATTCCATCGGTGTTGTGACTTTCTTTTGGTGAATTAATATGAATATGGGAGATAGTTATGTCTTGGCTATCCGTCACCGCAATATGTGGTCCTGGTCCATTGATATGAGTGAGTCCAGTTATTTGAAGCCCGTCACATTTATCAAACTGCAAAGCCTGCGTATCAAACATTGCAATTATTGAGAAAAATATATTTCAATTCGTGATTTGTTTGATGAGAATTTCTATTATATAAATCATCACAATGGTAAGAATTTCTAACCGTTGGTATTCTAGGGCATCCTCCAGTCCCTTTCACCTGCAAGTTTAAAATAGTGTATTGTTTGATGATTAATGTTACAGATAACGATTAACACCAAAAACAATAATGCTACAAATAATGATTGCAAAAAATTTGATTTTTTTTACCAATAGTGTGCTAAATCATAGTAGGTGATTAATAAGAAAAATGTAAATAACGGTTCCTGTTTCTTCTTTTGTGGAGTAATTTTTTCATCTGAAGAACAATCTCATAGTATATTAGTGATGAATTCAACTGAGTCGGAGCAAAATTATGTATGATCTAACACAACACAAGAATTGACATATGGAAGATTCGAACTCCAGTCCTAGAGATACGTATACTATGATGTCTCAAGCCTCCATCATCAAACCAATCATTGAATTCAGATTTCATCCGGCAAGGGATTACACATTCACACATCCAAAAAAATATATTGATATTTATTTTATAATTTCAAATATCAAATTTAATTTGAAATTGGACCTTTAAACTTGATAATTAGGCACAGACAATACATGTTCTATTTTTATTGTTAGTACAATATATGTATAAATGTTTATGTACATATTACCTTGCTCCACCAGTCTTCACCGTTACCATTTATCACTCCTGATCCATCAAGAATCAATCCATGTATGTTAAAGAAATGAATCCAATATAATGAACACTCTCTTCCCCAATCACTTCTTTTAGGTGCTAATATGTTTCCCATAATCTGCAAACATATCACACATTTGACATAGGATTTTTTTTAGTATATTGAAAGAGATAAAGAAAATTAACATGAAGCCTTCTTATTCATGTACCTTGATATTAATATTTTTAGAATGACAAGGGCCACTGAAATTTAGAGTTGGACGCACAAAAAATGAACGCCCATTTGGCACCACCAGTGTATTCCCATATCTACCACGACATAAGGCTTTGAATGCTTCCACAAAAGCCTATAGAAAAATATTGTATATTGAAAATTATAAATGGAAGAAATTGTTGCCATTATAATTTACAAGAAACGTATATCAATTAAATAAGAGTACAATTAAGGGCCGGAGTTTTTTTTTTAATTTATAAAGCGAATAAGTGGGGTGTTCAGAATTCGAAGCCCAACCCCTACGTATAACAATGCATTGTCCTTGCCAACGGAGCCTATGCTCACGAGTAAAAGGGGTCGGGGTTCTACTCTCCATAATCTATGTTACTTATGAAAAAAAAAATTTGCTAGAAAGAAAAAACATTTAAGGGTATACATACTTTGCTATCATCGGTTCTGCCATCGCCTTTGGCACCATAATGAATCACGTCAAGGGTATCCTCACCATTTACAACCCATGAATTGCATGAAGCAATTGAAAGGATCAATATGTAAACTATAAGCAAGTCCTGTAACACACATTAGATAAATAATGAATAAAAAAAGTCATATAAAAATATCATGAATGAAAAAGATTAAAGAGTTTTGTTTGCAGGCAAAAGAATAATTAAGCAAACAACTAAAGAACATGTATACCAACCATTGTTTGTATTTGCTGACAATGGATATTGCATAAACTAATTATATGGTTTTGACACAAATTAAAGAGACGGGTTGTAAGCCTCAAATTAAGTTTTTTTTTTTTACAAAAATGAAATAAAACAACATTAAGAAAATCCTTCAACAAAAAAAAAAATAGAAAAATTAAAATTGGTCATGAATTATAATTATGTCCATTAATGAGAATAAAGAAATAATAATGATGAGGCCTTTTCTGAAAAATATATAGATGGAAACAACATAATGCACTTTAATTTTTTTTATTTATTTTTATCAGGGAGCACTAAATTTAAAATTCCTTACTTCCATTGTTGTTCATTTCATAGACCATATAGGATATAAACTTGTTCCTTTTCTTTTACTCCATCAATGGAGAACAAGTAACTGATTACTAACCATCATTTGTATTTGATGATAATGGATGTTGCATAAACTAATTCTATGATTAGATTTTTCTTGAGCAAGTAATTTATATACAAGGAAATCGGATTGTATTTGGTGTCAGGGGAAGCATATAATGGAAGATCATCTTTTTGTTACATGTGTTTTTGGAAGTAATATTTGGTATAAGATTTTCAAATGATATGATTGGGTATCTCATCCGGTTTGCCGAGGATGTCTTCCTTCATTTTTTTTTTTGGTCAGGTAGCCTAGTGGCTAGAATTCACCTTGTAAGGTGAATAAGTTGGGTGTCTAAGGTTCAAACCCGATCCCTGCATATAATAATGCATTGACCTACTAATTGAACTAAGTTCATCGGACTTCATTTCTAAATTTGGTGATGTGTTTCTTTTTAAGGATTGTGAAAATGATTAAGGGATTAATGTTGATTTGATATACAAAGTTGAGGTCTATTTTTTTTTTTTTTTTGAGAGAAAGTTGAGGTCTATTTGGAGAGTACAAAATGAGCTCATTTTTATTTTTTTTGAAAAATACCAAAAGTGGAAGAGGTGATTGATGGAAAGTACAATCTCATGATTTGAGAACATAAATCATGTTTTTTAATCTTTCGGTTTTTAAGGAAAAGAGATTTAGTAATTCGTAGTTTGGTTGAAAGATAAATAAAGTCTAACCAACAATTATTTTTGTCAGGAATCAAACTCGAGTTCTTCTGAATGATTTGTTCTAGATGGATCTCATTAAATCACTTGAGCCAAATCATTTGGCGTAAAACTCTCCATTTTTTTTTTTGGTATTGAATCTCCGATTTCTAGGAAAAAGGTGTCCTAGTAATTGGGAGTTCAACCGCAAGGAAAATAAGGTAAAATTTCAAATCATTTTTTACATATAATAACTCTTTCTTCATCAAATAAACATTTCTTTTTATTATCATATACATCCCAACACAAATCTTTTCTTTGGAGTCAACCAACACATAAGTATTTTTTTATCCAAGAAATATGTAGCTTTGATTTGTGTATTTTTCTGCACAAAATATTTGTTTCATAGAAAAGAACATTTTCTAACATCCTTGTCACCAAATGAAGCTTAATATTTACATCAACCAAGAGAAAATGTTGTACAAAACTACCACTATATTTAATTGTAACAAAATATGAGCATATATACTAGTACTAGTGCAAACACAAAAAATCATGGAAGTGCAAATATATAACTTTTTTTATGAAAAAGGAAATGTGCATATGTATAGACTGTGAACATCTATTACTGAATTGAGCAAAGAGAAAATCAATACTCTCTTCGTTCTATATTAAATAACACAGCTGATTCTGTCACACATATCAATACTTTTTTTTTCATCTTTAATATCATAAATTATCTATTAGAAAAAATTATGAAAATTTATATTTTAAAAATATTCATCAAGACGAATACAACAACATCTTATATTATATTATTTATCTTTATATATTAGTAGAAAAATATAGGTCAAAGTATATTAGATCAATAGTGCAAAATATCAAATAGATCATCTAATACGGGAGTATTATTTAAAGAAAAAATTGTTACAAAAGATAACCAGAAATAGAGATAAGATAGGTTTGCCAACTGACAAACATTAATACAAGTTTGCATGAAAAACTACCATTAATTATGTTTTGTAGATGTAAACAAAGTCTCATTAATTAGTTACACAAAGACCATGAGGTGCAATGATATCATTGGCTGTTCCATGAACATTTTTGCACTTTACCGAAGCTGGTTTCTTTCGATTAATTGAAGTAATGTTGATTTGATTAAGAGTAATATTGTAACATCCTATCTTGGCACAATCCAACACAACAGCATCTTCCCCAATACATGTTCCATAGATATTGCTGAATGTGATGTTACTTATTTTCACTGCTTGGTGCTGCAACAAAAATAATGTAAGTATGTTATATTTTTGAAAAATTAATCAACCCTAAGTAAGAGAAAAATGAATTATACTAACCTGTTCTGGGGTTCTCATATAATGTTGGTCAATAAATACAGGATAATTTGTTTGATTTATGATTATATCCTCAAAGATGATATGTTTGGCGTATCCTTTTCCACCCTTGAAAAATATATAGGATTTTGTTAATTAATTAACAAAAAAAAATACATAGGGTTATTATATGATTTATTTGATTACCATATTATAGCATTACCGGCCATGTCTTGATTTTAACGGCACTATCAGCTCCATTGAATGTGCAATTCTTGACACTAAAATGTTGTACAAATTCTTCTGAACCATGTCCTCCTAGACTCCCTACACTGAATAAAGAAGACAAAAATACATATCAATTATGGCCTATTTCAATGAGTTTCGCTTTGTGCACAACTCCTAATTCAACCAATAAAAATATTAAAAAATTTCGACAAACACCATGATCGAGGTTATAAATTGACAAACCTAATACCATGACCAGGTCCACATGTAACATTACTGACGTTGACAAATTGTGATCCACCTTTTACAGCAATACAATCATCACCTACATATTGGAATGTTAGATCAATTTAGAAACAAGAAAGTTAACCATATATCTTTTTTAACATTTTTTGTGATCAATTTAGGGACCGAATGATCTCAACCGGTGACTAAATGAGTTAGTGGTAAATTTGAAAAACATGGTTTTTTTTTTTTTGTTAAATAAATATATGGTTCAATCACCGGTTGTTAATATTATTGACCGATTTTCCTTCAAAAAAAAGAATAATATTATTGACCGTTTTTTTGTAAAAAAGAATATTATTGACCAATTTGACTTTTTTTGAAAGAACTTTTTTTTTGTTGTTGTAATGTTTAAATACTTTTTCTATGAACAAATGAAATTATAAGAATGCTCATTAATAATAAATTAAACTTTTATAGTTTGCATGAATTTTACAAATAAGTAGGACAAATATATCACTTTACCACTTTCTATTTGAATGTCGTGAATATTGACTCCAATTGTTCTTGTTAAATCAATCCCATCAGTGTTGTGACTTTTTTTTGGTGAATTAATATGAATATGTGAGATAGTTATATCTTGACTATCGATCACCGCGATATGTGCTCCTGGACCATTGATATGGGTGAGTCCATTTATTTGAAGTCCGTCACATTTATCGAACTGTAAAGCCTGCATTTTAACATTACAATTGGTGATGAAAAATATATTTAATTTAATTTATGATCCTTTAAAGTGTAAAGTGAGAAAATGAAGGGTTGTTTTTTAAACAAACTTATGATTTGATATGATAAGAGTTTCTAACCGTTGGTATTCTAGGGCATCCTCCAATTCCTTTCTCCTGCAAATTTTAAAATCGTGTATTGTTTGATAAATGTATGTTACAAATAATAATAATTGCAAAACAATTTGATATTTCTTTTACATAGTGCACTAAATTATGCGTAATTATAATTCAATCAAACAAAAGTTATGCGTAATTGTTTAAAAAATGAATTCCGGAATTTTTTTCATTTCTTTTAATAAAAAAAACTATATTAAATTCACATATGCGTTTACACAATCGAGATATCAATGACCTTTTGATCAAGATTTGCTTTAATTTTATAATTCAAAAAAATATATAAATGTTTATGTGATTAGTTACCCTACTCTCCCAGCCTTCACCGTTACCATTGATCACTCCTGATCCATCAAGTGTCAATCCAGATATGTTAAAGAAATGAAGCCACATTAGCGAACACTCTCTTCCCCAATCACTTCTTTTAGGTGCTAATATGTTTCCCATAATCTGCAAACATATCACACATTTGACATGATTAAGTTTTTTTTTGACAGAAGACATGATTAAGTTATTAATTCCTTAAAAAAATGATTAAATTATTAATTAGTATATTGAAAGAGATAAAAAAAAAAAAAATTAATATGAAGGCTTCTTACTCATACTCATGTACCTTGATATTAATATTTTTAGAATAACAAGGACCACTGAAATTTAGAGTTGGACGCACAAAAAATGAATGTCCATTTGGTACCACCAACGTATTCCCATATCTACCACCACATAAGGCTTTGAATGCATCCACAAAAGCCTATAGAAAAATATTGTATATTGAGATTATAAATGAAAGAAATTGTTGTAATTTAAGGGTCGGAGTTCTACTCTCCATAATCTATTTTACTTATGAAAAAAAAAAAAAAAACTTTGCTAGAAAGAAAAAACATTTAAGGGTATTACATACTTTGCTATCATCGGTTCTGCCATCACCTTTGGCACCATAATGAATCACGTTAAGGGTATCCTCACCATTTACAACCCATGAATTGCATGAAGCAATAGAAAGGATCAAAATGCAAACTATAAGCAAGTCCTGTAACACTCAAAGAATAAGCGTCTATCTAATGTAAAAGATATCATGAATGAAAAAGATTAAAGAGTTGCATGCAAAAGAATAAGCAAACTACTAAGTACTAACCATCGTTTGTATTTGTTGACAATGGATATTGCATAAACTAATGATATGGTTTAGACTCTTCTTGTGCATCTATCTAATATATACACACTCAAAATGACGTTGTAAGCCCTAAAGTTTTTTACAAGAATAATGAAATAAAACAATTATCGAGAAAAATATATTGGCAATGAATTATAATTATGTCCATTAATGTGTATAAAGAAGTACTCTCTCCGTCTCAAATTATACGACGTTTTGGACATTTCACACGTATTAAGAAATATAATTAATTTTGTCTGAGAAAGAGATATTATGAGTTATTTTACAAATTTTTCCTTAATAAATAGTATGGAAAAAAGTAAATCAAATATTGAAAGAAGAGAGGGTAATAAATAGGTAATGTTATAAATGGAAAAGTAGTATTAATGGTTCATTAATATTGTAATTTTTTTTTTTCAATGAGACATAATATATGTTTTTTTGGTTACAAATAAGACATTTGAGACGAAAAGAGTAATAATAATGAAACCATTTTTGAAAATTATATAGATGGAAACAGCAATATCACGATTTGAGAACATAATGCACTTTGAATTTTTTATTTTGACCACAGTCCACATAGCACTATTAATTTTAAAATTACTTAGTTTTATTTTTGTTCGTGCATACTAAGAAAATCTCCAATAAAAATATCTAAGTTACTAAGAACATCTTCAATGAAAATATTTAAGTGAGTTTCATGAAAAAATAAACTTGCTTTTTTTCCTCCACTGAAGAACTTGACGTGAGAAAGTAGATAACATAGAAATTATAAAAGTAGTTTAAATAAGGTATAATATCATAATATCTTAAATGGTTCAAATCAAGAAATAATGTATCATAATAAGTGTTGTGAATTCCGTTAAAAATCACACCAATGAATAACAAAGATGTGGAGTAAAGGAAGTGGTAATCAATGTGTAAAGTGTCTCCAAGCAACAACAACAAAAAAAGACATAGACTTTGTGTAGAGCAACACCACAAGAATAAACAAAGCACAAAGATAAGCAATGAAAGAAAGGAACAAACACATCAAAAGATTATTGACCCAGTTCGGTCCAATATGACCTAATCTGGGGGAGAGAGCAGCTCTCCAATCCACGATGATGAAAGTGTTACAAAGAGTTACAAGAAAATAGCTTGCAAGCTTACACAAGAACAAGACCTAATTTCTACCCATTTGTGTTTCCCACTCTCTCAATGATGAACCCTAAGAGAAGACACAAAAGGAAGCTTTTGATCCTTCCAATGGTGAAATCTCACTACCCAAGGTGTTTACAATGTTTCCCAACCCAAGAGATCCTCACTACAAAGACACTCAACCATAAAGTTACCTCATTTGTAATCCAAGTTTCTCTCACTTCAAGCTCTCCTTCAAAATCTGCATAAGAACACTTATATAGCAGTCTTCAGCTGTCAAAATCGTGTCACGTTTTTCAAATCGTGGCACGATTGGTGCGTACGACCCAAGGTATGACCAACCTTATCTTGAAAACGTACCCAGCAAGTTTGAAAATCGTGTCACGTTTTCTCAAAATCGTGACACGATTGAGCACCTTGAAAAACCATACTCCCTGCCTGAAATTCGTGACACGTTGATGAAATCGTGTCACGATTTTTCTGTTCTTCCTAACCACAAATTTGAAGCCAAATTTCAACAATAAGGAAATAATGTCTCGAATTGTGTGTCATCCAAACTATCTACTAGTATGCACACATCCAAATTGAGAAATAATGTTTGGATTACACGATATTAGTGATGTAACATGTAAAAATTATAGAAGTTGCTTAATTAATAGTTTATCTTTATTGGAGAACTTGACGTGAGAAAGTGGACAACATAAAAATTAGAGAACTTGATGTGGGAAAGTGCATAATAATATGTCATAATATCATTAATGTTTGGATGAAACGCATAAATTGAAAAAATATTCAAATTGTTTACCTTTAAAGGAAAATTAATGCATCATATTATCATTAATTAATATAACATAACCCAAATTTTTTTACCATCAAAACAAACTGTGTATCTTACCAAAAAAAAAAAATTGTGTATGAGTTACAAAATTATACATATCATTGTAGGTATTGCTTATTAGTATCCTACTAGTAACTATTAGAGTATGAATAATCAACTATAGTTAGTTGATAGGTAAACTAGAGTTAGTAGCTTGGTTAGAAGTTAGTTAGAGTTAGTTACTCAAACTAATCTCTATATATAGGAACACTATTGTACTCATTCACTATCTTTTGTTAAATCTAGTTTACTCTCCTATAAGTCACTATGGGTATCTCCCACATGAATACACCTATGCTCTCTTTCTAGTTGATCACTATGATCTTTATCCTTGGGATTCCTTGATTACTAACATGGTATCAGAGCGATACCCTAGGGATGAAGATGATGATGCTTCCGCTTCCGCTTCCGATTCAGTACTCGATGAAGATGACGATTCTGTTAGTGATGAAGTTCTTGCGGTTTCTGCACCAATTCTTGAAACTTCAGCCTCTCACGATTGCATCTTTTTCGGCAGTTTTGATTCTCCAATTGTTCCGGTTTCTACTCCTTCAATCGAACCAAAATTTGATGGATTCTCCGTCAAAATTGGTGAGATTTCATGCGTATTCGTTGATTCTTGCAAGAACATCGTCAATTTTGACGATTCTGTGTTCATCGCTTCCGAAGAAAACGGTTACGTGAAGGTTCTTGAACCAGAATTGAAGATTCGCAACTCTGTTTACGGTTTCTCTGAAGCTTCGGAACATTTCATCACACACGCAACTCCGGTGAGATTGAGGAATACTGTTTACGGCGTCGCCGCTGCGAGACCTTCCGCCTTGTGGTTGCTCGTCGGAAAACAGGCTGAACCAATTGCTTCTGATGTCGACGACAAGATTCGGTCCTTTCAGTTACATGACGAATTCATTGTTGATTTTGATCCCGGTGGAAGCGTTTTCTCGTGTTCGTTGTTCTCCGTTCTCACTGTCCTCCGACGAATCCATTTTCGCTTGTGGTGGATACCTTGGGATAGAGGAAAGAAAGGTTTGTGTTCGTTCGATTCAACACACGCCATTGCAGAAGCTTGAGTTTTTGGTTACTTTCAGCAAATTGATTCAAATTCTTGTGAGAAGAAAAGCACAGGAACGCAGTATCGCGTTTTGTTAAAAGCGGATTCTAGAAGATGTTTTTTGCAAAAGCTATATTGGTTCAGATGTAATTTTTTGTCATGTTTTGCACATTCTTGATTCAACATCGCTTTCCAGCATCAGTTTTCAGAATCTTGTTCTAAGCAGAAACAGGAAAAGCACTTTTGGTATAAGTTGTTTCTGGTTCAGTTGTGTGATTCAATTAGCTGTGTTTGACACATCACGTTTCACATAATCATTTTTTTTTTTGGAGAAGCTGGTTTTGTGGAAAAGCTGGTTTGGTAAAATGAGTTTGGAAAAGCCGTTTTGAATAAGATACTTTTGGTTCAGTGGCGTTTCGAATAAGCTGGTTTACAGTTTCGCAGAATCACGTTTTCATGTTTGATTATCAGAATCAGTAAGCTATTTTGGTTGAAGAGCGTTCCTGAAACTACAAAGAAGGATGAATGTGTTGTGTTGTGCTACTGTGTTCAATTCAGATTTCTCTTATGGGCTTCCTCTACATCATTGAACTCAATCATGGGCCTTCACATACTTTCAACACAGTGTTGTCACTAGTTTTCATCTCCTGTTTTTACTTAGCTTACAATATAAGGAATAACTTGTATTTTCATTGTATTTCAAACTCAAATTGGTGAGTTTTCCCACTTTGAGTTTGAGGGGGACTATTAGAGTATGAATAATCAACTATAGTTAGTTGATAGGTAAACTAGAGTTAGTAGCTTGGTTAGAAGTTAGTTAGAGTTAGTTACTCAAACTAATCTCTATATATAGGAACACTATTGTACTCATTCACTATCTTTTGTTAAATCTAGTTTACTCTCCTATGAGTCACTATGGGTATCTCCCACATGAATACACCTATGCTCTCTTTCTAGCTGATCACTATGATCTTTATCCTTGGGATTCCTTGATTACTAACAGTAACAAAAAAATCATATAGGGTTTAAAGTGTCAAGTTCTCTAATTTGCAATGGAAGCTGGCATTCCCAGCATCTGTGAAGACTCGCTCGGTTGAGACTGTCTTGATTTTCTAGTTGTCGAGGATGACGCTTGTTCCATATTGCGGAAACTCTTTCTAGACCTCAGGTGCATACACTAAACATAGTGGTGGCATGGGAAACTGAATATTTAATTAGTAAAGGTTGTATTGTGCCATTGGACATGTGATATATGTTGACGAAAGCGTGAAATCAGTCAAGGTTGACCGAGTTTCCTCAACTTTTGTGCCTTTTACTTCAAGTGATTGACGCCAAGGTACAATTGTATCGGTTCCCTGACTTCTCTGGTAAAGCGTAAGACACAATTGGTTTGGGTTTTTTGTGCTAAACTAAGAAATGCATAAAAATAAAGATAAAGATAGAAAGATAAAGGGATAAAAATGCAAAAATAATTTGTTTGATTGAATGTGTCTAATTACAATATATGATATGGTACTTTTAGCAAAAACTAAGCTTATTAACAAAACAATGTGACCTAAAGTGATGAGACTTTGCTTGACTAATTTTGGAGGTGATGATGCATAAGAACTTCCTTACTAATGGGATCATATCGCTAATTAAAAGGTTTTTTTTTTAGGTTTTTTCTAGATTACCTTTGAAGAATGGTGGATAATTTATCCACCAACCAATGAAAATGAGTAATTTGTTGGTGGGGTCAAGATAGTTCATGGATACCACTTAAAATGTGCTTATGTGGCTAATGTGTATTGATTAGGGTAAATTACCCACCATTCTTCCATGGGTACCCTAATTGTCACATTTTTTTTTATCCTTCGTACAACAATAAGTATACAAGTTTTTATGAAAAATAAATATTGAATCCAATGATATTGCGATATAGCTTTGACCGTTCAAGTTTGCATTATTCTAAATTAATGGTTGTAAAAAGGGTCGTTTTAGAAACAGTTTATGAAAAGAGTTGTAAAAAAAAAAAAAACTAGTGATGGGATAAGACGTCGTCAACTATTCAATCAATGTTTCTTCTCAATTGATTACATATGTTCTAAGAATCAATTATATAGTCATCTGCCCCTCATCGTATGTTTCCATGTTTGGTATAAACAACGCAAAATTTTGTGTATCAATTGACTTCCGATGCTATACACAATAGCCAATTGTTTCAATGGAATATGATTGGACATTGTATGTGCATGCGAAAATAGATCTATGACTAGGCATTAGAATCTACACATTATTTAGTCAATATCCGTTTGATAAAAAGTTGATGTCTCACACTTTTTAAATAAAAAGCTCGTTTTGAATTGCACATTGAAAAAAAAACATTAACAATTGAATTAAACCAAAGACAAAACAAAATATGATTTATATATAATAAGTCAGATAAGTATCTACATGAAATTCATAGCAACTAGACCTAATCTAAGCATTAGATATGATTAGTTTCACATAAATTTACAAAAATAAGAAACAAGAAGAAAAGAGATTTGACGCCAAGTTGATTCGTTGATCTCCCTTGTCATAGTTATTTCCCTCTCTTTCTATGATTTTGCTCTTTTTTCCTCTCCAATAGACCTGATATCTCTTGTGTATCGTGATATCTAAAAATGAAAGAAATATGAGCCCCTTATTATAGATTCTAGAAATTGAAAATTCGCTCAGCGACGCAAAATAAGCTCAGCGAATTTACCTTTCTTCAGAATTAAGTCTTTTCCAGCTCAGAAGCCGCCTTAAAATATCTCAGCAAATTTGTGCTTACCCAACAAATTTGACATGATTATGAAATTCACTTAGCGAATTTCTGCTCGCCCAACATATAGGATTCTGAATAATGAAAATTCTAGGATTTTCTCACTTGACTCGCTTTTGGATCGATTTGGCTTACTTAGAGGAATTACTTAAACTCAAAATCTTAGTTCTTTTCCATCTCCTCAGCGATTCAATTCAAAAAGACCTACAAAAAGGAATGGAAAGTAGCCAAGTTGGTATTATTTACATGATTTTTGAGGATTTTATTCTAAAACAAGTTTATAAATTATGTGAATAAATATGTAAAATAACTAAAATCATTTGTAAAATAACTAAAATCCGGCACTTATCAAACACCCCACGTTTAGCTTCAGTCTCCCCTTCTCAGTATGATCCATTGACAAGGTCCTTGGTGTGTAACTCTATCTCCCTCATTCTTCAAAGTACTTAGTGGTGCTAAAAGCATAGAAGTGGTTTTCTTGCGTCATTGTCCAGTCCCACTTCGTTTTGACCCAGTTATGAAACTTTGACAATCCACATATTGATTTAGTGGCATTTAGAATGAATCAACTCTCTCATTCATCTACTTTAGCATTGCCTAACCTTCACTCAAGTGGGAGGCTTTTTTGCATAATTGTCTAATTGCCAATTTGTTGAGATCAGCTAATGTGATGATTATTTTTAGATGTAAACACTATATAAGATTGATGAAGACAGTTTTGTGAGTTAGATGAGTTCCCTGGTGTGTTGAGTGGTGGAGACAAGTCAGATTTTCTCGAATCTTTATATAAGTATATGGCATTGAGAATAGTTTTTGTACCACATCGTCTTCTCTTAATCCGTGTTTTAGCACCTTTCTTCCTTTATTGGGCCAAACAATTGGGCCAGTCATGTTTATACAATGCAAGTTTCTATTCTATGAAAATTGTTGTATGCACACCATTATGATCGAATGGCCATAACATGATAACAACCTTAAATTATACCAAATGAGAACCATAAAAAAGCAGTGGCAAATTTGTATATCAGCAACATATATTTTACTGAAGATAATACTACATAATTGTTTGCTGACATGGTAGAAATAAGAGGAAATGGCAAATGCCGCCATAAAAACGCATTCAATAAAAGATATTGGTATTTGCACAACTGCTAAGAGGAAATAAGAGGAAACATCAATTTTCATGCTCTACCGTTGGTTTTTTTAGTTGTATACGTGGAACGGTAGTTAACTATCGTCAAAAAGACTGAAGGGTTGTTAACTACCGCTGGAGGTAAAAATGTATTTTTCATGTATTTTTAAGAAAGTTCATGTGTAAAAAACAATTTTCCTATTCCATTAATCAATCGTCATTTAGGTTGGGTTGCTTAGGCTTCTACCATTACACACTAACATATAAATGCATATGACACACAATATAAAATAAACTACTATTTGCAATCATTCTATTACTAGGAAATGCATCAATAATGTCACAACTTCGGCAGTGGCGGAGCCAGACAAAAAAGTTTGGGGTGGCCGCCATCAAAATAAACTAAAATATATAAATTATATTGCATATAACACATTTAAGTTGTAATAAACCAAAAATTAATCATTTAAAATTTAAACCACATGATATATAAAGTCGATCATTAAATACTTAAAGTGACGTTTGACGCTTTCCGAGTGACTTGAAATCATCCATAATTGACTCGGAACTAATACATGCACTAATTTCGCTTTCAATATAAGCTGACATGTTATCTGCTAGAAACTCAGGTCCCATCTTATTTCTCAATTTAACAATATGTAATGAACAAGAATGATTGAAATTGACAAAGGAAGCAAAGTTATGTGTACTAGACAAGAAAAGTGGGTTTATTAAGGTATCATTTACAATTCTGCCAAATATTCTACCAAACTCCAGAGTATAAAAAAAAATTAAAAATTAAGATGGGGTGGCCGTGGCTCCCCCTTGTCAACCCCGGTTCCGCCACTGAACTTCCGTATTAGTATTCTACTCAAACAACTCACTTGTTTAATTAGTTGAACCAATGAGATGAAACATAATCTACATAATTTTTTTGGTTAATGAAGAAATTAAAGGCATGAACGCCTAATTAACTCAATAATTAAAAAGCAACAATTTATTTAAAATGACTCTAAATTCATCAATAAATTAACAAAAATAATCTAAATACTTACTCTAAAGACTAAAAAAATCTACAACATACGATAAATTAGATCAAATACATTCAAGTCCTCGTAGATTCATTCAACTGATGTGAATCTCCATAAATTTATAATCAAGTTAAACGAGGATTGATTGACAATTTTCGACATTGGATACAACTCCAAGACACTGAGAAATTTCCCTTTGAGGACACCAAGATCTAACAAGTAAATTTTCACTATCATGCTCTTATAGTTTATCAAACCCTACCTATCATAATGACATACACATAACACCAAACTATAAACCTATCACATGAATAGGGGTGGGAATGAGATAGGCCGAGCCGGGCTTTCTTAAATAGGTTAGGCCTAGTTGAAAAAACTAAGGTCTAAGCCTTGACCTTTTATTTGTCAAAGACTTTATTTTAAGCCTGACCTAGCCTTTTTAAAAGCTTGGCATGACCTATTAGCCTGTTTAAAAGTCTAGTTTGTGTTAGAAATTTCAAACAGAGTATGTTCATCGATTTATTTTTTCCTTTCAATTTGTGCAATGTACTTAATATAGAGATAAACATTAATTAGATACAAATTAAACCAATAAAACACAATTGGGGTGAGTAACTCGAGCTTCGTTAAATGAAGTTCATTTGATATATGAGGAAAATATCAAGAGTTGTGTTGTATCCCAAATACAAAATAAATAAATAATAGGCTCAGTACATAAAACTGAATAATAATAATAATTGTGGTATGAGAATTTGAAGGATTAGTAATTCTTTTTGATATATATATATATAATAAATGTTCTGTAAAAAAAAAATATAAATAATAAATGTGAAAAATATAATATACGGGCCGGCCTGATAGGTTTGATAGGGTTTTTTATAAGCCTAAACCCGACCTAATTAAATTAATAGGCTTTTTAAAAAGATTAAGCTTGACTCATTTATTAAACGAGCTAGACCGTGCCGGGTTTTTAGTAGGTCGAACCATAGGCCCCTGACGGGTGGCCTGGTC
Source organism: Medicago truncatula (assembly GCF_003473485.1). Taxonomy (NCBI): domain Eukaryota; kingdom Viridiplantae; phylum Streptophyta; class Magnoliopsida; order Fabales; family Fabaceae; genus Medicago; species Medicago truncatula. The sequence continues at coordinate 3,360,514 of NC_053042.1, forward strand.
TATTCCCACCCCTACACATGAACAATGAGTATTAAACTCTCACAAAAATATTGGCTATGAAACTCTCACATATATCTCCCTCTCTTCGTCATCCTAGATCACTCCTTACTTAATGAAGACCATCATGAACATAAGTCGAGTAACTTCACATATTCAAGTTGATTATTACAATTTGGGAGATGATCCAAAAGATTCATGAAATTGTAAGGGTATCATTGGATTCTGAAACAATAATATATATTTTTCTTGTAACACTGCAAAGTCCATTTCACGTAAGTAATAATCAAAATTATAGTTGTCCTATAATTACAAAGGTAGACGCAATTAAACGAATTGCAAAAACAGATATCGTGGCTCATTCTTTTTTTTGCAATTTTTTCGTTTCTTTTATTTTTCTGTTACTAATTGTTATTCTAACAAATAATAAAATATATACTTACATTGACACACTAAAAAAAGCCGAATGAAATTGTGTCCTAGTACATCTTAATTACTTTAGCAGCAATATAAGCAAGCGGATAATAGTGTTGTGGATGGGCATACCAAGCATCAAGTGGAAGTTGATGTCATGCGGAAGAAACCCGAGGACGGTTGGATTTGGTTGAATACAGATGAAGTTAGTAAAAGAGATATTTCAGCTGGTAGTGGAGGGCTTTTTTGAAATCCTAAAAGGAAGTGGATTAGTGACTTTTTCCGTAACTTGGGTAGATGTAATGTGTATTTAGCAGAGCTTTGAGAGTCTTTGATGATCTCTGAATTGCTAGAGAGAGAGAGGTGTTTTGCGAAGGTTGAGTTGCACGTTGATTCGAGTGTGGTTGTGCGTACCCTGCAGACAATCAAGGATGGAAGTGTTGTTGGTTGGCGTCTCATTCAAGAATTTCGTCAATTGCTTGCTTTGGAGTTGGAAGTGAAAATTTGTCATTCTAATCGTGAGGCGAATTCTTGTGCAGACGCTCATGCAAACATGGGTTGTGAGCATGCGCCTGGGTTGCGTGTGTATGAGCAGTATCCAGCTAAACTAAATTCTCTTGTGTTAACTGATGTTATGGGGATAGAAACCGTTAGAATTATCTCTATTTAATTTTCTCTTTTCTCTGCCTTGATTTCTCAAAAGTGAAATTACTTTAAAACTATTTAAAAAAAGAATAAAGTCAATAAAATTTTGGTTTTGTTTGTTATCCTTCTAGATCTTTATATTCTATTTTCCTGCTCCACTATAATGTAGATGATCTCCACCATATAATAAGATTAATTTAGAACCAAAAATCAAAATACAAAGTTTTCTAGGCACCAACCGTTAGATTGGATGTAACTGATTAACTGCATGCTTTGGCTATTCTTCCTTGAACAGCAGACAATACATTATTCCCCTATAGTAAATGCCAAACACCTTCACGTGACACATGGAATCTCCCAAGTCCTAACTCTCATGGTTCATTGAATTGACTGAACAACCTTATCCCCAAAACGCACTAGGACAATTATTTGCCTGCCCCAAAAGTACATGTGAAACTGTAATGATGTCAAGATTTCATTGGCTAAGATAAAATCTGCCCATACGTCCAATGTTGAAAAATAAGGTGTATCTATTTTTGAAAGAGTAATGATATTTGTACATCCATTCCATGACAATTTTAATGATAACCTTGTTTCTCTCTCTTCTTTTTGGTCAAAAATAATGGAAAGAGAAAAAGGAAGAGAGATGATAAGACCATCATGTGAGTATGAAAGAGAAAATTGTACAAAAGTTGTAACAAATTAATTGTACGAATATCATTTCTCTATTTGAAGATTAAGGTGCGATAATGGTGTAGAAAATACGATGGTATAACAATGACATTTCTCAGTCTTCTTTGGAGAAACAATGTGGGGAATGAATAGAGAAAAAAGGGGAAGCAAAAAGAATTAAAGGGGAATAAATATTTTAGAATTATTTGATTGATTTATTTCTTGAGAGGGAGAATAGAAGGGGAGAAAATTTGTTTTGACTCAAATTTTGCTCCATCATTTTTTGTTTGCTTAATTTGCACTTGTGCATGGCTTTTCACATGGAAAAAAAATGTTTGAAACACAAAAAATTCATGGAAACTTTAAAGAGCTGAACTCTTTAATCCATTCGATGATTCTTTTCATATACACTAAATCAAGATCGAACTTCACACATCATACTTTAGAGCTTGAGTAATTTTTCAATTGTGTATTTTTGTTGTATTCAAATATTGAAAATCTTTAGTAAAAAAAAACAAGTGAAGATCTTCGCGTAGAAATCACGAATTTATAAGTAAAAATATTAAATGTATTTGCAAAATACATATATTGTTTGTTATATATATAATGTTTTTTTTTTATTAAAACAAAGGATATTCATTTATTCAGTATGATGAAGTACATCGATACTATACAATTTCGTTAAAAATAAAAAGGAAAACGTCATGGGTACTCATGTCTCTCGAACATATAAGCCTACAAATATTTAAACATTTGTGTCCTAAACAATCATGTCTTTATATTTACATCGTTGATGACGTTAAATATTAATTGAAAAAAATCATTTGATCCAAATCAGTACTTATTTATATCTAATTGTAGTTACATATTTTATCAACCTTATAGTTCAATATTTTTTATGTAAAGTTAGTAAAAATAACATTTTATCAACCTTGTAGTCTAAAAAACCTTTTAATTGGATTGGTTGTAATGTATAGAAAAGGTTATTAAAATTGTGTGTGTGTGTGGGGGGTGCCTGGCCTCTAAAGGCTCCCATTACCTTCACCACTGATTTCAAGAGTTCCCTAAAATTAAGATAGAGAGATATATGTATTTATAAATTATCTCTCAACGTCATTACGATGTTATATAAAACAACTTCTTTTTAAATGAACCTGTCTATATATTCACCATTGTCGTTAATATTTTATATTATTAAGTCAATAGTGTATCACTGGTTCACCAATAGGTAAGACATTATCACTCAAATCAATATCTAGCATACATAATATTTTCAAAAAAAATTAAATTCATTTTAATTTTTATGCCAAAGCTTCACTTATGGAGCAGTAACAAAGATATATCACATGCCATTTGAAACAATTTTTTACTGAAGCAAGCCTGCACATTGAATTTTCACACCTCCATATAAAACAATTGAAGTAAATAATTCTTCACAAATTCATATACTATTTTATTTTTCTTGAAAATATTAATAATTAAATATGCAGAGGTATAAACAAAAAGGAATTTCTTTTCGAATTATACCTGATTATTACAATTGGTAACTTCTAAGGTGGAGTATTTACAGTCTCACCAAGATCATACTATCTATCTACATCTCCATAAGATTCAAGCTACTTAAAAAATAAAATGAAAAGTCCAAAAATGAAATGCAAGAAACCAAAATTTGTTAGAAAGCAGCCAACTCTAGCTTATATTATAATATATACCACATTAATATTATACACAAATTTCATATATGATTCATTTTCATATATTATACACCAAAACTCTAGAGAATCTTAGGCATGACATTGATTGGGCCATGTTACCAATACACGTGGCATCACTCCCCTTGCCATGACCAAACAATGTCTTTGAGAGCAGGCCTAACATCTTCTTCAAACAACTTGACATATTCAAAAGTATCACCGGAACATTTAGAAAATTCAACCACCGCAAGCTCCGGCGCCACCTCGTATATCTCGGCAGTCACCGCCAATTTTCCTTTTCTCCCTTCAATCAACCCTTGTAACCTTAATTTGAAATCCTTCACCTTCTTAACCTTAAACCTTAAATTTTTTGCAGCACTTTCAATTTTTGTCACAATTTCTGAGACGGAACACTTTGAAGTGAAAACCGAACCTCTTTTTTTCTTTTCTTCAAACAAACCCGAAAGATCAAATCCCGAAGACATGGATGAAATAAACTCGAATGCATTGAAAAATTGCGGCGTTGAGTTAATCAAATTCACCTTTGATTCCAACTCGAAATCATCATTTGCAGTAGTAGTTGTTGATAAACATAAACCTTTCTGAAACCATGGAACATTCATGATTGAAGAAATAGTGATTCTTCTTTCAGGATCCGCCACAAGAATCTTAGAGATTAATCTCTTTGATTCAGGTGAAAACCATGGTGGAAATTGATATTCTTCTTTGAAAACTTTATTGTACATGGAAATTAAATTTTCATGTTGAAAAGGTAAAAATCCAGCAAGTAAAGCATAAAGAATAACACCACAAGACCAAGTATCAGCTTTAAAACCGCTATAACCTCTTTTTCTAACTACCTCGGGTGCCACATAAGCAGGAGTTCCACATTGAGTATGTAAAAGTCCGTCCTGACGAAGGTGTTCAGGCAAAGCAGAGAGACCAAAATCGGAGACTTTAAGATTCTCGTTTTCATCGAGTAATAAATTCTCCGGTTTTAAATCACGATGAGAAACACCTCTACTATGGCAATAATCTACAGCACTTATAAGCTGTTGGAAGTACTTTCTTGCAAGTTCTTCCTTAAATTTACCTTTTGCTACCTTCTCGAATAATTCGCCGCCACGTGCATATTCCATGACAAACAGGATTTTGGTTTTTGTTGCCATGACTTCTTTAAGGTTAACGATGTTTGGATGTTTTACTAACCTCATGACAGAAATTTCACGTTTGATTTGTTCCATCATGCCTTCTTTTTTCACTTTGTCTTTGTCTACCACCTTAATTGCTACACCTTCTCCTGTTGAAATTTCTTTAGCATAGTACACTTTTGCAAATGTTCCTTTACCTAGTACTCTTCCCATCTCGTACTTGCCAAATAACATGTGTGCTTTCACTTCTTCCATTGGAAAAAATAAAATAAAAACTCAATATTATCACTAATTAAGCTAGTAATTACTTCATAATTAGTTTTTTTTTTGGGATTTGATTTGTGGGTTTTTCTTTAAGGTTGTTGATGATTTAGGCTATAAGGAAGGGAAGAAGAGGGTGGAGGAGACTTAGAGGAATGTTGGTTGTGTGATGTAGGTTTGGTTGGGATTTGATAGTTAATAAAAGGGAGAGACAAAAACAAGAGGAAAGAGAGTGGTGGTTTGGCTTGGTATCTATTGGAACACTTGTTGTTTTGATTTTCCTACATTTATAAGAGAGCACACGGAATTGAAATTTAATTAGGTTAATTAGGTGAAAGTGAAAGCCACGTTAAGTTTGGGAGCCTTTGTAGGGTCTTGGTATTTTGTATCTTAACTATAGTTTTAAGAATATAATTTAGACAAGGTTGTCTATCTGATTCTTTAATTTTGATTTATACTCTTTTTATCTTAAATATAAGCAAAAATTTATCGAAGAAAATTGATGAATTTGGTTTAAAATTTAAACTAATACATCATTTAATTTTTTTTTTTTTTTTTTATCAATTTTTACTTATATTTAAGAACAAAGTAATATTTTAGATTGATCTTTTAATTTTTTTTTTTAAAATGGTCATTATATTACATTCGGCTTGCATTGTTAGTTTTTAAATTATATTTCTCTTACATTATTCTTCATTATGTTTAAATTATTAATTGGATTAGTTTTTAATAAGAGAAAACTTAATGCATTTTATTTAAAACAAGAGTAGAGATACAAGATGAAATTCGAATGAAAATATGGAAGTTAGCGTGACATGAAACTACCCTAGATAAACTATAAACAACTACATTCGTTTGTCTCCTAATAAACCTAACATCGGAGGTTGTTAAGTAGATGAAAATAGGTGTCGACAATCATTAATAATTGATACAAAATCCAAGACGCCGAGTGTACGACCATAAATACTATCAAATTTGTTAAGGACACTTGTTAAAAAATCTAAAGAAGAAATTTTGTCTTAAAAATAGTGTATTCTACTTTAAAAAATAACTTTTTTTACATAATTTTTTTTCTATTTTTAAATCCTTAATAATTAATTGCTCTTATGACATTTATTAATCAGACTCAATTTAAAATAGTACTAATAATGAGATCAAAGAATAAAAAAAATAATGATGATAGTGATTATGATAGTATTAATAATAGAGGTGAGAAGGTTTGCCGACTTGGCTCCGTGACTCGTTTTCATTGGAGCACTTGTTGCTTTGATTTTCTTGGTCCACAAGCACACAGAAAAAGATCTTAAACTGAATTATTTGTGGGCTATTTGTCCTCTCTTTCCACCTATCTTCCAATAAATTAAAACTGTGTGTCCCTGTTTTTTCCTAATAATGTTAAAGATAATAATAATATTGTGTTCTTTTTCATTTTTTATTTATGAAAATTAAGTAGTTTTGTCTTTAATCATATATCATTTAGTTGTTTTTTTTCTTCCGTTGCTTTTTGTTGTTTTTTCTTTTTCCGGTTATGAACATTTTGTGTTGATAATATATTCCATTTTAGCTTCTTTAAAAAAAAAAAAAAATCATATATCTCTTTTCATTTTTTATTTATGAACATTAAGTAGTTTTGTCTTTAATCATATATCTCTTTTCATTTTTTATTTATAAACATTAAGTAGTTTTGTCTTTAATCATTATTTTTATTTATTGATGATATTTTATGTCGTCGTACTTTTATAAAATATATTTATTATAGAAAATTTAAAAAGATGAAAACAAGGTATTTGATTTCTTCTTAAAAAAAGTTTGGTCTTGAAAATCTTAAAATTATATATTTTTTTTATAGAAAAAAGTTTAACTGAATTGGTACGGAAATCATCACGGTTAAAGCAAACTTTAAAAATCTAAATCTATTTTTTAAATCTAACTTTACTTATTGTCAAAAATTGAGTAAGTATTTATAGATTATCCATTAAAATATGACCACCCAGCAACAAAAGTTGAACTCAGATGTTCATGCTTGTAAGACAGGGTGAATTCATTTAGTTAGTTAGTACATCCCTTCTAGGCTGGTTGTATTGTTTTATTTGGCTGGGACAATCTCGACTACTAATTAGGAAGTTCACCTAATTAAATATTTTTAATAAAATAATTTCAGATATAAAAAACTCTCATTTTCATTGTAACTGACATTATTTGACTAAATAATTGTATTTATTTATTAAATATACTAGGAGTGAGCTTCGATGTTCTTATGCGTCAAGCGCATGAAAATTGACTAGTTCTTTCCAAAATAAAAAGTAGGTTAATATGATTTTTAAGGGGTCCGGGTATTCAGGTATTTTTCTTAAAGGGGGGTCCAGGTTATATATATATAAAAGGTTGTTAACTTAGACCAACCTTCTTTAAAAAAAAACAAACTTAAACTAATTTAAAAATATTAATGTTTTTTTTTTATCAAAGCAAATTTAACTATTATCATTAATCAACCAATGTTCAATACAAGAAGGATAAGAATAATTTTTAAGTTAGCAAATATGTATCTTTTTATAGGGCAAAAAAAATAGCCACTTATAATTATTCATACAAATTTTAAACAATCGATTATTTTCGTAAATTTACGAAACAATTTTTGGAATGTGTTAATGAAAAATAAAAATGAGTGCAATTTATTAAATTATGATTTATTTTAAATTGGTTTAAATGGGGTAAGTGAATTTTTTTTACCAAACAAAAAGTGTAAACCTTAATATTTTTAAATTAGTCTAAGTTATAAGTAATATATGTGTGTGAATATTTATGTGATATTATATTATCGTTCTTGATTTTTTGGTTCTAGATTGCAAAATCACACACACATGTGTTTGAAAAATGAGAAACATGAAATTCGAAATCATGAGCATCTACCACTTCAAATGTCTATGCAACTACGGTTTGAAATGTATTTATGAAATTTCTATCATTCTTAAATCTATCATTTTCAATTTGGAAACTAACATTTCTATTTTAATAATTTCATATCAGATGTACAAGATAAGTAAATAAGTTACAATCAAAAAAGGAAAAAAGATAAGTAAATAAGTTAATTGATGTTGATGCATCAAAACTGGATTGTTTAAAGGAACACTATTACACTAATGCCTACTTCTCACGCTATTCTTCACTGCCTAAAATTTGACACGGTATGCTCCAAACGTTATTGTGCAATTTGTCATCTTCAAACAAACATTGAACATCGTTCTTTGTTTGAATTTTGAGTAGGTACTTGATTGTGACCCGAGTGTAATGATATCAATAACTTGATAGCATGTCATAGGAGGATCAATAATAATGCGGACCACGATTTACTGCGGCCAGCAAAACCACGCAGTCATGTTTCAATGATCTTCGATCAAGATCAAGCAGTCCTAATTTGAGCTCGCTCTTTTAATCAGACGGCCAATTATGAATTGAATGTGTAAATGCAGGGAAAAAGACACCGCAAGGAATCCTCTTTCCAACAATGCATGGTGTGATTATAGTCAATTCAGCCTAGAATTTTTTCAAAAAAATATTGACACTACTTAAATCCTCATCTTAAGTTACTCAAATTTAGATCACTAAAGCATAAAAATTGGTCACTAATTTATTTAGCGATCGAAATGGAGATCACAATTATTATTCGCTATTTTAGTTGTCTTTAAATATATTTTATATTTGATCGTTATTTCAGTCACAAATGTTGGACTTATTTTTTTTACAACGATTTCTTTTCGTTGCATAAATTAACTAATTTAGAATAAAATATTAAACACACTTTATTTATACTTAACTAATGATTCTATCTTTCTTTTTTCCGACCAAAACTAACGTTTCTTTATCAAAATAAGTTAATATTACAAAATAATTATCCTATATACAATAACTTGATAAAGCTTCAGTTCATAGTAAAGATAATATTCTTTGTAAATGATTGTCTGTAACTTTTATAAAAGAGATGTTCTTGGAACGGTTAGTAAATATGTGATAGATTTTTTTTTTTTCTTTTCGAAAATTTGGTTGATAGAATAAAACATGTTATTTGTTATTTTTAGTATAATTTACTTCGCCATAATTTTTATTTTCATTGAAAATTTAGTCTTTAACCTGTCCATATAACATGTGTTCTAATAGAGTTTGGACTATTTCTAATACTTACTCCGATCATTATTATAAGCAAATATTCTCTTTTTATGTTCATTGAAGCTCATTGAATAATTGATGTATATAGATTATATTATAAATTATATACATCAATTATTCAATGATCTTGAAAAGAAAATAATTTGCTTATAATAATGATTTGACGAAATATATTTTAAAATTTGGATTGATGCTAACTCAACTCTTATAAAATTAACTTATAAGGTGAAGCTTATTTTCATTTATAAAAAGATGTTTGGACTATTTTTCATTTATGTAAGATTCTTATTGGTTTTTTATTTATTTATTTATGTTGGTATTGATGGCAATGGATATTGTTATTGCAGCCATTGCTTGTTCACGCTGTCTATTCATAAGAAGAGTTTGGGTGGGCCCCTTAAACATTCTACACTGTCCCCAATAGGTGTTTCTGGAGAAACACTAATAGCGCTCCACTTCAGAAGTGGTCCTCTTGGTGTGGAATCAATTGATAATGAGTTTGAGCATATACGTTTTTTAATATGAATTTTCAAATCTGTATGCATAATTCTTGATTTTTCTTTAAACTCTTGTCCAAAATTGTATACATACATAATCAGAAATATCAGTATGAAAGTAATAAACTGTAAGCTGAAAGTGCAATGCTCAACACAGCTTATATTTTGTTTTTAGCATAGCAGCATGTATGTAAGCTGAAAAAATAGTGCATACCCTTCAAATTTGATCAATTTTTGGTCAATTTTATCAGTTGGATATGTGTAAGTATAGATGTCACATGACTTGAAGGTTTTTCTAAACAGCAAAAACAAATTCAAATAAAAATCAGAAAACAAGCAGCTCACTTTCCGTAAATATCATATGTCTGCATTTCCTGTCGATATGACGAAATATCAACACGAGGATAAATGCACCCAACAACTTAAAACAAACAACATAGACTAAAAAACACATGGAGTTGATATTTCAAAACCAAAACAGCAGTCTATCTGCTTACAAAATCATATAGTTATAGTTCTAACAAAACACAGAAGTCAAAGCATAAACACGGAAAAGAAATAGCCCTGCCACCGTCGATCAAGAACCCAGTTTTGGGAACAAAAGTTGCGAGATGACGGTGCAGACTTGACACTTAATCCGAAAAACAAGTTAACAAGACGAAAAATAAAAGTACTACATAGAGCAAACCATTTCTTGTAATCACCATAATAGACTTCCTTGGATAGATCTTCCTGCACGGTTCACTTCTTCTTCAATGCTGACTTTGTTTTATTAAGTCCTCCGCTGGGATCCTTCTTCTCCACAGCCTTGATGACACCAACAGCCACAGTCTGACGCATATCCCTGACAGCGAAACGGCCAAGTGGAGGATACTCAGAGAAAGTCTCAACCACCATGGGCTTGGTGGGAATCATCTTAATAATACCAGCATCACCGTTCTTCAAGAATTTGGGCTCCTTCTCAATCTCCTTTCCAGAACGCCTGTCAATCTTAGTAACAAGCTCAGCAAATTTGACAGCAATGTGGGAGGTGTGGCAGTCAAGAACAGGGGCATAGCCATTTCCAATCTGGCCAGGGTGATTCATAATGATCACTTGAGATGTAAAGTTAGCAGCCTCCTTGGCAGGGTCATCCTTGGAGTTTGAGGCAACATAACCACGCTTGAGATCCTTAACAGCAACGTTCTTAACATTAAATCCCACATTGTCACCAGGAAGAGCCTCAGTGAGAGCTTCATGATGCATCTCCACAGACTTCACTTCAGTTGTCAGTCCAGTAGGGGCAAAAGTGACAACCATTCCAGGTTTTATGACACCAGTCTCGACACGCCCCACAGGCACAGTCCCAATTCCTCCAATCTTGTAGACATCCTGAAGCGGTAGACGGAGGGGCTTGTCTGATGGCCTCTTAGGCTCGTTGATTTGGTCAAGAGCCTCAAGAAGGGTAGGACCCTTGTACCAGTCAAGATTTGTAGAGCGCTCGATCATGTTATCTCCCTCAAAACCAGAGATGGGAACAAATGGAATTTTGTCTGGGTTATAGCCAACCTTCTTCAAATAGGATGAAACTTCCTTCACAATTTCTTCATACCTACCCTTCGAGTACTTAGGTGTAGTGGCATCCATCTGTTCACGATAGCAAGACAATGAGAATTTGTATAAATAAAGTAATCACAGAAATAATCAAATGCATCTTCAAAGGGCTAAAACGTTCAAATACCTTGTTGCAGCAAAAATCATTTGCTTCACACCAAGAGTGAAAGCAAGAAGAGCGTGTTCACGGGTCTGCCCATCCTTTGATATACCGGCTTCAAAACCACCGGTAGTGGAATCAATGATCAGAACAGCACAATCAGCTTGGGATGTTCCAGTAATCATGTTCTTAATGAAATCCCTGTGTCCGGGGGCATCAATGACAGTGCAGTAGTACTTAGTAGTCTCAAACTTCCACAGAGCAATGTCAATTGTGATACCTCTTTCACATTCAGCCTTGAGCTTGTCGAGCACCCAAGCATACTTGAATGAACGCTTGTTCATCTCAGCAGCTTCTTTCTCAAACCTCTCAATCACACGCTTGTCAATACCTCCAAGCTTGTAGATCAAGTGACCGGTGGTGGTTGACTTCCCGGAGTCGACATGACCAATGACAACAATGTTAATGTGAACCTTTTCCTTACCCATTTGTCCTTAAAAGCTTAAAACCACGAAAAGATCTGCCAATTCAACAAAGAGAACAATGCATAAGTATGATCCCAAAGGAAAAAAGAAAAAAAAAAAACTACAATCAACAAAAAGTTCTACCGATCGAACAAAGAAAACAATCCATGTATGTGCCCAAGGAAAAAAAAATTAATACTATAACCAACGCAGGACAAAAAAAATACAAAATTCAAGTCAATAATTCAATATCCAGTAGCATAGACACCGAGTGTTTCAGCAGATAGATCAAACACAACATGATACGAAAACAAACACAAAGTATAAAATTCAAAACGAAGAATAAACCACCAAATTAGTCCCTGACTCTATTAAACTATCATGTTGGTCCCTATATTTAACCATCTACTATCAGTTACGTTCCTATATTTTAACAAGCTGTTATCAATTAAAACTCTATGTTTAACCACTTACTATCAATTTAGTCCCTAACACGTTTTCAGACTAATAGACTAAAATTTGACAGAGTCGGCGACTACTTTGAAACGAATTTGGTGGTTTACTCCAAAAAGAATATTGATATTCACATGTTCATGTATGTTAAGTATATATGCATCAAATATGAACATACAAAACCCTAAATGAAAAAAAAGAATGTCATCACAACAAACAAAAATTACGGATTCATAAACAAAAAACGATCATTACATAATTTTGGATTCAGAATTGCGATTTAACGTGTACATAAACACAGGATATAGCTTCAAAACAAAAAGTAAAACCAGAAACAAAACAAAAAAAAAAACTATGATCAAATTATGTAATGTATTAACAGAAGTAAAATCAACTATATGAATAAGCTATGAATCGAAGATAAGAAACGAAATCGAAATGTTACCTTGAAGGAAGAAGAGCAGAGAGGAACGCCAGGGTTTTGGTTTTTCTGTTGGTTGCAAAGCGGTAGAGTTTTATTGCAAGGGAGGGTTAGAGGGTTTATAAAGTCATGGAATTGTACTAAATTAATTTCAAAACAAACATTTTAAAATTGTCTTCAACAATAAATAAATTAGGAAAATGTTATATAAACATCCTTTATTAACATACACCCTTGTACACCCTATATATTTGGAAGAGAGAAGATGAGATGAAAAAGAAAGTGTGCTTGTATGGGGTCCATATGATTACGTGTCAGATTTTTGTGTGGGTGTCCAGGAATATATTGTCACCTAAGGATGTATATGTATCATTACTCATAAATAATATCCCTCCAATAAATAAATAAATAAATAATATGTTGAGTTTTTTTTTTAGACAGAATTTTCTAAGATTTTCACTTCACCTCGTTAATATTAATTAATATTAAAATAATAATTAACTTCCCTTCCCTACGGTGAGTTTTAGGACTTCATGATTCTAGTAATATGAAATTCAGTCGTAAGGTAAAAATTGTCTGATCAGAAACTAGTAATGATTTTAGAGTCAAAAATAATAATTACTAATGAATTTATTGAATTGTCAAATTAGGGGTGGCAAAAAAACTCATGGCCACGGATACCCGTGGATAAAATCCATTACGGACACGGGACAGATAGGTAAATGAGTATCCACGGGTATAATAAATGGGTATTTGACTATCCATTATTATATGAAAACGGACACGGATTTGACTGTATCCATACCCACGAGTACCCATACCCGATGATAAATTAAATAAATGACTAAAATATCCTTATATATCTTATTTTATCTTATCTTATTACTTAAAGTTTTTTTAGGGAATCTTATTACTTAAAGTTGTTACCTTATAGAAGGAAATTTTACCGCTCACCTAAGATTCATCATTAATAACCTATTTTTAATTTTAATTTTTTTAATTCATCTTATTTTGTTCATCGTTTCCACTTTATTCACATCATAAAACATATCCTGAATTATGTAAAAATCATGAATTTTCTATGGATTATGTATGATTTGTGAAATTTGGAATGGATTATGTATGGATGTTTAAAAGTTGAAGATTTTTGATAATTAAAAAATTATTATTTGTACAAAAAAAATAAATTCAAAAAACCATGGGTACCCATGAATACCCATGGATACCTCAATACCCACGGATACCCGCATAGTGGATACCCACGAGGATACTGTGCGAGCACGGGTATCATATTTATTTAACAGGGTGGGGACGGATATCATATGAGAGCTCATTTTATGCTATGATATATAGAAAGAAAGTGAAATTTTTGGTTAGAATGCGAGTTTGATTCAAGTGGTTAATAATCTTCACCAAACGACGAATTATTTGAAAAAATCCGAGTTTGATTCTTGGGTAGAACAATTCATAATTAGATTATACTTATCAAACATTCGAACTTCAGATTATTAGGACCACATTCCTGATAATTCACAACTAAGATCGGATGATAGTCCTGCCCTGTAAGAGAGATTTGCGCCCCATTCATCGAGGACTTAATACTTTTGATCATGTCCCACCAAACCAACCATGTGCTATGACACAAAGTCATGTTCTAGGATTCTAACTCTCCAATCATGTATCAATCCAAGTATTTATTTCTTATATAGAGAAGGAGGTTTAGCTTGATCACATGCCTTTGCATTACTAGAGAGTTTGAGTTTGAATTTGTATTGACCATGGAGGATTTGCATTTGTGCTCGTCCCATCAAAGGCTTTTTGTGAATATTTATCCTTTGTGAACATGCCTTTTTCTTTTCTCTCATTGTATCTTTGTTTCACCAAATCATTTCTTATTTCTCTTTTCTCTACATGGACATTCTTCATAATCGTCTCGTGTAGTCAACTGACAAAAATTGTCAACCTCGTCATTAGAGATGAACTTCCTTTTATGAGAAAGACCAGTTGAGAGCATATAATTGTCGAAATCTAGCTATGTAAAAGAGTTGTTGCCATGGTGTAGAAAAAGAGTCGTTGCTTGTAGATGTCTTAGAATATTCTCTTTAGAGGGATAGTTTGGTTTCTGGCTACTTTCTAGGTTGTAAGTACAAAATCTTGAGATGATCTTGGCACTTGGACTCATACTTGATCACAAGAAGTATTCCAGCTTTTGAGTAGATGATGCCTTGAATCTTCGTTCCAAATGTAGAAGGTTCTAATTAATTACCAATAACAATCATGCTTCACTTGTTGTCACGAGATGATGGTGAATCATCCTCATGATGTTTTCCTTTGTGTTATTTAAGTATTGTAGACATACAAGGTTTTTATGATTCATGTGTTCACTTTTCATCAATAGATGCGACATCGGATAAAGTTTATCCTCGATGTTAGGTAACTTGATCCAAAACTAATCGTACCAATACATAATTTCGTGTTTCACTTTCCATTAGTAGATAATGAATAAAAGCATATATATGTTGTATTGTGCAATCATCAGATGATACATACTTAATAATCGTTGTTTTGTTGGAGATCAACTTTTTCTAATTATAACTTCTAGCATAAGGTAAGAACTAAACTAGTACTTAATAGTTGTTAAAGTGAACATTACAAGTGATAACATTTTCAGCGAAGAAAGCTCATCGCGAAGGCAAAAAGCACCAATTTTTGCAACTATACCACCATGCAGTAATTATGAAGACAAACTGAATACAAATACATTTGAAGATCAAAACCCAGTATAAAGCTTCTTATCAAGATGGAAAAATGTTATAACTAATCTATTTGTTGAAGTTAATTACTTCTAAACAACATAACTTTTTTTATACAGTTTAATAGTGGATACCTCAGATTTTAGTCAATATTGCATCAATCAACATCACCAAGTGGGAACATTGAAGTTATTTTTATTATGTAATTACCTTGAATAGCATGTTGCTGGCTCCATCATCATTCTCCGGAAGTTCTTTAAGAAAACTTGGCAAGTCAACACTTCTGGGTCCAAAACCTGAGCAAGGATAAAAAAACTGAATTTTAAAAAGGAGAAACAATCTCGTGAACGAACATGCGTGCACGAATCATGAGGGAAAAAAGAAAAAAGTTTTATAAACTTGGCGCAACAACTAAATGCAAAAACAACACCTGCAATAGTAACCAAAAGAAATGTGCAAAGAATAGTTGATGCATTCTAGTGGTAAAGAAGCACTAGAAAAAAATCAAAAAGAATCTGCATTAAAAGTCCACAATCACATTTGACAAATAGATCAATAATATAAGAAGAATACTATAATAAAGATTTTGATGAGATCCAGAATCATTATAGATGCTGCATATATAATATATTGTGGCAACGGTTAGCATAAGCAATTAAATTACTAGCTATGATACGTACCATTTGTAGTTTAAGTAGGATTATGGAAATTGAACAAGGTGCTGCATGAATTGTTTTACCAAGCAATGATTTTGTTGGACTACTGCACGTACGGCTTAATCTTTTCAATAACTTGCAAGTTGATGCTTCCTGCCTGATCACATACATAGCATAAAAATGTAAGGACTATTTTAATAGAGTACATGAGCAATTGTATCAAGTAGAGATTTTACATTTTTTAAGAAATTAGTTTTTATTATTTGACTAATATATTTGAAATATTAAAAAAAAAAATAGAAGGGATACTTCAGTCCTTAAAAATCAAAATAAGACATCTTGCAAGGAATCCAAGCCAAAGTTCTTAACAATAAACAACATTGACCTCCCATTTTCATGATTTACTAAAGATACAAACATAAAAAAATTAACCGACACTAGGATAACTCACCCAATCACAGATTGTATCCCTAGCCAATGAATCAATTATATACGACACAATTTGCCTAATGAGTTGAGTCAAGTAGGTAATCTTTCCCTCAACAATTGCCAAGAGATGACAATTAAATTAGACGAAGCAATGCACTCTTCCATTGGAACCTAATGCGCTAACTCCTTCCTTAGAAAAACCTAAAGGAGACAAAAAGATGAGGGATAAGGAAATATAAACCGAGGAAACAGAAAACATATTGTCATGTGAACTCACCCAACATCAATTGTCACACTCAAATGAAAGTGGTTCAAGGTCTCCAAAGCTCAAACGGAGTTCAGACACCAAACCTTCCTCCCGAACAAAAAAGTCTTCTCGACCATCTAAAAATCGCCAATAACCCCTTACCACCTACCAATATCAGACACCACCAAACACTGTTGTACACCCCCTGACAAGAACTGCCATTATCTTGGTCCATGGAGATAAAGTATTGAGAGAAGTCATGAGGGAGAAGACGGCGACAAAAGTACGGACCAAGTTATAATCATTGTACATGAGCAAAATTTGTTGGCACAATGGTTATGCATGAAATAAAAACATTATTCGTTGAGGATACTAGAACCAAAATCTAAGGGTCATGCTAACAAGTGTCCTAAAGACATTGTTTAAAGAATACACAAATAATAAATATGTCTTGGAAATCCAAGTCAAAGTAGTTTCAAACTAATAATTACATCACTTTCTATGCAAAAGTTATTCTTTTTAGTTGCTTAAACAATACATTAAGGACACTTATTAGTATTTCCCAAAATCTAATTTCGAGAAATTGACAAATTTCAACATCAATGATATGGAAAATATTGAATTGAAACTTGATGATGAGGTTGAAGTTCTACTCTTATTGAGTTCGTTGCCTAGATCTTTTGAACATTTTAAGGATGCATTCCTTTAAGGAAAGGAAACCATTATTGCCTTTGAGGTGGTCCAATCATCCATTAGGGCCAAAGAGTTAACCAAGTTTCAAGACTTGAAGGTGGAAGGTACGTAATGGGGGAAGACTCGAGTGTCTCCAAAGGAAGAAGTGAGTGGAGGAAATTGTGCTAAATCAAAATCAAAGGGGAATGAAAAAACAAAGTATAAATGCTTCAATTGTCACAAGACCAATAACTTCAAGAATAATTGTCACAAGAAAGGGGAAAAAAGGATTCCGTTCAAGATGAGATTGCCTCGGAGGAGGATTATGAGAGTGTGGGTAGTGGTGGTGACAAGTTGGGAAACCAAAAATGAGTTAGGTCATGGTATGTAGATGCTCTTATCACATGTGTCCAGGAAAAAAAATGAGACTTTGGAGTTGAAAGAAGGTGGACTCGTTCACTTAGAAATAACACAGAGTGCAAGGTTCAAGTTATGAGTTTAATTTGTCTTAGGATTTTTGACAACCTTAAATTCCTATTACAAATTGGCATAGGTGAATGAATGAATGGATCATTTTGAACCATATTAGATGCAAATTTTTGGAGCTGGGTTGCCCAAGAGTTTTTAGAAGAGAAGCTGTGAGTACTACAACATGATCAAGATATGTCCGTCAATATGAATAAATTTCAAGACACCTATGGAGGTTTGAAGTTAGAGCTCTCGATTGTGTCTTCATTGGTTATCCAGAAGGCATAAGGGTTACAAGTTATTGAATTGAGTATGGAACCTGGAGGCTTAAGGGTCATGATGAGCAATGATGTTACTTTTGATGAGACTTGTATGAGGATGAAGTACAAAGACTTGTATGTGTTTGAGGATGAGTTTCCCACTAGTAAGACCAGGTATGGAAATGAGGATAGTATTCCTCCAGCAAGTTCTATAGTAAGACAACCAACAGTGGCTCATGACTATCAGTTGGCAAGAGATGGAGAAAATGGGAAAATTATTGCACCAAAGTGGTATGGCTATAAAGACCTTGTGTGTTATGATCTAAGTGTGGTTGAAAATATGCAAGTAGGAATCGAATATCTTTAAGGAAGCAGTCGAGAACAATGATAATTAGAAATGGCAATATGAAATGAATGAGGAAAAGAGTTCACGGAAGAAGAAAGTGAATGAGGAAAAGAATTCATGGAGAAGAATCAAACTTGAAAACTTGTGGGACTACCTAAGGATCAAAGGGTAGTTGGATGGAAGTGGAGGTCGATGCCTATAACAGGGTTCAAGAATTTCTCGGACTTGATCAGTTTTGCTGAAGAGTAATTTCGGCACTCAAGAGAGCAACAAGTGGTTGATGGGTAAATATTGAGCATTACCACTTATTTGAAGTCAAAGTGGAGAATTATGGCGAGTATGTCTTCAAATATGTGTTTTTAGCTTCTAGAGGTGATGATTTAAATCAAGGTAATTGGGGTGAAAGGTTGATTCGAGCCTTGGTGGTGAAAATGGGTTCAAGTCACTTTTTTTCTTGGTTGATTCGAATCAGGGGTAGCATGATTCAAATTTGATATTTGCTCTCTCCCGCAAATAAATCATTTTCAGGCTGAATTGTGTAAACAATCTTGATGTAAATTCTATACTCTCTTTATTTTTGTTCTTTCGATTGATTTTGTGATTTCTCTACACATTGCTTCTAGGTTTCTTCTAGTTTAAATCGCTATTTTCTTGGGCTATTTAGTTTTGGTTCTCGCTGTTATTTGTTCCACTTTATCTTGTTGAATTCACAATAGAAAGTTACTATGAAATAGATCATATATCTACAAATTTTGTAATTTAATCTATAACTATTTCTCACTTCATCAAAATTAACATCAACAAGTGTGTGTCAAATAAAAGTGTTCATAAAAAAAAAAAAAATCAAAAGTAGAAACTAGGAAGAAGATATACAGGTAGAGACTAAAAAAATGGAGGGAGAATATATATAAAAAAAATTAAAAAAAAAGGGGGGGAGGGAACGACAAAGAACATTACTAATTAGCACAATTGACACTCCGATGTCAAATTTAATATCATAATATTATAACATCTCATATATTCTTTAGCGCATATATGTATTTTAAAAATGGAAAATTCTATGGTAAAGTCATGAGAATGACTTTTCTGGTAAAGTTAACACTATAACATCAAAAGTGTTGTGAGTAACACCCACTGTTTGTACAGTGGTATCAAAAGTTCAATCTTCATAGTATCATCAATTCATCAGATTAACAAGAATACACTTAATCTAATTTTTAACCTACTTTGTTTTAAATGTAACACCTCACTACACTAAGTGTAACACTTAAGACTATCAAATGATATCAGCAACTCTGTTTGTATGTTAAAGATGCCAACGATAAAATAGTACCCGTAAGTCCAAGATATTGCAAGCATTACTAGATGAATTACTATTGATCATTAATCAGTAATCAACAATTTAAAAATGAATCAAACATTTAGATTTAAAATTAACTTTTTCATTTCATGACTGCACCGTAGAAGCTCCCTTTTAAAATTCACCGTCAGATTAAAAACTATTATAATATAGATAGATTGATCATGCCCATAAAATTTGATATTAATTTAAATCATTATATAAACATAATTTATATTATATCTTGTCAAAAAAATAATTTATATTATATTAAAAACTATTATAATACAGATAGATTGATTTCATATTAATATTAAATTTTATAAACATAATTTATATTATATTAGTTTTCAGTTTAACAGAAAATTTTGTAATATGAATATAGGTAAATTGCCCTACATTTAAACACACTGATATTAGGGAGCTTACCATGCACTCTCTTACCTAGAGAGTACAAAAATAAAAAGGAAACATATATAAAAGTTTCCCCTTAGGATCTGTACAGTAACTCAAGGCACAACTTATTCCTCTAGTAAAATAGATATTGAATCATGAGTAATAATCAATATAATTAAGTCACCAAAACAACAACTCACAAGATTTTGTTTTAGTGTTGGATTTGGTTTTATTGGAACAAATGAAGCTGAGCTGAGTAATTTTCAACACTATTTCAAGCATTGAAAATTGTCAGAAGAGTATGAGCACACAAAAATAATGGTATAAACATTATATACTAAAGACTTTTTTGTGCTCACCCTCTTCTGTCAATTTCTATGTCCCAACAACAGCTTAAATGTTATGGGTTAAGATCTCTCTATTTATTAATCTCTCCATTTCTTCTATTTCGAGAGATAAAAACACAAAGAAGTATCGACTTTTCAAGAGATCACTCATTTCATTTCAATACTATTGTTGAAACACGCTTAATGTGGAATTCTTAGGGCAATTTCTATGTTCCAAATTAAGAAATTCTTTTATACCAAAAGAAGTACATATACAATAAAACATCCCAGATATGGAAACTTCACAGGAATAATTCAAAAGAAGATTTCAGAAATGTAAAAGGGAAAAATACTAATAACTGAATCAGATCTGAGGAAAGGAGGCATACCTGTTAATGGAATAAAACATCATGGAAACATATAGCCAAAAGGAGGAGAGAAAAAACAGCAGATATATGCTCAAAAATTGTTTGAGAAAGGATAACTGAGTTGTTTAAAATTATAAAATAAAACACTGAAAAAATAAAAACCACATAAAGATAAATAAACTTGGAAGTAGAAAAAAAATTAAGATAAAAAAAATAAGAAAGACAAACACAAATTCCAACCAAATCCTTTTGTTTTTTGTTTGTTTTTCTACACCTGTATTTGTATCTCTGTCTCTTCATGAATTATGTGTTGTTTACTCAACTCAACAGAGAGAGAAAGACATGCAACACGTGGATAGGGCATGTCATCAGATCTCGTTAAAAACTGATAACTGATATGTGAGGATAGAGAGGAGAAATGAGTGTTGCTGCTTTTGCAGATTGCACTATAAACTAGGTCTGAGTGAGAGGGTTTTCAACTGTAAAAATATCTTCATAAATGACAAATATGAGGCTTGGACATGGAGCAGCCTTTTGTACATGTTGTGTGTGGCGTGTGTGAGAGGTCAAGAAAGAGACACTACTCTTAAATGCTCCTTTGCTTTTCCCACTTGCGCAACCGAAAATATCAGTATAATCATCAACTAACACACCCCACCACCATCATTCTAGGTTGTTTAATGGGTAACTTTTAGGGTTGTCGATATTACATAATATTTTCTGAAGAAGAAAAACACAGGGTTGTCGATATTACATAATTGAAAGGGTTATGTTAATCACTTAAACGACGGAGAAATATATTTGTATAACCATTGTTTTTAAACAATAAGAAAAGATAAAAATATTGTTGTCATCATAGTTATCATTAAAATAGATGTACAAATATCATTGCTCTCAATGACCTAATTTGATCTTGTGTCTTATTCATATAACCTTCTTTAACTATTTTTTTTTTACTAATATATAAAAAAAAATAGTATCTCTTGTCAAAAAAAAAAAATAGTATGTAGGGTCGGGGTTCGAACCCCGGACACCCCACTTTTTTACATTTAAATGTGTGAGCTCAAGTCATTAGTTACTTGACCCAAAAAAAAAAAATAGTATCATTTATGATATTTGATTTGTCTCGATAAATATTTGAAAAATATCAAATTTTTATAATTTTGCTAATAAATAATTAAAGATATAAAAAATTAAAATTATGTTTTGATATGTGTGACAAAGTTAATTGTATTACTTAATATGAGACGGAGAGAGTAATGTTTATAGGGTGTTAATTAAGAAGAAAAAAAAAAGTAAAATTTGTATTTATTTATTTTTACATTTTCAAAAGTTTTACTATACAAGTTTTAAGAAATTTTAAATTTATTTTCTTAATAACTAGTGTCTCAAGGACACTTTATTTTGTTGAAGAAAGTGTCTCAAATGATACTTGTTAGCATTTTTCTTAATTTAGTATTCCCTCCGTCTCAAAATAATGTCTCTTTAACATTTTTTTTCTCTTTTAAAATAATTGTCACTTTATAATATCAATACAACATTTATTATTATATTCCACTATTATACTCTTATTTATTCCACTATTATCTACTCCACTAACTACAATTAATATCAATATTATAGTAAATGATACTAATTTAATCATTAAAATCAACACAATTAATCATTTCTTTTAAAATTATATACAAATCTTAAATGACTATTATTTTGAAACGGAAGGAATATTTTTTAAAGTTAGATGTTGATTTTGATTAGTTGATAATTTAATTTTTGTTTTGTTATTGATCTAGTGGCCAATACATATTTAAATAAAACACACATATGAAGGATGAATGTAATGATTCTTGTTTAAACTCAAGATTCTGCATAAAATATCACAACAACCAAACCACCAAGTAATAATAATGATGACCAATAATTGATTGTTCACTATATAAAGTGATCAATACTCAAATTCTCAAATATATAAGAAAATAAATTGATTGGCTCACGGGGATATCATAACGATGATTTTATCGAAGATTTAGTTCAAAGTTTTGTCAAACATGCACAAGTAAGTTATTCTTACACCATGGATAAATACTTTCTATCACTGGATCAACACATTACATATTTCAATTAATTTAATGACGATACTTATATTAATTCAATGGTTAAACAAACTTGTGTATGGCCAAAGACTTATCTTCTTCATGCGGCGCCGTAGACTTACATGCATCTATATAGTAACTAACTAATCAAAAGTTTTATAAACAATGGAAATTGTTAAGATAAAGATTCATACAAATATAATTTACTTGTTTCTTAATATTTGACCATCATAAAATTTGGGCTAGCTCCCACTATGTTTGGATGAAGTTTTGTGTGAGATTTTAGATGAAGGAAGTTATATTTGATATGTGTGAGATCTCATTATAAAATATGCTTGTGGTAATAAATTTGTGGTTTTGATGGTACAAGATTCTTTTTCACGTTGGTATTCTTGTCCAATTGTTTGTAGCTACCACATGCTTTGTATAAATTCGGGTGTACGTAAAACATCTACTGTGGTGAAGACACCAACTTGTGCAGTGTCATTAAATGCTTTTGCTGATATGAAGATTTGTTCTTATCTTGAAGGAAATTGCATTAGTCAAACTGATTTCTGTTGCAGAAATGGTACTACAGCCAAATTTAATAATCTTGAATATTTTGTTAATTAAAAAGCTAGATATTTTATCCAAACACCGACTAAATTAAGGGTTTAATTTCATTGTCTATTTGCACAGACTCAGTCAAGGTAAAATTTTGTATGTACTAACTAATTCATCGAAATTGACACCAGATAAAATCGAACATCACATTTTAAGATGAGCACACTCCAAAATTTCAATCAATAGCACAAGCCAACCAGAATTATTATTTTGAATTTGAGATCAACTGAATATGCACCAAAGTGAAAAATAAGTGTTTTACCAGGGTTATTATTGTTCTTGTTTCTCTCGTGATCTCGGCACTCGAATATAAGAACAAACTAAATTGTGTATTGTTATGCTACTCTTTACTAGTTTGTTCTTATATTCGAGTGCCAAGATCACGAGAGAAACAAGAACAATACTTTACAGCCATAAGAGAGAGATGCCATATCTCTACCAAAAACCTTATAACATCGAGTATATGGGTCACCTCTCTTATAAATCAAATACTTTATCCATTGATAAAAGATGTGTGATCAATAGTCTCCACCATAAGAGTAAGTTCTCACATCCTATAATAGGACTCCCGCTCCTCCACTAACCCGAATCAGGGCTCTAATACCATTTTTTGGAGGTACGAGGCCACGAGAGAGACAACAAGGTCAATGCTCCAGGATCTAGGAACCAAAGAAAGGGAGATGTCACATCTCTACCCAAAACATTAAGATTTCAGGCATGTGGGTCGCCTCTTTTATAAATCCAACATTTTTACACATTCACATGTGATGTGGGACTTAACGGCCACTCACTATTAAAACTTAATATCGAGTTCTCAATTTATTTATACTTTTAAAAGAGTTGGCCTTATATGATCACAAGATCAAATGTATAGTGTTTGAGCACTAAAGATACTTTTTCTAATAATAATAAAAATGATTGATAAAAAAATGTTTTAATACTTTAGGAATAAGTATCTCTTTGTATTATGCCTAAGCAGTAGATATTTGGGCTTGTGACCATAAAGATTAACTCATTTTAAAATGATTTTTTATACTTATAAAAAATCTTTTACTTCTATATCTTTCATTTTCAACTACCTTTTGGCCATATTACAACCAAATGAAAAGACCCTTATGATTTTTGCATGCTTACAGAACAAATAGAGGAAAGTAGATTGTTTGTCAAGCCTAGGACAGTTTCTTAAAAGGTAAGGAATATGCAGATTGTTAAGGAGTTGCCCTATGTGATGATTGAATTCAGAATAAGAGACATCAAAATATGATTGTTGCAAATACATGCTTGAATCAATTTCAATTCATCATGTTCTAGTCATGGATTCGGAGTTGAAGACATAGTCAAAAATTTCAATCAAATTAATTTACCTGAAGATATATATGCAAATATATCTTGACAGCTTAACCAACGGCAGTTTCCTACAAAAATGAACTAACAAAAGCTATTTAAACCATGTTCTGTTCAACTTTGTATTTGGCAGGTTTGATCCATGCTGCCAACATGTTCTTAATCTCCCTAACAAATTAAACACTAATATTTGTCTATAAAAAAGAATTTAAAACAAATCAATAGTTAAGATGCTTCATTGTAAGAGAGATTCTAGTATGCCATTTTCTTTTCCATCAGATTTGCAGTAAGAGATTTATGATTTGCAAATATTATAGAATCTTAAATGAAATGATGTTCTTAATTACTCAAAGCAAACTCGTAGTCTATTACAAACCCTGTCAAAAATATTGGTGACTGCGCAGATTGGTAGCATTTATCGTAAATGAGAAACAAGTCATGCCTAATGAGGTCCTTTATGACCATTTCAACACCAAATCCTTAATTTCTTCCAAGACAAGCTACCTTAAAAGAAAGAACTAGACCCCATTTGAGTACTTCATCTCCTGAAGAAACGAAAAAACTAAACGTCATGAGCGCATAAAGCAAAGAAACTAAAGGCATTGCAACTCATGAAAGTCACAAAAGGATGAAGTGGGAGAGATTCAAACAAGTTATAGCTTTTTTGACTAGATCTGTTGTTATTGCTTGTAGTTATTTTAGTTATTGATTACCATTGATATTTGTCCTACACATCTAAATTTTATTGATGCGAGATTCAGAGTTACTGAATTCACACAATAACGACTGCTTTATGTCTCCTACTTGTGTTGGTTCTATTGGAGTGTTAACTACTTCTTTTAACATTTCATAAACTACTAAAAGATTCTTCAATTAAATGTGTTATATCTCACTACCAATATTTTCATCAAAACATGCTACATGAATCTACACGAACTGCAAGCTTTTGTTTTGACTACCACCTGTCCACCTCAATATGCATATTTATTTATATTTCTCAAACTCAAAAGTTCCCAAAGGTTTTCCATTCATTCATGCATAAAAATCACAACATTGCCTCCTTCAAACTAAATTAAGTTTGAAGGACAAAGGGCCAAACCGTAGGCACTAACTCATCCATTGCTTGTCTGCTGTATATTCTTGTGACATGAACATCAGTTATATTTCCAGTTCCTACGACCAATTTCCCAATAGTAAAAAGAGTGATCACAGAAGTCCTAGCTCAACTGGCAAAATGCCGACATTGTTAGGCCGGATGCCATGACCAGGATTCGAACCCCGGTACCTCCACTTGTGTGTGTGAGTTTATAATTGCTTTGCCATTTCATCTATCTACCAACAAAAAAAAAAAGAGTGATCACGAAGCTGGCTATTCAGCTAATTGCGTATTGACACTCGCAAATTGGAGACAAACAAAAGTCAATCATACGTTATGATAATAAATACATCTTGACACCTTAAGGGTAACCATATTTTGTATACTTACTTCACATTGGGAAGGTTACAGGTGAATCAACATAGACATTTTAAAGAAAGGAGTCTGAAAGAATATTAGGAAGAATTCGGGTTCGATCCCCACTGCTAAAAAAATTCTCCTCCCCTAACATTTCTAGTATGCTATTTCCTTTTACATCAGGTTTGCAGTAAAAGAAAGATATAGATTTATAAATGTGCAAATATTCAAATCCTACATAAAAAGAGAAATGTTGTTATTAACTATTCAGATCACTCAGTCTACTACAAACCATGTCTAATCTTTGGTGACTGCAAGTATTGGTAACATTAATCATAAATAAGAAACAAATCAGGCCTAATGAGATCCTTTGTGACCATTACAACATGCTAACAGTACCAAATCCTTAAATTACTCCAAGAGAAGACAAAAAAACGTAAGAACTGGAGCATCAACGGAAATTTAGACCCCCACCTGAGTACTCCACCTCCTGCAAATACAAAAAAGTAAGGTCATGAACTAAGACTTAAAGAAAAGAAACCAAGGGTGTTGCAGCTCATGGAAATCACAAAAGGATGAAGTAGGAGAGATGCCAACAAGTTATAGATTTTTTTTCAGTGGACAAAACCAGTTATAGATTTATTTTCAAAATGAAGCATTATTTCTGAAATTAAAGTGGTCAAAAGTTTATGCAGCAAACACATAAACACAGCATGCATTTACGTTTTTGACTAAAATCTACCAATTCTTCACTATGGCATATGTTCTTTTATTTATACACTGAATGATTATGATTGTGGTTCATCTATATTATTCTGGCTTCAACGCCATAGAAATTACTTGTAGAAAGCATTACTTTGCAATTAATGTTACCATTTCATCTAAATAAATCAAAACTGATTAAATCTATATCAATAAGCATGCCTCTGGTTTTTTTTCCTGGGTCTACAGGTATTGTTTCCCAAACATTTTAATAGCATATAATGCTATGGGTAGGTAGACTGACACATAAACATGATACATGTAGCATAAATTTACTATGTAACATGTAATGCCTAATACAAGTATAAAAAGTACAAGATATGCACAAAAAAAAAAAAAAAAACAATTCACAGCATGTAGAATATAGCATCACAATTCAAAATTGAAGGGCAAATTCACAAACCACGACACAACTCTCAGCACACAGAAAGAGAAATTGTGGGAGTGGGTTCTGTTTGGAGTTGGATTCAGGTCAACAGAGCAAGGTTTCAACTCATTAGAGGTGGATTCACTCACCAAATTAGCGAATTGGGTTCGTTCCAATCTAGCACCAATGGATCTGTTCATGTTTTTTAGTTAACGGTTTCGATTACTAGGAGCTATAGGATTGAGACTTGGATACAATATTATTCACCTCCTTTGCAGATGGGTTCACTTCAATATGTTAAATACATCTGTGTAGACAAGTGCCAAAACTGGAACACTTTCATTTTGAGCATGTCTGGGGAAACATAACCATTACATTGTAGACTCGTTTAATCCCAATGTGTCTTGTAAGCGAGATAAACTCAATTTACAGAGTTGTAAACTGTTAGATTCTGAGTTAACTTTAGAGTTTCTCAACCATGGTTTAAAGACTCTTAACCACTAGAACACAGTCAATTCTATACCAGTAATGAAATGCATTTAGGAAAGATAGGATGAGTTTCTAAGCTCCATAACATCTAAAGGAGTTTCAAAGATGCAAAGAAGGTTGATTCAAATAGTGGCCAGTGTCCAAATCATTACAGGCTTTGCATCAGGCGGCAACCCAACACCTATGCCTTTTCCCAAGGTCATTTAGGAAGAACTAAGTAAGCATAGATTTTACTGTAGCATTTTGTAGGTATAAGGGATATAATGCAATTTCAGTGGATGCTGACAAAGTCAGCATTCGGCAAATGTGGTCACATTACTCCCCCAAGCAGTTGTAATCAGCTCGCTCAATTTCAGATTCTTTTCCTTGAAGATGTTTCTCTAACATGCCACCCCCATTTCTATTGTGCATGATAGGGAACCCATCTTCCTAAGACATATTTGGCAGGATCTGAAGACAATATGTTGCTTGCTGCAGATGAGCATGACCTATCATCCTCAAATAGATGCCCAGACAGAAATGCTAAACTGTACACTGGAGGAAAATTGATTGTGTTACTTCATTGGAGGGCGACTAAGGGCTTGGTATTTGGTTCTACATTGGGAAAATACCAGTATAACCAGTTTCAAGAGTGCATCAAGCTGCTCTCTAGTTGAAGTGACAATGAATGCCCACCTACATCACTATCAAAGTTCATACGAGGGGGGATATTGGTAGATGCAATTACCCAGGATTTGATGGATAGAGATGAAGCACCAACACAGCTCAGGTTCCCTCTTGATAGAGCTCAATCCCATATAACCCACTGGCTAATGCTCACGTGAAACTGTCTAGAATTCAACAAGATTGGCTAAGGCCCCCACAGGTTTTTGTCGCTACAGGTTTCTATTAATCTTCCACCATGAATTTTACGCTATGAGATAGTGATAACATCACAACTATTAATCAAATTGAATTCAGACTTATAAAGCATGTAGCTGCAAGTTAAAGGAATGGAGCAACAAAGTGTTGAAATATTTCATTTAATCATGAAGAGGTACTAGAAAATGCTCTAGGATTGTCATAATACCTTGAAGACAGTAAGATAATGTGTCAACGTTTTAATTAATGTTTCAGAGGACTCAAATATTTTGGACAACAAATAAAAGTGTATAATGCACTTAAAAAGAAAATCCAACCTGAGCAGGTGCTAAGGATGACACCCAGTCTGATGTGTGGGTAGGAAGCAGTCCCAATGAATTGAGCTGCAGAAGAGGACAGTAACATAAATAATGGGGAAAAATAATAATAAGTATATGGCACCAAGATTTTCAAACTTAAGAATCTAGACAAACTTGTTGTGACATTAAATTAGCTTCCTAAACCTCAAATACATTATAGAACATAACTAATTTAACCCAACTATCCAACAAAATGAACCAAAACTGTAAAATTTGAGGTAAACAAAACCATGTATATACTTAGGCTGATAAATTCACTGCTAGAATCAAGAGTTTATCAATTTTTCAGAGTTAACTTGAACTCATACAAGCAATTTAACTCAAAGACTTACAAAAACAACAGAGTTTACAAGCAATTTAACTCATTTTTGTTTCAAGGCACAATATTACCTTCCAAACACCTAGTAACATGCCTCCCAAATTAAGGGCAATGAATACCAACTTAGGCCCAAGAAGCTCCACTTTAGCATCTTTGTAAGGTTCAAACACTGCAAAAAATAATAATAAACATACGTGAATGATTACAGAACAAACAGAAACATGTACATGTCATCTTTACACGTACATGTAGAATGAAGGAGACAACAAGTTAATCGAAAACTAATGGTATGTTTGGCAACGCTTTTTTCGGATTGGTGGGGGTGGGGGGACAATATTTTTTTCCTTCTAAAGCTCTATAGGTCTCAAATGCTTTTGATAAAGGTTTTACATTATGGTTATCACAATTCTTGAAATTGCATTCAAATGCTATTGATGTATCCACAGTTCCAATTGCAAAGGTCCTAAAAGATTTAACATCGCAAGCCACAGTTTAAAATGAAGTGTTCGATTAAAAGCTGTTTTGAGCACAAAATAAGTTCATCATCCAAACACGCAATTACATATTTTATCAGATCAATTCCTAATGAGTTACAACAAACCAAAAGAGAAGAGAACTGGGATTATCTAAGATCAATGGTTCTATTCAACAGTACATATGAAAACCTTGTTTGGATTGACTTATTTGAGCTTATCTACTAGCAAAAGCAATTATGAGACTGATTGAAAGAGCTTATGACATGTCCATAGTTGTTTTCAGCTTATATCCATAAGATCTCTATGATAGCTTACGTTAACAACTTATAGTTTATATGAAACCAGTTCTACTTTATTTTATCTTTTTTTATATAAATTTCTTATACATAAGCACAACACTTAGAATATAAACCCTTGAATAAGTTATTCATCAAAACAAGACCAAATTTCATCCACAATATAAATAATCAACCTCGTTATCTTGAGACATCAAGTTATATGTAATCAACCACGTTATCTAGAGATATCAAGTTATATTAATTATGATGAGCAACACCAGTTTATATATACAATTACAATCATTGAAAGGAGACGGAGATTTAGTAAGGTCTAGCTCAACTGACACTGTCGGTATTGTTAGGCTGGACATCTACACCTGAAATCTTGTCGGTATTGTTAGGCTGGACATCTACACCTGAAATCTCGCAGGTGTGTAGGAGTTTCAGGTGGTGATCGTCACTTGGTTTATTTAACCAAACAACAAAAAAGGAGGTGATAGAAATGATACTTACTTTTTCCAACACTCTGTAAGGCACTTATGGGTTGCCAAAGAGCTGAGAAGGTAATACCAATACTAAACAAGTGAACAGTGTTACCAGCCATCCACATCATAAACCCCATCATTAACAAGTTCTTAAATGGTGCTTGTGCAACTTCCCAAGCTTTCTGTTTCCAATAATAGAATTAATCAATAACAATTACAATCAGATGTAATAGTTAGTTACAATAATTAGTACTTAGTACTTATTAGATCGGTCAATCATTCCCATGCTTTCGAACGATCATGTAAATAGTTTGTTGGTACGCCCACAACTCAACTCATAAGAAAGGAATGGAAGGAGACCGACTGATCTAAATTTTTTACTAATAACAATAATATTATCATGAATAAAAGATTATAATAAATTCAAAACAATATAAAAAAAAACATATACAGAAATTATACATAGGTTACACTAAATTGAATTGAAGAAGAGATGGGAAGCATGCCTGAGATTTCCAATTGGATTCAGCATCTTTCTTTTGGCGACTAAGGGTAGAATCGTCTTGATCGAGGGAAGCGCGTGAGAAACCGGGAGGATCGATGATATCGCGAGAAGTTGAGTTATCGGAGAAATCAACGGCCCATCTTCGTCCTGAAGAACCCATCACACCCTTTCCTTTATCCATTTAATTGAATCGCCGAAGAAGGAAGAAGGGTTTATTCAGATCGCGAAATTTAACACTTCGCAGCAGTGATGAAACAAACTACGAATGAATGAAAGAGAAATATGGTAACTCCGTGATTTTATATAGAGACGATAACGGTAAATACAAAACCGGCAAAATAAATTTAATCTTTTTTTTTTTTTGAGAGAATTTTTTTTAATCTTATTATACTTTTATTTTTGGTCGAATCATAATTTAATTTTGATAAACAGTTTGTTTTTGATAAAAAAATTAGACACTGCTTTTTTTGGAATAGAAGAATTAGTTTTTTTTATAGGTGAATTAAAAACAACTAGTGATTACTAAAATAAAATTATTACGTCCTCGTGAGTTTAGCTCGATTGGTTGGGACAATGTATAAAATATGCAACGTCTGAGATTAAAATCCCGGCCACTATAAAAAAAAAATTACGGTGGTTAATAAAAATCTAGTTTTTTTGGTGAATTAAACACAAATAAAATGTCATATAGTTATAGTATTTAATGTGTTAAAAATAAAATAAAAAATTACAGTCTTTGCATTTTATAAGATATTTTTTTATTCATTTTTGAAGAAATTTTGATCATTTATTTGAAACCATTTTATAGTAAAAAAATGTATCATATAACAAAAACAATTTGTTCAAATTTCACTATAGCAATATAACATCAATATAGCTGCTATTTGACTACACTGAATTTACCAAACTGAAAAACTAGTAGCTTTTTGGATACCAAATAAAATATCAAATCAAAATCAGAACTAGTTTGCTCTTAGATGTGTCTGAGATAGAAGCTATCGGTCTTTTATATGCTATCAGAAGGGTAAAAGAGCAGAATTTAAATAATGTTATTTTCGAGCTCGACTCTAATAGAGTAGTAGATAGTTTTCACAATACTAGAAATGATGTATCTGATTTATGAGCTATCATCAGAGAATGTAGGACTACCTTCTCATCTTTTTTCACAAACTCAAAGGTAGAGTTTATTAGGAGACAAGAAAATGAGATTGCTCATAGACTTGCTAGGGCGGCCACATTTTATGCTAATATCCACTATTTTACTGTATTACCTGATTGTATTCAAGATGTCCTTATTAATGAAATGAGAGAATTATCTTTCTGTCAAAAAAAATTAGTCATTTTTGGATGCTGATTTTACAAATGAAATAACTAAATAAAACATCAAATATTAATCATAATTTAGAACTAATTGGCCAATATGTGTAATTTTTATGAATGTAATGTTTTCTCTTGTGTTAATTTCCTCATATTAACAAATTCAAAATATAAAAAAATTACTTTGATCCCATTTGCTAATCTTTACTTAATATTTTTTTTTACTCAAAAAATATAATACAAATATACAATTGAAAAAAAGCCAAATAAATAAAGATAATAGCATGCATGAAGTACCTCCAACAACTGCAACAGATATGTTTTGTTATTTTAACTTCAATGCTGCACAACTACTTTGCCATGGCACTACTAGTGTTCATTTTATATTTACAATTTTGACATTTTCCTCATCAAAGAAGGAACTTCACCTAGTTTGTGTCTATGAATAAGAACAACAAAACATAGAGAGGAAGAATTTAATTGGTCTCGCTTTGGTCACTTAACTAAAAAAAAGATTGATTGAATATTTAAGTTTTTTTTAGTATCGTTTTGGTCCCTTCTGTTAGGTTTCCGTTAGGTCTAATAAAAAATGTTAAGTGTGGACAAGTGTCACCTTATCATTGGCTATCAGATGTTTTTTTTACAATATAAAAATTACTGAACAGACAATAAAATAAACATTAACTGAAAAAGTCACGGGAACAAAGAATGCTAAAAATAAAATAGCCAAAATTATTAATTTTATTATTATTAATTTCAAATGAGTAGCTAAACATCAATATCAAATTGGCGGGAAAACATATCCTCATTTTTACTAGTGATACACCACCTTTGCTGCCTTTTACATTTTTAACAAAACACTCCTTTGAAAAAATAGCCTCAGTGTGATTAAGCTGTACAAGAATACTCTCTCAATAAGCTTCTTTGTTTTACTAGCTCGTGCATGTCATGGACAATTCTGAACACAGAATCAGGCCTTGCTAGTTTTAATGCATTTTGGGACATTTCTTTTAGTTCATCGGCCTTTGGACCAAACCAGTCCGCAACAATTTTCGCTATCTCCTTAGGCAATTTAGAGTACTTTCCACATCCATTTTCAACTACATAGGGAACATTGCCAGCTTCCTGAAATAAAAGGAAATGATGTAAGTTCACAACCATATTCAATCACTTTGGTGTATATGCAGACCAATCTACTTTGGAAAATATACCACTTATGTATGAAACCTCAGCCTAAATTTAATTAGTGTTGTTAAATAGCGACTATGGCAGTAGAGCAAGGAATTTGAACAGATCACCACTGTTCTGCGATACACTATTTAATTAAAAATATTGTGAAAGTGTCTAGA
This sequence comes from Medicago truncatula, assembly GCF_003473485.1. Taxonomy (NCBI): domain Eukaryota; kingdom Viridiplantae; phylum Streptophyta; class Magnoliopsida; order Fabales; family Fabaceae; genus Medicago; species Medicago truncatula. The sequence goes on from NC_053042.1 coordinate 3,394,357, forward strand.
GCGGCACTATAGCACTCTTACGCAGCGAAATGTGAACACGCCGCTATTTTCCGCAATCCACAATTTACAACTCTGAAATTACTTTCATTGATTAGCCACAATAGTGCAAGCTAATTTTCAAATAAAAATTCATGACAAGGTCAAGAAATGGCAATAATAAGAACCACATTACCAACCCGGCAATGTAATCATTTAAAATAATAGGTAGGCCTCGAATCATGGCCTCTGCAATTGTCCCTGGGCCTGCCTACAGAAGGAAGAAAAAAGAATCCATCAACAGCTGTCATAATGAGGTAAGAAAAAAATAGCCTCGACAATGAGATCCAACCTTTGTAATAATGCAATCACAGGCTCCCATGCATTCTTCAATTTTGGTAACGAACCCCTTGACCTAAAACATGGGTAAAAACAATAATTTAGGGGATTCCATATCTACATGTATTTATTTACCCCAGACAACCTTGACTCATAAGAAAGAAAACTTTCATTTCAAATAAATTAGATCAATGTTGTGAACTAAGTAAGTCTAAAATATTATAATTTAGCTATTCATTGTACAATGGGTAGAGATTAGTTTCTCACCCTAGAAAGTTTGCTACGAGCAATTAATCAATTTAGAGCTAATCTTGCCGCTCATCAATTATAAATTAAAAACTATAACTCTCATTTTCACATCTTTAATTATTCTGAGATCCCAATTGTCTACTCCATTTTCTTACTTGAATACTCTCTTAATTGAGACAGGGGTGGGCATGGTTCAGTTAACTATAAGCTATTTTAGGTAAGTATTCGAGTAAATTTGTGAAGAATAATTCAATTAGTCAATGAAATCAAAAGTACCCTTTTTTTTTGAAAGAAAAATCAATCAAAAGTACCCTAAATTCCACACATCGCAACACAATAATAAAATAAAACGGTACTGCATATGCATGAAAGCTGTAAAAATTTACACAACAATCCAAACATTTGAAAAAGAAAAAAAAACGGTGCTTGTGAAAAAATGATGAAAATGTAAAAGAGAAGAGAATGGGGAAGAAAGGTTACGCACCAGAGGCAAAAGAAGTAGTGAAGAAGAAGCCATCGAAATGGTTTGTTTGTTTGAGAAGAAGAAGAAAGAGTAAAAGCACTTTTCAGTTCAGTTTATTTGTGTTGTGCGTGCAGTTAAATGAAACATGTGTGTTGCGTTTGTTTGTGCTGGGTAAGTTATTTTCAGGAATTTAGGTTCCTATGACATGGGTCAGAAAATAATGGTTCGGTTCAGTTAATTGAGTTTGATTTGGTTAACCGTTTGGTTCAGTTAATGAATTGTTTTTAAAATAACGGTTCGGTTTAATAACCAATGTAATGGTTCAGTTAATTTTAGTTTGGTTCAGTTCGGTTCAATTTTTGGATATTTTTGCCCACCCCTAGAGACAGTGGACACATGCACATAATTCACAAAGTAGTCATTTTTTTTATATTCAATAGTACCATGAGTAACATTTTTTTGCTCACAGGTTTGCTTCAAAAGTTCAAACATTGATCCTAAAACTAGACAACAGTCTATCATGTAATAAAAGTATAGAACATGCAAATACTGGTTCAAGTAAAATCACAAACACCGGAACAATTAGTGCATCAATACCTTCACTGGAATCTTCCAATCAATAGAACTGAGTTTGTTAGCAAGCTTCTTATTGCGACCACAGATCACAAGAATCTGACCTGTGGGAACCCCCTCGTCATTTAATAAATCTCCAAGTGCCCAAGCAGTAGCTTCAATGGGACCCATGCCTTCACCACCCCCCATCAATAATACAGCAGGAAGATCCTCATCCATCCCTAAATCTCTCCTCAGTTCATCCTATTAGAAAAGCTTGACAACGTCAACATTACTTGATATAAAAGAAAACCAAATTGCAGAAACATGAAACAATTATGTGCATAGCAGCCAATCAGTGAAAGCAGATACCAATGAAACGCATGGTTAATATATAATCAAGCTTTGATTAAAAGTAAAAACAGTGAAACTACATTTTCATACCAAATTTATGTCAAAAAAGTGAAATACTAGCTTGCATGTGCATCAACTAGTTTCATGTCTGCCATCATGTACACTAACCTAAAACTGATTATAGTATTGAACCATTAAAAATTTGAATTTTGAGAATTTGATTTTTGCTACTATTCACTTCTCCATATGCTGCTAACTAAGGAAAATATTAAATATAAAATAGGGTGAATTCTACATCCGTCCACAGTGAACCATAATGTTACAATAACAACAGTCAAGTCTTATCTCACTGGGTGGGACCAGCTCAGATTAACATTAGATGTGGAATTAGTTTATAGAACAGTTTATATTAAAATAATGAACCTCAAATAATAACTAAATGGCAAAATCAGGGCCATGGTTGTAGTCAACAATACATGCCAACCCTTAGCATATCATATCTCATTGTATAAAACAATTCTGAAAAAGTCATTTGGAAATGCAGTTTCACTACAAGTTGACCAATCATGCCATAACTATAAGAAGTTAAGAACATGGCATACCTTTGGCCGAACAGGCTTTATAAAGGACGGTCTAACAGGTAGGCCGTAAATCTTTATTTGGGTTTGTTGGAGTCCAGCTTTCATTGCTCTTTTGGCAACATCTGTAGTTGGACAATAACATCTAGTTACAAGCTTGTGAAACCTAAAAAATACAAAAAATAAAATGTCAAAATCAGATTATTGGTAATATTATGGAAAAGAAAATACTAAAAAACAAGAACTAAACTAACCATGTTGGATGGCACGTGCTCAAATCTGTAATAACTGTGGTAAAAACAATCTTATCTAAAAGACCCCTTGACCTCAAAATGCGAAGGGCAACATGTTGCATCAGTGGATGCACACTGATTATTATATCAGGTTGATACTTCATTAACCCTTTAGCAACCTCACTGTAAAAACATATAAGATATACTTAACCTCTGACATGTAATATATACTTCATAAGATAAGAGCTAGCGTAAATAAAATTAGTTTCCAGAACAAATAATATATGCGTCAACACTGGCAAATTTCAACAACTTCTGCCAAATATTGATTACTGCTAACATAATGTACTATATCTGTCAAATATTGATTACTGCTAACAATAATGTACTATAATATTCTCTTAGAATTTGGTTTTAGCCTAACTCAAACTTTTACAAAACTGGCTAGCAATGTGAGGGATGCTTCCTACTTATAAAGTTATTTACAAGATTTTTTATTCAATGTGGGACTCTTGACAGACTCCCTTCACGCTCAAGATTTGACATATGGAGCATGGCCCGGTAGTGGGAGACCTGATAGCTGGTGTCCCAATAGACCTTGGAAAGGCTCTGATACAATCTTAAAATTTAAGTTTGGCCCAACTCCATCCTATAAAACTAGCTTGTAAGGCAAGAGATTCCTTCCACATATAAAGTCGTTTACGGGCCTAATCTTATCCAATGTGGGAGCACACTGCAACTGAAGGCAATAAAGAGGGCAACTGTTTGAGACTGTCATGCACTATATTGGTAGGAGCCAGTCAAATATCAAATCAGAACCGTACTGAAATACTGCCGAACTACCATGCTGTCATTTTTATTGAAATGATGAACCATGTATTGTATACTTATGGTTTAGACACCCAAAATCTGTATATTGCACAGGAACAAAAATCCATGTATGATGTGTTGGATAAAAGAAAATAATTTATCTCCACGACTAGAAATCCAGTCCATAACGACAATGAAACTATTCTAATATAACATGTTATATTGTTTGAACGATCCTATGGTAACAAACAACACAAATAACAGGGTGAATATTAGACCAGTTAATGCCCCAACTTTCATTTATGTGTCACCTCATAAACTAGTAGTAGGTGAAAAGGATAAACCAAAATCTCACCGAGCTATGAATGTTGAAGTTGCAGCAAAATTGGACTGATGAACTAGACGTGGGGCAGTTCCATAGTAGGTCATCCTCCACAACGGTCCATGTTTCACCAAAAAGCTATAGCTTTTGGGAATTTGATTGAACGGCCAAGGTGTGTGCTCAGACCACAAATCAGTAATAAATACCTGCATGGCATAAACTCCAAAGTGTAAACAAAACACAAGAATTTTACATAATCAATTCACTGTAGAGGCAGCTTAATTACAACTAGCTATTAACTGGAATCAATTTTACATAATCAATTCACTCAAACTCAATTTCTTTCACTGCATAACCAAACATCCACATAACCTATTTCCGTCTCACTCTACTAAACTCTCAAAAATAGCTTACAAAAACAACTCAAACGTTCTATAGAAACACTTTAACCACATTACTCAATACACAAAATATGATAAACAGTTCATTTAACCACACCCTAACTTTTTTGCCTAAAAATCCCCTTGCTCTTAAACAAAAGCATCATATTTTATTCCTTTAATTACCTCAATAGCACCAAAACTATAGCCTGTCCCGTGATTTCTGACGCATGTCAGTATCCAAGACCAATACAACACTGACGCATGTGATTACATTTGATTAGTAATTTATTACCATCAAAGTGTCGGTGTCATGTCTGATGTATGTTTTAGTGATTCAAAGCTAATTACATAAAAATCAACTTAATTAAATTAAAAAACCTGATAATCATCGCCGTATTCTTGATAAAAAGCAGCTTTAATCGCTTCAGCAGAAGCACGATGACCACCAGTATCACTCATCAAAATCAAAACCTTCTTCGCTTTCTTCCCCTCACCACTCTTCAATCCCAATCCTTCATCTTCCACACCAACCCCATTCCCATTTCCACCAACATCATTCCCCTCACCCTCACCTCCACCAACACCACCACCACCGTCACCTCCATCACCTACTCTCAACGAAGCGAATCCAATCGGCATCCTCTCACAATGAACCCTAACAGCTCTATTAAAATCATGAAGAATATTCCTAAACTTATAACCACCACCGCTATTGTTTAAACTGAGTGAAACGGTGCGTTTTGATGATGATGCCACACGTGTGAGGTTGTTGAAGTAAAGATAATTAGAAAGAAGTGAAGCTGGTGAACATGCTTCTGAAGTTAGGTTTAGAAACGACGACGTATCGAGTGTGAATCGACCAATTCGTGAACCTAATTCAAGAACCGCATTTGGTTCTTTTGTAACACGCGTAGCTGGATTATACATAATAGGATAATTAGTTTGTTAATTTTGTGTAATGAGGTTGAAGAGGTTAAGGTTTTGGAAGTGAAACGTGTTCATTCATCGGAGAAAATGAGGTTGTTGTGTTTGTTTGTTTGTTTATTGCAGAGGTTTTTATAAGTTGAAGAATTTGAAGAGACGAGTTTTGTTGAGTTGAATTGAGTTGGGTTTTTAAGTAAGTGGATTGGGGGTTTTTTGGTTGATGCAATGGAATGAGTTTATGATGATGACTACTAACTTGACTGTCTACAATGGGTGATACCGGCCAAAAGTGGGTCCTACTATTGTTCTGGTTTATGTCGACTGGGCCAATGAAAAGTTGCCATGTCATGTGGGTGAAAATTAAAATGTTTAGCTTTCATGGTGTTCTTGAGAAAAAAAATTGGAAAAAGGTTCTTGAGTTGATTCTCAAACTTTGAAGTTTGAAACACTTTCTTCACTAAGGCGAGTACGAGGTTATGGGTAAAACACTTTACTATTTTTTTGTGTAAAGTTGTTAAGTAAATAAAGATTGTCTAAAACTTGTTTCACTTAACTTAACAATTAAATTATGTTTTTTTTAAATAATTTATCTTGTAATGGAACATGACTATTTATTTTAGTCACTATTATAAGTAAAAATAATTAACTTTGCGTTAATTAAAAAAATTAGTTAAGGATTTAAACTTGAGTCATCTAACTCCTATATTTTCGGGTTAAAATTTTATATTTTTATGACTTTATCTCGTAAGTCCAACATTTATTTAAAAACTATTCATAAATTTTATCTGAAATCTCTCATATGATATTAGAGTGTACGAGTAATTTGTCAAATTAGGTTTGCGAAGTCCACCATACCTAAATATGAATAAGAAGAAATTTTGTTCTTAAAAACAATATGCCTGTTATAGAACATACTTCCAACAAAAAAAATACTAGTAATGTGGTAGTAGTAATTATACAACATAAATTATTTATGTACTTACTACAAGGATTTGGTTATCTTTTTCCATGTTCCGTCCAACTAAACGCGTTTTAAATGTACACTTTATGTAAGAAGATTATTTGATTATAAACAAGAAACTTAATTTGCTAGCAGCCTCCATGTGATTCGCATGTTCTATTTTTTGACTGGGTAATTGGTACATAGAAATATGCATAATTCATAATTGCATGTACAAGTATAAGTAACATAATAGACGAGTCATGACTCATTGATCAAATTGCCGGCCAAAAAAGAATTTCATTCCATATTGGAATTGGAAGTTGAAACTTGAAACAGTCCACCCAATTTTCCAAGTTCACACATTGTCACTCACCACATCACAACCTAAATAATATGGATATATCATGCATTTAACTTTACGATAAAGAATGTATAAGGCATATAATAAGGATATTCTCAAGTTGTGTTGTGACTTTTTGATTTGGAGCACTAGCAACACTAGTCAATCACATGTGGTTGTAAAAAGGAACAATATAATGCTACTTCAGTTACCGGCCAATTTAATTTTGGTAGTCGTCAAAATATTTTTAAAAAAATTCATTATAAATATAACATTAATTTATTAAATTTAAAATAAATAATACTGATATCTTTTTAAATATATTTATTCTTTTTTTTTTAAGAAATCAAAATGGGATATAATACTCAACTGGCTATCCTTCTAGCACAAGGTGTGCCAAGAAGGATAGCAAATATTTACAACAAAGTATCAACGAGAATGAGCAGTGATTAGCCTATACCCAAACACAAAAACGAGTTTTGGCACCAATCATGAAACTTATAATTAAAACTAACAAATTTTGTTTTATGCCAATAAAAAGAGAGAAGCTTAATGTTCTCCAACAGCTGGGGAAAGGAAGTAAATACATTTTTTCTTAACACAACGTTGAACTCAAATGATTAATGTGTTTTATTTAAATTTACGGATTTCACCAATAACAGAGTTTGATATCATAGGATAAAATAATTTGTGGTATATGCTAGGGTGAAAACAAACAAAAAATTATATATTTGTCAATGTTACTAGCATTGGGATATTGTTACTAGTATTCATGTAGACACATGTTCGTCCAATTGATCTTTTTTATTACATTAATGTTTATAAATTACGAACAATAGTGTTAATTTTTTACTCAAAATTTAATGTTTGTGTTTCTGCCAAATTGTGACACAATTTAGAATAATCGTGATGTGATTGGTGAAGTTATTATTTGGAGGTTTCAATTCTTCAAGAATCATGGTGGGGCTTTGGAAAATGTGGCGTGATTTGGCCTGCAGCTGGCAAAAGTACAATCTACAATTGGAAAATTGTGTCGTGATTTGGGAAATCGTTGCGCAGTTTATCCCGATGTGAATACTATAAAAGAAGTATTTGACCCCATTTGTTGATGGATCTTGAGATTCTCATGAAATCAAAGGAAGGAACTTTAAGAGAATTTAGAGGTTAAGATCTGAGGGTCTTTAGGTGAGATTTAAATGATCAAGATGTGAATCTTAGAGAACCAAAAGAGGGGGCTCTTGGGAAAGGGTTCGTGTCGTTTTGGGAGAGATTCATTGCTTAGGAAAGTTGGGAAACACATGAGAGGAGGTAGAGTCTTGCGAGCAACTTAGGTGAATCTTAGGGTACCAAAAGAGGAGATCCTTAGGAAATCAAAGGCTAAGGGTTTGTTTCTTTTGGGGTTGGATTCTAGAGTTGGGAAACACCTTAGGCCGTGAACTCATTGGGTCTTTTTTTATTTTTTTTTATTTTAAGGAACATTGGGTCTCTTGATCACCGTAAGAGATTTGGGAAAATAGTAGAAATTAGGTGTGCTCTTGAAGAACTTGTGTGCATGAATTTTATCTAATTGGGACTAAAAGTAGTGACTCAAAATTTTATAGAGGCTAAAAGTTGATTGTATATTTCGTTAGTTAAAATAGTTTTCAATTTTAAAATACTTCATTGATATTATCATATTAATGTGATATACTTATTTATTGTGGTATCAATTTTTATAGGGACTATGTCGGCCTTACCAAAATGTTAATTGCCCCATATAAATAATCTACTTGGAAAATAAAAACTTCATTATTTTAGGAAATTTGAAATTTTCTTGGCTCCTAAAAATAAAAATAAAAATAGTAGTAATAATTTTTGATCTTGCATTTGGAAAGTTTGAAGTTTTTGAGAAGCAAATGGGGAACGAATACAATGAAGCAACCGATGGACTTGTGAAACTATTCAGAAAAGCAAATCACGATCTTGATATCGTTCACCACCGTCTTCAAACTGAATTTCAACAACAGTACCCTGAAAATGTAAGTAATAAACCCTATTACACTTTTCACCCCCTTTTTTCAATTCCTGTGAAAATTTGTACCTTTTTTGTGCTTAATATTGAAATTGGGTTTCTGCAGGCAAACCCTATGAAGCTTGTTTCTAGGATCAAAAAGATACAAGAAGAGATTTCAATTTTGAAGGGGCAGTGTCATGAGCTTCTTGCTGCTAAGCAGGTGATTGATTTACTTGCTGTTGTTATACTTCAATGCATTTTGGTCACTGACACTTTAGATTGAAGACGTGTTTGGTGTTTGGTGTTTGACGTATATGTTTATTTTTTGTCACTTTTGAGTAAACCACCGAATTAGGCATGGTTTTCTATGACACTCTCAAATGGGTTCTTGAGATTATGCTTGTTTCACAAATGTCACCGACTCTTTCAAATTTTACTCATATCAGTCCTTCTGAGAGTCCGGGGACCAAATTTGATAGTAATGTTATGGACTAAATTGATAGTAAGTGGTTAAATATACAGACCAAATTGATAATGCGTGGTTAAATATAGGGATCAACTTGACAATTTAATGGAGTCGGAGACCTTTTTAAAATATTCATAATCACAGAGACCTATTCGATAGTGACCTACAAAGTTGGGGACGAATTTGGTGGTTTGCTCGTAGTTCATAGCTACAAAGTTTTTTTGATTATTTTTTGTAATAATATACATATGTTAGTGTGAGATGGGAATAAGAGCTAGGTTTTAAAGTATTGTTTGCTTGTTGAGTTGTGCAGGATTTGATTGATAAAGCTCAGACAGTTCTTGTTGAGAATAGAAATTTAGTGCAGCGTATGCAATCATCTGTGGGAATCCCCTTTACTAGTGAAGATGATGATGCATTCACTAACTTCAAACAGGTTATTGTGTTTGTCTTTATTTTAATCTTTTTTAACAGTTTGAATGATAATTTCCTATTGTTGAATGATGTTCTTTGATGTGCCTTTTTTGTGTGTGGCATTTCATAGTGCCTTTACTCATTTATGTGTGCATTATGATTCATGTTGGTTATACCAAAATAATCTTTTGATCCTTTAAACAAACAAAACTCTAAGATATTTGTAAGTTGTCTAATTTATAAGTTATTTGGGGAGCATTTGCGAATAAGTTGAAAACGCAAACGCTGAAAAAGAGGAGGTGGGACATGTTATACGGTTAGCTATTGTATCGTCTTTGTGGTTAACACAACATAAGATTATTGTTCAAGAAGGTGTCGCTGACTGCACCACAATCATTAATTAGATTAAAATGTTGCTGTGGGGATGGTTTATTGGTAGAGAAGGAAGAAAAACAAGTTGTTTATTTTCTGATTGGTGGTCAAATTCGATAGCGTGTATGCTTTATTTGTAATTGCGATCACTATGCATTTGCTGATCTTTGATGTAAAGGGTTGACGTACAAATTTTGCTTAGAAAAAAAGCTGAAAACGACTTATGGGTTTTTTGTAAGTTATCCTAAACACTTCTGCAATTGTTTGTCACGACTCATGAGTTAAGTTTTAATAGGCTCTTCCGAATCTCTAATAAGTATTTGTGCTAGATTTTGATTTCATAAGAGAATAATAAATTTATCAGTCAAAATCAAGATGCAGTCTCTTCTATTATGGAGAATAGCCAAGTGAAGAGTGATGGTAACTTTTGCTTGAATCTTTTGCTATTCTCAAAGGTTGCCATTTTCAAAGCGGTGTTTTAAGTCTTTAACCCTCTTGCCAGCAAACAACCAATCTAAATCAAAATATGGAGCTTTGTAAGTATTTAACCAAGCTTGGGTACATTTCACATTGCTTTGCGTACATAGGGAAGGGGAACCTGTCCCCATATTGGATGAGATATAACCTGAAAATATCTTTATAAGTGGGAGACATCCCTCACATTAGAAGCCAGTTTGTAGGGCTCAGATTTTAAAATAGTATTAAAGCTTATCCAAGATATGATGGGCAACCCACTATCAAATTCAAGCTACTCGGGCCATGCTGCAAATGTTAGTCCTAGACGTGAGGGGTGCGTTGGGAGTTCCTCATTGGATGACATATGGCCTAAAAGTATGTTTATAAGTAGGTATTCCTCGCCTTACAAGCTGCCGGTTTTGCAGGGTTGAATTAAGTCCAACCAAATTTTAAGAGGTCCTGCTGGTTTTTAGTTGGCAGAACGTGGGAAGGGAGAAGGTAAAATACAGAGGATGCATTAAAACATTATCAACTAGAGTAATAGCTCAAACGGGAAAAGAATATATTTAGTTTTTCATGTTCTCATATTTCATTTTTTTGTTATACCAAGCATCTGCAAAGTGATTTTCATCCCAAATGTATCTCTCAACTTTTCACATAGTCAATCAAGTAGATCTTAGTCAACCAAGTAATTGCAATGGTTTTGACACAATTTTAATTGATTGTGCAGGTGATTGATGAATGGACTGATCAAATAAGATCAAAAACTGGTGAGCAGTTTCACGGACTTTTTGGTTTGCCAATTTTGCATGCACATGCTGTACATTTGACAACCTTAATTAATTGATACTAGCGTGTAAATCATCATTCTGGATTAGCAAAATTTTCTGGCTATTAAAACAAAGGTTTGGAATGTGTATTTTATGCTAGAAAGAGATAACAACAGATTGTGGTTTGGTCCCCTTTTTTTACTCTCCTAGAAGCTAACCCCCTTGGGTTGGTCCAGTGATGTTGGCTTGAGATCTTAGAGTGTGCTCTTCTCAAGGTCTCAAGTTCGATTCTTCCCGGTTCCGATTTCGGTGGGCTAATTTGGCTTCTTAAAAAAAAAACTATCCTAGAAGCTGGAATATTTTTGTTATTTATTATTCTAGTTGGTAGTCTTTTTACATTTTTGTCTTCATCTCCTTTTTCTCATCTTCGCTTTTGTTCGTGTAATTTAATTTCTCAAGTAGATGCATTAGTTAGTCATAAGTTCTGTAGGAGTGCTTAGGGCTCGATTCCTTCGATGAAGAGAGGAGAGTGGAGTTCAGATGGACACAGTTTTTTCAAATAGCAGTTATAGCGGCTCTGCAGTGTTGTGGAATTTGAACAAATCACTATTGTTCCGCGACACCCTGTTTAGTATAAAGTGTTGTCAAATAGCAGCTAGAGCAGTGCTCAACCCTCTAGCATAGAGGAATTTGAACAAACCGCTATTTTCCATGCTCCACGATTGACAAGACTTGATGTGAAGAGTATAATGACAGAATATGAGGACAAATAAAGTATGCATGTCATGTTTATCTGGCGGCGCTATAGCATAGCAAATTTGAACAAATTGCTAATTTTCCACGATACAATATTTAATACAAAGTGTGGTCAAATAGTGGCTATAGTGTTGTAGCAGCTATTTGCTAGTAGATTTTAACAAACAGCTATTTTCTTCCATCTGTGATTAACAACACTGGCACACTACTAGATTAAAGTTAGGTAATAATGCTTACCATGCTGTCTTAGTCATGTCCCTTCATGGTGTCTTCCATCCTTTTCCCTTGTATATCATTTCTAGAATTTAGAAATGCAGAAAATAACTGTCCCTGTAAATTTGTTTTGATGCAGGAAATGAACCACAAGATTCTGATTCTGGAGATCTCAACAAACTACTCTTTTCAGCTATAGTTCAAAGTAATTGAACTGCTATCCAGACAACCAATGTTACAGTTTTAGTTCAGTTCCTAGGGTTTTATCAGATATATACGGTAGACTTGTAATGTACTAATAGTTGGATAAAGTTCTCATAGTCTCATATTTGGATAGCGTATTATAGAGTTTGTTTTTGTACTAATAGTTGGATAAAGTTCTCATATGTCATTATGGACTTCTATCCGTATAGGAGGCAATTTCAATTTATACGTAGAGGAAGCAAATTTCAATTTATGAATTCGGACATGATGGAGACTTAAGAATCCTACTTGTTTTCAATTTCACTGTCCTACATTGACAATAACAAAAACCATTCGAATAGTGAAAGTTTAAATTAATAATTGGAATATATACACACGTGTTTACGATTTGATAAAATTTAAAAGAATGTTCACCGTTGACAATCATTTTCAAAGTACATATATTAGCAAAATGTGTTCCCTGCAATTGGATCCAATTATGGTGAAGAAGTGTTGGGGGTAATTTTTTTAAGGGTTAAATATATTTTTGGTAAATTCAAGACAAGATACAAGTCATTACCTAATCCGTCAGCTAAAGGATTGGGGGTAATTTTTTTAAGAGTTAAATATATTTTTGGTCCCTATAAATATGTCGACTTTTTGTTTTAATTCCTCTAAAAAAATTCTTCAACTTTTAGTCCCCCAAAAGTTTTTCATCTTTACTTTTGGTCCCCACAAAAATTTATAATATTATAAGAATCTCTACTAAAAAAAATTAGAATTTTTTAACAAAACATGAATTAAATATGAAGTTATATATTTTTTGCGGTTAAAAATTCATATTTAATTTATTTTTCATTAAAAAATACAAAAATTCACTTAAAAATAGGGACCAAAAGTAGTGATTGAAAATTTTATAAGGACTAAAAGTTGTAGGAAAATTTTAGAGGGATTAGAACGAAAACTTGATATATTTATAGGGATCAAAAACATATTTAACCTTTTTTTTAAAGTGGGATAAGACCTATTTCCTCAATAAACTGGGTCATCCCAAACCACTAGGATACACACGAACCACTCTATGGACTTTCCATAATCCCCCTAATCATGGTTAGCTTTCTAAAATCTGCCTATAGGTGTCCTTCAAGAAAAGTTGCCCAAATTAGGGTTAAAAGGACTAAAACCCTAATTTACCACTATAAAGACTAACTCATAGTCTTCTTTTAGGTACACAATTTCTACCATAAAATCCTACATTTTTTATGCATTCTTAGTCGATCTTTGAAGTGTTTTTAGGTACAAGACCATCCCCCTTCAGAGAGAAAGGATTGTTGTTAGTCTGACGATCCCAATGCCTCCACATGTAAACATAAGGCCTAGATCTCATATCGTGCCAAATCAGATACCACAAAATAAATATTTAAATCCATGTGTATGTTTTTTTTGTTGGTTTTGATAGATGATCATTAAAGAAATACTTTGACTATTAGATTAATTTATTTGATATTTTTTACTTAAAGGATTAAATTTCGGTCAAAATAAAAAAGTATTTTAATGAGAAAAAAGAATTTAAAATTAATTAAAAAGAAACATATTTTTATAAGAAAAATACAAATTTTTTAATTTAATTAAAATATTGACAAAGACTCTAAAAGTTAAAATTTCAAATTAATGTTTTTCCTAAAACGAAGTGTGGGTACGGTACGGGGCAGCTCAACTTGCTTGAGATAAAAGTTAAGGAGTTGGGGGTTCAACAAATCCTTATTCCTTTTGTCAAAAAAAAATAAAAATCCTTGTTCCTTTTAAATTAATGTTTTCTATGTTTTTCCCCAATAAATCTTTATCCTTGTATTTAAAAAGAAAAAAAAAACCATTTCGATTGAACATTAAACTCATACCTTAAAAAAAAACCCATTTCGATTGAACATTAAACTTCACATATATACGAGTATTTGCAGGTAATTTGAAGCAAGTTAGTGAGAGTGGTAATACCAAGATTGAACATTAAACTCATACCTTAAAAAAGAAAAGAAAAGAAAAAAAAAAAACACATTTCGATTCTTGATCATTTGAATTTTTTTTTTTATCCAGTTTCGTATATTATGATTAAGCCATTGAAGTTGGAATTGGAATTATTTTGCAAGTTGAAGGAAAAGTTAGGTATATGTGATTTGTCTAGTTTGAAATTGATGCATTGTTGTAATTGTAAACTGAACTAACTTGTTGTTACAGCAGTGTTTCAACATATTTGGAGGGGGAAGGAGGGGGATGAAAAAAAGGAAGAAGCAAGTGGAAGAAATATATGATATTGAGTGGAGAACTTAAAAATAATTTTAGTAACTTGAAAATTTATGTAATCAATGCATTGAAAATTGAAATACTTAATTTTTTTTATGAAATAATTTCTTCTTTTAGAATGTTTAAAGAGTACCCTGAGGTCTGGGGACACTCGTTAGACCCATAACATATCCATTGATATTACTTATTAATATTATTTGGAGTTACCTTTTCAGTTTTATTTTTTATTTTTTAGGGAACCTTATAAGCTAAGTTTGTCAAAGCTATTTACTATTAGAATTAAAAAAATTTAGGCTAAGTTTCTTCTTCAGAACTTCACATATTTCATTTCTAGAAACAATGGATGTAACGGCATTTGCAGCACGTTATGCTTAAGTCAAAGGTTTTTTTATAAGCTTTGTCTAACATATATAAGTAAATTACTCTTGCACCATACATAAGTCTATTTTCTACCTTAGATCAATAAATTTTAATTTATTGGAGAGATTTATTGATTCAATGTGTAAAGATTTATCTTCCTTGCACCATAAACTTATCCTCTTTTATGGGCCTTTTTTTTTTTTGAACAGCCAAAATTTTATTAAAGCCAACAAATCCTCTCACGAAGAGAAGGAAAGGGTGAGCAAGAGAACAAAACAGGCCCTGAAAACCTGAACACAGCATGGAAAAAAAAACAAGGAACAAAGGCTCCAATTAATAACCACCCCTTCCAAAACAAACACAGGAAAAACTCAGGGGAGCAAGCAATGCCAAAGGGGAAGAATTAAGGTTTTCAAAAAGTGGTAGGAGTATGATTTCACTATTTATAAAGCTCTAATAAGCACGTTTGGAAATCCCAATCCAATGGCCAAGCTACAACGAATAAATAAAGATGTCTCAAAACCCTTAAAATCAGACTGAAGCAACAAAAAGACTAACTATGGTAAACCATCATGACTTTTCACTGAGAAGCGCAAACATTAACGATTCTTGAATACAATTACAAAAACGGTTTACCACGTCTCTTCCAACATAACGAAAGATCGTTAGGGAAAAAATTGATGTCAAATGTCAGAGAGCCACCTCACCCACTTAAGGGACATATCAGCTTTGACTTAATGGGCAGAACAACTTTGGTTTAACGGAGGTTGACAGAAACGACCTATCTGAAACAAACTCGAAACTTAAAGGACCTATTTGAAACATTAGAAACTTAAAGATCTATCTGAAACAAAAGTGAAACTTAAAGGACTTAGGGAGGTATTTGGCCAAAAATAAAATTTCAAATTAATGTTTTCATATATAGAAGTGAGGTTAGGAGTGTAGGGGGTAGCTCAACTTGTTTGATAAAAGTTAATGAGTTGGGGGTTCAACAAATCATTATTTTATTTTTTTGTTTTGTTTTGAAATAACAAATTCTGAAATTAATTTTTTTTGGTGAAGGTCATAAAAAAAAATAAAAAATCCTGAAATTAATGTTTACTCAATAACACCGCTATCTTTTTCCCAAACATATATATTTTTTTTTTTTGGTCAAGTTCCCAAAAATATATTTAATCCTTAAAATAAAAATAAAAAAAAACCTTAAACCTTATAAATAATAGATTTGGCTTGGCCTAAATTACTGAACTTCGCAATTTCACTTTGGTTAGTTCCTTTTCTTTGTGAACCCTAAACCCTTTTTCTATGCGAACGTAACCGCTCCTTTCGCTTTGGTTAGTCCTTCGATTTCATATGCAATGCAATGCATTCTTTCTTCTGTATTTGTTTTTTTAATTGTTTGTTCTCTAATTAATTAATTAAATTGGTTAATGTTTCTGTTTGTTGTAGCAATCACTATCAAAAGTTTATTATCACGTTCTTTTTTCTGGAACTACTCGATTGGTCAAGGTAATTTATGATTCATGACTCAAATCATATTTATTTTTTAATGCTTGACACTCAGTTTTAAAAGGAGATTTAATTGCGTACACAGTTATAAACCTCTCAAGGTCTGATCTGAGGTTAGGTTTTTCGGTGTCAATTTGGGTGAACTTATTCGGCTATAAAATTTGATTTCAGAAGATTTAATAACTGCTATTCTTATTTATTTAATGAAGTTACACTACTTTGAGTTTCAAACCTAATAAAAATACATATTTATATACACAAACACTGACCTATATATTTTGATTTTTGATTCATGTGTACTCTTTGTTTGAATCTGAATATATCTATCTATCTAAAGGGAAGAAAACTACCAAAGTGTCTAAAGATGATAGACGTGGAGTCAGACATAATTAGTTGCTTACCAGATCATCTTATAGAGCTGATTCTCTCACACTTGTCAATTAAGGAAGCAGTAAGAACAAGTGTTTTATCGAGCAATTGGAGAAAGAAATGGTCCACTTTACCAGATCTTGTGTTTGATCGTGAATGTGTATCTACTGAAACTTCCAAACACCCTTCAGTTATTGAGAGCAAGTTTTTAAGAATTGTTGATCATGTACTTTTACTTCATTCTGGGCCAATCAACAAGTTTGAGGTCTCGGACTCCAATCAATATTTCACTATTGGTGTGAACTCTATGGCTGATATTGATCAGTGGATTTTTCAGATATCCAAAAGGTATATTAAAGAGTTTGTGCTGGACATTAGGTTAAAACCACGCTATAAAATACCTTGCTGCTTATTCTCTTGTCAAAGTTTGCAACATTTAGAACTGAATTATTGTTGCCTTAATCCTCCAACGACGTTTGAAGGCTTCCGGAATTTGAAAAGTCTTTCTTTGTTTGAAGTTACAATGACTCAAGATGCTTTTGAAAACATGATATGTGGCTGCCCCCTGCTTGAAGAATTGACATTATATAAAATTGATGGTTTATGGCTTAAACCTCCAACAACATTTGAAGGCTTCCGGAATTTGAAAAGTCTTTCTTTGTCTAAAGTTAGAATGACTCAAGATGCATTTGAAAACATGATATCTGGCTGCCCCCTGCTTGAAGAATTGGCTTTGGATAAAATTGATGGTTTATGGCTTAAAGCTCCAACAACATTTGAAGGTTTCCGGAATTTGAAAAGTCTTTCTTTGTTTAAAGTTAGAATGACTCAAGATGCTTTTGAAAACATGATATCTGGCTGCCCCCTGCTTGAAGAATTGACATTGGATGAAATTGATGGTTTATATCTTAAACCTCCAACAACATTTGAAGGCTTCCGGAATTTGAAAAGTCTTTCTTTGTTTGAAGTTAGAATGACTCAAGATGCTTTTGAAAACATGATATCTGGCTGCCACCTGCTTGAAGAATTGACATTAAATGAAATTGATGGTTTATGGATTAAACCTCCAACAACATTTGAAGGCTTCCGGAATTTGAAAAGTCTTTCTTTGTTTGAAGTTAGAATGACTCAAGATGCTTTTGAAAACATGATATCTGGCTGCCACCTGCTTGAAGAATTGACATTAAATGAAATTGATGGTTTATGGATTAAACCTCCAACAACATTTGAAGGCTTCCGGAATTTGAAAAGTCTTTCTTTGTCTGTCGTTAGAATGACTCAAGATGCATTTGAAAACATGATATCTGGCTGCCCTCTGCTTGAAGAATTGGCTTTGGATAAAATTGATGGTTTATGGCTTAAAGCTCCAACAACATTTGAAGGTTTCCGGAATTTGAAAAGTCTTTCTTTGTTTAAAGTTAGAATGACTCAAGATGCTTTTGAAAACATGATATCTGGCTGCCCCCTGCTTGAAGAATTGACATTGGATGAAATTGATGGTTTATATCTTAAACCTCCAACAACATTTGAAGGCTTCCGGAATTTGAAAAGTCTTTCTTTGTTTGAAGTTAGAATGACTCAAGATGCTTTTGAAAACATGATATCTGGCTGCCACCTGCTTGAAGAATTGACATTAAATGAAATTGATGGTTTATGGATTAAACCTCCAACAACATTTGAAGGCTTCCGGAATTTGAAAAGTCTTTCTTTGTTTGAAGTTAGAATGACTCAAGATGCTTTTGAAAACATGATATCTGGCTGCCACCTGCTTGAAGAATTGACATTAAATGAAATTGATGGTTTATGGATTAAACCTCCAACAACATTTGAAGGCTTCCGGAATTTGAAAAGTCTTTCTTTGTCTGTCGTTAGAATGACTCCAGATGCTTTTGAAAACATGATATCTAGCTGCCCCCTACTTGAAGAATTGACATTGAAAGAAATTGATGGTTTAACACAGATTAATATTCATGCACCAAATCTCAAGTGTTTAGATATCTTATGTGAATTTGAGAGTATTAACTTTGACGACACTTTACAATTAGCTCTAGTATCTGTTATTTTGTTCTCTAAGAGCAATCAAATTGGATTGCATGGATGCTCTAGCAATTTGCTCAAATTTTTTGTTCATCTACCTCAAATACATAACCTATTCATTTGTCAAGATTTTTTAAAGGTATAATGCCCATGCATTTTTTTGTTTTTTGGTCAGGCAGCCTAGTGGCTAGAATTCACCTTTTTCAAGGTGAATAAGTGGGGTGTCCGGGGTTCGATCCCCGGCCCCTGCATATAATAATGCATGTCCCTGCCAACTGAGCTATGCCCATTCATCTTATTAATGTTGTATAAGTTCATTCCCTCAACCCCCTAGAAATTTATAATGAACCAAGAATACTGTGTATGCAACTCTCGATATGTTTCAACTGTAGCAGTGACCTTCCTTATGCTGTTAGTTTTAAAAACATTATATTCTGATTAGAGAGATTCTCTTGTTTTGCCTCAGTATTTGGCTGCAGGTATTGTGCCAGTAAAGCTTCCTACACCTTGTATCAATCTAAAAATTTTTCGTGTAAGCATAAACTTCAATGACTTGAAGAAAATTTTGGCTGTTCTTTGCTTGCTCAACAGTTCACCTAATCTTCGGATTTTGAATTTGTATGTGAGTACTCATACAACTATTCTCAACTTTTCTTTCCTTACTGATTTGTTGTTGTACTGGTAATGTTGTACATGCTGTTTTACTTTTTATGTTAAGTTGTTAAACTCTAGAATTTTTGAACTTTTTTTCTTTTTCTTAAAGCATTTGTCTAGTGTCCTCTCTTTCTTTAAAGTTTGTTGGTAAGACTTTGTACATGCGAATTATGATTTCTAACAAAAGTTATGAATCATTTTCAATTTAGATAGAGTTAGTTACACAATTAGTTGGCTAGAGTCCTATAAATAGAGACTTGTGTGCCTCATTTTCCATCTTTTCTCAATCAGTACATTATTATTACCTTTCAAGTTTTAATCGACTATATCTCTCTTATGCATACAACCTTTCACCATCTGATTCATGAACTTGTAACAACAATTGTATATATGTAGGGGCATAATGAGAAGGAGAATGACCTTTTAATGCCCGTCTCCTGTTGCTGGGAAGATATATTTTCGGAGCCATCCATGCCTCTCGGAGTTCAACACATGATGATAGATGGCATCTCTGGTACCAAATCTGAATTAGATTTTATCCAATTTCTACTTCTATATTCTCCTGATCTAGAAAAGATGTTCGTGAAGCCTATTGCAAACGTCAGAACTGAGGTAATGACAAAACTAATTCGGTTCAAGAGAGCATCAAGACAAGCTGAAGTTATCGACTATGGAGAACTTCCTAAAGATTTTGATTATCCTCAGTTTGAATTTTAAGGTGTTAAGGATTAAAGTTAGACTTTTGGATGATGTGGCAAATTATGAGCGATTTACATTGTAATTTTTTTTTATATTGACAGCATATTTTAATTAAATATTTTTTATGTCTTATATATATGAATGACTTAGATGTGGTGTTTCCAAATTCATTATTACTAGCATTTGCAATATATTTGGCACAGAACATCCTATACTTCAAACAACCATCTGACAAATAAATTGTAATATATACGAAGTATTTGATGCAAGTTAGTGAGAGTGGTAATACCAAGATTAAACATTAATCACATACCTTAAAAAAGAAAAAAGAAAAAACACACATTTCGATTCTTGATCATTTGGAATTTTTTTTATCCAGTTTCGTATATTAAGCCATTGAAGTTGGAAAAGTTAGGTATATGTGATTTGTCTAGTTTGAAATCGATGTATTGTTGTTGTTGATGAAATTGTAGAATTATGACTTGAATGGTGTTGTGATATGATAGTAATGATGAATTATGCTATGGGTGTTAGAGATTACATGAGTTTATTCATGTTTGATGTGTTGTTGAGTTTTGGTGAAAATGGTGAATTAAGTTGAATTGTGGTGTCGATGATTTTTAATGAATGAGACAAGTTGATTATGATGAGTTATGGTATAATGATTTTCTTTTTTTGGTTGTTCTTTGGTAATGAGGAATCGTTTTGGAGAAAATTGGGATTTTTAGTAAAAGTGATTTTGGGAAATAAGTGATTCTGGGATAAGCTGTTTTGAAGATTTGAAAATATGATTTTTCAGTAAAATATGATAGAATTTATTGAATAGAACGCGTAGGCGAAAACGGAATTGGAATCGGGTTAACGGTTGAATTTTTACGTACGAAACAGTAAAACCCTATTGCCTGCCCACGCCTGGGCGCAACAAGACGGCCCCTCATGGGAGAAGAAGAGAAGGAGAAAGAAAGAGAAGAGATGATTCTATTATTTTCTTGTTATATATAATTAGGTTACATATAAGTTCTATTTATATAGAAATACAATGACTTGGGAAGGAAGCAAGCACAATATGACCCAATAAGCTAATAGTATAACCCAATAACCCAATAACCCAATTGTTATATGGACATTCTCTTATAATATTCATAACAATTTTCTTGAGTTGATTTTTATTTTTTATTTTTTTATTATTATGTTTGATTGTTGGAATGGATTACTATCTTTGAAGACTATTTTTTTTTATTTATTTAAAATTGATGTTTTGTATTATATAATCTTGGGTCATATTATGTATAATCTTTTTATATTATCAGATTTCATAAAAACATCATATAAAAGTACCATTTTAAATAAAAACAAATTGCATGCAATACAAGAACTTCAACATTTTTAAACACAAATACAATTTAATGTTTAAACACTCACCTTAGGAGATGTTGTCATGAAAGAAAATCAATTCAAAATGTTTCTCTCTATTAATAATTGCCTGTAAGCTGGAAACCAAACCAAAATGACACCAAAAAGACTAATCTAAGTCATGAACCAAAACTCTCATTTTAAGATATCTTCAAAAAGAAACTCAACCGATCTCGCCAACGGTCTCTTCTGAGGACCAATTTGATGCTAAAAAACCTTCCTCCAAATGAGAGTTTTGGAGTTTTCTTTTTGGATTATTGGGACATTGTTGCTGAAGATAAGGTCAAAGCAGTCTTGCAATATTTTAATCAAGTTTGGCTATTGAATCAGAGAATGAGAACACACAATAAAGAAGAAAAAGCATCTACAATCAAGTTAACCGCACAGGAAGTTACTGGAACAACTTAAATAACTGCTTGTAACTACTTAATATTGTTGTGCTTGTTCCAAAAATTGATCACTTTTAACCTATTGCTTTAGCCAATTTTATATTTAAAATCAACACCATAATTTTAGCTGAGAATATTGATTCTTTGAGTGAAATCTTGATATTATTTTTACCCTTTTATTGTTATGGTCTACCCATAACGTAGTACACACCATGATAATTTTAGCTGAAAATCTTAAAATACATTTTTCTCATAGTGGAAACTATTCTTGAAAATAAACTTGGATTTTCTTAAAAAGTCTTGGACGAAATCTATAACTTAAGTAGATTTTGAAAAATATTGTTACATATAGAACCAAGGTATCTTTATACCGTTCGTCCTCTATCCAAACTTCCAGCACAAGCTCTTCTGGTTAGATGAAGAATCCAACGATCATTGTCTTGTCAGTCACAAGACTCTCACTAATGAGATCACATTCAGAGAACTTAAACATGTTTATTGTCCCAAAATGAAGTAAATGCACATGATTAACAATTTTCAAACACTTGCTCTCAGTGACTAAAGGTTCTTGGGAAGCTGCTGTAGAGACAGATTGTCTATCAAAATTCAAACACAATATTAATATTTGGTATTGTGTACAATTTGTTTCTCCATTTTTTGGATATAACACTTATTCTCACTGCTTCCCTAATTGGCAAGTAAGATAGAATCTGGTCTACTACATGATCAGATTAGGGTTAGCTTTCACTAATCTGCTTATTTGGTGTGTCCTCCGAAGACAGCTGTCCAGATTAGGGTTAGAATGGCCAAAGACCCTAGTTCACCATTTTAAAGGCTAACTCATGGCCTCATTTTAGGCACACACTTTTCTATTATGGGACGGAGGGAGTATATACTAATTTTTTAAATTTAAATATGTAACATTTTTTTGGAGAGGGTAACTCTTTGTTTTGACAATAAACAAGCTTCATTCATTAAAAAGGTTAAAATAGCAAAATTACAATCAAAATGATCATGAGTTGGGGGAAATCCCCAACCAGAGCTAGAGATCGATACAAGTGATCAAGATAGCTAAAATCCATCTAAGGGTACATATGAGACGACTTTCAGAGAATACAAATTGTAATAATCAGGTTACAATCTTCTATATATGGCCAAAGGTCCGTGATAATTTGAGATCCATGGTCTTTAATTTCATTCAACTTTGGGCAAAAATAATTGTAGGTGTTTGCTCATATAACTATAAATAAATAGTTTTTTTTTTTTTTTGACAAAATAAATAAATAGTCTTTGAAATGACCAGTTCGGCCACATATTGGTAACAAGATAATATATATAGAGGGCTGCTAACTTAGTCCCACCTAAAAACATGAAGGAGTAAGTTAGCAACCCTACTCCCACTAGTATTTTACAAAAAAAAACCAATCACACTATTTTAAATCAATTTTAACTAAAGGGTAATTTTAGTATATTTATCTTATTCTTAACCGTGAAACCGTTTCTTGTTTTCCTTAAACTTATCAACGCTGATTAATTAATGTTTAACGTGTTGATAATTCTTACAAAAAATCCACGTTGAGGACACTGAAGTCTGGACAACAACTATATGAAACAAACAAGACACTTTTTTCTTTCATCAAGTAACATTAATTCTCTTCTGTATACTAAACAATAACATGGTAAAATCTTTCAAAAAATAAATAAAAAACATCATGATAAGCATTGTTCTGATATGATGCTTTGAAATTGATTCGATGCAAGGTATCAATCCAATAACAATGATAGAACTTTTGCAACAAAAAAAAATGGACTTGGTGCATGCATGAAACAGTACAAAAGAAAAAAACAGTCCGTGATATTTTACGGAAGTTAAGGAAGCAGTTACACAATTTTTTGTTTGAAACAAAATTAGATGAAATTTACGCATCTATCCTCTATTTAAAACATATTTATAATGGTGGAAAATGGTTTTTTAGTAAAATACTAGTGGGAGTAGGGTTGCTAACTTACTCCTTCATGTTTTTAGGTGGGAGTAAGCGGTGGCGGAGCCAGGAATATTGTAAAGCCCGGGCAAAAAAAAATTTGCAACACATTTATAGGGCGTACATAAGAAATTGCAAGCAAATAATAAAAAATGTAAAGAAATTGTCCAATTTATAGGGGTTTATATAAGAAATTCATAGGGATTTACACAACAAATTGCAAAAAATTTGGCCCGAAGCTCGGGCGAGTGCCCGGGATCGCTGGACCTTAGAATCGCCCCTGGGAGTAAGTTAGCAGCCCCATATATATATATATATATATATATATATATATATATATATATATATATATATATATATATATATATATATATATCATTTTTAAATATAAAATTGGCTTTGTGAAACAATTATATAAATTAATAAAAAGGACTAAAAATTTAACTTAGTAGTAGTTAAATAATTATATATATATTTTAAAAAATACTCTCGAATCTTGTATATTTTATTCATTGTCCCTACCAACTAAGCTAAATAAACAATGTAAATCTATTTAACATCTTGAGTAAATAATTCTATAATATATAATAGATTTCTTAGTAGCTCTAACCGAAGAAAAAATAACTATCATATAAGCTAGATAAGCCAAATAATGATATCATATATTGTATATAAACGATGAAACTAACCTTGCAAGAAATAATATTTTAATTTTTAGTCAAAAAAAATATCATTTTATATCTATAATTTATTAGATTTAAATCGGCAATTCATTTCTTTATCCTATCAAACCTGGTAATTCAATTCTTTATCATATCATGTTGGTTTATCACCACCAAAAAAAAAAAATATCATGTTAGTTTTTAACCCAACTCATATTTAGAATAAAAATCGTAACTACATGGACATGATCAAATAAATTTTAGGATTAATTTATCATATCTTATTGTGCCATCAAAAATGGAAATGACTCAAAATAGGATACAATTATCACGTTTAGGGTTCATACTAATTGTTTTTAGGGGTTTTATACGTTTTTTTTTGTCAAGCAGCCTAGTGACTAGAGAAATTCACCTTAAAGATGAATAAGTGGGGTGTACGGGGTTCGAACCCCGACTCCTGAACATATTGTACATTATCCATTACCAAATGTGTTAAGCTCACGGGGACTGGGATTTCATACTTTACTAACATAACAACCTACTGCCATTTCTTTAACTCTTATTATGTTAGAATAGTAACAAATTAAGAAAGGGGAGATTTGTATTTTTTTTTTTGTCCTATTACATCCTTATTTAAGCAACCAACAAATTTTTATTTTTTTGGAACACACTTTCTCTTTCCTACTAAATTTGATTCCATAACTTTCACTCCTAACAAACAATTGATATACAAATTTGTTTAAAAGAAACAAACTTTAATTTTTCAAATAGATATGATTGATCTATTATTATAGGTAACATAAGTTTATTTAAAAAAATACTTCGTTTTAAAATAGCAATTGTTACCTTCCTTGTGTGAACCCTTCTTTCCTGCGAACAGTGCCATTCCTTTCACTTTGATTAGTCATTCGATATTCCAGTTAATACGATCAATGCATTCTTTTATTTATTCTTCACTTAATAATTGTTTCTTCTCTATTTAAGTTGATAAATATTTTTTTTTTTTGTTGCAGCTATCACTTTAATAGGCTATCACGTTCTTTTCTTTGGAACTACTCGATCGGTTCCTTCACCTGGTAATTTCCATCTCAATATTCAATGCATCCTTTCTTATTTGTTTTTTACTTGATTATTAATTATTTCTTTGTTTGTCATTTCCATCACTTTCATAAATTATTTCTTTGTTTGTTTGTTGTTTAACAAATATTTCAGACTAATATCTAAAATTATTTATGAATATCATACTTGTTTAATTTGTAGTCTTCATATTATTATATAAATCTTAAATTTCTCCTCAAAAATATTTTGAAGAAACAATTTTAGGCATCAAAAATTTTCTTGATGGTGAACAGTTTATATAAACATGAAAATTAGTTGTTGATACGCTCAGTAACTTTATACACTATTGCCTTACTCTTCGACCTATCTTTTGTGTAACTTACTTTGTTTATTAATTATATTTTACTGGAACAACTCGAGTAGATTTTTTATTGCAATCACCGTGTATACTTTTTTCCATTGCTTGAAACTGGGCTTTTAGGAATATACATGGTTTACAGTAGGGTTCTTATATACTGCTATAATTACAGTTTTATAATTTGATTTCAGATGATTTAATAGCTATGCTATTTTTTCTATTTAATGAAGTTACTTTCAGTTTCAAGTTTCTCTTGCTCGTGGACCTAATTAAAATTCTTATATACATACACATATACTAACCTTTTTTTTTTTCTTTTAGATTCATGTGTGTGCCATTTGTTTGAATCTGGATATATCTATCTAAAGGGAAGAAAAACATCAAAATCTACCTGCCTAAACATGACAGACTTGGAGTTAGACAAAATTAGTTGCTTACCAGATCATCTTATAGAGCAGATTCTCTCACACTTGACAATTAAGGAATCAGTAAGAACAAGTGTGTTATCGAGCGAATGGAGGAAGAAATGGTCCACACTACCAGATCTTGTGTTTGATAGTCTATGTGTATCTACTGAAACTTCCCTAAAACCTTCAGTTATTGAGAGCAAGTTTTTGAGAATTATTGATCATGTACTTTTACTTCATTCTGGGCTAATCAACAAGTTTGAGGTCTCCGACCCCAATCGTGATATCATTATTAATGTGTACTCTACAACTGATATTGATCGGTGGATTCTTCATCTAACCGGAAGACATATTAAAGAGTTTG
Organism: Medicago truncatula; assembly: GCF_003473485.1. Taxonomy (NCBI): domain Eukaryota; kingdom Viridiplantae; phylum Streptophyta; class Magnoliopsida; order Fabales; family Fabaceae; genus Medicago; species Medicago truncatula. Next base: position 3,421,006 of record NC_053042.1, read on the forward strand.
TGTTGGACATTAGTTTTGATCAACGCTAAATGATACCTTCATCCTTATTCTCCTGCCAAGGTTTACAACATTTAAATCTGAATTATTGCTGGCTTAAACCTCCAACAATTTTTGAAGGCTTCCGGAATCTGAAAAGTCTTTATTTGAATCGGGTTACAATGACTCAAGATGCTTTCAATAACATGATGTCTGGCTGCCCCCTGCTTGAGAGATTGACATTGACAAAAATTGATGGTTTAACCCATATTAATATCCATGCACCAAGTCTCAAGTTTTTTGAAATCGAAGATGAATTTGAGAGTATTAACTTTGACAACACTTTTCAATTAGCTACAATATTCGTTTATATGAAATCTAAAAGCAATCAAGGTAGATTGCATGGATTCTCTAGCAATTTGCTCAAATTTTTCGATCATCTACCTCGCATACAGAGCCTAAAGATTGACGATGGATTTTTAAAGGTACACTGCTCATCCAACTCCCTACAAATTTATAATGAACCTCCATAATGTGTATGCAACTCTTGATATGTTTTGACTCTCACCTTATGCTCTTAGTTTCAAAAATATTATATTCTGATTAGAGACATTCTCCTGTTTTGGTTTAGTATTTGGCTGCAGGTATTGTGCCAGCAAAACTTCCTACATTGTTTGTCAATCTAAGATCTATTTGCTTGTGGATAAACTTCAATGACTTGAAGCAGATTTCAGTTGTACTTTGCTTGCTCAAAAGTTCACCTAACCTTCGAGATTTAAGAGTGATTGTGAGTACTCTATAGTTTGCCCTGACTTTACTTTCCTTTCAATTTTTTGGTTGCACTTATATTGTTGCACATGTTGTTTTAGTTTTTAAGCGAAGTTATTAAACACAAGAATTTTCAAACTTTTTTTGCTTTTAGAATTTGTTCTGTCTTTTCTAGAATTTTGTTCTGTCATTCTTAGAATTTTCTTTTAATAAGCTCTATAGCTTTCCTATGCTTACATGCTTCCTCCCCTTTGATCCATGAATTTGTAACAATTTCATGTAGGTACCACGTTGTGCTCCCCGATTTTCGGATATCAAACCATTAATTGATTTGAATCGTCAATCTTTGAACTCTCAATTTTTATTCGTGGGAAGGGAAAAAATGAGTAAAAACCCTTATCGAGACTTTGGATTCGGGGGTTGGTTTCGAATAGGGAAGGTGTTAAGCACCCTAAACGACTTCGGTACTCCGAAAGAACCGCTTACTTAGATTATCTTGTGCTAAATTCATTTGCTTACTTGAAAAATTATTACCTAAAAATCTAAGTAAAAGAATGGAGGGAGAAGAAGTATGTTTTTGGTTGTTTTTATTTGATTTGGAAGGACAAGTCCTCTGCCTACGTACCCTTTTGGGAAGGGATCAAAACCAACGTAGTTCCACTCAAAAATTTCTTTGGTGGGTTAGGTTGATTTTAAGATTTTTTGAAAATGGTTTTAAGAAGAGAAAGAGGCCTCAAGGCATGAGATAAAAGAAATGAGTGAGGTTGATTGATTTTAAATTTTGAAAATGATTGAAGTTGAATTAAAATTGATTGAGAATTTGATTAAGAAAATAAAGGGAAAATGTTATTAAGAAAATGATTTTTGAAGTTTCGCATATTCGATTTTTTTTTGAGAAAATGATTTTTCTAAACTAACGGTGAAAACTAACGTAACGTCGTAAAAACTAACGGAAAGCGGTAAATAAAATGTGGCAGTGTCGGTGCATGTGTCGGTGCTTGTGTTACCTACATTATTACATCAACTCCTAAATACAATCCTAAGGCCTTTATGCCAAAATAAAAATGCAAGAAATAAAATTACATCAATTCCCTATTTATACACACTAAGTCAATGACAAAATAAAATGATGAGAAAATTACATGTGCATGCTATGATTCAAGACAAAAATTAAATAGTTAGTAATCACAAGAAATATTATGATGAATAAGACATAAGAAATAATAAGCAAGAATTTAAGTCAAGCAACAATTAAAATCATCATATAGAGATTAAAAGCAAGTAATGAAATGAACAAGAAAATTTTAAAAGAAAACAAGTAGGATGAATTTTTAAAATTAGAGAAAATTAAAATGATGAGAACAATATTTTTTGGAATTTTTTCTAAGCACAAAAATGTCAAAAAAATGTAAAAATAGTATTTAAAAAATAAAGACAAAAAGAAATAAAAAAAATTGGCTCAGCAGGAACTAATCTGGACCGTTGGATGAATCCAGAGGTCCAGATCTGAATCCCAAGATTTCATCACAGCCATTGGATCAAAGATCCAAGGGTTTAAAAAAAACACAAAATAGAGAAGGAAACATAGAGAGCACAGCGACCGTCAGATCAACGATCTGACGGTTCAAACAGAAAACATACCACAGTCCACACAGCAGAACACATACATAATTTAAAGACAGATCAAACAGTGGCCGTCAGATCAAGGAACGATCCAGATCTGATGGCTACTAACGCGATGGAGCATTGTATGGTTATGAGTACGCGCGCGTGTGATCCGGCAAAAAAGAAATTACTATAAAAGCAAGTTTAACAAAAAAATCAACACAACTCTAAAACACTTCTCTCTCTAAGTTAAACTTAGAGAGAGAAGCTCTCCCCTCCCTCAAGAATAACACGGCCGGAGAAGATGAAGAGAAACAATCCTCTTCCCTTCCTCTACTCAAATCTAAACTCATAATTTCTAAAACATGCACCAAAAATCCTAGATCTACAATCTTAGCTTCAAACAAAACTTCATACAAAATAACCAAAAACACTAGCAACACTACACAAGAGGTGGAAAGGATCAAAAGTTACCTCTAATGGAGAGCTTCACGTTTTTCTCCCCTTTCTCCGGTTCGTTTTGCTCTTCTCCGGTCCGGTCCGGTTTTGATTGCTTCGGTTCGATTTTGGCTTGTTTATGCTTGTTTGTGATTTGTGTGGTTATATGAATGGATTTGAGGTTTTGTCAAAGTTTTGGTGTTGCTGGATTTTTCCTATGAACCCATGAATGTTCTTCTTAAACTCATGTTATTTTTTTTGTACTTTTTGTGCTTGATTTGAAAAAGGGTTGGAAAAGTAGAAAATTAGGGTTTGTGAATTGATGCTGATTTTTTTTTCTGACATGAACAGTGATTTTTTTGGACCCATTTCTCAATGATTGACAGTGTATTTATAGTGACAAAATAGGGTTGGCTCTGGTACAGATCAAAGACCAAAATACCCCTGTTGGAGACTTGGGGATAAAGACTTAACAAATAAAAAAAATAAGAAAAAGGAAAAGAAAAGAGGAAGGAAAGAAAGAAAGTTCACGTGACTTTCTTTTCTTTGTTTTTTTTAAAAAATAATAAAATAAAATAATAATAAACAAAAAAGAAAAATAAAAAAACAAATAAAATAAAAATAAAATATTAATTAATATATAAAAAAAGTCCCTTCGAAATTTGACATGAGGTACTTCAAAGTATCCTCCCTGCCGAAATTTCGGTTGAAATGATTAAAAAGACACGACTTTGAAAATACAATTAGACCTTTTAAAATGACTTGACTGTTATGACTAAAACTTTTAAATATAAAATGCGTCTAAAAGTTATAAAAAAAATACAGATGAAGTGATTTTAACTGTTGTAAAAAGCGAGCAGAGACTTAAATGCAAGATGACAGTTTTTAAATGATTAAAGACGAAAAACACGAGTTTTAAATGGTAAAAAAAACGAATAAAAGAGCAGGTGGACTATTATAAAATATGGACAAAAAAGATTTCAAATGGTCCAAATTTGGGGTATGACACACGTGATGAGCCGACTGCCCATTTAACACCCGCCTCCTATTGTTGGAAAGATATATTTTCGGATCCATCCATGCCCCTCGGAGTGCAACACGTGAGCATAGGCATTTCTGGTATCAAATCTGAATTAGATTTTATCAGATTTCTTCTTCTACATTCTCCAATGCTAGAATATGTGATTTTGGAGCCTTATGTAAAGATCAGACCTGAGGTGATGACAGAAGTAAACCAGTTGAAGAGAGTGTCAGAGACAGGCTGAAGTTATTTACCGTGGAAAAGACTCTTCCTAATGTTTTCTATTCTCCTAAAAGTTTCATTATGGCTTTTAAGGTTGTTATGAGTAAACTTTTCAATGATGTGGCAAATTATGACCGATTGACATTGTGAATTTTTTATATTGATAGTATATTTAAATTGAATATTTTTTTTATTGATAGTGTTTTTTACTCTCTCACTCATTGTGCAGTATCAAACCATTGTACTTGCATAATTAATTAGTATATTTTCCTATTTGGGTTTTTTATCCTATTGAAAGATACACCTTAGTGCTTTTTCCTGAATCAAATGTTGCTGGTTTTGGAAGCATTTAACAAGCATTGTGATTGAGCTTAATGCATAGAAAAAAGGAGTATTACCTAAGAAAGCTTTATGCACATCGATAATTTAAAAGGGGCGTGGGTTGTGTTAACGTCCTTGTTAAAGAAACATTTATATTGAAAACATTTTTTTACATATTTAAGACTTCGAATACACAAGTTTCAAGATATTCATACTATATTTGTTTCCTTAACTAAAATAACAAAGTAATTTCTCCTCTGCCGAGTTGTAGGTTCCTTATCCATACAAGTTTTTTCACTGTGCTTGTCCAATGTTATTACTGCTTTGTGACTCTTCATTTTTATTTGATGTTTCATGTTTCTTCAATTAGTTATTTGTCTAGATCCCAAACTCATTTTCCAGTACATTTAACAGATTTACAGTAAATTTGGCTATTTTTTGGTGTTTCCAAATTCATTATTCCCTGCATTTGCAATATTTGATAATATGCTACAAAATATTCCAAGCTTCAATCAACCATATGACAAGTTGCAAGATATAGTGATATACTACTATAGATATTTGCAGGTAATTTTTATCTGGAAAGTTACTGAACGTGGTGCGTAATGCTAAGATTGAATACTCAACACATATCAATCCTTGGTTATATTATCTGGCAAATTTTTATCTAATTTATCCCATGGTGCTAACTGATAAAATAATTTATCAATAGCTTTTTCATATGAGCTAAATTGAATAAAGACAATGGTAATCTTAACCAGCAGCACAATAGGACCACCATGTTTTACTATATGTCACTTTGAAAAATATATTTGTGTTTTAATATATGTTACTTTAAAATAAAACATTAATGATTTGTTTCCTATCATACCCTTTAGAATTTATTACTCCCTCTTCTATCAATTATATTAATCTCTCTTTCCCATTTCAGTAATGAAGAATATATGGCTATCCTTCAAACCTTTTCTCAAGAGATGAAACCAAAATTTTCCTTCCTTTGCCTATTTCATAAAAAAAAAAAAAAAAAAAATCTTCCTTTGGTGGAAGGATTTATGTGCTTTAGGGAAGGGTATGGAAAATACACAAGATTGATTTTAGGAGTATGCAAAGAAAAGCATTAATAATGGGGAATCAACATTTTTTGGCATGACATTTGGTTGGGGGAAACTCTCTTACTTCTACTTTTTCAAGGCTTTATTCGCATACTAATGTATTGTGCAAGGCAATTCTTGCCAAAAGAATAACCAGGCGAGTCATGTGGGGAGGTGATTCGATGAAGAGTGGCGTTGGGAGCTTGGTTAGAGGAGGGAGATTTTTGGTAGGAATAATCAAGCTTGAGTGATCTAGACAAGCGATATTTATAGGTTCTCACAACTTCAAATTTTTTTACGGTCAAATCTTTATTTGTTGCTTTGTGTAGCAATCTTCTTCCTGCTTCAGATTTGAGTGTGGTGTCTAGAAGGTGGTTAAGAGGAATTTGGGCTAGTTTGACTCCGTAAAACGTTTACATTTTTTGTTTTTGCCAACTAAACCTTTGGAGCATAGTTTTAAAATTCGGCTCGGTCATCGACTCGGCGGGGATACTGGGTCAATGGGTCAATGGTCGAATCACTGAGTCATTGGTCGAACCGCATGACTGAACCGGAACCACTCGGATGACTCGGTTAGATAATTCGGTCCTTAGATTAAATTTATATAGTTATATAACCGGATTAACTCGGATTGAATCGGTGACTCGGTCACTTTAGAAACTAAAATAATGAATTATGACATGGAAGCAGATGATCGATCACATACATAATAACTACATTAGATTAAACATTATAACATGGAATTATGAAACAATCAGAATTAAACATTATAAATCAGAATTAAACATTAACATGGAATTAACATTAAACAATCAGAATCTAACAATAAAACAGAGGAGTAAATGGAGGTAGTGAAGTTTTAAATCAAAACAAGAAATCAACAATAAATCAAGAGATGTTTTAAATCAACAATAAATCAAAACAATAAAACAAGAAATCAACAATAAATCAAAACAAGAAATCAAAAAGAAGCAAAGAAGAACAATCTGGAAAAGAAAAAAAAAGGTTTTTTCACGTAACGTACCGTAACTGTTTGACAACGACGACAACGTGGAGGACGGCAGCGTGGAGCGACGGCGACGGCGACCTAGAGACAAGCGGCGGTGACGGCAACTGGAGCGACGGCGGTTTGAACTTCTCAACTTCTCTTCTCTTCTCTCTGTACGTGAAAACAGAGTAGTGAATGGAGGGAGTGAGGTTTTTAGAGTTCTGACCCTTCTAATTCCACTTTTTTTTTTTTAAATTAAAAATCCAAAACGACGTCGTTTTAGGCAAGCTAAAAATAATATAAAAAAAACGGTCTGACCCACGACTCGGCCGAGTCACCGGTTTTTACTGATTTTGACCGAGTTAACTGCATAGCCGATCCAAATGTTGGCTCGAACCGGCTTACCCACCGGTCCGAGCCGAGTTTCAAAACTATGCTTTGTAGACTTCCTACTTGGGGAAATTTATCTAGAAGAGGAGTGTTGTTGGAAGGAACATCTTTGTCTTCCCACTTTTGATTGTGCTTAGTTCGTTAATTTTTTTATTGGAGCATATCACAATGAAATAAAGATTTGAGTTATATTTTCTTTATTGTAGAGAAATTGTTTCTATTATAATGAGATTTTTTTTCTTCTTAACATGACAAAGTGAAATATATTAGCAAACTGAAACAGTCTTCCAACACAAGGAGTTCTTAAGAAGACCTCAAAAAGTGATATACAAAGTTAACATAACAAGTTTGAAAATAAAGAGAACAAGAATGGGAGAAAAAATCTAAGTTACAATTGATAGGCAAATAAAAGGATTAAGCCTCCAATAAGTATAGTCGAAATCGAAAGTCACATAAGTCGATTTCAACCACCAAAATAAATGGAGCTTTACTTTTTTGCATAAAAAGTGTAATTGTTCCTCCTTATGCTAAAAGGCGCATCTATTTCTCTCTTCCATATAACCCAAACAACTGAAATCCAAATAATGTTAAACACCTTGCATATTTATTTTGGAAAGCCTCATAAGCCACTAAACTGATCAAGATGACCCATCAACTTCCCCTGAACTGCAGTTGAAAAACCTAACCAACCACATACAACCTGGCGAATCTTTCCATAAAAATCACATGTAACAAATTGATGTTCTCTATCCTCATTCATACCACATCCTCCGGTGCAAGTTTGATCATTGGAGGAGAGGACATGCTGTTGCACTAAATTATCCTTATAGGAAGGTGGTTCAAAAGCAAGCGCCAAATTAAAGACACCGCTTTCAACCACAAAAGCTGCTTGTTGTTATTACTATCGTTATAATGAAAGTCATTACCAACATTCTTGGTCAAACTGTAATAAGCGCTACGAACAGTGTAACGATGAAAAGAATGAAGCTTTCAAACCCACTAACCCTCCACATCAACCTGCAAGACACTAGAAGTTAACAACTCAATACACTCCCTCACTAACTCCTCTTCCCAATCAAAGAGCTTATGCCGTCACTTCCACGCCTCTCCATTGACTCCATATAATCTTCATTTTGTTCTTAGCTAACTCATATAATCTATCGAACCGAACAAAAAAGGTACACCATCCAACCCATGGTCCCTCCAAAATAGAGTGCTCTCAACCAATATTATAACTAATCAACCAACATTCGCCAAACAACCACCCTCTCTAATCCTATTCAAATGTTGCCTTAACATAACCTCTTCCTTCCACAAAACACAATCTCCCATCTTTCTCTCCATACCCAGCACAAAGCACCTTATACCATAAACTTCTCATTTCCTCCAAAACCCTCCAACACCATTTCACAAGTAGTAAAGCTAAATTAAAATCCTTCGATCTCCTAATCATCAAACCACCATTATATTTTTTTTCCATCCAAATAGTGTCCCATTTAATCCGAGAAATTTTCCTAAAATATTCACCACCACCCCAAAAAATACATTAAAGATAGATTTAAGAGAAAAGATAATACATGAGGGAGCCTTGAAGAAGGAAATAAAATAGACAGGTATGGATGACAAAACATATTTTAGAAGAATCAGACGAAGAGAGCGTTAGATTTGTAGGCATGAGAGCAAGCAAGCAACGGTAATGACAATTTTGAATATATTGTTACATATTACATTTTTTTTTTATGGGAAGGTGATAACTTTGTAACAATATTTTAGGTGTTTAATAATCCTTCTTATTGTCATAGTTAGAATGGTAAACAAATTCTATAGTCTATCATTAGAAGTTACCCTTTTTGTTACTGTAAAAATGTTGATTTATCTGCCATTGTTGCTAGGTGTTTATTTTTTTACTTTGTTTTGAATCTAATTATATTGAAACTTACATAGCTATTATGACTAAAAGAAAATTAGGATTAGAGTATAAAGAACTATGGCAACTTGGGATTTGGTTGGATTGAGCTACATTGGATTTAGTATGGGAAAGAGAATTGTGTTCGGGCTTTGGAGTGGAGGGGGTATTGGAATCTAGTTGAGGCTGTACAAATAGAATGGTAAACAAAATCTATATGGTCTACCTTTAGTAAAGAAAACCCTTCTTAAGTTGGGTGAAAATGATTTCTTAAATCAGTTTCGCATCCGACTTAATTGTAAGCGACATAACAAATTTTAAGAAGTTATTTTCTTAGGTCAGGTAACTTTAACCCGACTTAAGAAGTCCTGGTCCCAGAAGTTAAGATTTTTATCAAACTTATTGTATTATACACGAGCACTCATTTAGTATAGTAATGCTAGAAAAAACATAAATGGAAAAAACTCGGCTACGATGGAAGCAATCCGGGAAGGTTTTCCATGTCTTACATTTAACAAATACATATGTTGCATGATGCATCTTTCTTTCTTTCTCTGCTTGATTTGCTCTCCAATTTGTTTGCTCGATAGCATTGCAATTTACAACTATGAAAGGGCTTGTTTGAACTATTTCTATAAGAAAACTATCATTTTCAAAAAAGAGGAAAGGAAATCAATGTATCACTGATGTAGCTTGTTTTTTTTTTTTTTTTTTTTTTTTTTTTTTTATAAAAGGTTTAGATGAGTTGAGTTTTGAGAGTTTATTTGAATCTGACCTCCATTAAAGAATGTTCTCATGCAGAGTTGAACTCACGCTCTTCCAAAGTATAAATCAACTCCTTAAAAATTAAATCAACTTTCGTTCGCCACTAATGTAACTTCTTTGGCTCAGTGTATCATCATTTATGAGGAGTCCAACAAATTTATGAGGTTTACATATGGCTTGGATGTTTAATTTTAGTCCGTTGATTTTTTATATGTATATAGGGTGAATTGCTTGGAAGATAAGATCGTTGTATATTTTAAAAAGTTCATCGAGTGCAGCAATGTGGAGACCTTCTAATTGTCATTATAAGCTAGCAAAAAGATATAATAATATAATCCTTCAAAAGAAAATATAATAATATAAGTATCAGTAAACCATTGGAGATAGAGACACACTTGTTTGAACATCTAGAGAACACATTTTGAAAGTTTAAAAACGTTAAAATTGAAGAGAAAAAAAATAATATCAAAATTAGTAATTTCACAAAAAAAATCATGTTTTTTTTAGCATAAGAGAGTGAAGCATATATAGCGGACTTTGAATTCTAAAATATGAACTTCATGTTTTTTCGTATTTTAGAATCCGAATTGATGAAAAAAGTTGTTTGCCATAGTTGAACTATGGCTAAAATGTTTGTGATGTTGTTTTGCACTTGTTTCTTTAAGGTTAATAGTGTTTTTACCTCCGATAATATATGTCATTTTTGATTTTTCTCCCTGTAAATTTCTTTGTTTAAATTTCATTCTTGTAAAATAAATGTTCTTAAGTTTTTGGCACAGTGACTGTATGATAATTTTTTTTAAAACACTTAGCATTTTCGCACAGTTTTTTTTAAAATAATAATTAAATTCATTAAAATGTATTTATTTTACAAGGACATACATAATCTAAACAAAAAAAATCAGAAATGACTTATATTGCAGGGGTAAAGCACTACCAACGAAATAAATAGAAGATGCTATGTTTGTTAGGGGTGTTCATAGATTCGAGCGATTTGTTCAACCCATTCACCCAATCCAACCCGCATTTTATGCAAACTTATTCAAGTTTAGGTTCAACCTGAACTAATCCATTTAAACCCAAAGTGTTTTAGTTTCTATGACGAGTTTATGATTTTAAAGACGTGGACCTGCGAATCTAACCGTTCAAAAAATTTGTTAAATATTTTATTTTGTATAGCAACATGGTTTAAGAGTTTTAGCGTTTATTTTGTAGTGTTTGAAGTGTTAATATTTTATTTACTAATATTGAATATAAATATTTGAATTTTCATGATCAGTTGGCCAAACTCAAACTAACACATTATCATCAGATATTGGATATGTTCAAATTTGACATAAAAAATAGAAGATTTTTTTTTTCTTTCCACTTCACACAAAGTTAAGAAACACCATGAAATGACAAGTTTAACCCAAAATTTCAACAGTAGTTAACTACTATCGGTTAAAATATAGCGGCAGTTAATTGCCGATGGAATTTGAGATTAAAATTGTCATTTCATGGTGTTTCTTAACTTTGTTTGAAGTGGAAAAAACAATTTTCTAAAAAATATGAATTTTGTACTCGATCCAAATTAAGTCTAATTGGATCAGGTAACAGATTTTAGCGAAATCGATCCAAACCGGCTCGCGAACACCTCGGTGCTTTATAATGGGCCTAGATTCCCAACTTGTTTCGTACCCTTTTGATTGAACCCTAGCTAGGTCTTAAATTGAATGAAATACCTTTGAAGTTTGAACCAACCCTTCTTTTCTCTCTATGCAATCCCCGCCCCGTGTTTTTGGTAAGATGATTATTACTTCTCGTTTACTGGTTTATGATAATTGTTCATTCTATATCAATCTTATTCAACCATGGAAAGATATCAAGCATATGAGAATAGTTATTCAATCTATTTAAGTTGTCTAACTAGTCAATTTGTTAATTCATGTTTTTGTTTATTGTAGCAATCGCTTTCAAAGGTTATATACTTTTCCTGGAACTACTCGATCGGTAGCTTAGCTTGACAATGGTAAATTTCTCAAAGTATTCTTTTGTGTAATATTACATTAATCAATCAATTTGTGATTTTCATTTGTGCAATAACCGAATTCAAGAATACACATTGACTTCACTTTCTTTCTCTCTATAATTTCTATTTGACTGTTTTCAATTATAAAAGTAAAAACACACAAATTTACCCTTACGGTTTCCTCTTAGCATTTAAGGAAAAAATTTCAATCCTTTATTTTTTTTTATTTTTTTTTGAAGGAAAACATTTTCAATGCTAACACACCATTTTAGTAAAAACACACAAATAACTTTGCACTTTATTATTTAATAAAGTTTACATATATACACTAATAACCTAGTTTGTTTACTAATTAATCTATCCTTTGTTTAAATATGAATTCTCGATCTTAAGGGAAGAAAACGTTCAAAGTCTACCTGCCTGATAGTGAAAGATGCCTATTTGGATAGAATTAGTTGCTTACCAGATCACGTAATAGACCAGATCTTGTCATACTTGCCAATCAAGGAAGCAGTGAGAACAAGTATTTTATCCAGCAAATGGAGTAACAAATGGTACACGCTACCAAATCTTGTATTTGATAAACATTGCATCTCTGATACAGATTCCCAAGACCCTTCGGTTATCAATAACAAGTTTTTGAGAATTGTTGATCATGTACTTTTACTTCATTATGGGCCAATCAACAAGTTCCAGATCCGCGACTACTATTGTAATCTCATTAGTTTGAGTTCTATGACAGATATTCAAAGGTGGATTATTCACCTAACCCGAAGGCCTATTAAAGAGTTTGTGCTGCACATTTGGTTAGACGAACGCTATAAGATCCCTTGGTGCTTATTCTCTTGTCAAAGTTTACATCATTTAGAATTAAAATGCTGTTGGCTTAAACCTCCAACAACGTTTGAAGGCTTCAAGAACTTGAAAAGTCTTGAATTGAGTCACGTTACAATGACTCAAGATTCTTTTGAAAACATGATCTCCAACAGCCCTTTTCTTGAAAAATTGATGTTGTTTAACCTTGATGGTTTCAGCCAAATTAATATCCACGGACCAAATCTGAAGGTTGCTCATATCAGTGGTGAATTTGAGGATATTAGCTTTGAAAACACTTTCCGATTAGTTGAGTTAACGATGTATTTAGACTATGGATGCAATCTAGTTAAATTGCGTGGATGCTCTAGCAATTTGCTTCGATTTTTCGTTCATCTACCTCACATACAAAGCCTAGAGATTCATCACTATTTTTTAGAGGTATAATGCTCTTGCATCTGAATGTAGAGCTTGACTATAAGATTGACATACCTAATGTTGTTGAAGTTTCCCCACCCCTCAAACCCCCTACAAATTTAAATTATGCCAAAATCTTATGTATGCAACTCTTCAATTGTAAGTGTAAAAACAAATTATATTCTGATTTAGAGTTGTTCTTCTGTTTTGCTTCAGTATTTGGCTGCAGGTGTTGTGCCAATAAAGCTTCCCACACCTTGTATCAATCTCAGACATCTTTCCTTATGCATAGACTTCGATGACTTGAAGAAAATTTTGGCTGCTCTTTGCTTGCTCAAAAGCTCACCTAATCTTCGAAAATTGGAAATAATTGTGAGTACTCGTTTAGTTTGGCTTGACTTTGCTTTCCTTTTTTATTTGTGGTTACACTTGCACATCCTTTTTTTATTTAATGTTATTAAGCTCTGGAATTTGCAATTCTTTTTTGTTTTAAGTATTTGTCTTGTGTCTATTCTTAAAAGTTACTCCCTCATGTTCAATATATGAGAGAAATTTAGATAGCCAATTTTTTTTTTTTTATGTATTTGGTCTAAATTTTAGACCAGAGACATCAACTTTTGCTAAGTTGACCAAACATTTTCTTATTATATAAGTCCGCTGATACGAATCCGCAAGTGTACGGTGCTATCGAGTAGTATAAATATTGTTTCACAGAGAGTTATTGTAATTACCGATTTCGTTTTCAATTGTGATTAGCTGAAAAGATTAAGCATTCGAGTTTCAACAGTTTTTGGTTTAAATTCAGATTATATAAGAAGCGTCTAGGGATTATTGGTTCGTCGTAATAACAAATCACTAACAATCGAAGCCTATATTTTCATCTTATATTAAATTCATTTTCTAAAGACAAGTTTCTCTAATATATTTTAAGTTTCACTAACAATCGAAGCCTATATTTTATGTTTTCTCTAAAGACAAGTTTTGTAACAGCTCCAGTTGCAGCAAAAGCGCACGGTCTGGAACCCAAAGCGCACGGTCTGGAACCCAGACCGTGCACTTTTCACCTTCTGCACTCAGGGAACGCGCAGTCCCCATCTAAAGCAAAACGCACGGTCGTGCATAAAACGCACAGACCGTGCGTAATTTCCTGCCATTTTGATCCTTGATGTGCACAGTTTTCTTCAACAACACGCTAAAACGCACAGACCGTGCTCTTCCTCATGTTTTGCTCCTTTTCTTCCTTCATTCCTGATCCTTTCTTGCTCAAACTTGAACCAAACCTTCATGCTTCTTTGATTACCAACCTGAAACGAAAACCCAAGCTTTTGTAGTAAAATAGCTCAAGAAATACGACTAAACTAGCAAAAACATTATTGAATTAAAATGCCAAAAACAATAAAACTACGACTTATCATCCGGAACTAGTAGTTTCTAAGAGTTGTACGTGTGAACTATAGGCTTATTATAAATCAGTTGCAATATCAAATTAGTTACGTTACATAATCAGTGCAGTGGAGTTTTATTTTAAATAATAGGCTTGTTTACCACATTGTTCATCTATTATCGATCAAATACAATTTTACCTTGAGGGTTTTAATATTCTCCATGTCTTACTTATGCATATAACCTTCCCCCTTTTGATCCATGAATTTTTAACTATTTCATGTAGGCACCAGAAGAGTTGACTGGTCTTTTAACATCCACCTCCTATTGTTGGGAAAATATATTTTCGGAGCCAACAATGCCCATTGAAGTGCGACATGTGAGGATGCATGGCATCTCTGGCTTTAAATCTGAATTAGATTTTATCAGATTTCTGCTTTTATATTCTCCTGTACTAGAAAAGATGATTGTGGAGCCTGATCTAAACGCGAAACCGGAGTTATTGACAGAACTGGTTCGATTCAAAAGGGCGTCGAGACAAGCTGAAGTTATTTACAATGTGGAAAACTCTTCATAGTTATTTTTATTCTCCTGAAATCATAATCTTATGTTCTTTTTTTAGTCAAATCGTCATTTTATATATTACGGTTTATGACATTTAAGGTTATCACGACTTAAAGCTAAACTTTCAATGGTATGCCAAATTTTGAGTGATTGACATTGTAATTATTTTATATTGATCGATGCATGACAAAAATTTATATTGTAAACTTGAAAACACTAAAAAGATAATCAATAAACTATTTTGATTATATCGACAATTGATTAGTTCAAGTCGTAAGAGAATTGGATCACTTATCAAACAACCTGTAATTTCATATGGCGGGGTCCTAATGATAATGGAATTCATTTAGTTGGCTGGAAGAAAATTGCAAAACCAAAGAACATTGGCGGTCTTGGCATTAGATCCGCGAGAGATGGTTGGGTGGAGGTGGTGATACTGGTGGTATCAAATGGATGGCATGGGAGAGGTTAGCGTGTCCTAAAGCTTTTGGTGGTATGGGTTTTCGCAGTTTTCAAGATTTTAATTTGGCAATGGTCGCAAAGCAAGGATGGAATCTCTTGACGAACCCAAATTTACTGGTCTCTCAAATCTTCAAAGCAAGATATTTTCCTAGAACATATTTTCTTGATGCTGGTTTTAATCCAAGTTATGCTTGGTGGAGTATATGGTTGTCGCGGCAAATTCTCTTACGTACGTGGATGTAGGTGGAGCATAGGTGATGGATCGCAAATTCAAGTCATGGGAGACCCTTGATTGCGTAGTGAGTATGGTAATTAGCTTCCAGCTCCTCAAAACCAAGATGTGTATGATTTAATCTTGTCTGACTTACTGATTGATGGAGTAAAGGAATGGGATGTTGATATATATAAGATTGCTAAATTGTTTTCTCCTGAAGGGTACATGCTATTATTCAGACACCATTGTTCCCAACAGTGCAATAGGATAAAGTTGTGTGGCAAGATAGTAATGGGTTATATTCAGTAAGATCTGGGTACCGCATTGCTGCTCGGGAAGTTGCGTCGTCGACTCATTACTATATACAAGGAGAGTGGAATGCCATTTGGAAAGTTCAAGCTCCTCATAAAGCGCGAAACTTGTTGTGGCGGATTTGTTGGGGTTGTATTCCAACTCGGTCTAAATTGATCCAGCGTCATGTGCCATGTACAAATAGATGTACCTGGTGTGATGGTGAGGAGGAAACAAATTGGCATGCTTTTGTTGGTTATGATGTCGCTAGGGAGAGTTGGTTTTTTTCTGGACTTTCTGATGTGCTTTTACCGCGGCTAAGCTTATTTCAATCCATGCCGGAGCTTATTTTTGATATTTGTCGAAAGAAGAGTGCTGATATGGGTGGCTGTATCGCAGTTCTGTTATGGCAGTTAGCAGTGATGTATGGTTTTTCTATCAATCAAAAGTAAGTATTGTATATCGTCTCCACAGGGACTAGCGCGATATTTGAGTCATTCAACAATCAATATTGTTCTAAGTGTATAGATTTAAAATATTTGTTTGCGTAAACCTATATAAACTATTTGACATAAAATAAATAGAGAAGAGATAGGGTCATTTCGCTTGGGGTCAGAGACACTCAACCAAGCGTAACAACTGCAACCTCTCGATCAAATAACGGATTCTAGCTTTTAAAACGATATTATCACAATTTCTCGACAACATCATTTGTGACAAATGATGTAATGATGTTTAACTATATTCTATCGAATTTGTGCGAAAAAAATATGTAATTGTCACTTGTTTTGATCATTTTCATTAATGTGAATGTTTATTTATTATCATTTTTAGCTATGTTTATACACTGTGCACTTATACTATTAATTTTAAATTTAACTTTTTAATAACGTATTGAGGCCGTATCGTATCGGGGATTTTGAAAATTTCTCGTATCAACGTATCGGTATTGTATCGTATCTGTATCATGTCATGTATCGGGGGGCTTCATAGTTATAAATAAGATACTAACTAGTATACTTCATTTTTTTCATCTTTAACCAATCAATACAATGTTACCTTCAAATTTTTAATGCGCTTTATATTTCTCTTATGCATGCTACCTTTCCCCCTTGATCCATGAATTTGCTACGATTGCATGTAGGCACGGTTTGTGGAGCAGACTGTCCTTTTAACTCCCACATCCTATTGTTCGTAAGATATCTTTTCAGGGCCAGCCATGCCCATTCGAGTGCGACATGTGACAATAGATGGCATCTCTGGTATCAAATCGGAACTAGATTTTATTCGGTTTCTACTTCGCTATTCTCCTATGCTAGACAAGATGATTGTGAAACATGTTGTAAAAGTCCAACCGGAGTTAATAACCGAACTAATTCGGTTCAAGAAAGCATCCGGAGAAGCTGAAGTTATTTACCTTGAAAAAAAGTCGTCATAAAAATAGTATTCCTATGTTTTTATAATGTTTATTTCCAATTGCACATTCACTTGTAGCAACGGGTCTCTTTTCCTTGTATTCAGATGTGTCCTTCATCACTTTGTTTCGTTCTTCTTTTGTTCACGCTTCTCTGTAGCTGAAGTTTCGTTTCTCCTTGATTTTATTCTGTTTCAGTTGCTTTATCTTGTCAATTTGTTTCCTTTGTTTTGATTGAAAAAATCATGAAAATCGATTATTTTGGAATTGTTGATTGAGTTTACACCATTCACTTGACAAATATTTGATGTGTTAATCCTAAATAATTTTACTTCGCTAAGTATGGATTATGGTGATGATTTTAAAACCACTCTTCATTGAAAAAAATGCAAATCAACTAAAATAAAAATAAAGAATTAACATGACGTAAAAACTTAGATTCCTTAAGCATTTGGTTTAGGGTTTGATCTTTGAAGGTGTTTATGGAAATTCATATGTTGAGAGACGCGGAAATACTTTGGTTTACCTAAAAATAATTGAAACTATTAATTTGATTTTCTTTTGACACAAGTATTAAGTTGGTATATAAACATATGACATTGTGTATGGGTGTTCAAGTTAATTTGTTGTAATTTACTTTGTGCTAATGTTGCCGCTGTTTTTTTAGTGGCACTTTGACTCTGTAAATACTTTCTGATGGTTCTCATATTGCACACCTTGTGCAGGTTGAACCATTGTGATTTTTATTGATATCTCATTTTAATTTGTTAAAAAAAAAAAAAAAATTGGTATATAAACAATAATGTACAAGTCTCATTTGTTTTGTAAAAACGTTTTCTATTTTCATTTTAAAATGTGTAGACTTTAACTCTAATAAGATCATGAGAGTCTCTTAAAATGACCAATTATAATGAAGAGGAAATAATAGTTAGAGGAATGATGATTTTTTTTTTTTAGGGAAGGAATGATGAATTTTTTTAAATACTTAAACCAATTTTTTGATATTTTAGAACGTTGTCTGGATTTCTTTTTTTCTAATTGCTGCACACACACTCGCTCTCCAAATTATATGGGTTTTTGCTCAAGGGTTTTTTTTCTAAATTATATCTTGATGAATTGGGAGTAATTTACCTCTATTAAAGAAAATTCATTTTTCTTCATCTTTATTCTTACGATCAGTTATCGTTTTCATCTCAAGAATATTAAAAAAATTCATCTCAAGAACATCAAATTTTTTCATCTCATTCATTCAACATGTGATCTCCATCTCTTTCGTTCCAGAATTATATCATATTTATCATTAAAAGTAAATTACCCTCAACTCAACAAAGGGTAACGTAGACCTGACCTTGATGAAGTTATGCTTGGAAATGGTACTTTCACAAACCTAAAAGGATAATGTGAAAAGTTTATTTGTGTGGATATTGTTACAATATCAATCGGTGAACACACTTCAAGGTTCAAGGTTGGCTGCCCAATAGCCATGCCTTAAAAAGAATTATGCTCTTTACCCAACAGAAATTGCTCGCTCCCAACTGAAAAGTCTAAAATATCCCTGCTTAAGTTAAGTCACGCTGCGTGAGTTAACTCACGTTGAGTACTGTATTTAACAAAATCCAGCAGTCCATGTTCACAACACCATTTTTCTTTCCCTCCACCTCCAAAAACCCAAAAAGTGCGATTATTTGGGTCAAAATCTTCATTCATAATCATTGCAAATCATCAGGAAGCAAGTTTCTACACTTATCAAGCATCAAACATCAAGTAATGTATCATCAAAACTCATTCGTTTTTGCTAGTTTTTCTGCTTGGTTCGTCATTTTTTTGAGCTACAGTATAGGGCTTAGCGTGAGTTAACTCACGCAGAAAATTAACACAAGTGTGACTCAAGTCACGCTGAAGTGATGCCTATTTTTTGAATTTTTGCGCCACTTTTTTTTCTTTTCTTAGCTTGTTGTACAAGTTATTTATTTATTTTTTCCTTGTTATTTTTTTATTCAATAGACATAGACTGATATAGTTGAAAATGTGGCGGAAGATGGTTAATTAGGTGGCTTTTGAGGTTTGTGAGTGAGAATAATGTTATGGTGTTGAATTTTGGGTTTGAGGTGTGTGTTCGAAGATATCTTTGACGAAGGTTTAATTAAAGGGGTTTGATTAGGGGTTTAATTAATTGATTTTCAAGGGAATTGTTGATTCAATCTTTATTAAAGAGTTTGAATATTTAATTTAGTTTTTGTTTTTCTGAATTTTTTCTACATTTTTTTTATAAATGTTAATGAATAAAGTATGAAGAAAAGAAAAAAAAAATTATATGTTAGTGGTTCACTATTAGAATCAAAGATGTTGCATGATTCAATGGTCTATTTTATTTCAAAATAATAAAAATGTTAAAATTAAAAAAAAAGTAATAAAGGGTTAAATATGTTTTTTGTCTCTATAAATATGTAAAATTTTCATTTTAGTTCCTTTAAAAAAAATATTCAACTTTTAATCCCTAAATGTTTTCCATCTTCACTTTTAGTTCCTCATTTAAAGTAAACTCATATGTAAATACTTTTGAAGGACAAAAAGTAAAAATGAAAAAATTTTGAGGGACTAAAAGTTGAAGAAAATTTTAGAGGACTAAAACAAAAAATTAACATATTTATAGATACCAAAAACATATGTAACCAAAATTAATTAACGGATTAAAAGTACAATTTAGTTAAAAATAATTTTAACTTTATGGAGTAATGATAAATACTAAATACACCGTATGGATTACTTACCACCTTGCACCTTGTTCAAACTTTAGCTTTGCACGCAAAACGAGGTGAAAATATATTTAAAAAAGAGTAAATACCCAAAATCGTCCTTGAATTTGCAAGGACCAGCCAAATTCGTCCTCAAATTTTTCAAAATGTCTATTTCATCTATGAATTTACCACATGTCAATCAAATTCGTCACTCCGTTAAGTTGGCCTGTTAACGGAGGTGACATGTATTGTTTACCTCTCACAAGGCTTGTCATGTCAGATGTCACACAAGCAGAGACTAATTTGGCTGAAAATGACAAAATTTCCAAGGACTAAATTGATTGATTTACAGAAAATTCGAACCCACTTTTGCAGGAAAAATAACCTTTACCCAACGTCTCTTTCCCAAACCAATAAAATTGGAACCCTAATTTTATAATTTGTCGCCAAGAGTTTAAAATTTCCAAAATTTCTTCTATTAATTGATGACAACGTTTTTCCCCAATTCAAAACCTCATTTCTTTTATTGAATTTGAAATCAAAAAAAAATTCAAGCTTTGGTGTTCAGAAATTATGGGTGGTGAGCGTATGGGCAAAAACAACTATAATAGCTGGCCTAAGAAAAGTCGCAATGAAGAGGTTTGGAGGACAAGGTTGATGGACAAAGTTGACTACGTAGGGAGTGAGCTTTGGTTGATTAAGTATTTGTTAGTCATAATTTGCTTGTTTGAGTTGTTTCCATTGCTACTGTATTGTACTAAATATGTGTATTGTGGTAATGAAAAGTGGTTGAAGATGAATGAATGCAACCTGTCTGTCGAAATATTTTCATCAAATTTGCTTGTTTGAGTTGTTTAACATGCATTGTATTGTACTAGGTATGTGTATGGTTGTAATGAAAAGAGGTTGAAGATGAATGAATGCAACCTTTCTGTCCATATATTTCCATCAAATTAGTCGTTAAATTATTTGCCTAAGTATCAAATCGTTCCCTACATTATATAAAAATACCATCAAATAAGTCTTTGAATTATTTAAACAGATGTCAATGTGATCCTTGGTGCATATATGTGCATAATAAAGTAAAAAAGTAAAGAGACACAATTTGATCCTTGATTATACCATCAAATAAGTCGTAATTCAGTCATTGCACTACAAGTGCAAGAACATTATATAGGCAAAAAGTAACTCAACTATGAGGCATTGACAAGTCATAAGTCATACATTCCATTAAATAAGTCGTAATTCAGTCATTACACTACAAGTGCAGGAATATTACATAGGCAAAAAGAAACCCAACCATGTGGTATTAACTCGGGGGATAATTTAAACAAGTTTAAATATTACATTTTCCAAAAACATAACTTAATCAGGCATCAAGCATCAAGCATCACTTCTTTGGAAATCCTAGGGTTGAGATAAACTTCATGAATTAGGTTGAGATAAACTTCTCAGTTGACATAACTAGTCCTCTCATACCATTTCTTTAAAATGCTTTGCATTTAGACCTTTGAGCAAATTCCTAAATTATTACGGTTACCGTAAAATTGATCCTTAAAAGGTGGGTAAAAGAGGAAAAACATAAAAAATTGAAAATAAAAAGTTAAAATTGAAATTTGTAACATTTCTGTCAAATTGATCCTTGTACACGTGGCTGACTGGATGGCACGTGGACATCACAATACAACATGTAGGACGACATATCAACCTCACTAATGGAGGGATTGGACAGAGGGATGAGGTTGATGGATGTCTATTAAATTCAATGGCTAATTTGATATTTTGAACAATTGGGGGTCGAATTTGGCTGACCCTTGTTAGGAAATTGGGTATTTACTCGTTAAAAAAATCAACAAAGTCGTATATTGACACAGGAATGATCGTGCAACAACTTCAATTTTCCCCTTTTGAACCCTAGCTCTGTCTCAAATTGAAGCGTGTCGTAGACAACAACTTTGAACCAACCCTTCTCTTTCAGAGGTTATCTGCTTTTCCTGGAACTATTCTATCGTTTGCTTGAGCTTGACATGGTAATTCCAATAAGCCTTCTTCTCTTTCCTGTAATATAGTACACATTTCATTCCATTAATGAATTTTCTATTGCTTGAAATTCACCTTTAATTGAACTTTGATTGTTGTAGTGTTCTAATCGAGCACATACTCTAGTTCCGGTTCCATTTTTAATACTCAAATGTTTTGGTCAATAGCTTTTGTTTTTAGGATTTTTTATTGGGTTAAATGTGTTGAAGTTGGTTTTGTAGTTGTTTATAGTTTGTTTCTGGTCTCATATTGCTCGGGTTCCGAACTGTTGAGTGTATACACATGCTTGAGTACCCTCATCTTTTGAGGTAGCTTTTGGGATGAGATCCAAGCTCATTTAACAAAATATACTTTTGTTCTTCTGCGCAAATTCTAGTTTACCCTTGTAAATAAAAAATGGGGTTCCAACCTGTTAAAGTCTACATTCATTCAATAGCTTGTTCAGCAAAGTTATCTGTTACACATCATAGTTACTATAGTACTGCTCTTAGAGTAACACAGCCTTGTAATAACTACTAGTTTGTTAGAACTAGTTGAGTTAGTTAGAGATCCAAGGTTTTATATATAGCTACAATGTAACTAACTTTGATTCATTCAATAAAGAGATATTCTTTTCTCTGTGTTCTTTCTTCTCTAAGCTTCCACTTTCTCTGATTTCACCATGTCAATGGTGAACTTTAAGACAACCTTATAATTTAAAGATTATTTGTTTTTAGACCTTTGAGCATATTACTGTACATAACAAATAATGTGACGGGGATAAACTAAGTACATTTAATCGCATAATTTGATGCCTCAAAGGTCTAAAAGCAAAGCATTTTAAATTTCATATTCCCAGAATTTGCTCAAATAGCAGGGACAAAAGTAAATTTAACCCTATTTATTTCTGGTTACCAAAATACACGTGAATAGAGTAATGAGCATATGAATACTTTATCATGTACTACTAATTTATCCATCCTTTTGTTACTGATTTATCTATCCTTTGTTTGAATATGAATTATCGATCTAAAGGGAAGAAAACGATCAAAGTCTACACACCTGACAATAAAAGATGCAGAGCTGGATAGAATTAGTTGCTTACCAGGTCATGTAATAGATCAGATTCTCTCACTCATGCCAATTAAAGAAGCAGTGAGAACAAGTGTTTTATCCAGCAGCTGGAGGAACAAATGGTACACACTACCAAATCTTGTGTTTAACAAACATTGCATCTCTGTTGCAGCTTCCAAATACACTTCAGTTATCAATAACAAGTTTTTGAGAATTGTTGATCATGTACTTTTACAACATTCTGGTCCAATCAACAAGTTCATGTTATCCGACAATGAAAATTGCCTCATTCGTGTATGTGATGTGAGTGATGTTCATCGTTGGGTTCTTCATCTATCTAGAAGGTCTATAAAAGAGCTTCTGCTGCACTTTTGGTTAGACAAACGTTATAAGATACCTTTGAGTTTATTCTCTTGTCAAAGTTTACGTCATTTAAGCTTATCTTGTTGTCAACTTAAACTTCCAACAACGTTTGAAGGTTTCAAGAACCTGCAATATCTTCATCTGGAAGAGGTTACACTGGCTCAAGATGATTTTGAAAACATGATATCTGGCTGCCCTCTACTTGACCATTTGGTATTGATGAAAATTGATGGCTTCTCACAAATTAATGTTCACGCACCAAATCTCAGTACTTTTCAATTTTATGGTAAATTTGAGGATATTAGCTTTCAAAACAGTTCCCAAATATATACAGTATATGTTGATTTAAGTATTTATCTGAACTCCAAAAGCAATCAAAGTAAATTGCATGGATGCTCTAGCAATTTGCTCAAATTTTTCGCCCACCAACCTCACATACAGTTCTTGGAGATTGGTTATTATTTTTTAAAGGTATATTAATGCTCAAGCATATGAATGTAGAATTTGACTGTAGGAGTGACTCACCTAATTCTTGTTTAAGTTTCCCCCCACCCCTCGACCCCATACAAATTTAATATGAACCACGACCATATCTATGCAACTCTTGTTTGGTAAGTATTTAAAACATTATATTCTGATTTAGTGACGTTCTTCTATTTTGTTTTAGTATTTGGCTGCAGATGATGTGCCAGTAAAGCTTCCTGCACCTTGTATCAGCCTATGTGAGCTTTCCTTATGCATAAACTTCAATGACTTGAAGGAAATTTCAGCTGCTCTTTGCTTGCTCAGAAGCTCACCTAATCTTAAAAAATTAGAAATATTTGTGAGTATTTAGCTTGGCTTTGGTTTCCTTTCTGATTTGTGGTTGCACTTCCACATTCTGTTTTTCTTTTATGTAAAGTTGTTTAAGCTCTACAATTTGCAAAGTTTTTTTTGCTTTAAGGATTTGGCTACTGATTATAAAAAACAATCTTCTACGTGAGTTTATACTGCTAAACAGAAGTTATGAATCAGCTGAAATTTAGATAAGAATTAGTTTGCAATTTAGACAAGAGTTAGTTACTGTATCAGTGCATGAGAGTCTTATTAATAAGATACTAACTAGTGTACTTCATTTTTTCATCTTTTATCAATTAATACAATGTTACCTTCTAAGTTTTAATGCGCTTTATATTTCTCTTATGCATGCTACCTTTCCCCTTTGATCCATGAATTTGTTACAATTGCATGTAGGCACGGATTGAGGAGGAGACTGTCCTTTTAACGCCCACATCCTATTGTTGGGAAGATATCTTTTCAGGGCCAGCCATGCCCATTCAAGTACAACATGTGACAATAGATGGCATCTCTGGTATCAGATCAGAATTAGATTTTATTCGGTTTCTACTTCGATATTCTCCTGTGCTAGAAAAGATGATTGTGAAGCATGTTGTAAACGTCCAACCGGAGTTGATAACAGAACTACTTCGGTTCAAGAGAGCGTCGGATGAAGCTGAAGTTATTTACCTAGAAAAAGAAGAAGAAGCAAGTGAACAAAGTGAAGCCGGCTAGATTTAACTCAGCCGGAATGAGGACATGTGC
The DNA here is from genome assembly GCF_003473485.1 of Medicago truncatula. Classification (NCBI taxonomy): domain Eukaryota; kingdom Viridiplantae; phylum Streptophyta; class Magnoliopsida; order Fabales; family Fabaceae; genus Medicago; species Medicago truncatula. The sequence continues at coordinate 3,445,841 of NC_053042.1, forward strand.
CCAAAAGGGTAGCTCCAAAGCTGCCTTGGAAGCTACAGAATAGTTGGTTTAATTGCATTAGATTAGCTAGTAATATCAATCATTTTCTTCCAACTTTCATAGAGAGGGTAATGGTGGACTAAGCCACCTCCTTCCTTAGGACTTTTCCTTTTTAGGGAGAGATCTGGTTTTTCTTTTCCTTAGTTCTCCACTATGTGCCTTTGTTGTATTGGTTCAGGCATCTTATGTCTTTTATATTTTAGTGCTTTGATAAAAAATAAAATAAAAACAAGACTCCTCTTCAGTGAATTTTAAAAGTTTCTTTGGGTTGTAGTTGTAGTCGTTTTATGATGATATTCCCCCATTTTGTATTGTGTTCAGGTTCAATGAATTTTAAACGTTTTAAAAGTTTCCTTTGATTGTAGTTACAATTTTGGAACGTTTTATGACTATAAATAGTCTTGCACCCTTCACTATTTTCATTTATTCCATTTTTTTTTCTTCTTCTTAGTTTTCATTTGAGAGTGATTTATGATATGCTGACCATTCATGCCATCCCAAAAATGGTTTCGCAATACAATGGTAAGCATTGACCAAAAAAAAAAAAGTTAGTATCAATCATTATTTGTTTGCTAGGTTTTAGATTGTATAATCCAAAAATCTTCAAAAATAAAAGAGTTCGGATTATACAATTCAAACAGGGTATTTTTGAAATTTAATTAGGGCACATGATGAGAAGATAGTAGTTGGGAAAAAAAAATATTGAATTCAACAAGACGCATTAGTCCAAATTGAAGCCATGATGGACAAAAAATAGGTCAAGCCCAAAAGAAGAAAATAAGTATAAGAATTCTGCTCTTCTTCCAACAAGTTTTGCTCCCACCCAACCAAAATGACCAAAATACCGCTGCGTGAGTTAACTAAGGCAGGATTACCTGCCTTAGTTAACTCACGCCCAGTATGTGCAACATGCCAGAACAGGCAGAAACCTCTATTTTCTCTAATTTTTTCAATCCTTCATTCATTCATACATTCATTCAGTCAATTGCATACATTTTTCATCATTCATTCAAGCATTCACTCATAAATAAATTACGAAAAATAACGGATAATGTCATAGTAATGCCAAAAAGCGCAAATGTAATAGGATTACATCTAAATCCGACAAAATGTCATGAAAAAAAACTATAAATATACAAAAGTCATAATGCCAAAACCCTACTCTTGTGGACTCTTACTACTCCTCCGCGAAGTCGGCATCTGCATCATGCGAAGAACCTCATCTGGATTACCAAACACATCAGGATGCCCCATTGCACTGTCCACTTTGGCTCTAATGTTGTTGATTATCTAGTATGGGTCTCGATTATGTCTGGCCCATTGCTGCTCAACAATAACCACATAGTAGGGAAGGACAAGACGAGGAGGGGAAATAGTTGGGTAGTCAGGAATGGCCGCAGGGGGGTTCACAATAGGATGTGCTACTCTACATAACCATCTCATGTACCTCTTAGAATGTCTCCACGGCTCGTCATCCAGAACTAGATCACCCTCTCCTGCTGGCTGAGGACATGTAGAGAAAACTCCATGAAGGTCATAGCCACCTCCTCTGGCACAAGAGGCCCAATATCTGTAGGAGCTCTGGGACCAGTCTGGACATACATGTATTGCCTAAGAACCCGCTCTGGCAAGTGACGGACCATCCTGTCTCTACCGGCCATGATCCATCCGGAGTACCAAAATATGTCCTGAAAGGGCGCCATGTCTCGTCGTCTCTCGTACGGCCTCCAAATGACATGAGAATGCTCCAATGAATCATTGGCATCACTGTGGTGTCCAGGATCAGAAAAGCCACTGGGAGGTTTCCATTGATCCACAAGCGGGGCAAGAGCAAGGTCGCACTCATCATTATGATTCCTCGGAATGAGGTTTCTGAAGCGCGCCAAAACCCATCCCTGCAAACACAAAGAAACAAAATTATATTAGCACATGTATTATACAAACAACTATACATTAACGATCCACTAAGTAAAAAAAAATAAGAAAAACAATTATTACCACAAGCAAGGTCATGTAACCACCAAATGGAGCTCACAGATGAGTCATAGGCAAGAGATAGTTGCTCATATAGGAAAGCAAATCTCATCCCGCCCCATGACCAGATGCCCAACTCGTCCATATCTTTTAGCGCAAGCAGCCACAACAGATTAACGGTTTTGCTGTTCTTGCCGGGAAAAAAAAGTGCAGCCAAGCAAGAACAACAAAAACGCCTTAATGCAGGCGATCCTAACTTCAGTCTACTCTGCATGCTCCTCCTTTGTGTAAGGCTCAATCAAATGATTACACCTATGCAAGAGCTCCTCGTAACGCCTCTTCAGTTTAGTGAAACTAACATGAGCACTACCTTGTTTTGCCACCTCTTTAGCAGCATCCTTCACTGTAAAATATAGGTCCTCTTGCATGATATGTATCCCCTCGTCACGAGTTAGCTCTCTATCATGAAGGAGCCTTCCAGTGATGGGGATGCTTAGAAGACACGCCACATCATCTAGTGTGATGGTCATCTCCCCAACAGGTAGATGGAAGTTGTTGGTCTCCTCATGCCATCTATCTGACAAGGTCCAAACGAACCCGTGAGAGATGGAAGTTACTGATACTCCTCATAATGAGGCTGATGTTGATGATGCATCGGGTCCACTACCTGTGAGCCATCCGCCTGTGATGATGAACTAACCCCTAGCCTCATGCCCCCACCTCTTCGTCGACTAGGCTGAGGAGGACGGTTTGCGACCCTTTCGGCCCGTGCACTCCCAGTAGCAGACTCCCTATTTCCCCTCATTCTGTCATGCTTCGGCCTCTAAGACATAGTTACACAACATTTCAAAGAGCAAAAAATCAACGATGTATTTCATACGGACTTTGTGTCATTTCTAACAATTCAACAACGACACTTAAATTTTGGGAGTGTTATTTCAGTCCGTAAACTACCATATTGCAGTCAAACATACTATAATCAACATTAACAAACCATATTCTAACTAATTTCATCATTAGTAATCCAAAAAACAAAAAAAGTTCATTGAGATATTTTACCAAACACATAGAGTGTAATTTTCAAACAACTAAGAAATCTAACAATTTCTAAAGGCTTAATAGCAGTTTTAGCCCCCTAACTTTTCCAAAGTTGCGATTTTGGCCCCCTAAGAAAAAAAACTACAAAACCGCCCCCTAAGTTTTGCATTTGTGGCAGTTTTGGCCCCCAAGGCCAATTTTGACTCGGTCTACGCTGACGTGACGCCCTAAGTGAGGTGTCATATGTTATTTTTTATTTTATCTTTTTACCAAAAATTGGCCTTGGAGGGCCAAAACTGCTAAAGTTGCAAAACTTAGGGGACGGTTTTGTAGTTTTTTTCCTAGGGGGCCAAAATCACAACTTTGGGAAAGTTAGGGGGCTAAAACTGCTATTAAGCCATTCCTAAACCCTAAACTACAATTCCTAACTTAATTCATCACTAATAATCTTAAAAACTAACATGCAAGCCAAAATTCTAAAAACCTAAAAATGTCTAATTTTTTGAAAAAATCAAAAATTTCAACAAAAAAAAAAAACAATGAAGTAGAATAAGCAACACTTACTTGTTGATTTGGTTGAAGTTGGTGAAATTCGCAAAAATTGGGAGAAAAAGTCATAGTTTGAAGTTTTGCAAATGAATGGTTGTGTTTTCTATTTTGCTGCATTATACACTTAAGTCACGTCGCGTGAGTTAACTCACGCAGCGTGACTTAAGTTACGCAGAGGCATACTAGGTGTGTGAGTTAACTCACGCAGGATTATAATGGTCAATTCAGTTGGGCGGGAGCGTTTTGTGTTGGCTAAAGAGCAGATTTCTAAGTACTAGACTAGATAGATAGGATAAAATTTCTGACACACGACAGTGCTCCTGATTTTCTCTATGTTCCAAGACAAGACAAGTACAACCACATCAATTCAGATCTCTCACAATGCCATTACGAGAAACAAACAGCGGAAGAAATATTTGTCGAAAATGCACTTGACTTATGTGGAGAAACAGTGGGCATAAACTCAATAATGTTTTATGTTTGTCGTAACATTCACTCTCAAAAGATGCAGAGGTGGATAGAATTAGTTGCTTACCAAGTCATCTAATATACGGGATTTTCAATTACTTGAAAATTAAGGAAATAGTACAAACAAGTGTTTTATCCAGCATGGAGGAATAAATGCTACACAAACACCAAATCTTATGCTTGGTAGACAATGTGTCTCTCAAGCTTCCCAAGGCCCTTCGGTTATCGAGAGCAAGTTTTTGAGAATTATCGATCATGTACTTTTACTTCATTCTGGGCCAATTGAAAGTTTCATGTTCACCGACAATGGACAAACACTCATTCATGTGAATGCTCTGGCCGATATTGATCGATGGATTCTTCACCTATCCTGAAAGTCTATAAAAGAGATTTATCTGAGCGTTTGGATAGAGGAATGTTATAAGATAACATGGTGCTTATTCTCTTGTCAAAGTTTACGTCATTTAAGCTTATATTGTTGTCGACTTAAACCTCCAACAATATTTGAAGGCTTCAAGAATTTGAAAAGTCTTAGTCTTGAAGTGGTTACAATGGCTCAAGAATAAAGATGCATTCAAAAACATGATATCTGGCTGCCCTCTACTTGAAGATTTGGCATTGTTGGAAGTTGATGGTTTCACACAAATTAATGCTCACGCACCAAATCTGAAGGTTTTTAAAATTGGTGGTAAATTTGAGGATATTAACTTTGGAAACAATTTCCAATTAACTAATGTATTTGTTGATTTAAATATTTATTTGAGCTCTGAAATCAATCAAAGAAGATTGCACGGACGCTCTAGCAATTTGCTCAAATTTTTCGTTCATCGACCTCACATGCAGAGCCTAGAGATTGGTAATTATTTTTTAAAGGTATAATGCACATACATCTGAATGCGGAACTTAACTGTAGGAGTGACTAACCTAATTCTTGTTTAATCCCTACTCCCGGCCCCTACAGATATAATATGAATCTCTTGATTTGTAAAGTATCAAAAACAATATATACTCATTTAGTGACGCCCTCCTGTTTTGCTTCAGTATTTGGCTGCAGGTGATGTATCAGTAAAGCTTCCTACACCTTGTATCGATCTAAGTTATCTTTCCTTATGTATAAACTTCAATGTCTTGAAGGAAATTTCGGCTGCCCTTTGCTTGCTCAGAAGCTCCCCTAACCTTAAAAAATTGGAAATATTTGTGAGTACTTATTTAGTTTGGCTTTGCTTTGCTTTACTTTACTTTCTGACTTGTGATAGTATTTGCGCATCATGTTTTTGTTTTTCCGAAAAGTTATTAAGTTCTGGAATTTGCAAACCGTTTTTGCTTTAAGTATATGTCTTTGTGTTCATAAAAAACAAACTTATGTTTTTTTTTTTTAGGGAAAAACAAATTTATGTTAAATTCGAAATTGAGTTATTATTTTTATTAATAAAGAACTTGAAATTAAATTCTGAGACTTGGAAATGTGAGTTAAAGCTGCTAACAAAAATTATGAATCAGTTGCAATTTAAATAGAGTTAGTTTGCAATATAGATAGAGTTAGTTAATTTATCAATGCAGGAGAGTCTTATAAATAGGATACTAGTTTACTTCATTTTTCATCTTTTATTAATCAATTCTGTTACCTTCAGAGTTTTAGTATACTTTATATTTCTCTTAAGCATGCTATCTTTCTCCTGTGATCCATGAATTTGTGACAATTGCATGTAGGCACGGTTTGAGGAGCTGAGTGTCATTTTAACTCCCACATTCTATTGTTGGGAAGTTATCTTTTCAAGGCCAGTCAATCCCATTCGAGTGCGACATGTGACAATAGATGACATCTCTGGTATCAAATCGGAATTAGATTTTATTCGGTTTCTACTTCTCTATTCTCCTATGCTAGAAAAGATGATTGTGAAGCATGTTGTAGACGTCCAGCCAAAGTTGATGACAGAACTAATTCGCTTCAAGAGAGCGTCGGGAGAAGCTGAAGTTATTTACCTTAAAAAAGACTCTTCATGATGTTTTTTATTCTCCTCAAATAATGTTATGCATTATGATTTCTAAGGTTATCATGGCTAAAGCAAACTTTTTAATAAAGTAGCAGATTATGTTATTTCCAATTGCATGTTCACTTGCAGCAGCAACAGGTCTCTTTTCCTTGTGTTCATGTGTCCTTAATCACTGTTTCTTATACATTTTGTCCATGTTTTTGTTTCCAGTTTCCTTTGACTTTAATTTATCATCACAAATTGTATCTACTTTGATTTTATTCTGCATCGGTTGCTATTCCTTGTCAATTTGTTCCATTGTTTCGATTGAAAATTCATGCAAATTGATTATTTGGGAATTGTTGATTGAGTTTACACCATTCACTTTGCATGAATTTTTCATGCAATTAAATCTATCTGGTCCTAAACCAAAGGACTGGAATCTAACTCATAGCTGCCCGAATTGTTGGTTGAACCCTAAACCAAATTGTTGATTGTTAGATTCCTTAACCATTTGGTTTAGGATTCGACCTCTAAACAGTGTAAAAATTCATATGTAGAGAGAAGACCGGACTTACGCAAAAAAATTAAATAAAGGAAAAAACAATATTAATTTGATTTTCTTTTGACACAAGTATTATGTATACTGTTTTCAAAATAAAGATAAAAAAGGAATAAAAATGTTACAACACATTCCATTATCTTCACACAAAAAAAAATGTAGTGTTGTGCTCAAAGTTACATTATATATCGCCAGTCCATAAACTTGTTGGACTCCTCATAAATATCATGATACACTAATATATTGAAGACAATATGATAAACCTCAGCTTTCATTTCAGGCAGCTATGAGATAAACTGACTCTCTAAATCACAATGTATGATTACCTTTTGATATCGAATGACATATAAATCACACCATCCAAAAAACTAAAATTACTGATATCAAAACTACAATGGGTGTTTGATTACAAAAAAAGCTTACAACAACTACATTACATAATGTATACCCTCACTCATCACTCGTTTTGGAGACATTTACATGTAAATACAAACATTGCTCGGCTACCATTTTTGAAACCAAAGCAACATCCGAGGATACTGGTCTGGCTCTACGTTTTGTAGCGATGCTTTACTACAAATATTCAATGATCTAACATAATACCTGAGTTTAAGGCAAAATAAATAACACATGAATAACTAACTGTTAAGACCAAGTCGCATAGAATAACAGAACCATTTTATAACTCATTTTCATACCTATAACACAACTTTGTCACCTATTTCTTAAGCAAAATGATGAAGCTACCTGCCATACACCACAGATGTATGCCAATGCCAACATAAATATTTATAAATTTATAAACTTCAAACCTCTTTTCCTATAAAACAAAATTCAAAAAACTTCTAACCTATTTGGTAAATCTTTTACTCAGTGATACATCTAGTATTGACATAAAACTGTTTCTACAAATGTGTTTCTTGAACTTATTTACATACTTCAAGCATAACTGATGTAGTAATGCGACATGAGCACAATTGCAGGTTGCAGCTTAACTATATTCTACATAGACTATTTGATATCGACACAATATGAGACATACTCTTGTGGGAATTGTGCAGAATGAAACAGCACACACTACCACTAAAACTAAATGGATATTGATACCCTTGTTGCAATATGAAAATGAGATACATGGGTATGCCATGAGGACCAATGATAGAAGTCACAAAAACAGAATGATGAAATATGTGTATTATTCAATGTAAATGATGAGCATAGAAGCTCTACAATTTCAAAGTTAGAGACTCTAATACCAGACAGATATTCTCTCCTAACCACCTCGTTAACAATAATTCTCAATGACCCTTCCCCTCTATCTACTCACAGTATATTCTCATCCTCTAACATACTCTACTAGAATCTAACTCTGTCAGTAACTAACTTCCATTTTCTCCCATATTTACGGCCCCACTTTCTTCTATAATATTCCTAGGTGTCCTATCAAAAACTCAGTCAAAACACCCATTCTAAAAAATCAGGCAGCACACAAAAACAAGCGGTAGACAGGTGACCATATATATATATATATATATATATATATATATATATATATATATATATATATATATATATATATATATATATATATATATATATATATTTCAGGCTTAACTACAGCAAGTAAAAAGAGAAAACCAATAAGGAGAACAAAGGGAAATAAATGAAACCTGAAAAAGAAAAACAGAGGAAGCATTTCATTCTCTTCAATACAATTCCATAAGTTCTTTAATACTTGTTTTGATAAAAGAAGGAAAGTTCTAAGAAAACCACAACCTCTAAATATGACCTTACCAAAAACTCAGTTTATTACAAACACAACAAAATCATTTGATTCCCATATTAATCCATTCCCTCCCGTTCCCGCCTAAAGAAAAAAATCTTTTATGTTATTGTTGCTAAGACAAAAACATAATCAAATAAATAATACTATCCAATACTTCCTCTTTGGTTTCAACAATATCATAAAATCACACATTCCAAATATGTCTTCTACATGATCTATTTTCCACCCTACGCACAAACCAAGCACACCATCTAACATAATTACATGCAATTTCACTTCTAAGTAATGTATAACCTCAATTTAACAACTTAAAATTCTCGCACAACATTACATTCTCCCTCAAAATCCAAGACCAAAACATATAATCGGTATTGTCAATCGCAGATCACACTAAATAACAGTTTGTTCAAATTCTGCTACATCATACAACTATAGCGCCACTATAGCTGCTATGTAATAGCATTTTCTACTAAATTAAGTATCGTAAAACAATACCAATTTTTCAAATTCAACTAAACTACAGTTCTAGAGATGCTATCTGACAACATTAAGCAAATTTCACACTATTTCACACATTTTCCTTTCAAAACAACAATTATATGAATTAAAATTAAAAAATTTACACAAATTGAAATCGTTCTGTTCAGTGAGCCTTTCTCCTCTGTTGCTGTTGTTGCTGAATCTGTTGTTGTAGCGTCTGCTGTTGTGGCTTAGTATCAGTAGACAATCTATAAATCCAATACACCTGAAATTGAAAGAAGATCATGATTTTGATTCCACATTTCAAAAATTAGGTCAGCGATTATTAATCAAAGAAGAAAACAAAAAATTGGGTTAGGGTTTTTACCAAGGCAAGGACATGAAATGCAATCAAAAGAAATACTAACAAAGGAACTGCGTAGAGGAACCATGGACGAGATTGCTCTAGTGAATTCGCCATTGTTAGGGTTTGATTTGAAACGGTGAAGGATTTGCGATACGGCGTCGCTTTGGGTTCAGATGTGGATCATGTGCGTTTATGTGTTTCGTTGCATCGTTCGTTTCGCACACAACCAAGATCTCTCTGTTGCTCGGAACATGGAGTGTTCGGGAATGGGGAAAAAAATTAGTGAGAAATATATAATTAAATTTAAAAAAGTTTAATTGCAATTTTATCCCTTTATTTTAGGCTTAATTGCACTTTTGGACCTCTATCTTTTCAAAAGTTGCGGTTATTGCCCCCTAACTAATTTAAATACAAAACAGCCCCATATGTTTTGATTCTTTGGCAGTTTTGGACCCCCAGTCCATTAATGAGGTGCCACGTGGCCCCTAAATAATACATGTGGCCCATATCTAATAAGTATCCGTTCAAATATTTTTTTAAAGTTAAAAAATTAATTATGATACTTTTTTTAGAGGTGATTCTGATACTTCTTAAGTACACCCTCCGGTCATTAATATAAGCAAAAATTCACTTTTTAGATACATTCAATTAATGATGTATGTGACATATAATAAAGATCACATACATCATCAATTGAATGTATCTAAAAAGTGAATTTTTATTTATATTAGTGACCGGAGGATGTACATATAGATGGAGTATCGATATCCGATACAGATACATCTCCATCTTAGAGTATTCATACGTCATAAATAAAGACACATTATTGATTGTAGCCTCTTTCTAAGTTGGGTCCAACACATAATTAGGCCATAAGAGAAATCTAAAATGAGGTCCTTTTAAGTTAATTGTAATATATTAGTAAAATTAATATATTTTTATTTAAATTTTATTTATTGAACTATTAGAACATTCTCCCTCCATTCTTTTTCTTTTGATGTTTTAGCTCTTGACACAAGTTTTAAGGAGTAATTAAAGTATATAAACGTTTGTGTGTTTTTTACTTAAATGTTTTTATTTATCATTAAATTCACATGTGATAAATCAAAGGTCACAACTACTTTAATAGTTTATTGTGTTTTCCAACAAGGGTAAACTTGAGAAAACAATAATAAATTCACTAAAACATCAAAAGTTTTGAAATAGTTGAGGTTCTAAAACATCAAAAGAAAAAGAATGAAGGGAGTACAAAGAATTCAGGACTCTTAAGAAATATATCATTAGCTTAAGACTCTTAAAAGTCATATCAATTGTGGGAAGCATACCTTGGTCAGCTTGACCGTTTGGGTTGGCCTTTAATTTATATAAGTGTTAGGATCATACTAACACGTGTCTTTTAAGGTACATGTTAAGTTTTCATAAATAATTCTCTCAAAAAAAAAAAAGTTTTCATAAATAATAAATATTTATTAAAAAAAGTAATCATCAAAAGTTTGATAAATAAATTGGCATAATTTCCGATAAATAATTTTCATCTTTGGTACCACCAAATAATATATCACAAGGTAAGCAAAAATATGCAACAACAAACACCTCCTTTATCACACCCACCAGCTCTTCTCGGAGCTTAAGCTAATTAGTGATACCTCAAATTATTTTTGTATCAAAGAGAACCCTTAAAGTGTGAGTTCGGGTATGCTTCATTTAGGCTAAGCTTCGTTTACCCCATTTAGGGTTTGGATGTAAGACATGTGGCAAAAAAAAAATATCTAACGGTTAAGATTTTAAATTAAAAAATAATAAAAGGTTGTTGCGATATGAGAGAAGAAGAGAACATGATTTGTTTGTTATTATTATGTATTTTTATTAAACAAATATTTATTTTTTAATTTAAAATCTCAACCGTTAGATATTTTTTTACCACATATCTTACATCCAAACCCTAAATGGAGTAAATGGAGCTTGGCCTAAATGGAGCATACCCGAACTCTTAAAATGTGGACAACACATTCCGATTCGGACCTGGGAACATATGGAGTCGCCAAAACATAAGAAAACAATAGATGTCAAATGGATATCTATATATCTATCTATCTATATCTATATATAAAAATTTGATGACAATGAAATTCCCCAACTAACCTAAAACCTTATTTTGTCACCTACCAAAACTATAGATAAAATTGTCCAAAAACTCATTTATCCAACCTTGTAGTTATTAACCAATGTATTATTTACAACTTCACTTTATTATTTAAGTTTGACCCAATTAACCATTATGTAAACTAAATTTATTCACTTTCTCCCATTAAAACGTAACCATCTTTGATTATTCTAATTTTGTCTTTTTTAACCATTCAATATCACCTTCAACTAAACTGGGAAGTGGGAACAGATGGTTTGCCAGTTTTCCTGGTTCAGTTCGCGTTCATGGTGGATGGTGGTTCACCTTACTCGTTGTTCTCTAGATATGGAAGTGGTGTTTCGTGATATGCATTTGTCATGTCATTGGGTTTCTCTCTCATTATCATCCCCGTCCTCCATATATGTTTTGCATTCAATCTGGTTTGTGGCTGAATCAACAATTTTGTTATGGGTTTGGTGGTTGTTTCGTCAATCTTAGATCTTTCTAATTAATTATTTTTTTCATTGCTATGTTTGTTCGAAGATGGTGGTGCATTGAAGACGGTATGTGCATGCAAGAAATTTCTTATGTTGGGTTGTGTTTCACTTTCACCGATTCGAGTTTGTTTGGTTTTGAGAATCAAATTGTTGTGACTTTTTTCCTCAAGTTGGTGTGCTTATTGCATGATTATTCTTTGATGGTTCGGATCATCGCGCGTTCACATATTCCTTTTTTTTTACAATTTGGTTTCACAACAACATTTTCGTCTTATGAAAACGCTAGAAAAGTGTTGCGTAATATGAAAAACCGTTTCCGTAGGATACCAGAACGCTTTTCTGGTCGTGGTAGACTGAGGCGTTGTCTTAGCTTTCAGAGACGTTTTTTTCCATAAACGGTAATGACAGAGGTAAAACCGTAGTCTTAGGTTTACTTTTAAAAACGGTTTTAAAATTTCACAGCATCAACGGTTTTAAGCCGTCACGACACAAAATCCGTTGCAATTGGCTCAAATTAAGAACGGTCTTTTGGGCGTTATCCCAACGGTTTTGGATTGATGTTATTGCTGAAAGCATTGTCTTAGACCCAAGGGTAAATATCTGCCGTAATCTATCGCAATGCTTCTTCACCGTTGTGATTAAAAATTGTGTTGCATTAATCATTATTGTTTCCCTTACTCTGTTCATATCAAAAATAAAACTATTATTTTACTTCAGTGAAATGTTATCCATACAAAATTCAAATATAATCCTAAATTCAAAATTACATATCAAATACTTGTCAATAATATATCATTCATATAGGTATCAAAAATAACATTCTTCACGATAAAGTACTCAAAAATAACTTGCAACATATCAACTCATGAAGCCTGCAATTCACAAAACTACTAATAGCATGAGTATGCTTTTACATAGTGTTATCAACTATGAAACACGAACTCCGACACGAACACCTGACATTACACTAACACGGACACGTCAACACCTTTAATATAAAAACTTAAGACACCGACACCGCTACTGTTGTGAACAAAGCACTTGACAAACGCAGAGGCCTTATAGACAGCCCAACTGCAAGGCCCAATGGAACTGAAGCTCCTAGACCCAAGAGATCAGCTATTCAACCGGTGAAGTTAGCTAATTACGTAGTCTACAAGTGATAACCTCTAGAACTTAGTGACTCAGAAAGTTTGTTAGGATGCTGATATGATCATTCAGTTAGGATCTATTATTCTTATTATTGCTATATAAACATTGTACTCACCTCTGAGAGGATTATGAATGAATTTAATATTCTCTTCTTTATCTAATTTGCTTAAGAGTCCCTCTCTGTCCTTATTCTGAGAACCCCCCTCCCACCAGCTACTTATATATTAATTTATTTATAAAATATCTAAATTGAGAATCAAAATACATACATATGCATTTAACTTGAACAATTTATTTTATTAAAAAAAGTTCTATAACAAGATAAAATAGTATTTGACCTTTATTTATTCATCTACCATCGAAAAATTTAAAAACGTTGTAATCAACTTTAATGTCTATAACCCTTGATTGATCAACATTTCTCACACATCTTTAACTCTTGAATCTATTATATATGGAAACAGATAAACAAATTCAGACATTTGTTTGTCGGACACGTCTCATATGAGTGTTATATAGGTGTTGGACACCGACCAGGGAGTGTCGAAGTAAAGATGAAAACAAATTATTTAAGACACTAGTCCGACACGTGTCGTACGAGTGTCATAGGAGTACCGGTGGGTGTTTGTTGCCTCAGGATTCGGATCATGAACCACCAGGGTTGTATTTTACTATTTTTATTACACATTAGGGTTGGTGTCATACATGTTGGTTGTTTGTATTTTCCATTAGGGATGTTTAAACACTTTTGTATGGTTTAACCGGAGTAGGTCTATGTCGCCTTAGTCCGTTGTACTTTTATTTTTATTAATCTATTTTTTATTTTGCTTAAAAAAATCTTAAAATTAATAATACAATATTCAAAGTTAATTATCAATGACATTGTAAATTACAAAGAAAGAAAAACTGTTTTTTTAAATGGAGGCTTAATTATTACTTTTCTTTTTTTTTTTTTTTTTGAAGGAAGGAAATTATTACTTTTTTGAAAGGAAAAAAACATTTTATCATAATAGTTAATTTTAAGATACCATCCTTGCGATTCGTATAAGCGGCAAATTTTAAAACTCCCACAAAACAATTTACAGAGTTAAAATCCCTTGCAAAATGGCTTAAAACTCCCTGTAATGTGAGCTCATTTTTTGTAGTGTTTACTTGTGTTAAAATCAATTAAAGTGTAATACATATTTAATTTTTAAGAGAGTAGATTACAAATCAAGCATCTTTTATAAGAGGAGAATAATTTTTTTTTCTTCTATATATTTGTTTATTAGGAGAAAAGAGTGTATAATTTAATTTAACATAAAAGGAGGGATATTGTGATTCAAACTTCTCTCAAAAAAAGAATAATTTATTCTTAAAACAAAGAAGAAGAAATTTAATATGAAAATAAATTGATAAACAAATTGGCCAATGAATATTATAAGTTAAAGTTCATTTATTTATTATTGAGTTTACTCTCTTGTGCAAAGTGTCACATAACATACAAATAATTAATTTAATATTTGCAAGTCTGCAAAGCTTTAATCATTTTGCGCACGCAGGGGAGCCCGTAAGACAACAACGGCATTTCTTGTCCATACATCGGTTAACGCATTCAAAATTGCGACATCCTTCTCCGCAATCCATCTCACAGCGACGACAAAATTCTTTAGTACTAATATCTATAGATTGAGTTGCATCAGATACTTGAGTCACAACAAACATAATCATTACCATCATCATCATCAAGGTGATACTTTTCTTCATCTTGTTCACTGCCATAAGTTCTCTTTTCAATGCTTATATTTCCTTGATCTATATTAAATTTATGAAGATTTGTGTGTTTCAGGTTTTACAATGAAAACAAGTTTTCATATGACCTTATTTATAGTCATGAATTAGCAGATTGCATTTATTATTAGAGATATTTTAATTATAATTAACAATTTTTTAAATTAATATATTACTTATGCTCTTTATTTTCTTCCATGTTACAAGTCTCAATCTTTGACTCAATAAATGTGTATAGTTTGATTTGACTCAACAGATAAATTCAATCTTATATAGACCTTTAAAAAAATTCAAATATAGACTCTCACCATTTTTTTAAAAAGTAAATAAATTTTTATAATAGAAAACATGTGCGATATTTTATTCAAGTTTACTAAAAATAAAAAGTCAACCTTTGGACCAGATCATTTGGAACCTCAATTAATGTGTATACATAAAAACTGAAAACAAAAGATGAAAAAACCTTTAGTATATTTACACTTTTACTAAAAATAAAAAGTCAACCTTTGGACCAGATAATTTGGAACCTCCGTTAATGTGTATACATAAAAACTGAAAACAAAAGATGAAAAAACCCTTCCTTCAAAAAAAAAAAAGATGAAAAAACCTTTAGTATATTTACACTTGGCCTCTATTATATGATATTATTAATAAATAAAAACTGAAAAGAAAGAAAGAAAAAACATTTAGTATATTTACACTCAATCTCTATCATATGTTATTATTCCCTCTATTCCACATAATTGTCACCTTTGCAATCTCTCAAAAAAAAATTGTAACCTTTGCAAATAAAATTGTTTTTATTTGGTGCAAAAAAAATTGTCACCTTTGCAATCTCTCAAGGTGATATATTTTTATTTACACTCGGTCTCTATTATACGATACTCATATTAAAACGTAGGAAATGTTATTATTCGTAATCAATTTCAACAATTGTTTTACCTAGTTAACTTTATATTTAGAACATTTTAGGAACCTTAAAAAATTAAATAAAAAAAAAATCAAATTTCAGTAAAAACTAAAAAGACATTAATTAAGTATGTACTTATTCTAAGTACAATAGTTTCAACCCTAGCTGCATTGTGTTATCGCATATGGTAGTATGTAATATGTGATTAGGTCTAATGTATTTATAAAGGATTAAACCTAGAGAAAAACGAAAAGACCCTTGGGTTCACGTCTCACGCCTGCCGAACCCTTTTCTCGCCCGACTTTCCTCAATTTTCGGCCATGTGATGGTGAGGCAGGGAGACTTGGTTGAAGGATGACGTGGAAGAATTTAAGATATTCCATGTAATTGTTAGGGGTTTATTAAAAAACATAATAATAATAATTGTTAGGGGTGAGCCAAATTAACGGGCTTAGTTAAAAAATCTTATAAATTCTCTTTACTAAAGTTAATCATGTTGAGGTTTGAAAGACACTACATATAATTATTTATTTTAGTTCGGATTCAAACTATATAGTCGGGATTCTTGATAGTTTAGTTTAATTTATCAAAATAAAAAATGGTTCTCCTCCCTTTCTTCTTCCCTCATCTATGGGAGAGGGATGGATTTGGTCTAATTTTTGTTCCCAAATCATCACTTTATCATAGTGCAAGTTTTTTTTTTTCCGTCTTCTTGATGTAGCGGTTTTTCGCTTGGTTCTGATAGACAAACCGACTTCGATCCATGGCTTATTTGATTTATGACTTGAGCGTCAATTGTTATTTAAATCTAAGATACATGCTAAGATATGTTAGTGAAATTATTATAATAAAACCGTAAAATACTTGAAAGAAATATGCATTAATTATTCTTCATTAATTTGTAATTATAAATATTACACTTTTAATATTTTGGATCAACACACGAAGTTTAGAGATTTTGTGTAAATTATGATAATCTATTTAAGATATCAACCAAAACATCATTAAAAGAACTCAAACATATGTGTTTGGTAACACATCTCAATTAGCTTATAGTCTATAGCTTATAAGTTTGTTTGATAAAAAAAGCTCTGTTTGGTAATACTTTTTCACCATGAACTTATAGTTTATTTCACGAGCTTATAAACTATTTTTCAGAAGCTATTCCAAGTAACGTTTAAGCTTATAGCTTATAGCTTCTCATATTTTATCCCATTTTTACCCTTATTATTTTAATTAAAATCCATGTTTACCCTTTATAATGTATTATACTTTGAAAGAAAAAATGCTACTGGACAAATGTGACATATATACCTCCGCTAAACTAAAACAAATAATATACATACCTCCCACTGTGTGTTTTTATTTAAATGATAATATACCTCACTTTTTTTTGCCTTCTTTTGAACCGTATAAAATTGTTTTATAAGTCAATGATTGATAATGCATTGATTTAATAATTCAGTAAAATAAATTTCAAGAAGGTCCCTTAAAAAAAATCAAGAAGATATTATTCATTGTGACTATCAATTATTGCTTTTTCTAGGAAACTATCAATTATCGTTAATGATACATATAATACCCTTTAATATCAATTTTTATTTTATTTTTACATATCAATTTATATAAACTTTATTACATATTAATAATACCCTTTTATGTCATTTACATTTATCAGCTAGTTGAACCGCTAATTTTACCAAACACTTCAATTAGCTTATAAGCTATCAGTCATTAATCATCAGCTATAAGCTATCAGTTATCAACTATCAGCTATAAGCTATCAGCTGTTTTTATCAAACAGAGCCTTTGTATAATGTTGACTTGTTGATTTGTTGTTTCTCTCTCATTACCATTATCCACAAGAGAAAAATAGATTTTTAAGTTTAGTTCATCACGGGATACAGGACAACTCTACTGATTTTACACTTTCAATTGAATCATCCACATCTTCACTAAATTCTCACCTTGTCTCTTATTTTTTTACCTTCATCTTTTTTAGGATATATCTACGTGTATCTTGATGTATCCGTAAGTATTTGTTGAAATATTTTTTAAAAATTAAAAATATTAATTCTGATACTTTTTGTTGAGAGGTGATTCTGATACTTCTTAGATTCATATCTATGCGCGAATATCGACAGAGTAACGGTATTCGATACTGATGCATCTCTATTTTAGAGTATTCAGACGTCATAGACAGAGATAGATCATGTCTTCGCATCATTCACTATTGATTGTAACCTCTTTCTAAGGAGTCGGTCCAACACATAATGAGGCCATATGAGAAATCTAAAATGAGGTCCTTTTAAGTTAATTGTATTATTTTAATAAAATTAATATATTTTTATTTAAATTTTATTTTTTTAATTATTAGAACATTCAAAGAATTTAAATTTTTAAGTCTTAACAAACATATCACCTGCATGATTAACCCTTAGCTTAGGACTCTTTAGAAACATATCAATTGTGGGATTAAGCTTAGCTTGGTCAGCTTGACCGTTTGGGTTGGCTTTTGGTTTATATTAGCGTTAGGATCATGCTAACATGTGTCTTCAAGGTACATGTTAAAGTTTTTACAAATATTAAATTTTAATTGAAAAAAGTAATCATAAAAAATTTAAGAAATAAATTGACACAATTTCCAAAACATTATTGACTTAACTCTCTCAAATACCAACTCCCGGCTTACGGAAACACCATTTTGATTTGATTCGGATATCCACATGCATGATTACACAATACTAAAGACTCTCATTTGCAAAGTTATACAAATATAACACACAAATCACAAATGAGAGTCTTCGGTATTGCATGGAGACCTTAATATGAAATGGATAGTCAGGTGGAAAAAATCAAATTGAGACAAATGAACCTACAAAGAAATTGAATATAATTTGAGAGTTGCTCTTCTCCCATTTAGAATTATTCATTTCCCTACAAAAGTTTAACATGAGTTAACTCACGTAGGTGTATTTTCAGCGTGAGTTAACTCATGTAATAGGGGAAAGAGCAAAAACAAAAGAGAAAAGAGCAATTCTCATATAATTTATTCAACAGTAGATTTGATAAGGTCCAATCAAGAAGAGTCTGCAATTGCATATAGTTTATCGAACCATATAATTCAACAAGTCGGGGTGTGCAAGTTCATAAAAAACTGAACTAAACTAGATTTATGGTTCGGTTCAAAAAACTACTTTCACAAAAAACTTTTATTTTTTTTCTCAAAAAAAATACTTTTTATTTTTTATTTTTTATAATCAATAAGCTGAAAATCTTTTTTTTTTTTTTTTTATACCAAACATAGGAAAATATCATTGAGTAATTCTAAAAAACCGGTCAAATATTATTAAACAAACATAGGAAAATATCATTGATACAAGATACACTGGTGAAGTTTCTAAAAAACAAATAAGAAACAACCCTTTGAATACACCATGTTTAGCTGATGGTTAGAAAAGAATACGTTAGTTTTTTTTTGTGATGGCCCGAGTTTGAATTCCGAACCTTGCATATATTATGCATTGTTCATATCAACTGAGCTAAACTCACAATGACAGAATACGTTAGTTTTATATGATAGGTATCAGATCAAATAAAATAAATAAATCGATATTTTCTTTAAATCAAAATTTTATGCATTGGGCATAAACAACAAATTTTACCCGACGGTAAAATTTAAAACAAACTCGGATATAAAAAAAATAAATTAATTGGGATTCTTTGGCGTGATTTGTAATTTATGTGAAGTTAGTTTTATTTTTTATTGTTGAAAATATTAAACCGGAGAGTTTGAAAGTACATTATTTATTTTTTAACAAAAAAGAGGTGCGGATGGTAAACCAACTGCAATACTCTAAAAATATGTATAAATAAATAAACAAGAACAAAATGAGAATGGAGACATGGACCAAAACCTTCTCAAACAAGAAAAATGCAAAACAAGAAAAAATTTAGGTGAGTTTTTGCTTCCGTCCTTTTTAATAATTATTGTTAGAGTAACCATGGAATACTTCAGTTTTGGATTAGATAAGAGTTAGGTGAGTTTTTTCATGACTTAACAGATGTTTCTAGTGAGAAGAAAATTTTCATCAAAATCTTTAAATGAAATTTTACCGTATTTGGGAAATCAGATGAATTTTAACTGATGTTTAATTTTCAAACAAACTTAGAATTAGATGAAAATTGAACTATGGCCTGTAGTAATATTATTTGTTAGGGTGGCTGATATGGCGATGTTAGGTTGGGAGGAGGGAGGGGGTGCGTGGGTGTGGTGGAGAAGTCTTTTGGCGTGGGAGGAGGAGTGCGTGAGGGAGTGTGCTGCTTTGTTACATAACTTTGTTTTGCAGGAACATGTTAATGACAGATGGAAGTGGTTACTTTGATCCAATTCGAGGCTACTCAGTGCGTGGAACATACCATTTTCTAACGGCATCTAATGAAGTCTTGGATAGGGGCTGCATTCACAATGTGTGACATAAGCTCGTTCCTATAAAGATATCTGTTTTCGCTTGGCGTTTGCTCCGTAATAGAATTCCTACCAAAATTAATATTTTGCGGCGAGGTGTCCTTCAACATGATAATATTACGTGTGTTGGAGGATGCGGCTGTTCTGAAACGGCGGACCGCCTTTTCCTAGCCTGTGACATATTTGGCAGCATGTGGTACTTTTTGTGGCATTGGCTCGACATTGATTTTGTTCCTTCAGGTGTGATTAGCGAACATTTCGCTCAATTTACTTAGTTGGCGGGTATGCCACGATCTTCTCATTCATTCTTCAAGTTAATTTGGCTTGCTTTAGTTTGGGTAATTTGAAAAGAAAGAAATAACCGCATCTTCAAAAATGTGGTTTCCGATCCAGGTGACCTCATCGATAAAGTGAAGCTGAATACCTTTACGTGGTTGAAAATAAATCATCCGTCTTTTGTTTTTTGTTATCACGACTGGTGTCGGCACCCGTTCCTTTGTATGAGTGTAACTTTGTAATTTTATACTTCGCTTTTTGGTGCTTTCCGACAGGGCACCAACAGTGACTTTGTAAATTGTTAAGTGCTTCACTTTCAACACGCTTTGTGCAGGGTGAACCACTTTTGGTTAATATTAAATCTCATTTTAACTTGTTAAAAAAAAAAATATTATTTGTTAGAATAAACTAAAATTATAATTTTCTACAGAGAACATACTTGTGAAAATGCTTTTCCCCACACACGTATTTTATTCATTAAAATAATTATTCTCGTGAATTCTTGTTTGCAAAATTTATCATTAGAATATGAGTAAATTGCATTTACCACCCTTGAGGTTTCCATGAATAACACATACCTCCCCTCTAGTTTTTAAGTGAACACTAACCTCCCTTGTTTTTCAATCAAACCAACAAATACCCCCTTGTTTCATGTATAACTGCTCAATTTCCAAGTAGCTCTGCTAGTATCATTACTATTGAAACATCTTCTTCCCCAATTAATTATAGGCAGTCTGCCATATCTTTCAATTTTCTACATCCTCGTTTATATAGGTAATATTTCAAAACCTCATTACAAATAAAGACACATTCATGTGATTAAAAATGAGTAAAAACACCTGTGAGTATTCATTGGCAATTTCAGGATACATTTTTACCTTGAATTTGCAATTTATGTTGTTATGTTTGGAGTGGTGTTTCATACGGTGGACTTACTAGATCTCCTCCATAACTTATTAAAGAAAGAATAGTGGAAGTGGATATCTCCTTTTTTTTTCCTTTTCTTCCATTTTCTAATTTCCAACGTCAAAACCCCTAAATTATCCTCTTTATCTATTAACGCTTTATGTCCTTCAACCTTATACCTTGTCGGCTTTTGAATCCAAACAACAACTCACAATTTCTGTCCCCTAAGACAGTCCTCAGCTGCAACCGCAAGTATATTACCTCTTCATTATCAACGTCCAGATTAGAGATGTCTTTCGATTAACAATTTGAAAGTAGATATAGAAAGTGAACCTAAAATTTTAGGGTTTTTTATTTTATTTAAGAGGTTAGGGTTTTTGAAAAACTAGAGGGGGTGTTTTGTGTTATTTGATAAAACCTCAGGGGAGGTTAGTGTAATTTGCTCTTAGAATATTTATCAATGTTAATAAGTCAAATTGCACTATTGAATAAGTCTTAAGATATAACTATCAATAAAGAAGGAAAACACACATATGATTTATTTAAGAAAAAGGAGAAGATGACGTTATTGCTAGTAAGGTAATAAGTGGTAAATTACCAAAATAACCCTTTCCTTGTGACTTAATTGCAAAAGAATGCAATCCGCAGTATACTTCATCATCCCTCTGTAAATACTCGTTCAATCTCCTTTATTCATTGGTAAAGTATTTTGAGTGAGAAAAATTGTGGTGAATTTTTTCTTCCCTTCACTTGCCGAATTATAATGTGTGTGGTGAAAAAACTTTATTTCTTTCACCAGATTTTCTCTTGCTAGTAATGTTTTAGTTTATTCTTTTCTTTTCCTTTTGGTTTATACTTCAAGTCATTCAGGTTATGATTCATACACTTTATTTATATATTTTAGTATTTTGTTCATGTTCAAGTTATGTGAAGGTTTAAACCTCTTGATATGTGTACAGAAACCATATTAAAGGTAGGTTTTAATTTTTATTCAAGTTTATAAAAGT
Organism: Medicago truncatula; assembly: GCF_003473485.1. Lineage (NCBI taxonomy): Eukaryota > Viridiplantae > Streptophyta > Magnoliopsida > Fabales > Fabaceae > Medicago > Medicago truncatula. The sequence continues at coordinate 3,468,167 of NC_053042.1, forward strand.
TACTATGTTCCAAGTTCTATACATTCAAGGCTTATGTTCAAAGGTTATTTTGTGACCAAGATATTATGATCAAGAAGAACTTTATCTTTAAAAGATAACTTTCATCAAAATATTTTTAAAAAAGAAGTAAGTAACTTATTAGGATGTATTAGAAGAAGAGAGTGCTAATATAAAATTTTCAACGTTCGAAGGTCGACCAATATATTTTTTATCGAAAAAATATTGGCCCTTTGAAGGGCCAATATGACATAACTCGAGTAATCAACAATTTTTCTTTCGTTTTCCAAAAACTACCAAACATGTTTTTAAATTGAAAGACAACAGTCAACACCACCAAAAAAAAAATTGGACACAACAATCAATTCCTTTACTATGAATCTCTCCTATTCAGTTATTTTTCTCTCTTAAAATTTGTTCTTTCTCTTTTATCTTAGGTTTTTGTACTCGTGTTTTTGTATTGCTTGATCAATCATGTGATGACAAAAAACTACAGCAAAATGATAAATTCGTTCAATGGTTTCTAGTATTTAAGTTTTTGATCATTCACTTTGTTTATTTAAATTGAAACAAAAGAGATAAGATGGTGTTTGGTCCGTGTTTCTTATCATAAGGTGGGTGGTAAACAATTCAATGTGAATGTGCTTGGATTTTTATTTATTTTTTTCACTTGTATAAGCTGTTTTTTTAAGGGTTCACTTATGTAAGATGTTTTTAATTAATATAAAATTAATTTATAAAAAAAGATAAAACTTAGTTGTATTTTCTCATGTGTTTTTCGTAAAGTTTTCAACATAAAATACTTATAACTGCCAATGATATTTTAAATCCACAAATTTCTCAAAATTTGTCGTATTTAGGAAAAATGAATTTTATGTGAAGAATCATACGAAAAACAAATAGAAAAATGCCCTATAGTTTTGTCCTTAAAACAATAATATTATTTGGCATGCTATCTTCTTCTTTTTTATGCAAAGGAGGTCCTCATGCCCAAAACAAAATATTAAACTCTAACTCTAAGTGCAGTATCAAGCCCCATATCAACCTTATGAGAGAAAATGAACTAATTAAACTCAAATGGGTGAAAATGAACTTTCATCAAAAATAAAAAAGAACAAAATAGTATCTTTTACTTTTGAAACAAAACTGAGATAAGTAGAAACATATCCCATACTCACTATTCCATCCACATAGTTTCAACAACAGTTGCTACAAAATGAATTTTTATACTTAAAATCAACAGCAAATATAAAAAAGATAGCGGTAGAATAAAAAGAGTTAGAGAAATCAAAATGTAGAGTGGAAGAGAAAAATTAGAGAAGAAAAACTATAAGACCTAATTTATGTCTCCTGCACTTCCACCTTTCTCAACCAAAGTCTTCAACGCCATAATGACATCGTGCACAACTGAGCACGTCCGTCCTATCATAACAAGGCACCCATGTTGTTGACATGGGTCTCGCTATGCTGTAAGTATTATCGCTCTTCACAATTTTTATGTTGTTTAGGGTCTAGAGACTTCAATCCCTATTGCTATTTGAAGGGTTGAGTAGCTCAACTTGTTTGAGTTAAGGGATTAAAGAAGTTGATGGGTCAAAGATGTTCAAGTTCTAACAAAGAAAAGATAAACATAATAATTAACATATATTTGTCATTCAAAAAAATCTCAATTGCTACTTCTTTTAATTAGTTGTCACTTCCTTTGATTTATTTTGCGAATTGGGGATGTGATGGAAGGATAATCTTTGAAAGGAAAGCGTATGTTTAATTTAACGTGTCAAACACTTAATTGGTGTTTCCGTAGGACCAAGGTCTCAGTTTTTAGGGAAATCGGAAATTGTCATGTTCCAATAAACTTTCTCAAACCTAACTTCATTGTTGAAAATAATCAATGTTCTGAGTAATGAAGTTTGAATTGTTGAAGTTTAGTAAAAATTGACAATTCTCCGAATCACCGAATACTGAGATTTTGCATTAGTCAATATGTCAAGTTAATGAATTGGCGAGAGAGGACTAGAGATCAAATAATTTCAATTTCGTTATGATTACTTCTATAAAAATTATGAACATTGTATTTTATTTTTGAAATCACTTGGTTTTATAATGAGACCGAACTAGAGTTACAAAATACTTTTAAAAAAACTATGAACATTCTATTTTTTTTATTTTTTTTTTGGAATAAATTGGTTTTATAATTGGATGACGAAAATATGCATTTGATTCTTGTAAATATAATAAATTTTGATTTTGGTCCATGCAATTTGTTTTATTCACACCCCTGCAAAATGAAAAATATTTTAAAAAAGTCATTGACATGAATTTCCTACTAATTTGGTCAATGGATTGGACATGGAAGGTGTTGACTATACATATGTTGGTTACATGGCATATTGACTCATTTTAATAATTAAAATAAGGCAAATTCTATGGTACACCTAATATATTTGAGTGTGCCGGTATACTACCACTCTTTAAATTAATAGTTAAATGAATTGTTTTTAAAAAAATATATTATTTTTTTTATCATTTATAATTATAATAACTAATCTTATTAATCAAAAGTGTCAAAGAAATAAAATTTATTTATTTTTTTGAATTTTTATCACTCATAATTGAGAACATTGATTATTTTTTACGATAATATGTAAAAAAATTATTATGATTCTTATAAACAATGAAATGATGTTTTTTCTTATGAAATGATGTAGGGTTCAAATTGTTGATGAAGGAAGGGAGAAGAATCCATGACACTAAAGTGTGAACCCCTGTGGCGCTGAGAGAAATGCTTTACATGATGAAACAAACTTCGATGATCAATGCTTCATATTGAAATAAAATGTGGGTTGTGGTGGTGTAATCATCACAACATAATTGAGATATAGTAACAGTGAAAAAATGTAACATTTGAACAACTAAATCATGAAAAATGTTACTAATTAAATTTAGTAACATTTGAACAATTGTTAGGTAAAATCTATGTTACTAAATAGCTTCGGTAACACTTTATAGGGTAATCTAATAGATTGGAGAGGAAGATTAAATAGATAACAACACAAGCAACAAACAAAAAACATAATCTCATAAGATAATGGATTTCAAAAACTACAAATATATCTCCACCCTTGTAGTGTAGTATAAAGCATTCTTTAAATTAGAATTTGAGATTTTTATGCAAAAACATATGAATGAACACCAACACCTCAAAGCAAAAGTTAATGTCGCTCTGCTACAACAGCTAGCAACGTTAAAAAAAATTGAGATTTTTATACAAAAACTGGACTGGTATGGAGGACCATACCACGTGGACTCTTATATACATTGACTATTCAACATGTACAACTTAGCTTGATCGTTCAGGTCACGTGAGCTCCACCTGCTTAGCTTGATCGTGCAGGTCAAGTGAGCTCCACCTGCTTAGCTCAGTTTGATTGTCTAAGTCATGTGATCACCACCATCAACTTCACTAGAACTCTCTCACGTCGTTGTCCAAGTAACATTGTGGTCCTCCTCTTGAGAGCATCTCATAACGTGCCACGCGTCCTGCACGGACAAATGACGTGAGCTGTGTACCCTTGACTCCACGCGCCTTGTACGGACGAGCACTGCAAGGAATCTTGATCAGCTCCATGCGCCTAGTACAAATGAGCCATATGGACCTCAAGATTAATGGGTCTGGAGATCCAAAGAAAGGTCCATTAGGTCAAGAAAGTGAGGCCTATAAAAGGAGACAACTAGAGAGCAGTAAGGGGATGGAATCTATTATCTTAAACGGTGTATTTTACATCTAAGCCTTATTCAGAGTGCTCTTGAAATTCCACCTAGGACATTTCACCGAGCAGCTCACCTATTGTAATTTAACTTGTGTTTACATACGTGAACAAAAACATAGGAATGAATTGAAATTTTTATAAAAATTGATACTATACAGTTGAACGCAGAAGCACAAATGCAAGATTTTATCCCATTATAATCGACAACTCTTCTGAATAACTATTTCTTTTTTTAACTCATTATATTAATAGTACTTTGTAATTACTCTATCTATAATGCATTCAAATCATGACTTGTCTGTGTGTATATCTATGTCCACGTGTCCCAATAAAAAATAACATTATGTGCCAAAATTGACAAATAATTAGATTTTTATACAAAAATATACTTAACAGAACAATGAAAGAAAAGAAAACAAAAAGCTTTATATGTATAGAAAACAGTCGAATGGCTATTGATATCAAATAACACCATCTAAAATACTAATATCCAAACCACAATGGATGTTGATTACAAAATCTTACAACTTTATTTACATTACATAATGTATGCCCTCAGTCATGACTCATTTTGGAGATATTTGCATTTCATGAACATCACATCTATTTTGTGACAAATGTAGTAAACAAGGTACCTAAATTAAGAAATTAAGTGAATGGAAAATAGATCATGCATATTCTCTATTGTTTATAATCAGTAAGAAATATTATAATCAATTATGTTTATTGTATATTATTAGGCATTATTGTATATTCATTAGGCATTCATTAACTAATGAATGCCTAATGAATATACAATAATGCCTAATAATATACAATAAACATAATTGATTCTAATAATTCATAGTGTGTGTGTTAAGACAATTGATTTGAAAAGGATAAAAAGATTTACAAAAACAAAATAGAGGATAAATTGATTTTTGAGATTAATGCACTGATAGTGTAAGTTCATTTTACATATACATCCAACCAAATCACATAAAGTAGATATTCTTAGTTCTATAATTAAGCAAAAAAAAGTGACATCATGATATGATTTGACCGAAAGCATGTATAAAATAAGTTTACACCTATAATGTATTCAAATTATTTCTTAAATATTTGATACGTTGCATGAAAATAACATTGTTAGTATATATCCCACATGCTATCTTAGTTGAATTGAAAATACAACTTCATATTATTTATTTATGAATGAAAGTTTAAACCGCGACGTGATGAAACTCTAAGGATTTGTTCTAATGGTAAAAATTATGTCGTGAATCCGAAATACATTTGTCAATTAGCATGCTTTTAATCATTTGTGTTTGATACTTTTGTCTTCTTAACATTGGATATTGTTGACATTCTACATAGAGTTTAAAGTGTCATGCATAGCATATATTATGTCTTATAGTTCCATGAAATATTGTGTTTACAATGATTAATTTTGTCATCCAACAAAATTAGCGGCTGAGCTTGTTACTCGTTTATTCTTCCGCTCATGTGTAATTTTAAGAGATTTAAATGTAAATATATTCGTAAGTGATTCTTCTTTATCTTGGACCGGTGCATCATCCCCTCAAATTTTCCTTAACAAAAAAAGCATGACATGGCGTATGCATCTTTTTAAGATATTATTATTATTATTTTGTCCATTTCATTTGTAGTTTAATTATGGTTTTATCCAATATTCATAAAATAATGTTTTTTAAGGAAAGGAACATTATCATTTTCTTTAAAAAAAATTGGGATCAATTGTAACACACACATTGTTCCATCCATCCACACACCAATTGCTACAAAAATCAAGTAGCCAAAAGATAACAGTAGAATGAAAAGACAGAGAGAAATTAAAATGTGAAGAGGAAGAGAAAAATCAGAGAACCCATAAGGCCGAATTTATGCCTACACTTCTACCCTTCTCAACCAAAGTCACCTACACCAGAATGTCATCGAGCATAGCCGATGGTGTTCATCCTCATATGTAAGAGCACTCATATGGTTGCCATGAGAGCACCCTTGTGGTTGCCATGAGGCCATGAGTTATGCTATGTCAGCATTTTTTGTAAGCATTTTTGCTCTGATCACGATGTGTTACTCAATTTTTCTCACACCATCTTTCTCAATAATTCTCTTTCCTCAATGCCCCATTCACCCACCATGACCAACAACATCAAACCCACCCTCCCAATTCATCTTCTTTGTACTTTTCATCGTTAACTTTTTTTCCAATGGAAATTTTGACAACCCTAAGTCTCTAGCTCTTTCCAAATCAACTTCATGGGGTACTTTCTTAAGGAAACACCATTTCGTCATGACTCGGGCGTCCACTTGCCAGGTCCCAAACTAGCAAAGACTTTCATTTGCAAAGCTATACAAATGTAACACGTCATTCTCAAATGAGAGTCTTCACTAGTACGCAAACCATATATGCGAAAATGGAGAGTCACAAAAAAAATCATAAAATTCAAGTGAGTGAGCCAGCAAGGAAATGTCATGGAGTCATCATCGTGATCTCAAGATATGCATAACATCAGTCGAAATTGAAATTTGTAAAGAAAAACCATATATGATGGAACGATATGTGTTAATTTAATTTCTAATTGAATCTAGTGCTAGTGGGATATTGTATGTGCAAGCCCTAAATGCCAATAATTTATATTTAAACTTAGAATTTGTATCATGACTATTTATTTATAAATATAATATTATGTTTATTTCAAAGTAATAAAGTCTATAAAATAGTTAGTCTGATTAATGGAATATTAAGTGTGACTTAAATGTGAGACCACATTTATTGTAATGATATTATTCTTGAAGTAATTTTAGTTGAGTTTTACTATGAAGTGGGATAATGGTAACGATATTATTCTTCAAGTCTGTATATTGCTATAAATATTATAAATAAAATTTATACTGAATTGACCTAGCATAAAAATATTATTGGGTTATGGTCAAGTCACTCTGTATCTAAATGACTCAAGCAAAAGTGGTTAAAATGGAGAATGGATATGCGGTTTTAATAAATTTTTGGGTAGTTGTTCAACATATTACGGAGAGTTTTTGAATACTTATAATTAGCTCCGGTACATGGATATAAAGTTGCTAAGGTTGATGTTGATTCTTATAAAGTGGCTTGTTGCTTATTTAACAGATGTCAAGGTGGCGCCTTCATTCGAGTTCGAATTTAAACCTTTACAATTATGTATACAAACTTAAAAATAAAATCCTTTTTTTCATTAAAACAATTCACTAAACCAAAAATAGAACAAAACAAAACATAACAAAAGAATCGAAGAAATAAACAACCATCACGCACATGCATTTTCTACAACCTTGCAACTATTAACCTGATTTTTAGCATCTTCCCATTTCTTCATTGAGTTAAAGAAAAAAAATTATTTTTCCCTTTTTCCATGTGTTGTTCAAACATGGCATACGTGGCACATGTTGTGCATTTCCTCTTAATTTTATTTCCAATTGTCTTAAGGGGCAATGTTGTAACCCATCACCTTGCTAAACAAACCTTGTTAGGACATGAGGGCTGTGGATAAGGCCACCTGATTTTCCTCATGTTGGGGTTCGATTTCAATTTATGTTGAGGATAGTAAAGTTGTGGCTAAGCCTTAGGGATCCTCATTACGTAGTTCATTATATATTTGTTCAAGAATGTGTTTGTTTTAAGGTTTGTAATATAATTTTTGGGAATGTGAGATCGGAAATGCAACATTTCTATGTTTGTTTCAAGTTTTAAAAATTAGTTCATTGGAATGTTATATTCCCGAAAATGTTATTTACACATGATTTCTCCTCACACATGTATTTTATTCATTAAGATCACTATCCATGAGTTTCCACTAGTGAAATTCATTAGTAGAATACTACTCTTTTGGTCTTTTAACTATTTATTTGGTTTCACTTTAGCCAACTGGTTTTCATTCTGTAGATCTCTTAATTATATTTTTGTTAACTAAGTAGGTTACCAAATATTTCACCTCAAATGTTTAAAGTGGACCAACATTGTAGTTGATCAACCAAATACCTTACTAATTTTTTTTCTTTTAATTTTAATCATTTGATTTTCTTATTAAAAAGAAAACATTGGATCATTCGATCTTCAACCACTAGATATGATTGACCTTCATGATCCAATAGTTTCTTTTTGGCAAAAAGATCAAATAGTTAAAATGAAAAAGAAAAAAAGTAAGGTGTTGGTGGATCACCGACAAAGTTGATTATTAACGGAAATGATCTATTGAGTAACAAATATATAATTAAGAGATCAAAACGAAACTAAAATTAGTCAATGAATCAAAATAAAACCAAATAAATAATCAAGAGATCAGAAATATAATTAAGCCAACAAATATTGATCGTTAATAAATCAAATGCTTTAGGGGATTCGCGGCCGTTATTAATATATTTCTTTTTTTCTTCGTCAAAAAAAAATTACACAACTATTGAATAAGTCTCAAGGCATAAGTCACTGTGATCAAAGAAGGAAGTAAACATATTAAAAAGACAAAATTTATAATTAGTAATGTGTGTGTATGTGTGTATTTTTTTTTTTTTTGGTGAAGGTGTATGTGTGTATTAAAAAGACAAAATTTATAATTAATGTGTGTATGTGTGTATTAAAAAGAAAATTTATTTTTGAGATTAATTCTTGTGCATTGATAATGTATATTTTTACACATATATTCGATCAAATCATATAAAGTAGATGTTTTTAGTTCTATATTAAGAACTAAACTAAAAAAAGGCATCATAGGATGATTTGATTGAAAATATGTATAAAATAGTTTTAAACCGAGAATGTATACAAATTATCTTAAACATTTGATACATTGCATGAAGATAACATTGTTAGTGTATATGCCGCATGCTATCTTAGTTGAATTAAAAATACAACATATTATTTATTTGTGAGTGAATGTTTAAACAACGATGTTAGGACTCTTTAAGAGATTTAAGTGGAAATATATTTGTAAGTATTCTTTGAGTCTAAAGGTGTTCCATAATTTGGATTGAAATATCATCCTTTCACTTTAAATTTTTTTTTAAAAAAAAATGATGCGGTATATACATCTTTTTAAGATGTTATTATTATTATTATTTCCGTTTGATCAAATTAATTTGCAGTTTTATTATGGTTTTATCAAACATTAATAAAATAATTTTTATTTTTATTATTAGCATTTTGGTTTAGAAAATTGACGAGAGAAAGGATCATTATCATTTTTTTAAACAAGACTGGGATCAATTGCAACACACATTGTTCCATCCACACACCAATTGGCAAATGCTGCAAAAATCAACACCAAATAGGGAAAAAATAATAGCAGAAGAATGAAAAGACGGAGAGAAATTAAAATGTAGAGAGGAAGAGAAAAATCAGAGAACTCATAAGACCCAACTTTTGTCTACCCTTCCACCTTTCTCAACCAAAGTCATCTACGCCATAATGCCATTGTGCAATAGTTGATGGTGTTCATCCTGTCATCGCATAGCATTCATATGGTTGCCATGACAGCACCCTTGTGGTTGCCATGAGTCCCATGAGTTTTGATGTGTAAGCACTTTTGCTCTTCGCATTTTTAGCGCATGTGGCAATATGAGTGATTGGCGTTTTCGTAAGATAAAGGTCTTAGTTTGTTGGGTCATCGAAGATTGTCTTTCTAATAAACTTTGGTAATCCTAACTTTATTGTTGAAAACGAGCGAATAATATTCTCAAGATTGAAGTTTGGATTGCCATAACTTTCCTTGAGAAACAATTTTCATATTCTCATACAGGGGCGTCCTTGAGGGGGTGCAAACAGCTCAAACGAGCTGGGCCTCCCCCAAGGATGGGCCTCAAGAGTGGGGGTTCCTCATGATTGATTTTGGTGTTAGGTGGGGGTTCCTCATGTATACGGTAGTCATTTTCACCTCCGAGTGTACTGCATATATACGGCACCTTGTATTTATCTTTTAAAAAATATAAATAGAACATCGCTCTTTTAAAAAAAAAAACGTTTTCATTTTATCACTGACCTCTTTTCATTCCCCGAGCTGAGCCTCCAAATTCTCAGGGACAGCCCTGTATCTCATACATACTAAGATTTTGCATTTTTCATAGTCAACACATGTCAAGTAATTTGTCAATTTCACGAGAACATTGTGTTTGGATTTGCTTTGCGCGTCCTAATCCTCACGTCTCAATAATATTTCACCTTGAAGAAAAAAAAAGCAAATGCCACTGTAGTTGCAAACAATGGCGAAGTCTCTTGGTCACATAGTTAATGTTTTAGCCTTATTTCAATTTGGCTATGACTGTTTTTATTCATACTTTGTTGATATACACCATCTTTTTTAAGTAGATAAATGAAATTACAACAGTTATTGAAAATTTATATACATGAATGAAAGAATCGGGGTTCAAAGCTCAATCACAACCTCCGACCTAAAACTTTCATAATTTCCGTAAGATTAATTAGAATTTGTGGACTATTCACGGCTTTTCTTAATGAGGTGAAAACTATCATTGTAAAATACCTTTTTAATAACAAGGGTGCTGATTTTATTGCATCTCTTGGTCATTTGGCGAAAACTAACGTCCGACCTAAGGAATATTTAGCATTCTTGTCCTCTTAAATACTCAATTATTTGCTGATTGTAAGACATCTTTTTTTTTTTTAACACACAACAAAAGACCTTTCAATATCTTAATATTTTTACTTAGGTCACAATTACACCTTAATATACCTCAGCGATCTGGGACTTCTTGTAATCCTCTTATATATCGTTAACTAATTTCCTCTTTGCCACAATAAAAAATAAAAATAATAATTGATTGACACGTACTTTAGATCGAACCAATTTATTTTTTGGGTGTTAGATTTTTTTTTTTTTTTTGTTCCTAAAAACAGGATTGAATGCGATGAACTCAATTGTTGTTCAATCAAACAGACAAAATACGATGAGCTGACTTCAACTAAATTGTTGTTCCAAAATTTGTCTCCTTTTTTTCCCTTCTCTCTCTCTCTCATGGCATTTCTCTTCTCCTCTCTTCCTCAGGTACTTTCTCTCTCTAACTTTCTTCAGTTTTTTCATTCTTTATGCAAAAAAATAACAAGATCCCATGTACCAAATTTTGCATCTTTCTTAATATCTACCAATTGGGTGATCAAAAGTTTGAATCTTTTCTCATAAATTTCAATTTTTTATGATTAACTAAGATTTTTCCTTTGCGGGGTTTCTATGCAGATTAAGTCTCTGATTCCATAAAACAGACCCCACTTTTCCACTATTGTTATGATAACTTGGAACCTTTTTCAAGCAAGAATAACCTCTACACACGCAATATTGTTATCGTTTCTTCTTCATTTTTTGGCTAAAGAAGCTGTTGTATCTGAGAATCTTGTTGAATATTCAACTTGTGATATGGGCTATCTCAATTCTGTTTTATCACCTTCAAGTCAGGTTCATGCTGCTGATGATACACCTGTTAGTGGTGGAGGGCTCAGGTTTGTTAATGTTGTTAATTTTTGTCTAGATCTATAAATTTTATGAAATTGTTTTGTTTTATCATTTTTGTTTAAGGTTTTAAATTGATGTTGCGGTTGTATGTTGCACAAGGTTTGATCCTGAGAATAACCATGGTTTGTTTAAGGTTTTAAAAACTCAGAAGCCTCTGCAACACAACCACAATTGCTGCTGCATCTGCGGTTGCGCTGTCGAGGCTTCTGAAAACCTGTATATTGCGACTGCATATGTAGTTGCAGACGGAAATTTAAAACCATGGTTATTCTCAGGATTTTAAATTGGCGTTGCGGTTGCATGTTGTGTTACCTTTTGGCTCTGTTTGGTAAAAAATAGCGGATAGCTGATAAGCTAGCTTACATAGAGCAGTTTTTCTTCAGGTTTTAAATTGATGTTGCGGTTGTAGGTTGTGTTGTCTTTTGTGGTTGTGTGGCAATTCTTGATATTGTGAAATTTGTCTTGATATGGTGGGAAATTGAGGATAGATGCGGCTGCAATTGTGGTTGTGTTGTTGAGGCATCTAAAAACATTTATATTTTTATAGCAATTGTAGTTGCTGACGGCAATCTAAAACCATGGTTAGTCTCAAGGTTTTAAATTGTTGTTGCAATGCGGGTGCCTGTTTGTTGCCTTTTGTGTTGTGGTTAAGTTGCAATGTTTTATATTGTGAAAACTTATCTTGATATGCTGCTGCAATTATGGTTGCGTTGTCGAGGCTTCTGAAAACCTTTATATAACAACTGCAATTGTTGATGCAGATGGCAATTTAAAACCATGGTTATTCTCAAGGTTTTAAATTGATGTTGCGATGCGGGTGCCTGTTTGTTTCCTTTTGTGTTGTGGTTACGTTGCGATGTTTGATATTGTGAAATGTTATCTTGATATGCGGTTGCAATTGTGGTTGTGATATGGTTTCTAAGGCTTCCAAAACCTTCATATTGCGGCTACAATTGTAGTTGCAGAAGGCATTTTAATACCATGGTTATAGTTATTGTTGTTGACTAATGTCATTCATTCATACTTGGAAGGTTTTGCATTGAAATTTTCATGTTAAATTTGTCTCGAGTCTTCTATTGCTCCTTCTGTTGCTCTGCAGATTCGCAACTTGGTTTTATGTGGTTATTGTCTTTGTACTTTTCTGATCACTGATTGAGACGAAAAATTATTGGAATTTTTGAGATTTATTTTTACTATTGTTTGGTTGATATTATTGTCGTGTAGGCGAATCTATATTCTGTTGAATGTCTTTAGTCCAATCTTGGCTTTTTCATTAACTAGGCTTCCTTTAATTTTTCCGACGTTAGGTCGATTGACTAAGATGTTTCTTTTGACATACTTTGTTGTTTTGATATGTATCTACAGCCAGAATGGAAAATTCAGCTATGGATATGCTAGCTCCCCTGGCAAGAGATCTTCAATGGAAGATTTTTATGAGACAAGAATTGACGGCATTAATGGCGAAGTTGTTGGCCTTTTTGGAGTTTTTGATGGTATATTTACATAATTCTCCTATCTCCATCTCTTTCTATCCATGCTACTTATTTTCGGAGGTGCTTAGCTAAGGGACTGGTTGTAGTTGAAACATTGATCGGCTGATCGGACACGTGATGACCTGTCAACCCATAGAGAACTAATAAGATGTTTTTACTTATATTATTATTTTTTTCTTAATTTGTTTCTGTCAGTGGATTTTCCTTTTGAAGTTATTGGGAAATGGGAAATTAATTGTTCCATGTGGCTTAGTGTTTCCTTATGCAATGCTTCTAGGCTTTTGCTTTTAGTTTCTCAAATGCACATGCACGCCCACATAAAGAGGAAAGTTTGGATTTGTTTACAGTTATGGTCTCATAAAGTATAAATCCGGTTTTGGTTGTTTTGATTATTTTGATTGGACACAATACTCTTTTTTCGAACACCATCTCAGGAGGTTCCTCTTCTAAGTGATCTGTCTTTGAGAATAATTTCGAGAGGCTTCGCCATTGTCTTATATACTTTCTGTTGCTTGTAATTATTTAAAAAAAAAAAATTGTGAAGAGCCTTCAATTCATTAATAGAAATTTTTTGGTGCGATGTTTTTCAATATATGGACTTGGAAAGTAATTCTTTTGTAGCATTTAATCGTTTAAGAAGTATCAACTCATGACCAGTGTTGTCTATGAAGGCCAAAATCTGCCATATAAACACGTCATTGCGGCCTATGGCGCCGCCATGGAGCATGCCTTCACAAATTGCCTATGGTGGTGGTAAAAAAATCTTAGATGCCATTCCCCCTTGACGGCACCATGGCCACAATTTAACTACACTGCTCTGGACTAGTAGTTATGACCTATGCTTGATACTATACTATATCTATTAGAAATGAAGGTAGCTACAACTTTCTTGTTTAAAATCTTCAGGTCATGGTGGTGCTCGCGCTGCTGAGTATGTCAAGCAAAACCTATTTAGTAATTTGATCAGCCATCCAAAATTCATTTCTGACACCAAATCTGCAATAGGTATGTAGTTTCTTACGTATCACAGTTCAATCCTTTAAACTGATTTTCTTCAATTCGCTAAATATGAAGAATAATACAGCTCATGCCAATTCGTTTTTTTTTTTACACAGCTGATGCGTATACGCATACCGACTCTGAATTTCTGAAATCAGAGAATAATCAAAACAGAGATGCTGGATCAACTGCTTCCACTGCCATTCTTGTTGGTGACCGTTTGCTTGTTGCAAATGTTGGGGACTCCAGAGCTGTTATATGCAGGGGTGGAAATGGTAAGGCTAGTAGCTGCATGTTTTTGTATTATAAACACTAATTATGTTATTAGTTGCTTACAGTGTATAATTTATACTGTTTCACATGAATTTGATTTTCTTAAACCTGAGGAAATCATAATCGTTATGGTTGTCAAATGGTTCTGGAAGTTTCTATACGATGTTATTGGTAGTCCTATAATTTTCTGCTTGATTCTTACTATTATTGTCAGCCCTCTGCGTTGTTTTGTTTCTAAATGAACGTTGAAAGACTATTTTTGTATCATTTGTGGATGAAATATAAAGGGCGTTGATTCAGTTTTAATTGTTTAATTAGACTGTGAGGGTGTAGGTGTTACTACATCTATGTATGGTTTCTTGAGTATCTGTTGAGAATTGAGAAAAACATTTCAACTTTTTGATTTCAAGAATTGGTAAAATATTATAATTTACTATTTTTTTTTTTGTTTCCTTTAGCCATTGCTGTGTCCCGAGACCACAAACCAGACCAAACCGACGAGAGGCAAAGGATAGAAGATGCGGGAGGCTTTGTTATGTGGGCTGGTAAAGTCATCTTATTGTTAGCTCTTGTGATTTGATTTAGATTTTTTTTCCCATCTCTATGGAGTACTTAAAACCATACTTTACAGGAACTTGGAGAGTCGGTGGTGTTCTTGCTGTTTCTCGTGCATTTGGTGATAGACTCCTTAAGCAATACGTTGTTGCTGATCCGGAAATCCAGGTGTGTTCTAATATGGTGGCATACTGACATCCATTCTTTGATATTTCATCTCTTAGATTCAAGAGAGAAAATTATTCATATGAGACGATGAAAATTAACTGTACGTATTTATGGTCTTGCAGGAAGAAAAGGTTGATAGCTCTCTTGAATTTCTTATATTGGCTAGTGATGGACTATGGGATGTTGTCTCAAATGAGGTTTGCCATCATTTTCACTTCCTTCTCTTTTTTTTACAAATATAGTGCACTTTCTTAGTCATAAAGATAGAAATGAATTGATTTGTATCAAGATTTGCATTCTCTCTTTACCTTATTTTAGGGGCTCGGCGGTTACATTATTTGGCAAAGTTAATACATTTGTTCTGTTTTAAATAAAGTTATAACCTAGCATTTTTGTAAAATTTAAGCAACCAAAATTAAATACGTTCTCTTTAACCAAATAGACCTTCACTGTCACTTTCCTTACATAGATTAAAGGAGCAAAATGCGAGAATCGGATAGAGCAGGATTCCCGTTTACTTGCTAACAAAATTATTATCTTTCAGTTTTTATTTTGTATGTGGGTGGCTGGCTGAAATGACAATTGTTGATTTTCCTTTTTAATAGAGAGAAGATGGAAGATAACTAGAGAGAACACGTTTTTGGAAATACTGAAAATAATTGTTCTGAATTTTTTTACAATTTTCAAAAACATTCAACCTAAAGTCTTATCCAACTCTAACTCAATTTTTTTTCCACTTTTCTCCAGGAAGCTGTTGCTATGATTAAACCAATTGAGGATGCAGAAGAAGCAGCAAAGAGGCTGATGAAAGAAGCGTATCAGAGAGGTAGTTCTGACAACATTACTTGTGTCGTCGTTCGTTTCCTGATGAACAATCAAGGTTCTTCGTCTCGTAATAGCTCTGGCTAAGTGTACTTCAAAACATAGAATTGTGTCAAAATCAGTTAATTATAGGAGGACACTGTTCCTTGTAACTGTGTGTACTACCATGCAAGCATAGGAATCAAAAGTTAAACTTATTATGGTCCTCTAGCATAGATATGTTGCTATCACTGTCTTACTTCCTAGCATAGATATGTTAGGAAAAATCGTTTTGTAAAGAGTGTGGTCAGAGTTTTTAACTTCACATACAAATGTCTGCATGTAAATGTGGTGGTGTTGTTCTCATTAATTCTCTTCCTTCCAAACAAAAACAATATTCATGTATCTTTGAAGTATCCTTGTCCTTAATTGTCCATCTGGTTTTCCTAGGTTTGGTTGTTCTTGTTTGTGTAAAGGTTATCTTGTTTTTCATGAATTATGGTTGTATCAAGTGTAATAAACAATGAAGCACTGGTATAGACACGATACACACAAACATGTCGACACCGGTAAAAATTTGAAAAAGTTAATTAATTGGAATGTAATTATGTGTCGATGTTCAATACTAACATGTGTCGGACACCAGACACATTTTATTAGAAGTGTATGTGCTCGTTCCTCCAACAATTGGTTGTGCCTTATTTCTCACCGTTTTATTTCCTGAAAATCATGTACATGCAACCTCTAAGCATGTTAATAAACTCAAATCATATGTGAAAATCATAGGCTCCATCTTTATGAAAAATGTTTTTGATTTTCATTTTTAAAAAAATTATGTTAATTTCAAGTTGCCAACAATGAGATGGAAGATTCATATAGTGAATAATATTTGTGATAGAGGTGGAAAACAAACTAAAAGGAATGCGTTTTCAAAAATAATAATTGACATTTATATACACATGATTTGGATAAATCAATGAAAAGAGGAACAAATCTTGTTGTGATCTTTAAAGGGTAGGGGGCAAAAAAATGTACATGAAAATAAAGAGGAAATTGAAGAAATGGACTCAGAATATATATATATATATATCGGCAAAGCAACTTTGCTTTTACGCACGACGAGCGAACCAAGTATTATCTTCATTGTCCAAAACAAAATACACACACAATTTAGATAAACAAATGAAAAGAGGAACAAATCTTGTTGTGAACTTTAAATGGTAGGGGGCCAAAAAAATGTACATGAAAATAAAGAGGAAATTGAAGAAATGGACTCGGAATAAACATATATCGGCAAAGCAACTTTGCTTTTACGCACGACGAGCGAACCAAGTATTATCTTCATTGTCCAAAACAAAATACACACAATGTAGATAAACCAATGAAAAGATGAACAAATCTTATTGTGAACTTTTTTAAAGGATAGAAGGCAAAAGGTTGCATTAAATTAAAGAGACATTGTAGAAATGGACTCGAAATAAAACATATCAAAAGGTTACATTAAAATAACGATGAGTGAACCAAGTATTATCTTCATTGTCCAAATCAAAATACACACACAATTTAGATAAACCAACAAAAAGAGGAACAAATATTGTTATGAACTATTTTTAAGGGTAAAAGACAAAAATGTACATGAAAATAAAGAGGTGGTTGAAGAATTAGACTTGGAATAAAACATATCGGCAAAGCAATTTTACTTTTACGCACGACGAGCAAACCAAAGTATTATCTTCATTGTCCAACACAAAACACACAATTTAAATTGATTGAAATATTGAAAAATTACTAAGAGGTTTAAAGTTTGATTACTGCCCCTAAGAAATTCTCATTCCCCTAACAAACTACTCCTTACTTATAACATTTCACTATTGAAAAAAAAAAAAAAACATACAAATTAAGACATAGGGGAACTTCTTTGAGTGCAAAGAAGGGTGAATGAATGAAAAAGCAGGACAAGCTGAAGCTTTATATAGAAGGACTATATTTTCTTAGTTTGATCGATATTAAATTGTAAAATAAACGAAGTAAACAATATATGCATAAAGTAATATTGAGTTCAAAAGTCATGCCTTGGCCGACAAGAAATGGAATATCAAAGAAATTGTGGTTGTGAATCAAAACAAAGAAAATAAAGATGCATGGTCCTAATGTCCATATTCAATGTTTAATATTCATGCTATTTTCACCTTAAAAAATATGTAATAATGAATCGGAACAAAATAACTCGATGAAATTCTTGATAAAAACTTAATGAAATGATCTTATATTAGAGTTTGTTTAAATGGACGGTGCATGCAAATCATTAACGGTGATTTTTCCTCAAAAAAAAAAATCATCAACAATAATTTTTTCAGTAATGTAAATGTCAGCACGGATACGACGACAATTGGATCCAAATTTATCAGGATACCCACCAAAATTATCTAGCACAAGTAATCTTACTTTATGTACGCTAACAATTTTTTTAGGGTGTTTGATTTGTTAAAATATGAAGGATATGACAAAACAACTCTAATTATCCAGTGTTTGATTTGTAAAACTATTTTAGGTACTGGACAATCTGGAGACGAGGGACAGGACAAAAACTCATATTTTTGTCCCTCACCAAACTACATCATAATTTTTTATCCCACGTACTAGTTGTTTAAAATACCAAAATAGCATTTTGTCCCCCAAAAATCATATAAAACAAAAAAATTACTCAATGCCATAAAAAAAATTACATGTGTTGTTTTGTCTTGTGTTATATTGTTCTATCTTGTACTGTTTTGTCCAGTACTTACTGTTTTACAAACCAAACACACTCATAAAAATAATAATACAATAATATTAGTCTGGCACTCACCTCAAAAAAAAAAATATAACGAGAAATGTTAACTTCACATATTCTAATATAATATTTTTGACACTCTTATTTTAATTGGTTTAAATACAAATGGATTCCACTAAATCATGTAAATTTAGTAGGAATCGATCAAAATTCAATCAATTAAAGATAATGTGTTAAAAAAAGGTGTTAGAATGTGTGTTTCTAACATAATTCAAGTATAATATAGTAGTCTAACACTATAATCAATAATTTTAAAAGTATTTTTTTACGAGATTACTTTATCTACCCTAACAACTCCTTTAGAAAACTTGAAATAACAACGAAAATTTAGAGAGAAAATGTGAAATAATAAGTGTAGTTATTTTTTTGTTCAATAGTTTCGTGGTTGAAAATTTACTCCAATTTTAATGAATAATGAAAAATATGAGGTTTGAATTCAACTCTTGTTTGCTCACGGAGGCTAATAAGTTTAATTCTAATCAAAATAATTTCTTGCAAAATATTATATTATCATGAGAATATGCATGCCCTACCACCCATCCATGACATTTAAACTATTTATTCAAATGAGATGGAAGACGAAAACAACTTAGTAATAGGAGACTCCTTCAAAAACAAAAACAAAAACCTAGTTAAAGGAGACTTATTAAAAAAAATGGTAATGGGAGATGGAAAACAGGTCATGACAATGACAAAGGCAACATGTCCTACGCAACTTAAGTATACTCAACAAAATTTTCCCATGTAGCATGCGGTGGTCCTACACGATATGTTTGTTGATTATGAAATCGCATTTATTGAAATGATCTCACTTTAATTTTAGAACCATCAGAATTAATTTTAAAGGTGTAGAGTTGATTCTGAGATGTTTGATTGTCGTTGAGTAGAATTGATTACGCATCTAAAATTGATTATACTTAAAGTTAAGATTTGTAGTTTTTTATTTTAGAATTGATTTTTACACACAAATTTATAGTTTAACTCAATTTTATATGGATGTATCCAAAGACAAATAACTTTTAATCAGAATTACTTTTAACCAAAATCGATTCTATAGAATCAAACCTATCAAAATTAATCCTCTCTAGAACCAAACATATTAGACTGGTGCTAGTCACACCTCAAAAAAAACTAGTTATATCCAAATTTATTTAAAATTTTACAATAATACCAAAATCGCCCTCTTCATGTAAATTTTTAAAAACCCATCTTTTATGATCATTATGAACCCTTACCCCCTTTCATCCACAAATCACGCAACCAATATCTGAATCAACATCTTTGTTATTGATCTGTACTATATTCATAAAGGTCAGTGAATTTCATGAATTTCATTTTCAATGAGTTTCTATTTGTTTATTGTTTGTTTTGGTATGAGATATGTTCAATTTAGGTTAGTGTAAATTAAGTTTATTTATGTTCAATTTAGGTTAATGTAAATTTAGTTTACTTATGTCAATGTAAATTAAGTTTACTTATTATGTTCAATTTAGGTTAATGTAAATTTAGTTTACTTTACGTTCAATCTAGGTTAGTGTAAATTCAGTTTACATGTATATAAGAGGTTAGTGTAAACTCAGTTTACTCAATCTAGGTTAATGCAAATTAAGTTTACTCATTCAATCTAGGTTAATGTAAATTCAGTTTACTTATGTTCAATCTAGGTTAATGTAAATTCAGTTTACTTATGTTCAATTTAGGTTAATGTAAATTTAGTTTACTTATGTCAATGTAAATTAAGTTTACTTATGTTCAATTTAGGTTAATGTAAATTTAGTTTACTTATGTTCAATCTAGGTTAATGTAAATTTAGTTTACTTACGTTCAATATATAAAAGGTTATTGTAAATTCAGTTTACTCAATCTAGGTTAATGTAAATTAAGTTTACTTATGTTCAGTTAATGTAAATTCAGTTTACTTATTCAATTTAGGTTAATGTAAATTTAGTTTACTTATGTTCAATGTAAATTAAGTTTACTTATGTTCAATTTAGGTTAATGTAAATTTAGTTTACTTATGTTCAACTTAGGGGTATATTAGTCATTCTGGAGTGTAACTTGTTTTTTTTGGGGTGTGACTAGCACCAGTCAACATATTAATAGTATAATTGAACTCATTTAATATTTTATATTACATCATACTTCTAAATTATTTAAATAATTCAATTATACTTTCTAAATATCTATACCATCAATCATGAACTCTATTATTCTAATATTTTTGTATCTATCTCTCATCAAATGAATCTCACTCAACCGTCAATAATTCATCACAGTCCAAAAAATACGTGGGGGAATGATGGCAAGTTTGAAATACTTTTCAAAGGTAAATATCAGCAATCAATCTCTATTATAAACATTTCCCTTATTTTATTTTAATAGTACACATGACATCTTCATATTTCCATCTCATTTAATGCATTTTTATCAACCAATCAAAATGTTTATTGACTCATCCATTTTCTATTAGTCAATCAAAATGGATCATGACTCATTTATTTTTCATCAGCCAATCAAAATTGATCATGGCATAATTTTTTCCTATAAATAGATAACCATTTTACCAAAATTTGGAGTAAATTAAAAAAAATGTCTAATGAGAATGTATTTTGTCAATTCAGCATAATGCATCAACAATTTTTCATTTTCACTTGCAATAAAAGACCAAAGGTAAAGAAATTTAAAATATCAGAGGTTGAATGAAAAAATTCTCATGAAACATAATGACATTCAAAAACTAAATATTAAGATCCAACATTTAAATAAATGACATCTAAAAACTAAAAAAAAAAGTGCATCATAATGTTCTTACTACCGGGTGATCCTGTATTGTGTTTGATCATCACTTTAGACTAAAAGAAACCACATAAGTGATATTAACACCACATCTTCACCCTAAATCTCAATTCATTAGGTATATGGGTAAGACCTCGGTTAAGTTGCTCAACATCTATTTTTGCTTTCAATGGCGAACCTTTACTCACATTTCACACATTAACATCTCTCTCACCCGCATTTCCGCCACAAAGTCGAACCGGGTTATGCTACATCCATTGGGATTAATGGGGGAGCTAATAGTGGTGTGGATCGATCTATTGGACCTAGGGCAATCATCCAAATGAGAATGATACCACATTTCCACTGAATTTTTAAGTATATGAGTCTTCCAACTTATATGTTGTCCAACCTTCACTCTTTTATTCAATATTGAAATGTAACTGACATTTGATACATTACAACATTTTCTCTCCAAAATTTGACTGAAATGTAGCCCTTGCTTAGCACGGGTGTCCATACTAATATAATATAATTCCGACAGAGTGTTTTTGACTTCAATTAAGACATGATAATATTCAACCGATAATGATTATCCTATGGAAAGAAGAAAAAAAACGAGACATAATGATAAATACTTTTTATTTGTTGGCATGTAATAGTATTATGTTCAAATACCACAATTGATTTAACTACCATATTGGATAATGATAATCCAGAACTATTATATATTTTCATTTAGTGAAAAAATGACTTATATCTTCTCAAATAATGTTTTTATTTTTATTTTTATTTTTTTTATTTTTTTTTATATAATACTGATTTAACCACCACACACACGCACTCCCATTGATTGAGGGTGATGTTTGGAATAATATTCTAGAAACTGCTTCTCCAAAAAAAATATTCTAGAAACTATAGTGTCATTTAGTGAAAAAATAACTTTTATTTTATCAAATAATGATTTAAAACTCAAAATTAACGTGAGTTTATCAAACACATTATTGGTGAAATACCTGTATAATTCAATATACAAATTTCAAATTAGGTTTTGATGTAATTCTTCAATCAAGAAAAAAGAATTTGATGTAATAATTCAAACACTTATTCATCATATATCATTTTTCCTCTAAAAAAATAATAATAATATCATTTGTTAGTTAGAAGAAATTTGTGTGGTCACACTCGACATTAGCATGTGAGCCACGGATTCCACTTGAATGATTTCGTTTTTGTTTTTTTCAATTTTTTTGACAAATTGAATGATTTTGAATTTGCTGACTATTGATTTTGTCTGTATCTCTCTAAATTTTTTTGGTGATGGTCGGAGTTCGAACCCGAACATTGATATTGAATATATTATGCGTTATCTATATCACCTAAGTTAAACTCACATGAGGACTCTATCTTTCTAAACTAATACATGTTATAATCTTTTTTCTTTTAATTAAAATAATTTATTTCAATCATTTATTATCAATTAAATACATTAAAATCATCTTAGTATTTTTCATGAGTCACATTTTCTTCGGAGTTTCCTTGCGTAAGACACAAACATTATATAACCAAACATATTTTTTCTTTAAGGAATTATATAACCAGACATATTATTATCACAGACATAATACATCCCCTTTCAACCGAAGATAATGAGAAAAGGGGAGCAATGAGCCTTGCATGCATTGACATATGCATCATCAATATCATCGCTATTTTAAAAATATTTTCTAATCACACAAAAATACACTCTCATTTTTATCTATACTTCAACAAGGTCATTCCATATAATATCATTTCAATGAAGTTTTTTCTTTAACATGACTATGCACCAATGGTGTTTCGCATTTTGATACTCTAATTCGTAATCATCAGTCATCACAAAACCAAAGGAATTTATATATTTATACCAAAAAAACTACTATAACTACATCAAACTTCAATAAACATAGCATTACATAATACATATCTTTTAACATTGGAACAAAAAATATATACAGAAGTCTCGTAAAACTAACTAAACTGTAAAACGTACATATACATAACATCGTATTACATTACATTTTAATATTAATTCATAAGGTTAATGAAAATTCAAGATACTCGAGAAAGACTTGAAAGCATTCATTCAAACACGGACCGACCTTTCTAATCGACGTGTCAGATCCGGTGAACTTCAACAGGAAGGAACGACGCCGTATTCATCCTCTGCAATTAAATTCATATTTAAATCTGATCGTTTCGCAAACCTTCCTTTAATTCTAGGTCTAGTTTCTGCATAAGCTTTTCTCGAAGCGTAGCGAATAGTCTTCTCGAATCTTCTATTCTTTCTCTTCTCTCTGTACCTCATAACCCTAGCTTCTCTTTCCACCGCCGTCATCGGAACCGCCACCGTCATCGGCGCCGTCTCCGTCGCCGTTGTTTGGTAACTGCAGTACGATATCTCCGTCATCACGTTTCCGTCCGGCACAACTCCAACATCCATCGACGGTGAAGATACCTAAACAACACAAAAAAGAAATAAGAACATTCAGCTTTCAAATTGAAGAGGTAAATATAACGATTCATCGTAATTTTTTGAATTTATGATTTCTCTTTCTTACGGTGTGATTGAAATTGTAAGTGAAAGGTTTTGAGTTGGAGAAATCGATGTTGATATCTGAGTAGTGTTCATGTTCGTGTTCGGTGGCGGTTTTGCTATGAGACTGCACCGGAACGACGCCATCTGCGGTGGTGCCGGGACTGTTTTGCTCTGGCAAGTCTGTTTTAGTGTTGACAGTGACGAAATCATCGATTTCGGGGTACGAGTAGTGAGAGTAATTGAGATCAGGGAATTTAGGGTTTGAAGGAGTTTGGAGAAGCCAGGAAGCAGCTTCTGCTTCTTCCGTGGTGGCGTCGTGATCATTTTCAGAGAAGAATGATTGTTGCTGGCTGTTCTGGTGGTTGAAGGTGGTGGTGAGGGGGACACGTTCGTGGCGACGAGCTAGGGGGTTAGCAGAGTGGATATCATGATCACAGGAGATACATAGAACAGCTGCGTCGGCTTTGCAGGTGACGTGAGCCGGAGCTTGTTCACAAACTTGGCAGAGTGTGACACGGTGGTGGCGGGAGGCGAGTTTGTTGGCGGCATGGATGTTTGAATCACAGGTTAGACAGAGGAAAGCTGAATCAGAACGGCAGAATAGTGTTGCCTTTGTTGACTTGCAAGAATCACAGAGCTTAGTAGCCATTTTGTTTATTGAATTGAGAGTTGCTTAGAGTTTAGAAGGATGAGAGTGTTGTGAGTGTGTTGGTCAAGTTTTGTAATTGGATTGGGAGTGTAGAAGAAGAGAGGAGGGTATGTGTGGTTGTGGTGATTGGGGTAAAGTATCACTATCTGGTGGGGTAGGGGTGATCTTGAGAGTAGCTAATTGAGGGATGACCCGTGGGTGAGTCTTAGCCAAAGACATTCACTTTGAAATTTAGGGATAGGGATGCCAGGACAGAAAGAGGGACTCTTCTGAGATGAGTGGAATAGAATATAACTTGAACAAAGTTGATAATTACATTACTACATTGCATTATTACAGTACTAGCATATTACTTTTTCTTTTTTGTTTCTGTCTTTATATATCAACTTTATTAGTATTTCTTAAGTTACTTGCCTTTTATTTTTATTTTCTAGGAAAATTGCTAAAACTTGCTTACAAACGTTGCACCAAAATTAGAAGTAAATAAAAGGCATCAATGTGGCATACTTAGCATATTCTCTTTGGATTTTGCTTTACCCGCTTTTATTATATCCTTACCGACATGAAATTTATTTGTTTTTTCCTTGGTGCAGGTTGTGTTTTCTGTTTTCTTGCATAATAGCAGGTTTTTGTAATACACTTTAGTTGTGGTTATTTCTTAAACAAGGGAGAAAAAGGAGATGCTGAAATTCCTATCGAGGGTGAAGGTCGAGTTCAATGCGCTAGATCCACGAACTGCATCATGTATGGAGTTTCTAGCGCAATGCAACTCACGAAAGGCGAAAGAATCAAACCCTGCCTGCGAAGTTGAGGTGAAACGTGGAAATGTGGAGCACCCACCACAGATCACAGTGACATTTGTTAATGGTGTGGAAGAAGCGTTTGATGCAACATCAACACCGGTTCACCGTATAACGAGGATGATTCTGGAAAAGGGCCAGCTCCTTGAGACCGAACAAATGTTTCGTGAAGCAGGGGAACAATGGCCTGTTATCATTCCCGATGAAGAACTCTCTCAACATGCACCTGGCACCAAAGTGCGTTTTCTTTATTTTAAGCTCCTTATTCATGTTTTTTTTTTGTCATTCATTTCTTTGAATAAATTTATTATTTCAATGCTGTGTTTTTTGTGTTTATCTTTTTCCTCTTTTATTTGATCTGATTCGGTTTCTAACATGGTCCATAGCAACTAACTATAAGATATGAATTGAGATAAAGGGTGCAATGTAGCCGAGAATGAGTTGGCAGTAGAATTGAAATTGATTATGTTACCTTGATAATTCTTTGGTAAATTAGGAGCTATGCCATACAGACACCACTGGTAATAATAATTAGAAAATGAAATAATTTAAACTAACCACGTTTCAGTGTCGGACACCGTAAGTAGGACCTATAAAGTACAGATACCGAGCACAACTCATCGACACTGGTAATAATTTGAATAATTGAAATAGTAAGTAACCACATGTGTCGGTATCGGACATCAAACACACCCTTAATGTGAGGTGTCGGTGTCGGACATCAATCACACCCTTAATGTGAGGTGTTGGTGTTACATAAAGTAGGAGTTATTTTTGGTCTGAATGTTATTCTATTTGTGGGGGAAAAACCATTGTTGAGAGGACTGCTTTGTTTGCGGTTAGTGGATGGAGTTGTTTGTTTGTAGAATATGAGGTGGTTCAAGAGATTAGGTTAAATTTGTGTTGGTTTGAAGGGAATGACCTGAAAAGTTTCCATTACTGGTGTTGGAAGAATTACTATGAAATTTAAATTTTCTCTCATGAAAGATTTTATGTATTGACAGAAATGCATGTAATTCTTAATTGAGAGAATATCTCTGGTTTTCAAATCCAACAACATACCAAACACATTTATCCTTTTGAAGCATTTCAAATTTTTCTAGCTCTTGGGAAGAGTTAAGTGAGACTGACTGCGCTAGCCACGTTTAATAGTGTTCATGACTTCATGGTTCCTCTCAACCACACCATTTTGTTGAGAGTTTCAAGTTTCAATACATGACAACTGATGTTGAATGCTTTTAGTTGAATAAAACAAAAATCTAAAAACCTCTAATTAGTTTCATTAACAGATTTGATTATTTTTATGGAGGCATTGTGCTGATTTTGATCTAAAAAGACAAGTTGGCAACAGTGATGTCTTGTTTCTGGATTGGTTTTGTCATCCACAATAGTAAAAAAAATTTTTTTGCAACCTTCACATAAAGGTGTGAAGTAAGGGCCCCGTGTATGAACGCATGTAAAATTGGAAACAGATTTAACTTAATCATCTAAGTATTGAAGAGGGAACGATTGAATAACTTATGACAATAAGCCATTTTAAGGAGCTTGTAAAAATAAATTGACCACAGTTTTTGGACATATCCAAGCACTTGCATAAATGCTTGTCATAAGATAAGTCCAAATATGTTCTTCCAGACATCTGCTTACTATACTTGGTCCATTTATTACTTAGTTGGCATTGTATCTGCATTTCGAGGAGCATCACGATATTATCTTAGTATGGTTGTTTTGACAATAAGATTGGTTGTTATTTTCTTTTCTCATTCAGCAGTATATTTATAAACAGTACTTTAAAAGCATTTCGTGCCTGTATTCTTGTATGAAATGGAAGAGCGAAGGTTTTTAGGATGAGTTGAGGTTCACCAAATTGGCTGTACTCTTTGTTGTTTTAGTTATGGTTCCATATGCATCATTCATAAGTTGTGGGATCCAGTTAGAAGAACTAAATGTTTCTATAATAATTGGAATATGTTTTGGAGGAATCCGAGGTTTCACTATAAGGAACTGTTGTGTATTTTTGTGGTTCTACAGTGCAGTTAATTTCTTACGTTGCAATATGTTATGTAAATAGTAATTACAATTTACAGTACATTGGCAGTGTAGTTGTTCTATGGAAACTGTATGTATGTTATGTGGTTGATTTTATGATTTCTGTTTAATTAACTTGTGTGTTTTGTGTGTCCTTTCTTCCAGCCAAGGAAAGCAGAGGAGAAGAAGCAATAGCTAAAACTGGTTTAGCTTATTAACCACTAGGATTTGTTCTAGATTTTTTCCTGTTTTATCTCGCATCTGCTGCCTCCCTTGCTGTATCTTAGGGCTGAGTTATCGAGTTATCGTCTGATTTTCATAATAATTGATAGCTCTTAATCGCAGAATTTTGAAGTTGTAATCTTGTCATGCTTAATTTTGTTTCATCAAGTTGACGCCCATGAAGTTATGTGTGAGCATCGTCGCCTATTTAGTTTCACTATGCCTTGGTTAAAGCTGTCAAATGGTATAACTTTATTGGTTCGAAACACAACTCACAAGAGTGTCAATGCCTACATTTGAAGTTTGGTTTAGTGTTCTTGTTATTGAGAGGTGATTACTGTTGGCATACAATGCTTCTGTGCATTCTTTGATAGGATTACCCTGTGATACTGAGTACTGCAAGTTTCAAACAGTTATAGTTGTTGTGTTTGATGCCAAGCAGCTACATAGTGATCATATAGCAAAAAGTGCCCAATTTAAAATATTAACCTAAGTACAAGGAAAATTGAAAGTCCACAACAGTTGAGAAAAATTGAGATATCATCTTTCAGGATGCAACTATTTTGCTATTTTAAAAAGGTGATTCTGCAAATTTACCGTGTATTCTGAGATTGTATGTGGCTTGAAAATCAATAATGCTAAGTATGACATAGTGGAAATTAATGTGGATTAGCCAACTCGTAATTCTCTACTGGTATTTATATAGCAACAAGATGTAAAGGCAACAATTTAGAACCGTTGGGTAATGAATTTTATCTCAACGAAAATTACTGTAGTTTTCATTTATCCCTAAATAAATTATTTAACTCATTATAGTTTGTAACCTTGTACAAATATTTTTTTAAATATTTGATTTTTAAATTGGTCTTGTATAATTTTATAACGAGAAATGACATTTTTTGTAAGGATTTAAAATTGAATAAAAATTAATAAGAATTATAAACAACATCCCTAAAAAAAATATTTAAATCTTTAATTCAGCTAGCATGCATACAAAAGTTATTAATTTTATGGATCATGGTAACAAGTGCATTAAGAGTATTACTTAGGAGTTTAAAATGAATTTTTCTCGTTCATCAATTCTAACTTAATTGACGAAATTATTAAGCTGAAAGCATTGACCGCGTTTAGTACTCAGATTCTATCATTTGTGTGTGAGCAGCGATCATAGAAACAAATCAAACATTTAAAAATTAATAAATACACTATTTTCTAATAAAAAATCAGTTATGCTTTTTAATACAAGCAAAAAATTCGAGCACATTCAAGAAGATGCATTGGCTAGTCGTTAGAGTGAGAGGAAAACTCCCAAAATCCAGCTCCTATAACCTTAAACAGTTAAATTCTGCACTCATTTCTTCAGCAAATATCTTTAAAGGCAAAAGCAAAACCAACGCAAAATATAGAAAGACCAAAAAGAAGCAGAGAGAGTAGTGAATGATGGAAGATTAAAAATAAATAACAAATTATCAAATCACAACATTTTGATATTAGATTAATTCAAGAGATTTTGCTAACATCTGTAGATAATCCAACTATCTGTCAATGGACTTGGATTTTCTATGGCCTCAACACCATACTAGTAACACCTACCACATGACTTTACCAACAAACTAGGTAATGAAACACAATCATTGTCTATGTTGTGAAGAGCAAGAACCTACTTCATTTTCTTGTGAAGTGGAAGTAGCTGGAACAAGTACAAGGTTGTCAATTTCATTGTTAATGATGGACAAAACTACAGGGGTAGCCAAGAATGTTGGGTTCTCATTACCAGCCATAATGACAAGGATATTCTCTTCATAAACCTTGACAGGTTTCTTAGTTTGAGGGTCACTTTCTTTGTTGTCCAAAGCACTATGATCCTCATCTTGGTTGTCCCTTGAGAGTCTACAATATGAGCATGCTAGTACCAATAACGCCAAGGCTATGAGACCTATAATAGCAGCTAGTCCTCCAAAGAGATATGGCATTGGAGTGTGCCATAAGGAGTGAGGAATAGTTGTTGGGGTGATGTTAGGGTGTGTGTTTAGCAATTTGGTGGGTATACTCCTCATTTTGTCTTCTTTCTTTGTTTTTGTACTATTGATTTTAGGAAGGAAAAAACGATTTAGTTAGGAAGAGAGAGATTTAGGTGTAGTAGAAGGGAAAGGAAAGAGGGTGAAGGGTGTAAGCTTGGGAAAGAAGACATGGGGAGGTAGGTATTTATAATGGCCAACATCCATGAAGAAGAAGATTAATTGAGGGGACATGACATAATAAGTGAGAAAGTGGATTCACCTATTTTCTAACTGTAGCCAGCTTTTTTAAATTTCAATTTTCCTTCTTTTGATTTACATCTTTAAATAATTCATTATTGCCTAAAATATTTGTCGATTCTTATGTATTCGAATCATTAATGTAGTACTATGTATGAATTCAATCTTTGGCTAGGATAACTCTGTCAAATTTTATATCTCTCTTACGAATAAAACATTAAATTGTTCAGTTTCACGTGTCTTTGACTAGTTCCGACACTCCCACAACATGTTTGAATTTTAATGAACTTGAGAAAGATTCACCTATCTTATATTCAACTATTTTTGAATTCAAGTATTCTTTTTTTGATTATAGCAGATTCGGCTAATTCTTCATTCATCTACTTTCTATTCTTGATCGAGAACTTCACTATTTTTTTTTTATCTAAACAATATTGTTGGTTTTACTTTCACGGTGGAAACCGTACCTTCAACTTTTCTATCACTCAATATTTTTTTTTTTTTAAACAGCAAAGCGGCTAGAGAAACTCCGACTCCTATTATATTATACATTAACATTTGTCATGTGAGCGCTGAGCTCACATGAACTCTATCACTCAAATTTTTAACTCTCACACTCTAACCATCATGCCCTGTGAAGCCCCGATACTTTAAAATGGATGACGTATTGTATCCCCTGCGTATCCTGCACCGATACATGTCCGATACTTCCTGATACGTATCCGGAGAGTATCCAAATATTAAATTTTATTTTTTAAAAAAATAATTATCCGATACTTTGCGATACATCCCGATACGCACGGATACTTGTGTTTTTTTTTATATTATTTTGATTTCTGTTTTTTTTTTATTTTAAAAAATAAGAATAAAAACATTATATTACTATAATATATATACATTTCCTTTATCTATCTTTGGTGCCAGTACGACCCACACCACACCACACAACCAATTGCATCTTTCCCTTTCTAAGAAATTAGGGTTTCAACTTTTTCTTCCAAAGTGGTCGCTGTCCACTTTGGCCACCGTCAAACTATCCAAAAGCTTGCTTTAAAGCTTCTTGTGTAACCTTGTTCTTCCTCCTGTTGTGAGAGAAATTTGAGTACTTTCTCTTTTATCCATTCTTTGAAAAGAAACAAAATGGATCCAAAAAGGGTAGAAAATTTGGTTATGTGCATACTAATCTTCGACTATTGTCAAGGAAAGAAGATGGATATAAGAAAGGACAATCAAGAATGTGTGAACCACTTGATGATGTTGGAATTGAGTTAGCAGAGTTGTCTTTGGATGAACCGGATTTGGAAGTTGATTTGTATCTTGATGATGGGAATGGAGGAGAGGAGATGTAAACGTTAGTTACTTGTTTGTGTTAACTCTTAGTAGTGATGTGTTCTTTTTTTTTTTTTGGATATAGTGATTCTTTTTTGGATCGATATAGTATAACACTAACAAGTTCTTTTTATATATAGTGTAGCATTGATGTATAGCACTGATGGTGCTCTTTTTGGTATATATTGCGTATGTAATTGACTAATGACCACTCTTTTAATCGTCAATATTATTTATATTTATGTTAATGTGCTACGAGTCTGGTTTCTTGTGTTTGTTAATATACTTGCATATTAAAAAAATGGTTATAATTATATTGTAAATTTAATTATATAATTTTTTTTTTAACGTATCCCAGCCGTATCGTATCTTGATTTTTGAAATTTTTCCGTATCGGCGTATCGGTGCAGTATCGTATCCGTATCGTATCTCGTATCCAGGCTTCACAGATCATGCCGCACACATATATCCCCTTAATTATTTACTTATTGGATTACACAATTTTCTTATTACTCAAGTTTTAGTGGTACAAATTTATAAGCTGGAAATATTCTATCATTTTCTCATATATAATTTAAGAATCTCATGTGTAGTGTAAATGTGCCCGTAGTGTGTAAGAATCAATTTTGAATTGATGTTAATTATCGTTAAGTTGCACAAATGGGTTATGAGAGAAGAAGAGTGCAAACGTTTGAAATGTCTCTCTCCATCTCAAGGAGACAAGATGATGTCATGAGACAATTGA
This sequence comes from Medicago truncatula, assembly GCF_003473485.1. NCBI lineage: Eukaryota > Viridiplantae > Streptophyta > Magnoliopsida > Fabales > Fabaceae > Medicago > Medicago truncatula. Next base: position 3,499,942 of record NC_053042.1, read on the forward strand.
ATTGTCAAGAGTGGGGATCACAAAATAAAAGAATAAAAGTTGATTTATAACAATAATTCTTTGAGAATTTAATGCACAAACATGAACGAGCTAATGTCAAATATTATTTAATCTCTTTCACCATTGCACCTTAAAAAGGAATGTTTCTTCCTGAATAAACCATCAATTTAGTTTATAAATTGTCATTTTTTATCTAATTTTGCCTATAAATTAATTATCAATTTTGTCTAACAATCTAGTAGTTAAAATCAAACACGTAAAATCTTGAGAAGCGGAGAATCTCATATTCAGACCTGTGTTCCGACACATCAAATATCTTTAAACTTTACGGACATTTACAAGCATTTTCATAACTTTATTTTTAGTTATGCTCATAATAAAAAATCTAGTTATGCTTTTCGAGACAAGCGAAAAATTAGAGCACATTCAAGAAGAAGATGCAATTGGCTGGTCCTTGGAATGAGAGGAAAACTCCTAAAATTCCAATCCCTATCACCATATAAAGAGACCAAAAAGTAGTGTACCAAATGATGGTAGATTAAAAATAAAAATTCTTCTCATAACTCATCCACACTTAATCTCTAATTTCAATTCTACGCGACTAATAACATTGATCGCATAAATATTAGATTAATTCAACGACTGAGATTTCGCTAATAACGGAAAAGGATCCAACTATCTATCACTTGACTTGGATTTTCTACAGCCGCAACACCATACTAACACCTACCACTAGTATCTACCACATGATTTTACTAACCAACTAGCTAGTGAAACACAATCACTGCCTATGTTGTGAAGAACAAGAACCTTCATTTTCTTGTGAAGTGGAAGTAGTTGGAACAAGTACAAGGTTGTCAATATCTTTGTCAATGATGGAAAAAACTACAGGGGTAGCCAAGAATGTTGGTTTCTCATTCCCAGCCATAATTACAAGGACCTTCTCTTCGTAGGACTTGATGGGTTCCTTAGTTTGAGGGTCACTCTCTTTGTTGTCCAAGTCATTGTGGTCCCCATCTTGGTTGTTCCTTGAGAGTTTACAAAAAGAGCATGCTAGTGCCAACAACGCCAAGGCTATGAGTCCCATAATGGCTGCTAGTCCTCCAAAGAGATATGGGATTGGAGTGTGCCATAAGGAGGGAGTAATAGTTGCGGGGGTGTTGTTGGGGTGTGTGTTTAGCATTGTGGTGGGTATAGTCCTCATTTTGTCTTCTTTGTTTTTGTACAATTTGTTTTAGAAAGAAAAAAGAAACTATTTTGTTAGGAAGAGGAAGATTTAGGTGTAGTAGAAGGGAAAGGAAAGAGGGTGAAGTATGTGAGCTAAGACATGGGGATGTAGGTATTTATAATGGCCAACATCCATGCAGAGGAAGATTATTAACTTATTAACTGAGGAGCATGGCATAATAATAAGTGAGAAAATGGATTCACCTATTGTATCTAGCTTTTTTAAAGTTAAATATTCCTTCTTATGATTCAAATGCTCATATGTTTTAAATATTTATTTAGACTGATTCTAAGGTGTAGAAGTGAAACAAGTCATGTATTATATTAATTTTTATCATTGGATTATTAAATTTCACCAATATTAAATTAACTAAGAAATGATATCACTTTTTGATCCGACGGTGAAATAGATATGTATGCATGGTGCAAAACTATTTTACTTGTGCATATTAGATAAAACCAAATATTTATCGCCTAAAATATTTATTATTTATTTTTCTTAAGTAATCGAATCATTTGGTAGTTAGTACATGATTTCTCTAACGAATGGTACATGATTTTTCTTTAGTAACTATTTTGCTTGTACTACATGATTTCAATCTATGAATATATGATAATTTTCTATCAAATTTTATTTATCTCTAATGTGCGAAACGTTGAATTATCAAGTTTTATGTTTCTTTATTAGTTCTAACATTTCAAGGAACTACGTTAACTTTATTAGACTTGAGAAAGATTCATATATATCGTATTCGATTGCTTTTGAATTTCACTATTTCTCATTCGGCTAAACCTTAATTCGACTGCTTGCCGTTCTTGGCTAACAACATAACTATTTTTAGATATATACAATATTATTTGAGATCATGTCTAGAGTCCAAGTCCTTACATTCAAAAAAAGTTTGAGATCGGGTACTAAAGAAGTTTTTTTCATTTTGAAAAAAGGGATTAACTTGTGGAGTTTAAAGTCTGACAAGAAAGAAATACTAACATTACAATTAACATTTTCTATTTTAAAAAAGGGAAATGCTAACCAGTGCCCTCAGAGCAATGGTTAAGGAAGAAATATAGCAATCTTGCATTGGAACTTGTGCATTCAACTTCTCAAAAGTATAAAAAGTGATATTTTTAACCTAAAACTTTCTTTTTTTGATTTCCTTAACCATTGTCCTAAGAGCACCGGTTAGCAAAACCTTTTAAAAAAAATATAAAACAATATTGTTAGTTTTATTTTGGTAGTAGAAATGGAACCTTTTATTGTCTTATCACTCAATTTTTTAATTCAAACCCTAACCATCAAGCCTCATATATCCCCTGATTATTTACTCATTGAATTACACAATTTTTTCATTACTCAAGTTTTAGTGGTAAGAATTCATGAGTTGGAAATATTCTATTGTTTCTTCATATATAATTTAAGAATCTCATGTCAGTAGTGTAAATGTGGCCGTAGTATAGTTAGAATCAAATTTTCAGCCGTGGTATCGTTAATTTGCACAAATGGGATTGAAATGTCACTACCTCAACGAGACAAGATGATGTAATGAGACAATCGCATTGTCAAGAGTGGGGATCACAAAATAAAAGAATAAAAGTTGATTTATAATAATAATTCTTTGAGAATATAATGCACTAGCATGAATGAGGTAATGTCAATATTCTTTAACCTTTTCCACCATTACTAGCATTGCACCTTGAAAAGGAATGTTTCTTGCCGAATAAAACATCCATTTAGTTTTTAAACTTTCACTATATTTTTTTTTTTTTTTTTTACAAAAACTTCTACTATATCTATAATCAAGTAGTTTAATGTCCTCGTGAGTTTAACTCAGTTGGTAGGAAGAATGCATAATATATGCAATGTACGAGGTTCAAACCCCGACCACCATGTGCTCGTGATTTTCGGATATCAAGCCATTAATTGATTTGAATCGTCAATCTTTGAACTCTCGATTTTTATTCGTGGGAAGGGAAAAAATGAGTAAAAACCCTTATCGAGACTTTGGATTCGGGGGTTGGTTACGCGAAGGGAAGGTGCTAGCACCCTAAGCGTCTACGGTATTCCGTAGGAACCTCTTACCTAATTTATCTTGTGCTAAATTCATTGGTTATTTGAAAATTATTACCTAAAAATCTAAGTGAAAGAATGGGGGAGAAGAAGTATGTTTTTGGTTATTTTTATTTGATTTGGAAGGATAAAAATCCTATGCCTACATACCCTTAAAGAAAAGGGATCAAAACCAATGTAGTTCACCTAAAAAGTTTCTTTTTGTTGGGTTAGGTTGATTTTAAGATTTTTTGAAAATGGGTTTTTAGAAGAGAAAGAGGCCTCAAGGCATGAGATAAAATAAGGTGAGGTTGGTCGAATTTTAATTACAAAGAAATCAAGTCTATTATGAATATTAATTCAATTAAGCATTTGATTAAGAAAAATAAAAGGAAAAGCAACTTGGGTTACAAGCCAAGGTTTATTAAGAAAATATTTTTGGAGTTTTGCATGTTTTTGTTGTTTTTGAATAATAAATGAAAATTAAACTAACGGAGCAATAAAAATAAAAGCGTGTGGATTTTTGTAGTGACGTTGGATCACCACAAAATCTCTAATCTAATTTTTTTGCATTTTTTTGATATATCTAAGGCAGTAAGGAAATAAAAGGACACACACACCCACACACTTTTCTCATTTATATTTACATTGGACCTAAATACATTCTAATTGCTGGAAAATAAATAACAATAATTAAAATGCTAAATAGAAATAAAATAAAAATGTAAAAATGCTAAAAAGAAATAAAAATGCAAGAAAATAAAAGAAATGGACTACCGAAGGGACAAAATTCCGAAGGGACTTATTCCGAAGGGACAGAAAAAAAGGGAGAAGAAAAGAATAGCTCGTTAACACAAGCTAAATAGGGAGAAGAGAGAAAAGTTCATTGACAACTCAAGAGAACTTTTTGGTGTCAAATTGTGTGGAATGAGGGCTCTATTTATAGGTGAGGAGGTTGATGAAAAAAGGAAAAATGGTTTAATGGAAATGATGGACAATTATGGTGAATTTTTAAAAAGGAATGATAAAGTTGACACTTGACTTGAAATTTTTTTTAGACCTTGTACATTTTATTTTGGACCTATTGACACTTTATTTTTTTTTTACACTAATTAATTAAAAAGAAATAAAATAAATCTAATACGAAATAAAATAAAACAAATTAAACTAAATCATGTAAAGAAAAATAAAATTAAAAGATCGAAAATAAAAATTATTAAATATAAAAAAAGTAACTAATCTTAAAATTAAAATTAATAAAAGAAAATTAAAAGAGAAAAGAGGGTCCGACTCGGAATAAAAAATGAGGTACTTCAAAGTAACCTCTTTGTCAAAATTTCGTCTGAAACGACGAAAATTCCCGACTTTAAAAATACGAATAAAATGGGTAAGAATAGAGGAAAGTGGTCAAAATTTGGGGTATGACAGATGCCCCTATTTAAGTTTCTCCGTCACGGAGATTTAAAAAAAAATGAAAATTTTAAATCAATGGGTCGAAGAGACTTAAATACTAAGTACACCAATTTTTGACCAGTTGAAATGCTGAGAATGCAATGCTTATGAATATACTGGTATGAATGTCTGCGATGCAAGTATGAATGCAAGGACGACAAAAATACATTGACTGGGGAAAAAACTGATAGATATCATTGGGGAGGAAATATTATTTTATTACCGTTACTGTGGTAAAGACGAACATACGAACATGAGTATCATCACTTACCTTTACTGAGGTAAAGACCAACATACGGAAGGAAATACTGTCAATTACCTCAACTCGGATAACGACCAACATTCAAAAAGGAAATACCGTCAGTTACCTCAACTCGGATAACGACCAACATTCAAAAAGGAAATACCGTCAGTTACCTCAACTCGGATAACGACCAACATACGGAAAGGAAATACCGTCAGTTACCTCAACTCGGATAACGACCAACATTCAAAAAGGAAATACCGTCAGTTACCTCAACTCGGATAACGACCAACATACGGAAAGGAAATACCGTTAGTTACCTCAACTCGGATAACGACCAACATTCAAAAAGGAAATACCGTCAGTTACCTCAACTCGGATAACGACCAACATACGGAAAGGAAATACCGTCAGTTACCTCAACTCGGATAACGACCAACATACGGAAAGGAAATACCTCAACTCGGATAACGACCAACATACGGAAAGGAAATACCGTCAGTTACCTCAACTCGGATAACGACCAACATACGGAAAGGAAATACCGTCAGTTACCTCAACTCGGATAACGACCAACATTCAAAAAGGAAATACCGTCAGTTACCTCAACTCGGATAACGACCAACATACGGAAAGGAAATACCGTCAGTTACCTCAACTCGGATAACGACCAACATACGGAAAGGAAATACCGTCAGTTACCTCAACTCGGATAACGACCAACATTCAAAAAGGAAATACCGTCAGTTACCTCAACTCGGATAACGACCAACATTCAAAAAGGAAATACCGTTAGTTACCTCGACTCGGATAACGACCAATATACGGAAAGGAAATACCGTCAATTACCTTTACTAGGTAACGACCAACATACGAAAAGAAAATACTGTCAATTACCTTTACTGGGGTATCGAATAACATTCAAAAAGGAAATACCGTCAGTTACCTCGACTCGAATAACGACCAACATACGGAAAGGAAATACCGTCAGTTACCTCAACTCGGATAACAACCATCATACGGAAAGGAAATACCGTCAGTTACCTCAACTCGGATAACGACCAACAATCAAAAAGGAAATACCGTCAGTTACCTCGACTCGGATAACGACCGATATACGGAAAGGAAATACCGTCAATTACCTTTATTGGGTAACGACCAACATACGAAAAGAAAATACTGTCAATTACCTTTACTGGGGTAACGACCAACAATATGAAAGTCACCTGTTACCGGTACGAGGATAGCTTACAAATGTTACTGGGGAGCTAAACTGAATTGACACAAAGATTGCTCGGTGGGACCTGCCACTTGAAATAAACTTTAACTGGTGACAAACTTGAATCAAACACATTGGGGATGATACTTTTTACAGGATACACTGAAATAAGACACTTGGTAATAATGCAACCATGCATGAATGATATTTGTGTGCATGCTATCTATGCATGAATGAATGAACATGTACGAGACAAATATAACAGTACAACGGAAGACTGTTGAGACAAGATTTGGACAGGTCCTAAAAGGAAATAGCCCGGCATTGCAGCACAAACACTCGAGAATCTTCCACGGGGATACCAATACAGGAGGTGAGTCAAACACTGACGGGGTATAGCTCTCCAAACAAAACGTTAGTGGGGTAAAGCTCAAAATCAAACCCCTGATAGGAGAACAAACCAATAATCAAACTAATGATGGGGGCAAAACCCAATAATCAAATCAATGATAGGGATACAACCCAATAATCAAACTGCTCATGGGGATACGACCCAACAGTCACCCAACTGATGGGGTAAAATCCATATTCAAACTACTGATGGGATACGACCCATGTCCAAACCAACTTACGGGGTAAAAACCCATGTTCAAACCAAACGGTAGGGGGCACGCCTTATAACCATACCACTGAAGAGATAGCAAAACTTGATTCAACCACTGAAGGGGTAACTGCCCATGAATCATACCGCTAAAGGGGAACGGCCCATCAATTATACCGTCGAAGAGGTAACAAAGGTAACAAACCATTTACTCAACCACTGAAGGGGTAACTGCCCACTAAACAAAACCAACGGCGGGGTCACCCCTTATAACCATACCACTGAAGAGGTAACAAAAACGTTGATTCAACCACTGAAGAGGTAACTGCCCACTAATCAAAACCAACGGCAGGGTCACACCTTATAACCATACCACTGAAGAGGTAACAAACTCCATAATCAGGCTACTAAAGAGGTAACATCCCATTAGGCATAACTTTGATGGGATACGACCCAATAAACAGACCATTGATGGTGGAGTAATCATTCCTTGGGGATAAAGCCCACCGATCATAAACCTGGCAGAAGTTGTCATCAATTAAAGCACAGGCAGAAGTCGCCATTTAAACAAACCATTGGCATGAGTTGCCATCAATCAAAGCATAGGCAAAAGTCGCCATTTCTCGGGGTGAAACCCATCAATCAACCATTCTGGCAGATGTTGCCCTTAATCAAAACATAGGCAGAAGTCGCCATTTAAACAAACCATTGGCATGAGTTGCCTTCAATCAAAACATAGGCAAAAGTCGCCATTTCTCGGGATGAAACCCATCAATCAATCATTATGGCAGAAGCCGCCATTTCTTCAAACCACCAGCAGAAATCGTCATCAATCAAAGCACAGACAGAAGTTGCCAACATTTAAATCATTATGGCAGAAGACGCCATTTCATCTAACCACTTGGCAGAAGTTGTCATTTGTAAATCAGTACAAAGTGATTCTTCCAAACGACCCACTTGAGCGGTGATGCCTCTGTCTTTTTCATTTCAATTTTTTTTTTTTTTTTTAGTCCCTAACTTTTGCCTGGACCGCCCTTTCGGGTTTTCAATCCACCGGGAATATATTCTTTTTTTTGTATGCCCCCTAATTTTTGCCTGGACCGCCCTTTCGGGTTTTCAGTCCACCAGGACGCTCATTTTTTGCTTAAGCCGCCCTTTCGGGTTTTCATCTTAGCGAGCTTTTTTTTTTTTTTTTTTTTTTGTATATATATATTTTTTGACAGAGGTCATCTCACAACTTTTGGTCATGCTTACCTTGTAGAGTTTAACTGTACTTGAGACGGATGTTGATGTATGTTTCACCTACCCATAAGTTCAAAGAAGATGTACCTGTTGTTTATGCTTTTCAGAAGACATGAAAAAAGTTTTTAAAAGATTTTTTTTTTTTTTTGCTTTAGGTATTAACATCAAAAATAGAAGAAAAATTTGCAAACAGAATAAATGAGAATTTCAAATAAATGGGCACAGGCTCAAATTAATGTAAATGGAGTGGTGGCCTGCCAAAGGTGTGGCTCCACAGATTTTAAAAGGAGTTTGGAAAATGGTAATTATATGGAAAAGGTACATTGAACACAATAACTATTGTTTCCTCTACCGACTTTGAATTCCACTGTTCTGAGTCTTTGATTTGCAGACGCTTCAGATCGGAAGCCCTTTAACAGCTAAGATACCCCAGATGAATCATATATGATTTGGTGCAATTACCTTGCAATGAGCCGGAGGTCTTTTGACAGCTGAAATGCCCCAAGTGAGTCATGTCCGACCAGATGCAGTTACTTTGTCATAATCCTTAACTTTTGCATAGATCGCCCTTGCGGGTTTCAACCTATCAAGATAAACATTTTTTTTATCATCTTTTTATATGTCTCTAACTTTTGCATGGACCGCCCTTTCGGGTTTTCAGTCCATCGAGACGCTCTTTTTTGCCTAAGCCTCCTTTTCAGGTTTGCGACTTATCGAGCTTTTTCATTTTAACAAAGTATTTCTTGATTGCATCGATATTCACAGGACATACAAGTTTACCGCCATTCTTTGTAATTTGGCATCCATCTGCCCCTAGAATTTGGTAGCATATTTTTGAGTACAAAGCCACTTTCTTGACAATCACGGGGACGAGCCTTCTTTGTTGAATACTTGCTTTATCCTTTTGATATAACTGTCCACGACATACGGCAATAACACTTTTAAATTCAATCAAGTTTAGCTTTCATTGGAACTTCCGTTGACAGGACTTTGACCTCCATGTGGGGCACTGCTTTATATTGCATACTAAGGGATGGCGGGGGGGCTGCCCCTGTTATAGTGTGCATGAAGTACAATATCCCTGCAAGACAGATGATGACATCTCGTGCCAGTCTTTGTACATGAAAGTCCTCTTCGGGACAATCTTTCTTGATATTTGCAGCTTCGACGGCCAAGATGCCCTAGTAGGCGAGAAATCTCAGTGGAAGTTTCTTCATCATCCTCTTCTTAAGCCTCAGATACAAAGAACTCAAGGTCGAGAGAGAGTACATGGTTAAAGTGTTCAACGGGTTTATTAATGCATGATTTGATTATTGATATAAACATTATGATTATGCAGATATGTGGAAATGATTAAAGAAAAAGAATTTTTTGGTTTTTTGTATTACCATTTTTCCAGAAAAAGCACAAAATAAAAACAAAGTCGGGATCGAGACGACCTTTCATTAATGATGAAAATACATAAAGCAAAAAGCCCTAAACAAATTCACTTTCGCCTCGGGTGGGACGAAAGGATTTTTTTGAAAAAAAACATAAAGCAACAAACAAACATATTAATTGACAAATGAGTAGTAGAAATAAACATCAGCAAAGACCCAATTGCAACTAAACATTCCATGTGACCAAGATCCGATAGCGGATTAACTTGCATGTCAGAGTTCAAACTTGATGGAAGACACAAGAGAGGTCGGGCCTATACCCAGCTGACAATTTCTTAGGCATACGAGGAGGTGGTTTGGTCTGGACAAGCTTTCTCCTAAGCAAATCGGGAAGCAACACTGCATATTTCATGGGAATCAGATCAAACTGTGGTTGTCCCGAAGCTTGTTGTCGAGGTTGTTGTTGATATTCCTGAAACTGGGGCTGATAACTCGAATTTCGGACAACATTCGTGATGGGCATAACAGCGGCAACAGAGCGGGAAGACATATGTTGTTGTTGAAGTAGCACTTTTACATCAGGGTCATTGAAGGACCAGACATTATTTTCAATCAACTTCTGAACTTGTTCCTTCAAAGGACAGTACTGCTCAATGTCATGACCTGGTGCCCCTTGATGGAATGCACAGTTGAGGTCAGGGCGATACCAAAATGGCAGCGGATTCGACACCCGAGGAGGTGGCAGGGTTTGAACAAGGTTCTTCTTAAGCAAAATGGGAAGCAAATTCGCATATTTCACCGGAATTGGGTCACACTGAGATGCTTTTCGGACCTGATTTTGAGGAATAAGCGGTTGAGAACCCTGTTGTCGAGGTCGTTTCATGCATGTTGGCTGACATAGTAGCTGAGGCCTTTGCTGAACAAGCGGTGGATCCTTTGTAGCCATCAATGAAGATACTAGGCTAGTTAACTTCTCTACCTCAGCCTGAAGTGTTGTTACCTCTCCACGAAGCTCGTGGACCTCTTGCTCAAGTCGATCCATTTTTCCTGTTTGCACGAGTGTCTGCATATGCGAGCCGAACTTGGATGAAGACATTGGACCACTTTACTGATGGATTGACCTTTTGTAGGTAGAAACAAAATATGAGACATGAACTACAAAACTATGAATGCAAAACGATGCATGATATGCTTATGCAAAAATAGATAAAAAAATTTTTGAAGGACTTATCAAAGTGAATTGTAAACATTGTAGAGGAACATAGTTTCATTTGAAAATTGTAAAGATATTGCAATAGGTTCTTTTTCAAAAGTTAAGAACGAAACCAAGGAAAAAGTTCTTAACAACAACTAAAGCTTAGTTAAGATTTTTTTTGAAGTTGTATCTCTTGGTGATCATTCTTAAAAAGTCCAAAGCCTTGATGTTTACAAAAACTTGTCTAAGTCCTTCAATTTTTGATGGAAAAAAGTTGTTTATGAATGAATGCATGTATGCATGGTTATGCTAAAGTACAAAGAATACACGGTGAGGTTAAGTTCCACAATGTTGGAGTCAAGGGTAACAACGCCATTTGGTAAGGACTATGGTTTCAAATTGTACCTGTATTACGGGTTCTACCAAGGTTCCTAAAGTCCTCGACCACTTCCGAATATTATCGGATACCGAGAAAACACCCGGTCCAACAACGTTCATAGGAAAGTCTCATTTGAGTGTAGTATCGCATGTCGACTAGTTCCGAGAAAACACCCGGTTAGCCACCGCACTACGTCCTAAAAGGCCAAGATGGGTTAAGGGTTACTAAAGGTCCTTAGCTTCATTGGAAACTTAAGAGTGATAAAGTCTAAACGTGAAAACACACGCCGACATATATAACTTCAAGCTCCTTTGCTAAGTGTGGTTATCTCACGTGTGACAAGACACAAGTATACTCTCGGTATGCCACTATGAGTCTACCACTCCTATCTTACATTTCCCTGAAGCTCGGGTGTAGAGCTTATCTCACCACTCACGTGAAAACAATAACATTTAGGCATGTATTTACAAGGCATAAGAAATAATGAAGCACAAGTATAAAGAAAGTAAGGTGGGTTTAACCCGCGTAGGACAAAGTCCCCAGTGAAGTCGCCATTTCTGTGCTCGTGATTTTCGGATATCAAGCCATTAATTGATTTGAATCGTCAATCTTTGAACTCTCGATTTTTATTCGTGGGAAGGGAAAAAATGAGTAAAAACCCTTATCGAGACTTTGGATTCGGGGGTTGGTTACGCGAAGGGAAGGTGCTAGCACCCTAAGCGTCTACGGTATTCCGTAGGAACCTCTTACCTAATTTATCTTGTGCTAAATTCATTGGTTATTTGAAAATTATTACATAAAAATCTAAGTGAAAGAATGGGGGGAGAAGAAGTATGTTTTTGGTTATTTTTATTTGATTTGGAAGGATAAAAATCCTATGCCTACATACCCTTAAAGAAAAGGGATCAAAACCAATGTAGTTCACCTAAAAAGTTTCTTTTTGTTGGGTTAGGTTGATTTTAAGATTTTTTGAAAATGGGTTTTTAGAAGAGAAAGAGGCCTCAAGGCATGAGATAAAATAAGGTGAGGTTGGTCGAATTTTAATTACAAAGAAATCAAGTCTATTATGAATATTAATTCAATTAAACATTTGATTAAGAAAAATAAAAGGAAAAGCAACTTGGGTTACAAGCCAAGGTTTATTAAGAAAATATTTTTGGAGTTTTGCATGTTTTTGTTGTTTTTGAATAATAAATGAAAATTAAACTAACGGAGCAATAAAAATAAAAGCGTGTGGATTTTTGTAGTGACGTTGGATCACCACAAAATCTCTAATCTAATTTTTTTGCATTTTTTTGATATATCTAAGGCGGTAAGGAAATAAAAGGACACACACACCCACACACTTTTCTCATTTATATTTACATTGGACCTAAATACATTCTAATTGCTGGAAAATAAATAACAATAATTAAAATGCTAAATAGAAATAAAATAAAAATGTAAAAATGCTAAAAAGAAATAAAAATGCAAGAAAATAAAAGAAATGGACTACCGAAGGGACAGAAAAAAAGGGAGAAGAAAAGAATAGCTCGTTAACACAAGCTAAATAGGGAGAAGAGAGAAAAGTTCATTGACAACTCAAGAGAACTTTTTGGTGTCAAATTGTGTGGAATGAGGGCTCTATTTATAGGTGAGGAGGTTGATGAAAAAAGGAAAAATGGTTTAATGGAAATGATGGACAATTATGGTGAATTTTTAAAAAGGAATGTTAAAGTTGACACTTGACTTGAAATTTTTTTTAGACCTTGTACATTTTATTTTGGACCTATTGACACTTTATTTTTTTTTTACACTAATTAATTAAAAAGAAATAAAATAAATCTAATACGAAATAAAATAAAACAAATTAAACTAAATCATGTAAAGAAAAATAAAATTAAAAGATCGAAAATAAAAATTATTAAATATAAAAAAAGTAACTAATCTTAAAATTAAAATTAATAAAAGAAAATAAAAAGAGAAAAGAGGGTCCGACTCGGAATAAAAAATGAGGTACTTCAAAGTAACCTCTTTGTCAAAATTTCGTCTGAAACGACAAAAATTCCCGACTTTAAAAATACGAATAAAATGGGTAAGAATAGAGGAAAGTGGTCAAAATTTGGGGTATGACACACCACAACAATAAAAAAAATCAAGTAGTCTAAGGGTTAAAAATTCACCTTTTAAAAATAAATAAATGAGGAGCCGGAGCGGATTCGAACTCGACATTTGCATATATAATAAAATGTCTCCACCAATTAGTCTTTAAATTATATAAATATATAATTATATCTTAAAAGTAGAAATTAACATACCAATATATATATATATATATATATATATATACACTTTATAGACTACTTATGATATTTATATAAGGGTTGTGTTAACCGATGCCCGTAAGTTAAGAACGTTAAAAGTAGAATTTTTTTATTAAAGACAACAACTTTTTTATTTTTCTAAAGTCGAACATTCCATTTTTCATCATTTCTCAATGCAGAGTTTCTATATTAATCCCCGGACACTGGTTAACATTTCCCTTTATATAATAGGGAGTTCCATTGACAAAAATACTATAGTTTAAAGATTAAGAGTGTGTTTATTCAAGTTTTTTTTTTTTTTAAGAAAAAAACGTTTTGCGTTAAAAGAATATAGAGATTTTTTTTTATGATTTGAAGCTCTTGCATTTGAGTCCTTGTTACTAGAATTTTTTTTTCTTTAGAAAAACCTACTAGAAATATCTTTTCATTTTGAGGCAAAAAATGATTTTTTTTTTTTTTAACAAAATGGAATTTTAAAAAATCTGAAACAAACACTAAAAAAAAATTGATTTTTTGGTTAAAAAATAGTTTTTTTAAAAAAAAAAATCCAAAACAAACAATCCATAAATTGTTAAATTACTCGTTTTTAGTGGGCTAAGTTTTGTACATTTTGAGAGAAGAATAAAATAAAGAAAATGACTCTTAACTATATTGGGAGAGCCACAAGGGGTTCTTGGGTCCCATCCAAGGGGATAGTGAATGAGGAATGTGTCTCATGGGTGGATGTTTACTTGACGAGAGTAAATCATCATCAAATATATATTGGGATAAAAGAGAGCTATCAATGTATGCAAAGTGGAAACAAAGTAATTGTGGATTTTCCTTTTATTTGTTGATTTTAATCGACTTTTAGATTTGAATGTATATATGTTTAGATCGACCTTAACTTTAGAGGAATTATGGTGCATGTGTAAATGTTATTTTTGTTAAATATAACAAACAGGCTCTTAATATTAGATTCAAATATGCAACATATATAAATGTATTTAATAGATTGATTTGATTTCTCCTAAATCTAAAAATATGATATGAAATCAACATATTTTGATTTCATATCTTTTAAATAAATCTCAGAGTTTTTAGAGCGATAATGTTCGTCAAGAGGTGCCCTAGTTTACTAAAAAAGAAATCACATATATATCTTTTTAATGGATTGCAAAAGTGAATATTTGTCCTAAATTTCATATAATCTTTTACGTAAGGGAATCTCCAAGCCATGTTGAATCAGATTAAATTCCTCATCAAATGTTCTTCTCAAGATACACACCAACATGGCGCATTTAATTTTTTTATTTAAGATTCTATTCATTTTATCAATTTTGCTTGGAGGTTCCCTCAACTTTTTCTCCCATGATTAATAATGTCAATTTTTGTTGTACATTAAGGCTACACAATTGCGATACTCTCATGGACGGCCCAATATATTTTTATGCCTAAAGCGAAATTTGAATAGAAGCCTTTCAAGTGTGTTTAAAGAGAATAAGACAAAATTAAAAAAAAAATCCATAAGTTTTTTCGATGAAAAGTAATTTTATATGATGTGTGTCAGACACTAAATAAATATGAGTATTTTGTTCGCTAAAAATCAAATTTTGATTTGTCAGATTATACGATTACATCCTCTTTCGCTATAATCAACTTTCTTAGTGCGTGACCTTTTTAATATGTGTGTGTGTTGTGTGTGCGTGTGGGTTGAAAATAATATGAAGGCAAAAATAATTTAAGGTACAAATAACCAATAAAATAGCTATCATTGAAATCGAACTTGCAACATGAACTAAGACTCTTCATTTACATACCACTTGAGCTTTGAGTGAACATGTTTATAAAATTTGACGTACAAAAATATTTTTAAAGACAAATATGAGACCAAATATGGGGCTTGAAAAACTCGGGGGCCTAAAGCCCTTGCTTTAGTGGCATCCCCCTTGTGCCGACCCTGACTCTTCCTTACCAACCTTCTTAACATCCAAATTTGAATCTTTGCTTCCAACTCATTCACCACTGGATCATTATTTGCAGCCATGATTGAATTTCTTATGTTTAAGTTTTGAATGTAGAGTTATAGATATGTGTATATTACATGTTAATAATGTATTTATAGAAGAAGACTGTAATCCATTGCCATCATGGATTTCCATTGAAGGCAAAGATTCTAGGAAGAAGATTAGAAACAAAGAGGGAAATTTGAAAAACTAGTTTAACTAGTTTGCAATGATGTAGTACGGGGAAGAAAAGCAAAAACAAAAGGAGAAAAGAAAAAAAAAAAAGGCCAAAAAGAAACTGATCTGAATTACACGTGACTATACTTCCTATCATGTGCATTATTTCTTTGTCGTCTGATCAAAACAGTTTTGATGCTAACATATCACAGACGCACGATATACTCGTGATTTGTACCTCTTCATCGTGACCTTGTAAGATACAACTGTTGAGTTATATGTATCCATCAACTACGTCAAAGCATCTTGAAATCCAGCAACAATGCGTATTAATTAATTGCACAGTTTAGAGATGTTGCAGAATCATGTGCCTAGAAAAAGAATAAAGAAAATGCTAACGAGTAAGATTTTATGATACTCTTTAAGAGTTTAAAATAGTAAGATTTTATGAAAATGTGTACATTCAATTGAAAATTGAAATGTTTAACTTTTAAAGTAAATATAGAAATAATTAATTAAAGAAAAGAAGAAAGATATGAAGCAAGCTTGATTTCATTCATAATTAACCAACCATTACACACATCTAATTTCTTGATAGAAAATAAAAAACTTAATTATATTAATAAAAACAAAAAATAAAAGTGATTGCTTCTTCATCAACCCTTCTTAGTTACCACCTAGCTGCTCCATGCGAGTAATCTTGGAGGCAGCATGAGCCTCAATGCTAGAGTTGATATCAACAAGTTTGTGATAAGATTTTGTGTTTTTTCAATATCAGTTAGTGGATGTTGAATCTCTTGCACCGACAAAGCTATGAGCTCTTCCCATCGCCGGCCCAGTGTATTTTTATGCCCAAAGCAAAATTTAAACAGGGGTTTTTAAGTTCGATTAGAGAGAATAAGATAAAATTAAGAAAAAAAATTCATAAGTTTCCTCAATGAAAAGTAATTCTATATGATGCGTGTCAAACACTAATTAAATATGAGTATTTTGTTAGATAAAAATCAAACTTTGGTTTGTCACATTGTGAGATTATATCCTCTTTGTCTATAATCAATTTCGTTAGTGTGTGACCTTTTTAATATATATGTGTGTGTGTTGTGCACGCGCGTGCGTGCGGGTTGAAAATAATATTTAATATAGATATTATTTACCAATTGTTAGATATCTTAAAATAACCAAATAATTTTGAAATGATACAAATATAAATTAATTTTTTATTTTTACAAACTCTGATTACACATTACTTGTCTTAATATATTTAGAACAACCGATATTGAATTACATTGATAGGAATCTGAAGGCAAAAATAATTTAAGGTTCAAATAACTAATAAAATAGTTAGCATTGAGATCGAACTTGCAACATGAACTATGACTCTTCATTTACATACCACTTGAGCTTTGAGTGAACATATTTGCAAAATTTAACGTACGAAAATATTTTCAAACATAAAAATATGAGACCTAATACGGGACCTAAAAAACTCGGGAATCTAAAACTCTTGCTTTGGTGGCATTCCCTTAGACCGGCCCTGGATACTCTTAGAAAATTTTCTCTCCTTATTCGGAAAGAACTAAATCTCTCTTTAAATTTATTTAGTAATGGATTTGAAGTCATTTCAACAACATATTGTAACTAACCTCAACATGCATGTTGATATATTTTATAGTAAGCTAGTGTAAATATTCTTTATCTCAATGTGATGTGATGTAGCTTGATTACATATTCTATCTACCTATATTGATAAATTTCCTTCATAAAGATTTTCGGATCAAAATAGGAACCACCTTTTGTCATAGGCACAATAAATCACTTTGATGCTTCATTGTATTTCATTTGTTTCATAACATCAAAATATATTCCCTACCCATTTGCTAAAGAGTTGAAATGCTCTCTAACTTTGATCTTTCATATTTCTTTGGGTCGTCGCTTTTAGATAATATTCTCACTGGTAAAAAAATATCAGATTCTTTGCTTTTCATTTATACATTCCTTCTGTCAAAATATTTAAAAATAAAATAAAAATTAGTGTACATTTGTAACCAATAGTTAAGATGATTCATTTATTGAAATTGTATACAAACGAGTGTGGGCCAGAGCCAAATGGTGGATGCAGCGGCAGTGAGCAACTCATCAGCATCAGCATCAGCATGAGCTTGTGATGGTACTGCCAGGAGAATGTTGTGTTGTTCCATGGCAAGAGTGTTAAGAGACTTAGAGATACAACCATTATCATCACCAATATACAAAATATTCCAAGGGTTATTTTGATTGTCCATAAACCATGACACCATATTAATTCGCGGTTATGATTATAGAGAAGAAGTTCACAAAAAGTGATCATGAATAAATTAAGTAATTACCAGAGATGTGATGGATGGATGGAGTTGCCAGAGGAGTAAAGTTCATTTACAACTTCAGTATTCGTAAGATAAATATGCAAATGAAATTATATTGATGATTATTTTTTAAACAAAAAGGATTGATATTAATTCATAAGGTCATGAAAATACACATCGTTAGTTGCTAAAGGCACCTCTCTTCCATCCAAACCATATTAGGTTCAGAATGGGCTAAGTGGGCTAAACTATCAGCAAACTTATTACTAGATCTATTTAGTAAAATGGAACAAACATTTATTGAAATTTCAAAATACCCGCAGAGTGTGCACTACATTAGTCAAAATAGTTCCCAACAATAAAATATTTTGTTAATATAAGGACTGAAATGACAATAAGTAAGTAGTTGTCATGATTGATATGAGAAAAATATATTGAAAGACAAATAAGACAGCATTAACGAAGTGTTTTAGCTTCAGATACTATTTTGACTAATAAAATGGTCAATCAACAACTATTTTAAAATTTTGATACATTAAAGAGCTATGGTGACTAATCGTTATAAATTGAAAGAGCTCGTAAATGACTATATCTTTATTGATGAAATGCATATCAATTAACGTATTAATACCACTAAAAGTAAGAAAGATTCATAAATGGATTAAAAAAAAAAAAAACATTTTTTTAATATAACACAATGCTTGAAATGAGCACACTGAAGGTCTTAATACAACAACACTGGACCAAGTTAAAAGAAAAGAATCAAATTTTTACACCAAAACTAAAAAAAAGATGAAGGAGGTTCTACTGCATAGCTTAGTTTCGTCAATGGAAGCTTGTGGGGGCCAGAAATGAGAGTCGAAAAATATAGTTTATAGAAGAGAAAGAGGGGATGAGGATGGTGGTTTTATTTTAGTACAAGGCGGTCGGAGTTGATGGTTGGCTTGAAGGTGTTATCGGTGAAGAAGGAAAAAGGGAAAGCATGCATGCATATATAGAGACCCGTCTGGTTATTAAGGGTATAAATAAATAGTCTAAAATTTACTTTATGTAAGTATATGACCTAACATAACTACTATGATGTTATATCTAAGTGCTGGTTTGCAAATACTAAGTTATTTTGCTCTTCAAAATTCACATTGTCATCACATGCAACTACACATGTACCCTTTTCGGTTGAAAAAGAAGTTCGAAGTTTGCTAATTTTGTACATGATAGAAAATGTCATTGATCCTTTTCAATCAAAACTTCACACTTCTCAATTGTCCTGCATATCCTGTTCCATAACCATGATCATATTTCATTTGTGTATATGCTTATTATTCCTGTCTCCCATATTTATCATATTTCTTTTGTGTATATGCTTATTATTCCTTTCTCCCATATCTTCATAGATAAGAAAACTAGTACTAGTTCGATTATGCCTTTTTTGTCCATGTCGTGTGATCTTCAACACTCTTGTTCTGATCATGTTCACGAGCACGCGAAACATCTTCTACCAATCTCTTCTGCTAATCAAATTGTCAAACATGCACACAAGGCCTCCACATTCTACCACTTTTCACTCTCTATAGCCAAGCTTGGCATGATTAACATATATGCCACAGCTTGAGAGGGATATAGTATTAACTGATATAGCTCATCGTTGGTTAGTTAGTTATATTAGTTGTAATTCTGTTTTTAGTTGTTAGGCTGAGCTCTTAAGCTACTCCTTCCTTAAATGTTCCAAGTGTGTAACGAATGAATATGGAAAAAGGGTCGGTGTACTTGGAATAGCCGAAAGCATTGAAATTTTCCATGAAGTACCGACACGGACACGACACTGATAATAATTTGAGAAAACGAATTAATTGAATTTAATCACATGTGTTGGTGTCGTGTCGGTGTGATGGACACCGGATACGTCTTCAATCACAAGTGTCGGTGCTACAGAGGAATTTTTCACAAGTGTGTAGCAGTAGAAGAAAATAAAATACTACCATCAACTTTGAAAGAGATTACCTTTTCTCTGGTATGATACTTCTTTTGTGAAGTTCCTTTGTAGTGCCAATGGTCAAAGTTTCCAATTTATAATCTATTGGGAAAGGTTTTTATACCTCTACATTCACACTCCAATTAGTCCTATACTATCTATTTTTGCAGCACTCCCTTCAGCACTACTAGAAAAATTAGGAGTCAAAAGAATATTTTAGATCTATACAATGACACTGATGAAGAGAAGAACACGATGCATTCTTTCGCAAAACTTTCCTAGGCTCTTATTTCCTTTATACACAAGTAAAATTTACATGGCTGTCAGCTTAGATACTTTTCAAGACACTCTTTCAATTTTAGGAATGTCACTGGTTTTGACACAAATGCGTCCATACCGTTGGCGAAACATTCTTCAGCACTCTCTGACATTGTGTTTGCTGTCATCTGCATTTAATATGAGATGGTATAAAAAATGATAATATACTACTAAAAGATTGTGTTTATTGTAAAAATGTATCCTCGCGTGCAATTGTGGAGACTAATCTCTCTATAACTTCCTAAGTTGTCTGTTATTGTTGTTTGTATATTTGTAAAGATTAATATGTAATTGCTCACCGCAACAATGTGGATGCGCTTTTTAGGTGGCACAGAACATTCATCCGAAGCTGATAAACTTTGTTCAACTCCAGCTTCTCTTGCAGCATCCCAATTGCCTGTTTCCTCATAAGACCTGATCAGTTTTGTTGTTTGAAGACCATTCATAACTGGCATGTAAACATCCTGTAAAGTGAAAGTATCAAACCGTAATTCATAAAATCCCATAATGTGTGAATTATAGGAAAAAGCAACAAAATGAAAGATACAGTTCAGGATTGAAGAAATTACCATCAAAATAATGTCGTAAGAATGGCTCTGAACTGCGCGTATGGCTTCCACTCCATTATTCACGACATCCATGCTATATCCTAGCTGCTTCATCATTGACTTTGTCACCATGATATTAATCTTGTTATCTTCAACAAGAAGAATATTCGGCTTTAACGTCGATTTGGTTACTTCTGATGATGTGCTATTGCTAGTAGTACTATCTTCCTTCCCTTGACCCTGACATGTTTGTTGTGGTTCATTTGACTTTGTTTCTAAATTCATTTCTCTACTTGCTTCCTTCCAATGGATAGAGTTTGCACTACCATTTTGTAACCTATCATGTGCCTTATTATTATCATGGTTTTGTTTGTTTCCATTACATAAACTTTCATGCTTAGTTTCTAGGCTGTGACTAAACGAATTTGTTGATTCTGACATATCTGAAGCATCAACAATAACAGAAGATGCATCCTCAATTGAATTTGTTCCATTTGAAATGATGTTACTAGAATGGTTTGAGTAAGAATCGTTGTCCGGAAAACCATTGAACTTGTGTGAGATTCTGTGTGGCCTGGTGGATCCATTAGAAGTGAAAAGCGAGCCCAAAGTTCGTGGTTGGAATTGGAAGAATCCCTCAGTTGTGTCATCTTCGTTATTATCGACATCCGAAAGATCATCTGGATCATCAGAATTTTCACAAGCTGTTGAAACCTTGTATGGTAGTATGAATGTGAAGGTAGAACCACAATGTTCTTTGCTAGTCACTGTTAGACGACCCCCCATTAACTCAACCTGTTCCAAATCCATGGAAATCTATTAGATATATAGTTAATTAAGAGTTTGTTAATCGGTTTCTGTAATATAGTTAGTTATCCTCGTTAATTGGTTTCTCTAAAAACTCTTTACACGTCAGTGCATATGAATTAAATTTATAACTAAAGGAAACAAAAGATTAAGGCAGAATAATTTGTCAAATGAAAATGCTTTGGCGGAAGAGTTTACCAGTTGTTTACATATTGCTAGTCCTAGACCTGTGCCTCCATATTTTCGAGCATGGTCTGCACTAACTTGCATGTACCTTCTAAATAAAGTAGGTATAGCCTTTTCTGTGTGACATTACAACATGAAAAAGAAAAAAATTAAGTACACTTGCTAAACAAAAATCAAATTTCACTATATGAATACAAAATATAATCAATTCTAAAACAAAAGAAAAGAACGCTGTTACTAACACATACCTGGTATGCCAATTCCTGTGTCGTACACATCACAACGTATCCACACTGTTGTTTCAATTGAATGAGTTTGTTCTTCAGTATCATCATCATTCATTGAGCATTCACTGTTAACTGAAGATCTGCATTCATTGCTAAACGCATGATTCTGGATAGGATGGTCAGCGTGTTTTCTATCATCGATAAGATTTTGATCACATCTCATACTTCTTGGTGATGGTGTATGTTTATCTTCCTTCAATCCATTTGCTGAAATAGTTGACTGGTCTTCTGTGACCTTTTGGTGAGATTCTTCTTCTTTGGCAAATGCTGGTTCTGGAACAACATAAAGGTTTATACCAACTTTGCCTTGATGTGTAAACTTGACAGCATTGCTGCAAAATAACAGATAATCAGAACTACAATATTTAGAACAACGAATCCAATTCTAACGAAAACAGAGAAATAAACGTATACAACAGATAAAATACTAACAAGCTCGCTTGGTTATACAAAATCAAGAGATTAGCAATCAAATATATTGTAGTACCTGACTAAATTTGTGAGAATCTGCCGAATCCTTAAAACATCTCCAGTGACCTGCATTTTTATGCATGAAAGAATTGTTAAGTGTAAATTTCTTGGCATTTATCTGATAACTAAGTATACAAGTGTTGCATACCTCAATAGGTATATCATCTGCTACATTTCCTTCCAGTGTTAGCATTTTCTGCAATGGTGCTGCAGCTGTCTGGAGTACATGCCTTACTACCTCTCTTGGCCTGAATTTTGTAGCTTCCAATTTCATAGCTCCTATACATAAGTTGTGAAGTTGGAAGAAATTTAATCATTTGTTTGTGACAGTTTTTTGAATAAATGAAATTCTAAAAACTACTTAAAATAGAAAGTTGTTTTTATAATAAGTAATGGTGAAGGAGATTTCTAACCTGACTCGACCTTGGAAAGATCAAGTATATCATTTATAAGTTGAAGAACCAAATCTCCTGAAGATAACATGACATCCAAAAGCTGTCTTTGCTCTTTATCAAGTTTTGTTGTCGTAAGAATTTCAGCCATGCTAACAACACCAGAAAGCGGTGATCTTATCTCATGAGACATTGTTGCCAACATTTGTTTTGCTCTCATTGTCTCCTCTATTATTACAAGGGATCAAGAAAACAATAATAAGCTTCTTGATATCAAATCAAATTAATTGTAACACTAAAATTCATATATTAAGATTTGGCTTGATTGATTAAACCTGTAATGTGAATGGTTTTATTAAGTTCTGTTTCCTTTGCTTTCTGAACTGCAATTTCTTCCCTTAGCTTTGCCATTCTTTCTCTTTTTCTCACCTGCGATTTTTTTGATATTATAAATATTTTCTTCACAAGAACAATACTGCAATTAAGTACCTTAAAAACAACCAAAATAACAATATTTACCTGATCTGTTATTTCCATTCCCATATAGTTTACTCCAATTGTTTCACCTGCCTTGCTAAACACAGGTTCTACATATATCAAAAATGTCTTAAATCCAAATAGTTCTGTCTCAAAAGTTATTTCCTTTTTTGCAGGTACTCCTTTCTCCATTACTTCTCTCTTAAAATCTTGAGATTCCTTCACACCTGCTCCCGTGAAAATTTCGACATCTGTTTTTCCTATAATGTCCTGGAAAAATTACGAGCAAGTAAATTAACTCATGAAGAGCAAAGAATACTCTATTTTAAAGAAGTTTCTGCAGAAATTTTATGCTGCTTTTGGTTTAATATAAAATTATAAAGTTGCATATAACCTTGCAACAAGAGCTTCAAAAGAAATCATTACCTCTTCTTGTAAACTTGGAAAATGATTATAGATAAAACGATAGCGCAACTCTTTGTCCTGGAAGAGATAATCAGAATGTTAAAACAGAAATCCTGGTTCAAACAAAAATAGATACGAAAAACACAAACAAAAAACATATGATATTTGATCACAAAGTTCAGCCAATAGTCCTTTCGTCTCTGACTGCAGAGTAGCTACTTAGGTTTTCAAATTACAACTCATGTTTAAATACTATGGTCCACTTTACAACACTGAGTCGGCCTTTAAAATTGAAAAATTCATTACATTTGCAAAAACAAATTTAGCATCCAAAATGATGAATCAACTAAAACTTAAATAGAAGATATATAATTTAACCATTACACATAACATGGAAGTTTTGAATTATATGACAAGCCATACACCAAGTTTTTTTGCAAGTAATATCAGGTAAAGAAGAAATAAACACAATACTCACTGTAATATACCTGATGGCCAATAACAACAGGTGCATTTTGAAGTATAAAATGTAAGAAATTATCTGCTCTCTTAAGAATCTGTGACAGTTCCTCCACAGGTGATGATTGTCTTTCAATAGTCTCTATACTTTCTTGCAATTTCTCCTTTAATATATCCTCCCTCCGAATACTAGCTTCCAACTGTTTTTCAAAATCTTGCGACCGTTGTTTCCAGTAAACAACAGTATCATACTCAGCCTCAATTTCAATTCTCTTGTTCTGAACAACAATATCACTTTTCCTTATCGCCGCCGGTAGATCTTGCCAAGTATAGTAAGCATCGTCCAATATTGAAACCGGACGTTTGTCTCCGCCATAACTAATCTCTTCCTCGAATCGATTATTCTCTTTAAGTATCTCCAATTTTCTTTGCTCAACTTCCTTCCTTTGTTTGCTAAGATTGTCAAGCTCTTCTCGAAGAAGCCGAACCGCGTTCGCTTGCTTATACTCCCAATGTTGCATTAAATAAGCCAATTGAGATGACCCTTTATCTGTATAATTTGTAAGCTCCATTAATCTTTGAAAATCAGCTATTGCTGGTTCTTCTAAGATTGTTACTTCTTCCAACATATCTTGATCTCTTCCTGGTTTTTCTATGTTGAATTGTTTTCCAACATCAGTTCCAACATCTTCTGGCCACATTGAAGATAACTCTTCAATGTCCATCATGTCTTCAATACAATCACTCTCCATCTCACAAACCATTTCAAACAAACCTCTCTTATTATCAAATCCAATTTTCCTTTCTACAATATAAAAACTTTGATCTCAACTTCAATGCCAATAGAACTTGCATCTCAAGAAATTTTTGGTCCAAATACTTGTGAATCACCTAGAAAAACACAAAATTAATACAAATTTTATGACTTGCAAAAATTAAGTTATGCAATACATTAAAAGAAAACCAGTCTTACATGTTATTGTGAACCATGATGAGAGTGAATTGTTGAAAAAGCATGAACCTTTAAAAATGAATAGAATTAAAACAAGTGACCAAAAAAGACACAGAATAGATGAATAGTTGATGATGACAACAATGTACA
This sequence comes from Medicago truncatula, assembly GCF_003473485.1. Taxonomy (NCBI): domain Eukaryota; kingdom Viridiplantae; phylum Streptophyta; class Magnoliopsida; order Fabales; family Fabaceae; genus Medicago; species Medicago truncatula. The sequence goes on from NC_053042.1 coordinate 3,525,158, forward strand.
AAAGTTTTTTCCTTGTAGATCTAAGGAATCTCTTCAACTTTGGAGTCAAAAGCATTCAGCTGAAACAAAAACAAGTACTAATGAGGAGAGAGAAAGTAGAGAGAGAGAGAGAGAGAGAGAGAGAGAAATAGCATATACATATGCATATGATTGTAAAGTAAACTTGTGATGTAAAGGAACAAACTTTATAAAAACACAAAATTTAATACAACAGAAACCCAAGCAACCATGTGCATTAAGAGGTCAAATATGTTAGAAAAATGAAATTGGACACATTATAAAAAAAATATATATGAAATTGGACAAATTTTATATTGTTTTGCTTTATCTTATTTTAGTAGTTGTCTTTCATGTGTCATATTGTGAGGCAACAACGTTGCTTTCACTGTTCAGAGGTTTTTTCTTACAACCTGCAGAAACCTCATGAAGCCAAAATTATAGGTGTTAGCAATTACAGCCATGCAACTATATTAAGTATATTCAATATATCTTATAAATTAACTAATTAATTATTCATGTGTTTTATAATAATGTCTTGTTGTAATGTAAATATTCTGTACCAATTTTTTTTAACATTATCTTTACTTAAGATAGGTATTTTCTTTTAATAAGATATTACTTCGACATAACTGAGATTTATTTAACGGATTGACCGTTTTTCAATATATATATATATATATATATATATATATATATATATATATATATATATATATATATATATATATATATATAAGAATCAAGTCCTAGATGTTACGGGGTTTAAATATCTATCGCTTATGTCATGTTATGTTGGTATTGTAAAATAAGTTTTTATATAACTTATTTTAAATATTATAATCAACTGAGACATTAGTTTGAATTAATTTAACTTGTAGAATTTCATGTGATTTTCATATTATTTATTAGTCCTGAATAATTACTATTATATTCATAATTTATTTTCCTCAAAAAATAATAAACACTAATGGGGGTTTGGTCTAGTGAAAAGGACTAGACTACTACAACATGGTGAATCAAAATCTGAATCCAGATTAAAAGAGGTATTCACATTTAATATCTAACACGTTTTGAATATGATTATCTCCGACTTAGTAAACTTATGTGAAATCCAAAAAAAAAAATAGTCTCATGACCAATCTGTTGGGTCATGAGGGGGAGCTTAAAGAATCATCTACATTTGATCCAAAACAACAACAAAAGTGAGTTAGACACCAAACTTAAACAAAAAAACTTTAAGATATTGAATTTATGGATCATCTCATTTATAACGTGCTCAACCTCCATTTTTCTAGCAATGTGTAACTTTTAACTCCACTTGCCACACAACATGATCAAATCATATAGAAAGAGTTGATTATGCGACTATCTCTCTCCATAAAAGATAGAAATTTGACTTATATTTTTAGAGTCGTTCATTTTAAAAGACAATTTAACTCTTGAGAAAATTAAACATTTCTCTATCAAATTGGAGATTAGTTTCATATCATTTTTAAATGAAAAAATAAGTTATCATTAAAAGTAAATCATATAAAAAGCAAAAAAAAAAAAACGTATTTTCCCAATACCTAAATTTCAAACCGAGTTTTTCAAAATTGAAGAGAGAACTCCCAATCAAATAACTTCTTTAGAGACGAACTATAGAAACCCAAATATTATAATTAACTTGTACCATACACCATTTTAACAAGAAAAAATATCAAATTTATATTAGAGTTTAACAACGCAATATTATAAAAAAATTTATAGAAACCTATTGTCATATTTAACAATCATTTCAATTTTCTATATAAGTATTGAATGTGTATGAAAAAAGAAATCATTATTTTTAAGAAGAAATTCTTTTTGCTATTATAATTTTTGTCTTTTATGTTTTTTTTTATGAAAGAAAACACTTCACTTATTAAACCAATCAAATTTTAGGAGACAGAAAAGATAATTGTTTTTATGGGAGGTTGTGTTTTTTAAATCCAAAGGAAAACTATATGTTCCCCGCCATTTCCAATGTGACGTGTGTAACAGTGGCGGGAAGCGCGTGAATTGACGCGCTATGAAAGTGTTGTAAGTTTAACTAAAATAAAAAACCCACATGATAGATCTCTGATTAGTGTTTTGTTTACTATTTTACTTTGTGATGTGATACATTGCATTTGAGACCTAAAACTCATTAAATTAATGAGTTTATCTCTGATAAGCTTTTAGTATTAAGGTAAAAAAGTTTTTTAACTTAATTTCAGGTAACAGTTTGGTTCTTTTTCTTTTTTTATTTTAATTTGATTATTTTTGTCCATTTTCATATACATTTTCAAGCTTCAAATCTAATATTCTTATACAAACATAAACGAGGATCATAGATTTGAAGACTGAAAGACCATAAGAAAATAAAATCATGAATTTTAAGCTTAAAATTTCATATGAAAATGGACAAAAATGACCAAATTGAAATGAAAAAAAAGATAAAGGACCAACCTGTTACCTGAAATTAAGTTAAGGGACTAAAAATATAATTTTTGCCTAATATTAATCTTAGATTAATTATATCTGATCAGACTTCAGTTGTTAACATGCTACGTTTGTTTGGTAATGTTATTTTACCAACTCATCATGTGTCACTATGCCCACGTGTATGTTTACTATAAGAAGTTTTGATTAGATAAATATGAACAAATAATGTAGGATGTCGATGGTTACTTCAAGGTTTATTTAACTTAACTAACCCGGGAAGCAATACCAAGCACACCGGCCACAAATTAATTGGCACACCTTTAAGTCTTTAACCATGTTTCAAGTAATCTAATTTAGGTTTAATTGTGTTTAATGACCGTTTATGAGTGCTTAAAATATTTTGTAGTAATTGACTCAATATTTTGAACTTTTGAAAAAGTAGAATCGCGACACGATTCTTAAACCATGACACGGTTTTTTTTTTTTTTTTTTTTTTTTATAGAATGTAAGGTATGTTTTGAAAGACAAATCATGATACGATTTTGATAGGCGTGACACAATTTTGGGATAAGGGGTGTAGTATTGTACTGTGTACGAAACTTATCGTAACACAATGTTGACAACCGTGACACAATTTTGACAGGTTGTAGGCACTATATAAGCATTCAATGTTCATCTTTTGAGTAGAGCTTCAAGAGGGAGAAACTTAAAAAATTAAAGGAGGTGACTTTAGAGTTGAGTGTCTTTGGTGAGGTTCTCTTAGGTTGGAAAGCATTTGTAAGCACCTTGTTGGAGGGAAAACCGTAGAGTGTATTGTTTATAGAATGGAAAAAGGGTAGAAATTAGAGTTTGTTCTTTGTGAGCTTGTTGAAGCTAATTTATTGTAACCCTTTTGTATATCTTTGTAAAGAACATATTGATAGTCGATTGGAGAGATCAATATCTTCCTAGAGTAGGTCAATTTAGACCAAATTAGGTAAACATTTCTTAATGTGTTTGTTTCTCTTCTCTCTTTATCTTTTGTTTGTGGTTTTGTTTTTTTTCACATGATTCCTAGACTAGATCTAGGTTTGATATTGTTGTTGTTGCTTGAAGTCACTTTGATATTAGTTACTATATATTTTCCTTTGCTCCACGCATCTAAATTTATGGGTGTAATTTTGAGTCTGAATTCAAAACATTTTTTTTTTTCTCACAATAGTCTAAACGTATTATAATATCGGTGGATGCATGATTTACGGCTACCAAATATTGATTTTGAGGTTAATTCAAAACGAGTAGCTGATTATTTCAATGGAAGCAATGACAACATCAATGAATTTGGTGTTATTATGGACAACAACATACATTATTATTCTCTTTATTTAACAAACTCTCATGATGAGTTTACTAGAAGACAATCAAATGAGATTATCCACAAATTAGCAAAGACAACCACATATTTACCTAACTTTCATATTTTTGATGACGTACTGACATGTATAAACGATTTGATTGCTAATGAAATGTTATAAGCATATTTTTCTTAAAACAATATATTTTCAAATGGTGCTTAGATAGCATTTGAACTTAGTTTATAACTTATATTTTATCAATTTTTTTCACTCTATTTATTCTCATTATTTTAATCAATGATGGTATTTGAAAACTTAACTTTTTTTTTTTTTTTTGCCTCCATTCAACACTTGATTTTTTTTCTTTATCTATCTTTCAATGACACTATCAACATATCTCATTTCTCTCTCATCATTATCGATGTCTCAAGATGTATACGCATTTGAGATGTTTAGGAAACATTTTCCTATTTTAATTGAAAATTTAAATTTTAATAAAAAAAAACGTATTTTATGTCATGTTATATTTATCATTTACTAATTTTAATTGTCAAACACATCAAATTTAATTTGCTATTTTGTGCATTGATAAATTATACAATTTCTTTTTTATCAAGTAACTTAATGACTAAAAGCTCACAAATGAATAAATAGGATGTTTAGAATTCAAATTCCGACTTTTACATATAATATCTATTATTAATTGAACTACAAAATAAAACTTATCTTCGATCAACTAACTTATATGTAATCATATACTTTTTGTCGAACAAAGTTTATATATTGTCCGCTCTTGATTTATGCTTTATGTGAGGATTTACATGCTGGTCATCTATTGCAAACAACTTTATTATTGGGGTATGATATATAGAATAATTGATAGATCATAGGTCTCTTAAGCTTGTAATCATGAAGAGTTCCATTATAGGAATTAGAAACATGCATACAACCATAATTTTTGTCCCCTTAATTAAATTTCAATACCTATACGTTTTCTCTTTTTTGATTTTGTATAGATTACAGATAATCCTATTCACTCCATTGTGTACTCAACTCTTGTTTATTCTTGGAAGAATTATTTGTATTGTAGAACAAACACTGAGATGAAGTTATTGTTGGAATATTTTATTGTTTTCCTAAAAAACAACGAGAGTAAACAAGTTAGATACTTGTGTGATCAAGCTATATATCTCAAAAATGAATATCTCTATCGTGGATGCTCTTATCCTCTTCATATATATCCCGATTTACAACTAAAAAAATTAATGATGTCTTCTGATTAAGAAATGAAAGATGTCTAAAATATTCAGAAATCCTAATCAATAAAATCACGTCCTTGTCCAAAAAATTGATAATATTATTAGCAATAAATAGTTGGAGAGACATGGGTGTGCTATAAATTTGTCTATGCTATAAAATAAAATAAAAACACTAAAATTGCATATTATATCATTTGTTTATGCATTTGAACAACTAAGCCATATTCTGTTCTGTTGTGTCTGCTTGTTGAACTCTGTCAAATAAGCCAATTCCCATGTGACAGTCTGTGCATTCGTACAACCACATCAATTTAACTACTGCCATGTACCACGCTGACTTTTGTGACATTTGGCATTAATATAATTTTTTTTTTTTTGGTAATTAACCAACTATATGACATTAATGTATGGTTTATATAGTTATGTACTTTTTCTTTCTTTTCTATCTTTCAATATTAAAATTGAAATGCCAGATAACATTCAATCATCCCTTCTGGATAGAATGATTAACATCCACAACACAAGCCAAGTTGCAAAACTTTTTATTTTCAAATCAAAATTATTATAAAATATAAGGTCGTATGTGTCTCAATTTTCATATTTATGTTTGAATTGAGGATTAATTTTGGGGAGTCAAAATGTGTCACGGTGATTTTGATCATAAAATTACAATTTGAAATGAAAAAATCATTAGAGAATTGCTCTATCCAACCTTAAGTTGTTCAAAAGTCTCTCATATTTATCATATGGTAACTCTCGATCGCATAAATGTATCAGGAGTTAAGACCCAATAGTTATGTTTTTGATTGAGTTGTAACTTACGATCGCCTTATTTTTAAGGTCCGAACAACTTGAGGGGTGAATAAAACAATTATCAAATCATGACTTTGTAATTTTTTCAAACTCATCATCAATCTAAACATGCTTGAAATATATATTTATCAATCTATAAATCTTACTTTTACGAACCGGTTAGAACACTCAATCTTATAAAGTCATGTGGATCAAGCCCTTGAAACAATACATAATTTCCTGAGGGAGCACGCTAGTTCCGGTATGCATGGGTTACCGCACCGGGACGCACCTTCGCCTCTCCTGCACCATACATGTGCCTTCTAACGATCCCCTGATGAGGTGCCACATTTTACGGAAGCCGTTAGCGCCTCCTTCGCCTATATAAGGGTGACTCATTGTCACCCTCAAAATACGATTCATTTTCACATATACTCGCACACATTTAACTTCATTTCTCTCATTGACTTGGACGTTAGAGTGCTAACGTGTTCGCTGCATATTTCACTCTATCATAAAGACTGTACCACCATCATACCGAAACATCGCAACAACCGTTGCCTCTATTTTATCACTAGCGGAATTAGTAAAATTTATTGTTTGTAGTCAATATTAAGCGCAATAATTTCTGTAAGTGGTTACTCTTGGAGTTTAGCTATCTCCACTCTATATATTGAATTGAATATATATTGCTCTCATAACTTTAGTACACATGTCATAAAGGCTACACCATAATAACCGGAATCCTAAAGGTAATGAATTTTGCTTTATAGCTCAAATTAGAAAAAGACTAAATACTCACTAGTGATTTAAATTGTCTGTATCTAATAATTGTTGAGAATTTTAGTGAGTTGTTCTTTCCCGGCCTACTTTTATAATGTCTGGTCACTCACTTATCAATGCTTGGATATGGAATTGGATGGTTCTTTTCATGATATTTGTTTTTTAATAGCCAAAATTAGAAGTTTTTGATAATTGGTTTTTAGGAGTTTTTTTTTCTTATCAAAAATTAATTTTGACTATTAAAAAACAAATATCATTGCAATGAAAAAACCGCTATTTATCTTTTAGTCCCTCAACTATCACTTTATATTAATGTGGCTCATTTTCTACATTTTGGTTTCAATGAATGAGTTTGACATCTAAAAAAAATAGACAATTTCCTCAAGAAAAAAAAAAAAAAAAAAAGATTGACAATATATTTGATTTGTTGAAGAATTACATTGGAGATGGTCTTATAAAGTTGAGACTCTCCCTTAAAGACGGTCTTAGTCTTTTCTATATGAATTGTAGTATATAATTTTGATTATAGAAAAGTGTAGTTTGAAATAAGCTTTTTTTTTTATTTTTTTATTTTTTATAGAAATTATAGGGCAAACAGGTTTTCAAGCAAAAAGATTGCTTTGGTCAAAACATCCTTAATAAGCGGAATACCTTGTTTTTTCGGTTAACGTGATCCATTCCCTTTAACTAATTTTCTAGATGGTCTTGTGTTATATTAGTGTGTATAAATAATTAAACCTTATAATTGAGATGGTGCAAATCCACATAAATTTTCCTTTAGCCTTTCCGGGTAAAAATATTATGTATTTTAATGGATCCGATAAGCTTAATTACATGAAGAATCCTAGAGTGTTCACCTATTTGATTTTACTAAATTACACCATCCTAACTATAAGTAATAACATTGTAGCCGTTAGGTTCGAACCGAGTACCTATATCGACGGAAGTAACAAACTTCCAACGAAGAGATCTTAAGCATGTAATGCTCTTGGTTCTTTTTTTTTTGGTCAAGGTAATGCTCTTGGTTCTAATGATTCGAAATGAAATATTTGATCAGACGATAATGATCTTTGACTAGATGATTAAATGAACGGATTATCTTTCAAATGAATAAACTTTCATCTTTCACTATTTACCATACGATCCTCTTTACTATAGTTGGAACTTAGAAGACACACTTTACACGCCCATTATTTGTTATATATCTTATTTGTTGGGAAGAGGCACTTGAAACCTGAAATGTTTAATGATCATGCATGTAAAACTCAAAGCGTATGGGGTTGCCACACTAACCTTTAGGTTCGATTCGTCCCCACCAATAAATGTATATTGGATGCAATAGGAATGACCGGCGAATCCCCTTCAGGATACTATGAGTTCCTTGACGTGTATTGCACAACCACACCAAGCGTATCTCCTAACAGTATTTTACAGATTTATGGTTCCAGCAATTCACTCATGCATTAGAGAATTGATGGATGATTTAGAATAATAGAATGGTGAAGAATTATGTTGTTAATGTAACAAAATTCTGTCCAAATTGTGTGTAGTTGTGTGGTTTTTTGTATCTTCAACTAATGCCCAAATGTCAAGCATTTATAGTGCATTATATGACTCTTCACATGAGAGAAAGCACATCTTTAACTTGAATCAATGCCATGATTCATTAAGCACCCTTTTGCCAAAGGTTATAACCATATATACTTGAATCAATGTCATGGTTCATTATTAATAATAAATAATAATGTTCCAATGTATATGAATGGTTCCTATGAAGAGTTACAACTTTTGGTTCTAAAGTGATTCCATTATTTTGGAAATCACCAACAATCCCCCACCATTTTCAAAATACTAAATCACATAAATCTGGAAATTCCATGCCTTCAGATAATGGTATCTCGCGATTTGAACCATTACTTAGTAAGTTAAGTTTTCGCTCATTCCCAAATAGTATGGTAGGCAAGCTTTGAACCAACTATCCATTAGAACAAGTGTGCATAACTTACACATAGAATCTCGGTACCATTGATAAAGAGACTTGTAAGATGACACATTAAGAAGGCCTTGTGTCATATATCCCTTTTCATGAGAATTTAAGAGTCAAGCCCTTGAACTCCGTGAAGCGGCCAAACTTCATTCTCACATAGGTAGACTATATCGGGAATGCCCCATAAGTATGCATTCCAGCAAATATATGCTATATGTCCATTAAGAGGAAAACCTCATCCTACCTTTTTTCTTCTTATGGTCCAAGTACTTTTACCTTTGGGATGTATCTATTGTCAAGTACTACAATTACTCTAATAGTGTACTTTCACCATTGAACCCAAGACTTGATGCTACTCAAGTGTGGGTTGAGTTTCCACTATTGGTAATCAATTAGATATGGGCTTGAGTCCCATCCCCAATGATGTCTTCAACACCATATCCTTTGTCAGACCTTTCGTCAAAGGATCTGCAAGATTCTTCTCTGTTCTTACGAACATGATGGAAATTATTCCATTAGAAATCAAGTCTCTTACATAGCTATGTCTTAAACCAATATGCCTTGATTTCCCATTATAAACTTGGCTATAAGCTTTTGATAGTGTGGATTGACTATCACAATGTATGGATACTGGCGCCATTGGCTTTTGCCAAACTGGTATGTCATACAATAAATTTCTTAGTCATTCTGCCTCTTTACTCCCTGCAGCCAATGCAATAAATTCTGCAGCCATGGTGGAGTCGGCAATGCATGTTTGTTTCTTTGAACCCCAAGAAACTGCACCTCCACCAAGGTTGAAGATCCATCCACTTGTGGAAGCATGATCTTCAACATACGTTACCCAACTAGCATCTGTGTATCCTTCCAAAACAGAAGGGTCTCCACTATATGTTAAACAATAATTCATTGTTCCCTTTAAGTATTTTAATACTCTTTTCACAGCGTACCAGTGTTCTTTACTTGGATTGCTAGTATACCGACTTAACCTTCCAACAGCATATGCTATGTCAGGTCTAGTACAAGTCATAGCATACATCAAGCATCCGATTACTTTAGAATATTCAAGTTGTGCCACAGGACAACCTTTGTTTGGTTGCAAACTGACAGTTTGGTCAAATGGGGTAGAGATCGGTTTACAATCTAAATGATTGAATTTCTGAAGCACCTTTTCTATGTAATGAGATTGGGATAAACCAATATGGTTACCATCTCTTATGATTTTAATTCCTAAAATCACATCAGCTTCTCCTAAATCTTTCATATCAAAATTGTTGGATAAGAAAGCTTTAGTTTCTTCAACCTCATTTATACTTGTACCAAAGATTAACATGTCATCTACATATAAGCAAATCATGACACCTTTTCCATTTTGGAATTTACTGTAAATACACTTGTCAGATTCATTTATGATGTATCCGTTGGCTAACACAACTTGGTCAAACTTTTGGTGCCATTGTTTGGGTGCTTGTTTCAACCCATATAAAGACTTAGTTAATTTACACACTTTATCTTCTTGACCTTTGATCACAAACCCTTCCGGTTGTTTCATATATACCTCTTCATCCAACTCTCCATTTAGGAAAGCAATTTTAACATCCATTTGATGGATTACAAACTTATGGATGGATGCCAGTGCAATTAGCATTCTGATTGATGCAATTCTTGCAACAGGTGCATATGTATCAAAATAATCAATGCCTTCTTTTTGCGTAAACCCTTTAGCAACTAGTCTAGCCTTGAATTTATCAATGGTACCTAAAGATTGTTATATATCTTGTTTGTTGGGAAGAGGTTGCTGCACTTGAAACCTGAAATGTTTAATGATCATGCATGTAAAACTCAAAGCGTATGGGGTTGCCACACTAACCTTTAGGTTCGATTCGCCCCCACCAATAAATGTATATTGGATGCAATAGGAATGACCGGCGAATCCCCTTCAGAATACTATGAGTTCCTTGACGTGTATTGCACAACCACACCAAGCGTATCTCCTAACAGTATTTTACAGATTTATGGTTCCAGCAATTCACTCATGCATTAGAGAATTGATGGATGATTTAGAATAATAGAATGGTGAAGAATTATGTTGTTAATGTAACAAAATTCTGTCCAAATTGTGTGTAGTTGTGTGGTTTTTTGTATCTTCAACTAATGCCCAAATGTCAAGCATTTATAGTGCATTATATGACTCTTCACATGAGAGAAAGCACATCTTTAACTTGAATCAATGTCATGATTCATTAAGCACCCTTTTGCCAAAGGTTATAACCATATATACTTGAATCAATGTCATGGTTCATTATTAATAATAAATAATAATGTTCCAATGTATATGAATGGTTCCTATGAAGAATTACAACTTTTGATTCTAAAATGATTCCATTATTTTGGAAATCACCAACATTATTTTGAATAACTCTAATAACAAAAATAGAAAGAGTGGACAACACCATTCCTGTTTTTGTTTTTGTCCGTACTATCCTATGTCCTCCTAACCTAGTATGTTGCAAAAATGCAAATTATTGATCGGCTAGATTTCAATTTCTATCCTTGCCAACATTTGATCGATAATTTCCTAAAAAATGGATAAGATTCTTACACTAAGCTTAATTACATTCTTTCGAGTGTTTAAAGTCCTAAAAAGAAGTGAGAGGGAAGGAAACAAATTTAAACTATTACTTTATTTGGTATCAGCTATCAATTAGCTTATAAATTATATGTTATAAGTTCATCCGTTATAAATGAATTTATAAACTATCTATTATTTTTTTTACTATTCAGAGCTTTAATTGATCCTCACAAAGCTAACTTATGTGACGAGTGCCACTTTCTCTCAACTATTTTCATGCCACATATTTTTTCATATGAGACTTGGTATTTTCCTAATAAAAAACGAGTTTTAAAAAATGGAAAGAAGAAAAAATAATAATCAAAGTTGTATATAAAACTAATCTCTACTATCATTTTCAGTTAGATATTTTAATTCACATATATAGCTCTCCACTAAAAGGCACAGTACACTACAGTACGCGTACAAACATACATCATATAGGTCCTAAATACCTAATTATATTTATAAACTTAATCTAAATTTTATTTAGACAGAATCTTATTATTTTTATTGCTACTTGCTTTTTGAGAAGAAAAAAAAAAACTAGTTTGATCCAAAGCTTAGGTGCATGTTTGCATTTCCATTGAAAAGAGGCTCCATGCTCCAATGTACATTCTTGTGGAAGCACCAAAGATAAGCTTTCTGTTTGATTGAGTCGAGTCTCTTACAATGTGTGTGATCTAAAAACCAAATTAAGGAGTTAAGCATATCCATGCATGTCTTGATTTTTGTGCTAAAATCAAACACAATGCAATGATATAGAGTCCCCCCCCCCTTTAATTTAATTGACTAAATTAATCATAAGAAGAAACAACAAGGAAGGTTACTTTGCCAAAGAAGAAGGGGGCAAATAAATAGTATTATATTTCATTATTTCACCATTATTCTTTTTATATGAATAAATATGTATAGTTGTTTATGAGCAATAATTAAATTAATGGAGCACAATGCGTGCCTTTACTATAATATATAGTTCCTCTCTCATCTTCATATGACACATTACAAATAAAATTGGATGTATATTAATTAAATAAAAGAGGAGAGTTTGCTCTTATATTTAATAAATATAACTAATTAAGAATGGTTCAGTTGAACTTGAACATGGATGGATTACTTTATTAGGACACAAAGGTTCCTTCCCACATGCTGGTTCTACTTATTTAGAGCAGAAAACAATTTGGATCCACTTAATAGTCCCCTAATCCTATTGTTTACAAGTGTTATCTTATAAAAATAGAAGTAGTGGAAGTTTGACTAAATACTAAAATAGAAACCAATTAATGTGTTGTGATCCAAATAATGCTTCCTTGGTGGGGATTCCATTAAAATTGCATTATTTTTCCTTTTGCTTAGCCGAAACATTTATTCTTTATTTTTCACTAAAAGAAATCGGGTCAAAAAGCCCAATATATCTACCTTGAGAAATGGGCCAGAGTTCTCCTAGATTCTCTAAAAGCCCATGATGCTCACACTTTCTTTTCATAAATACTAGACTATTACTTTTCCCACCCTATGTCTTTCCTTGCACACCCTACCTTTTTTCCAATTTTACCAGAAAATTTGGATTTCGTTTTCCGGATTACATTGTTAGAATTTTGCAGATGTTTTCGGATTTGACAATCTGGAATAATGTTTTACCATAACTTTTGCAATTTTAATCTTCAAAATTCATAAAATAAAAAAAATAAAAAAACAGAAATAACAAGACACAAACATAAAAACAACTCATTTTAGCAATAAACGTCACAAGAAAGGGGGGTTTGAATTGTGACCCTTTAAAATTATTCCTGAAACTTTAAATTAGATTTTATATACTCAAGAAGAATCTTGGTCAGTATTAGTTAAACAGATAAATAATTAATTGATGTCTATAGGACCAGAACGTTCTGGAGAGTGATAATATAAGCAGAATAATAAATTGATATTATGCTAAGTTATGAGATTAGTTTAGCAAGGACCAGAATGTTCTGGAGAAATATAAATGTAGAATGATAAAACAATATAATAAACTGAGATTTAAACTTTTAGTTAAATATTAAGCAGTTGTTTTATCTTGGACCATAATGTTATGAAGGAAGTTTAATTTATCAATAAAGTATAGGTTAAGTTAGGACCAAAGAACTCTGGATTAATATGATTGAGATTAATTAGGACCAGAATGTTATGGAGGTGAATATTAAAGCTTTGTGATAATGTGTGTGTATAGTGTGTACGCGAGAGAGAGAGAGAGAGAGAGAGAGAGAGAGAGAGAGAGAGAGAGAGAGAGAGAGAGAGAGAGAGAGAGAGAGAGAGAGAGAGAGAGAGAGAGAGAGAGAGAGAGAGAGAGAGAGAGAGAGAGAGAGAGAGAGAGAGAGAGAGAGAGAGAGAGAGAGAGAGAGAGAGAGAGAGAGAGAGAGAGAGAGAGAGAGAGAGAGAGAGAGAGAGAGAGAGAGAGAGAGAGAGAGAGAGAGAGAGAGAGAGAGAGAGAGAGAGGAGAGAGAGAGAGAGAGAGAGAGAGAGAGAGAGAGAGAGAGAGAGAGAGAGAGAGAGAGAGAGGGGAGTTATCCTGGTTCACCAAACCCGGTTACTTCCAGCCCCCACACTTCATGTGAGATTATCCACTGTAGTATACAATTGGTAGAAACTTCTAACCAACATTATAAGGTCTTGATCACACCAGATCAGTCCGTAACCACTGTATTATCAACCTCAGCAGGCTTCTACAATTCTTTGCTTTCGCACAAGAAAGGTTAGAACTCTTCCTATCTCAAACTATTAAACCCAATAGACTTGAGATCTAGTTATCTCTTTGTAAGGTGATTGTTTGGATCTAATGTCTCAAACAAAAATAAGAAAGATGTTGTTTGGATCTAGCGTCTCAAACAAAAGATGTGTGGGATGTTGTTTGGATCTTTATGTGTCAAACAAACTATCCTTGTATAAATACAAACTCAGAAATATGTTCTCAATGAGAATTAAAGATGATTGTCGAAAGAGATGTTGAAGAGATTGATAGTTTTTGCTTTGAGAGAGATAAATGCTTTGTATTTCAAACTCTTGCATTTCTCCTTCAATATCCTCTTCTATTTATAGAGTTGAATCCCTTGGAAAGCAAGCTAAAAAAGAGCTGTTGTGCTTCCAATTTGAATTCGAATTTTGGCTCCAAAGAGACTTGGGAAGAAAGCATGTAGAGAATGTTTCTTCAGTTTTTCCCAGAATATTCTCTCAGTCCCAACCAAACTTGAACGAAATTGTAGAGTACGTGCTTGCTAGTTGGTGATGAGCTGTGATCAAGCCTTTTGTAACTTGCTGCCCACTTGATGATTTTTGCTGATGTTGTAACGCCCACTTTTATTTAATTAATTATTTAATTGAGTCTAGATGAGTTATATTATATTTATATAATATATGTGTGAATTATGATGATTTATGACGATTTAGATGATTTGGATGATTTTTAGATGAGTTATGTGTTTTGATGATTTTATGAGATATGAGACTTATTTTATTGTTTAATAAAATAAGATTTGAAAATAAAATAAAATATTTAGTTAAGGGTTGTTTTGAGATTTTAGAGAGTTTTGGGGGAGAAAGTGAGATAAGATAAGATTTTAGGAGGAGATATAAAAAGAGAAAACCTAGTCTTAGAAAATTAGTACGAACGACTGTTTTTGGAGAAAAGGGAGAAAAGCCAAGAGAAGAGCAAGAGAGACCTAGAGGCTGCGATTTCTTCACTTTAAGGTAAGAGTGAGACTAACTCTACAATTATATTAATCATGTAATCCATCCGGTTGTAATTAGCAAGAATTAGGATTGAATTGGAGAAATTGGAAATTAGGTCAAATTCTTAGAATTAATGATTAAACGGTGAAAATTGATTAGATTGATGTAGAAACTGTCCTTTGACCTTAGATTATGTTTAGAATGAATTCTGGAATTGAAATTAGGCTTAGAACCAAGAGATTAGATGAATTTTCCTTGAAAACTACATTCTGCCCGAACCTGTATTCGTTGCTCGCCCTAGCGAACGATGATCCTCGCCTCGCGAGTGATGAAGTTCATCGCTCGCCACGCGAGCCATTTTCCCTCGCCTCGTGAGTTACAAGTCGTAGCTCGCCACAACGAGCAACCTTACTCGCCATAGCGAGCATGACCAGAGAGCATGTTGAATTTCGTAATTTTGACTTTTGAGTTGAACCTTAGATGCTTTTGAGTGCTATAAGATGTTTATTAAAGATTAGATGATGATTTAGAATGAGATTGAACCTGGTTTAGCTTAGAACAACTTAAGTTGGAATTCTGGCTTGTACTCGCCATGGCGAGCAGATGCTCTCGCCTCGCGAGCACTTCCAGAACTGAATGCAAAATAGGATGTTGCGATCTGTTTCGCACAAACTGATTAGGGTTGGACTCTTAGGTAGTAATGTGACCTATTAAGATGTTAATGGGAATCTGTGAAGCTGTTATGAAATGCTAAGTTGTTTGAAATGTGATTTAATGATTAAATGAATTACTTGAAATATTGTTGAATGATCAAGATGTTGTTGAAGTGATTTGATATTATGAAGTTAATACTCTTGTGATCTGATTATGCTGCTATTGTTATTTAACTAAGTTGCATGAGTCTATACAAGATGATTAAGTTGATGTTGAACTCCAAATTATTGGATGTATATGAGATGATGATTAAGATGTTTTAGATGATTGAGTCCATGCATTAGCATACATTTGTTGGGGGCTCATACCCTGGAGCTTTGTCCTCACCACGATGGAGCTTTTGCTCAAAATAATTGTTGGGGGCTTATGCCCTGAAAGTATATTAATACTATAATGTTGGGGGCTCATGCCCTGTATTGGTACCACATGCATATAAGAGGTTTAGTTTGCATTGTCGCATTGTCGAGTCAATTGATGAAAGATGTTATGTTATTTATGTTATTTGAATGAAGTGATTACTTGATATTTGATTATCAAAGATGCAATGATGTTTAAGATGATTTGTTGAAGATGTTTATGTTGTTAATTGCGATTGTTGAATTATATTGATTAATATTATTGTTTTGTGAAATCTCACCCATTCTGCTTGGAAATTTTGCTCTTCGTATGAGTAACTTCCAGGTGATCGAGCTTAGTGTGCAGTGTTGCTGTCGTGAGTGGCCTTACCTCACTGAGTCGTCTAGGTTGCTCTGATACGTAACGGGATGGGGTTTATGTTATGCATGCTTCATTCTTTTACGTGTTCATTTATGATGACTAACTGGATTTTATGAGATGTTTTAATGAGGCCTGCGTGCCAAGACTTTTTAATGATTTGAATTTAATTCCGCTGCAGTTTTGTCGATGAAGGATAAATTATTATTTATTTATGTTTTAAGGTTTTTAAGAATGTGATATCCCGTTATTTGATGATTACTCTGATAATATGTTGAAATTTTTATATTGGGAAAAACGGGGTGTTACAGATGTCATCTTGATGATGTCATGTAGCTTAGAGATAGATATTGATCCTTTAGATATTCTTTTTCCTCAAAAAAATTTAATGGATCGAAAAAGCCACATGAGGGCCCAAAGATGATTTTATTCTTTTTGCTTCCAACACATGTGCAATAATATAATTTATTTCCTTTGTTTCTTTGTCCTTTAATGCATTTTCAAGAACCTTGATTTCTTTCCTCTTTAAGTGAGACAAAAGAGAATATTTGCTTTGGTCTTGATCTTAATTATGTATATCTTGACAATTGGCCAAAAAGCTCATATTTGTTCATATCCATATTCAATAAAGATTTTGTTATCCCTTGTGAGGCCAGAACGTTCTTTTGCTTTTACTAAACATTCTCATGAAACATTTCTCACAAAATTCATTTGTAGATAACAATATAAATCAAAGTAAATATGTTTGTTATCTTTAAAAATCAATAAAGGATTTTTCTTTCAACAATTTAAACTTTCATTATGTTTTAATTTACGTCAAATATGTTCATTTATTCAATAAAATAACCAAAGATATTTTTTTCGGATCACGAAATCTGGATTTGCCTAGGGCGTATGTGTGTTCCAGAAATCGAAATCCGGAATACCTCAACATATAATTCTTTTGTATGGACCACATTGCACCAGGAGTTTATGTGGTCCACAACATCCAATGACCTTTATAAATACATCCTTTCCGGTTTTCAGCTTCAATACCATCAAAACACACAAACACACCAAAGAAAACCATGCAAATTTTTGTCATTAAGCTGAGGATCTTTCTCATGCGGTCGCAAATAGATGAGTTATCTCTCTATTTGACTGCATGATAAAGATCATCAGCATGCTGTCAAAAATACAAACAAGCACACCAAAGAGACCATGCAAATTTTTGTCATTGTGTTGAGGATCTTTCTCACACTGTTTTAAATATATAGATCTCTATATAACGGCATGATGAAGATCCTCAGCATGCTGTCAAAAATATATAGATATTCATTGATGCCTCCTTGATAGAGAGATAACTCAAAAATATTAAGATGTTGCTATGAGTTAGATCTTGTTGTCTGTCAGATAAATAAGTCATTTGACAAGGCAACATGATCTAACTCAAAGAAATCATCTTGAAAACACCTTCCCAAAAGATTCATCATTTCTATCATTATGGTTTTTTTAACTGTTTATTTGTCTAATGTTGCTTCAATTTATGTTATGTACCTATGTTCTATTTTTTTCAAGGCATTTGCAACGAAAACGATCCAAAACAAAAGGGTCTTATGCAGTTCGGACTTTAAAATCCGGAATAGCTTCATGCATTCCAGATTATAAAATCCGGAAACCCTCAGTAACATTTTGGCCGGTGACGTTTCACCAAAGGTTATGCCGGTTAGTGGAGTTTTAATACGTTTTTTTGGACGGTTTTGAATGAAAAACACGTTTTCCTTGACTTCCAAATTACCTATGACTTGTTTTAGGCTATAAAAAGGCTTGGATCTTCAACATTTTCCTTCATTCTTCTTCACCCTCCTTTCTTACATTTTCTTCAAAAAAAAAATTAGTTTTTTAGGTAGATTTTAGGAGTGTTGGTGGTGTCATTGTCATTGTTGACCGCTCATACGACCCCTGCAATTGCATTGCAGCTTATGCGGGGGTCGTATAACGGTCAACAAAGACCCTTGACATCAAAGAAAGACAAAAAATATTCATATCGTATTTGTCCGAATTATATATTCTGGAAACACTAACAATCTGGTCCGGATTACGTAATCCGGATCAGGGGTATTTATGGAATTTTTGTAGGGCACGCGAGAAGGCAACAGGGTGAAAAAAGTAATAGTCTAAATACTATTCAGACTATATATTTTTCCACCCTACTCTCTTGTCGCACATCCTATTCAATTCAATTCAAAAATATCTACGTTTGAATTATATAATCCGAACATATTTTTAGAATTTTTAAATTATATATACGTAAACGTGTTTAACGAGATTTTCAATCAGCTTTTTAAAGTAGTGATATATATTATTAACATGACATAAGTGAAAATGAAAAAAATAAAATAAAAACATAAACTTAAAGAGACATGATACAACTATATATCATCACATGTCTGTTTCTTGTTTACGGTAATGTTTCTGAATTATGCGTTCTCACTGCTCACTTCCATTAATGTTGAAATTATTAAAATACTTTGGAATTTTTCTCATGAATGAATTTATAATACTCTGAATTATGAAATTTAATAAATATGTTCTTAGTGTAAAATTACCGGAAGAAGTACTCACATTTAGGACCGACGCTTCTTGAATAGGATTACATCTCCTAGAATCTTTACTTTTAGGCAGTAAGGAGAAGTTCTTGTATTTAATGAACAACACACTTTTTTTTTTGACAAGATGAGCAACACACTTTAAATATGATTACTTCTGGTCTTTTATATTTAGTATGTAAATATCTTTTATACTGATTGAGAGATTACCATTACGATTCGGTATTATCTTGAGAGTCAAGATACTTTTGTATATATACATAATTATGTATATATGTACATATACAAGAGTGTTGACTATCACGACGTTAATATCTTGACTATATTACCAAATCATAATCATAACGGTAATCTCTCAAAAACCCAAAGAAATAACTTGTAGGCGTACATCCAATCATATTTCACACTAACTTGCCAGCCAAGTCATAGTATTTCTTCTTAAAACCTGATTGTGGCAAGATGGTGAAATATAGGTAAACAACTTTTTGCATTGTTAGTATGCAGTTAGTTATTAAGCTCGTGAATGATATATTATGAAGTTTAAAATTTCACTGTATTTTCCATATGAATATATTTCTTGTTGAAACTTGACTATGGCAATATTATCAAATATAATTAGACGGTAAAATTTTGCTGCATTGGTTGGTGTATAACATAAGTGATATACAATGAACACTTCAGTTAAAAAAATGGATTTCGTTATATCTGTTTTTGGATTTGTTTATGGACATTTGAACATGTTAAATGATGATGATGATGATAGTGTGCTTTCTTATTTGACAAAATTGAAAAACTGGTAGTCAAGATCATATTGGGAATACATTTTTGTGAAGCAGACTGTGTTTTATTTGTGACAGAATTACAATGTCATTCCTTATGACGAGAAAGTGATGGATGGGTTTTATGATGTCTAATAGTTAGGTTGTTTGACTTCATTAATCGCAACTTATACATCGATCCTGGAATGATCCAAAAAAGATTAATAAGCTGATGAATGAGGATTACCACAAGAAAAGGAAGGAATCTTGAAGAGACTCTTATGTCATCTTAGAAATCGTGATTGTGCCTAATACAACCCCACACAATCGGGTTATGAGGTAAGGATCGCCCCCACTTATAAACACATTATCAGGACATCTCCTATTCGATGTGGGATTCTTGGCATTTTAAAACGTTTTCAATTTGTGGAAACATTTGTGTCTATCATTACTGAACTTGAGTTTTTTTTTTCTTGATCAAGTATCAAGTATGTATACTTGTTAGTGATTATTATGATCATTTTCTCCTGAAAGCTAATTTGACTATTGGCACGGATTGGGATTGCAATCTCATCAACACGTGATAGTTTTAGTTTGTAATTGGGATTTTTCTTTTATCTTAGTTTTGTGCATTGATGTTTATAATTCATATTTTATGATTGTCAAAGCAGACCAAGGTCCTATCATTCCTTAGGAATTCCACAATGCCTTCGTGATCCAAGAATTTCAACAACTATATATGTAAAAACAACCAATAAAAATAATCTCCACCTAGAACAAGTAAATATGGACAAGAATTTTATAATGTGATAACATTAAAAGCTTTAGCATAGGACAGTCCATTTGTATCAAGTTACTATTATCAAGCTTTTGTGAGTTCCTATTAAAGAACTTAGTCGATACAATGTACAAAAAATTCATATGGTTTTTAATCAACTACATATTCATTAATCGCATATTGTAGAAGTAATATTTGTCATTAAAAAAAAAAACTCGACATTATTTAAAACCATGGTCTTTTTTTGCCTATTCACAAATTTCACTGAGTAAATGTTAATTTGTACGTACTAGTTTGACACTGAGTTATATAATTAAGGGGTTAGTTTAATAGTAAGTTATATAATTGAGGCACTTTTAGCCTTTGTAGCAAAAAATATATATAGTTGAGGAGCTAATTTGCTAGAAAGCGATCTAATTAAGGGGCTAAATTGATAGTAATTTAGATACAAATTAGCATGAGTACCAAGCCTACTCATAATTTCCATTGAGTAAATGTGCAAACCTCTCAACTGTTTGATCAAGTCAAAATAATCTAGCTGGATTAAAACCTTAGATTTTAATAAAATGTAATATTTCAAGGTTGAATTTGATTAATAAGTATTTTCAATTCAATTTTAAATTGCAAATTACTTCTCCTCATCAACTCAACCCTCCAAACCACCTATATTTTAGAGTGCACTTTGAAGTATATAACCATTATCAGCTACGTTTTTCAGCCGATGTGGGACTATTATGTAGTGTCCCTTAATAGTGAATATTATATTTGATGACTATTAAAAGTTCTGAATATTATTTAGTAATTTGGAGAAAAAAAACTATTTAGATTTTGACTTTAATAATACAAAATTAACATCCTTTATACAACCAAACACTCCATTAAACCCTCTGATCAAAGACAAATACCAGTAAAAGACGGCATTCTGCACTGCTAATTCCAAGCTGATAACTTAGTCTGTTCCACGATAGTGCCCACCGAAACAGATTTTTCTTGAAAATCCCTTGATTTTGCTCCTTCCGTATACCAGCAAGCCAAATTGAAGTGTGTTTTAGAACAAAAACTCTTCCACCACGGATTAAACCAGAAAAATTATTCCGGTGAACAACTCTGACATTAGGCAATGAGGCTTCCACACCCAGCCACCTCGCAATATCCATCCACACTTTGGAAAAAAAATGTGCACTCAAAAAATAGGCGACAAAGCCACCACTACACAGTTGAGCCTCCAAAAATCAAGCAAACACCACCACTTCTTTTATCGAAGAAAAATCAGTCAAACAGTTGCGTTATATAATCTTCAGCCACGTATTTACGCTCCTTGTTATAATCTTATATTGCCTGAGCTTACCGAATAAATATCTGACTGATACTCCTTCGAGGCAACTATATGACATACATATTCCTTAAAATGCAGCTCCTCAAACTCTATGACATACATATTCCAATTTTTCAATGGTGAATTTAAAACTGTAATAAATTAGAGAACAAACTCTTGAATACAATAAACCAGAAGTCCATATCAAATTATTATGTCAAAATCTTTCATCCAAGGAGTTCCATCTACCTCTAACAATAGGAAAATTAAGATAACATAGTTTAAAATGAAAAACCAATAAAAAGATGTTAAATAATCCTTCAGCATGAGCTTTTTCCTTTCAACCGCAGCTCCACTTTTGAGTTCTTCATCCTCCTCACTTATATTATCTGATAACAAGTAATGGTAAAGGAAATTTCTAACCCGACTCAGCCTTGGAAGGATCTAGTATATCAGTAATATGTTGAAGAACCAAATCTCCTGACGATATCATGGCATCTAAGAGCTGTCTTTGCTCTCTGTCAAGTTTTGTTGTAGTAAGAATTTTGGCCATGCTAACAACATCAGAAAGTGGTGATCTTATCTCATGAGACATTGTTGCCAACATTTGTTTTGCTCTCATTGTCTCCTCTATTATTACAAGGGATCAAGAAAACAATAATAAGCTTCTTGATATCAAATCAAATTCATTGTAACACTAAAATTCATATATTAAGATTTGGCTTGATTGATTAAACCTGTAATGTGAATGGTTTTATTAAGTTCTGTTTCCTTTGCTTTCTGAACTGCAATTTCTTCCCTTAGCTTTGCCATTTTTTCTCTTTTTCTCACCTGCAATTGTTTTTCAAAATTATAAATATTATTTTCACAAAAACAAGATTGAAATGTATTAGAATTTGGTGAAGACTTATAAGGTTAAGACATCCCCCACTTATAAACACATATTCACGCCCACGACTAGATATCTAAAGAGTGACCTTAGTGGCCTGATATCGGGTCACTCGAGTCACACTTCATAGATCACATTGGATGAGATATTGCTTGTAAATTTGTTTATAATAAGTCGGGGCAGCTCACACCTTACATTGGATGAGTTAAGCCCAACCAAAATTTTAAGACAATGCAAGTAACTTCAAAAAGCAAAATAACAATTTTTACCTGATCGGTTATTTCCATTCCCATATGGTTTACTCCAATTGTTTCTCCTGCCTTGCTAAACACAGGTTCTGCATACAACAAAAATGTCTTTGATCCAAGTAGTTCTGTCTCAAAAGTTATTTCCCTTTTTGCAGGTACTCCTTTCTCCATTACTTCTCTCTTAAAATCTTGAGACTCCTTCACACCTGCTCCCGTGAAAATTTCAACATCCGTTTTTCCTATGAGGTCCTGGAAATTTATGTGCAAGTCAAATAAATCATGAAAAAGAAAGAAAACTCTATTCTAAAGAAATTTCACTACAAATTTTATGCTGCTTTTGGTTTAACTTAAAATCACAATGCAATTCAATCACAACCTTGCAACAAGACCTCCAACAAGAATCATTACCTCCTCTTGTAAACTTGGAAAATGATTATAGATAAAGCGATACCGCAACTCTTTGTCCTGGAATTCATAACGATGGCAAACACAAATTTAGCATTCAAAACGATGAATCAACTAAAATTACAATAAATGAGATATAATGTAACCATTGCACATAACATAAATTTGATATAAGTTGAAAAGATAACAAGTCATTTAGCACTTAAACAAATAACAACAGAAGAAAGAAACTAAATACTCGTTGTAGTATACCTGATGGCCTATAACAACAGGTGCATTTTGAAGTATAAAATGTAAGAAATTATCTGCTCTCTTAAGAATCTGTGACAGTTCCTCCACAGGTGATGATTGTCTTTGAATAGCCTCTATACTTTCTTGCAGCTTTTCCTTTAATATCTCCTCTCTCCTATAACTTGCCTCCAACTGTCTTTCCAATTCGATCGCTCGATGTTTCCAGTAAACAACGGAATCATACTCAGCCTCAATTTCAACTCTTTTGTTTTGAATGACGTCGTTTTCCCTTATTGCAACATAGTCCGATATTGAATCCGGATGTTTTTCTCCACCGTAGCTTCCTTCCTCGAATCTATTATTGTCTTCAAGTATCTCACACTTTTTAAGCTCAACTTCCTCCTTTTGTTTGCTAAGGTTGTCGAGCTCTTCTCGAAGAAGGCAAACTGCATTTGCCTGCTTATACTCCCAATGTTTCACGAGATTAGCTAACTGAGAAGACCCTATATCTGTATAATCTGTAAGCTCCACAATTCTTTGAAAATCAGCTATAATTGGTTCCTCTAAGACTGTTACTTCTTCCAAAATATTTTGATCCATTCCTGGCTAAAGTATTTAAATCCAATTTTCCTTTCTACAATATCTCAACTTCAATGCCATAGCACCAAGAAATACAAAAAAATTAATACACATTCTAACAATTGCAAAAATATATAAAGAATAAATAAATAAAAAATAGATGATTGTTAAAATTAAAATAAAAAACATTTTAAAAATTGAAACTACTTGGTTATCTCAATGTCCTCGTGAGCTTAGCTCAGTTGGTAGGGACAAATGCATAATATATGCAAGGTCTGGGGTTCAAACCCCGGCCACCACCCAAAAAAAAAGATGAATGATCTTAATGGAAAACAATGAAATCCAATTCCATCATCAGAAACAAGTCCATAAATGTAAAACATTCACATATTCAAAAACAGTTACAACATGAATACATTAAAAGCAAACCAATCTTACATGTTATTCTGAATCATCATGAGAGTGAATTGTTGAAAAGCTTCAACATTTAGGAATCAACAAAAAGCTGAATAGTTGATGCTGACAATGTCCAAAAGTTTTTCCATGCAGATCTGAAGAATCTCTTCAACTTAGGAGTCAAAAGCATTCAGTGTAAACAAAACAAGTACTACAAAGGAGAAAGACAGTAGAGAGAGAGAGAGAGAGAAGACAGCATATGCATGCATAAAAAATAGAAAAATTAATAAAAAAAAACAAAAACAAACATGTGCATTAAGAGGTCAAATATGACAAAAATGTAAGCAAGCATGTGCATTAAGATTATTATATGTATACTAGTTGTTTATTAATGGAAACTCCACTTTTGAAGCTATTTATGGTAGCAGGAATTGCATACCAACCAAAGTGAACATACAAAGAAATTGAAACTATATAACATAGTACCTTCTTCAGCTGCCACCAAATGCTAAATTCTGCTGTATTCTCGTCAAGGATTGAAATCTTTGTCAACAAAATAATTATTATTAATGAAATGAAATAAGTATCATTTAACCAAAAATAAAATGTAGCCGGTGTAGTTTGATCTAATTGATAAGGAATCGACTCATATTTTACAAGAACTTGTGTGCTACAATATTTATAGTTTATAATTCATGTGGGTAAATGAGTGCCTTTGTGATATTGTTTAAAGAATTAAAAGAAGTAAGTTTGCATAAAAGAATGTGTACTTTGACAATAATAACATTTTATATTTACATTTTTCATTGTAGAACTCATTAGCAAAATCTTTAAATAAAACTGTACAGCACAAATTATGTTTACTTTGGACGCCTTAAAAAAAGTTCAATGAAATTTTTTTCCATGATGACTTTTGGATGGGGTTTTCGACTCTATTTACTTGTGATCTTTACCACCAAACTGATCTCTACCACCATTAAAATTGCATTATTCTTGTATGATGATTGTTTAATAGACCTCTTAATTTGCTCAATCGATGAGATCGTAATTTTTAATCGGCTTTTTCATAAATGTCACCAATTATGAGGGGGTCTATTGAACAATCATGTTCTTCTATTGAACCTTTCCCTGAAAGAAAATCAGTCCAATAAAGCCCAATTGGATAAGTGGGGCTCTTTAGCCCCCATTTTTGCGGGAAAAAAACCCTATTTGATCGAAATGTATCTTATGATGATGACATAAATATATTAAAACTTAGCTTTCTATTGGTATTTTTTATGGGTCTTATTAACGAGTGTCATAAGGGCGCTCTTTAAGGATTTCTAATAAAGAAATTATTCTTTAAAAAAGTCAAAAACTCCAATTTTCAATGCATCGATTTCATAAACTTTGACAAAAACTTACTATTTAAAGTTACTAAACAATGCCCTAAGGGTACTTGTTAACATTTCCTTTTTTTTATTTATTAAAATCCAACAAAATCTATCTTTCGATCGGTCTTTTTTAGGTTGAGCAATATGAGGTCTTAAACAACAACCATCCTAATTGATTGAGTAAAAGTATAAAATTGATCATCTCAAACATTGGCACAACATTGATAACAAAAAAAATCTCAGTTCAACCTCTATATGTGTTGCCTTGGAGTGTGTTCTTCCTTAAAATTTCATGTTTGATTCTTTGCCGTATCAATTTTAGTGGAGTAGTTTAGCTTATTAAAAAACCATGTAGTTTATCACGATATTCTTACTAACCATAGTAAAGATTTATCATCATAAAGACTAAGATGAGCTATATTGGGCAGAAAATACTATTGAGTTGAAAAGATTGAGAAACAATGGGTGAGCCTATGAGGGAAAAGTGGAAAACATTGAGTTCTAAGAGTTGGGTGTGGAAATTTTTAGTGTCATGAACTCATGATGAACAAGCAAAGCCTAAATACGTTGAGAAGTCACTTAGTATTTTCATAACTAGTAAGAGTGTGATTCAAGGTAACATTCACTTAAGAGATTTGGTGTATCCACTTAAGAGATTTGTCCTGGCGTGTCTTGAAATTCACTAGGAGCTTCTCCAATGAAAGTCTATTTAAGTGAGTTTCATTAAAGATGAGCATGTTTTTTAATTTTTTTCTCCATTAGAGAAATTTGACAAAGTAGCTTAAATAATGTATTGTATCATCATAAATATTTGGTTGTAAAATGGACTATTATTAAAGCAATATTCTTATTTATCGAAAAACAAAGTTGAGTTGGATGCATTGGAAATTTTAGAGGAGATTCAAAGGGAATATACGATAGATGCTACTCTTGACTTTGTTTTTTTGGGATTTAGAAATATATTTTCATTCTACTTCAATTTATATGTTAGGAGAGTAGGTAATCATATGGCCAACGAACTAGCTAGGTTTCCTGTTAGACAACAAGTTGAACAAATTTCTCATATGTTGTTCAATCAATTTGTAGTTTTTTGGTATTGACTTTTGAAGAACATTTGTACATTTTTTACAACAAAGTGGTTGATAAGTTACAATTATGTGATATTTTAAATTTTTAATATGACATGTTTTTTATGTCAAAAAAATTACTCCATTAAAGGGTGGAAATAGTCAAGGGCTTAAAATGAGTCTGCTTCAGATTCAAATCAGTTCATACTTTTTTTAAAAAAATAAAAATAAATAGACCATGTTAAAGTTTTTTAAAAACTCTATAGCTAAAAATATCAGTTTTGTTTTGTCCATATTTTTAATGACATAGTGATTATTATTCGATCAAGTCAGAATAATTTAGCTAGATTAAAAGCTCAGCTTTTTTAAATTATAAAATTAAAATTAAAATCTACAATATTTTAGACAAAATATAGATTAATGAGACAAAAAAAAGCTAATTGGACTAATGATTGTAGAGAGGTGGATAATTTCATTTTAGACAAAAAGATGGAAGTTGTGAAAAGTTAGATTAAATGTTAAGTTGAAAACTTCAACTTCTCATCAACGTAACTCAGTCATCCACCTATGTTTTTTAGTGCACTTTGAAGCATATAACCATTATCAGATACTTCTTTTAGCCGGTATGGGACTATTTCCTAGTGCCCCTTTCTTGCTTCATTAAGCTTTAGAAGAATTTCTACAAAAGAAAAAATCTTTAAAAGATGAAACATGAACGAATATTTTAGCAGCAACTCAAAATCATATTGTAAGGAAGCATTTATCCCATGACTCTTACAATTTTAATCAATCAACACCAAATTTAAAATTATTTTTGAATGAAAGATTCATATATTCATCGGAACCAAAACCAAACTTGAGATTGATTCTATACATACATCGGTTCAATACTGGTCTAATGTAGTTTTAAATTGTTTCTTGGGGTAAATTCTTTTTTGGTTTTGATTTTTGAGGAACATTTGTACATTTTTTACAACAAAGTGGTTGATAAATTTTTTTTTTTTGAATAAACAAAGTGGTTGATAAATTATTGTGTGATACTCCCTCCGTTAAAAAATACATGTCATAGTCTATTACCGTATACATATTAATACACAACTTTGACCATTAATATCTTTAATTATATATAATAAAAATTATAATAAAATTATATTTTGAAAATATTAATCGAGACAAATCAAACAACACCTTACATGATAACATTTGTATTTATATATTAGTTAAAAAATATGATCAAAGTAAGTTATGCGAATAGTGCATATTGTAAAATTACGACATGTATTTTAAAACAAATTAAGTATTTAAAAAAATTTATATGACATACTTTTTATGTCAAAAAATTACTCCATTTAAGGGGCATAAAATGAGTCTACTTCATATTCAAGTCCTACATATTATTCTGAGTCCTTCGTAGTATTCAAAAAAATAAAATCCTTCATATTATTTTGAGTAAAAAAAAAAATCCTTCATATTATTATTTTTGTCAAAATCTCAAAAATGTTTATATTTTTTTAGTTATGTTTATATATTTATTAAAATTCCTTCCCTCAAATTTTTTTCTCTATTAATTTATCTCTTCTTTTTTTAATACCCTCTTACTGCCTATAAAACTATTTAATACCCTCCTCCTGCCTATAAATCTAAGAGTTTTTTTAATTACACCCTGTTTAATCTTGGTTACACTTCAAAATAACAAAATTATCCTTTTATAAAAATTTAATTTTCAAAAAGCCTCTTCCTTTTTCTCGGTTACACCCCAAAACTTCTCTTTAGGTTAAGTAGGTTATATAAACTTAGTTTAAGTAGATCATTTAAATTGAGTTTAATTGTACATACTTAAACTCAGTTTAAGTAAGTCATGTAAACTTAGTTTAAGTGAGTCATGTAAACTGAGTTTAAGTGTACATATTTAAACTCAGTTTAAGTAGGTCGTGTAAACTCAGTTTAAGTCATGTAAACTAAGTTTAAGTGTACATCTAAAAGTTCA
Source organism: Medicago truncatula (assembly GCF_003473485.1). NCBI lineage: Eukaryota > Viridiplantae > Streptophyta > Magnoliopsida > Fabales > Fabaceae > Medicago > Medicago truncatula. The sequence goes on from NC_053042.1 coordinate 3,554,113, forward strand.
ACCTTGTCCGATAATTCTACGTAATCTCAATTTAAGTATGTACATGTAAACTTAGTTTAGGTAGGTCATGTAAATTGAGTTTAAGTGTACATACTTAAACTCAGTTTAAGTAAGTCATGTAAACTAAGTTTAAGTAGATTACGTAAACTAAATTTAGATGAACCTACTTAAACTGAATTTAAGTTAACCTCAACAATGTAAAATTCAAACCATTGTACAATACAGTTGAACAAGAAGAAAATTGAAACTAGCATTATTGAAAAAGAAGAAGAAATTCGCAATCGAGTATGGATGAAAAATGTTTTGATTCACTCTTTAATCTTCCGTAACAGAGATTGATTGAACATCAAGTTTGTTTGATCATTTCTGGGTGAAAGAGTGTGGAATTTTAGAGTGACAATGAATGAAATCAAGATATTAAGATAATTTATATAAAAGGGCAATTTTGATATTTTAAAAAACTTATAAGAAAATTTGGGTATAACCAAAAATATATGGGGTGTGAATAGAAAAACTCTAAAACTAATTATTCTTGTTCAATTCAAAATTTAACACACAAATAATAAATAAGACATAAATCATACCTATTTCCAATATACTATATTCTCTTGAAAAATATTTTAAATATCATTCTCGGATATAGAAAAATTAAATTGTATACTATATCAATATGATACTTTTACATGATAGTGATACTAATAAAAAATAAAAATAAAAACTAAACTTTTAAAACAAAAAAAAAAAAACTAAATCTTTTTTTATATTCTGAATTTTTATAGAAAAATATAGAATAATTTTGTAGTTAAAACAGTGTCCCTGATCTATAGAACAGAAGAAATAATAGAAAGTAATAGAGAACTGAGAAGAAGTGATTCTAATTTAGATTGTGATTGTGATTGTGATTTGGGGAAAAATTGAAAAGAAAGAAAACCCTAATTCACGATCAATGAAAAACCCTAGAATCACAATTCAATTCGCACATCAACGTAGATGCTTGTAATCGCTGGTGTATCGTGGGATCTCAATCGATTCCTTCAATTCATATTCACCGCTCTTGTAATCGCTATTGGATTACACACTCTTGTCAAAAACACCGCTTCTAAATACTTCGAAGTCGACGCTAATTTCGAAGGAGATCATCATCCTTCTTCTCCCACCTCCCCAATGCCCGGTGTTCTTAACTCCGATGAGCCTGTTTGTGCTGTTTGTGCTTCTCATGCCACCAAGAAGTGTTCGCGCTGTAAAGGCGTTCGATATTGGTATGATTCTCTTGTTAATTCGTCATTATTGTTATGATTATGATTAGATTCAGTCTTAGTATATTTAAAAATCGTTGCTTTTAGTCCCTAATGACTGGTTTTTGTTTAATTCATTATTATTGTGGTTATGTTGATTATTATTAGTTGTTTCCATTTGTTTTTTTGGTTAATTGATTATTGTGATATTAGGAATTATAATGATTGATGTTTTTTTTATATGATTAAATAGAGAAAGAAAAAAAGGAACTGAATTTAGTTGTTTTGATTGTTTTAGGTTATTGGTACCCTTTTTATTTCATCATTATTATGATTGTGATTGTGATGATTATTAGTTTTTTTGCTTTGTTTATTTGATTGTTATGATTAGGAATTAGGATTTGTAATGATGATTGTGTTTGTTTTATAGAAAGCAAAAAAGGAACTGAATTTAGTTGTTTTTTTGGTTGTGTTAGAATACTAGTGCCCTTAATTCATCATTATTATGATGATTATGATTAGTTGGTTTGGTTATGTGTTTTTAATTAATTAGGAATTAGGATTTGCAATGATGTTTATGTTTGTTTTTAAAATTTAAGATCTGAATTTACTTTGGCTGTGTGTGTTGTGTTGGTTTTCCAGCACAACAAAATGTCAACAGTCACATTGGAATTCCGGGCATAAGGAGAAATGCAAAAGTAATAGTGGTGCCAATGTATTTAACTCGGCTTCAAATGGGGCAACTAATGGTGGGTTTAAGGCTTCTGCTGCTGGGGGTAAAGGATCAAATTTGATTGCACTGGTACCTGGTGGTTACAGTACTTCGAGGCCTATCAAGAAGCCTAAAGATGTAATTTTCTTTTATTGATGTTTTGACAATTTCTTTTTATGTTTTATTATCTCTTGTTGTCGAAGGTGAAGTGCATCCTTGAGGATGTTTTACTGCCTTGAGGAGAGATGCCAAAGAGCACACACTTAAGTGAAGAATAGTACACTCGAATACTTTCAACTATTTTCTGCTTTATGTAGTTAGCACTTGAGATAGTAAAAATAAACATATTATGACTTTCAATTCGTAATAATCCAAATTATTGGCAAATAAGCTGTCTGAACTTTGAAGACTAAAAAACTAGTTTGTCTTTCAATATTCTCCTTATTTTACTGTGGAAAGCAGCGTGATTAGAAAGTTAGATGACTGAGCTTTTAGGAAATTTTCTTTTTGTTATCAATAAAACACCAGAGGCACGTCCTTTCCCTAAAGGTGCAGCTCCTTAACCAACATGAGGTTTCCAACCCTTTCTGGTTCCTTTCCTTGGTGACTGTCTATATTTTGTTTATAGGGTTAAATCTTGTAAGGTCTCTCTCTCTTGTATGCCAAAATTACAAACATTGTGCTTTTCAGGTTCTTTTTCCTTATCATGAATTTGTTAAACTATTTAACTGGGACAACCCGGGATTTCCTCCTTGTGGACTCTTGAATTGTGGAAACAGGTTTGCTCTTCTCATAATCGAACTTTAGCTTTATTATAATATCATTATTAACTGAGATATGAGGGTACATGGAAATATTTACTTTTCTTTTCTTTGTAGTTGTTTCGCGAATGTGGTTCTTCAGTGTCTCTCATTCACAAGGCCACTTGTTGCCTACTTGTTGGAGAAGGGCCACCGAAATGAATGTAATTTCTTAATTTAACTTCTTTTTTTTTTCATAATGGATGTTAACTATATTACTAGTGCTTATGTTTGTTGATGGTGTTTTTTCAGGCACTTGCAATGATTGGTGCTTTCTATGTGAGTTTGAAAGTCATGTTGAAAGAGCAAGGCTAAGTTCACAGGCGTTTTCTCCAATGAATATTCTCTCTCGTTTGCCTAATATCGGTGGTACTTTAGGTTATGGAAGACAAGAGGATGCTCACGAGTTCATGAGGTTTGTTTTTGTCGCAACATTACCATTTCAATCTTTGTAGTGGATTGGACATCGACTGTCTGGGAAGAATGCCTATTCCATATTTAGTTTTGGAAGATCTAAAAGTTGTATTTTTTCAATATTTTTTTAGGTTTTCAATTGATACTATGCAATCTGTTTGCCTTGATGAATTTGGTGGAGAAAAAGCTGTCCCTTCTAACCTTCAGGAGACAACCATTATCCAACACATTTTTGGTGGTCGCCTTCAATCTGAGGTTAGACATCTAGTCTGACTAAAATTAACAGTTTGTTGTTGGAAAGCATGGTTTGCTGTTATTACATTACATCTATAATAAAATAGAGGCTAAAGGTTATGCTCTCCAGGGTTATTAAAGGGAATTGGCGTTGTTTTTCTTTCCTTCCCACATTTAACTTAAGAAGTTAGTCAAGCCCAATTGCCAAGATTTGATACTATGCAATCTTTATGGATCAGTCTTTAACCTAAGATATAAATTTTAGATTTTTTTTCAGTCTGATTATCAATTTCCACCATTTGCTTCTGTCTTAATCTTCTGTTTTTATTATTGTGAAACTAAATAGGTTATTTGCACAAAGTGTGATAAGACTTCAAATCAGTATGAAAGTATGATGGACTTGACAGTTGAAATTCATGGAGATGCTGCCTCGTTGGAGGAATGTCTAGATCAGTTTACTGTTAAAGAGTGGCTTGATGGGGAAAATATGTATAAATGCGAGGGGTAAGGTTATCTATCCTATTTAGTTATACAATAACCGGTCTTTTTATTAATTGAATGTAGAGGACATCATGAGGATTTCATCTTATTAGTGGAATTTATTTTTTGTCAATGAAAATAGAATTCAAACACTTACCTTTGATGATGTATTTTGCTGTCTTTTAACATGTTATGCTGCTGTTTGGCAGGTGTCAGGACTATGTAAAGGCGTGGAAACGTCTTACTGTAAAATGTGCTCCAAATATTCTTACAATTGCCTTGAAAAGATTTCAGGTCCGATTAATTTGATATCTATAGGCATTCTTCAGTCATATAATTTCTAGTTCTTCCCCTTTGTGCTAAATGTGATATAAAATATAAATTATAAAGCACGGACACTTCTCGGATTAGATGTGTCCCAATGTCGGACACGACACTTGTAATTACACTGAATAATGTAGTTTTCTCAAATTATTAGCAGTGTCGGCGTGTCAGTGTCGTGTCCGGTGTCTGTATCCGTATCCGTGCTTCATAAAATAGCTAATGCAGCATGATTATAACTATATATAATGTTAATTGCACTTCCATATTTTTCCTGTTAATAATAGAAGCTTGAAACTTCAGGCTTACGTGAACTTTCTTTGTCAAATTTTCTCATGTTTTTTTCTTCTTCTTGGGGTGTTGTACATGCAGAGTGGGAGGTTTGGAAAACTTAACAAGAGAGTAGCCTTCCCTGAGACTTTAAATCTTAGCCCTTACATGAGTGAAGCTGGAGATGGATCTGATATCTATAATTTATATGCTGTTGTAGTCCATATTGATATGCTAAATGCTTCATTTTTTGGTCATTACATCTGCTACATCAAGGATTTCCGGGGAAACTGGTATAGGATTGATGACTCAAAGGTAGATTTCTGTCTCCCAATGAATCTTTTTAGTATTTTTCTTTTTGGTTGCGGTGTACTTTTTAGCTTTTGAACTTTCAGTATCCTCATTTGTGTTGCACTACATTTCTAAGGTTGTTTGTGTGGAATTGGAGGAGGTGCTTTCTCAGGGAGCATACATGCTGTTGTATAGAAGGTATCCTTCCCTCAAAATTTTCTTTGGTTTACTTGTCGAACCCCTTGCCTAGGTGATATATTCAGTTTTTTAACTTTAAACATTTAATAATTTGCTCAGATAATTTTAGATTGAATGTTTAGTTTTGTGTTCCAATATATACTGCATTTGCTCTGACCTTCAAATTTTATAACTTAGAAATTGTTTTCCACCTATTTGAATAACTTACTGTTATCTGGTGTTTGTTTAAAGAATGGTTACGAGATTTGATGTTGGGAAGATGCATCATTCATGTAACTTTTTTAACTTTAACAGTAATTTGTGCCGATTACTCTGAGTGAAATGGCAAGTAATTCTTGTTATCTGGTGTTTGTTTAAAGAAGGGTCATGTTAACTTGTGCCCTTAGGGCACATGTTAAACATTAATTTCATTCCATTAATGGTAAGAATTTAATGAAAAAATTAATATTAAAAATTTTGAGCAATAAATTATCACAATTTCCAATACATAATTTCTATTAGTGGAATTCTTAACATTTGCCCTAAGGGCACAAGTTAACATTTCCCTTTAAAGAATGGTTACGAGATTTGATGTGGGAAGATGCATCATTCATGTAACTTTTTTAATAGTAATTTGTGCCGATTACTGAGTGAAATGGCAAGTAATTCTTGTTTTGATCCTGGACAGGTGTACTGCCCGACCATCAAGCCTTCAAATTCAAACTACTGAATCTTCAGGGAAAGTAGAAGAGCGAACAGTGGAAGTGGAACCTGGCAAAACTGAACAAGCTGAATGCCTCTCAAATGTGAAGGCTTTGGTTTGCAATAGAGATTGTGAGGTTTCACCGTCTGATATTAGTCCAGAATCAAAGGTTTCTTCTGGTGATGAATATGAGTCCTCCATTGAATTGAACTCAGAAGCTAAAAGAGAGCAGTCTGAGGACACACTCTCAAACGTGAAGGTGTTGGCTTGCAGTAGAGATTGTGAGATTTCACCATCTGATATTAGTCAAGAATTGAAGGTTTCTTCTGGTTATGAATACGAGTCCTCCGTTCAATTGAACTCTGAAGCTAAAAGAGAGCAGTCTGCGGACACACTCTCAAATGTGAAGGCTTTGGCTTGCCGTAGAGGTTGTGAGGTTTTACCATCTGATATTAGTCCAGAATTGAAGGTTTCTTCCGGCTATGATTACGAGTCTTCTGTTGAAGTGAACTCAGAAGCTAAAAGAGAGCAGTCTGAGGACACAAACATGATTGATATTGAGTCAACTGATAATGGTAATGACATTTCTTATAGTGCTGTTGATGAATCTTCTTATTTACCCATTTCTCATGTTGTCGAAAATTTGATGGATGTGGATATGGGAAGACCTATAGAAGAGACTTCAGGCTGCGCCCAAGATCAAGATGATACTGGTGTGGCTGGATCTTGTCCTTCTCCAGGTTTACCAAATGATTTTTCTTTCTTGGATAAGCATTCTTCTGTTTCAATAGATTATCGAAATGTGGAGGAAGATTTGGAAGATACAGACGCGGTTAAATGCAAGTTGCTAACAGCTAACAATGATGCATATTATGGCAATGGATATGTTAGTGCAAACCTATCTGCTACTCCACATGAAGATACTGGTACTCTATTTTCCAGTGGTGCTTCCTTTCCCACAGAAAAGGACAGAGGAAATGGAATTAAGAAAGTGGAAATATCAGCGGATAAGTTAATAATGTAGGTCTAGTTTTTTAAATTTAAATTCTTCATATCATTTATATCCCATCATCGGAAAGAGGTGGTGAGTTGGGAAATTTTTTTCTGGGGTTTCTTAATTTGTGGAAACCTTGGATCTCATTTTAACTTTTCTAGATGGATTATCTAATTTAATTAATTACACTGATAGAGCATAATTCCTTGGTCCTTATTTGCCTTCATTCTGTACATAAAGAAAAGCATAATTTTTATTTTGTTTTTATTTTGCTGCATAGATCTATTGTTTTACTGTTGACTTTCTAATCTAGTTTCATTATTAAGAAATTGTTTCTGGTACAGAATACTTTGGCCTGATACTATGATTGTACAAATTCATGCACAGGTTCACAATTTGAAGAACAGTGGGCAACTGCAAGATTTCCACATTTTTTTGCCATATATTATTATAGCAGGAGTCAATTCTTTTATGATTTGTAAAAACTATATATATTCAACTATGTATCATACTAAAAATGAGCTAATTTGTCAACACACATTGCCGTGAACTCACTACCTCAGAAACTTAAAGAAATAATGACGCTCAGTTAATGCATAATCTATGAGTGTTGTTTCGGAAAATAGAGTTTTTAGATAACGCTTGTCTAAGCATGTGATTCATGGAATGATAAAGTGAGTAGTATCTTTAAAATTCATTTCACAATTAAGTAATCTTAAATGTGTTATTAGTGAATTTTCTCATAAATTTCTCAGATGAAAAGTGAATTCTTTTTTTGTGGTCAAGTAAGTAATCCAATGGTAAGAAATTCACCTTTAAGGTGACTAAGTCGGAAATTCATGGTTCGAATTACAATCCCTGCATACTATAACTCTTTTTATTGTGTTTCTATTGGTTTTTCTTCAACGTTTAAGAATCCTGTGTGGATTAAGTTCATGTACGTTAAAGAATGGTCTATATTCTATAGACAAGAATTGTCTTCAATTGTAAGCAAACAATTCATGTACAACCTGCAATTTTTTAATATGCATATACAAAGTGAAGTCCATTCAGTTATATGTGTACCCTTACCGCCTTAGAAAAATCACATAGGTAGGTGTTACATGACGTCATATCTCAATGAACTGAAATACAAATATGTGAACTCATGGAGAGGAATAGGGCACGAGAGTCTCCCCATTATTATATTTTGTTGAGTATGTGAACTCATAATTTAGCACACAATTTTAGCCAAATTCACGGACACTTGCCTTATCTTTAGTTCACGTCAACATTCATATTTTAAATACTTGTCGATGTATACCTCTACCGCATCAGAAAAAAATGGAACACAAAAATGGGTAGGGAGATTGAGTTAAAGAAAAAGACAGAGAAAAAGGAGAGAAACAGGAAAAGAAATTAAAAAGGCTATGTGACATTTGACTGTCCACGTGTTTGACATGTCATGCTATGTTATATGGGTAAGATTTTTTTTTGTCCAAGTGTTTATGTCATTTGATTTTTTATGTATTTTAAATGTGTATAAGTTGTACTAGATAAAAAGTAATAGAGATGAATATAAATATAAACTACATTATAAATGGTGTTTGAATTTTTAATTACAAATAACACAACGATTTAATATAAATAATAATTTGACAAAATACTGTTTAATATAAATAATTGATAAAGGTGTAACGGCATACCTTGTTGTCCTTGATATATATTTGCGGTAAAAATAAAAGCAAAAAATATAAACAATATACATATAAAATCAATTTCTTAACCTCAATACAACAAATAGTAAAATCAATTTCTTAACATCAATACAAAAAATCCTAAATAATTGAAGATTGGGAATGAAAGTAGTTACTGTAAAATTTTCAACAATGTATTTAATGTTCATTTATCTTCACATATACGGTAAATTGATTATGTCATGTACTCAAACTATGATTTTATCCTTTTTGTTATATATAAATAAGAAATAGTTTTTGAAAATAACATACAAAAAGGAGGAATTGGGAGTCGAATTCCAATCACAACGTCCAATATTTTTTATGATTGAAAATGAAGTAAGATCTGTGGAGCATGATCTTATCATTTAGTCAGGTCAATTATGAAAATAACAATTCATCACCATACGTACATGTCTTGTAGCAACAAAAGAAATCCCATTTTGGTAGTAGTAGTTTCGTGCGTACCTAGAATTACGGTTTAATAGTAACAGCAAAAATTGTGCCTTGTTTTTTTGTTGTATTGCGCGTGTACCGTTGCAAGTGATAACACACAACACAACATAACCATGGTTGTTACAACAACGAGAATCTCTTCATTATTACACTGCACACACACATTTCCTCAGCACCACAGAGACACTATCATTACTACTACAACAACAACACTCAACAGTAGAAGAAGAAAAGGTTCATTGCGTGTATCAATGGCGGCGGTGAAAGAAGTGATGGTGGTAATGGAAGAAGAAGAGAAGAAGAAACTTCAGTTAGGTATTGCTGAGTTTTACGATGAGTCTTCTGGTATATGGGAGAATATTTGGGGTGATCATATGCATCATGGTTTTTATGACCCTGATTCTACTGTTTCTGTTTCTGATCATCGTGCTGCTCAGATCCGTATGATTGAAAACTCTTTGACTTTTGCTTCTCTCTCTGGTATTCTTTTTCACTTCTCTTCTCACACTGTTCACTTTGTACTATTATCTTATCTTATCACTTTCTAATGCATTAAGCTATATTGTTCTCAATTTGACTATGGTTAATGAGCTTCATCAATGATGGATGGTTCAAAAGAACCCGAGTTCGAACTTTGGGTTTTCAGGGCCCTTTCCCCCTGGAACTGGAGGGTTAACACAAAAAAAGATAACATATATATGGGGCCTGATTTGATTGAATTATTTGAGTTAATCTACAAATTAAACACTTGTTTAATTATTTGAGAACTTATTTCCATAAGTTCTCAAAGATGGTTTATTAAAACAATTTATAGGTTATACAAACGTAATTTAACTTTATTTTATTCTTTTGTTATAGAAAAAGCTTATACATAGTGTTTATAATGATAAGTGTTTATCCTATAAGTTGCAATGATGGATAGACCAAAAAATATGGTTTTCCAATCATTCATTTATCACCTTTGGGGAACAAACAAAACTTATGAATTAAATTATCAGGTTTGGTAGTTGAATGTGTGAGTCGTTGTTACTATAGTCGCCTAATGTATCAAAATTACGATAAACATATATAAACGTGTATTTTGTTATTGAGTTTTATCTTGTATATGTCTTGCTTTGGTTAGTTTGGTTGTCCGATGTCTTTCATTAATCAATTTGGTCCATGAAATTACTAACATAAGACACACTTGGAGATGTTTTTATAATTTTGATATATTTATCGACTATAGTGACAACACCTTACACATTTAAAGACCAAAAAAATGCTACAAGCAGATAGACTAACATTAGATATGACACTTAACACTCAGAGTTAAATATGTTTATTGGAATAAATTGTCATTTTGGTAATTGAATGTGTGAGTCGCTATCATCATAGTCTTGGAATTCATCAAAATTACAAAATGTGTATATATATGTATTTTGAGTGTCAATTTGGTCCTCATATGTGTCTTTCATTGGTTAGTTAGTCAATTTGGTCTATGGAATTACTAACCAAAGACACACTTAGAGATGTTTTTATAATTTCAATACATTTAGAGACTATAGTGACATTTCCTCACCCATTTAGGAACTAAAATGATTGCTTATTCAAAGCTATGAAGCAGAGACATGGACATTAGACACGACATTGACACGTAGACAACAATAGTACTTTGAAAAACTGGAAGTGATTGAATATAACCATATAGGTTAATATCATGTAACACCAACTACATCTTCAATCTGAAGTCTTGGTGCTACATAGAAAAAAGATTTTAGTTACTGTATATTACTCAAAAACCACTTCTCAATTGGAGAATACTAAGATACTATGTCTGTGTGTAATTTCAGTTGCTATTAACAGCAGTAGTTATTTTATTTTATTTTCATTTTTTGCTGGTAAATTTTATCCTGATCGGACTGGCTAGTACTGACTACCTGCTGTTATTGATGCATGTATGCTCAGAGGATCAATCAAAATGGCCAAAGAGTGTAGTTGATGTTGGGTGTGGCATAGGGGGCAGTTCAAGGTACCTGGCCAAGAAATTTGGGGCAAACTGTGTAGGCATCACTCTCAGCCCTGTTCAAGCTGAAAGAGCTAATGCTCTAGCTGCTGCTCAAGGATTAGCCGATAAGGTCTTTCTTTCTGTGCATTTTCTCCTTTATCATCTATTTTTACACATTTTACCACTTGATATTCAATGTGTTAAAACTATGTTATGTTATTATAATGAATCTCACCAAGGGTGTTAAGAACTTGTATAGAATAGAATCTACTCATATGTGGCCTATGTAGCACTCACACTTCCGATTAAAGACATGTATCATATTTGACATGTGTCTGATAGCAACGTGGATACTGACACATGTGATTATATTCAATCACTTTCATTATTTAAAATTATTATTGGTGTCTATGTATCAATGTCAGTATCGTGTTTGGTGTCTGTGTCTTTATGTCAGTGCTTCATCGCGTGGCTGATTTGATATTTACCTTTACTGTCTATGCAATGCAATTGTAGGTTTCCTTTCAAGTTGCTGACGCTCTACAACAACCATTCCCTGATGGCCAGTTTGATCTAGTGTGGTCAATGGAGAGCGGAGAGCATATGCCTAACAAACCAAAGGTCCGTATTTATCTTGCTGTCTCACTTGCATACTGCTCTTCGCTTTCTTTTATATTTTCTATTCTTTATGCTAGTAAAGTTGTAATCAATCTCATTTCAGTTTCCTGTTTCATACAAAAACTGTTTCAGTTTGTTGGAGAGTTAGCTCGGGTAGCAGCACCGGGTGGCACCATAATAATAGTAACATGGTGTCATAGGGATCTTCGCCCGGATGAAGAATCCCTACAACAATGGGAGAAGGATCTCTTGAAGAAGATATGTGATTCATTTTATCTTCCGGAGTGGTGCTCAACTGCTGATTATGTCAAATTACTTGAAACCATGTCCCTTCAGGTAGTTAATTAATATACCTAATTGTAATATTTTCATTCTCTGCTATGAGTTGAGAAATGTTAAAGAGTTTATTAGTATCTGGATACACTTGTTATTAACTATTAGTTTTTAAACAATTTCTTATATTAGTTGAAAATAGCTTTTTACATCTCAATTTTTCACAAGATACTGTAAGCTTGTTAGACTGCATTACATGGACTGCATTGCATGTAAACGACTGTACACTTATTGATATGGAAAAACTTAAGGAATTACAAGCCAATTCAAATGAGATAGTTACATATAATAATTTATTGAATAAGCACTTAAACAATCACTATTTGCTATTAAGTTAGGTTGTGTGGTTGTATTGACATGTTTGGTTGCTATCTATCTAGGACATCAAATCAGCAGATTGGTCTCCCTTTGTTGCTCCATTTTGGCCAGCAGTGATACGTTCAGCATTAACATGGAAGGGTTTCACCTCAATCTTGCGGAGTGGTAAGCTCAACATTTTATATTGCATTTACAAACAGCCCCTTTGTTTAAAATCATAAGTCTTATTAAACAATCTCCATCCTCTATTGAGTGTCACATTAGCAAAAGAAAAACGTCTCAAAATAAGTGTCGCTTTACATTTTTTTCCCTAAACCACATATGCTTTTGTTGAGGGTGGAGATCGAATCCTCAACCTACTCCTCTCCTAAACACTCCCACCCAATCACCAAGCCAACCTTATATCTCCATGTTGCGTTACGTGTTTGATGTAACATTAATTATTTTCAGTTCTGTTCCAAAATTAATGTTATATACTCCGGTATGCATTTAGGATAATGGTCAACAGTTAATGGTTCATATGAATACATTTGTAAAATTGTTATACTCTTTCTCTTATATATACCTTTTCTGAATATGTGCGAAATAATCTCAAGTGACGCTCAATATGTGACCGTGGGAGTACATAAATTGATAATGATCTTGTTGGATGAAACGACTTAATGGGAATTATGTCATTTTTGTTGTTGTGTGCAGGACTAAAAACTATAAAAGGAGCTTTGGCTATGCCATTGATGATAGAAGGATTTAGGAAGGGTGTGATTAAGTTTGCCATTATCACATGTCGAAAGCCTGAAAACGCAGATGGTCAATGATTTTATATGATGAAACAGAATTCCTACATGTCATTTATTTTGATAGTTCACACAAAACAAATAAGAAATAAAGAATACGTGTTTCTGCCATGTCAGATCCAACTGTGATTGAATAATTGAAGGAAAGATGTAAGCTAGTTCCTGTTGTGTAGCCTCCAATCGAAATGTCAGTTCAATTTTCCTTTGTTCAATATTGCTTTTGTTTTTTTAATCATGTTATTGCTGCAAATTATTAATTGACTTTGTCGTTGACTAATCTCTGTGGGAGAGCTTGATCGGCCACCTTTAACGGGATCTCCCATTCTAACACATTTTTTCCATCCATATAAGAATGTCAGCAAACTTATTTTACTATCAAGGTCATACATTAGTAAGAGTTTTTCTTTTTGGTTCCATAAGTTGTTTTGAATACACATAACACATGTCCTAGTCATATAAATAGTTTGTACACATTGTGCCCTGGTTGTACACATTGTGACCTAGACAGTAAAACAAGTTTTACTGAGATTCTTATATGGGAATTTAAAGACCATTTTTTGATTGCATAGACATCTAAATATGTAAATGGTCACTTTACCACAGATATCAATTGTACCACATTGGAGGAAATTCTAATGTGGACCGATAATCAGCATCTTCAATGTTGTATGCATATTTTTTATGAATACGGAGTACAGATTTAATATTTTTTGTAGACCTGGAGGAGTATGATGTGACGGCCATTGAGCAATAACATGTTCTTAGCCATTGTGGATGGATTGTGGGGTCCGTGTAAAGTAAATTAAGAACAAAGCTAGTGTTTGGTTTCACATCCATTCACCGCCCGGCGTCCACCGGCTTTCTATTGTGAAAGACAAGAAGCTACAGAGTATAAACTCAAGTTAATTGCACGTCCGATGAGTTTTTGTTGCGAAAACAAACACGGTAAAAATTGAGTTTGGTGAAAAGATGATTTTTTTATTTTATTTTTTAAATCCTATGTGGCACTTTTGGGTCCAGAAGAAATAGTTACGAATCTAACTTGTGTTGCAGCATTGGAAATGCTTTTACAGTTTATTTGGAGCTCCAATGGTGTGGCATACACCACCTTCCGAAAGTCAAAACTCAATCATTATCTTCCTCATGAATGAGACTTAATCGGTGTTAGTTGAGAAAAATAAGAAAATATAAATATATATGTTCTCAACTCAAATCATATTGTTTTTTCTTGAATCGATATTGATTAGGTCACCATCTCAATCATAAAAATAAATAGTATTGGACATTTCTACTTCCGAAAAACATCGTCAATCATCATTAGAATTTGTATTAATTTGTTGGTATCAATCAACCATATATGACTATCAAAGTAATCCACAGTAAAACCCCACACGCGACATGACATTGCCACATTGGTAATAGTTGTCTGTTTGATTCCACATTTAGATTTGCAATTTTACGTTCCAAGACCAATATCACTGTGAACTTGAGAACCTATAAATTGGATTGTTTGGTGGACGTTGGATGTGAACACAACTTTCCAATTTTCCAAAAACACAATAAATTTTGTTTTGATTCTCTTTTTTTTCTTTCAAGAATTTAGTTTTGATTCTTAAATGAGTGTAAAGAGCATTGTTGATTGCATAAACATCTAAAAAAGTAAACGATCACTTTACCAAAGATATATTTTCAAGTGAGGGTTGGAGGCTTTGTCAACTTGTTTAGGCCCTTTATTATCCAGATTCCACAAATGAAGTTCATTAAACCCTTCTTTTCTATAGCATTAAGATGAAAACGTGAAACCTTAAAGAACCAAAAAAGCAAAACCAATTTATTAAACAAATAAGCCTGCATTAGCCTAATGACTTTTGTGTTTGCAAGCTAGCTTCTAGTTGAAGTGAAAACACACACACACACACACACACGAGGAACAAGAAAAGAAGAACAAAAAAAAAGATCAAAATAAACGGCCATTACTTTTCCATATTTTCCTCCACAAATCTAGTGTTAAGAATACTTGTCTTGTGAATGGGGTTTGAGGAGCATTGACTTTGTAATAAAAGAAGACAAAGATTCCATAACGAGGAGCCAAAAGTGGTTGCTTCTTACTTTTGCTTGGGAAGGGTCAGCTGCAACACTAGTCACATTGCAAAACCCAACACTTTACCTTTGACAATTTAACCTCGTGATTCCACTTTCTCTTTCTTTTATGCAACATCAAATTATTAATTTAATGTTTTTTTGTTTCTGTGCTTTCTGTACTTTTTCATTTTTTCAACCCGAATCCTAAGCTTCTCTAGATTGTCTTCTAACAAGAGTCAACTACTTATTGGCTTATAGTAGTGGATTTTATTTATCCAAATTTATTGTAAAATTTTATATTCATTTTAGTTTTGATAATTTTAATATAAGGAATCACACCCATTTTAATATTTGTAAAAAAAACATACATGTTTTTTTAAATTTATTTTCTATTTTTACTTTTGACTATAAGTTATTACTTTTTTCCAATCTATTATTTTATTTTTGCAAACATTATATGTGAAAATAGTGAATTTTCATTTTCAACACTTAGCATTCTATTCTTTTAGAAAAAATTAAAATGAAAACAAAGTAAATATTTGGTAATTAAAAAAATAAAAAACCATTTTAAAACTAAATTGATATTTTTTCTTGATTCATATTGATAAATATTTTGTCACAATTTTCACATTTAATTAAAAAGATATATCTACATATGAAGGGGAATATCAAGTTTTGGTGTTCCTTAAAAAAAAAAAAAAATTGGTGTATTTGTTTCTTCCAATTTTATTCTTTATCTAAAAAGTCTTATTTACAATTTTATCCAATCAAATAATTTAATTTTTTAAAATATTTACGCAAAATATCTTCACCTATATATAAAATTTTGATGTAACAATTTATTTTCAAATTTTATTATTTATTTAAACGATTCTATTCAATTTTTAATCCTTTTTACCGTCCTGAATTTGGAAAACAATACATAAATCAAAATAAGTATAAGGTTTTTAGTTTTGTAATTAAAAATTAAATAGAAAATAAAACAAAATATTTTCTAAAATTAAATTGACCAATTTGTTTTGTACCAAAGAATAATGTTATAAAATACCGTCCAAAATAAAATAAAAAACAAAAAATCGACGTAAGAAAATCCGTTGACATAGAGATATAGATATGATCCGAATCTATCCAATGTAACACCAACATTAAGCCACTCCACTCGTGTGTGTTGCTTTGTTTGTGCGTGTGTTTGTGTCTTTGTGAGTATCAAAGTGTCAACAATCCATTGTTGTTAAACAAATATTATTATTATTCTTATTATAAAAGTGATCCCTACGAACCTTCCTCCCTCTCTCTTTGTGTTGTGGACAAATTCACTTTCCCTTTTTCACTTTTTTTGGATTTCATTCATTTTAAACACCTAATCCATACCTCCATTTTCATTCATTCATTCATTCTCTCTTCTGTCTCAGTCTGTGTGTTTTACACTCTCACCTTGCACTTGCACTTGCACCTGCTCAAACACCTTCAGGTACTTTTTTGTTCTTACTTTCATTCATAATCTTGTTCTTGTTCTTGTTCTTGTATTATATCATCATTATTGTAAACCCTTTTGAATATGTGTTTTTTTAGTTAGTATTTTTACTATTATTATTTACAATTTTTAGTTTGAGGGTTTGTACTAAAAAGGGTGAAATTTTGTTTACTGTTTGCAATTGAGGTCTCAAGGTTAATCTTTGCTTGTGAACTTTGATGAATAGCTTCTTAAGCTAAGAGGGTTTATTGAAAGTTATATAAAGTCTTGAAATTTTTATGGTGAAATTAAAAGGGATTGTTGAATGAAGGGGAAAGTTTTGAACTTTTTCCTGTTTACCCTTTTTTATGATATGTTAATGTGTTCATTTGAAAGTTATTATTCTTATCAATTGGTTTTGAAAAATTGATTTTTTTGTTGTTAACATCTTACTTCTTCTGTTGCTGCAGTTGTTTGCTCTAAATTTGTGATCAATGGAGCATAGATTGAAAAGAAAGTCTCCAGAGAATGGATTCAACAGTTTTTCACTGGATGATCTGAATGAAGATGTCTTTGAAAAGGTACTTTCGTGGTTACCGACTTCCAGTTTCTTTCGCCTTACTTCGGTGTGCAAGAGATGGAAATCAGCTGCTGATTCTGCGAGTTTCAAGCTTGCTTGCTCACACATCCCCACAAGGGATCCTTGGTTTTTCATGGTTGCTCCCGATCTCAACCAATCTGTAATTTTTGACTTGGCTGAAAACAGTTGGAAAAGACTCAATCATCCGAATCTTCTGCTCGAAGATTCCAACAAAAGTTGCATTCCTGTTGCAGCTTCTAATGGCCTGGTTTGCTACCGAACATCGTCGGGAAACTTCATTGTGTCCAATCCTGTGACCGGATCTTCTACCGAACTCCCTCCATTGAATTTCACCTCAGAAAATCAATCTCTCAATGCTGTTGTTATGAGTACAACATCTTTCAATGGCCAAATATCCTACAAGATTGTATTAGTCTTCGGTGAACTTCCCAATCTTTCATTTAAAGTCTATAACTCAAGCTCTGCCTGTTGGGAAGACGAGAATGCTCTTGGGAGGAAGGTCGATGATAGTTCAGCGGATTGTGATTCAACCGATGACAATGTTGTGTACTTTCTGAGCAAGGCTGGAAATGTGGTAGCAAGTAGCATGCAGAGAAGTCCAACCAAGCAATATTCGTCGGTCATTACTAACCAAGACGGTCAAGAGGTAGTCTATTTTTTGAGTTCGTCTGGGACCGTTGTAGCTTGCAATTTGACCTGCACGTGTTTCTTTGAGTACCCTAGGCTATTGCCAGTTTTTTGCGAGTACTCTATCGATATTGTGGAGTGTAATGGTGAGATGATAGTTGTTTTGTTATCGGAATTCTTGGAAACTACAAGTCTTAGGGTGTGGAGATTCGATGAGACCAACCGATGCTGGCAACAGATTGCAGCAATGCCAGCAGCAATGTCTCATGAATGGTACGGAAAGAAGCCGGATATCAATTGTGTTGGTGCCGGTTCTCGGATTTTTATATGCTTGAACTCTCCTGAGCTATGTACTTATGTTCTGTGTGATTTGGTAACCAACAACTGGGTTGAATTGCCAAAATGTCACATTAATGGAGAAGTCATGGAGTTTATGTCGGCATTTTCTTTCGAGCCGAGGATAGAAGCTTCTGTTTGAGAGTGAAATGCCCTAGTTGGATATCTTGGTTTTATTTATCAACCATTTTTTATGTTCTGTTGTTAGCTTGCATTTTATTTTGATTTGTGCTTAATTTTTTTTTTCTTCATGCAACATAGCTAGATATGGAAGCTAACCAAATGATTTGATTGTTGACAGATTATATTGTAATTTTCTTAATTGATTGTCAGATGTAACATTGTTCTCATTTAGTGGTATTATCAATGAATGATCTTGTTCATGATTCTTTTTCATTGTTTGATATTTAGTTCTCCACAAATAGAGGAGACATCAATATGGCTTTTCTGGAAGAAAATTTACATAGTTTATTGTTTTATATATTGAAGGTATAATTAATTTTTTAGTCCCTATAAATATTCACAGTTTTGTTTTTATTCCCTACAAAATAAAATCACACTTTTTAGTTCCAGTGAAAGATGATATCAAAATTACCTTTTTCTTTTTGTTATGAACTCTGAGAACACCAGTGCCTGAACCTCATCTCATTTATGATTGATTGTTTAAAATTTAAATTTTTAAGGATAAAAGTGACACTAATTTGTTGAGTCTTCTATGTAGATTTTCAAGCTAACTAAGATGTGATCTTACCTTCTTTTTTGCAATAGAAGCAATTCCTAATTTTTTATTTGATGCTATTGTGTAACCACTCACCATTGTAACATTGATATGCGATTTTTTATTTTTTTTATTTTTTATATATAATCATTTTTAATGTTTATTACAAGTGAAATGGAAGATAAAAGTAACAATGAAAAAACTTTGTTAAATTTAATTATATTTACAAAAATTGAAATCAAAATACCCATTGATATATATTAAAATTCAAAATATTCAAAATAATTTTTTGACACTAGTAAATCACTTTAGGCTTAATTGCAATTTTGGTGCCCTATTTTCATGATTTTGCGAAATTGGTCCCCACCATTGTAAAATTCAACAATTTTGGCCCCTCTATCAAATATTGTGATATGATATTTTTTAAATGGAGTTTTAAAGAGAATTTTGTTACAATTTTATCGATGTTGATTTTTTTTCATCTTCAGATCATATTCCACGACCTTTAAAATTTATCACATCAAATTTTTATAGTTCAAAAATATGATTTAGGGATCAAAACTGTCAAAATTTAAAATAGAGTGAACAAAACTGTATTTAAGTCATCACTTTATTTCATTAATAATGATCAACTACTCAATGTATGATGGAATATCAATAGAAAAATTGAAGGACAGCCAGATGATATATGAAAACTAAAACAGTCCTTCATGAAACTATATCGCAACTTTTTTCTTCGAAATGTACCACATCAGAGTTTTTAACATAAATAAAAATTTTCTAAAATACTAAAATAATATTTTATCCATCGTCATCTTTAAAAAAATTGTCTTCCAAACATCATACAATATAAACAAATTGCTCAATACCTTTAATATTTGACTTGCGTTGTGTTGTTGAGCATTTCCCTTTAGTTTTAATACTAGATCAAAAGCATTATGGGAGAAATCAAACATTCATCATCAATAACGTGGTATTGTAAAAAATTCATCAATGACGTGGCAAAAAATGATTGGATAACCTACTCAAAGAACGGTAGGAACATATGTAGACGATCATTCCCTTCAGTTTCCCCTTGCCGAAGAAAATCAATTCCCAAACCAAATATATAAAACATCACAAAATCATAGAAGAAGAAGAAGAAGAAGAAAAAGGGTTTCTCAATTTCCAAAATCTGAGTGAAAAATCATTGCAAGAACAGAAACAAAATGGAATCAGAAAATTTGGTGAAACAAGAATTGGAGGAATTGCAGAAACAATTGGGGAAGAAGCAGAAATTCGAAGACGCTGTGTCATCTCTCAAATCTCTGCTCCAAACCACGTATCCATTAGCTTCCACCTCTCTTCGAAAATCGGTATACTCCTTTGATTTCAATTCTTCATTAATATTCAAAAAAATTGTGGTTTAATTCTATATAACTAGTTGCTGGTGTGTACTTGTCAATTTAATTTCTGGGTTTTGTTTATTTTTCTGTGTTTGTTTAAGTTTGGTAAAAAAGAACTGATTTTTAATTTGTTTGGATTGATCTATAGTTTATACTGTTATATAATTGGATGTATTATGAAGAGTTAGCACACATGGTTAACGATACTTGTGGATATTTCCAACGTCGAGCGGCTAATTGAGTAGCTAGCTTGGTGTGAAACTGTTTACAGTTATGAAGCTTGGATACATACATGGACTCCTGTGATAATTTTAGGAAATTATAGTAATTGAATGTAACAATTGAGTCGCTGGGACGGGATGAAACAGTTTTATGCGTACGAAGAACTGACAGATACATGACGTTGGACATTGATAGTTTGACACCAGTAATAAGAAAATGGTAGTAATTGAAATTAAACAATTTGTCGTGACTCATTGGACAAAAAAATTGTGTCATGGTATGTCAGGTTCAAAAACCGACACGCAGCAGCGAAGCTTCTTGGAATATGGAGGTGCTGAAAGTTTTTTTATACATATATAATAAAATGCTAATATACATTAATGATTTATAAGTAGTAATGTCTTATGTGCGGGTTTGATCCCTGGATTTCGTGTTTTTGCAACTCATCTATTTTTTCCATAAAGTCTCCAAATGCTAAATATCATACTCAAATCTAGTATTTCTATATAAAACAGAGGTGCTATACTGCTCAGCGCTGACCAACATCAATTTGATATCAATTTTGCTATAAATATTATTAGGGTCTCGTTAACGAGTGCCCGCGGGGCACTCTTTAAGCATTCTAATTCAAGAAATTATCCACTAAAAAAAGTCAATTGTTTCAATTTCCAATGCATTCAATACAATGATTCTCATAAAAATTTAATATTTAAAGGTCTTAAAGAGTGCC
This sequence comes from Medicago truncatula, assembly GCF_003473485.1. Taxonomy (NCBI): domain Eukaryota; kingdom Viridiplantae; phylum Streptophyta; class Magnoliopsida; order Fabales; family Fabaceae; genus Medicago; species Medicago truncatula. Next base: position 3,575,119 of record NC_053042.1, read on the forward strand.
CCGGGGGCACTCATAACATCTCCCATATTATTATTATTATTATATGTATGTATGTTTATGGCCCCTTCATAAATTTGTGCCATGCTCCGCCATTGCTAACATGTGTCGACTACTGGACACGCTTTCAATCCAAAGTGATGGTGCTACATGGGCAGTAACTTGCTGGTTATATCTGCTAACGCAGCCTCGGCATGCTATCGGATGCCCTGTCGATAAGTCTTGGGATTGAGGTTTCCTCCCTTTGCTCTCATTTTCAACATATAAAGGAAATTAAACAATTTGATATTGATATATGTATGTATTTATCTCTGTATATACATGTATGTTGTTAAGGCTAATGATGAGGTCAACTGATAAGTTAGAATAGCACTGCTGGGAATTTTTTTAGTTTCGTTCCTGCTAATGATCTTTCATTGTTAGGTCATTCATAAGTGCTCTTGTTAGGGGTACTTTGAATAGGTTAATGTTATTGTTTGATGGATAATTAAAGGCCAATAAATTGACTGTGGTGTTATTGGTGGTGGCAGTTTTATTCTGTTATATGCCGAGTTGCGACAGTGTTGAAGACGAGATATACAGCACCCGGTTTTTGGAGTGCTGGCCTGAGCCTTTTTGAGCAGGCTATATTGTTTGTTTCTGAACCCTCTGAAAAGGAGCACTTGAAGGCTTGCATTGCTCAGGCCAGGGAACATTTGCATCTAGAAGACAACCCTTCACAAACTTCGCAACCTGCAGTAAATCGTGAAAATAGAGGTGATTTTCTTTTTGAAGAGTTTTTTTTTTCTTTTTTCTTGATGTGTAATTTATAGCTTTTTCATGTTGATGAGTTTTGGGATATGGATGTTTTTAGATAGTTTGCTTTAACCTTCCCGTGTTTATCGCGTTGTGTTGATTCAGGATATCTTTTTGAGGGGCACCTTACGGTAGATCAAGAGCCACCACAACCTGAATGGATGGTGCAGGCAAATCTCTTGAATGAAGCTGTTCGACTATTTGAAGCTCAACCCTCTCAGGGTTTAGCAACAAATGACACCACGCCAGAGGATGTTGCTAGTGTGCTTGAAATGCTTAGAAATAGATTGGAAGAAGTTGTGCCCCTGGTATTTATCCAAAAACTTTTCATGTATTTTGGCCACACCTTATTTGCTTTCATTCTTTCTCTTAAATATCAACCTGGCTTTGAATATCTCTAGATTCAGTTTCTGTAACTTCAAGAAGTTTGTGGCTTAAGCATTGTTTAAAACAGTAACAAACCAGCTATCCTAGGTTCAATTGAGAACTTCAACAAATTATGTATGCTCAACTTAGAACTTGAGCATATACATAGTTGACTTCAGAATAGCATTTCTTGAGGTTCTATTAAACAAACTAAGCTACTTTAGAATGGTTCAATAGGATAATTTTTCACAACTACATGAATCAACGCAAACAGCCTGCTTAACAACATAGTTTCTTATGCATAATGTTCCTTGTTCGGTGGCTTTAGTGGATATAATTGATAATTTGATTGCGATGCACCTTTTTTTTTAATAAGCAAAAGATAATGATACATTCTTTTATGGGTGATTAGATATAAACAACCTGCTCAGCTCACTCATTTTGTTAACTACTATATCACATTTTGCTCGTTTCAACTTGCCTTTTGATTAATATATACTCATTTTTGTCTCATTTAATTGTTAAACTTTACACTGTTTAATTATAAGGCTGACTTTTTTTCTTCTTCTTCTTCTTCTTTTTTTTTTTTTTTTATAAAAATAATTGATTAGATGGAGACTGGTGGTCCTGCAGCTCCAAGAGTTCCTCCTGCGAGTAAAGAAGTTGTCTCAAAACTTCCTGTCATTACTCTCACCGAAGAGATCCTGTCTAAGATGGGGAAAGATGCAGAGTGTGCCATTTGCAGGGAAAATTTGGTGTTAAATGACCAAATGCAAGAGTTACCGTGCAAGCACACATTCCACCCTCCATGTTTAAAGCCATGGCTGGTATTGTTTCGTAGTCCACTTATTTACTGAAAGTTCTGTTTTTCCCTTTTAAAACCAATTTTTTGCATTTGATACTAAAGAGACGGAAGAAATTACATGATCAGATATGAAATTTGTTTAATTTTATCCCTCATGTGGCAGGATGAGCACAATTCTTGTCCTATCTGTCGTTATGAGCTGCAAACTGATGATCATGCCTATGAGAGCTGGAAGGAACGTGAAAAGGAAGCGGAAGAGGAGAGGAAAGGTGCTGCAAATGCTCTTCGAGGCGGTGAATTCATGTATGTTTAGACGGCTATTCAATGCAATTACGATGTATACTATGGTTTACCCTGAAATAAGGGATTAAAAATTTCCTGGTGGTGAATAGTTGTGTATTCTTCATTATTTGAAATTATATAGTTATCTCGTCTCATGTTTTAAGTGTGACTGCTATTCCTTGAAATTTAATATCTCGCTTTATAGTTTTTCTGAACAATGATTGTCTACAAATACAGTCCTCCAAACAATGTTGGGATCATTGATTCATGAGTTCAATTTTATCCCATATTCTTTTCCAAACATATGTTGAAGAGGTTGAGCTATAAGGAATATGTTGAAGAGGTTGAGCTATAAGGATAATGTGTTTATTTACTGAAAATTGAGCAAAAGCTCTTACAATATGAAAATAGAAGATAAATTGTAGAAAGAAAGTGATTCCCAAATACTCCAGAGTAAAACGCCTCACAGAAAGAGTAGAGAACACTCTCTTTCTTTGCCTAACCATAATGGTTTCCACAATAACCTTGCATACAATTTTGGTGACATTAAATTTTGGGTTGATGACTTTGTCTCTATCTTTTTTTTTGGTGGTGGCCGAGTTTGAACCCCCGGACCTTGCATATATTATGCATTGTCCATACCAACTGAGCTAAGTTCACGAGAACTTTGTCTCTATCTCTCTTCTCATTAAAAGAATTTATTTTAATTGTCATCTATCATTCTCTCCTGTTAAAATACACTAAAGTCACTACATGTCACAAGTATTTTCCTTACAACTCACTCACCTCACTATTTATACTACTGGGCATAACAAACTTGCAACCTAACATCCTAACCCACCCTTTATTACATATAAGAGCATCTTCATAAAAAGTTTTTAAATGGATCTTGTTTGCACACGTCATTTATTTACAATTTTTTAATAAAAGATTCAATGACTTTAATGGTAGTAAATTAAAAAATCCTTAAATATTTACTTTAATATGTACATTTAGAAAACAAACAAAAAGAAATTGAAGAGACTAAAAGTTACATAAATTTGAAATGACGGAACCAACTTTTATTTATTTTCTTTCCTATTTTAATCCCGTTAATTGTTAAAGAGAAATAGGATCCTTTATATAAATGATGGTAACTAATAGATATCCATTAGAGGTCCTTTAATAAGATGAAGTCCTTATTGTATAAATAACTCATAATTGGAGATACTTGAACCTCACCATACTTTTTATTACTTTCTCTTTTAAAAAATAATTGATCTTTTTGCAACAAAAATTTATCTCCAAATAATAAACATTTTCAAATTTAAACACAACATTAATTACTTTTTTTTTTCTTCCAATTGTACATTTTAATTAATATTGCTTGCATCGCTCACAATCTAAATTTAATATCTTGTACTTTACGTTTACGATAAATACATCAAGTATCACTTTTTTATTAATACATATTTTTTTGACTGTTGCTTTTCTGACATCCTGTCTTGGAAACATAAGTAAATGACCAAAAAATCCAGCGGTAGTTAACTGCTACCGGTTTTTTAGTTATAAATAAGCGATAGTTAAAAAAGCAATTGTCTATTTTTTTTATATAGGTGAAGTGGTGAACGATGGATCTCAATTTTTTTAATACTAATAGCCCTTCTTTTCCTTATCCCTCTTACTCGGGTCTCTATCAATTCGTTAGAGCATTTGCACATTTTAACGTACACAGTTTCAGTAGGGAAGACCATGAGTTGTAGATCCTATGATACCTAAAAAATTATATGCAGAAATCAGAATTGCAGATAAAGAGAATCTCCTACTAAATTTAATACAGGCAGGTACTAAGATTTACTACTACTCACTGACTCTACCCTATACGGCTATACCTGCACTGTATTTATCATTGTACATCAAATTAAAAATTTATTAACTAAATCTAAAATTTGTATTTTATAAGACTTATTTGTAACTTACACGAGTCTTTTTTTATTTTATTCTGACAGTATATTGCACTCTCTCTATCCTACAATCAATGGTTCATTCGTAGAAGAAAAAATTTCTGAAAATAACATCAGAGGTTTTTCCCTTTTAAATAAATCCTACAATATCAAATTATATTTGAAAACTACATCAACTTTTTATTTTCATTGATCAAGCCTCTAAAAGAACTTCAAATAGATCACACCCTTCCCATTTTTTATAACCTAGATTGCATGTTGTCAAATAATCGACACATTTACGCAGTTTTGTACATCTGTGATTGTTGGACCAAAATTCAACCGTTTAGATTTTTTCAAGCTTGATATTTTCATTGCAATTTGAACAATTCAATCTCGATCCAACGGTCATAAATATTCGCCACTGCGTGGATGTGTCAAAAATTTTGACTGGAAGCAATCTGATTTCAATTTCTATTTTTTGTTGGCTATGAATCTATGATGAGCATGACATGCATGGAAACCATTTTTAAGCATAAACACCAAAACTTTCATTAAAACAATCTACAATAATGTGGTTAAATATAACAAATAATGTGAATCTATATCAAGAAAACAATATATCAAACTTGTAATGATCAACGGTATGTATAACTGTTTATTGTACTAAACAACATTCTTCAATTCATCCTTTCACAAACAAGCAATTTCAAAATGATTAGATTCCACTACAAGTCTCAAACCAAGCAATTCTAGCAGCGCTAAAAACACTGACCTCACACAACCAAGTATTTATCACCTCAAAAATGAATATTTTTAGGTATAAAGCATCAACCTGAAAAAATAGAAGTCAATATATAACCCAGCTACATTCTAGCTTGGTACTAAAAAAATGACAAATACAAGTTCTCACTCAGTTTAATATACACCAGCGCCTCTGGCTAACGAATTGAAGGTGCCAAAACAGCCCCCAATCGTCATATGATAAAATTGCCAGAGAGTAGAGCATTCTCGAAAACCAAAGTCAAGAAACCTCCCATAACAAATCTATTCAACATTACCAAGTGATGGGCATGAAGATCAGAGAATTGACTTCAACTGTGAACCAGTATGAGCCTCAGATCCTAATAATACACCGTCTTTTTAACTGCTCGACCTTACCCTACTCCACCTATTTGCAGATCTTTGTGAACTTTGCGGCGACTCGCGAGGCTCAGAGAATCTGTCATTTCTGGGCTCAGAGAATCTATCATTTCTGGGTGCATATCTTTGTGAATTTTGATTCCACTCACGAGGCTCTGAATATCTATTGTTTCGAGTTGGTGCAGATCTTGGTGAATTCTGAGTCCACTCACGAGGCTCTGAGAATCTATCGCTTCTAGGTGCAGATCCCATTCCATCATTCCTGCCACCTCTTCTATTATCTCTCCTCATATAATGATTGTTAGGTCTGTTTTCCCCATTTTCCCCAACAGTTGACTTTTTTTCTTCTTGCTCAGCTTCATAGGCCAATGGTTGGATCCCCTGAAGATCAGGTTCTGGGATATACCCAGCAGGTCGCTTGGATTCATCCATTCTTCTAAATGTGATTGATATCCTAGCAAAAGTTTCAACAAAAGAACACAAGTCAATAACCATTTTTAAAAAAAAAAAAATTGGAAGAGGGAAAATTATTATTAATTGAAGTAACACTGACGGCCATTTTAACACTGAACACACACGTAAATCAATAACTTGTCATTGGTGTTAAAAGCCGAAAAAGGGAATATCATGCTATCATATCAGTAAATACCTTTTTGTAGGAACTGCAGGTACACAATGCTTAGCAACATCAGCTCCATTTCCATTTAAAACAAGTACAGATCTGTAGAGGGAAAAAATGATTATAAGATTTGGAATCGTCAATAACAATGGAAAATTGGTAAATAATTTAATCCAAATCGATCCGACACCGTGTAGCAACAGTTAAAAAACTAAAAAGACATAGTAGTAGATAAATCAAGATTGAATACTTACCCTACAGGTAGAGGAATAGCAAACGAACCATCAAATTTACCAGGACCTGCAATCCTCAGGTTTGACCCAAAAAGTATGTCGCACTCACTTAGAAATGAGACAGTACAAAATGGTCGAACAAAATCGTGATTATCAATGTGTGGAGGTATGCAGTCCCCTTCTTCATACACATTCACGATACAGCTATCTGGCACACAAGTAGTTGGAAGTACATGCCACTTGACTAGGCGTCGAATGATGACCTTGAAAAGATCAGGTAAAGGATCTATGGATGCATGGTGGAGAATACCCGGTGGGTTACCATCCTTATCCTGTAACCAGAAAGTTAATTTTAGAAGTTATACATCCATTTATGAAGCTCATCAACCATAATAGTTTGCCGCAAACGATAGCTAAGTTTAATTCTTTCCAAAGAAAGAAATGTGAAGACATAACGTGAGAGATAGACTAACCACTGCATAATTGTAACAGCACCCAAATTGGATAGTTTGGCGTCCCTTGCCCGGCATCCACTTTCTAGGAGCTGAGTATGTCCGGTCTGAAAAAGTTAAGAATCAACACCCATATAGAGTCAGTATAGCCAATTAGGGGAAAAACATTTATATTTTGTTTTCGGTATCTTATGGTGTGAAGTTTGCATATAAAAGTTACAGACAAAGTGCAATGAATTTAAAGATGGGCCCAACCATGCTTATTCCAAAATGATAAGATTCTTCCACTATTTCCAAACCCGTTGGCCTCACTAAGTTTTGGGCAACGCTCAAAACTCTGGAAATATATGAAAGTTACTTCTATATAAATTTGGTATCTCCATGGCCAGTAGTCAAAGAGAAAGGGTCAGAGCATGTGGCTGATTGAGGCCCGTTGAAGTGTTTTTGAGCGGGACAAGGTATTGCACACCTTTAGCAACTTCCTAACTGTTAGAAACCCAAAAAAGTATAGCTACCTAAGTTGATAAGTAAGTTGCTGAAGGTGTAGAGTTAGTTGAGTGTTAAAATAAATAACTAGTTGTCAACCATTGTTACTCTTGATAGCAAGCAGCTCAAGGTTAAGTAAATTGAAGGTTTTTATTATGAACAATAAGCTTGAGTAGTTAAGTTACAAGGCACTTGACTACTTTTTCATTGCAATCGTTAAATTACATATCGAGGTACAAGTACACATTTGGCAGCCATCTTAACAATTTAAATTTCCATCTCACAGTTAAATTATCAATACAGTCTTTACAGAAAAAGAAATCAAGACGATTCAAAACATGAATCGGCACTATAAAAAGAACCAAAGATAGACATTTGATAAGTCAACAACAATTGTATAGCTAAAAGAAATCTTAAATAGAACAAATGACACAATGGAATTAACTAGATCTCGATCATTTATAGGGTCAGATACAACGGCAATCGGGTTAATTAGTACGCTATAGATCATCAAATTCATGATATTACTTCATATATACAAGTCAGTCTATATGCATAGGCATACCACAAACATATAAATAATTTTATTAAACTTATCATAACTATATAGTACAAAATGACAAAGGTCATGCACAAAAACAATTTTGGACATCAATTTAAGTTCAAAGCATAGCAATATCAAAACAAGGAAGAATCATTCTAATGTTTCAAAAATCGGTGCAAAATCCTAATTGTGGTCGCTGCATCAAAGTTTTCAATATTTAATATCTCTGCAACCATAATTGTGACCGCAATCTTTTTACAAAATACGCAACACAACTCAGAATCAACCACAATCTAATGCCTTGGATTTTTTGGTCCTAGAGGGATCATTATCATTAATCAACAACAAATACATAATAAATTAACAACAAAAGAGGTTTTGAGATGAAAGTCACAAACCTTTGAGCTCTCCCTTTTGCCCCATCTCTTGTAAAGAAGCAACGTAGTTAACAATCCTCTTCTGTTCAGCAGCACTAAAGATACCGGTATGCAACTCAAGACCGTCAAGAATGTTCACCAATTTTCCATTAACCCTTTCATAACAAATAAAATCTTTCTTACGCCTCACATTCATAAACCTAATATACTCTCTTTGTTCCCTAGGCAAAACAGCCTTATCAGCAACAACCCTATTTTCTCCTGAGTTGTTCCCTGAAACCACACCAACATTGCTATCATTTTCATCATGTTCCTCTTCACCAAATTCATCATCTTCTTGTGCCATATCAGCCCAAGACATGCGTGGACTCGGAGCTTCCGAGATTGAATTTCCCTGCACACCATCATTCCAACTCCCAAGAGAATGACAATCACAGTTGTCTTCTACATCAACCTTAATCTCAGAATTTTCAATTTTGTTTGCAGACTCTGCAAAATTCAATGAAAAAAAATTTAAAACTCGAAAAGAAAGATCCAGATTTCAGCAGCACGTAAACTCAAAGATTAGTGGTTTCCTATGTTAAAATCCAATGAAAAAATTAGTGGTTTCCTAATTATATTCATTTCAACAACGCGAAAAAGATCATTAAAACTATGTTTCTCTTGTTTGAAAGCTAGTGAATCTATTCACTCCCTTCTAGATTCTACTTGAAGCTAGAAATTGTAGCTTTTCATTCTAGAATTGATTTTTACACTCAAAATTATCATTCAACTAAATGTATCCAAACACAAATCACTTCACCTTCAACTCAATTTTCACCAGAATCAATTTTACATAATCAATTCACTCAAAACCAATTCTAATCACCGCATAACCAAACATACATGCACATAGTTTCCTAAATGTATTCATTCAATGGTTCAACAGCATGTAAACCCAAAGATTTTTAAAGCCAGTGAATCTATTCAACCCCTTCTAGATTCGGGAGTTCATACCAACTAACAATTAACTAACAACAATGTGAATCCGGTAACGGCATGCCATTTGATAGCTTATAGTGATATCAAAGTACTTAAATCATCCAATTGATAAAACTAAATTTTTTGATGGCCCAATTCAAAAAAACTAAACTTTTTGATGATCCAATTAATTGAAAAAACTAAATTTTGTGATGGCCCAATTGAAAGAAAAAAAAAGTTTTTAGATGACCCAATTGAAAACTGATAAATCTTTTTGATGAAAATTTAGGGTTTAAGTTACCTGGGGCAATTGAGATGGAATTGATGCGATCGGAGAGAGATTGAACACAGGTACGGCAGAGACCTTTGGAGAGAAAAGGAAGCCAAGTGGAGAGAAACTCAGAGGCGATTTGAAGCTCGGAAGGTTGATAATTAAGGAGGAATGGGTCGTTGTTTGAAGGTGGTTGAGGTCGTTCATCCATGGCGGTGAAGAGAGAGAGAGAGAGAGAGTTGAAACAAACGCAACTGAAACAAGACCAAGATACTATGCTATGCTTCTTTGAAATTTTTTCAGACTATTATTTTTCCACACTGTACCTTTTCTGCACCCTATTATTTTTCAATTTTACCCTGATCCGGATTTTGTTTTTTGGATGGTATTGTTAGAATTTTGCAGATGTTTCCGGATTTGAAAATCCGGAATAATGTTTTATCAGAAATTTAAAAAAACATAAATAAAAAGACACAAAACATAAAAACAACTCATTTTATTAATATATCAACAATACATTACAATAATTTTCAAGCTTTTTAAGCTTATTACATAAGATTCTAAATCTATTTCTAATCTCCTATGAATCTAATTCTAATCTCCTAAGAGCCTAACCACTGGTATGTGATGGGACATACCAGTAGTTTGCCTATTGGAGGAAAACCGGAGGAGGAGGGAAGAGGAGGGTGGGAAGAAGAAAACAATGCCCCTAAGAGAGATGGGGGATGCTCAAACTTACGCCCAGACATGCCAAGCTAAGAACCACACTGACCCACGTAACCCTCAGATAAACCGCGTTTCGTTGCAGCGTGGTTCCATCCTCATTGACCGTTAATACAAACCCTGAAAGTTTTCAACGAGGCCCTTATCTATGAAAGGTCAACGATGGAAAACCATGGTTGTAGAAGGAAGAAGAGGGGGAGAGGGTGGGAGAGGATGGTGTGAGAAATGGTGGGGTTTGGAAGGCTATTTATAGAGAGTGGGTCAAAAACGGTTGGGAGGCCATAAATGCAGTCAAAAAATGCGTTTTACCACGTTTTTTTACTTGACCACCGACAAAAACGTGTGGTGCAGACCACCGGTCATGACTGATGCATTCCGGAATATATAATCCAGAAAGCACATCTGTTTTCCGGATTAATGCGATAATGGTGGTGAACGAGGAAAAGTTGGCACTTCCTATACGGCTAAGGACATTTCAGAATGTAAAATCCGGAAAGATTCAGAGCCATTAATGTGGGTTTGGACGGTTACAACAACCACTAACACGTTTTCATTGACTGTAATGACCTAGGAGTTGTTTTAGGCTATAAATAGACTTTTATCTTCAACAAATACCTTCATTCTTCACTTCACCTCTTTTCTTACATTTTCTTCAAATGTTTTTTAGTTTTTTAGGGGTGTCGATGGTGTCATGGTCATTGTTGACCGTTCATATGAACCCTGCAATTGCAATGCATTGCAGCTTGTGTGAGGTTCATATAATGGTCAACAAAGACATTTGACATCAAAGAAAGACACAGAAAATTACATAACATCTGGTCCGAATTTCTGTTTCCGGAAATCACTAACAATCTGATCCGGATTATGTGATCCGGACCAGGAGTATTTTAGTAAATTTTGCAGGGTGCGCGAGAAGGCAGCAGGGTGGGAAAAGTAATAGTCTTTTTTTTTTGTTGTTTTTAGAAAAACTAATATTTATCTTCTTTTCTTTTTCTTTTTTGTATAATAAAAAAATCAAATATCTTAATCTGTTTTTGATAAGATCTTTATTCAATTGTGTGTTTTTTTCACGCAATGTTTCCGTTAGATTTTGAATTTATTTATTTTTGTATAAAAAATAATATTTCTTTTAAAAGTCAAATTTATGATAAAAGACTTGATTTGAAATGAATAAAATATTAGTATAAAAATAATAAAACATTCTATTTTATTTTGACCGGAAAATAAATTATATTGATGTTAGAATAAAGATTTTGTTTAGTAAATAATATTTTTTTAAGAAGTTTAGTAAATAATATATGTGAAAAATAACATTAAACTATCCAGGAGTATTTGAATGAGATGACACAAGTCTCTTCTAATTTAATTAAAGTTTAGATACACGAATTCACCTTTGAGCATGCAACAACGTTAAAATTCGTTAGAGAGTTGCCGCTTATTTGAGTCCTGTAAGGCTCGAGGATTAATCACCACAAGGTAGAGTTGCCACCTATTTAGGTCCTGCAAAGCTTGAGGGATTAGTCACTGCGATATGCGTGGAGACGGATAGTATATGTCCGTTTATCCGTATTTTTCAATTGTATTTTGTTGTATTTATATTTTATAAGTTTTAAAAAAATTCTTAGATTATTATGGGTAACGTAAAAATGTTCAACTAAAACAAATTGAATTGTTAAGGGTAATTTCGTTAACAAAATTGTTCACCAAAATGTAGTTAAGTGCTTGAATATGTAACACCCAGTTTGATCGAATGAGTATTAAAATCAAAACTTTTTTTAAACAACCAATGTTAGTGTATGTTTATTGTCAATTTGTTAGTGTTTGTTGAAGGTGTGAGTGATTGATAAAAGAGGTTATATGTTCAACTTCTATCGTTAACAAAAATATCAACCAACATTTATTTTTGAAAATGAAATGATAACTAACATTTGTTGTTAGAGAAGCTCAAGATATATCTCACATATATAGCATGTATTTTGTTTTATTCATTAACCACCTGAAATGAATTTGATGTGTATTTTTGTTACAATAATCATCACTTTTGCATAACTTTTTTACATCATTTTTACTATCTCAAGCATCGCATTTTTTAACACACAATTTTCCATATACTTTTATTGATTGGTTAAAACTAATATAAGACTCACAAAATTTCTACAAAAATCACGAGATTTTGCGGAATTCATACTTCTATAGAAATTTACACAATATGATTTCAAACATATCAAAAGTCTCTAAACTCTTCATCAAAACGTTGAAACCAATAAGATTTTAAAATTTACCAATGAATATTCATTTACAATTTTCTCGTGGTTCAATTTAATCATTAACAAAAATATAATAAATAAAAACCGTCTAACATTTTCATATTAACAACAAATGGGTTCTAAGGGTGCTTGTTAAGGATCCAAAAATAAAAACAATTGATAACTTATATATATATATATATATATATATATATATATATATATATATAATTGTTTTTTGATGTTCTAATGAGTTGAATACACAAATTCGAAGATAATATATCTACTTTAAACTTTTTATCAAATGTCTTGAGAACACTTGTTAGTATTTACCAATATTTTAAAGTGTTTAAAGTGAGCCGCAAACTTAAACAACATGGAGAGACCTCAAAATCGTGGCTAAATCTTCAACACACATAAACCATCATTTGTGCTACTTTCCATTACCATTACCATAAAAAGAAAAACAGTCTCAGAGACAAATGTACAACACAAAAATAATACTATAAATAAATAATTCATTAATAAAAAATTATAACTTCCTTTTTTTTTTTTTTAGGAGAAAAGATCAAATAAAATTATTACACTTTGCACTTTGCAACACTTTCCACAACACTTCACAATGGAAATGGCAACTTCCTCAAATTTCAATTTCACATTCTCTTCAAAGAATACTAGGTACCTGTCTATGTTTCATGGATTGAAATATCAACACTCAAATTCATTCAACAAATGTTTCAAACTTCAATCTTTGTCTACTAAGATAGTTTCAGCTACTACAAACATAGCTTCTGATATGTATATTGGAAGAAACAATAGTAGTAACAAGATTTACACAAACTTGAATTCTTGTCTTGTGATTCCACCACCTACTTCCACCAAACCTAGAGCTATAATCAAATTCATTGGTGGTGCTTTTGTTGGTGCTATTCCTCAACTTACTTATGGGTATTCTCTCTTACCCCCCCCCCCCCCCCCCCCCCCACCCCCTTTTTTTTTAATGTAAAGTTTGATTTTTTTTCATGTTGGTAGTTTAATTTTCAAGTTTTTTTTTTTTTTTTTCATTTTGTAAATTGTAGATATCTTATAGAGTTATTGGCTAAGGAAGGTTTTGTTGTTGTGGTGGTGCCTTATAATGTGACATTTGATCATTCCCTAGCTGCTAAACAAGTCTATGACAAGTTTCATTCTTCTTTGGATACACTGCTGACATCTGGGTTGCCTCAAGCCAATTTGTCACCTGCTCAGCTTGGAGGCCTTCCTGTTTTCTCTGTTGGTCATAGGTATGCTCTTAGTTTAGTTGGCTTGTTTTGTACATAGTACGCAGTACCGACACTTTCAATTGAAGATGTGTATGATGTCCAACATGTGTCAGTGACACATGTGGTTACATTCAGCTTTTCTATTTTCTCAAATCATCACTAGTTTTGATGTGTCAATTTCGTGTTTGATGTCCGCGTGTATTAGGGCATCTGACATGTGTCAGTGTCTGATACGATGCTAATACATGCAGTTACATTCAACTATTCTACTTTCTCAAATCATTACTGGTTTTGATGTATATCAATGTCGTGTTTGATGTCTGTGTCATAGCTTTATAGTTAGTACCAATCTTACTTGAATTAAGGTCAGGTAAAAGTGTTTTTGTTTTCAATTTGTAGCAATGGTGCACTTCTTCAAGTTCTCACAGGAAGCTTATTTTCTGAGAAACTACCCAAGGTTCGGTTTTTTTTCTGGCTGCTAGAGTACAAGACTGTATTTATCTATGCACAAAAAGGGTTTTGATATATAATATTATATTAATTAAGTTGTTATAGGCATGTTTTAGTTTATCGCAATGGAAGCATAATGCAGATTATAAAATTTTATTTTCTTTAGTAAACCCTATAGACTTATAGTTATATCAATTCAAGGAATGTGATGAAAAGGTATGTGTATCTTATGGAAGGCTAATGCTGTAATCGCTTACAACAACAGACCAGCGACGGAGGCTGTCCCTTACTTTGAGCAGGTATTAACAACATTCATACTTGTTGAATTCTAATACTGCAATTTAACTAAGAGTCTTTATCATAGGCTACTTTAATAGAATGATTGATTTTTGTAGTTGTGGAGTGGTTAAGATGGATTTTTCCAACAGGCTATATATACCTTGCTTGTCGCCATAGAAAATTTTGATATGAAAGTTAAAATTTAGTTTGGAGGATGGAATTTCTATGTTACCTAAAAGTATAAAACATTGTTTGGACACAATTTATTGACATTTTGTGTTTAAACTGGATAATATACGGATTTACACAAAGTAATTAAAGTGGTGAATGGTGATGGAACAAATGTAAGCATGCTAAACACTGGTTATGAATATGTTGGAAACACACCTGAATGTGCTTAAATATAGTTTTTTTAACATATTTCGCATAGCTAAAGATTCTGTATATCTGTGCAAATAAATGGGAAGCCAATAAATATGCTTTAAGAAAGCTTATGAAGAAATGCAACATTTATACACGCAGATGCAATTAAGTTCAATTAGTATTAGCATCATCAGCATACCATCAACTTACTGGAAAGTTTAAGAAAATTTTATTATGTCTAGAACATTAAATTTTGCTGCTGTTGGAATCAATTATTCCCCTTTACTCTTACCGTCTATTACAGCATCAGAACCACTGAAATAAATATGCTTCATGACTTAATTTCGTATGGCCTTATATCATTCATCTTCATACTGTATTTCAGATGATAAAGCATGTGTGTAAGTTGTTTGTGTCAATTGTGATTAAAATTTTGCATTGATGTCCTGCAGTTAGGTCCTGCAGTCAGCCAGATGATGCCGATAGTGGAAGCAAATCCAATTTACTCAATAGCTAGAAATGCACCAGGTATCACCTTAGATTGCATATTTTTTTGAAATTCTGCACAGTTTGGCTAACTGTGTTGTAAACTATCTCACTTCTCTAACTGCTGAAGTTTTTCAAAAGGAAGTGTTGTTGTCATTGCTAAATGTGTTAGGATGCAAAAATATTTACTTTATATAATCTCATTCATTCAATATCGCACCTGTTAGATTTCATATGTAGAGAATTTAGAAATTGAGTTCTAAATTCAGAAGTCCTGGTCTAATGATGTAACTCTGATGTTAAAATCAGTTAATGCAATAGCTCTGCCATTGCCTCAGCGATTCTGTTAGAACTGGTATCTATTGTTAGAATAAATTAGAGGAAGGAAACAGATTATAGCAGGAAGTATACTCGCTGGGACACTGTATCAACAGAGACAGTTATCCTTATTTAAGCAATCACACATAGAACAATATGAAAGTGTCAGAGATTTGGATCATATACTTTACACAAAACTGACCAAAGTCAGTTTTGGCCTTCTCGGCCTCTCCTCCTATTAGTAATCCTTAATGGGAGGTCTAACACATTTATGGAATTCATTGGTTTGTTTAATTACAAGTATATTTTATCTTTTCATTTCATAGATTTACTATAAGAATTTGTGTATGTAATATCATATGATGATTAAGCTTGTCATCTGCAACTTGTGTAGGAGATGCATGGAAAATGGTCCTTGATACTGTTGGATCAATTCTGCAGGAAAGCGAGAAGGAAGTTCTGAATTCCTTATCTAAATTTGTTGATCAGCTGCCTTTGGTAATGAATGAGGTATGTGTTAACTGTTGATTTTGGAGATTGTGTGACAATATTTATTTCAATAAGTAACTAGTATGATGTGTTAAATGGAAAACCTTGGAGGTCAAATATTGCTGTCGGTTTTTCTATAGGCAAATCTTAGTAAGTTAGTGGTTACATTAGTTTCTGAGATCAAACCTGGGACCTCCTGCTTAAAACTCCTTCATTGTCCCTTATCTCACCAACCGAGCTACCTTCGTAGGATAAATTTTGCTGTTGATTCTTTTTAGCAGTTAATTTTGCTTCCATTTGAAGCTTATAATCCCTTAGGTTAATCTTTAAAAGCTTATGATGATCTTTGTGGCCACGGTCTATTATGATCTATGAAGCAGCGACATAGGCACACGACACTGACACGTAGACACCGATAATAATTTGATAAAATAGAAGTGATTGAATGTAACACATGTGTCGGTAACGGATGCCAGAGATGCCTGCAGTCTGAAGTTTAGGTGTTACTTAGATGATGATTGAAAAGTATGAAGCCCAACATGAGCAAGGTTGAATATCCACGTCTTGCAAGGAAAATTTCACTATGATGCTTAAAACCCACTCTTTTTTACAAGTTATTGGTTCTATATTTCTTCTTGACGTGTATATATCTCTCTGTCAGGTTACACAAGGAGTCTCAGAGTTCAAACCAACACCGTCCGAAAATCGTGATTGCTTTAAAAGTTCGTACAATGTCAAACACACATTATTGGTCTGTCTGATACCTTATATCTCATAACTTACTTTTGAAAGACAGCTAGCATTGTTAAGATATGTCTGATGTTGTCTTTCTTTTTGTCTATTAAGGTGCAATTCAATTCCGACACAATTGACGAAACAAATATTCTTGAAGAAACACTCAAGCCTCGTGTGGAGTCCTTTGGTGGGACAATAGAAAAAGTAGGATTGAGTGGTAACCACATCACCCCATGCATCCAGGTAAAACTTCTCTGCACCATCCTATAGTTCATTTCATTTAGTTGAAATTATGTGTTGCTTCATTTTCACTGATTGGTGGTTACACTGAAATCAGGAACCAAGATGGCAAGTAGGTAAGTTGTATACTCCAGCAGATGCTGTTGCTCAAAGGCTTAAATCTTTTTCTCTGAGTGATACTAGAATCCTTGCCAGAACCATTAGTGACTGGTTCAAACGTTTTGAGGATTGAAGTGCTAGGGCATATTTGCATTGCGTAAATCATGCAATATAGTTTTGGCTAATAGAAACTTACATGTTGTATATGTGTGCATTAATGAGTCAAGAATGTAGTAGACAATCTTAGTGTAAGTTAACTACCATTATTAAGGTTAATAAATACTTATTGGATTGGATTTTGAGAGCAACATACACACAATAATCCAACACAAATATATTCATCAATCTTGCTTTTATTTTTCACCATTTACTTTTGGGCTGTATTGCATATATTTACATTCATTACTTATTGTCTTTGATTTTTATACATTTACTAAACGTATTTACTAGCCTTTAATTAGGCCTAGTTATAGTTTAGAAAATCTGCACTCATGGAGCTTTTCGAGGAATTCTACAAATCCAGCTTAAGAAGTATAGTCAATTCCTTAAAGAATCCCCTCAAGATGGAGAGTGGCCCTCGAGTGCAGAGGCTGCAAGACTCATTTGTCGAGCAGGGACAAAATTCGACCTTAGTGATATGACAGTGTCGAGTGGAAGGGCTGTCAGCCTGTCACTCAATAAATAAAGTTACACTAGGGATATATAATAGGTCGATCTTCCCTAACAGCTCATATGAATGGGATGAATAGGCAGCTTGATGCTGATAATTTGCCTCCTGCAACTGTGTGTGTCCCAAGCGTTGGATTGTTCGGCCATTTAAGCAGTAAGTGAGCCAAGTTCAGAACATCGCGAGACAGCTCGGTCCATATTTTGCAGGGGTCTTATAGCATTGTGAGGACCGAGAAAGACACACCTCTAGTATACCAGCTATCATGTCCACGATAGATGCGAAAATATCTAAGTAGTAAGCCTAACTCAAGATGAGTCCTTTCTTTTCCGACTTCCTCAAAACCTCCTATAACAAGGTGGACAAGAATTTAGATTTATCCACCATCCAAATAATATCATTGTTACATTTTCAACTCTAAGTTTTATCCATAACCAACTTCTAACTAACCAAATCCACCTCATACATCCTCATCATTTATTTCAAAAGAGTTATATCAAATCTTATTTCAATTCAACTATATTGACTAATGGATGTATATCTAGATAAGTTCCCAAATATGATTATATGACTAATGGATGTATATCAAATTTTTTGGGGAAAAACAAAATTTACTAAATTTAAAAGCAATTTGATATGTTATATGAGACTCGTTAATATCAACGATGTTCAATAAAAATGTGTTTGACATCAATCTTGATGGGTAACAACAACATATCAAATGATTTTAGATTTTAATAAAATTTCATAGAGATGATATTTATGACGTAATTCTTCAATCCAACGGTGTATTTTATGCAATGTAATTATCCATCCCTTTGCAAGTATATTGAAGTTTTTTTTTTTTTTTTTTAATATTTTATGTAATGTTATGAATTGAAGTGAGAAAATTCTAAGTAAATTTTGGACAGATGATTTGGACACTGATCAGGCATCTGATAGCACATTGGAGCCTGACACTTATATCGAGCATCAATAGGCTTTGTTAGCGGCTCATCCTGAAGTGCACAAATTCTTATCACAAACTACAGACACTGTTAAAAAGGTCAAGAGAGGGAGACCTAGAAAGCCCAAGAGTTCCAAAGCACTTTCTAACACCAAATCAAAACACAATCGCTACAGATCTTACTGAGATTGGCTCTGATACTGTGAATACAAGATCCAAACATGGTGTTATCAAAAGCAATCCTAGATATGGTGATTAGAGGATCAGGAAATTTTGATACTCATCTATTTTGCATAACATATGCTATATTTGATTAGATTTCTTTAGGGGCATGTGCAGCTCTATGCTTTCTTGGCAGGTTACACTTTGTTTTGTTGCTATAGGATAACCTTGGCTTCCTTTCTCTCTTTTGTAAACAGGTTCAGGCCTTAATCCTGATTTGCATTTTATTTTCATTTGCATTGAAAAAAAAAATGAATTGGGTAATATAGTAAGAGAAACTAAGTCAAAAGTGTATTTATTTAAGGAAATTGTTTTTTCAAAACCATGGGCATTTGAAAGTCAAATTAAATCCCACCTAATTTGACTCAAGTAGGATGTATTCATTTAAGGAGACAAAGCTCTCACGCCATTTTTCCTTCTTTTTTCTATTTACGAAATTTGAATGCTATAACTTGTTTAAGAAGTAGCAAGTCTTTTACCACTTATGTGTGTTGATTAAATAAGAAAAGTGTTTAATATAAATCGAACCAATCAACATTTTTAATCTTCTTCTTTTAAAATTAAAACTTAATAATTCATAAGATATTTTTTGTATTTCTTCTCACAACTAGGATGGATTAAATTGATCATTTTTAATTACATTTTGAAAGAAAATAAAAATCTCATTTTATATAGCCTTTTGCGAATGGGACCATGGGAAGATATCACCACTTGTCTTGTGAGCAAGGCAAGTTACTAGTATGGTTCATGCATGGCTGCTCACAATACTTGAAAACAAGTCAATAAGTAAAAAAGTGGGCAAAAAATACATTGGTTTTTGAAATAAGGTAAACCTTACCTTGCCTCAGTCAAAATTTATTTAGAGAGTTTGAACAATTAGTATAGAATGGAGTTAATGGAGTCAAATGTATATGCGACATGCTTTAATCCTTAACAATTAATTTGTCTCCTGAAGTAGTAGTACTCCATTTGTAGTACTTGTGAGTGTCCCTTACTAGCTAGGACCATCCTACTAGAAGTGGTAGATGCTTTTGTTTTTGGTCCAATTCTAATTAAACTACACCATCCATCTTAAATTTGGTGGGGAAAACCAAGCCTCATGCATGAGGTTTTGTTGATGAATCCCACGATTGTGCTTGGTAATTAGTTGAAGATTGAACAAGTACAACAAATGGAGTATGAAGTATCAATATCACTATATAGGAGTCAAGTGTATATTTTTATTTTTGGACAATAAGGTGTATATCTTTACAATCCACTAAAAAAAAGTATGTTTATTGTTTGATTATTTGAAGAAAAATTATAATAATTACCCTTAAGATGTTCTTTAAGGAATAAAAAAAAGAAGGTAATTTTACATAAAAAAATGATGTATTTATTATTTTATTTTAACAACATTTGACAAAAGGTAATGTTAACATATACTCTAATTTGCCTGTTCAAAAAAAAAAAAACATATACTCTAATTAAGGACACATGTTAAAGAACGTGTCTATTTAATTTAGTTGGGTCTATTTTTTTTACATAATAAATGTAATAAAACTAATAATATACCGTCACAATGGAAAATGAATTTGATGCGGATTTTTTTTTCTATCTATCACTAAAGTCAGAACATTTGGTTGTCAGATGAAAATTAAACAATTCATATTTAGACTTTGTATTTTAGAATTGATTTTTGTTGAGCTCAAAATATGTAACATATATATGTAACGATAAAATAAATTTTAGAATTTGAATGCCAAGATGACAGCCTCTAATTAAAATTAGGAAAATGGTAACAAATATCCTTAAAGCATTGTTTAAGTATATAAAAGTAGTAACTTTTATTAGAAATTGTGTAGTTATGACTTTTATATATGTTTGACTTGTATTTCCATAACAAAATTTCTTTTTGTGGATTCCTTAAACAATGCTCTTAGAGTACTTGTTAGCAAGACCCTTAAAATTATGATAAACAGTAAACTATCACTCTCTTTAGTTTAGTCCCTGAGTTATAGAAAAATGCCAAGTGTTTTAATTCTCTTGTTTTCAGGAGAACTGAGACTCTTATAATCTTGAGTTCGATTTTTATATAAGTCAAAAGTTTCTCCATCTAAAAATTGAACTTCTCTCAAACGATTCATCTTTTATTCATTCAAGTGTCCAATCACTTTTATAATAAAAATAAATGTTCAAAGCTTTATAATAAATTTATTGGTACATTGAACCATACCATAAAAATAATAAGCAAAATACTAAAGAGAAGGACCGAAACGGTGCACCTGATCTAATTATTTATCTATCACACACTTCACCTGTGTATGTGTCTCGTAAATCATTGTTTTGTTTTGAAATGAGATTGCCTTTGATTGGTAGCAACTTTTCATCCCATAACCATATGTTGGCCAAAGTTAATTACAACTAACTAATGTGACAAAAAAATGTTAGAAAATGACACCAATCAAAATCACTTAAATGATTTTGATTTGTGTCAGCTCATCATAGTAACTCTACCCACATTTTATTTATGTGTAATGTAATTGTCATATAAAAAATGAGATATTTTAAGGAGATTTTTTTTTTTTGGTGGTGGCCGGGGCTTGAACACCGGACCTTACATATATTATACATTGTTTCTATCAACTGAGCTAAACTCACGAGGACTTTAAGGAGAGTTAATGGTGTTGGTTGCATGTTAGAACATAAAAATAGTGGTCCCTCGTGCGCCATGCAAACTTGCATAGAAAGTGACCGTACAATTTTGATGCGGCAAGGGGTGTCAAAGGCTGCATTTAAATTCATAAATGATAATTTCATCTTGTCACCATTCCAATTTCATATTGGTTGCAATTCTTTAAACTATCATATTTCTCAACAATGTCATCTCAATAACGATACAATACACTTTGTATAGTATGTAAATTTTGCAACCCCTTGTTTAACAAGCAAACAAAATTGTTGCAATAATGGAAATAAATGCAACTTGTTTTCTTCGAATTTATTTTAGTAGGAGACGAGAAATAATCTAATTGGTGGAGTATTTAGCAAAGAGAGGCAAGATTTGTATTTTTATACTTGAAAGCTTTGAAGACATGGCATGGTCTATAACTGAGACAGAGATAGACCACTGATCACTCAAAAGAATCCATTTAAAATATTATAATAATAAAAATAATACTCCAAAAATAAAAATATTACAATAAATAAAGGAGAATGCTAAAGAGTGTCGTAGAGACATTGGTTAAGCATCCAAAATAAGTAAATTTTCATAAAAAAATTGTGTAATTATTATTGCATAAAAAATACTCCCTCCGTCCCTTAATTAATGATCTAGTTGACTCTGACACACGTACCAATGCATATGTTTTATCTTTGATATATTCAATTCTCTACTAAAACAATTTATGAAAATTTAATATTTTAAAAATATTGATCGAGACGAATCCAACAACATCTTACATGATATTATTTATCTTTATGAATTAGTAGAAAAATATGGTCAAAGTATGTTAAGTCAATAATATATATTGTCAAATAAGTCATCTATGGAGAGACGGAGGTAGTAACATCTTATATTTTCAAGATAAAATTTCTATTTATATATTCCTTAACCAATACCTGAAGATACCGGTCAACAACCCCCATAAATTAAAACCATACGTTGGACCCAACTATTTATTATAACAATGAAGTTCATCTATTAAGACCAACACTTACCTTTAAATCTTCTATACTTTTGAACTTTGTGCCTCAAAATTTTAGTGTAAGGGGAAAAAAACTTGTGACTCTATATACACCAACTTTGTTACATACATAACCACATATAAATATATCAAGAAACCAAAGAAGGATTGTGATGGAATTAGAACAAGACCATGATCTCTCTAGTGCTTACATTCGAAGTTTGGTGAAACAAATAACAACCACAAAACCAAAAGAAACCATGAACCCTATCAAAGATTGTGTTTTTGATGGTAGTGATTCTCCAAGACAACAAAGTTTAAGAAAACATGTCAAAGTTCAACACCAACATCACAAAAAACAAGTTAGAAGAAGGCTTCATACTAGTAGACCTTATCAAGAAAGACTTCTAAATATGGCTGAGGCTAGAAAAGAAATTGTAACTGCCTTGAAGTTTCATAGAGCAGCTATGAAACAAGCTAGTGAGGAAGAGCAACAACAAAAGCATCAACAACAAGTTGAAGAAGAATCATTATTAATAGTGTCTTCTAACCAACTTTCACATGTTTTAAGTTTTGACATTGAGAAGGATTTAAGTTTCAATTCTAGGATAAATCCTAGGATTTATCCATCATGCAATGACAAATTTTCAAATGATTTTTCCTATTCTTCTTTTTCTCATCCTTCACTTTCACTTCCACACTTCCACACATGGCCTATTTCTCCATCATTTTCTCCAACCCTTTTGGATGAAAATTTAAATTTTACCCTCCCAAATCAAACTTTAGGATTGAACCTTAGTTTACATGATTTCAACAATTTAGATGACACCCTTTTACTTAACAACAACAATAATGATAATTCTTCATTTTGTTCTTACTCATCTCAAACATCATCATTTCCTTCACTTTCTCTACCAAATGATCATGAAGTTCCTTCAATTAATAAAGTATCACATGAAGAAGGTGTGACTTTAGAGGTTGATACCATTGAATCAAGGGTTACAACTAAGGTCGACGAAGGAGAATGTCATTCAGCCGTGGATGATAAACTTATGGAAGAAATGAGATCATTAGGAGAACAATATCAAATGGAATGGAATGATACTATGAATTTGGTTACATCAACTTTGTGGTTAAATTTCTTGAAGAAAATGGAACATGATGCATATACAACACAAGAGGATGATGCATGTCATGTCTTTGAATCATGGAATTTCCAACTTGGTTGAATAGACAAGAAGAAATCTGTTTAGAACAGTGGTCACATGATCACTTCATATATCTCAACTTACCTTGGTAAGTTCAACAAAAATTTCATAACTTTTGAAAATGAAATTTTATTTAAAAAAGTTCTTTTTGGTTGTACTTTTGTACCTATCAAAATAAAAGGTACATGACAATATGTGCACCTTTGTTTAAATTTTCTTGTAACATAGCCATAAAACTTTAAGTAAATTTTATCTTTTAATTACACACTTATTTTTTGCGAATTAGATTTAAGTTATTTTGTTAAGTAGATTTATGTTATTTTATTTCTTTTTAATACTAGAAAATTCGATCTAACCAAACATCCTTAAAAAACAAAAACAAGTATTTGGATCCTATCTTGCACACAACAGTCTGCCTCTTTAGTAGAAAAATACAAGATTGTAAAGACGATTTACTAATTTTGGAGAGAGAAAAAGAATTTAGATAGAGATAAATATATTTGATAGGGGCACAAGAAAGAAATGTTGCATATTGAAGAGAAATAAAGACTAAAAAAGTTGAAAATTAAGGGGTCCAACGCAAGTGGTTGATGTCCAATGCATCTCAATGTTTTAGATTTTAAAGTATTAAATTTTATTTCTACTCATAAAAAAAAATAAAAATTGAGAAATTAGTACAGCATACAATCCATGTTAACTAAAAAAATCTATATACATTATTTTCTTCTATTTGGAGTCATATGGATCCATTCTGTGTTACTAATACTAAAAGTTAGATGGTAATGTTAAATATAGATTCTTTTTATTTTGTTCACTTTCCATTTACTTCTTGAGTCTCTAAGTATGCGTGTTTCTCCTCTGAAAAAAAGTATGTGTCTCTTTCAATTTGGGAATGGCAGAAATGGGAAATTGGCTTATTGGATTGATGATTAATAAGTGGTAAATCAATTGATAAAACTTTTCAAGTTGAATAAACCAGGACTCGAATAACATGGGTGCATTTCAGCCATGTGCAAAAAAAAAATATAATGTGTCGTGGAGATGAGTATATTGTGTTGGATGTGTCGCAAGACCGTATGATATAGGATTAGAAATAAAAATATTAGGGGGTGGGGTTGGGGGGTATATGTATAGTAGAAAAAAAAAATAGTGAAAAATGTACTTAGATGGTTTGTAGAGAGAACACATAGTAATAAGAAGGGTATATCATATGGAGATAAGCCGATCACTAGAGACGGAAAGAGATTTAGAAAAACTATAAAAAGAAACTATTAAAAAAGATATATTAATAAGTTGAATCAAAATGTGATTTATTATAAAACATTATGATGTAATCTGACCCATGCAGCTGGCCCACTTAGTGGAATAAGAATTTGTTGTTGTGTAAATTCAAAATCATGTAGAAAAGAAAATTAATAATCAATTAGTCTCTTGTTTGAAAAGTCCAAAATTTTATGGTAGAAGTTCTTGTGATGTTATAAAAAGGGTCTTGTTAACATCCTCCTTATAAAAAAAACTAGGAAAACTAGCAACATTAGGGGAGGATATGTGAGACCGAATTATAAAGGCCCACGACTTAACTTACGTTGGGTTAAACTAGATTTTTTTTTTTTTTTTTTTGTGTGAAATACATAAGACTAAGTTTTTTTTTAAAGCCTATTTAGCTAAAAAAAAAAGTGAGCCGTAAATTAGAAGTGTTCAAAATCGAACCAATTCAATAAAAAAATCGCAAACGAACCAACCCAAACTGAAACCGTAAAAAATTGCATTTGATTTTAATGTATTCAAATATTTTTTTTATTCAACCGCATTGTTCGATTTGGTTTGCAATTTTTATTTTATCAACCAAACCAAACCCCAACATAAAAAAAAAAAAAAAAACACCAATTAACCTATATTACCTAGACCAATACTCTTAGAAACTCGATGATTTTTTTTATTTTATTTTATAAAATGACATATTTTTTATCTTGTTAACTTTCTTCTTTGCTTTTTATATTAAATTTGCTATCTTTTTCAACAATTTAAAATTATTAGTCTACAATAATTTTTTGCATATTTAAATGTATTATTATGAAATAGAATTGAAATATGATATCATAAATGTAGTCAAATTCTCTAAAATATCATGTTAGATATCCAAATGGGTTTGATCTCATAGGTTTATTAGTTTGTCAATTTTTTTTTTGTCAGGTAGCCTAGTAGCTAGAATTCACCTTATAAGGTGAATAAGTGGGGTGTCCGGGGTTGGAACCCGACCCCTACATATAATAATGCATTGTCCTACTAACTGAGCTATGCTCACGGGACTATTAGACTTATAATGCATTGTCTAACAAACCATATCATGCTTTCAAAAAAACGAGACTCAGACATAAAAAATAAAATGCCACATATCAGACTTAAGCCTTGATTTTTTTGACAGACTTGTATCTTTCAAAATCGAACTAGGTTCAACCTATTCTACTCCTACCATCGGCTACTACAAACATAGTTGCAAATATGTACTCCCTCTGTACCAAATTATAAGTCGTTCTACAATATCAAGTTACCAACGAAGCATTAAATGCTCTTTTTCCTTCTATACAATTAACTATTTATTACTCTCATTTTTTTAATTCTTTAATTTATATTTTCTCTACCATTAATGAAGGGTAATTTTGTAAAATTACTTATAATTTCTTTTTTCCATACAATATTAATTACATTTCTTAATTTGTATGAAATTACTAAAACGTCATATAATTTGATATTTAGGAATATCATTTAAGGTCTTTAATAGTGTCTCAAGGCACTCATTAGCATTTTTCATATTTATTTTTGTTTTTAACATATGGTTTCTAGAAGAAAAGACCTAAATTTCGAAGGTCGGACGATAAATACAATACAACCCATGATGGTTTCATATTTCAGCTAGAATTTGAACTCAAATTCATTTATAATTGATCGCAGTAGCCGATGGTAGGAGTAGAATATGTTGGAAATTGTTAGATTTTGAAAAATATAAGTCTATGAAAAGAATTAAGGCTTAAGTATACGTGCTATTTTATTTTTAAGGTCTGAGTCAGATTTTTTGAAAGCATGATATAGTTTGTTAAAAGGATATTTCATATATATGAATGTATTTAAATAAGTAATATGATTCATGTTTAAATAAATTGACAAACTAATAAACCAACAAGCTTTTATAAAAACCTATCTATTAAATATATTAATTTTTTTTTTAAATTTTTTTTTTTAGAATCATTAAAGAGTGTTTCGGGACACTTTTTGTTAACAAAGACTAACAAGTAAATAAATATGATGAAGTTAATGGAAATCAAGCAGGTGTGCGACATGCTTTGATGATTAACAATTAATTTGTCTCCCAAACTATAGTGTACATGTGAGTGTCCCATACTTGGACCATCCTACTAGAAGGTGTAGATGCTTTTGTATTTGGTCCCCAATTTCAGGTTTCACCGTGCCTCTTAAGTAGGGTGGGGAAAACCAAACCTCATGCATACAGTTTTGGTGATGAATCCTACGATTGTGTTTGGTAATTAGTTGAAGATTGAAGCAACCACGACAAAATGGAGATATATACAGGAGTAAGTTGTGATAATATCTTCAAAATCCACTAAAGAACATATGTTTATCTCACATTTTGGTTAATTTAATCATTACAATGTTAATTAAGGAAGCAGAAGAGGGAGGATAAATCATAATAATTCGGGTCTGTTTTTGTTTAGAAGAAAATCATTCAGGTCTATTGTTTTTGCATAGAATATAATAAACCTAATAATGTATCCTTGAACATAACTCAGTAGACAAAAATAATGAATTGTTATATGTAGGGTTTTGGTTCGAACTCCAAACAACTCATTTATTCATCTTAAAAAGTGATTTCTAATCATTAAACTACTTGATCAATAAATAATAAACCAAATAGTGATTGTCACAAATATTTTTGTTAAGGAAAAAAAAGATAAAATTTACATATCTTTCTTCATATTCTTTGTATATGTTCATCACTAATATTTTCTCAAAAACTGCATTTTGTACTTGGATGCATCTAATATATAGATCTCATCTATAAAAGATTCAACGGTGGACCCAAATATATTATATAAATTTTAATTAAGTGCACATTTATTATGTGATTGTCACAAATAGATTTATTAAAGGAAAATTCTATTATGAAGTCATTAGAATTAATTTTCTAGTGAAGTTAACACTATAACATCAAAAGTGTTGTGAGTAACACCTTACTGTTTGTGCAGTGACATCAAAAGTTCAGTCCCCTTAATATTATCAATTCATCAGATTAACAAGAATACATTTAATCTAATTTTATCCTGCCTTGTTTTAAGTGTAACACCCCACAAAGTGTAACACTTACATGATATCAGCAACTCTGTTTGCATGTTAAAGATGCCAACGATAAAATAGTACCTTTAAGTCCAAGATGTTGCAAGCATTACTAGATGAATTACTATTGATCATTAATCAACAATCAACAATTTAAAAATGAATCAAACATTAAGATTAAAACTAACTTTTTAAAAAAAATCAGTTTCATGACTACACCGTAGAAGCTCCCTTTATTAAAATGTAATTGTCACATATTTTAATAAAACATGTGAAAATTGATTATGTGATTGTCGCAAATAGATTTATTGTTGATATTATGTGATTGTCACATAGTATAAGATATCGAGAAAAATACACTAAAATTTTAAAACAACATCACCAAATTAAGCAAACGAAAAATGAAAAAAATTCCCTAGTCAGTCCACACACCCAACTAGCAGCCACGAACCCAACATAGCCCCAACAAACCGAACCAACTGCAGGCTAACAATGCCGAACAGTTAGGTTGTTTGTATGCCACCCCAAAGCTAAACAATCTCTAAGATTTCAATACCATTCATAGAATATAAAAACATCAATTTTCAACCTATTAAGGCACCAACACTACGATAAGACCTTGATAGCATAAAAAATCTCCTCCACTTCCTTGTTAACCCCTTTGAACATCCTATCATTTCTCTCAAGCTAAATAGTCCAAATGGTAGCATGCCAAATCATCATTATCCCTTTCCTTACTTTCTTGAAATTTACCTCATTGAATCAACAATCATGGTGAATTCCCAACGAAGGCGGAGTAATAAAATTCACATTCGCCCAATTAAACACCTTAATTCACACTTTGGCCACAAAGTCACAACGAAGAAAAAGGTCTGTGGCCAAGGTTTAGGTCACTAACACTATACAATTGCAATAACTCTCTGATGTCATGTGGTTCCATAACCATTAAAGGTTTTAAGAATGCCAAATTAGGTACACAAATCATTATTAAAATATGCCTAAAGCTAATAAAGATTAAGTGATTAAAATAGGTCAAGCCTAAAATGCAGGGTTAATTTGTAATCATTGAGACCTAAATCGATTTATAAATGTTCGTAAACACATAAAAAGTAGGGATAAATATTATTTTAGTCCCTATAAATATGTCAACTTTTCGTTTTAGTCCCTCTAAAATTTTCCTTCAACTTTTACTCCCTACAAAATTTTCAATCACTACTTTTGGTCCCTATTTTTAATTTAATTTTTGTATTTTTTTAATGAAATTGTGCAGAAATGTGTAAAATATTCTAAAAAAAATTAGAATTTTTTAACAAAACAAAAATTAAATATGAATTTTTAACCATAAAAAATATAAAAATTCATATTAAATTCATGTTTTGTTAAAAAATTATATTTTTTTTGGAGTGATTCTTATAATATTTTGAATTTTTCTCTATTAAAAAAAAATATGAATTCTACATATGAGTTTACTTTAAAAGAGAGACCAAAAGTGAAGATTGAAAATTTTATAGGGACTAAAAGTTGAAGGAAAATTTTAGAGAGACTAAAATGAAAAGTTGACATATTTATGGGGACCAAAAACATATTTAACCCTAAAAAGTATTAAGGAAAAATTTAATCAAATAAAATACCAAATTGATTAATTGTATTCAAAAGATAATTTAATGTTACATGATCAAATATTTACAAGGAAGATTCTCCTTCATGACTGAACCCAGAGAGAATTAGCTACTAATGATTCCTAAACATAAACTAATGAATATGAATAGGAAAACATAAGTACAGTAAAAGAACACTGGTTGATGATGCTTGACTTCCAAATGGCTTTGGTCGCTCCTAATATTTTAAAATCACGTTTCTGCCTTCGTTTGCTCATAAATATGTTTTCTTCCACTAACATAGGCCTCTAATATTTATATGCGATTGTTTCCCTAAAAATCAGGAACAATTGGCCCGTGATGCAAGATGTCCTACTCGCGACGCAATTTAAATAGAGAGCAATCACTATGCCTTTCATTAAGAACTCACGATGAGTGATAAGCAGAGGTTGGATATGCTAATTTTATTTTGATTCTGTGACACGCAACTCATGGGACGTGTCACGAGTTTGGTAGGGTTTATGGGTCCTCTTACTTATAAGGTGTTCAACCTTTACTATTTTATCCGATGTGGGACATATAACTCACACTTGCAAACCAACACTCCCCCTCAAGTGTGAGTCCATCAATTCATCTTGCTCCCCCTTCAAGCGGAAGCTCTTTACCTTGCATGTATCGTCGTTCCTGCACAAGGAGCCACACTTGCTGCTTGTACCGCCGTTGCTTGCTTTCTGCGACTAACTGCCTCGGTCGTACCCTTCGTCGAACCGTGGCTCTGATACCACTCAAGTGTGAGTCCATCAAATCATCATGCTCCCCCTTCAAGCGGAAGCTCTTTACCTTGCATGTGTCGTCGTTCTTGCACAAGGAGCCACTTAAGGGGAGCCAGGGGACCGTCCACATCGAGGCTAGAACAACCGCACAAGCAAGAGAGACGCCACACTCTTACCCAAAACCTTAAGCCAATGGGTTTATAGGTCCTCTTACTCATAAGGTGTTCAACCTTTACTATTTTATCCGATGTGGGACATATAACTAACACGTACAAACCAACAACTTCATCACTCGTTGTTCTATTTCTTCTCACCAAAAATGTCTACAATGACTATGCCCTTAGAATCACTAGTTAATGACTATGCTCTTTGACATTTGGTATTATTTCCCTTTTTTTTTACCAAAAGTAAACAAGAATTTTAACCCTTGAAATGCACCGCCATTGTAGTCTATAAATGAACATCAAAATTATAAAAACATCACTAAACATGTCTTAGTTGGTTAGTATGATTATTGAATGTGATTTTTGTAAGTCATTTTTGTCCCAACACAATTATGAATAGGAGACCACTTAACTTCGATATATTAAAGAAGAACGGTGTCACTTAAGTTTTGATCTAATCATTTAGACATAGTAACCCCTCCTTCTTTTTTTGTTATTGTTGAAAGGTAGTAACTCCTACTTTCGTGTATGATAATAATCATCTTGCCATGTAAAATGTGTGCATTAGCATTGCAACATGAAAATATTTAAATAAGAAATTAAGATAGTACAAAATTAACTTTTTAGCATACTAACAAGTAGTACTAACTACCAAAATACCATTCGTTCCTAAAAAATCTAACAAACCATAACCATTTATTATGCTATTTTAGGTAAAGTACTGAACTTTCCACAAAAACCGCATTGGGAAAATTATAAAGTAAATAGTCCATCAGTTCCGTAATATTCATAAAAAAAATATTAAAATCCGTCCCATAATATAAGAAGAAAAAAAAAAACCAATTTAAAAATATGATCATCATTTTTTTTATTGCATGGACAACACTTGGCTTGCTACTATTCTTATTAACACTTGACTTGTTGCATACATTCCTCTTGAGTCATGACACTTGGTTTATGGTTTTCCCTTAAACTTGATTTATGGGTGACACTTGACTTGTTGCATGCATTCCCCTTGAGGGCATTTGTCAACCTTTTCCATAATATTATTTAACTAGTAAACACCAATTTCTTTTTGTGTCTTGATAACCGATGTCCACAAGACACTAGTTAAGAAACTAAACGTAGAAAAAAAAGACAAATTTTAAATTGAAAAAGTATAATACACAACTTTTAAGATAATGTTTCCTTTTATAAGTCCTTAACAAGTACACATGATATATTTGATATATTATTTCCCTTTCTTTTTTTACCAAAAGTAAACAACAATTTTAACCCATAATACACCGACATTGTAGTCTATAAATGTACATCAAAGTTACTCCCTACATCAAAGGTTGACAAAAACCATAACCATTTATTTTGCTATTTTAGGTCAAATATTATTGAACGTGATTTTCATAAGTCATTTTTGTTCAAACAATTATGAATAGGAGACCACTTAGTTTTCAATTATAGAAAAAAAATGGGAACCGAGTGACTGAGAGAGAGATACACGACGGGCAGTGGTACACCCACAGGCAGTCGCGCCGGTTTGTTTCACTGGCAGCGAGGAACACAGGGGGGGTTTGGGGTCCATGCAGGGTGCCACAAAGGGGGGGGGGGGGGGGGGGGGGGGGGATTGAGGGGGATTGGATCGACGTGAGACCGAGACAGAGGAAAGCGCGGCGACAGAATACTCAAGGTCAGGACAGGCTTCAAGAAGGCGATTGGCGTCGGAATAGGGACGGTGACTACAAGCCTCGTACGTCTAGGGTTAGGTTTTCTTCACGAGAGGATCGCTACCATGGGGACTATGATACAGGTTCAGAACGTTCAGATAGAAGAATGGTGCGGTGGGGTGATTGTGAATGGGATGAGGAGTGCGACTACGACACTGATGTCTCAAAGATGATTGATGGGTACTGTGCATCAACGCGTAGGACAAAACTGCGCAACACAGACAGCCAGCAGCCAGTGCGTGTCAACAATGCGCACAAGGAAGAAGGAATAGGCGTTTAGGCAGCGTCGACATTGAAACGGTTTGTCACTTTTTACATTACAAACTTTCCTGCACAAGCACCGACCTTTTTCTTGCGAAAGGGGTTCAAAGTTTGTGGTATTCTTGAAGAATTTTTTGTGCCAAACAATAGGAATAGGAACGGTGATGTTTATGGGTTTGTTAAGTTTGCTAAGGTTCGAGACGTGGATAAATTACTGAAAGCTTTGAACAATGTCTGTTTTGGTCAATATTGTGTCCGTGCAGTGCTTGTTAGGTTTGATAGGAAGGCGGGTAGGAGAGATGAGGTGGTGAGGAAGGGAGAGAGAGTAGGTGGTGAGGAGGGAGGTAAGGTGAATGGTGGGAGAGGTGTCGAGGGAGTTACGGAGGGTAAGAAGGTGAATGAGGGAGAAAAAAGAGAGAGCGTTGAGACAAAGAAGGTGGTGGGAGCGAAGGAGGGTGGGGTCAGTGAGGGTGATGGTGGGAGGAGCGGGGAAGAAGGGTTTGAAGGGAGAGGGAGGAGGAGAGAAGCCAGAGAAGAGGAAGGAGGGTAGGAAAGCAAGTACGGATAATTTGGCCAAAACGACGACATTGGTACGGAAGTATACATCTTATGAGGAGGATCGGTTATGGGCTAGTCGCGGTCTTATTGGTACGGTTGTGGATGGGGCATCGATACCATTGATTCAAAATCGTGTGGAGGATGCGGGCTTTAAAGATATTGATATTATCCCGCTTGGTGCAGACAAGGTATTTGTGCACTCCCTTTCAAGTACAAATGTGTCTGACATTGTCGGTGAAGCGAAACAATTTTTCAACTTGATTTTTTCTAACTTGGTGTGGTGGGACAAGACTGTGATACCTTTTCAAAGGGGAACGTGGGTTAGAGTTTATGGGATTCCGCTACATGCTTGGAATGAAGATTTTTTTAAACTTTGTGTTTTGGATTGCGGAAGGTACCTAAGATCGGACACTTGTTCTTTGAATAGAGAAAGATTTGACTATGCAAGAATTTTGATCTCAACTCCGTTATTAGAAGTGTTGAATGTATCTGATAACTTACTGGTTGATGGTGTTTTGGTGGATATTAAAATAGTAGAGGAGTTGGGGATAAATCTCGGTGACGACGCATGCTTGTACGAGGAAGATGTTAAGTCTGAGGCTGCTAGTCAAGAGCATGCAGACATGCATGATGTGGTGGAAATAAATAACAATGTTGATATTTTGGCGGAGAAAATTATTGAAGATCTAGTAGACGCAGAAGAACGGAGTAATAGTAATGCTAATATTAAAGTGCAGACACAGTTGGAGAATTTGGGAATGAAGACTAGGGACGTGGCTGCTGTTCACGTTGGAGATTGCATGGGCAACACAATGGTAATATAGTACAAATGCATGAGGATGAGGTATGCAATGTTGAAGGAAGCATGTCAGCCACACATTTTGAGAAGCAAGCTACTGTGACTTTCTCAAGTGGCTCGTTGGAATTGGAAATTGAAGGCACTACTTCAAATTGTGAGAAAAAAGATACTGGGAACTTCACTAGTGGCTTTGTGGAGTTAGATTTTGATGGCCTTGCTCATGTGGTATCTAATAATGATGACGTCAAAGGGGCACCAAGGAGAAAAAGAATTAATTCGACAACGTGTCCCATTGACGATGCACAGTCTTTTCATTCAGGTCCGTGGAGTGTGGATTGGTTACAAAATGTTCAACAAGGTGATATTGGGCTTATTTCTAATAATAAAAAGCGTGTGAAGAAAGTTATGAAAGGTACTGTTGGTTGTGGCGGTGGAAGTAAGGTCACCGGTGGTAAGAAGAAAGCCGGTGGTGTTCTTAGACATCCTGTTCTTACTTTAAAAAAAGTGGCAAGGCTTCCTAGTAAAGATAGAGAAGAGGTGTTGCAAGTGCTAAGAAAATCAAAAGTTTTGAAATCACTAAAATAGAAAATTAGTAACAGACGACGTCAAAGGGAGAGAATCACAAGATCTTTAGAAGAGGTAAAACAAAACTCAAATAATGACTCGTCAGATTCGGTGAATAATGACTGGCTGAATTGGGTGGCTTTAAAAGGGAACGAGGAGTCAAGGGCGGAGGACATAGAGGATGTAGGAAGGATTATAGGTGTCTCTTTTACAAAGACGAATCATAACAAATTCAGTATTCTATCTCGACCTAAGAACAAGGCGTTTGGTCCTGTCTTGGAACCGGTGAGGGATGTTGGAGGAGTGGAGGTTGGGGGGGTTTAGGAGGAGTGGTGTGGGGAGGGGGCAGCGCGGGGAGGTCGTTGTAATGAAGTTGTTATCATGGAATGTGCGTGGATTAGGGGGGTTGGAGAAGAGGAGGGAAGTGAGGAAGCTAGTTGGTGAGAAAAGTCCGTTTATTTTGTGCTTTCAAGAAACAAAATTAGCGGTGTGTGATGCTTTGCTCTGTAATTCTTTGTGGGGCGATTCGAGTCATGATTTTTCGTTTCGTCCATCGGTGGGAGCCTCTGGGGGGATGTTAACGATGTGGGATACTGCGGAGGTAGAGGTATGGTCATCGGCGAGTCAAGAACATATGCTCATGATTCATGGTAGATTCATTCGAACTAATAAGGAGTTATATCTTTTTAATATCTATGCTCCTTGTGATCTCAGGGCAAAACAAGAGTTATGGACAGCCTTGTCTGTAAGACTGCAGGTGGTAGGGGGTGCGAAATTGTGTGTGTGTGGGGATTTTAATGCGGTCCGATATGCGGAGGAAAGAAAGTCTGCAAGGGGAGGCGGTGGTATAAGTGATTTTCAGCAGTTTAATATGTTTATAGAGGACAATGGGTTGTGTGATTTACCGCTTTGTGGCCGTCGTTTTACGTGGTTTAAAGGAGACGGTACTTCTATGAGTAGAATATACCGTTTTTTGCTATCTGAAGATTGGTGTGCGCAGTGGCCGAATAGTATTCAGGTTGCCCTTCTACGGGGTCTATCTGATCATTGTCCGCTTCAGCTGTCGGTTGATGAGGAAAATTGGGGACCGCGTCCAACTAGAATGCTGAAATGTTGGCAAGATATGCCGGGTTATAAACAGTTTGTCAAAGATAAATTAGAGTCCTTTCAAATTGTGGGCTGGGGCGGCTTTGTGCTTAGAGAGAAGCTGAAATTAATTAAATTGGCTCTGAAGGAGTGGCATGAGGATCACACAAAAAAATTACTGGTAAACTTGATTCTTTAAAAATTCGTGTGTCGGAATTGGATATTAAAGGTGAGAATGGTGGGTTGTCAACCGATGAGATAGAGGAAATGAGGGATATTTCTCAGAATCTGCATGAATTATCTCGTGTGAACACTAGTATTACTTGGCAACAGTCTCGGATTCTCTGGTTACAAGATGGAGATTCTAATTCTAGATATTTTCATTCGGTTCTTTCTAGTCGACGGCGACGTAATTTCATTGTTTCTTTGATGGTGAATGGTGGTATTGTGGAAGGGGTTCAACCTGTTAGGAGTGCAGTGTTTACACATTTCCGGGATCATTTCGCGGCTCACTATATGCAGAGGCCAGGGGTTGACAATCTTCAGTTCAATCAGTTATCTTATGCGGATGGAAGCAATTTAATAAAGCCGTTTTCAGAATCAGAGATTAAAACAGCGGTGTGGGACTGTGATGATTTTAAGAGTCCTGGACCGGATGGGGTGAACTTTGGCTTTCTGAAAGATTTTTGGGAAGAGCTGAAGGATGATATTGTGCGCTTCATTACAGAGTTTCACAGGAATGGTAAATTGACTAGAGGTATCAATAACACTTTCATAGCTCTCATTCCAAAAATTGATAGTCCCCAACACCTTAATGACTTTCGACCTATTTCTTTGGTTGGTTCTATTTACAAAATTCTATCGAAGGTTCTAGCTAATAGATTGAAATTGATTTTGGGAAAGGTTATTTCGGATTCGCAGACTGCCTTTGTGAAAAATAAGCAGATTCTAGATGGAATTTTGATTGCTAATGAGGTTGTGGATGAGGCTCGCAAGGAGAAAAAGGAACTGATGTTGTTTAAGGTGGATTTTGAAAAGGCGTATGATTCGGTCAATTGGGGATACCTAGATGATGTAATGAAAAAAAATGGCATTTCCTGTGTTATGGAGGAAATAGATAAAGGATTGTGTGACAACAGCTACAGCGTCTATTTTAGTTAATGGGAGCCCTACAGATGAGTTTCCTTTACAGAGGGGTCTGCGTCAAGGGGATCCCCTATCTCCGTTCTTGTTTTTGATAGCCGCTGAAGGTCTTAATGTTCTTATGAGTGCGGCGGTGCGGACCAATTTGTTTAAAGGGTACGCGGTTGGTAATGACAGATCAGTAGTAGTTTCCCATCTTCAATTTGCTGATGATACTCTGTTACTTGGAGTTAAAAGTTGGGCTAATGTCCGAGCTTTGAGGGCCGTGTTGATTTTGTTTGAGGGGATGTCTGGTTTGCGAGTGAATTTTCATAAGAGTATGTTGGTTGGAATTAATATTCAGAATTCATGGTTGAATGAAGCAGCCTCTATTTTAAATTGCAAAGTTGGTAAAGTTCCGTTTCTGTATCTGGGTCTTTCTATTGGTGGTGATCCGAAGAGGTTAGCCTTTTGGGAACCTGTGTTGAAGACTATAAAGTCTAGATTATCGGGGTGGCAAAGTCGCTCTCTCTCTTTTGGGGGTCGGTTGGTTCTTCTCAAGTCTGTCTTGACCTCATTGCCTGTCTATGCCCTTTCCTTCTTCAAAGCTCCGTCAGGTATAATCTCTGTCATTGAATCTATTTTTAATAAATTTTTTTGGGGAGGGAGTGAGGATAATAGGAAAATTTCCTGGGTCGCTTGGAACTCTGTTTGTTTACAAAAGGAGTATGGAGGGTTGGGAGTGAGATAGCTGAGGGAGTTTAATTGTGTTTTGTTAGGTAAATGGTGTTGGCGAATGTTGGTAGATAGAGATGGTTTTTGGTATAGGGTGCTGGTAGCGAGATATGGTGAGGAGGCAGGGAGGTTGGAGGTAGGGGGTCGGAGTACTTCATCTTGGTGGAAGGAAGTAGTGAAGATTAGGGATGGGATGGGTGACGATGAGGGGAGTTGGTTTGCGGAGCGGGTTTCGAGAAGGGTAGGTAATGGCGTGTCTACTTACTTTTGGTATGACAGGTGGCTTGGTGATGTCCCTCTTCGGACAAGGTTTAGACGTTTATTTGACTTAACGAATAACAAAATGTGTACGGTGGCAGATGTGTTTGCTCTTGGGTGGGAGAGTGGAGGAGGGGTGTGGAATTGGAGGAGACCTTTATGGGTGTGGGAGGAGGAGTTGGTAGAAGAGTGTAGGCAATTACTTAATGGTGTTGTTTTGCAGTCTGATATTTCTGACAGGTGGCTTTGGGAGTCCAACACTGATGATGTTTACACAGTGCGTGGGGCCTATCAAATTTTAACTACTGTTGCCGATCCTCCAATTGTTGGTGTCGGAGACCTTGTCTGGCATAAGCAGGTTCCTTTGAAGGTTTCCATTCTGGCTTGGCGTTTGATTCGGGATAGGCTTCCAACTAAAGCCAATCTTGTGAGGCGTCGGTGTCTGGCAGTCGAGGCAGCTGGGTGTGTAGCTGGATGCGGTATTGCAGAAACCGCAAATCACTTGTTCCTTCATTGTGCTACTTTTGGCGCAATTTGGCAGCATATCCGTGCGTGGATTGGCGTGTCCGGAGCTGATCCCCATGATCTTAGTGACCACTTTATTCAGTTTATTACTTGTACAGGTCATACGAGGGCGCGTAGATCCTTTCTGCAGCTCATTTGGTTACTTTGTGTATGGATGGTTTGAAATGAATGCAACAACAAACTTTTTAATAATACCCAAACATCCATTGAAGGCTTATCAGAAAAAGTAAAATTACACTCTTTATGGTGGCTAAAAGCTAGTAAAGCCACATTTATGTACGGTTCTCAAAGGTGGTGGTCGGATCCTATGCTTTGTTTAGGTATCGACGCACCCGGTTTATTGTAATTACTACATTTGTTTGACTCTTTGAGGGGTGACTTCTTAATATATCTTATACTTAGGAGGTTTTACCGTCTTTGTTAATATATACCATTTTTGTTTCTTAAAATAAAAATAAAAATAGGAGACCACTTAATTTCGGTACATTAAAGAAGAACGGTGGTATTACATCACCTAGGTATTGATCTAATCATTTAGACATAGTAACTCCTATTTTCGTGTATGATAATCATCTTGCGCATGTAAAATGTGTGCATTGCAACATGAAAATATTTAAATAAGAAACTAAGATAGTACAAAATTAACTTTTTAGGCATACTACTAACTACCAAAATACCATTCTTTCCTAAAAAAACCAAACAAACCATAACCATTTCTTTTGCTATTTTAGGTAAAGTACTGAACTTTCCACAAAAACCGCATTAAGGACTGTAGTACTACTCATAATTGTTTCCGTCCATGCATAGTTTCAACTTCTAGTTATGTCATTAATTAATTA
Source organism: Medicago truncatula (assembly GCF_003473485.1). NCBI lineage: Eukaryota > Viridiplantae > Streptophyta > Magnoliopsida > Fabales > Fabaceae > Medicago > Medicago truncatula. The sequence continues at coordinate 3,614,122 of NC_053042.1, forward strand.
ATACAAACAGATTAAGAGTCAAACATGCAACATAATAGAAAGAGATTAATTACAATTAGCATTTGGTCTTTAAAATAAAATAGTTGGTGCCTCTATTTTGACTAGTATGAGTGTTCATAGGGAGCTACTAAAGAATATGTTTGTCTATGTGTAACCAAATTGAAATTAAAATTGCTTATTGTGTAAAAAATATAATTAAAGTAGCTATCAATCGAAAAGAATTGAAAGTTATACACGTACATGATTGATTGTTCGTGCGTTAGTTGGGTGTTAGTTGACTTCATGACTTGTAGTAAAGTCTCGTGCACAATTAACTGGTCAGGAACCGAATCTAGTTTAGTTTTCAAATATGGAATCTTGTAGCAATAACGGCTACATGTCATTGATGATGCAAGCAACGTGTGATAATATTGGAAGACCAGGTCAAGTAAAGGATGACATGGCATAATTAAAGCAAGCAAAACTAAAGAATGACATGGCATAATTAAAGCCAGATATCACCATTTTTTCTTTTGGCAACCTATACATGGTATCAGTAAAAAAAACTACATGATGATATATTGGCAAATTATAAAGTAATACTCCATCAGTCCATAATATCCAAAAAAAGAAATGCGTCCAAGAAAAATAAAATAAAAACCTATTTAAAAATCTAATCGTCTTTTTTTATTGCATGTGTAATACTTGACTTGCTACATGTATTCCTTTTAACTCTTAACTTGTCACATGTATTCCTCTTAAGTCATGACACTTGGTTTATTTATTGTATGAGTGATACTGGACTTGCTGCATGTATTCCACTTGACACTTGGTTTGTTGCATATATTCTTCATAAGTTGTGATGGATAACACTTGACTTGCTGCATGTATTCATCTTGACACTTGGCTTGTTGCATGTATTCGTGAGTCATGACACTTGATTTATTGCATGGGTAACACTTTCCTTGCTACATGTATTCCTCTTAAGTCATGATACTTGACTTATTATTGCATGGGTAACGCTTAACTTGTTGCATGCTTTACTCTTGACATTTGCGATGATTTTAGGCGCCCAAATGTACAAATAGCATGGTCTTTTAAAAGAGCAATCTCCTATTTAAATTTAAATTTAAATTAGCAACATATATCAATTATACACTGAAATATGAAGAAATAATATGCACCATATTGTTCAACATTGAACAAAATTAGCAATTATACGCTATCAAGTTCATACTAATTATGTGATTTTTAGCATCACTATCAAACATGGTTACTGACTTATGTGATTCTATAAAATTTAGCTAATCTCTATCAAATATGGTAACAAAAATCAGCCAATCTCTATCAATATAAAAAACCAGTCAATCTCTATTGCTATTTCATGAAGCTATACATTGATTTTTTTTTTCATGAAAGGAAGTAAAAGCTTAACGAAAGAGAGGTAAAATTTACCTAATAGTGTCGTTTCGGAAAAGGGAAAAGGAATATTTTCTGCAGACAAGGAGATGATTGTTGTGATTATTTAAAATAGCTTTTCGAATTGACCAATTAAGTGATTATAACAAATTGAGGGTGGTTTGATGATATTGACAACATCTGATTCGGTGGAAACGGTGTGTGAGATGGAGGTCGGTGATCAGAATCGGTTGAGATGGTGGTTGCCGATCGGAGGTGGAGGGATTGGTTGAGTTGCTGCCGTTGAGAGAAAAAGAAGAAGTCACAAGCGTATACCGTATACGCAAGAAGACAGAAGCTGGATGGAGAGCATATCATATAATCAGAATAAAGGAATATTTTTTTGGTGAGGGATAATATTGATATTGGGCTATAATTTTTTTTAAGGCCCGTGCCTTTGGGAGACCCAGCTCGATTGAGCTGTTTGCACCTCTCTTGAGTCGTGTCTAGGTCGACCCTTATATCTATTAATATTTTTTTTTTTTGTTGATCAGGGTTTGAACCCTAGACCTTTGCATATATTATGCGTTGTCCCTACCAACTGAGTTTAACATTCGTTATATATATATTAATTTAGTTTGCCCCATGACAAGATAAACATATACATATAAGAACATATCGATACTGTAGTTTCATTTTGGTGTCATTGCCATACATCAATTTATTCTTGCTAGTTAATCATGATCGCGAATGGTTTAATTTGTTGGCGATGAGTATAATAGTCTTCTGTTACATCCATAGAAGTTACAGTTAAAATTGGTTTTAAAATTTTGTACAATATTCACATAGCCGGCCGTTGTTCAAATTGACCGTCCACACTCATCACAATATTATCACTTCCAAGCATATATAGTTCAAAGTTCAAACTTACCAGAAAAGACTTTGTTCCCAAATACTCAAGGTCGCATATGAGTGAAAATTCAATTTAGTCTCCAATTTTTTTTCTTGATCCAATTATGTCTCTGACAAAAAAATAAACTCAAACTAGTGTTTGACACTTTTATATTGAAGACAAATTAGTCTCTTTGTTATAATGTGTAGAGACCAATTTATCATTAGTATAAAAAAGTTAGAGACTAATGTAAATTTAGTTTTTGTTGGGACTAAATGGGTCGAAATAAAATTTTGTGGGATCAAATTTAATCTTCATTTTAAATATATATATATGAAAGGAATTGACTTTTTGAGAAAGCACATAATTATAAATCTCATTTTAAATCATTTTTTGAAAGAAGTCTCATTTGGGATATATCGCTGACGGAGCTAGGAATTAAATTTAGGAGGGACCAAACTTAAAAGTAAAGTTTAGTGAAGAAAACTAAATTTTAAATTTTCTTTCTATATAGTATAGATTATTACGTGGCATGATATATCGGAAAATATCGTAAGCAATTTTTTTTTAAAATTTTTTTTAGGGAAGCAAAGTAGTACTACCTCCGTCTCTAATTATAAGATCCTTTTGAAAAAATAAATTGTCCCTTTTTATAAGACCACTTTGCTATTTCCAACTACATTAATTATTTCTTTATATACATGCCCCTATTAATTATACATCTTTTTCTTCAATCAACAATAAATAATATGTTGAAAACATAAATCATTTATCTCTTAAAGGATAAAATTGTAAAAAAATACTAATTACAAACATATTTAATATAAATATACACTATCTTAATTCCCGTTATTTTTTCGAAAGGACTCTATAATTAGAGACGGAGGTAGTATTTTATAGAAACAAAAAAGCCGCAATCACCAAAGACATATATGGAAATGAAAGCATCTTAGCTAGGTCCACCAACTTGGAGGAATTTCACCACGTTCTCTAATTCGTACACATGCTTTTTGGCCCTACACCGTCACCTTTGCGTTTAGCACCCTATCGAGGTTCAGGATTGCATTATTGAATTAGGAAGATTTGTGGCCGTTTGATTAAGATTTGACGGTTTATATTTTATGATATTCATTGAATCTAAAATTAATCATAAAATTTGGAACGTTCGATCTTATTTGGACGACGATCATAGTGCATGAATGCATGCATTTTTAACTACTACATGCAATCCAAATTTCCCATTAATATGCAAAGTGCGATCACTTTTCTAAGCTTTTTTCTGATCATCATCTCACTAGCACTACTGGTAGCTGTTCCCTTCTCTTACAATTATATACACCATTCATTCAGTTACTATTATAAGCAAAAATCTACATTTTAGATTCATTCAATTAATGATATATACGGTCTTTATTATAGACCACATACATTATTTAATGAATGAATTTAAAATGTTAATTTTTGCTTATAATAATGATCAGAGAGTGTAAGTTTTATGATATGTGATATAAAAATTTGAAGAGAATTCTATGTAAGACTAATAGTATATTAATACTCCCCCCGTCCCAAATTGTATGTCACTTTAGAAAAAATATTTGTCCCAAATTGTATGTCACTTTAGAATACCAATGAAACATTAATGTTACTTTTCCTTTTGTATCCTTAACTATTTATTACTCTTTTTTTTTTCAATTCTTTCATTTATCTTTCCCATATCATTTATTAAGGATAATTTTGTAAAATAACTTATAATATCTCTTTCCCACACAATATTAAATTACATTTCTTAATATGTGTGAAATGTCCAAAACGTCATACAATTTGGGACGGAGGGAGTAATATATAGAATTAACCACCTCTTATTAATATTTATAGAAAAATAGGACACTTGTACACTTGTTAAGAAGCTTAAATAGAAACTTTATCTTGAAAATTGTGTAATCAACATATTGAAATATTAAAAGCACTTTTTCTACATAAAATTTACCAATTATTCCTTTTTTCGAATCCTTAACAAGTGCCTTAACATGACCCAAATTTATAAGTTAATTTGGAATTTTCGATTTCTTTTGTAAAATAAAATAAAATCATTTATATGTCGTAAAAGGGTCATGCTAAGTTGTGATCTTAAGACACATTTTAAGAATTCCATTAATAGCAAATATTTATTATGAAAAACTAATTTATAAATGTTGATAAATAAATTAACACAATTCCAATGCATAATTTATATTTGTAGTATCTTTAACATATACCCTAAAAACATAAGTTAACATTGTTGGTTGGCAAGTGTGAGTTATATGTCCCACATCAGATAAAATAGTAAAGGTTGAACACCTTATAAGTAAGAGGACTCATAAACCCATTGCCTTAAAGTTTTGGGTAAGAGTGTGGTGTCTCTCTTGCTACGGTTGTTCTAGCCTCGATGTGGACGGTTTTCCGAGCTTCCCTCAATCACCCAACAAACATTTCCCTTCTTAAAAACATAGAGGCTTACATTTAATGAGAGAAAAAAAATAGACATAAATGACATATTTGTGAGAGTCATTAAAAATCATACTACCTAACTATGTATCTCATTTGTGTCTTATCTATGATCCAAAAATAATGTCAACCCTTTAAAAATGAAGCTGTCAATGTCATAGAAAAATCTTCACTATATAAAGCCAATTAAACCCACATCCACTCACCCATTCATATACCGTAATACACTTGTATGTAAAGCAAGTTAAACCCATATACCCATTCATCACACTTAGCTGACAAATATGTCTTGTTCCAATCCTACTAGTAGCATCAATGTCACCACAACTGATCAAAACCCTAATATCAATGTCACACCAACTGATCAAAACCCTAATAGTAGTGATAATAAGATATACAGGGGGGTGAGGAAGAGAAATTGGGGAAAATGGGTATCTGAGATTAGGCTTCCAAATAGTAGGGAGAGAATATGGTTAGGATCATATGACACACAAGAGAAAGCAGCAAGAGCATTTGATGCAGCCCTTTATTGTCTACGTGGTCCTCATGCAAGTTTCAATTTCCCTAACACACCTCTTACCATCAATGTAGCTGTGAATCATGGTGTTGGTCACCAATCTCTTTCACCAGAAGAAATCCAAGAGATTGCTGCGAAATTTGCCAATGAGTCGTCGCCACCAATTGAGCTCACTCAAGAAGAAGATCATCAAGTACCTTCAGATCCTCTAGAATCACAAAATGATACCAATTCAAATGCTTATTCATATCCTTTAGATAATGATATTGGTGATTTGAGGAGGATGGATTGGACATTTGATGATATGTTTGAGGACATGAATGGAGTTGCTAATGGCTCTGATTTTTATGGGCTGCAAAATATGCAATACTCAACTCCACCCTTTGAAGAGGATAATGTGGACCAAATTGAATGTGAAGATACTTTTACTAATCATTCAACCCTTTGGAATTGGAACTTTTGATTCAATTGCATATATGATAAGAGAAAGACAAAATTTTGTGTATTAAAAAATACACCAACAATACAAAAAATACAAATTACTGAAAGAAATTTAGAGAAGGGAAATATAAAACTTTTCTCTAAATCTATTACTAATTTTGGTGTAAAAGATTTTATAAAGTGATTAAATGTTTTCCATAAATGATTTTTGCCGCGAATTTTTATTTTTCAGTAATGAAATAACTGGTTTTTATCCATCACAATTATCTTTTTATCGTTTTGTTGGTGAGAAGTAGTGTACATCACCTCGACCATACTATAATACTCTAAAATAATATTAGTGAAAGTGCGCACGTTTTTATTTAGTTATAGCACTAGCTAGCTCAGGCCAAAATAAGAATGATTGGTACTTGCTGCTTGCTAGCAACTATCTGGTATTGGATGTAGATTCTCTAAATTGTAAAGTGGAAAAATTATTATTGTAATAAATTCATGATTTGTTATGATGTATCTACGATATTTATTTTTAATCCTTAAATTAATAATTGATATATTTCACTTTACACTTTAAAGTCTAAAGTGAGTTGCTCACTTTAGATGAGCCGATCCACCTAATACCAAAAACATTGCACTTAATTAATTATACTTTCTTTTTGTAATACATTACGCGATAATTACATACTCCCTCCATCCCAAATTGTATGACGTTTTGGGCATTTCACACATATTAAGAAATGTGATTAATATTGTGTGGGAAAGAGATATTATGAGTTATTTTACAAAATTATCCTTAATAAATGATATGGGAAAAATAAATGAAAGAATTGAAAAAAGAAAGAGTAATAAATAGTTAAGGATACAAAAGGAAAAGTAACATTAATGTTTCATTGGTATTCTAAAGTGACATACAATTTGGGACAAATATTTTTTCTAAAGTGACATACAATTTGGGACGGAGGGAGTATAACTTTTGCATGAATGCCTTGTTGTTGGAATCAAGAAATGAACATGAGAGAGAGGTGGCAGCCAAAGGACGTTCTTAGAGCCACCGCACCGGTAGTCACTTTCACTGATGGTGAGACACCATGGGAGGGATAGGGTTCAAGTCAATGTGACATATAGGGGGATAGGGTAGAACGAACTGTGGTTGGCTCAAGACGTCAAAAAGCGAACCGATCGGGGGATCAAGGACAAGGAAGGTCAATGGGAAGCTTATGACATGGAAAATTAGGGTTTGGTAGGAATTTTGTTCAAGGGAAGAGCATGTATTAGTAGATTGAAAGGTTATTATATGCGGTTGTTTACTTAGTTTAATTATACCCCTTCATCTACCTCGTAACATCTATCTCTCTATCTCTCAATCCATGTTGTTTTTCTTGATCATGTAGTTTAGTGGCTATAATTCACTTTTTTTAAGGTGAATACGTGGGGTGTCCGGGGTTCAAAACCATGCCCTTACATATAATAATGCATGTCCCTGCCAACCAAGTTATGCTCACAGGGACCTCAATCCCTGTTTTAAACGTAGTTGGATGAAAAATGGTAACAATGTAAATGTTGTATTATTTAAAGGACTAATGTCTTGTTCACCAAAAAAATAAAAAGGACTAATTTCATATAAAAAAATCTAAGGATTATAATTTGTACCAAACATGTAACTTAAAGAACTATGTATTTGTTCATTTTTTTTAAGGCAAAATAAACCATAACTTATATATGCACTCTTTCCTTGCTCGCCCTAATCCGCATTTTTTTAATATATATACTAAATTATGTTTTGAACAAGTAAGCGGTTGGAAGTTCATATTGCAAAAGAAAAGATATTGGATTTCGAAAGATCATAGCGGAATCAGACTGCAATTAAGAAGGCAATATATGATATTAATCTGGGTAGAATTAGCAGAATACACAAGGAGCAATTACTAAGGTCATTAGGAAGAAATTAGGGTTATTTCATTACTGTCGTTTTGAGTTCTTGAAAAGGGAAAGCAACGAGAGAATTGGTCTTCTCCCATTTAGAATTGCTCATTCCCCTAAAAAAGCTAAATGTGAGTTATCTTACGTAGGTGTATTTTCAACGACTTACGTAGGTGCATTTTTTATTATGAGTTAACTCACTTAATATGATAATGAACAAAAACATAAGGGAGAAGAGCAATTCTCAAGCAACCAAGCAGCTCATATGCTTGTTGGGCTAGGCCATAGTGAGGACATGTATAGGTTTGGAAAATTGCTCTTTTAACTTCCAAAATTACTCTTTAACACCTCAAAAATACTTAAATATCTCTAGTGGTGGTAGTCGCTCCCAACGTCAATTAACCGCCGCTCACTAAATAAACCAACGGTAGTTAAATGCTGTTGTGTTCTTCCATAATAGCAACATTAGCTAACTCATTTATTCAAAAACTGAAATAGAAACATTTCTCGCTCCATACTCCCACAAACCAATTTCTTCAACTTCAAGTAAATCATCAATTAAATTACATAAACCTTAACTTCCTAGAGTTCCTTGTATTTAGGTCATTATTAAGGATTTTTATTTTGTCTTCACACATATAACACATTATGCTCCAAATGATTTCTCTCTTGATAGAATTTACACTAATTGCAGCAATTTGCGAGTGATCCAGATGTGTAGTTTTGTTCTAAGAGCACAGGGACACCTTAGTACATTTTTAACATAAAGTTTATTTTTTCTATTTTTGCAGTCATGCGACATTCATCATAAACTCAACCACCCATCTTTCTGTTGTCCCTTCTCTATCATTTATGAAAGGAAATCATTCATAGATATTAACGTAAATTATATGCAAACAAAATATCTGGTGTAGAAATGAGAAATATTAACTTGTGCACTCAAGGTAAAAAGTTAAAAAACTAAAGATAGAAGTATTCTATTAGAACTTTTGCTCAAAAAAAAAAAAAGTATTTTATTAAAACTTGTGCATTTAATATTGTAAAAGTTTAATAATTTAAATTTTCAATGTAAGATTTATTTTTTATTTTTTTATTTTTTATAGTTCTTTAACTTGTGCCCTTAAACACGAGTTAATATGACCCTTTAAAAATAATATTAAAACTCACGTGAGATATTAAACCAACTTACCTAACAAAAAAAAAGAACTTGTATGACAAAGACCCTTATAAAGCCACAACCATTTGTTTATTTGGCCATTATAAAAATGTTACTCATCCAAACCCACATGGGTTGGCCTAATAGTATTAGTTTGGAACATGGGTGTATGCTATTCCTCAAGGTCTTAGATTCGATTATCTCTGGTTGTCAATTTGGATGAACTAATTTAATTTCTTCAAAAAAAATATGTTACTCCATTCGTCCCATATTATATGATCTGATTGATAATGTGCAATGTTGATCTGACATACTTTGAATATATTTTTCTACTAATATACAAAGATAAATAATATCTTATAAGATGTTGAATTCGTCTCAATGACTATTTTCAAAAGAATTTAAATTTTCATAATTTTTTTAATAGATTATTAAAGATAAAAAAATGTACATCAGTATGTGTGGCAGACTCAACTATGTCAATTAATATTAAAAAGTTGGCCTAGTTTGAAATTTTATTACTACTCCCTCCATCTTGGATTAATTGAGCCATTTGCTCAAATCATAGATATTAAGACAAATGTATAAATGAAGGATAGGGAAAAATGGTTTTAAGTGCTTTTTTTAAGTATTGGTCTATTCTCCACTATCATAAATGCAAAGTGGAATATATTGAATTGGGATAGATGAAAGTAGTATTAATTAGAGTTATAAAAGGAAAAAAGTAATTAATGATGTAATGAAAAATGAAATAACTCACTTATTTTGGGACACTTTTTATTAAAAATGACTCAGTTATTATGGGACGGAGGAAATATTATCTTTGGTTTAACAATAGCAGTAGCTTTTATAAATGAAACCGACAAAAGAAACACACTGAAATCAAGAGAACTGAGAAAGTGAAGCAGAGTGTGAGAGAGAGAGAGAGAGAGAGAGAGAGAGGAGAGAGAGAGAGAGAGAGAGAGAGAGAGAGAGAGAGAGAGAGAGAGAGAGAGAGAGAGAGAGAGAGAGAGAGAGAGAGAGAAGAGAGAGAGAGAGAGAGAAGAGAGAGAGAGAGAGAGAGAGAGAGAGAAGAGAGAGAGAAGAGAGAGAGAGAGAGAAGAGAGAGAGAGAGAGAGAGAGAGGAGAGAGAGAGAGAGAGAGAGAGAGAGAGAGAGAGAGAGAGAGAGAGAGAGAGAGAGAGAGAGAGAGAGAGAGAGAGAGAGAGAGAGAGAGAGAGAGAGAGAGAGAGAGAGAGAGAGAGAGAGAGAGAGAGAGAGAGAGAGAGAGAGAGAGAGAGAGAGAGAGTGTTAGTGTTCTATTCAAAGCAGCTACTCAAAAGGAGTTGAGTTACTATGTCTTCATTGCCTATTCATTTGTTGTCTCCACTCTTGTTCTCCTTTTGCCTCTCCCCTTCTTTATCAAATGGTGATCTCTTTTTACATAGTTATTAGTAATTGAACCATTCTTCTCTATGAATCATTTTGTTTATTGACAACTTAAATATGCATATATATGAAGGTCAAGAGGGCTTCCTCCTTTGAACATGTCTCTAATCTTCAGAATTTTTCTCCTTGGAGTTTTGGGGTGAACTTCCTTTATGAATTTGAGTTTTTGACCATTTTTTAAGTAATATAATTATTGATCTTGATTTTGTTTAATTTGATAAATTGTGTGAGTGAGGCAGAGTTGTAGCTCAGCTTTTTGGATATAAAGGACTTGAATACACAACACCTACTCTTGCTTCATCTCTTTCCAACCTTATACCTGCTTTTACATTCATCCTAGCTATCATTTTCAGGTTCCTATCTCTCTTACTCTACTCTTGAAAACTAGATACGAAAGAAATCACTTGCTTGAACAAGAAGGGATATTTTTTTTAAAATATTTACATTTCAATTTCAATAATATATATGTTTATCAACATGCCTGAAAATCATTTGTATTTAGCAATGGGATAATACATGATTCATACAATTTGATGAACATTGTGAAGTTTGCAAAATTGTGAACCTAAAAGATACAAAAAGGATTTTTACCCGATCCAAACGGATGAAAATTTTATTGAGTTTGGTCAAAATCAACTCAACCCAAACAAATAAAACATTAAAATTATACCTACCCTGACGGGTCGACGGACTGGTTGATCCGTCAATAACAAAACATGATTAAATACAAATAAAACATTAATTTTTAGGTGAGTTGACCTGTAAAAAAAACTTCAAGATTAGGCTAATAAAATTCAACTTTATCCAACAACTTAAGCAATAAAAATCTAAGTTTATCGGATGGTACGAAAAATTGTGAGCTAATGGACTAAAAAGAACCCTCCCCATTTTTCTTACAGATCAAGTGTAGCAAGCCAACTTAAGAAATATAGCCAAAATCATAATATGAGAAATGATATCTGCTCCGGTTTGAGTGGTCGTAACACATGAAAATCCTAAAGCATCAAATAATATTCGATTTTATGAGGTTTTTATTAGGATTAGTTTGGATGTGAACATCTATAGTATGATTTTCTTTAAAATCATAAAAATTAGACTATTTTCATTTTGTGTGTGTTTCACTATGGTTACTTGCTATGTTTTTATTGTGAACAATAATGGTTGTTAAATGAAGGATGGAGAAGGTAAAATTAAGATGGAAAAGCAGTCAAGCAAAAATCTTGGGTTCTACGGTATCAATATTAGGTGCACTCCTAGTTGTTCTTTATAAGGGTCCAATAATCATACCCTCACCATCAACACAATCACCACCTATTATTCATTCTCCAATCACTTCTTCAACAACAGAATCAAATTGGATTCTTGGTGGATCTCTACTTGTTATTGAGATTCTTATTGTTCCAATATGGTACATTATTCAGGTATATTGAATTCACTGAAAAGCTCTAAGCAATGATTTGAAGCACATTATGAATTTTCGATTCATATAAATTACTAACTTAAAATTTTGTTGGGGATTTACACTGCTCAACCTGGTGATATTAGTTCTCACGTGATTAAGTTTGGTGACTCACATGTCTTCATGAAGAAAATTTGTGGTTGTTTTAAGATAATCTGGTTGACTTGCATTTGGCTATTTAAAAAGAGCGAAATGCAAGAATTTTTTAACAGTAAACATTTTTCTCAAGCAATTGTTTGAATATGTCAAGCTTCATTCTTTGTGGTGGCTGAAGGCTCACAACCTAGCTCAGTTCGTTAATTTTCATTCGTGATGGACAAATTCATCTATTTGTATTGATTTCAACACTATGTAATGGCGGTATTGCCCCATTTTTATTTTGTTTTGAATCTTGTTACTTTGTATTTGCTATTTTCCTTTTGAAGCACATCTTAGTTTAAAAGGATTATTTTAATCTAAGTTCTTTTTGCATCTTAAAAAAAACTACTCTTTCTTTCTTTCTCACTCTATCTCTATCATAAGTGTCTTAAAAGCTTTGACGATTGTGTTCTAATGTTAAAAATTAGGTGCCAAATTTGAAGTATAGCATGTCAAAACAATTAATTTAAATATTCTCCAATACAAACACGTAATACTAATTGCTTGAATGGAAGATACAATACACACAGATACTACAACATGCTAGTATCATATTTAATTGGAGCACAAATACACAAACAAACATAATCAGAACCAAACACCAGCTAATTAAAAGACATGGGGAGCGAAGGTCATAAAAATATGCACTGATTTTCATTTGGTAGCTTCCCAAGTCTTAGGGATTTTAGGTCAGAGAGAAGCACTTACATGAATACGTTGAATTGGTTCAAGCAAAAATGAAAGAGTTCGACTCTATTGAAATACAACATGTTTCCGTGAACATAGCGCTCGTGATGAGAGGAAAAAGGAAAATGTGGATATAAACAAAACCAAATTGGCTCGTGAGTATAGATTTATCTAAAAATTTACATGAATAATCTTTCTGATATAAACTTACAATCCAAAAGTTAGCATTGATGTAACAATACATCGGTGTAATTTAATCATTCTTATAATTTATTCTTTTTTATTGTGAGAGATGAGAGAATTAAAATTATAGGTCGTGGATCAACATTAACGATACGGATAAAATTTAAAAATGTACCTATGCGTATGCAGTCAAATTATTTTCTTCTTTAATAGAAATGATATTTATACAATCAATTTTTGACAACTTTTATGATAACTTTCTCTCTCATACTCACATTATGTTTTTACTTTCTCTCTATTACTTTAGTTTTTGTACCACTACTTCATTTTCTTTATAAATTATAGTTGTCCCATAAATTGTTATTGAAATGGTTGTTCAATCGAACAATAAAAACAAAGCGACCCATTCAATTTCTTTCAAACCTTTCATTCCTTTCCTCTACCTGAAAAGGACCTCCAATTTAAATGCTTTAAAGAACTTACATGGGTTAAATTGAGGCTTGCTATTGTCGTTTATATTTTTAGAGATTTTGTAGAAAAGATGCAAGTAATCTTCTTTTCCAAATTTACACGTGTACCATTTTCTTCATATTTTTATGTTTTCTTTTTTTGGCTGATAAAAGATGAACGGTTGAAATCAACAAAAAAAAAATGAAAGATTGAAAGTGATGTTTATGTCGACAATAAGGGCAGTGTTTGAAGAGAAAAACGATTGTATATAATGGCGGTGGTCAGCCAATTAATGACGATACCAATGACACTGTTGGTCACACTCATCACTATAGTCTATGGTAATTTTTTCAGTCCAATTTAGTCTTGGGCGAAAAGTTAACTCAAATTAGTCGTTGACATTTTTAAATCTCTTTGCTGTAATGAATTGATGACTAATTTGTTGATATAAAATTTTTAGAGATTAATATGAGTTTATTTTTTGTTGAAACTAAATTGGCTTGAAAGAAAATTGCAAGGTATCAAATTAAAGAACAATGCTATATATCAAGAAAGATTTTATCAAAAAAATTTTAAGAATGACATGGCAGAATAATCACCCTTAAATTTTATCAAGAAATAGTCTTGAAATTAATGTTAGCCAATAAAATCTCAGCCTGGGCGGAAATCATGGGGTGGTGGGTGTTAATGTATTTTTTTTTATGAAAGATTAATAAATGAGACTGAAATATAAAGGTGATTATTGTGTCATATCATTCTTGGATCTTTCTTATAAAATCATTCTTGATATCTAGCATTTTCCCAAATTAAATCTTCACTTTAAATATTTGTTTAGAGGATCTTCATTTTAAAAATAAATAGGAAATGAATTAAGAAATGGAGAGAGCACATAATTATAAGTCTCATTTTAAATCATTATAACCATTTATTATCTTTCATAGCAATTTTGTTTGGTTGGATATAAAGTGACAAATAGAATATAAAAGTAAAACTCAAACATAAATATAGTCTTTATTAATATTATCAATGTGTTTGATTTGCTAAGCAATGAAGGACATGACAACTTAAGTTATATAATGTTTGATTTGTAAATCTGTCTTAGAGATAGGACAAACTGAAAGCAATGGACAAAACAAAAATTTAAAGTTTTGTCCCTTACTAAACCACAACACAACTTTTTATCTCAAATACAAATTTTTAAAAAAAATATCTCCTTATGTTATGATGTTATGTCTTTTTTTGGTCAAGTAGTCTAGTGGCTAGAGCTCACACAATTAAATTGTGGAGAAGTGGAGTATCTGGGGTTCGAACTCCAGCCCCTGCATATAATATATAATATCCCTACCAACTGAGTTAAGCTCACGAGAATATTATGACATTATGTCTTATACTATTTTATTTAGTACTTGCATTTTAGCAAATCAAACACATAGTAAGTGTCGTGATAGATGGAAAATATCCTAAGTTTTTTTTCTCCTTCAAAAGGAAACAAAAGTATTTTATAGAAACGAAAAAACTGCAATTACCAAACACATATATGGAATTAAAGCAACTTTGGTCCACTTTGAGGAATTTCTCCACGTGCTCTAATTCGTACACAGCTTTTTGGCCCTATGCATCTAGGGTGGCAAATTGGGTCCAGTGTCTATTATGACATTTTGTTTAATCTGCCATTTTAAACATGACTATTACTTTTTCCACCATATTGCATTTCAACGTATTATATAAAATTTTCAAAAATATATTCAGATTTTTCGATTATAAAATCCGAAAACATTCAAAGTGAATTTGAATTTTTTAATCAGAAATAAGGTTATGTATAATCAACAATTAGAATATATTTCATTTCATCAGTTTTGAATTTTGCTTTTAAAAGAAAAAAAAAACAAAGTAAAAAATGTTAGAAATCTGTTAAATAAAATCATAAAATTATAAAAATACCACCAAAGAATTCTAAAAATCAAATAAAATTAGTGCAAATTTTTTCGGATTTTTCTGAGAATATGAAAAAATTTTAAAAAAAATGAAAAATAGGTCTAAAAGATGAAATTTTGAATTTTGAGGGGCGGAGCTCCACAAGAAGTCACTTCTATGGGAGTCTTGATTCTTGATTGTTTTCTGATTTTATGGGAAAGTTTCGGAGCAATCTGATCAAGTAACCCAAAGATCGGATTTTTGACTAAGAACAACTAACAATGACCTAAAACAGAATGATGAGAGTTAGAAAGATTAATACTGTCCTTAAAATTACTATCTATGTTACAAACATGTTCATAATTTGTGCTGATACAGTTCGGATTATATAATTCGAACCGTTTTTCCCTTGAAAAAGGGTGTTTAGGAGGGTGTTCAGATTCTATAATCCGAAAAAAATCAAGTAACATGCCCTATTTATTTAGATTTTCGGATTTTTTCGGATTATAAAATCCAAATTGATGAAAAATTCATTTTTTTTCACCCTATAATAATGGAAAACACCAGTTCGAATTTTTGGAAGAAAAAAAATAGGGCGCACGAGAAATGAATAAGATGGAAAGAATAATAGTTTTTAAATAGGTTGAGTTGAGGTTTTGAGCTCACCTATTTAATTGCTCGTCCTTATTTAACTCAATAAAAAAGCGGGTCTTGGTTGGCCGGGGTAAGCTAGCCCGTGGGCTCATAATTTTTTTATTTTTTATTGTACTAGTAATCGATAACAAATGTCTTAATTTTAGTAGTTCTTGATTAAATATCTAGGTGTTCCATTTAAATAACTAAGAAGAAGGTAGGAATTTAATTTGTTTCTAGAAATTTTAACCAATGGTAATTGATTAATTTAAAATTTTCATGTACGAGAGAAATTTAGTTTATATTTTTTTTCATAGTATTTATTATAATTTAAAAAGTTGCAAAATGTGCATGCAAATAAAAAATAACTAATACAATTAATTTTCTAAGGAGTTATACAATTAAAAATTTGAATTGTGATATAGACATAAATGAGAGTGTTGGAAATCATGGTCGAACCTAACACAAAATAGACATAAATAAAAGTGTTGGAAATTGTGGTTGAGCCTAATATAATTCCAAAAAAAACTGACTTGTAAAGTGAGGATTACTTCCACTTATAAATTCATTGTCATATCATCTCATATCCGATGTGAGACTATTGAGAGTCTTTGAAAAATGTATCTCACTATTATCTCATCTTTTGTCAACCCTTTCAAATTGAAGCTGTCATTTTCATGGAAATCATCACAACTTATTATATATATAAAAGCCACTTAAACCCAACCACTCATCAATTCATATACCAACAACCATGAACACACACATGACTTGTTCCAATCCTACTAGTAGTATCAATGTCACCACCAATGATCACAACACACCTTGTTCCAACAATAAACCTCTAGATAAGATGTACAAAGGGGTGAGGAAGAGAAAATGGGGAAAATGGGTATCTGAAATTAGGCTTCCAAATAGTAGGGAGAGAATATGGTTAGGATCATATGACACACAAGAAAAAGCAGCTAGGGCATTTGATGCAGCCCTATATTGTCTACGTGGTCCTCATGCTAGTTTCAATTTCCCTAACACACCTCTTACCATCAATTTAGTTTTTCATCATAGTGTTAGTCACAACTCTCTTTCCCCTCAAGAGATTCAAGAGATTGCTGCAAAATTTGCCAATGAATTACCAATTGAGCTTACTCAAGAAGAAGATCAACAAGTACCTTCAGAATCACAAAATGATGCCAATTCCAATTCTTATTCATATCCTCTAGATAATGATATTGGTGATTTGAGAAGGATGGATTGGAGATTTGAGGATATGTTTGATGACATGAATAGGGTTGCTAATTGCTCTAATTTTTATGGGCTACAAAATATGCAATATTCAACTCAACTTTTTGAAGAGGATAATGTGGACCAAATTGAATGTGAAGATACCTTTTCTAATCATTCAATCCTTTGGAATTGGAATTTTTGATTCACATGCATATATGATATACATAGTTGTTTTCAAATTTGTGTATTAAATAATACACCAATTTTTTTTCAATTAAGAAAATATTTTAATTTATCTCATTATCTCTACTATGTGTTTGGATTTTCTATGATGGCATGGTGCAACACGTAGTAGAGTCTTGAGATCAATCTCTTAAATCTTACAACTCTACATTATCATCATGTTCCACAATGCAACTGTCATAGAGAATTCAAATCCCTCAAACATTCTCTCTATCTCCCACCAACTTCAATCATTAATAAGTTGATGGCAGTGATGCCACAATCAACACTACCAAAAACATAAATTAATGAAAGAAATTTAGAGAAAGGAAATGTTAAACTCTTCTCTAAATCTATTACTAATTTTGGTGGGAGAAAAAAATTATAAAGTGATTGTTTTCCATCAATGATTTTTGGTGGTAAATAGCTTTTAGGCTAAGGCTGGAGTGTACATCACATCGACCATACTGTATAATATATTATTAATAAGGTTATTGAAAGTGGCCACGTTTTTATTGTGCCATCTCTCTTCTAGTACTATTGATTATAGTAGGCTAGTAGCAATAGCTCAGGCCAAAATAAGAAGGACAATGATTAGCATTTTCTAGCTAGCAAATACCTAGTAGCAATAGCATTCCTCTTAATTGATTATTCTTTCTATTTTTTAATAATTACATACTAGTATAACTTTTGTACGAGCTTTATTACTATGTTTAAATATATTAAAAAAATAAAAAATTATGTATAAGTCTTTATTTTTGTTACAATATGTATATGTCTATGTATGTATATAGTATAGCTGAATTTCTTCGTGCCTTTGTGTTGCTTACTACGAATAATAATAATATATACATTGAAAGTTTATTAATTTTCCATCCTTTATCTACTTCACATTAATGTCTTAACAAATTTTGTTGAAACAAACGACATAAATATGTTGTATAAGTGACTCAAACACAAAAGGTGAATTGGCATTTTTGGTGAGGCTAAGGTATGCCGCTGTTTGCTAGTTTTGACAGGTAGTATATGGTAGCCTCACCATGGGAGTTTTGAAACCGTATGCCTGCTAGGTGATTGATTGCCTTTTATTTTACTTTTTTTGGTTTTATTTATACGAGAAATCTAGGTCCACAAAAGTTAATATATTTGATTAAAAAGTTGGATCAAATACATCAACCTTTGTTGATTCAAATGTCTCTTGTAAATAAGACCGGAGTGAGGATTTGTTTTGACAACATTTTTTGCTGCTGTTTTGGTGTAACAGCGGCTGGGTTTTTGTTTTTGGGTGCGTGGCTAAACTGTTGACAACATCCCTTTATAATGTATTTGTGTTCCTTTACCGCGAGCGTTTGTGTGTCTTGCACAATCTCGTCGTTAATAAAACTTTGTCATTTCTAAAAAAAAAATGTTTGATAAAGAAACGCTAAATTCTAAATTTAATTGCAAACCGTAGATTTTAGATTTTCTTTAAGCTAAATTCTTATTGGGTGTTGCTAACCAATGCCACGAGCACTAGTTAAGGAGAAATAAATGAATAGATCCTACTTATTTTACCTCAATTAAAGTGAGAAATAAGTCAACTAACTAAAATAAATAAAAAAATTGTATATAATATTCTGTCAAATTTCCATTCTTTACACACTTATACACGCAAGACCTTTTCTTTTCTTGTGATTTCAGTTTCGGGAATTGACCCATTACATATTTACATCTATGTATCCTTTTCATTTTTTAGCAATTTGTTTTCTTCCCGTAGATTTTACTCAAACCAATTTTTTCTCCGTAAATTTTTTATGAATCATTTTTCTCTTTCAAATCAATTCACGAAAAGCCTTTGCATAATTAGTAACATATTCAATTAAAATAAAGTTCAAAATAAATTAATAATTTTAAAGATAAAACATAACCAATTAAAATATCAAATACAAAATCATCAAACGTTTAGAAATTACAAAATCTTTAAAAAATAAAATAAAAAGGATTCCATGCTTATATATCACTAAATAGGAAATTTGACAGTATTGAATGCACATTTTTCTTATTTTAATTAGTTGACTTATTTCTCACTTTAATTGAGGTAAAACAAGTGTGATCCGTTCATTTATTACACCTTAATCAGTGCTTCGGGGGCACTGGATAGCATTATCCATTCTTTTACTCGTCAACAAAAGATGATCGTAGAGAGATGTTGAGTTGACACCGATCATAATTATTTAATTTTCTTTCACTATATATAGGGTTAAATAAAATTTTAGTCCCGGAATCTAAGTCCTGGTTATTTGAAATTGTTTCCTTGGACTCAAGATTTTAACCTAAAGTTACAAAATAACTCATCTGCTCAAGTTTGGGGTATAATCTCTGGTCTTGCACAAGAATACTGGAGGAAGAACATTTTATTCTCAATAGCTAGTGGTGCTGGTTCGCCAATTTTCACTGATTCTACCACAGCCAAACTTATGTATGAAAGAACCTTTGGATATTAGGCTAGAGTCTTAGTAGATCTTGATATTTCCCAACCTTTAAGACACAAAATGTTAGTTGAAAGAAAAGGTTTTACATTCTATGTAGAACTTTCCTATGAAAATGATCCAGCTTATTGCACCCATTGTAGAACGATAGGCCATCATGTTGATTATTGCAAAAGATGGCACCCTGAAGAAGAGATCAGAACAGAGAATACTGAGTAAAGGTAAGGAAGTAATCAATGTCGAGAAAGAAGTTATCAATGTTGAGGAATTGGCTGGAAATGATAAGAATGATAAGGAACAAGAGGAGGTGCAGTCTAATGTGAAGACTCCTGACAAAAACACTTCACCTGCTGAACTCTTAAAGGCCCAAGATTTGCAAATAGAAGTGGAAATAAATGCCAACATTCAAGTTAATTCTGTTGGAGACTTAGATGTGAATGCGCAAGATGATACTAGCACGTAAGGTTCCTTTGTCGATGCAACACAAGACCATAATGAAGAAGATGAGGATGAAGAGCAGATTACACAACCTTTGTCCACTCCTGACATAGTCCAGAAGGATATAGACTTTCTTAAAAACTCATGGGCCAACATTGTGGAAAATAAAGATGCAGATACACGTTTTTTACAAACCTTAGAAAAGTTCCTGTAGCAAACACCTTACAAGTCATTGATAGTGATGGTTTTCATATGAAAGTATCAAAACACCAAAAGAAAGCTCAGAAGAAGCTCAGTCACACAGGAATAGAAGTTATTACAACCAGATCAAAGGTTATAAGACACCTTTCAAATGAAGTACATATATTGGAATGTAATAGGCCTAGCTAATCCCTCATCAAGATTAGCTTTACAAATACTTATTTCTCTTCATAACCTTGGATGGATTTTGAACAATTCCCTGAAAGATGGATAACTAGTTTACAGCTTAAAATGTTTGCCTTGAACAATAGACCTGATAGGCTCTCTAATATCTAGTGTTTTTGTAAAATCTCCATGAACCTTGTTATTCTTATTCTTGATGAGCAACATGTTTCCTTCTCAATTGTTGATGGACACCAAACTTTTGTTATATCTGTTGTGTATGCTTCCACAGATTACAGAAAAAGAAGACAATTATGGAATTTTTTTTATCTCTTTTGCAATCTCAATATGCCTTCCCATGGTGCTTCATATGTGATTTTAACTCTATTATTGGAGCTCATGAGCATAGGTGAAGAATCACTCCTACCAGGTCACCTATGGAAGAGTTTAAGTCTTGTATCGACAGAAATGCTTTAGTTCATTTGCCTGCCAATGGTGTTGAATACACTTGAGCCAATGGTAAGGGAATCAATATAAGCACATAAAGAAGGTTGGATAGAGACATCACTAATCAGTCATGGTTAGATTCTTGTCATTCCCTTACATTATCAACCCTCACAAAACATCATTCTAGACAACTAATCTCTTTTGCTAGATGTTCAAGTTAATAACATACTTTTTGCTTCTCAGTTCAAATTCATGAGAATGTGGGTTTCTCATCCTGATTGTTCCACAATTGTTAGAGATAGCTGGATTTTTAATGTGATTGGTTGCCCTATGTTTATTCTCACTACTAAGCTCAAAGTCCTGAAGGAAAAACTCAAAAATCTGGAACAAAGATTGCTTTGGTAATGTGCATGAAGTTGTCCAGTTAGCTGAACAAAACCTTAACCATCTTAAGTTTCCTTTTAGTTTAAATGATTCATGAATTAATCACTAAGTTTGAACATGCGACCTAGAGAGGAGCATGCTCCTAAGTCCCAAGTCTTCAGCACTAGGCCAACCTTTGGGGGTTACTTAGTTGCATAATTATTCTCACATTTGCATAAACAAGCGTGTTCCAAAAGAGTGACAGAGTAAGTTTTGAGTGTTATTAAAAAAATCAATTGCATCATCTAATTAACATTTTTATATAAGTTATTTTTAACTTTGCATTTATGATAATGAGAATTAACCAATGGTTAATAAAGTTAATTTAGTCTCTATCTTTTACAAAAACATGTGTTTTTAATCCCCTAAAGGAACTAAAAGCAATCATTTTTTATAAAAGGTAAATACTAAAAATCGTCAAAATAATTTTAACAAACTTGAAAGATATAAACAAGCGTATACTTCCTGTTTGTGTCGTCATTTGCAAAACCTCTGTTGTTGCGGCCAATAATTGTAACATTTCTTATTTATTCTTTATGAATTTTTATGTGTTCTATATAAAACACTTATTTTCTAATGAGTCAAGTGGCGAAATTTACACGCAGTTAGTGCTGAGAAGTGGAGAATTGCATATTCAATTTTTTTTTTTAGGGAATTGCATATTCAATCTATTAACTTATATAATATAGTTTAGTTTGTTTAATATATATTGTAGATGATTACCAAGTCAATACTTAATATATGCACATAATATATTAAACAAAAATAAACTAAAAAATATGGTAGGGGTTAATAGAATTTATCAAATGTATATACATTCTTTTACAATTTGAGTTGCAATTAATTACTATAACTTTTGCTTCTTGTTTATTTGCAGTGAAATGGGAAATGCTGCCTATTGAACTAGTACCTATGGTTACTAGGACGTTTTTAATGATAAAAAACCATATACCTATTGAATTAATCCCTCCACTTCAAGATATATATGATTCTTTCAAGGTAAGTTATCGATTCTTACATTTTTTTGAATTACTTATTTTACTATATGAATCTTAATATTATGATGGCGATTAACGACATTTGCCCTTGCAATTCTTTATGACATGTTTTAGGAGGACATTATAGACTTCGATATGTTCAAGAATCAAGTGAAGATACTTCTGGGTGCTCAAATGACGCAGTGACATCCTAATTGAGACCATTGATGTTATCATAGTTTAAGTTTTAGATGATAAAGACTTAACCATGTTGTTATATCACATAATAAAATGAGATAATGAATATTAAGTTATTAATTTAAGAGAATAAATAGGTAGATTTTTTCGTAACTCGAATTTTCCTCAAGATATTGTGTTTTTTTTTTTTTTTGGTACAAAAGAGGGCAAAGCCCATCAAGATATTGTGCTTTATTTGTATCTTAGGTCTATGTAAGAATTTCAGTGACAATAAAAATGTGTTTGTTGTTTTACTTCTTATCTTGATTTAAAGTTTGAATTCAATCATATTAAACCGTTAGGTTGAGGCTTACTAAATATTTATATTTAAGCTTAGACTTTATTCCCATTAATGACTGGATTACTAGTAAACAAAGTGTTTTATAGATTAGGAGTTAAGTGTGTAAGATTATTTTTATGCACGAGTAGTTGTCTTCTTCTTACTTTCAAATTGCTTCTATTGAATCTTCTCTAATACCTAGAGTTTGCACTCCACTTGAATGGTGATGTGTTTATTACTAGAAAGTATCAGGATTCAGGAATATAAGCATACGTAAACAAAATGTGATAAAATGGTAAAGTGATCATTAAAATGAGATGGAGAGAGTCCCTGTAAGTATAGTTCAGTTGGCAGGGACATGCATTGTTATATGTAGGGGTCAGGGTTCGAATTTCAGACATCCTATTTATTCACCTTGCCCTGTTTGGCAAGGCCAAGAAGCTAGCTTATAGCGGATAGATTATAAGCTCGTTTGACAAAAAATGTTTTGTTTGGTAATAGTCTTTTTACCACGAACTTATAGCTTATTTTATTAGCTTATAACTTATTACAATTTAAAACATGCTATGTTTTCAACGCTGAAATAATTTTCAAATCCTAATTTTTTGTCACATGATTATAATTTGTTTTCTTTTCAATTTGGCATTACGAGTAGTTGTTTTTTTGCTAAATTATGTTTTTGGTCCCTTAATTATTTAATTAGTATCGTTTTGGTTCCTTAATTAAAATTTGATATATTTTGGTATCTTAATTTTCTCTCTGTTACACATTTTGGTAATTTCCGTTAGTTTTAATTCAAAAACGTTAGGATTTCTCCATCTTCTTCTCCTCTTCTTCATCTTTATATCATCTACATCAATCTTCATATCATCTTCCTTTCATAAACGTAATTAAGTGACATATAAAAACATCTATTAAGGCTCTGTTGGGTAAAAATAAGCTATAAACTAGCTGATAGCTGATGACTGATAGCTGATAGCTTATAGCTGAAAAGCTTGCTTATTAAAAATAATGTGTTTGGTAAAATTAGTTGTTGAAGTGGCTGATAAGTATAAAATGACATAAAAGGTCATGTTTTTTTTTTAAAATACATATAGACACGCATTTTTTTGTAATGTATTTATTTTTTAATATTTTTAATTATAGTTAAATATGTTTTTGGTCCCTATAAATATTCAAACTTTTGGTCTTAGTCTCCATAAAAAAATTCTTCGACCTTTAATCCTAAAAGAAAATTCACCGACAATTTTGATCTCTGCTTTATGAATCCCAAAAATAAGAGAAAGGTAGAAACAAAATGTGAGTTAGAATATATAAAATTTTACAACGTACAAAAGACTAGTTATTTTTTCCTTTAAAAAAAAAATAGCCTAGTTATTTTTTGTGTGGTGTACGGCAGGTTAGTTATAGCAAAATATAAAACATTTCCTTAAAAAAACAACGTGGCATTTTTTTAAGGGAAAAAATGGGGCAGTTATAAAAATGAACATGGATAGTTGTTTAATTAAAAAAATAATTAATTTAAATTAATAGGGTTAAAGTTAGAAGAAAATATAAAAAGCTATAAGCTATAAGCTAAAAAGCTACTTGAAATAGCTTTTCAAAAAACGCTATAAGCTCATGAAAAAAGCTTGCTACCAAACACGCCACGTTTTCATCTAACGAGCTTATAAGCTAATCCAACAAGCTATAAGCTAGCTTTTTTGTGTTACCAAACACAGCCTAAATCAATAATAGATAAATTTCACAAAAACATCCATGCAAAAGTAGAGAGTATAAGTACCACAAAAAATCTATTAAATCAATATTAATAAAAGATAAATACCATAAAATACGTCCATTCAAAAGAAGATAGTATTTATCACAACTCACAAAGTACAAACTTGGAATTCGAAACAACAAGTTATGTCTTACATAACAAATAATTATCAATCCAACAACTCAAAATAGAAGACAAAATAAATTATAAAATTGACAACTTTTGGATCTAAGTCTCCTGAACACTTGGTACCACAGACAATAGTATATCTTTTACTTCTAGCATATCTCTTACTAAAGTCAACCAAAATTATTTTATAATTTTTTTTTATTATTTTTAATGGGCCAGCCCAAAAGCCCGACTGGCCGGTCCGGTCCAGCTCTTGAAAAATATGGGCCCAGCGGGCTACCCCAAAAAGATAGGTCGTTTTTTATGCTTTTTTTACGGCCCGACCCGTACTAAAATAGTGGGTCGAGGGGTCTCTCTCTCTCTCTCTCTCTCTCTCTCTCTCTCTCTCTCTCTCTCTCTCTCTCTCTCTCTCTCTCTCTCTCTCTCTCTCTCTCTCTCTCTCTCTCTCTCTCTCTCTCTCTCTCTCTCTCTCTCTCTCTCTCTCTCTCCCTCCCTCCCTCCCTCCCTCCCTCCCTCCCTCCCTCCCTCCCTCCCTCCCTCCCTCCCTCCCTCCCTCCCTCCCTCCCTCCCCACACACACACACAAGTAACTAAACAATCATTTAATTATTGATAGTGGATGGTGGAGTTTGATAAAAATTGTTTATTCTAATGGGTTGTTTTTCTAAAGAGAGGATGAAATGGAGTTAGGGTTGAGATTTGAAACGCGTTAAATGAGTCGTTTCAATTTATTTTTCGTTAAAATCACGAATTTGAGGAACATATAAAAGAAGGGTTCTGGAGGAATTTTTAAAAAATCTCAAACTCTTATTTACTTTTTTTTTTAAAGAAAAAAACTAGTAAACAAGGGTATGACTATAAGTACTCAGAGGCTTCACCTCCTCACCAAAACCTCAACCACAAATATAAACTAATGATACACAAAATATTTTGACTGCGTATTTAGAGTAGAAAAAATATTCTGACCTTGTTGGTTTAGAGTAGACAAAAATTAACACGGGATAAATTGCTTCCTATAAAATGCAAGGTAAGAAGCAATAATGAGGATTTTGTGCAGCCAGAAGCCCACACAACCTTGTGTGCGGCTCCGCTCCTACGCGGGAGCATTAATTTCTCGACAATGAGTATAATCGTGATGTGTTACAACCACAAAAATTTTAGTTAAAATTAGTTTTAAAATATCAAAGATCGAGTGGTTCAATTAATTTGAATTAAAAGATAAAAAAATTGAAATTGGGATTCAAATCCTAACAAATGTGAAAACTTAATATAACGGCCAACTAACATTTGTTTCTTTAAAAAGAAAAAATTAACATTTTCTATTAATAAAAGTATTTGTTGAAAATGACCAAAAATGATGCTAGTATTTGTCTATTTGAAGAGAGAAAGCGATTACAGAATTGACGGTGGTGTTAGCCAATTATTGTCGATACCATTAGTGACGGTCATTCACATCCATCTCAATCACGTCCAACCATATTTCAAAAAGACCCATAAAAAGAAAGAAAAGTCATACTTTTAAATACAAATTGCCCGAATAGGTAATTTCCGATATTATCAAGGTCTGTATATTTTTTTTTTTTTTGTGGTGGTATGAGTTTGAAGTACAGACCTTGCATTCGTTATCAATTAAGTTAAACTCACTGTATATACATAAATGGAAAAGATCCCCTAAAAATATAAATGGAAAAGAAATTAATATAGACTTGTATGCATTTTTTAATCCTCTCATTTTTTAATTTTGCAATTTTGAATTCTTACAGTTGACTCCCATATTTTCCTCCATGATATCGTAGCCAAACACAAATTTTGATCAAATTTCACATTTTTATTTAGTGAAAATTGATATACCAATTCTTTCATTTTTATTTTTAAATTAATCAATTTTTGTTAAATAAAAATGTCACGCATACAAAATGTTGTCAAAATCTATATGCGAGGCTATAGATCACTAAGGGTGTGTTTGTTTCAAGTTATAATTGTTGATTCCCGGGAATAAAATGATAGGAATGTATATGCCTATGTTTGTTACAAGTTTATTAAATTTTATTCCCGGGTATAAAATGTTCCTGGGAATAGAAAAAATTTCCCAAGGAAAAGGGTGGGAATAAAGTTCCCATGGAGATGGGAATAAATTCATAAATAGTTTACCTATTATAATCCCTATTTTTATGGTTCCTAGGAATATTATAAAGCTAACCAAACATATTTTTCCTAAATTCTTTGGAATAAAATTCCCATCTTTATATTCCAAGGAATGTTATTCCTATGAATAAATTTGATAAACTTGAAACAAACACACCCTAATTGAAAGGAAAGGGTAAACTAGATGTGTCAAAAATGCTCGAATAAATTCATTTAGGTTAATCTGATGATGTTGGTCTTGAATATTGAAATGTGTTCCTTTCATAGTCTCATGTTCGATTTTTCGGATGTCAACTTTGTAAGCCAGTTTAGCTTCTAAAAAAAAATCAAAATCGTACAATTAAAAAATCCTATGGGCTAAAATTGCTCAATTGAAATTAAAGGGGTTAAGATCGCACTATTGAAAAAATAAAATGTCAAAATCTATATATTGAAGTCTTATTTTAGATCGATATCAATAGTTTTTTAATAAAATTTACTGTTAAGCAAATATTATTAAGTGTCATGATAGATGAAGAAAATCTTAGGTAAATCAATTCACAAACTGTATCTCTACTAATAAAAATACCAGGTCGGATGACATCGGGGTTCGAATCCAAACATCAGGGTTCGAATATCTTTTTCTGGTGTTGGTCGGGATTTAAACTCAAACCTTACATATATTATGCATTGTTCCTACCAACTGAGTTAAGCTCACGAGTACATATCAATATAAAAAAACTTAATAAATGTAATTTGGTCTACCGACCTTGAGGAATTTGTCAATGTGGTCTTTCGCACACAATTTTTTGGTCCCTGCTGCAGTTCCCTTGCATCATTGCATTGTAATAATTTGTCTATTTCATAAATAACATAAACCCTTTAAATATGAAGCTGTCGATTTCATGAAAATGATCACAACTTATATATATGATCCCGTTAAGTCCAATCCACTCATCAATCCATATACCAATCATGAACACAAATATGACTAGTTCCAATCCTACTAGTAGTATCAATGTCACAACAACTGATCACAACCCTAATAGTAGTAATGATAAGATGTATAGAGGGGTGAGGAAGAGAAAATGGGGAAAATGGGTATCTGAAATTAGGCTTCCAAATAGTCGTGAGAGAATATGGTTAGGATCATATGACACACAAGAAAAAGCAGCTAGGGCATTTGATGCAGCCCTATATTGTCTACGTGGTCCTCATGCAAGTTTCAATTTCCCTAATACACCTTTTACCATCAATGTAGCTTTTCATGGTTACCAATCTCTTTCACCACAAGAAATTCAAGAAGTTGCTGCTAAGTATGCAAATGAGTCACCACCAATTGAGCTCACTCAAGAACAAGATCATCAAGTATCATCAGAATCACAAAATGATGCCACCAATTCCAATAACTCTTATTCATGTTCACTTAGTGATAATGATGGGAGGGAACAAGTAGATTATGGAGACTTGAGGATGATGGATTGGACATTTAAGGATATGTTTGTTGAGATGAATGGGGTTGCTAATTGCTTTGAATTATTTTATGGGCTAGAAAATGATACCAATTCAAATGCTTATTCATATCCTCTAGATAATGATATTGGTGATTTGAGGACAATGGATTGGACATTTGAGGATATGAATGGGGTTGTTAATGACTCTGATTTTTATGGGCTACAAAATATGCAATGCTCAACTCAACTTTTTGAAGAGGATAATGTGGACCAAATTGAATGTGAAGATGCCTTTTCTAATCATTCAATCCTTTGGAGTTGGAACTTTTGATTCACATGCGTGATGCGTATATGATATGTGGTTGTTTATTAAGCTACCTAAACCGAATCCTTTTTATCCGAAACTCTCACTAGTCGAGTTTGAAACTTTCAAATGCAGGGATGTTCATTTGATGAGATAAAGACAAAATTTCGTATTAAATAGTACATCAATTTCTTTTCAATTTAAAATATTTTACCCAATAAATCCTTAATAAACACTACATGGGTATATATACTTTCTTCGGACCTTTTATAAGAGAATTTTAAAAAATAAAAATTGGTCCTATTTATAAGAAAATGTCACAACTTTTCAAATGTAGTTATTGTTTAAAAAATTTGTCTACCCCTCATTTAATGTTTATCATTTTAATATTAATTTGAATGTATTTAATATTTCACAATTTTTTATAAGAGTATATTTATAAAAACATTCAAAAATTACAATAATTAATTTCTGCATTAGTTATGTTGTTTTTAGTTTTTCTTGTAATTAAGACATAAGGGAGTATTAATTTATCTCATTGTTTGAAACTAATTTTGTGGTGTTGATAGATTCTTCCTTGTCATGATTACATGCACTACACTTCATATTTTATATTTTAATTACAAGAGGTCCTTAGCCTAAAAGAAAGAAAACTTAGCGTCTAATTAAACGAGGTGTTGCAACACCAACATAATCAGTTAAAAAATATGATCTCATTTGAACAAGACATTATTCATAAACAATCGAAGAAGAGCCACCATCACACGTCAAATTAGCTAGAACATATGCACAAGAATTGTATGGCAAATGTGGACCTCCCAATTCAACTTCAACAAGCTTCTAATATTTGTCAACAAGCTCAACCCCGTTGCTGACCCACCTTTACCATCCACATAATTGGAGACAACTGCTTTTGAATCAAAATGAAGCTCCACTTTATATAAACCACGTTCTTGAGCCATCTTCAAGCCTTCTAACACACCCCATACTTCAGCCACATACGCACTACACACTCTTAACCATTTTGAAAAGCCACAAATCCACTTACCTACCATTATCGTCTCGCAACACTCCTTAACAATCTGCAACATTTTTCCTTCTAGAAGCTTCATCCATATTTAAATGGACCCATCCTATTTCCGGAGTTTTCCACCGAATATTTTCCGTCAGCAATTCGCTATTATCCATTGCTTGTTGCTTGTGGAATTCTGTCACATAATTGTAGACTCTGTTGCTGATCTCCATCCATGGCTTGAGAGGAAACACAATTATTATCATGAGTCTTTTTGTTTCTTCTATAACCCATTTCTCGTCCTTTAGAACCGCCTATAACGGTAGATCAAACAAAATAAAAGAAAAAACAAAGCAAATCTGCAGAAGAAAAAGAAGTTAATAGAAAATCTAAAACATGCTTTTCTCATAGATAGACCATTGCATGCATTGTCACTAGACGAAGAATTGATCTTCTCCATTGTCTTAGATCAATTAAAACGGAGAGGTAAGAGTGCAAAACAAAACCAAACAATGAAATGAATCTCCATGGTAACTAGACATAGAGATGGTGTCCCTTTAGATCATTTTGTGAGCACTAAATGAAGCCACTAGAAATATTTCTTTTATATTTCTTTCCAAAACTATAATTTGGGTCACTTTAAATCATTTCGTCGGATTCGCACAAATATTTTGTCGTGTATAATAGTATTTTTCAATAAAAAAGTTCGAAACTCAGTTGAAAGAGTGAAAGCATCAAAAGAATACATTGACAAAAATAGTAAATATTTGACAAAAATCGGAGTTTATCTATGGTATAGTATCTCTTAATTTTCTTGTGTTTTCTAGAGACAAACAAGAGTGATGCTATATCTCGCAAGAGAAAAACTCACGAGAGCATCACAAATCAGAATTGCCCAATGATAATTCATCATTTAGAGGCAAACATGGTGAATTGGCGGAATTCAAGGAAGCAAGCGTGATTATAATATGCCACATGTACTGTGAAATTGATTCGGCAAACAATGTTATTCCTTATTTTTAGTATAATTTAGTCACACCAAATTGTATCACCTGGATCTACCCGTGTCATAATCTCTCCTATCATGCTTGTTCTAGCTTGTTGTCCAACTCAAAGCTCCTTTTTAAGACTTTTACTACTTGATCATAACGCAGTCTTCTTTTCTTCTCAAACATTAAGCTACCATCTTCATAGCTATCATCTTCCACCATTTTATCTAACATTACCTGAAACTACTGACTGACCTTTTGTTTCGTTGCTCTAATTCACCCCTACATTGACAAAGAATAAAATCCAAATGGAAATTTGGAACAAACAATCAAGCATAACTTGGTTGTTAAACTAATGTAAAGCTTTTGAACAACAAAAACATTTACAAAAAATAAGAAAAGGAAAAGCTTCTATTAAGGCACTAATCATTAATAAACATGAATCAATTTTCATAGTTTCTTTTTATGCATAACCACATGAACAAAATCTCTTCATCAAACAAATTTACCAACATTAACACTAGAGTTGGAAATGAGTCGAGTCGAACTTGTCTAATCTCGACTTGATAAGAATTGGTTCAGCTCGAAACTCGATTTGAGTTCGATACAAACATTTTATTTAACTCGAGTTCGGCTCGTTTAAAGTTCACGAACAACTCAGTTCGACCCGTTAAGCTTAACTCATTGCTCGAGTAACATAATTCAAAACAATTTATTTGTTTTTCTCAAAAATGTATATCTTGACATTTTAATTTATTTAAAAAATATAAAAAATTGAAATAAATTAAAACTATAAACCATGTTTGGCTTAAGACTACTATGGAAAAAAGCAGTAGTACTTAAAACTAAAACAACTGTAGCTCAGATGTTATTAGCTTCTCTCTTTATAACAGCTCCCCCTCTCTATTGTTTATAAACTACCAGATGTGGGACAAATTTTAGTGCACTTCTGTTTAGTTAAAATCCTGCATATGTTATTAGCTTTTTTTCTTCTTCTTTCGCTGTCTTTTTTTTTTCTTGGTGATATTGTTTCTCTCTTTTATTATAATTATTGTTAATTGTTGTTAATTAAATTAGAAATAATTTCTCCTACTCTATTTGATAAAAAAATAAATAATTCCACTAAAAACAAGTACATAAATATCACATGAAGCTTGTAATAAATTACATGTTATATATATATATATATATATATATATATATATATATATATATATATATATATATATATATATATATATATATATATATATATATTATCGAGTCTACTCATAAACCAACCGAGTCGAACTACATATAGCTCAAGTTCAGCTCATTTATTTAACGAATTAATTTTTCAGCTCAAGTTTTAATTCATTTGATTCATGAACCAAGTTCAACGAGTTAACTGTCGAATCGAGTTCCAAACTATTGTCGAGTTAGTTCGGTTCATTGTCAGCACTAATTAACACCTCCCATTTCAACATTTGTCTTTTCAAAAATTGCAAAGTTTTTTGGTTACACCCTAAATTGCAAATTTGATAATGAAGTAATTTGAACATATAGTCATTGGAATAAAAGAATTGGAAAACAAAAGTAATTTTACCTTTAGAACTTCTACTTCTTTATTTGTTTGGATTTTGATTGGATCTTCATAGCAACTCTTACTCCAAGTGGATAAGAGATATCCTCTGTCAAAAGAAAATCACAGGAGAGAAATTATTGAGTAATCAGAAATAAAAAAGACCAACCAAAATTTTGTGAACAATGCAGAGTAGAATTTGTTTATTCTCAGATACGTAGATATTAAGTGAGGTATATAAATCTAGCATGTCTAGTAATCCATGTGTGGTATTTGAAACGTCTTCCTAGTTATATTGTGAGTCAGATAGATAAAGCTCTTAAAAAATTTGAAGGTATAGTATACTGTGTGTGATTTGATATGAGAACTGTCAAATACTTTTGATGGTAGGTCTATTATCAAATAATCCTTTCTTGAAAACCCAATTAGCAATTATTAAGAGTTAGTTGAAAAACAAAATAAATTCAACTATAATAAAAAATAAAAAGAGGCAGAAAATCAAATTAAGTTACCTGGAGTAGTCTAAGATTTTTTTTTTCTTGGATCTACAAAATAACAAATAGGCAGAGCAGTTTAAGAAAGGGTGAGAGAATATAAATTTAATTACTTGGAGCAAAGTCTTTCTATCAATAATAGCTTTGGAATCCTCTTTCATATGTAAAAAATCTTCAACTATTATCCTTGGAAATACTGATTGGTCAAGATATTTCTACACTAGTATTTCATTGTTATCTCTAGTATAAAGAAAGACGGTTTCTTCGAATTTGATGAGTTGTTTAGATAAAAGACTACATAATAACCTTTCATTCCTTCTTTATATCCAAGAAATGCACATTTGTTTGTTAGCCCTTTGGTCAAATTTGGTTATACTGGCTTCATGGATAGAAACAAAGCATAAACATCCAAATACTTTCAAAATAGACATGCTAGGAGGTTTCTTGTGTAAGACATGATATGGTATTTGTCCTTGAATCACACTAGAAAACACTGTATTTGAATTGTAAATCACTATAAAGCTTGCAAAGACTTGGCTCCAAGTCTTGATTGATAATGGTTTGGCCAATCCAGTTCAGCAACTAAAGTCAGTTTCTAGACCGTTCAACTGCAACTCACTACAAAGTTGCACACAGTGTTTTGAGATATTGATAATGGTCTTTTATTGCCTGGTGCCTATCATTCCAATACTAGGATTCTCTGACGTTGATTGTGCTGATGCTTAGACACAAAAAAATCAATAACTGATAATTGTTTCTTTATTCGTTCCTCCTTATTAGCTGGAAGTCAAAGAAGCAACAAACAATGTCTATGTCTTCATCAGAGGCAGAGTATATGTCACTTTTCTCAAACATTTGCAAGTAACATGTGATAGAATCCCATTCTTGTACTATGATAGCCAAAGTGCATTGCAAGTTGATTCTAATCCTTTTTTTATTGAGAAAACAAAGCACCTTAACATAGACTGTCATGTGGTTCTAAAAAAGATTCAAGTAGGATTGATGAATGTTGTGAATTCGATGAAAAACACACCAATAACAAACTTGATGTGTGGAGCAAGTGATAATCAGGCAACCAAAATAAAGTGTATGGAACAATTATAAACACAAGCCAAAAGTAGAAAACAGAGAGAGAGAGAGGGAGAGAGAGGGAGGGAGGGAGAGAGAGAGAAAGGAAGAGATAACACAAAAGAATTTGTTGACCCAGTTCGGTCCAAATTGACCTAGTCTAGGGGAGAGAGCAATCATCCGTTTCACTAATGATGAGTAACTTTACAAAAGAGATATCAATGGGTTACAAGAATAAGTCTCCCGCCTAATTTTACCCAAAGCCCCAATCTCTTTCCGTAATCAAGAGACTCAATCCTAATTGTGTTTCCTAAGGTGAATCAACCCTCAAACCCTAGTGTTTGTTGCCAAGAGACAAACTCTATACAAACCCTAGTTTTGTTGCTGCCTTTCTGAACCCTTGTTTCAGCCCCCCCTCTATCTCAAATTTTACGCTGATACAAGGTCTATATTTAAAGTAAAAGTATCGCTTAAAATTTGGAACAAATTTGCACTCTAAAATACGTTTATGATATTCGCCGCCAGCGCACCATCGTGCCACGTTGCAATCCCACCGTACCACGATTTTTCCAATGACTTGCCTCATAACTGAAACATCCAATTGTGTCACGTTGCCCTGCAATCGTGCCACGATTCCTGCATAACCTGATTTTAAGTTAACTCCCACAATGAAACTCTTTCCGAGCTCAGAACATGATCAAACGGCATACATCCTCAACAAGACATTGCATCCTGCCAATTTCCATTGATTGTTTACCAAGCTTGGTCTTCTAGACATTTACATGCCTTAGTTCTAGGAGGTGTGTTGAAGTCTAGAAGGCATTATATTGGAGAGTAGACATTATTTGAAGTAGTTATAGGAGTTAGTTATGGGTTAGTTGGGTTCTATGCATTCACAATATGTTATATAAGCTTGCAATGTACTTCATTAAAACTTGTATTGAATAATACACTCACAATTGATGGAATGATGGCAGAAACCTCTCATTAGACTTAACAGAACAATCCACCTTATCACGGTCTATTCAGTAACAAAGACCAAACCAAGAAAATGTTCAACAAGTTGTTGTCTGTCATGGTTTACCGCTGTGCTTTTGATGAACAGAAAGAGAAGCTTTTCTAATAAGATTTGTTACTTTTTGATATATCAATTTTTCTAATAGAATGAGGTAATATTTACTTTCTTGTTTTGAACTCTTCTCATCTTCCCTGGAGTAGACAGTAGTTTTCTCGTGTTCGATTCCTACACTTGAGTTGCATACTTGATCTTTGTTACCATAGGTTTAATAATATATACAATTAACTGTTGTAAGTAATACTTCAAAATAAAAAATTCCGCAATATATACCTGAACTCCAGTACTTGAATTGATGCAAGGTACAACACACACACATAAGGATAATTGTTGGTCAGAAAGTAGATCGACATGAAAACAATATGTTCCTGGAAGAATGTCTAGAATATGCTCTTAAGAGACACTATATATAAAAGTTCCCAATGTCGAAACTAAACAAAATAAAATGCATTATAGGTTCATGGTTTGTGCATAAGTGCATGAGCTCTAGCATATTTCATTGAATCTCTCCTCGCACTTATTGATGAAGATACTTTCATGTTGTTGGAATAGATCATTCAAATTTTATGATAAATATCTATGATAGGCTCTGATACCATGTGACAAATTATGGAGTATAACTCATTCTTAAAAAATTGGCTAAATGAGTTAAGACTCCATAATTTGTGACATGATGATATCAGAGCATCTCTCTAAAGCTGCTTTTTCTGTCAGTGTGGGACTAAATCCACTGGGTATTGGCTGCAACACCAAGTAAGTAACTTGTCCCATGTAGGTAACTCGGTTGATGATTTAAGGGACATCGAAAGAGTTTAAGAACAGATCCAAGATTCACAACCTAGAAAACTAACATAACCAACATCGTCTATCTGAAAAAATTAAGTAATTTGTTACCTGTGATTCAAATTTCAAAATTTACAAACTAGATAGGTATATGCAGCTGGAACCAATGGCAGGTGGTCATGGAATTGTGCCCTGCAACTGTAACATAGATATTAGAAACCAATCTTCCTTAGAAAATTATCCTTTTCTATGCTTATTTAACTTTTGTTCAACAACTTTGTCCTTTACATTCTTGTTTCTTTGTTCTTTTTCTTTTCTTGCTCCATTTGTTCTTTACATTATTGTTTCTTTGTTCTTTTTCTTTTCTTACTCCATTATTAACAGAAAATTAATTTCTAAAGCTCTTTACTTAAGGGATATGTGTGTAGGTTTAAAATGGAAGCCAAAGAAAGTCTCTGCGGAATCACTACGAAAGTGTTTGACAGAAGCAACTACCAACTTTGGGCAGTGCATGTCGAGGCATATTTAGAAGATTTAGATCTATGGGGGGAAGTGGAAGAAGATTATGAAATCCCTATACTTCTGAGCAATCTCACATTGACTTCAATCTAAAGGAATGTGAAACTTGCTTCAGAAATTCAAACTTCAAAGAGTAAAGGATTCCAACGACCAAAGATTATTTGACAAGTTTCTCAGTATTGTAAGCAATGTGAGACTTCTAGTAATGTGTGACTCAAGAATTGTTGAAAAATTTAAATACAATTTTCAATACATTTAAATACACACATTTTCATAAAATTTTAACATTTAAGATGTTTAAGAACATTCATATTGGTAAGGTCTTTACTATTTAAGATCCGGTATTTAATAGGTACCCTCATTGAGGAAAAAAGTTGAGGATCTCTTAAAACTCATGTCTCACATAAGACCTCAATCTTAAGTAGACCCCACATCACTTTTCAATAAAATAATTATTATTTAAGTTGTTTTTATTGCTTTTCAATTGCAATTTTCACTCTTGTTCTCTGTAGTATATTGATTAACTTCCAGAATGCTACTACAATGTATCGTTGGCTTTTCATTCTTGCTCTCATTTTCTCTAAGTCCCTAAAAATTATTCATCCATTCTTATCCTATTTACTCATAATTAAATCATTGTATCGTTATATTATTTTTGACAATGGATCCAAACCAAATAATTAGTTATTGTTTTAATTATGTAATTTTATCATCATTTTAAATTATTTGTAATTCTTAATATTTGGCAATATTATTATTAATTATTTTTCAAATTTTAATTATTTTTCAATTTTTTAATAAATTACGGTTGATATAAATTTTGTAACTTTGCATTTTAATCAAATTAATATTATAAAATAGTGTCTTAAATAAATAATTATTGGTGAGACCTATTTAAACCTTTTGATAGAGGATCTACATTGGAGTGGTTGAGTACCTATTAGATACTATTATTAAAAAATAAAATAAAAAAAGTAATGTGTCCATGTGGGACATGTTTAAGACCTTAAATATGAGGGTCTCCATTGTGGATGCTCTAAAAAGGACTTCAGAAACACTCATTAGCATTTCCCTTAATTTTATATATGAGGGGAAAATAGATAGTTGAGGTAAACGGATAAAGTTTTAAAGTAGCGCAATTCAATTTGAGGTTGCTCAACCCCACACACACACAATTTGAGAACTTAGCCAAATTAAGACTATAATATAATTTTAATACCTACTTTCACGTTTAGTGTGGGTTTTAGAATCTAACTTTCACCTTTAATTTAGTTATGATATCAAGTTAAACGAGTTTGAATATTATCTTAATAAATACTAATTCATGATAAGAGGGTGTTCAACCACATACATACGTCCAACATTTTGGAGAACCTTGATAAAGCGATACTCTAATACAATTTCAATAGTCACTCTCACGTTTACATGGGTATCGAGTTAATTTTTACAACTCGAGAGTTTACCTCAACTCATTTTGCTTAGGTAAACTCGACTCGAGAACTCGTAAGAGTTTATATAAAATTTATTATATGGATGTATAAGCTAATATATATCTGGCGTCGCAATCACCGACATCGCAATCAGAATTCCCCATGTTCATAGTTTGAGAACTCGGAGACAAAAGAAAAAGAAATGTTTCATTTCAGATGTAAACTCGTAAAACTCGGTTGAGTTTGCACAAGTTTACCGAGTGTTAACTCGGTTAAACTCGTCAAACTTTCCGATTTTACTAGAAACCGAGTTTACTTCTAAGTTAACACGATTTCGGTACCTAAAAACGTAAACTCGGTAAACTCGGAGAGTTAACACTCGATTTGCGGAACATTAGTATCGAGTCCAATTCCTATATTGTCATCATTAACATAGCTCTGATACCATGTTAAATAACTTTGGATCTCATCTCATAAGTTAACTCAAGAGATGACATTGTCCAACCACATGTACATTCAACAATCCAAGAACCTTGAAAATATGAAACTACAAAACAACTTCAATACTCACTCTCACTTCTGTTATGGGTCTTGGGTCCAAGTCCAACATTGTCATCCTTAATCCGACTTCGTTATCATGTTAAATAGTTCTCATTCTCAAAAAATAATTCATAAGATGAAATTATTCAACCACATATATATACATTCCACGCAGTCCATAAATTTTAACAGTTAATTGAGACTCATAATACAACTTCAATAGGTGGGATCAATATACAATTTAACCAATAAAAGAAAATATGTTTAAAAAAAGAGGCAAGTACTTCGATGGACCAACTTCATAAGTGTTCCACCATGAATCAACACTTAAATTATAAAAAAATTCAACGAAGGTCGACAATACTATTCAAAATCAAACTCATGACATTTCTTATATTTACAGCTAAAAGAGTGACTTGATTGAAATAATTTCAATAGAGCTATATATTTATTTTTCTTGTTTTTCCTTAAAAAAAAAGTTATTTTTCTTTGTTTTAATCAAACTGGTATCAATTAAATCATTATTTCAATCTTAAAAATGATAAGGATTATTAATATCTACTATCAAGAAATGACATTTATCGTTAAATTTTTAAATATTTTTTAAATACTAAACTATAGTGAATCCCTTATGTGTTGAAGTATAATTCATATTCTAATGTTAGTTTGTAGAGGATAAATTCAACTATGTTTGTTGGTTAGTTAGTTAGTGTTGTTTTTGGATTGTAAAATTACGACAGAGCTTTGAAACTATTACCGGGGTGAGTCACGACCAGGTCGCTTTCTTTAAGACGTTTCGCGGAACTACCTAAATTGTGCAAGGTAGACTAGCAACCGCGCCGTCTCCAGGATAAAACAGCCCAGATTCTTTCTGTACGATTAAAGGCTGCACTACCATAAATCGCTCGACAATAACACCTCAATAT
Organism: Medicago truncatula; assembly: GCF_003473485.1. Taxonomy (NCBI): domain Eukaryota; kingdom Viridiplantae; phylum Streptophyta; class Magnoliopsida; order Fabales; family Fabaceae; genus Medicago; species Medicago truncatula. The sequence continues at coordinate 3,653,042 of NC_053042.1, forward strand.
GGTTTCGAAAAACCACTCTAATATGGTACGCAGACCACTCGAGAAACCAAAGAAGGAGGAAGAAAAGAACGGTTCGTCAACACAAACCGAGGGAGATGAGAAGGGGAGAAAACCAGAGAAGAGGATTCGATTCTCGGTTTTGGAGTGAAGAATGCAAATCCTGAGCTCTCTATTTATAGAGGGGATTTGACCTCGTTTTCTCTGCCTACCCGGTTCGCGACCCGCCAACGTTAGCCCACGACCCACGTAACGGTAACCCACGACGCGGAAACGTGGAGCTGAAGCTTGCGCGTGTGGAAAACGTGTGAGACTTGGTCTCTGCGTGCGGGAATCTCAGAGCAAAAAATAAAAAATAATTTTTTCATTTTTCTGAGCACCAAAAAAAAAAATATTTCTTTATAGACAAGCCCAGGGCCGGCCCGGTTGGCGGCGTCGCGCGTGTCTTATATATAATTTTTGGCAAGCGCTCACTCCGTTCACAAAAGTGTGTACCCCAAGGGCACACCCTCGGAAGTGATATCCCACATATATAAACACTACTAGAGTGTGTGATCTACCCAATGTGGGACATAAAATTTTCAATTCACATTTTACACTAGTTTCTCCATCCTTGTGTTTACATTCCAAAGGCTCCACAAACCAACTAGTATACTCCAAGTTTTTTCCAATATACACTAGTGTTCCAACAGTTAGTTAGTTTGTTAGAGGCTTGTAGTGCAAGTTACTCAACTTAGCCTATACGTACATGTTTGTATTAAGTAGATTACAGATTGTATAGCACACATCTCATATCTCTTATATTCAATAACAGAAGAGTTTTATCATTCCTTTGTAGTTTCCTCTCTAAGTGTGAGTGTGTAGAGATCATTCTAATCTTTCTCTCAATTATGTATATGCATGTTCTATCATTATGAAGGTGTTCATAATAGAATTCTTCTGTTAAAAAAATGCAAGTTAAAAAAGTGTGTTTCCACTGGTATGTGTGCGCGTTATAACATGAAAATATTAAAAGAATAAATTAAGAGAGCACTTAATACGTAGTACATGATTAAATTTATAACATTTTTTTAATGAAGATTAAATTTATAACATATAATGCCAACTTCATAAAAAAAAAAAACATATTTGAGAGAAAGATATTTTGAAAAAAGATACACATTTTATTTTTCTAGTTGCAGGTAAAGTACTAAACTTATATATTCCCATAAAAAAAATAACGTACTAAAAAAATATTTTGAAAAAAGATAAAGTACTAAACTTGCCACATATATAAACCGGAGTGGGAACGGGAGTACTACTCATGATTGGCTTCAATCTCCGTCCATGCATATAAGACTTCATTTCAACTATATACTGTCTTTGTAATTTGTATAATAACGTGAAAAATCTAACAACTAAACAGAAAAAATATTCTTATAATTAATTAGTATATGATCTTTATTTATTATATTAGTTGGTGCCTCTAATTTTGACTGGTCGGAGTTCGCAAAGGGACTAAGAATTAAGAATATAGATAGATATTTGTCTGTGTGTAACCAAATTGAAATTAAAATTGGTTATGTGTCGAAAATCTAGAGAATTAATGTTATTTTATAGTGGCCATGCACTTTATACCATACGTACATAGTTCAAGCCTTAGTTGGGTATTGGACCATTTTTCAGGGTCTTTGTTGACTATAAGTCGGAGTCATCTTAGATATGGAAATGATACTGTGTCATTGTCAATACACGATTAAGTCATAGTACTTTGGATATATTGTCTTGAACACAAGGAAATGAATCTATTTTAGGTTGAAAAAGTAAACGAATCTATTGTAGGGCAAAAAAAATGGAATGCTAAAAACGGTGAGAACACTGTAGCTAAAACGGCTAGGTTTTTTTCTTTCTTGAAGGATACGGCTTATAGATAGTACATTGACTAATGAAAGCATGTGTGATTGAGAAATAATGGCACGAGTTATATAGGCACTAGGCAGTGGAAGTCTAGTACGTAGCTGTTCGGGCATAATTAAAAACAGATATTAGGAAAATATCACATTTTTTTGGCAACCTATATACTCATATAACGGAAAACCATGAAAGTTATACTTTCTTTAATGTGTCCCATTCACATAGCATTTATATATTTTTCAAATATAAAACATCACATTTTAATCAAAATAAAGCATTCCTTAAAAAATAAAAAATAAACATAGCATGTCCACCTTTGTGAATATAGCTGGATTGTGAAGGATAATGTTATAAATTAGTGTTAGGGTTCGAACCATAAATTTTTCACTTATTCATTTATTTTAGAGTAGTAACGTATAAATTTCGTAGACTTGTAAAATAAACAAAAGTTGATTGCAATAAAGAGTTTTCGGCATTCTATATTTTTTTATTTGAATGACAAATGTTAATTTTTTTTTTTTTTTTTATTTGTTGGGGCTTAATTAAATATTGGATTTCCAACTCATTAACCTTTAGTTCAAACCCGTTGATCTATCCAACCCTCTCTTTCTCTCATATTCTCATCGTATTTTACTCTCTATCTATTGCTTTGGCTATATTTCTTTGTATATTTTTAGTTGTCTGTTAGGTTTGTTAAAAAATGGTTGTTAAAATAATACCTGACATATTTTTATATATGAACTCTTTCCTGAGTGTTTTGAACCGGCCAACATACACAAGAACATGTCATTATAGTTAACTTTTTTTTTTTGGATAACAGTGCATGCGTTATAAATTTATTCTACCCAGTTAATCATGACCACAGAACCTTAAACTTCTTGACAACGAGTGTAATTGTGATGGTTACATTCATAGAAGTTAAGGTTAAAATTGGTTTTTAAATTTTGTATAATATTCATTCACATAGTCGTTGTTCAAAATGACCAAGAACGGCAGTGTTTGAACTTTGAAGAGAGAAAATGTTTGCAGATAATTGGCGGTGGTAAGTCAATTAATGACGATATAGATGACACGTCCGTCACACTCATCAGTCATCACTATCACTTCTAATAAGCATCGTTCAAACTTTTTCCACCCAGAAAAGATTTTGTTCTCACATTCTCAATGTCTATAGAAACATAAATACAAAAAGACTTACCAAATTCAGTGAAAGATAAATATATGTCTCATTTAAAATCATTATAATATTTATTATTTTTCATAAAATATACTACTTTTATTAATATTATCAAGAAATGAAAAAGTACCTTAATTAAACAAAAGTACCTTATGGAAACAACATGTGCTCTTTTCCACCCAACTTGAGGAATTTCAACATGTGCTCTTTTGTAGACAACCTTTTGGCCCTACTGCGTCCCCATGCATCACTAGCAACAGGATTGCAATCTTGTAGTCGGAATATATATGGTCGTTCAATTGTAGTCGGAATATAGATGGTCGTTTAATTAAGATTTGATGGTCTAAATTTTGATATATTTATTAAATTTAAAATTGATTTTAAAATTAAAACCTTCTAATCTTAATCGGTTGATCATTAATCTTTCTATTGCACAACTGCAGACGATTTTAATTGTATATACAATTTGGATCCCCTTATTGATATGTCACATACTCACTTTACTTTCTAAAGCTTTTGCTGTCAAAACATTTTAAGTTCAAATTCTATGAGCTACTTCAACTCATCTACATTAATATAAGCTCCGTCCTTAAATATAGAATTTCGTTGATTAAGTGATGCAACTCAAAAAATTGACAATAGTATTGAATTAATTGATAATCTATATTTATTTTTTTAATTTTACCATCTATGAGAGAAAATTAGGTTGTATTTTTTCATAGCATTTATTATACATTGTAAAAAGAAAATACAATGTAATTATAAGTGTTAACAAATAATTAATACAGGTGAAAAAAATTGAAATATAATAATAATAATTATAATATATTTTGAAATGGAATTGACATTCCCCTCTATTTCTTTTATTAAAAAAAATTATAATCTATTTCTAAAAATATAGAGGATTACATATATGAAAGATTAATGAGAGTCAAAATCAAAAATTGTATCTATTTATTTCATAAATGATTTTTTTTAGAGGCTATAACATAAATAATGTCTCTTTCAAAAAAAAACACATAAATGTTGTTAATCATTTTAAAATAAGTCTCAAATTCATGGAAATCATCACAACTTATATATATGGAGCCAGTTAAACCCATATCCACTCATCAACTCATAAACCAACCATGGACATAAATATCAATGTCACCACAACTGATCAAAGCCCTAATAGTAGTAATAATAAGATGTATAGAGGGGTGAGGAAGAGAAAATGGGGAAAATGGGTATCTGAAATTAGGCTTCCAAATAGTAGGGAGAGAATATGGTTAGGATCATATGACACACAAGAAAAAGCAGCTAGGGCATTTGATGCAGCCCTATATTGTCTACGTGGTCCTCATGCAAGTTTCAATTTCCCTAACACACCTCTTACCATCAATGTAGCTGTGAATCATGGTGTTGGTCATCAATCTCTTTCACCAGAAGAGATTCAAGACGTTGCTGCTAAGTTTGCAAATGAGTCACCACCAATTGAGCTCACTCACGAAGATGATCAACAAGTACCTTCAGAAGCACAAAATGATACCATTTCCAATCATTCTTATTCATGCCCACTTAATGATAATGATGGGAGGGTGCAAGTAGATTATGGAGACTTGAGGAGAATGGATTGGAAATTTGAGGATATGTTTGATGACTTGAATGGGGTTGCTAATTGCTCTAATTTGTATGGGCAAGAAAATATGCAATACTCAACACAACTTGTTGAAGAGGATAATGTGGACCAAATTGAATGTGAAGATACTTTTTCTGATCATTCATTCCTTTGGAGTTGGAACTTTTGATTCACATGCATATATCATATGTGGACCAAACTGAAACTCTCACTTGCTGAGTTGGGATCCTTTGCCATACTAGAGAAATATACAAATAAACAAAGTGGTGTATTGAATATCCAATATACCAATTTTTCATAATTTTATTTTTCCATCGATATCTCTAGATGAATCTCTCTATAGAAGCGGAGAGGATTCAAATTCCTCACCGGCCAATTATACTCAAACAACTTTACCTCTCTTCAATAGTGATTATACTAGTTACACCACCAAAAAAAAATAGTGATTATTATATACTAGTTGAAATCTTGCATCTTTATATTATTGAATTGTTTCACTTTGAATTTAAGATTGGTCCATTACGCCCAATTAACTCTTAGATTTTCTCCCTTTAAAAAACTTTTATATATTTTTTTTGTTCAATCTTTACTTTTAATCGTGAAAAGATTCTAAATACTAATAACAAAATGATGAAGAAAAAAAAAAAAACTACTAAGATTCAAATATATTTTCAATTTTTTCAAAAAAAATAAAAAGAAATTCTCATTCAATATTATAAAAATGAAGGATAATCAATTTTGTTTCTCCCATGAAACACGAGTTAAATGTCTCACTTTCCAATTCTACTGCATTTTGACTAAGTCCCATGTCTTTAAACTTTCGCACTCTTCAGTACTATCGGAAAAGAAGCAGCTAACACTCATTCAGCTATAATAGGTGATGAGATCTCCTTCTCAGCTTGAATGTGGACTTTGGAAGTCACTTATTGAGTTTACTTCATCTTTTTTCAAGGATCGATTCCTTTGTTCTCTACACAAAGATATATCATCTTACCAACTCCTAAGGAGGTTTTCCAGTTTCATAGTGACCAAGGATTGGGATGTTTATGGTGGCTGGTATATCAAAATATATGTCTGCCTAACTCTATATACGGGATCCGTTGATCTAGACTTAGACTTCCAAAACTGCTTCATCACCTTCTTCCTTTCCCCAGATGTTTTGAATCTCATTAATTCAGAGAATGATACCAATAGCAAGTTCAGGATTGGGAAATGGTCTGTGTCAATGGCGCCTATCTCTGCAGTTCCCTAATCAACTAGTGATATGTCCAGTGAGAACAGTTGAGTTGCAACGGTTGTGAAGAATGCTCTGATGATCGGTAACGGCTTCCAGTACGGCGGTGAAGCGCCTTCTGCGATGGAACGAAAGGTGCATGCAGGCACCTTAGCACTCCGACGATCAAGTCAGTAATGGAACTGAGAGAAAAGTCTTAGGAGAGTTGTGAAAAGTGTTGTGTACCTTTGAGGGTGAAGCAAGTTCACCCTTATATAGGCGCACTCTTGGCATAACCGTCTCCGGGTTATGCGGCGTATGATTATGAGCGGGAGTGGACACGTGTAGCGTGATCCCAGCAGGGAGGCGTGCTCCAGTGTGGTACGGTGCAGGCGAGTTGTCGTGTTCCTTTGAGTGTGAAACCTTGAGGCGGCGTAATATTGTACACGAGTAGCCGTGTGAGTGGTTCATAACAACTAGCTTGAATCTTCCATCCTTATTATTTTAGGGATTTTAAAAACATTTATTGAAATGTAAGGACTATTTTTCAAAGTCACGCACAATGTAGGGACCAAAAACATATTTAACCTTAAAATAATTGGGACCCACTAACTGCCACATCAGGATTCCGTTAGATAATTTACAGCAGGGACTAATTTTTATAATGGAGATAAAATGTGAGGATTTTAAAAACATTTAATAAAATGTATGGACTATTCTTCAAATGAGCGCAAAATGTAAGGACTAAAAATATATTTAACCCAAAAAAAATATAATCAAAAGAAGATAAGTACTTTTTTTCCCTTTTAACTCTAATTAAATAACTAAATCCTTGAATCAACCATAACGAGTACATTATATATATAGGAAATTCAACGAATCCTGACCGCTGCTAAAGTTCTGCAATCAAACGGGTAACTTTGCTTGTTGCAAACAGATTAACTTTGCAAACTTTAAACCCTCAACCCTTTTATATTATTTTCTTCTCAAATAAGTAAGGCGAATTGTTTGGACAAAACGACAATCTATGTGGATACGATACTCTATTTATCACTTTATTACTTGATAAACGATTTTGTACACTTGCCTAATCCGACCATCACATTACATTAACGTTGATATCTTGAAAATAGTCCATGAGTTTTCAAAACTTTCTCATATTGAAATATTAAAAAAAAAAAAATCCACTAATATGAGCTCATAAAACCCATTACAAGTACGGTGCAAATATTCAACAGTATTTTGCATATAAAATGAAAAATTATTTAATAGAAACACAACATTAATGTTGATATCTTAAAAATAATCATGTTCTTTTAAAATTTTATCATATAAACTTTTGCATATTGGTACATAAAAATTTGTGTCCGTAGATTTAAACACATAAAATCCAAAACGGGGTCGTGGTGGAAATATATAACGGTGTTTACGTATAAAATAACAAAATATTTAAGGTTAAATATGTTTTTGGTTCCTACAAATATACTAACTTTTTATTTTAGTGTCTCTAAAAAATTTCTTCGGCTTTTAGTCCTCAAAAGTTTCTTAACAACACTTTTGGTCCCTACTTTTAAGCAAACTCATGTGTGGTCTTTATATTTTTGAATGAAATTTTGCAAAAAAGTCTAAAATGTTATAATAATCTCTCCCAAAAAAATTAGAATTTTTTAACAAAATATTAATTAAATATTAATTTCTAAGCGCTTAAAACATAACAATTCATATTTAATTCATGTTTTGTTAAAAAATTCTAATTTTTTTCTAAAAGAGATTATTATAATATTCTAAACAGTCCGAAAAAAATTCATTCAAAAATATGAAGACAACACATGAATTGAATTAAAAGTATAAACCAAAACTGATGATGGAAAAATATTTAGGGACTATAAGTCGAAGAAATCTTTAGGGGACTAAAATGAAAAGATGTTATATTTATAGGGACTAAAAACGTATTTAACCCAAATATTTAATAAAAACACTACATTAATGTTAATATTTTGAAAATAGTCACGAGTTTTCAAAATTTTATCATATCGACTTTCTCATATCAATACATTTTTTGGACGCGTCTCATATCAGTACATAAAAGTTTGTTTTCGCAAATATAAACAAATAAAATCTGCAACGAGCACGGTGCAAATATTTAACGAATTTTTACATATAACTTTTATTAATAAAAACATTACATTAATGTTGATAACTTTTATTTATTATCTTTTAATATTTCATGATATTAACAATTGCAATCATTTTTTATATAATTATTGGAATGTTGCCTAGAATTTTTCTAGCTATTTTTAAAAACAAAAATCTAAATTGGAGAGGAAGGTCCACACTGTTTTTGAAGTATGAAGCCGACTTGTTTGTTGTTATTTTTGTGTGTGAAAGTGAAAGTAGCACTCACTTACTAAATTTATTTCATGGTAAACAAGTACTAGATTTTTTTTTTAGGGATATGCAAGTGCTAGATTTTTTCTTTTTTACAAGTACTAGATGTATTATTTGTAAAAACTGAAGTACTAGATGCCTTTGAATATAACCTAAAGTGAATTGTATAGCAGTACTTAGCAACAATGTTCCGCAAATCGAGTGTTAACTCTCCGAGTTTATATTTTTAGGTATCAAAATCGTGTTAACTCGGAGGTAAATTCGATTTCTAATAAAATCGGAAGGTTTGACAAGTTTAACCGAGTGTAAAATCGATCGAGTTTTACGAGTTTACATCTAAAAAAAATTGGCCCTTTTTTTGGGGCCATTTTTTAAAAATCCAATTCCTTTTCTACAAGCCCAAAGACCGGAACGTTTACGGTAACACGTTGTTCCATAAATGAAATGTTTCTTTTTCTTTCTTCTCTAAGTTCTCAATCCATGAATAGGGGAGCACATATCAGTTAGTGTTGTGATTCTGACAGTGGAAATTCAGATTTCGACGCCAATGATTGCGACACCGGTTAGGGTTGCGGTGTTGGTGTTTGTTTACCTTTTGAAGAAATTAACAAGTTTATTTTTTAGATAGTTTTATTAACAACTTTACGGACTTGTGAAACTTACTTTTTTGGATGGTTTTATGAACGACTTAAACTTAGAGACTTAAGAAACTTATGATTGTGTGCACTAATTTTTGTATTTTGGTGTTAAGTTGAACATTATGTTTTATTATGGTAGTTTGGTATAATTTGCCTTTGTAATTAAGTCATATTTTGAATTATTGACCAATTTACAATATTATTTTAGCTTATATATGTCATGCATATAATAATTTTTATATAATTTTAATTTTAGATAATCTCGTACGAATTCTCAAGTCAAGTTTACGAGTCGAGTTTACCTAGGTAAAACGAGTTGAGGTAAACTCTCGAGTTGTAAAACCTTGCTTAGCAAGACTGAAACATTCTATTGACGTGGTCAACAAGAAAAAGAAAAGAAAAAAAAACAGAAGAGACAATTTTGCAACCAACATGTTTGTGAAAGCATATACCTTTTGAATAAGGATATTATGTATGGTTCTGAATAAATTTGCACAAATCTAGCATTGCAAAACCACACAGATGCAAGATATTTTGAATGAAATTTTAGTTTGAACGTGTATGAAAGAGCAATGCCACCTCCCTTCGCCCCGAATCTTTCTTCACTAATTGACACAGATCAATCCAACCGCGAGCCTCCATTGTTACTTCAATGGAGGAAGAAAAAAATGATGAACCAAGAACAAAGAAAGGTTCTAATCTAAAAATTTCAAATATGATCAATAAACTACGAAGTAAAAGTTTGTTAAAAACGAGTCGCAAAACATTTCTAACAAAGTAAGTACAAAACATAATGGTTATCACAAATTTGACAGAAAGATTAAGTGCATCTTTAGTATTACAGTAGGTTTGAATTAGAATGAGTCATTGTGAATTTTGCAAAAACTACGATGGATATTCACTTTAAGCATAAAAAACCAAGGTTATAAATTATGTCAAACTACACTTCACAATTGCATATAGAGCAAATGAAATTATAATAGATACGCTAAATCGGAGTCTCAGATCTGTTTATAATTGTTGATTAAAGCAATGAATGAGAACCTGTTCCGAGGTGGAAGATTGTTTGGCATTGAATCTAATTGGCATGGTGAATAGTTCTATCATGTAATTGAATTCTATCAGTTACATCTGAATAAAAATAAAAAAAAGTAAAAAATAAAAAACAACAAAAAAGGAATTTAACAAAATGAAAATTAGAGTACAAAATTAACAGAAGGAAAATGTTGACGTGGTGTTCCTGCTGACTATGCCTCATTGAGACCTTAATGGTACAATTCTACTACAAACCCTTCTCTTTGCTTCTAAATCTTTTCCATTTTTACCCTCTAAAGATTTTTTTTCCATTTTTTTTTCAGTTGGCCATTGCCATTTCTTCCCATATAATACAAGAATGACTACAACATCACTATGTTCATGGATTTTCACTGTCAAAAACTTGTATACGGTTTTCATATCATTGGCTCAATATAACACAACACGAATAAGGCCTGGCTGTGGTTCTGTGAAATCAAGACCCTCTTCTTCGAGTAGATAACGCTGTACAGCTATCGGAAGTCTTGCAGGGGTGCGGGAACCTCTGGTATGATGACCGGTACCAACACAGATATAAACCTGCAAACGCTGCTCCGCAGCTCTGGCTGTGCTTCTTAGCACACCCAGTTCGTGTTTCAGCACGTGAATCGCTTCACTTACATGGAGTCCATGCAAGTCTATCATTCTCTCATGTCCTCTTCCATTAACCATCTCTGGACCAACAGGGTTCCTGAAAAATCAACACTCACAATGACTACAGCAGTATCCGAGATAAGGTAGCATTTGGCAAGCAGACAGAACAACAATGCCGGTCAATTCATAATATGCACCTGTTGAGATCTCACAGTTGATGAGATATGCCCTGAAATTATATTTATAAGTGGGAGACATTTCTCACCTTAAAAGCCAATTTTGTTTTGTTGAGTTCAACCCAATCCAGATTTCACGAGCACCAAACATAAACAAAATTTAAGTCATATTTTAAGCCATTTAACTCGATAAATGTTACCTTTGAAAACCTACCTAAATAACAAATAAGCAATTGTTTTTCAACTAAACAGGCTTGGTTACATAGATCAATCGACCATTAGCTAAAAATAGACCATTTACCCTTAAATTGTCGACCATTTACAACACTAGGTTTACTTTCTCGTGACTTTTTACCGCTAAACACCATACATCATTATGTGTCTTATGTAAGTACAAATAAAAATTTCCTTTAACCTTGGTAGGTATGTTTTATCAAGTTTTATTCCTCAATTTCATCCACCCTACTCTGATGGCTGGTGTATTTGATCTCCTAGTCACTCTGCGTGACAAACCCAAGGTCCTTGGAGGACCAACCTAGTAGCAAGGGACTTCAGAATAATAAATATGCACATTCTAGCTCATACAACAATACCCTTACATAAAGAAGCTGTTTGGCGACCTCTACAGGTGAGAAAAGGAAAAGCTACAGTATTTTGGGAAGTAGATTTTCTCAAATTTGTACTAGCACTCGAGCCAAAAAAAAAAAAAATATACATGTGGGAGCAGTATTGTCAATTTTGGATCGCAGAAAATAGCGATTTGTTTAAATTCAACTACGCAATAGTGCTATATTTGACAATATTTTGTATTAAATAGTGTATGGCAGCGGGATGTTCAAATTCTGCTGTGTTATAGTGCCACTATAGCCGCTATTCAACAACACTGAGTAGGAAGAACAAGTAGAACAAACAGTCTGACAGGCTCGATGCATAATCGCGACAACAAAGTTGCTACAGTTCAATCTCGGCCAAATTGATGGTCATTCCACTATAGGACCAATCAAAAACAATCTCATAAATGCTAAAATTCTAGATGAACTAGCCGATTTGTCTGGTTGAGCAACCAACCATTATTAAAAAAATACTGTTTTTTCATATTTATATGTTTTAAAATATTTTTTTATTTGATTTAAATTAGTCACATGAAGTCATTCCAATCCGAGTATTCAACCAATCGGTTTAAATGGTTGAACCTCAACTGAAAGTTTTACCAGTTCATTTTCTAATCTGGTTTTAACAATGTTGGAAAATATACACAATTCTCATTATAACCCCATAAAGTTTTTTGTTTTGATAAAAGACACATGGATAGGAAGAGTGGATAGCAATGAGGAACAACAAACCTCTGGCGGTAAATAGATTCTTGAGCTTTCCCATGAGCTTCTTTCATATGCATGTTATGCAGTTGCCCTTTAGCACTTAGCTCCTTTGCAAGGGCCTTATTACCAATAAGGTAGGCTTGTCGTGCCTGTTTGTAAATTATGAACAATTAAACAAAAGTTACAGAAATTAGGATAGGTCCTGCAAAACCCTCATGTTGCATTTCTTCTCAATCTAGTAGGTTGAGCTTCGTGGTTGAAACTTAAGTTACAAAAACGTAAGCTTCCGTTCCACTGGCAGTCTGGCACATGCAAAAATCTAAGGTTGAAAAAATACAAAGGACCTGTTTGGATTGACTTATTTGAGGTTATCTAATGATATAACCACTTGTGAGACTGTTTGGAAGAGTTGATAAAAATAACTTATGACATGGCCATAAGCTATTTTCAGCTTATTTCCATAAACTGTTCGTGATAGCTTATATAAACAATTAATAGCTGATAAACTTCATTTTATCTTTGGCTAAGAAATAGTTTATATATAGGCATGTATGCTATGAGCGCTTAATTAAGTTGCTTATCCGAACAGGACCATAGCTGATGCATATTATGGATTAACTAGGAGAAAGAACATAACATATAAGTCTAGACATTTGGGGAAAACAGGTTGGTATGAGCCTCAGTCAACCATGAAGTGTGTAGCAAATATCATCACACTATTGTCATTAAAATGCTCATTAACTTCTCGGCAGCATGAATCAGAGACCCACCTGCTCAAAATATGCATTACGTAAGCGTGCATGATCACGAGCCTCCTCCCGAAGTTCAGAATACATATTTGCTGCCATTCAAAATAGTTAAAGGGAACCAGTATAAAAGGGACTCGTCTAAAAATGGAAACATATAAACATAAATATTTACCAACAGCGTCACCGGTTTCAAGCCAGACAGGCGCTGGCCGAGCAGATCCACGGTTTTGTAACCTATCACCAAAGTTATTTCTCCCCTGTCCGCCATTGTAGGCACTAGCTAGAACATTTAAACTCCTACTTGATCCGGTGGAAGCATCACCAGAACCATTTCTATCATACTTCCATATTCCAGAATCCTGAGAAGCTAATTTCCTGACAGCTGAAGCGAAGTCGGTAGCACCTCTAGTCGGAATAGAAGAGCTCGATTTGAACATGAGCAAGTCTTTGCCAGACGGTAAGTAAGGACTGCCACTTTGTTGAACATTGTCTGCAGCATATTTTGCAGTAGTAGTCTGGCCGTTTGTTGGAGCAAGTGCTGGAAAGTCCATTGGAGTCAGATTGGGAGATGACAGAGTCTTTGGGCTTGGGTTCTGGATGAAATTACTATCAACTTGAATCTACAAATTTGTAGGAAAAAGAAAACCAGTTAAGAACTATGCACGAGAAATGAAAATATTCACGAAAGCGACAATAACATCCATGGAATGAAAAAGAAAACCTTGAGACATGGTTGAATTACAATATCATATAAACAAGAAAATATTATAAATTCAAATGAAATTTTAATAGTCCTGAAATCCTGATAAGTTCCTATCAGGTCCCTTGTGACTTGTGAGCATGACACAAAGGGTATAAGGATTCAGGAAACAGTGATTAGAGTCTGGAAGCCGCATTGCGTTGGGAGTCATTTCACAACTTTATGGGATGCCGGAAACTTCCCTGCCAAAACAAGGCACAAGCATTGCTCTACACATTTAGCTTCCGTCTATTCAAATTTAATATTGTATCAAAACATATCGCAAGATGTGCATTTCCAACCAATAATTGCATCACGGCATGCTAGGAGAAAGATACAACTCATGAAGAGAGACTTTATTAAAAAAAAAACAAAATTTAACCACAAGTTAGTTGGTATGTGAAGATCAACCCACCTCTAACTGAGTGAGCATCTCAATGGTCAGATGTAAATCACATCCATTGGCAAAGAACACTTCAGCAAGGCTTTCTGACGCAAAACCAGGGAATAGAGAAGCTAAAAATTCCAAAGGGTTAAAATCAGTCTCATCCACAATAGCATTCTCGGTCAAAACATCATTTAAAAATCCATGCCTAGCATTGTCATCATAGGCAAGTGCCTCTTGACCACCGCCAACATGGAGGTTGTTATCGTTTAAGAATCCAAGCCTAGCATTGTCATCATAGGCAAGTGCCTCTTGACCACTGCTAACATGGAGGTTGTTATTCCCAACTGGTCTTTCCCAAGGCTTTGCTAATGAATTCAAAAAGCTTGCCGAAGATGGTTCTTCCCGGTATGTTGAATTGGAAAACCTTAACTTATCGGCAAATGTATTTCCATTAAGGTGGTGTTGAGGTAATTCCTGCTGCTCGTTTAGTATATATCTGCTTCCCTTAGCAGAAGAAAACATCGACGATTCATTATCGTCATTTATAGATAAGCCTGCGAATGAGAGGTTGTTAAGACCTTGGGGTTCTTCTTCTTCAATGACCTTGAAATCAGGTGTGATATCATCTGGAAGTTGACAACGCCAGTAATTGTGGGCCTCGTCATCAGAATTATTTGAAATGGATGATTCCGATCGATCTAAAACTGCTTTCCCGAGAGAACCAGCAGTTGTAAGCCTTGTTGTTGCATCTACCGAGCTAGTACTTCCAGACGGCAGTGATCTGAGTGAAAAGGGAATAAACTCTGCTGCATTCGGATTCAATGAGGTTGCCTTGTTTGGTGAGCTCAGTTTTGTGTCTGTCGGGGATCCTCCTTTCTTGGATAAACTCATTATTAACTAGAATACGTACAAAACGACTAAAACATAGATGAACTTCAAAGACAGTAAAAGCAAGTTCCAAACAGCTTCATCCGAACCCTGCAAAACAAATCAATTCATTCATACTCATTCATCAAATAGTATTCCATTACATGTCACAACATACATGCATATGAACAAAATAAACAACTCATCATTGAACTCCATCTAATCCACACTTTGAATTGCCAAATTAAAAAGCAATTAAACATATATGAAAGGTACAAAACTAAGTTGATTACCCCTGCAAGCAACTATATGCGGCCGATTTTAATATTGTAACTTGGAAGTAAGTAATTCTATAAGCTTAATTGAATAATGAATCGAGGAACTGTGTATAACTTGGAATTGAATTGTATAAGCTTAATTAAACAATGAATCAAGGAACTATGAATAGTTTGCAAGTGAATTGTATAAGCTTAATTGAAAAATGAATCAAGGAACTGTGTGTGAGCTAAAACATAACTTTAAGCAGATCTAATGAATACAAAAATTGTACTTTGGAACACTGGTCAATTTCAGAACTAGTACAAAACTACAAGATAAGGTTAAAACCCTAAAATTTTCAGAACCAAATAATTGAAAGTATTCAAAACAGTATCAAAGATGAACTTAACAATTGAAATTATAGCTGAATAGTAACTACATAAAAAGCCAATTAACACCTAAACCAAATTTTCAAACCCAAATTTCATAAAAACAACAAAAAAAAAGTACAAGCAAATAAAAAACAACAACAAAAAATGAAAATTAACAAGTCAAAGCATCCTTTAATTAAGAAAGCCAAAAAAATTCCTAGATCTTAAGCAATTCAACACCTCAAAAAAAAAAAACCAAAAAGTCAAATTAATCAAATTGAACAAAATTAAATAAAAAACACAAGATTTAACAAGATGGGTCAGTGAAAGATCTAAAATTTATGCAAAATTACAAATAAAAATTATACCTTTACGAATCAAATCAAAGGGATCCATAAGAAAAAATTGCATGAAATGAAGAAGTGAATAAAAGATTAAATTTTTATATCTGGGAATTGGAACTAGCTTGTTCAGTATTGTTATCTGAGTTATCAAGTTTTTTTTTTTTTCTCTTTCTCTCTCTGTTGGTGTTTTTTGTTTGAAAATGAAAAAACCCTTTTAGGGTAATACTACTAACACCAGCACCACAAAAATTCTAAAGAAGACACCCAACCTTTCGCCACTAGATTTGACCTCTCTCTCTTTCTCTCTCTACATACTTTCTCTCTCTATCTCTATAGTGTGTAGTAAATTATTAAATTAATTTGTATGATTGGGATTTGGGTCACTAACTTTTTTTTTTTACAATTTTAGTGCATTCAATTCAATAGTTTACTCAGGGTCTGATTGGAAAGTCATTTTGGTTTATGAATAATGTTAATTTTTTTTTTTTGTACACCGAAAAAAAAAAAAGTAATGTTAATTTTTCGATATCAATATTTTAAAATAACATTTGATTTTTTTTTTTTTAACAAAATAACATTTGAATTTTTTTTAAGGAAGAAATTCATTGCATTCCATTAGCTAAAATATGTCAAATACATGAAGGTACATCATCATCTGTCATATGGGGACTATGATTAGATAGGGTTGTCTAAGCTAACTCGTGAGCAACCTCATTCGCTTGCCTCCTATTGAACTCGACATGAGAGTTCTGAAATCTATTAACTAATAATTGTTTACAAGCAAATATGATACAACCAACCTTGCTATCATCATCTACATATGAATTCACAAAATCAACAACTCTTTTGGAATCAAGAGCAAAGTCCACGTTATCAAACCTGAGATCTGATACCCATTCCAAAGTTGTATGTAACTCGACAACCTCCCCCACATTTGTGTCACACAAGGGAGCAAATCAGTCCGTTTTGGCAAGAGAAAATCACCTACATCAGCTTGAAGGCACATTCTCAAACCTACCCTATTAAGAGAGGTAGAGAAAGATGTGTCAATATTACATTTATACCTGCCAGATGCCGGTTTCTTCCATCTTTCCTCGTCTTGCCTTATGGGATGCGTCTGGATCGTGTTGGACTAAGCATGACTGTGAGACCTGATTATTTGGGTTGCTCTCCACTCATCCAGTAAATGTGTTGCATGTTGAACTACATGCGAGTTGGATTCATTTTGTTGTTGCCAAAGTTTCAGATTCAGACTCTTCCAAAGACTCCACATTATCGTAGCCAAAAGCTCACGATGATCTGAAGAAAATTGTTGCAAAAGAATGAAAATAAGTGCATGTATATTATAATCTTGACGAAACACCCTATTAAGATTGTCCCATAAATTCACATCACGCCACACTTGAGCAGCTTTAGGGCACTCAATGAGGATATGGATGTTATCTTCATAATTGATATTACAATGAACACAATCAAGTGGGCAAGGTGTACCTCTACTGCTAAGGCTAGCACGTGTTGGGAAGCAACCATGATACGCGCTCCGTAAAAAATTCTTGACTTTGGGAGGCACCTTTAACCTCCATATTAAATTCCATCGGCCAAGGACATGCAAATGAGAATTATCTGCAATTTCATACACGCATATACGGTGTGCACTTCGAACAAAATACTTACCACTCTTCTTCCCTTTCCAAATTAATTTATCTTCTGTAATAAGAGGTTGTAGCAGTGTATTAAGGATAAGTTCTGCAGTGGGCGCATCAAATAGATTATAAATTAAGGGAGTTTTTCAAATCTTTGAATCTTGATCAATAAAATCACATAATTTCACCTACAACAAAGGCTCAAATATTAAATTAGTCGTGGAGAAGGACAATCCATCTTTAAGTCAAGGAGCACACAAAAAATGTATATTAGCTCCTGAGCCTATACGCCATCACGCGCCTTGTTTTACCCCAATTTTAGCACTCGAGATACTCCTCCAAACATAACTTGTCTTATGTCCAATACTATACCCAATCAAATCAGTGTTGGGAAAATATATAGTTTAAAATAGTATTTGATTATATACCACATTATTTAAAATAGTCATGATTTGTAAAATAGTTTTTTTAATGTTGATATTAATTCTTTTTAAAGTAACTTTTATGGGAAATGATATGACAACCCAAGTAAGTATATTAAATGAGTAACATGACAATTTTAACAAAATATTTTAACATAAAGAACTATTTTGTTTAATATAATACACATTCAGAAATTATTTTAAAATTTCGATACACATTTAAAAACTATTTTAAAAGTTTGATACATTAAAAAATTATTGTGGTTATTCGTTACATATTCAGAAAATAAAATGACTATTATCCAAAAAAAATATATATATAAACTTAGATGAATAAACGATGATGTGATGAATTCAAAAATTAAATCTAGATTCATTAAATTGGTTTGATTTTTGTATGTTCGAGTTTAAATTGAATCAAACGAAATAAAATCGACATTTAAGTCGTTTGGATTGGTTACATAATTTAAAATGAGAAATGATATTTGAACATCCATTTAGTGACAACTTTTGCAACAACTTTCTCTCTCATACTCACATTACTTTTTAGTTTATCTCTCTATTGCTATGGTTTCCGTGCCAATACCACTTTTTTCTTTGTAAAATATGGTTGTCAAATAAGTTGTCATCAAATTGGTTGTTCAAATAACACTCCTCATTTAAAATCTTACGTACGAGATTCATTTCAACTTTTCACATTAAATTAATAATATTTTTTTGTCAAATAGTAAAGCGGTTAGAAATTTATTTTTGTTAAGGTGAATAAACGTGGTGTTCGGAATTCAAACTCCGACCTCTACATATACTATAAATATCACTACCAGTGAGTTAACTTACCAGAACATTCATATTATCTTTTTTTTTTTTAAGGAAAATATGTTTATAACATTTCATTAATAATAAGAGGTTCAATACAATCGTGTATATGAAAATAAACAACGGGAGTAGCTAGTAACGTGGCCTCTCCTGCAAGAACATTCATATTATCTTAAATAGTATCGGTATATTCTAATTATATACTTTTCAATCATTATAAGTTATTTTATTCTTCAAAAAAAAATCATTATAAGTTATTTTAGCTTACACTGACTTCAGTAGTATAAACAATTTCCCTAAAAAAAAGTAGTATAAACAATTATAATGTTGAATTTTTTGTATTTTATAAAATAAGTTTTTGATTTTTAAAAAATTTAAAGAGATTGAACCAAATAAAATCAACTCGTTATTAATCGGTTTAGTTTGAATTTTTAATTGGTTACATTTTATCTTATAAAGAGCCGAACCAACTCTACAATTACATCGTGAGTTTTTTGGTTAATTATTCAAATTAATCCTGTAATATACGATTATTCTGAAAATTAACTCTCTCATAAAAAAAAACATTGATTCTATCAATGTAGTTTGAGATTCTTCCTATTTTTGACCTCATATTTTCTTATAAACATAAGTCCAAAAAAGTGACATAGAGCTCGAATGTTTTCCTAACTTTTTGCAGACATCTTTAAAACGTTAAAATATAGCTTTCCATATAAAATTATAATTTTTTGACAAAAGACAAACTAATTGTGAATGTTAATGCACCAAAAAATAAAAAAAAAAAAAAAACAACAGAAATCCCAATCTAAAAATTGAATTTTGAGTTCGTTTTTTTTGTTGTTGCATAAACCTTTATAAAAATACACGAGACATGAAATATGAACATTTATCTTACGACAATTATTTTGACAACCCTATTTATATATGGGCACTTTCATAAAAACAAAAGTAAAAATGGTTCAAAACATGATGGTTTAACCAAAATACCCCTATAGATTTTTATATATCATTTATCAAAATACATGGAGAGTATCCGCAAAGTTCGGTAGCATTCCAACTATTCCTCGATTTATTTTGTTTTTTCAACCAAAACGAGTAAAATTGCAATTTCGCTCCAAGTAAGAATATACTTACGGGTCAAATTTTGTTCCATAATTTTTCTAGCATATTTATAACATCATAAGAACCTATGCTAAATTATGGTTTTTAAACGAGTGATGAATTACTTATCAATTATCATTCTCTATAACTATGAATTTCTTAAACTATTAATTATTAATTTGTTTTTCGTTTAAAAACTCCAAAATTTTCGTGGCGACCGTTTTTATGATGTTCTAACCATGCCTACAAAATTAGGGAATAAAATTTGACCCTTGAGTATATACTTACTCGAAACAAAATAGCAATTTTACATGTTTTGGTTGAAAAATCAAAATAAATTGAGACGTAGTAGAAATGTTGTGAAACTTTGCATATCTTCTTTATGTCTTTTTAAGTCAATATTTCCTTTTTTTTATGAGTTTTTAGCATTTTAAAAATTCATAATTAATATGTCTATTGTCGTAAAATTTAAATTTGATTGGAAAGTCATTTTTAATGTCCTAAATATGTCTACAAAAAATCATAAAAAAGTTCAACCTCTAGGTCGCTTTTCTAGACTTTATTTATAGAAAAAAAAAAATAAGATATCAAAAATAGGAAGAGTATCAAATTACAAATGTACAATCTATATTTTTTATTAGACAGTCCTTTCTCAAACTTATATTACAAGATTAATTTGAATGATTAACAAGCTTTTTTACAACAATGATATTTGAACACCATTAATTCTTCGACACACATTCAACAATTCCTTTTTTCTTTTATCTTTTTATATCACATCACTGGTGTATCACCTCCTAAAGAAACTAATGTATCACATGACTCTTTCTATTTCCCTGTCTTTTTTTTTTAAGGTGTTAAATAAGCATATGGAATTAAAGAAATGTGTTTTGTATATGGAGTTAAATCATACGTTTTACTTATTGCTCATACTCATATAATTTATTTGAGACACTAAAAAGTACTTTAGATCTTCAAAAGAAATATAGAATCCAAAAAAGACTACATCATGCATTTATTATCTTTTTCTTTTGTGTCTTTTGCAATAAACAAATGTATAACAACAAACAACGTTAGACCTTCGATAATATTTTATAATTTTAATAAAGAATGAAGATTTAATTTGGTTCCTAACAATTTTCTCACAATTAAATTTAATATCAAACTAATCCTTAATATTTCTACACTTGGAACAAATTACTCCATCTGTCTTTCAAAATAAAATAAAATTACTTCATCTGTTATAATGAGACAGTTACTAATTCATCCTCTTTGCAAAATATTAGAGACTAATTTAGATTTTTGTGAAAAAATTGTGAGATGTTAAATTAGATTTTTACTCTTTGCTGAACCCCTCAAAGTAGAAGCATGAGTATGCAAACTTATCTGTCCCTGAAAGGAAAAGTCCAACCACCGTTACTTAACAAAAGAGTAGTGATATTTGTACATCTTTTTCTAAACAATTTCCATGATAACTTTGTTTTTCTCTATTTTGATTGGTCAAAATCAATAAAAAGAGAAAAAGATAGAGAGAATAAGAATATAATATGAGTATGATAGAGAAAGTTGTCAAAAAGTTGTTAGAAATTGGTTGTACAAATATCATTTCTCATAACAAAATTATAGAGTACCAAATAATTCCTCTTCTTTTTTTTTCATTTGTTCATTGTCTCTAAGATTTTATTCAAACAATACAAGATAGTACTCCATCTATTTCTAATTATAAGCAAAATTGACTTTTTAGATTCATTCAATTAATGATGTATGTGGTTCATAAATTTTGCCTATAATTAGAAACGGAGGGAATATGAGTTTGTATTTAGGATCTCACTCCCGCTCTCCACCAAATTGAATCATGACTTTGATACCACTAGTTGGCACTCCCACTCTCCACCGAGTTGAATCATGACTTTGATACCACTAGTTGAAGAGTCGGAAGAGCGGAGCCAAAATTGGCAAAATTTACAAGATGCTAAGAGACATCGACATCATATTTATATCCAAAATCTTAAGCTATAGATATATATGTCATATCATTTATATATCAATTTTTTCCATTCTCAGTCGATGTGGGACTAACCGTTCACACTTGAATTCCAATATTTTCCCCCTCAAATGTGACTCATCCACATCACTAACTTGACCCACACTAGGATTCCGCTCTCACTATCTCAACGAGCTGAACCATGGCTTCAATACCATTTGTTAGGGAGTCCAGTGAGTGGCAATTAATCGACTAAACGTTCATGACGTTTAAGTGACTTTGACACTATATCTTTACCAAAAACTTTAAAACGTCATGTACATAAGTCATCACTCTTATATATTCAATATTTTCTTTATTTTTAGACGGCGTGAAACTAGTCACCATCACTTGAATTCTAACAAGTTAGATGTCCATTTCCTTACTTGTAATTTTAAGATGAAGTAAATATATTGTATTAGTCTCTCTGTTTTTTTTTTTTTATTGAAATTGAGGTAGCTATTGCAATTCCAAATGAATATAAAGTTGAGTAAAAAAAAATGCAAATTCCAATCCAAATTCGAACCGAATGAGCAACTTGATAATACGTGGTTCCTCTTGCAAGAATATAAATGTGTGTGTCATCATATTAGTTTGGTCTTTTATCGACTTCAAACTTTCCAAAGTTTATACCTTATAAGTTAAGCTACCTCTTTACTACTCAAGAATTACGATCCTAAACTCATATGATACTATCACAGTTAGTTTTGAATCTAGTTTAAAGACAATATTGTTGAGATGCAATTATTTTGTCCGTTGAATAGCAAACCATTGTTAAAGGCTTTACCTTAGAAGGAAATGGATATGTCACATGTCTATTAGCAAATGGAATAGACCATCAATTTTTTAACTTATCTCACACACTTTAATCCTTAAATTATATAAATATATTAAGTAGTCACTAAAGTACATAAAATATGTCAATTTAACCTATGCTATTAAGATGTTAAAGATTAAAATGACAAATTTTCATATATTTTAATAATTAAATTGTGAATTCTAGATTTTTTAGAAACTGCTTATTATATTTATATGGTTTAGAAATTAAACTGGAGAGATGGTGATAATTTAGAGAATAAATATTGATTTTTTTTTTTTACATGAGCGAGTAAATTGATTATTTACTCTTAACAGATCCATCATTATATAAAAGAGAAAATTTAGGTAGAATTTCTTAGGTGCTTTTTGTATGGTTCTTAACTAAATTCATCATGATTTCCTCAAATCCATAATTTTCTCAAAGTTTGTTATATCCAAAAAATATGTATTTTTAGTTAAGAACCATACGAAAAGCACCTAAGAAATTGTACCTAAGTTTTCTCCTTATATAAATATATTGCACTTTTGCTTAAAAAATAATAATGATTTTTGTACATCCATTTGAAGACAACTTTATTGTTCTCTCTTTTTATTGGTCAAAAATAATGGAGAGAAAAATGAAGAGAAAGAAAAATAACATCATCTGAGTGTGAGAGAGAAAATTATACAAAATTTATCACAAAATTGATGTACAAATATCATTTATCCTTAAAAAAATAGAAATTAGACTTAATCATTTTCTAAGGAGGTTTTTTCCATTTGACACAATGGAGTTAATTGCCACGTATGGTTATTGTCGGCACCAATTGGCACCTGTATTAATGTTGATTGTTGTCACTACCATCATAAAATATTCATCGAATTCACATGCTTTATCTATTTTAAGTCCAGATATCATGCACATGCTCTGATATATTTATTTTATGTTAAAAAAATAATACCAATCTTAACAAAACAGAAAACAAACGCACCATTATTAACCAGACAAAGAGAAAACACCATTATTAGCACTTGTTTCATTTAAGATCATACATTATTTTTATTGCTCCACCAAGTACTACCGTTCATTTTATTTTATTATATGTTAAACAAATAAAATCCTTGTTTGACTTTTCCCAATTCATTTTTAGTATTATTTTCTCGTTAGATGTAACAATATTGTTATTCTAATGTGATCCTACATGCATTTCCTTTGTAAACTTGGAGCTCGAGATGATCGGTTTGGAACAAATGTGGAATACTATCATCAATAAGAAAATGTGATTTATTACAACCATATCAAGTATGAGTAATATGTATTAAGATTTTGAGTATAAGAAAAAAAAAAAGAGATAAAAGAGCTTTATAGTTAAAGTAAAATTCATAGAAAATTATAATGATCAAAATATATTGAATGAATACATGAGATGCTTTATATATAAAGAGCTTGTGAGACATTAACAAACTAAATAACCTAATAAAAAACTCTAATTAACTAACTAACTATATATATCTAATATCCCCCTCAAACTCATAATTGGAAAATTTACTAATTAAAGAAGACATGGAAAATATGTGGAAATTGTCTCCGTGATTTTGGCTGCGGAACGTGGTATCTCTCCAAGGAGGCCACTATTTCTTCTTTAATCCTTATTCTTGGATCCAAGTTGTTGTTCTGAGAGGATGGAAACATGGCACTAAAAGCACGTTTTTATCATTAATCTTATTCTTGTTTTTGAGAGTGGATGGAAGAAGTGACAGAGGTGTGAATTTCCTTTCCACTTTTGAAGGCTTCCATAAATGGCAGAGAATGGCATAGGCCATGAGAAAGGTTGGTGGATCAATGATCACTCGAAAAATCACAGTGAAATAACGGCATCATGAAGATCACAACCAGGCTCTGATACCATATTAAAATTTTGAGCATAAGAAGAAAAAAAGAGCTTTATAAATCAAGTGAAAGTAAGATACATAAAAAATTATATTGATCAAAAGACGATGAATGAGTATATGAGATGCTCTATATATAGTGTGTTTGTGAGACATAAACAAACTAACTGACCTTTATAAGAAACTCTAACTAGCTAACTAAATTTTAACAAACTCTATATATCTAATAATATGTTCCATATCGAATAAAAAAGTGAATGGTGAACCCTTTATAAGTGAGATAACCTATAAACTTAATGTGTTAAGGTTTTGAGTTAATTAAAATGTGTGTTTTTTCACTTGTATTATAATTGTTCAAAGCCCGATAGTAGCCTCAAAGGTTCGGCAAGAGTTTGACTGACTCCTTGTGTTGAAAGTCTTCGTGACCAAAAGTGTTCAGGCGGTGTGTCCCATTGAAGATTATAAGGATAAATTCAAATTGATTTGATAAATGATGTTCTAACAAAACTTGTGGAAATGGATCCATACGAAGGAGCAATATCGGTTATTTTTTTATTTTTTTTGTTGAAGGGAAGCAATATGGGTTAGTTGTTACAAATGCAAGGACAAAAAATATTATCTTAAAATATAGAAATACCAAGTATTTTTACGAAAAACTGAAAATTCTTTGAAATGCTTAGATTTGATGGAAAAGTAGTGAAATCTCCCAAAATCGATTAAGAAGCAGTATGTTACTTCAAAAACTTATATTGGGAAAACAATCGGTGTACTTTAAATTGCTAGATGGAAACATACCTAAGATTCCCAGACAACAAACGTGTCTAGAAAAATCACCTTCTAAAGATGAAACCAAATCAGCAACGTGGTGGTGTCAACCTTCAAAAGCCCCGGGATGAATAAACAAAGACAAGTATACCGAAATTGAATTTATACAGGGGTCGCCTCTATGGGCATATGTTAAGCATCCAAAACTAAAAAAAAAATTTCATTCATGAATTCCTCAAGCAGTGCCCCGGAGACACCGGTTAACAAGATTCATTTATATATAACCGACCCGACCAAATATTTGATTAATTACACGTTGCACATGATTGTATAACTTACTGCAAAAAGGCATAAACAACTTGATCTACAAGCCTCAAATGTTACACCTTGTATAAGAACAATAGAATTCCTCGAAATGAGGTTGAAGCTCTCTAATTATATAGAGTTAGCAAAAAGTGAACTTTTACCGAGTGAGTGAGAGTGGACGTTATGTTTTAATCAATGTGTCATCGACGACTCCATCTATTAAAGAGAGAGATTAATGTGAGATTATTTTAGGGATGGAAGATTGGGCGAAATGTTTGTCACTGGAATTTTGCAGAAAACACACTTGTTTGCTTCCTAGGAGAAAGGTGGTCTGGTCTTAGAATTGGAGACTTACTAATAAAAAAAGGTTTTTTTTAGGGAATGAACAAAAATTGTTGTTAGTGCTAGTGTCAACCTTCAATATTAATACTCCATAAACTACTGAATCGCTTGGTTATGAAGAGATAATATAGTGGATTGCACAACTAGAGTAAAATGGATATCCTAATGTGATGTTGTTTTTGTTCACTATTTTTTCTTGCAAACTTGTTTTTTTATTTATAATTTTGATAAAATGTGC
Organism: Medicago truncatula; assembly: GCF_003473485.1. NCBI lineage: Eukaryota > Viridiplantae > Streptophyta > Magnoliopsida > Fabales > Fabaceae > Medicago > Medicago truncatula. The sequence goes on from NC_053042.1 coordinate 3,679,192, forward strand.
TTGCTATATAATACCCTAGTGATTCTGTTGTCCAGAAGTGAGTATTCCATTGTTTTATTGTTGCAGGAGATAGAATAAAATGAAGACCAAGGGAGAAAGTTATAATGAAGGATAATTGTTATTGCCAGGTGGTGCTTGTGATTGTCAAATGGTGCTTCTAAGTTACTTATTCCGGTTCTTATTATAAGAAAAAATAATTTTTTAGATTTATTGAATAAGGTTTTTTCTAAATTACCTTTGAAGAATGGTGGGTAATTTACCCACCAACCAATGAAAATGAGCAATTTGTTGGTGGGGTCAAGATAGTTCATGGATACCACTTAAAAATGTGCTTATGTGGCTAATGTGTATTGGTTGGGGTAAATTACCCACCATTCTTCCATGGGTACCCTAGTTGTCACCATTGAATAATCAATATATTTGATCTATATTATAGACCAAAATCGAGTGAAACATGATAATCGGACATTATATTTATGTTTAATGTTTATAGCGCAACTAATTGAAGAAACAAAGAGCACAAAATCATGTTTTGAGGAGCTGCACACGCATGGATAAGAGAAACAGGAAATGTCGCGCAACTTGAATGATCAAGTCAAACGTGAGGAACCACATATGCCCAATAATGGAGGAATCACACATTAATCACATATATAGCCGAACAAGGCTGAATTTTGTAGACCACGTCATTTTGACCGGTAGGACTAGTGTTTGCCTATAAATATTGAACTTTGAATTTTTTTCAAGATACACAACAATCATAAAGGCTTTTCACCACATTTTTATTCCTTTATCATTCTACTTTACTTTTCATTTTTTTTTACATTTCTTAGAGCACCTCCAACGACATTACTTTGATGTTGTCCACCGGCTTGAAGCGTCAAAATGTGGGTGATTTTGTAGGTTCGACCATTGGAGTCCGCCATGTTGGAGTTCTCGTCACTTCAGTAAGCAACGAAGGTCATGTATTTTAAACTTTTTAACATGTACAAATTTTCATATGATAGAAAAACTCATATTATTCTTACAATTTTTTCACATATACGTTACCTTTGAAAATTAATTCTTTATACTTTGACCCACGTTCATGCTACGTTATGAACCACGTAGATTATGCTAATTTATTTTACCATTTTTTATAACCTTTGAAAATTCCTTTATTGTTCTAAAAATTTAAGTTTATTTTTTGACTTAATAACAATTTTAGCCCCTAAGTTTTAAGAAGTTGCGATTTTGAACCCCTAAGAAAAAAAACTACAAAATCGTCCCCTAAATTTTGCCTATGTGGCAGTTTTGGCCCCTAGGCCAATTTTGACTCGGTTAACCCACACGTATGCGTTGACCGTGTCAAAATAATGTTTTTTTTTTTTTGTAATTAAAAATTTTTTAAAAAAATTATTAAAAAAATTATATTTTAATTATTTAAAAAATAAATAAATACACACGTTGCATCCACGTGTGCGTTGACCGAGTCAAAATTGGTCTAGGAGGTCAAAACTTAGGGGGCGGTTTTGTAGTTTTCTTCTTCTTAGGAGACCAAAATCTCAACTTCTTGAAACTTAGGGGACTAAAACTGCTATTAAGCCTTATTTTTTTCTTTCATTTAATATTAATTAAAGATATTGAAATTAACATTTTAAATTGTGATAAAATTAAATATGAATAAAATATATATTTTTTTAGAACTTAAAATGTGTCTTCAGTCTTCTAATTTATGGATCCATTTTTACTTGACTTCTTCAACTTTTAAGATTTTTCACATTGCCTCACAAAATCCTCGTTAACGGTGGCAATTTCATAACTTCAACATGTCAAGGTGAATTGTATCAACAACAACCATTTTTGTTCTTGGAATTCCATCAGATTTTCACCCATTATCCTTCTCATTTAATACATAAATCTTTACGCTTCCTTCCTCTTGTTTTGGGGTTTGCACAATCTTTAACTGCAATATTGACCCTTCATGTCTCTCAAATCACGCCTATTTATTTAACCTTCAGTTGCACTTGCACTTGCACTAGTCTTCCATCAAATCCTCCAAAAGTGATAAAGCCAAAAACAAATAATATTTTCCTTTTTTACCCTCCTTTTTATCGATACAATGGCCAATACTAAGCATGAATCTGCAAATTTTCTTGACCAAATACTAGCTACTGATGAGGCACGACATGTATATGCATTTGCAAAAGAGCGCCAGGCTGCTCAAGTTGGGATTGCTAACAATGGTATCTCTGCTGATTTGTGTGATGATGTGCAATATGATGAGGATGTTATGGTGGCCGCTCTAGAACTGACTACTATTAATAGTGGAGCGGAACTGAAGACACAAACGGTTGAAGTTGAGTACCTGAATTCTGATCAGTGGCTTATGATTCCTTCCGGGTTAGGAATTAATCCTGTCACACCTGCTACAGGTCGTGCGACTCCACGTCCTGAGCTGATCACGAGATATTGGCAAATAACACGAATGCCATATGATCGGATGAAAGAGCTAATGCATCAAAACTCACCAGCTGCTACTGTTCTTGCTGAAATTGCAACATTTGAGTCTACACCTGGGACAACTCTGTTTGCTGACTGGGGTGGCTGATCCAAAGAGTTTTGTTGATAATGTTTACATGTTTGTTAGTAAGAATGTTGAAATGAACTTTGATGTACGTGATATGGGCATTTTGAATGCTGATAACATGTCTGTCACTGATGTTGCTTGGAGGAATCTCAACGATGTCGCTAGTAATCGGTTGAATTTGAAGATAAATGAATACAGTATGCAACAACTTGCTGTGCTGAATCTTGTTCCATGCGCCCGCTCAAAATTGGCAGCATGGACAAGAGCCTATGGGGTAGGTTCTGGTATTATGCCTCATCCAACTTCAAGAACCTTGAAAGAGTATTGTTGGACGGATTCTTTTGCAAATCAAGAGAATGTTAGGGCTTGTTTAGCTTGGGAGAAAGAGACATGTTCTGGAAAACCGATGAACGTGATTTGCTTGAATGTTATCGGTCTGTTTGGGCTACTTCACCTCAATAAGGATCGCACATTCTGTTATAATGATCTGAATATGAACCGTATTTGTACTTCATGGCTTAATACCTTGGATTCTATTACAACAAAGAGAATGCATAATGAGATTCTTAATCAAAAAGAAGCACTTTGTAGGATTGTTGCACATCCATTTGGATTAGCACAAACATACTGGCTTGCACAGGTGCTTGGGAGGACTAATATGTTGGCATCAAAGCTAGCTCTGAGGGTTGATGCATCGCCGCCACCGGTGCAAAGATTTATGATATGTGATGCTACATTTAGTGATTGGGGGAAGCTTGCAACAGGTCAGGAAGTTAATAGTATCTATCAAAAGAGGATTGAGTTGATTATAGAGGGTGTTGAATTAGTAAGAAAGTGTCCTCCTGCTTATTCAGAGCTGTATAAGTGAAGCTGTAGGGACATTGATGCCAGCAGTGTTCGGTTATGCTAAGTCAAAACATGGTGATAAACGTATAGCTATGGCTATGAGTTTTCATAGTGTGAAGAGGGAATATGGAGAAGTAATAATTAATTGGTGGACCAAGAAGTGGAATATGGACAAAGAAGTTAAGAATAAGAAAGCGTATCCAACATCTACTAGTTCATCCGCTGATGGCTACTTGGGTTAACTTAACTTAAATATTGTTTTGAAGTAGAAGACCTTGGGAACTAATTTTATAGTATGCAATTAGAGTCAAATTAAATTTTATAATGAATCATTCACTGTTCCTATTTTCTTTTTTAAAATAGCCCTTAATTCTCTGTTGAAAAACTTTGATGAATGTTATGTTATTGATGAAGAAAGTAGAAAACTATTACTTGACTTGCTCGTTTGCTCTTGTTTCTTCCCTTCATTCACTATCTTTATTACTAGTTACTCATTTTAAAATTAGAAAACCACAAATTTCTTGTATGTGTAAAATCACAATCCTTAATAAAGAGCATTCTCCACTTCCTTGATGTGGTGTTAGCATTTTCAAATGATTTTGTGATATTGTTCTATTTCGTGATATTGTTTTTTCTCTTAAGGTACAAATTGTATGCTTGACTTTGTTGCAATATCTGTATTTAGTATTTACTAATATTGACAAAAATAAAATACCACGATGTATATAATAAGCAAAATACATTAGTCTACTCACTTGACCAATTCAAGCGGTTCATAATTTTCTTGAGGATATGATTTTAACTTACATCATGTGACAACACAATCATTCTAGTACATAATCAACCAGATTTGTCCATATCAACATTTATATAACAAATGTTAGAATCTTTTCATGAGTTGTAACAATATTTAGGCTAAATTAATCAAATGGTCCCTCAACTAATTCTCAGATTTCGTTTTGGTCCCATAAGTATAAAAATCATCATTTTGGTCCCTCAACGTTTGCTCCATTATTCGATTTGGTCCTCACCGTTAGTCTTTTAATTTTTAATATTCATGATGCGATTTTAACCATTTGATTGTTTCTAATAGCGAGCCATCATCACCTAACTTTTTCACCTTTATTCATCTCCTTCAATCTTCCTCTTCTTGATCTTTATCATCTTCATCATTATGTTCATATAAACCCAGATTTTTTTAACAGTCAGACCAAAAAAAATGCTAGAATTGATTGAATACTTCGCTTAAATCTCAAATTTTCATCTATAAACATCACTAGAACAACTGCAGATCCATTCGAAATTGCATATCTAACAAAAATTCAAAACCATTTTATGAACAACACCATTAATTATTCTCCATCAGAACCCATTGTTTCTCATCCCTACCAACAACAACAACCTAAAATTCAGATTCAACCCATCAAAACATTAACAACATTAACAACAATAGGGAAGAGATTTGCATCTCCACATGTATTATTGTTGCTATTCAAATTGTTGCTGTTATACATCGTGATACACAAGAACAATCCCCTGTTACCCTGCCTCCTCAAATAACAACCCTGACATCATCATCAAATCAATTCAACAACAAAAACATCATCATCAATTCTTAGAACTCCAACAGGGAAAAATAAAGGATGATGAAAATACATATAAGGGACAATGGATTTTAAACATTATATGACCCTTCTAAATTAAATAAAGGACGATGAAAGAGGATGCTATTGATGATTCTGTGCTCGACAGAGAGAAGGAAGGGAAGAAGCAGAAAGGAAACGGCGACAGTGAGTGATAAGAGAAATTATGTACTGTTTGTTGAGAGAGAAAACATGAATTGGTTTTTGTGAAAGGGTTGTAGATCGATGAACAATAGTTAATAACAACCAGAATTAATAATAATATTTTTTATGGGTTAATTGTAAATACTAATCTTGTTTCTAAAAGGAACCAAAAAAAAAAAAATGTTTTAATGGGTTTATGAGTTTTATGAATTCATGAATTTATGAATCTTTTTCAGTGATGGTGGTGTATGGATGAATTTATGATGGCGGTGTCTGATGAATTTGGGAGAAGAAGATATGAAGATTCCTGGAGATGAAGGAATTGTTGGTGATGAAGGAATTCTGGAATTTTTATTTTGGAACGCTGATATAGATCTGAGGAAGAAGATAAGAGATAAACCATTTTTTTGTGGATTTTTTTTTTTGTGTGGGTTGTTTGAATTTTTTCTGGGTTTATTATTAATAGAAATCAATGGTGATCATGATGATGTTGTTGTTGATGATGGTTTATGTTTTTGAATTTTTCTGGAAAAAATCGATGAAGATGATGAATGTGATGTTGAAGATGATGAAAAAGAGTGAGGAAGAAGATGAAGGAAGGGGGAATTAATTAGTTGTTGTTGACTCACTCTAAGATAAAATACACTTGCGTAATCTAATGGTCCTCCTTTAAAAAAAAAGGCTAAACTTCACTTTTCGCCCTCTAAGTTTCAAAATGTTGCGATTTTGGCCCCCTATTAAAAAAAATGGCAAAAGTGACCTCCTATGTTTAGGGAAATATGCTCTTTTGACCTCTTCACATAAGGGAAATATGTTTTTTGACCCCTTATCTTTACAAAAAGTTGCGATTATGGCCCCTTTTTTGGGACACGTGGCGTCTTCTCAGCAATTTTTGGATAAAAGGGGCCAAAATTGCTATTTATTTAATAGGGGGCGAAAATTGCAACATTTTGAAACATAGGGGGCGAAAAGTGAAGTTTAGCCAAAAAAAAAATCAAACAGTTAAAATTAAAAGGGTTAATTAAGTTTTTAGTCCCTATAAATATTCACAGTTTTGTTTTTAGTCCCTACAAAATAAAATCACACTTTTTAGTACATGTGACATTTTCCTTAAGCATTTTAGGGACCAAAACTGTTGATGAATTTTTTTTACAGGGACTAAAAGTGCTGATGGAAAATTTATAGGGACTAAAAATTCTAATGGAAACTTTTATAGGGACTAAAAAGTGTGATTTTATTTTGTAGGGACTGAAAACAAAACTGTGAATATTTATAGGGACTAAAAACTTAATAAACCCAAATTAAAATAATTAATAGGATCTATAGTGGACCACTCTTAAGGTTGGTTCACCATAGACATTTGAGGTTAAAGTTAACAGCCAAGGACTTTTTTGAATAACGGAGCAAACGTTGAGGGACCAAAATGATGATTTTTAAACTTATGGGACCAAAACGAAAACTGAGAATTAGTTGAGGAACCGTTGGATTAATTTAGCCTAATATTTATACCATTATCATAAAATTGATTATAACAAATTCATTTCAAATCCTTAAAATAGACAAATGATGTCATCTTTCAAATAGTTTTGATGTGTGTCTCACACAAATGAAATCCTTCTGGGAGTTTCATATAATCACCACAATCAAGTGAGCCATACAAATATATTGTAGCACATCTATCATATAATTTGAGCCTTTCATGTGCTACTCAACTTAATCCAGTATGAAAAAGTTATTGAATTCACTTCAGGTGAATATGTCCTTTAAAATTAAATGGTAGAAATTTATCAATTCACTTCCGATGAACCTATCAAACTCCCTATATAAGTATTTTACTATTCTAATTTCCTTTTTGCGCGAAAAATCATATATATATATATATATCCATTTAACTTCACACCTTCAAGTGTGGGGACTACAAGTCTAAACAAATTATGATTTATGAAACAAGTTTGATTTCATTGGAATTGTTTTTTTTTTTCTTTCTATTTTGTAGATATTTTCTTTATCTATAATCTTTAATAGACTTTAATACATGGTCCTCATTATTACTTATCACATATATCACTATATTATATGCAAAAGCACGTCAACGTTGACTTCATTTCGGTTTCATCTCATTCCATTGAGATCTTTCATTCATGACATAATTTATCGATAATTCATAAATTTCAGCTACCTGATCAGTTCTTCTGAAACTAAAAAATCAATTATGTAAGACGACTCTTTTAGAGTTTCTATATCCTTGTTTGGGTTATCTATCATTTAAGCTCTTTTTCTTGTTCAATATATTTGGAACCAAATTGTCTGTCATGCTTCAAGCAAGATTGAGATTCATTTGCAATATTAGTTATCCTACATGGGTATCTGTCTCATTTGGAGCATTAGCAGCTGATATTCAATTTGTTTAACTTTGCAAATCAGTTATATTTTGAGGATCAAGATGAGACGATAATATTTCCTTTCAAATAATTTATTTAACCAACAAGTTCACAATTTTTAGCTGCTTATTATCTCCCCCCTAATAATGGAAAAACTAATCCATCAATTGATAATTAGCCTACTAAGCCGTAAAAATTGGCTCAATATAATGATAGATGAAGATTCATATCAAATATATTTTCTCAATATTCTTTCAGGATTTATCTTAGTGCATTATATTGGAGCAAATGTGACATACAGAACACATCTAAAAATTTATTTAAATGAGAAATATCAGATTGTTAACCTAAAAACTATGATAAATTAAGGGGGGGAAATATCAGGTTGTTAACCTAAAAACTATGATAAATTAAGGGGGGGATTTGTAACAACCGTTTTTCGTTAGGATTATTTTAATTATTAATTATATATGTTGTGCGTGATTAATTGTTTGTTTGTACATTTAATTTGGGATTAGTGGATTTCTAGCCTAGAAGGGTATTTTAGTCATTTTAAAGATTAAGGATATTTTGATCATTTGACGAGTAAGAATAAATTACTAATAATTTTGAAAATTTGCACATGATAAAAAAAACTCATATTATTCTTACAATTTTTTTACATATACATTACCTTTAAAAATTAATTCGTTATACTTTGACCCACCTTCATGCTGCGTTATGAAACACATAGATTGTGCTAATTTATTTTACCATTTTTTATAACCTTTCAAAATTCCTTTATTGTTCTAAAAATTTAAGTTTATTTTTTTCTTCCATTTAATATTAATTAAAGATATTGAAATTAACATTTTAAATTGTGATAAAATTAAATATGAATAAAATATAAATATGTAAAGTAAAGTTATGGAACTCAATATGAGTTTTTTAAAGTAGCATCATTGAAACAAAAAAAAGTGAGTTTTTTTTATGGATGATGCGACCTTAATGGGATCCACAAAATGCCTTTGGATGAAGTTTACCAATAAAGATGCTCTGAGTTCAATATCTCAAATAAAAAAAACTCAAACATCGTTTTAACGGTCTTTGAAATAATTAAGGAACCCATAATTGCAAGACGTATTTTTTTTTCTTAGTTTAATCATTTAAAGAAAAGAGAATCATTGTTGAAAGTCAGTAGCTAATTCCTCTACTAACTTTCAAGCTCAAAAACGATTTTAAAATTTGAAATACCAAATTTTACGAAATAAATATATTTGATAAAGCTCAAAATTTGAAGTTTTACATAATATATAAGTTTTAAATAAAATAATATTGTTAGAAAGTGAGGCAGAAAATTAAAGAAATTTTGGTCCTCTTTTTTAAGGGGGTGTGAGATTAGAATCAGGAGTATAAACAAATCTTCCAAGTTGGTTTTGGCCCATTTAAAAAACCCAGTTATTTTCCGATAGTCAAACCCAATTTCATCCTCTTTCTTAGAGTGTTGCTTTTCTGACATTCATTATTTCCTAAAAACATACGAAAATGATCAAAAACTTAGATGTAGTTTTCACGTAGCAATTTTTTTATATAACTTTTACCACATTATATATCAACTCCTTCCTACCAGAGAGTTATTATACGTAGATTTGAGTAGTCAAATGATACTAGCAAAAAATTGCTAAAATAAAGTTATAAGCTTTTGATGATAGCACTAAATCCATCTTCTTCTTTTTTTAAGGAAGAACTAAATCCATCTTAGCAAGGGTTACTTTTACTCTTCTTTTTTTATTTCTTTTCAAATAGTTTAGCGGTTAGGCTCACATACTATAAGTGTGTCGAATTTTGACCCTGATATATCAATATCTATGGATGGAGCTATCAACCGAACTACACTTACATAATTATGTTATTTAACTCTATGTCGAAGAAAATTGATCTTGATTGAGTTAATTTTGTAAAATTAATTTTAGTTATCAATACAAAGTTAAGGTGAATTATTTTATCATATATTTACATGAAAGCAGGTCAATGTAAATTATATATTAAAACAAAAATTTCACATTATAGTTTCAAGTTAGAATCAATTTAAATAAATAAAAAAATTAATTAAAAACTTTAAGTTTGTCCTGACTTTTTGGGCAGGCTGCATCTTTTGTTTCTGAAGTGTTGCAATGTTTATGGTTTTTTTTGACTTGTAATTCTCTTCGTGGCAGCTTGTTTGGATTGATCTTTATATTGAATTGTATTTTTCTCTTTGATTTTTTTGGTGGTATCACAAAGTAATGAGGCAAAACAAAAACAAAAAGTAAAGCAGAAAGTAAGTTTTAAGCTTATCCTTTAGGATGAGAGACTCCATGTTAGGCGGAGACAGAGAGCAGAACATCTTGAATGCGATTCCTCCTTAGCCATAAAATTTGTACACATGTTTTGTTCTCTAAGAACATGCACTAATGTAGTGTTATCATTTCCATGTAAAATATCTCTAATATGAAGGATGTCAGTAACATAAGTATGTAAGGTATGATCACGACCAACAACAAACATCTCAAACGCTTCCAAGCAACCACTCTCACAAATAATGTTGTTATAGCCTTTGTTGCGACAAAAATCAAGATCCATCTGAATAGCACGCAACTCAGCCAAACACATCACCTTCAACTTTAAAGCAAGAAAAACCAGCTATCCAATCTCCATCGTGGTTGGGAACACCACCACCAACACCAAAGCACCCAAAGCCTTCTAAAAAACTACCATCAACATCGAGTTTAAGATAACCTTCCAAAGGGAGGCTCCAATGAGTTAAGAGACGTGATGAGTGTGGATCCATTCGAAGATTGGTCATAATAAGAAATATATTAACAAAGAAAATGCATTCCACACACATCATGAATACGCCAATGTTGATCCTCAACAATAGTATTATATCTCCAACATCAAGCATACCATAATCTTGTGACAAACAAAATAGATGAGGTACCATATGTCATCCCATAAAGCCGGAGCTTAACATCGGTTTAGGAGAAAACGTTATGGTAACACTCAATATAGAAGTAGAGCCAAAACTCCATAGAATGCAAACAATCACGTAAACAGGGAAAAATATCCTCTACGAACGAGGAACAACGGTGCAACTCTTTGCTTTACATTTTGTATTTGCTTTGTTTGGGTATCTCCTATAAAATTTGTCATCAAAACTGCATCAAAATATTCTTGAATTATTGTACCGACTCTTCAAATCAAAATTCAAGCTTATTGTGTTATTGCATATATGAACTTGCACCGGCAGATTTCAATTTACTTGCTTCGTTACTAGATCTAGAGGTGGGTGCTTAGTAGGAGAAAATTGGGTTGAGATTTCTACCTTTGTGTTGTCTATTTTTAATAACTTTGTTTTTATATCTCTTTTAACTTAACTTTCTCACTTGTCTAAATAATTTATGGTGCCGTTTAATTTGGAAAAGGAGACTTTTTTCCTATCATGGGAATTTTTTTTTAAACCATTAGATTAAAAGGGAACATTGATTTTATCATAGGCTGTCTACACTATATCTTTCTTCTCATTGTCTTCAACCTCTCATGAGACACCAATAGACCCACCACCACCACCACCACCACCACAACCGACTCCAAAAACCACCATTAAACAATTGATTTCAGCCTAAATCTTTTATGCTCCAGATGATTATTATTTGAGCTACATCTGGACTCCACATCATTCACAAATACTACCCTTTTTAACCTTAAAATTATTAATTTGTTGGATACTTCTGCATTTAGCATGTTTAAACGTATTCATATATGCAAACAAACAAATATCCAAATATTTTTTTTACTCAGGTAATGTGATTCATCATGTAGCAATAACATTCACCAATCCAAGCTTGTTCTATGTCTATTTAGAAGTCTAGTCAGGATATTTATTTGGTGGTCATTGAACGAGTTAGCAATCCTTAAGTAGATCTTAATGTTTTTCTTATCAATCCTTAAGTAGCTTCTGGTTTGAAAAACCAGACATAGCAAATAAGAAAGGAAAACAATGATTTCAGGAATGGAAACAGAAAGCTACGCGGGTCAATAACATTCAGAGGTTGATGACAGTGAGAAAAAACATATAGTGTGGACAGTCTATAGTAAGATCAATGTTCCTTTTAATCTAATGGTTTAAATTTTTTTTCCCATAATGGGAAAAAAGTCTCATTTCTCAAATTAAACGGCATATCTATGAAATTGCACTAAAAGTATGAAATAATAAAGGTAGAGAATCCTTACCAAAAAAATCATAATACATATATCCATCGTTCCAATAATTGGCTATCCATCACTATCACCGTAAAAAAATCGAATTTGAACTCGTCACCTTTCCTCTTTTTTTTTTGGACGGATGTGAGTTGCGTACAAAGTTATATACAGCAGAAATCTTTATTTTCTTTTGAAAGGAGCAGAAATCTTTATTGTAACCTTTGATTTATGTGACTCTTTTGTATGTTTATTAGAGCATCTACAATGGAGATGCTAATTTTTTAGTATTTAACTCAATCTCACATGTACACATTATTTATTTATAAATTTTTACTAACAACTTAATAAACATTCAATCTTTCAAACCCAACATATCACAAAAAAAAATTAAATGAGATTTACTAATCAACTATCAATAACTTTAGATCATTATATTTTTTTAATATTAAAAAAGTGAAGATTCCACTTAAGATTTTGGTCTTAAGTGAGACATCGGGTCTTATAAGAACCCAAAAAAGTTTGTCTCTAATGGGGTATCTAATAGGCATCGAATCTTAAAAGTTTAAGACCATTCCAATGAAAATGGTCTTAGATGATGTTAACACAAAAGGTTAACATCCGACAACTCATTAAATTTTTTTAACTTTGTGTTAATTGATTTATTCTATTTCTTGCAATTAAATCTAACACTTGAGTTTGTCTGGTGGTATTAGCTTGAGATATGTGAGTGTTCTCTTACTCAAAGTCTCACGTTCGATTTCTCTATTAGACGTCAGAATAGTTGAAATCAAATGGAGACAAATTCAAGTTTAAATTCTAACCAAAACAATCACCAATTTCAAATTAACATTGGCATAGAAGAAGGCTAATAGTTCACGGTTTATGTATCCCTTATCAATTATCATCATACTCAAGCATCCTTATCACGAGGGTCTGGCACTTATCAACTTGTAGTTCTAGTGGGTCTTAGAAGTACGGTTCTTGTGATAATTCATTGTACGCAATTGGTCCCATTTTGTCATCTTTCATACCCTCAATGAAACACAATTTTTCCATCACAAGCAATATGGACCCCCTTTCTTTTTGGTTTGTTAGAAAACAAATTATTTTACGGAGGACACACCTCATGCAAGATCAAAGAAAACCACAAATTTTATTAAATATTTATAATAAAATTTACGTATAACCTATCAACGACATAATTCCATATTAGAACCGAAATCACAACTAGTGTGAGCACAAGATGTAACCATCTGTATCGACCACAATCGATAATAATGGACCCCACTACTTCTAGATATTTCTTTTGGAACACCTGCCTTGTCAGCTATACCTCGTCAAAAAGATAAATGGTGTGGCTTAACATTTGAGAGCTTTTATTGGGTCACACAATCTCCTCCAAAAAAATGTGCTCAGAAAACAACAAACTAGAAAACAGACTATGAAATTGACATGTTAACATGAATCATATCAACAAATGTGACATTTTCATTTTGTTCTAGAATTTCGAATTCTAGTGTTTAATTCTAAATACTGGCTTAAAGGCTATAGTTTGGCATTATTAGCCATAGCTTTTGATTATTCCATAAACAAGAGTTAACAAGCAACCTCATGATTGAGAATACTTGCCACTTAGCCTATGTTTGGACACACATTGCTAGTTTTTTTTTATCAGGCAAAAATAAATTCTAATAAATCAAGCAAATTCAAGATGTATAGAAGGTACAAGATGCACCATAAATAGGCAACTATGCAAAATTATGCAGGTATCACGGTAACCAGCACCAGATCAACACTAATTCCTGCAATTTAACACGTTACGATATAATAACGAGAAGTATTAAGTAAAGAAATCTCTGTCGTTAGATGAAGATCAGATGTTCTATTTTGACTTTATTGCAACTGACAGGTTTTTTAACTGTCTGCAGCTGTTTTAACGCGGAAACAGATCCTCTTCCGCGTAAACTTTCTGCAGTGGAATCTCAGCCAGCCGTCTATTCATACCGAATGCGGTCAGAGAGAACTCAAGGGTGGAGGTATCCATCGGACACTCTCCAGTAAAAAATCCCACCGGAGTGGATCTGTTTCTGTTTCAACACTATTGAATGGCATAGTTATCCGATTTCAATCAAACAATTCAGATCAAACTATCGAAGGTAGAATGCAACGATTAGTCCACCAAACCAAACTAAACATTATGTCCAAACAAAAGCTTCAAATAAATTTCATAACCTGAATTTGGTCCAACCATATAAAAATTAAAATTCAATTGCTAGTAATCAAAATGAGATCGCAGCCAAGTGATTGAAGTCCGGGATGGAAAATTTTCTCCAACCATCATCCATTCAATCACCAATGCCAAAAAACAAAACATAAATCATCCATAATCTTCAAAACATAACAACCAAGACTAAACACATAAATAAGAACTAATTCTAAATAAACCTTGACACCACCAACCAACAATGCTTGCCTTGCAATAAACCAATGTTCACTTCATTCTTAATCACTCTGTATGTGTCTCTGTCGTCCTCGGCGGAGTTGTTTCCATTTTTGAGAAGCAACTATGAGATCTACCAAGAGGTCTGCACGCAGAATGTTCCTTACTCGGCTTGCTCCTAGGAGAATCCAAAGTCCTAAAAAGAATCTGTTTCACAGCAACTATGAAATCTTTGTTATGATCAGATGCAGAAGATCTGAACTGCTGGCGAAATTTGGTGTGCCGCATTAAAGCTTCATCAATTGTGATCATCTTCTCATCACTCTCCGACCTCGCCCTTTCTTCCTTCACTGCCTCAGCACACAAACCGCATATCCATCGACCACCAAATCTCTCCCTCACGCGCGCAATGTACGCGTGTGTGCACTCTTCCACCAATCCGCAACAGCTGCATTTTGCGGTCAAAACAGCTTCCATCTCCGTCACTTCAGCTTCTTTCACAACATTCGCAGCCATATTCACACTTCTTTGATTCCTCTGAATTTAAGCACAAACAACAAATTAACCAATAACATTTACTTATAAAAAAACACAAACAATAACAAAACAACATCAATCATGCATTAAGTAAGAGAAAAAAACTTGTAATAATAGAGGAATTATAGTTAACACAAATCATGACACATTATCAATGGCTATAATTACTTCTATTTATCAAAGATCATAATGTAACTTCAATCAGTAATTCAAAAATTAAATGATCACTTTATAAGCCGCGTCGCGGCATCAAATTATTTTGATATTTCGCGCGTGTGACTATCATAGTTCTAAATTGCGCTCTGCAATCACAATTACAACCACTATGCAAACAGCTGATTTTTATTTTTTTTTTGTTTCTGCAACCTCATCGGATGCATGTGTCATTATTTTACCACAACAATAAAACCCGCATCAACATCGCAACAACAATTTAGAATCATATAACTACTCCTCCATCTCTAATTATAATAAAAAAATTAATAAAAAGAGTCGATGTATTTGATCAAATATTAGACCACCAAATACCTATTCTTTTTTATAATCGGGGACGGAGAGAGTACTATGTGACACAATTAATAACAACTGAATCTGACTATGATTATGTGTTATATCAAAAATTGCAATGTTGACATGATTGCGATTCAAAATATTAATAACAAGTTAACAACAACTTAAATTAAGCATATATTATTTATATTGACGATGAATTCAGCAAAATCATGGTGTCATCGTGATTTTACCGGGAAGCTCCAAAAGGTAGCTTTGAACAAAATCAATACAGCACATCATGATTCTGTGAATCTTATCATCAATCTAAACATGCATACATTAAATAAATTAATTTTGCAAAGGTTGAAGTGAAAATTGAGAAGTAAAGTATATTATATTGGTTTTTACCGTATGTATTATCGTTCCTTCTCCCACTGGATCTCTTGAATTTGAAGTATTTGGCCGCCAAAAAGTACAAGTGAAGCTAATGACATTACAGAGCCGAATTGGCCCTATGATGGATGATTCTCTTCTCTGCTGCGTTGAAGTGATGATGAATGCGAAAACAGAGGCAGATAGATAGATATATAAACCAACCTATACGCAGTCACGATATAGATGCGGATCTTTGTTTCTTCCTTTTATCTATTCAACTCTTTTTCGGTAAATAAGTTATTTTGTTGACTCAATGTAACAAATTTCAAAATAGTTTGGGAAAGTGTATTTTGTTAGTTAAAATAGTCTCTGTTATAAAATTGTTTTCTTTTAACGTCATGACTTTGGAAGCATGGTTGGTTAATACGTGAGGGTTAAAACGGAGAGTAGGAGCGTTGTTCTCGACTGAAATTATTTTTGATTTATAGAATGTACAATTTAAAACTATTTTGTGATTTTGTTACATTGAAGGATAATTGTGCTCACTCGTTGCACATTCAAAAAACAAAAATGATTATTTATCCATTTTTTAGTAGATAAACGGACTCACGAAAATAAAGAAATCGAGGTTCAAACTGTGGTCAAGAAATCTAATATAGTAATTTCGGCATTTTTGTTAATTAAGTTAAAACTTATGGACTTTATTTATTTATTTTTTTGCAATTTATTTATTCTATTTTATATGATACCAAACATAAACAAAAACTGATGATCAAATTCAATGAATCTGGATCAAATTTTGGACCACATACATCTACTTTATCGATGCTTTTTTTAGGGGCTTACCGATGTTTTTTCGATAGAGATAAACAATATATAAATGTAATATAAACTTTTCCTGTGATTTTGTTTCTTCCTTTTTTAGTATTACCTTTTATATTAATTATTTTATTTACTATTTAACTATTTTTATTTAATTTCCTAAATAAAATATTTTTATTTAATAAAATAAAAAAAATATTTATTTTGAAAGAAGAAAAAATTAAACATGTATACCTTTATATATAATTTACTAAGTTTTTATGTAATTTTCTCTTTTAATTTTATATATATATTTTTTTTTTACAATTTTATCCATCTTTACCAATCAAATAATTTAATTTTTCTACCATAAAAATATAACTTAATTTTTAAATAATAGAATTGTAGTTTAATTTTTTTTTTTATTACTTTTAATGATAAAAGTGGAAAAGACGCACACATCCAATGCTAGATTCAAATCCTAGACTTCTAGTTAAACGAGAAAAATTCTCTTAGAGTCAAATGTCACGTCATCTTGACTAGGCATGACAACAAAACTCATACACGCGGTTACCCGCCCGAACCAAACTCAATTTGATGAGTTTTTCCCGTTTTGACTGGGTATAGGTTTTCCCCGATTTCAAAACACGGGTATGGGACGGGTAACGGGTATGTAGGTACCCACCCCGAACCCATACTCATTCCAGTCCCAAATGTAAAAAAAATTACTTTATGTTGATATGTCATGTTATTTTGTTTGATAATTATCATGTTAATAAAAACTACCATTAATATTTAACGGATCAACTAAATCATTACGTCTAACAAATGTTAAAGTGAGCATATTGTTGGATAATGTATTACAAAGCTGTTCTTGGGGATGCAAAAAAACTTCTAGTTTTTATTAAAAAAATTATTTGATGCGGGGATGGGGCGGGGATACCCGTCGGGGACGGGGATGAGATTCAATTTCTTATCCCCGTTGGGTATGGATAGGGTAACGGGTAAGTATACGAGAATCGTGTATGGGGACGGGGAAGGTAAAACCCGTTCCTACCCCGCCCTATTGCCATGCCTAATCTTGACCAACAGAGAAATTTAACAAAGGGGGTAAATTAATAATTGATTAACATTATGTAATTTCAGGGATTTGTTAATGTCAGACGGGTTAATTGGCGAAACTTACAATTTTAGAGGATGGGGTAATTACCTATTTACTCGCTAGAAAAATACTCCCTCAAAATAATTTATTCTTTATAATACTCCTATATAAATGAAATACTCCGTCTCATAAGTCCTAACTCAACTGATAAAAATGCCGAAATTGTTAGGCGGGGGACGTCTTGATCGGGGTTCGAACTCCGGCACCTCCACCTTTGTGTGTGTGAGTTTATGATGGCTTTGTCATTTATTCTATGTATAAAAAAAAACAATAAAAAAATGAAATTCTCCATTCATTGGATAGGACACCTCCCGTCTTAAAATATAAAAGAAAATAGGTAAAAGTAATTTTTAATTTTTTTAATCACTTTTTTCGGGAATTTTTTTTTTAACCACTTACGGACTTACCTGCGGACCTAAAAAACAATATATTTTTGGGAAAATACTCTAATTAGAGGCAAGATTTTCTTCTGGATCTGTGGATCTGTAAAAGAGATTTCTAGATAGATACAAAAATCTTTTGTACCATGCCCACGTTATATGTTGCCGGAAATAATAAGTAATTAAGTCTTGCAAGTTCCCCCCAAAAAAAGTCTCGTAAGTTACTCCATTTCCTCTCAAAAAGTGTTTTATATGCATTTTTGTTTTTAAAATAATTGTTTTTTAAGAAGCTAAAATGAGATTATATTTTCAATAAACCGAGTCCCCAAACACAAGGCGCGTCAAGAAAAAGAGGTTAAAATCAAAAGTTTAGGAAGTCAAGAACTTAAACAAAACAAACGACGAGAAAATAAAGAAATGTACAAACTAAGTTATAGCACCCAACCACATATATGATAAAGCCACCAAGAGTGGTAATCAAAAGGAAAAGTAATAAACTTCGCTTTCAACCACCAATACATTAGTAATTTGATTTTATTGAGCAATTGAGTCATAGTCCTTGTGCTTGAAAATTCTTTCATTTATTTCATTCCAGATCACCCAAACACAAGCAAGCCATAAGAAATTCATTGTCGATCGATGACACTTTGAAGTTCCTCCTAAATGTCCAAGTTGAAGCAAGTGGTCGAAAATGTGAGAAGGATTGACCACGATGTAACCTAATCAATGAGAACTCAAAGACCAAATTGATCCAAATATGTTACAATGCAAAAACAGGTGATTAATATTCTCATCAGAACGGCAACTATTGTAACGCCCTAGTTATTTATTTAATTATTTTCTTATGTGGAGTATATATTTATATATAATTATATATGAGGTTTGGTGATTTATGTGGAGTATATGCATATATTTATATATATGTGATTTTTGAGTGTTTTATGTGGTGTATTATTTTATTATATAGTTTATTTAATAATAATTAGAATAAGTATGAAATAATAATTATTTTGGTGTTTGGGGGAATTAATTGGAGTTAGTAGAAATTATGAGGAGTTAAGTGTAAATAGAAGGGAGTTACATTAAGTGGGAAGTTAATACAGAGAAGTTAGAAAAACAGTTTCACGTAGAACCAGTTTTGGGAGGAAGCAAGAGAGAACCAAGGAAGAACCTAGAGTTGATTATTGCTGTGCATTTCTTTCTGCAATTCTAAGGTAAGGGTGAGGTTTACTTCAAGAGTGTAGTTATTAAATTCTGATTTTGTATTTAACAGGTTTTGATGAGGAATTGGGAATTTGGGGTTTTATGATAGAATGATGATTTTGAAGTTGTAAGCATGTTTTTGATGTTAGAATTGGGTTCTGGTTGCATAGAACACTTAATTATGTATCTGTAAACTGATTTGGGGAGTGATTGGAAGGAAAATAGGATTTTTGAGAAAAACCAGTTTTCTGTCCGTACAGAAGTTCATCGCTCGCCTCGCGAGTAGCTGTGCTCGCCTCGCGAGTAGCTGTGCTCGCCATGGCGAGTGAGCAACTTCATAGCTCGCCTCGCGAGCAGTCCAACTTGCCATGGCGAGTAGCCCATAATAAAACTTGATTTTTGAAAAGTTGTTATAAGATGTTTTGGGGATGGTTTAAGGTACCTAGATGATTTTAATGATGAATGGTGAAAGTTTTAGGTTAAAAAGATGAGTAGGGAACTTAGAATTTGGATTTGAGTGAGAAAATGACATTTTTTTCCCGAGAGTACCTGATTTTCACTCGCCTCGAGTTCGCCTTGAACTCGCCATGGCGAGCTAGTGTTTTTGTGAACTCGCCATGGCGAGCAGATGTGCTCGCGAGGCGAGTTGCACAGTTTCTGAGTGTTGACTTGCTTGCATGATTAGTAGTGGTTGGTGTTGTTGTATTTGAGCATGCTTGTATATAATTATACATTATTTTGGTTGATTGGATTGTTGGACTGATGAATACTGATGATGGTTGAAATGTATGTTATTTATTGAATCATACATATTATTATAGTGGAGTCACATGGAGTTGCATTGCATGGTCAGTTGTATGTAGATATACACAAGTAGGTCCATTGCATATTGTTACACCCTGTTTTTGGACCTAAAAATACTGGGCCCAATTTCATTTCAAACTTTGTCGATTATCAAATTTCAACTGCACAGTTCAAATTGTCTCTGCCTCGCAGTATTTTCAATCACAATTTTACCTATGTTTTTTCTTGCATAAAACCTTTTGAAATGTCTTTACTTGTCTTATAAGTCTTTCAAAAGTGTCTCTGGATCATTACATTGCTTTTACCACAGTTTATTTCAAATTTGCAAGAAAGTCATACAGAAGGGTATTTTGGTCATTTCCTGCAGTGGGACCCATTTTTCATCCTTGTGACTGTCTCTGAGTCTTTTCAGATTGTTTTTTAACATTTCGTCAGTAAACCCTGTTAAATTCATTTCAAACTTGCGTCTGAGTCAGTGTTAAGTCAATTTCAATCTGTTTAGGTCATTTTTAGCCCTAGGGGCATTTTGGTCATTTCACACAAAATTTTGGCATAGAGAGGTTACTTTGAAGTACCTCATTTAAGCCATTGGTTCGTTTTAGTCCGTTTTGTCAGTTTTATTTTTTGTTTCGCTTTACGTTTGGTCAAATTACGTTTTTTACTCAATTTTATTTTTAATTGCATTTTGGTCCCTCAATTGAGGCCCCAAAATTGCATTTTGTCCAAACAATTTTCTATTTCATTTCAGTCCTTTTTTACTATTATTATTTTTTATATTTCAGTCCTTTTAGGGTTAATTGCAGTTTAGTCCTTAAAGTTTTTGTTTTTGCAGAAAAGCCCAAAGTTCATTTCAGGACCAAGGCCGTGCCACTTTGATACAAGTCCAGATGTCACAATTCCATTGGTTCCAATGCACACATGTCAGCTATATATACATTGAATCAGATTTCAGAGCCATTAATCATACACATCACCAGAAACAGATTTCATCTTTCTCTCTCCTTTCTGTTAGGATCAAATCAGAAAATCCACAAGAACAAAAAGAACCAAAACCGAAATTTCTCATCAATTCTCAGAAGATTCATTGAATCATCATCATCAACTCTTTGCTCTGCAATCCAAGTGCAGATTCACCACCGAAAGTGGCAAATCCAGGCACGATCATAGAGACGAATTGGAGAAGAAGAGGGAAAGCAAACAGAATCGAAAACGCGGCAACAACAACGAAGCTGAAGCAAACAGAATCGAAAACGCAGCAACAACAACGAAGCTGAAGCAACAACGAAGACGAAGCCGAAGCAAGAGCGCAGCAAGCACAAGCGTGAAGCACGAAGCAAGCACGAGGCAGCGCACAGCAACAAAACAAACGCACAGGAGACGAATCGGGAGAGAAGAAGAAAGAAACCGAAAGAAAACAGCAAGCAAATCCGGTCCAAATCAACACAAAATTCGAATCACAGAACAATAGCGCCAAATCCGAAGCGAAAAGGTAACGATTCCGTCCTTCTCCTTCCGTTTTCCGTATCTCCTAGCTGTGTGTGATGTGAAGGTTGTTTTGAAAGTGTTTGAAA
This sequence comes from Medicago truncatula, assembly GCF_003473485.1. Lineage (NCBI taxonomy): Eukaryota > Viridiplantae > Streptophyta > Magnoliopsida > Fabales > Fabaceae > Medicago > Medicago truncatula. Next base: position 3,700,761 of record NC_053042.1, read on the forward strand.
AAGTTTGAATCCGAGTTTTAAAATGTAGATCTAGAAGAATCCACAACTGTTTTCGAAAAAATAAGCTCATAATCGAACTCAGTGCCTAAGAGGAAGCCTAGAAACGTGTTTTGTTTTGAAAAAAGAGAAGGTTGATCGCTCCGGCGCGGCGGTGCCACCACCGGCCACCGCGCCAGAACTTGTTGTTTCGCTGGAGAAGAAGGAGGAGGAAGGCGGCACGGCTTCATCTTTCTAGAGAGAGGGGAGAGCTTCTCTCTCTAGAGGAAGGAAGAAAGAGAAAAGAAAGAAACAAATGAAATAAACCGGGATCCAACTCTATATATAGAGCTTTAAACCGGACCGGTTTATTTTCGGTTCTTTCCTTTCTCTCTTGATCGCTAGATTAATCCAACGCTTCCTGTGCTTCCAGGCTTTCTGATTTTGGTTTGGGCCTATTATTTTCGATTTTTGCTGTTTTTTTTTGCTATTTGCACCATGTTTCTTTGCTGTTTGAACCTCTGCATGCTTAAATTTGCTCTAAAAAATCTCCAAAAATTATCACATATTTCTTGATGAATTTTCATGCCTTTTTGATACTTCTCAATGGTTTTAAAATGATAAAAGAGAGTATGTGATATTTCTTGGTTAATTAGAGTGCTTAGGCATAATTTTGTGCATTTTAGTAGTATATTCCTCATGAAAACGTTGGCACGTGATATGAGTTCTTAAGATGCAATTTTTGTGATGAATTTATCACTGGTTATGGGTGCAAATTGCTGCTTGTGTACAGTGTTTTTACTTCCCTCTTTGCTTTGCAATTAACATGCACTTTTACTAGTTAATGAAGTGCCAAAATATTGTGAAAGTGTGCTATAAATTCTAGCATAAAATGTGTCCTATTTTCCCTCATTTCGACACCAAACAAGACCTCTAAAATTTGTCATAATGAAGGAATTAGGGGTCATGCATGTACTAGAATTCTATAACCACTTTCATGCGTATTTTTGACACTTTATTAATTTCTTTTCATTTCCTCCCTTTTCAATATTATTTTGTCTTGTGCATTTCTTTTATCTCATGCTTTATTTTACTAATCATCTCACTTCTTTTGTTCCATTCATTTCATGAGCATTTCTCCATGTCACCCCTATCCCCTTCACTTCCTTTAGTTTAGTATTCATTTTTTGCAAGTTTTAATCCATTTAGTGATGTAATTTGTTATCATTGGTATGTAGCTTGGCAAAGGGGCCATAGAATGTATTTAGGCAATTTTTGTAATATGGACTATGGACACTATGACGCACCGGCACGCACACACTCACCCTAGATGTATGCCTAGGATTGTATGCATAGATGTATGGCTAGGATTGCATGGTAGATAAACGCTTAGGTTTAAACACTTAGAGAAAACCCAACTTTTTCCAAAACATGCAAATAACCTCACTTGAAACCCTTTTTTGAAAATAAGATAGGAGTCAAAACTCCTTATTTCTCTTTTATTTTCTTAAGTAAAATTTCCAATGAATCTTAAATATACATAGACTTCATTTTGAAAAAGACTAATTCCACCTCACATTTTCCAAATCTTATGCCCTTGAGGCCTCTCACCTCTATTCTTCAAAATCTCTTTTCAAACTTAAAATCAACCAACAAAAACAAAAACCATTTTTTGAGCAAGAACTACGCCGGTTTTGATCCCGTAAAACGGTACGTAGGCAAGGGACTTTAACCCCTCCAAGCCGAAATAAAAATCAAAATTCTACTTCTTCTCACCCCCATTCTTCACTAATCTTACCTTCTTTTTACAAATAAGCAATAAAACTAAAGCGTAGAAATAAACTTAGGAGAGCGGTTCTTATGGAATACCATAATCGCTCCGGGTGCCTAACACCTTCCCGTAGCGAAAACGACCCCCGAATCTAGAACTTTTTAAGGGTTTTTCTCCTTTTACCCTTCCCAAGAAAAAAGAGAGATATCAACGGTCGAAAGGTTCAAGTCCAATTAATGGCTTAGCACCCAAAAACCATGATAACAGAAATGGCGACTTCACTGGGGATTCTTTTTAGCGGGTCGCGCCTAGTTTTCCTTAGTTTATATTTACGCTTTGTTTTATTGCTTACATATGTGAATATTTGTTTATTTTCATTTGACGTGTGGGGTGAGAATATCAAAAGTCCTATACCCGGGCTGAGTGAACTTATGTTTAGGTAGAGATATAATCGACAATTCGATCCGGGGGTTGCCTCGTGTATGGGATTATGCGATCAATCTCACATAGCTGAGGCATTTTGAAGGTGATATTGTCGGCGTGTGTTGTCATGCTTAGGCACTTCACTTTCAATTGTTCGACGAAGCTATGAACCGTAGTTACCAAACCCATCCTAGCCTTTTTAGGACGTAGTGCGGTGGCTAAATTGAGTGTTGTCTCAAACTTTAGTCGTCACGCGATACTACACTCAAACTAGACCTTCTCACAAATAATCATGGAACGGGTGTTGTCCTGTACTACCATGATATATGTGAGAGAGGTTGCAGTTTGGGAACTGTGTTAGAACCTTGGTTACTACTATACAAAGCCTTAGTTCACCGGACGCCGTGTCCATCCGTGGCCCCGTTACTTTGAAACTCAACCCACTTTGTTCTTTAACAACTAAATCATGCATACATGCATTCATGCATAAACATTTTTTCATGCATTCATCGAAGGGCTTAAACAAATGGAAATTTTTGTAAATAACCACAGGTATGAAGAAGACTAAGTGCTACAAGTTCAAGGAAGTGGATTTGGTTAGTTTGAGAGAGTTGGCACTCAAGGTCAAGAGTCAAACAGGGTTCCGACTCCGGTATGGGGGATTGCTTACTCTGCTCCGAACCGATGTGGACGAGAAGCTAGTGCACACTCTAGTGCAATTTTATGATCCGAGCTTCCGTTGCTTCACTTTCCCGGATTTCTAGTTGGTTCCTACTCTCGAGGCTTACTCCGATCTAGTGGGTTTACCTATAGCCGAGAAGACGCCTTTCACCGGTCCCGGGACTTCTCTTACTCCTCTGGTTATTGCTAAGGATCTCTACCTCAAGACTTCCGACGTCTCCAACCATCTTATTACCAAGTCTCACATCCGGGGGTTCACTTCGAAGTATCTTCTTGATCAGGCTAATCTCAGTACTACTCGTCAGGATACACTCGAGGCTATCCTTGCTTTGCTTATCTACGGGCTCATTCTCTTTCCGAACCTCGACAACTTCGTGGACATGAATGCTATCGAGGTCTTCCATTCCAAGAACCCGGTTCCTACTTTACTAGCAGACACCTACCACGCCATTCATGACAGGACTCTCAAGGGCCGTGGGTATATTCTTTGCTGCATATCTCTTTTGTATAGGTGGTTTATTTCGCACCTTCCGAGTTCCTTCCATGACAACTCGGAGAATTGGTCCTACTCACAGCGGATTATGGCCCTCACTCCTAATGAGGTCGTCTGGCTCACTCCTGCCGCTCAAGTGAAGGAAATCATTATGGGTTGTGGAGACTTTCTCAATGTACCTCTTCTTGGTACTCGTGGAGGAATTAACTACAACCCCGAGCTTGCTATGAGACAGTTTGGTTTCCCTATGAAGTCGAAGCCCATCAATCTTGCTACATCTCCAGAGTTCTTCTTCTACACGAATGCTCCTACAGGACAAAGGAAAGCTTTCATGGATGCTTGGTCCAAGGTTCGAAGGAAGAGTGTGAAGCATCTAGGTGTGAGATCCGGTGTTGCTCATGAGGCTTATACTCAGTGGGTGATAGATCGAGCTGAGGAGATTGGTATGCCTTATCCAGCTATGAGATACGTGTCTTCATCTGCTCCATCTATGCCTCTACCTCTACTCCCCGCGACTCAGGATATGTATCAGGAGCATCTAGCTATGGAGAGTCGTGAGAAGCAAGTGTGGAAAGCTCGGTACAATCAAGCTGAGAATCTAATCATGACTTTGGATGGTAGAGATGAGCAGAAGACTCATGAGAACCTGATGTTGAAGAAGGAACTAGCTAAGGCCCGGAGGGAATTGGAAGAGAAAGACGAGCTGCTTATGAGGGATTCCAAGAGAGCCAGAGGACGACGAGACTTCTTTGCCAGATACTGTGATTCAGATTCCGAGTCCGACGGTGCTCCGACTACTTCCTATGCTTGAGGGCTTCATTTGTTTATCTTGTTGAAATTTCAAAGTCTTCCTTTTGAAAGTGCTATGTAGTTTTGATTATTTGCAAGATTTCTAATTTGTTTAAAATCCTTCGATGAAAAAAATAAGTCTTTCGCATTCGCATTTGCATATCATGCATCATATGCATCATGCATTGGTCCCAAAGGCTTCCGAGTGCTCACTATCTCCTGGTTTCTCTGCCTCAGTGTGAAAAGTGGCTCGTGCTCAGAGGATCTACGAACCTGATAGAACTGATCGAACCAGAGAATACAGAAGAAAGAAAAGGGCTATGGAAGAAGAGAACACGCAGCTTCGTACCGAATTGGCATCTTTAAGGGAGGAATTGGCCAAAGCTCATGATGCTATGACTGCTCTGTTGGCTGCTCAGGAACAACCAGTTCCTGTAGTTTCTACAGCTGCAAATGTGACTCCTACAGTAACAACTGATCCCCGCTTTATCATGCCATCCGGGTATCCTTACGGACTTCCGCTGTACTATACTGCTAATACAGGGGCAGGGACCTCTGGTACTACCAACAATGGTTCAATCTTAGGGGCAAATTTAACTCCTGTTAGTACCGCCTTGACTCAAGCCGCAACAACTGTTACCGAGCCCATTGTGAATGCAGTGCCTCTATTTGTCCATGCTAATGCGCACCACGGGAGTATTGCCACAACCGGAACTATGGAAGAGAGAATGGAAGAACTTGCCAAAGAGCTCCGACGGGAAATTAAGGCCAACAGGGGAAACGGAGACTCCATTAAAACCCAGGACCTCTGCTTAGTATCGAAGGTAGATGTTCCAAAAAAGTTCAAAGTCCCGGAGTTCGACAAGTATAACGGGCTGACTTGTCCTCAAAATCATATTGTCAAATATGTCCGAAAGATGGGCAACTACAAGGACAATGATTCCCTTATGATCCATTACTTCCAAGACAGTCTGATGGAAGACGCTGCGGAGTGGTATACTAGTCTGAGCAAAGATGATGTCCATACTTTTGATGAGCTAGCCACTGCTTTCAAGAGCCACTACGGGTTTAACACTCGATTGAAGCCGAATAGGGAGTTTCTCAGGTCCCTATCTCAGAAAAAGGAGGAAAGTTTCCGGGAATATGCGCAAAGGTGGAGAGGGGCAGCTGCCCGTATCACTCCTGCTTTAGATGAAGAAGAAATGACCCAGACATTCTTAAAGACCTTGAAGAAAGATTATGTTGAGAGGATGATCATCGCTGCCCCGAACAACTTTTTGGAGATGGTCACTATGGGAACCCGTCTTGAGGAAGCCGTCAGGGATGGAATCATTGTGTTTGAGAAAGCTGAATCCTCTGTGAATGCGTCGAAGAGATATGGTAATGGACACCACAAGAAGAAAGAAACGGAAGTGGGGATGGTGTCAGCTGGAGCCGGTCAATCAATGGCTACTGTTGCTCCTATCAATGCAACTCAAATGCCTCCGTCATACCCACACATGCCGTATTCTCAGCATCCTTTCTTCCCACCGTTTTATCATCAGTACCCTCTGCCACCGGGTCAACCTCAAGTGCCCGTCAATGCAATTGCCCAACAGATGAAACAACAGTTGCCGGTTCAACAACAACAACAACAACAACAGCAGCAGCAATATACCAGACCAACTTTTCCTCCTATACCAATGTTGTATGCAGAGCTTCTTCCAACTTTACTCCAGAGAGGACACTGCACGACTAGACAGGGTAAGCCCCCACCTGATCCGTTGCCTCCAAGGTTCAGGTCTGATCTCAAATGTGATTTTCATCAAGGTGCCTTAGGTCATGATGTCGAGGGGTGTTATGCTTTGAAGTATATCGTGAAGAAGCTCATTGATCAGGGAAAGCTGACTTTTGAGAATAATGTCCCGCATGTCCTCGACAATCCTCTTCCAAATCATGCCGCTGTGAATATGATCGAAGTGTGCGAGGAAGTTCCTAGACTTGATGTCCGCAACGTCGTAACTCCTCTGGTACCTCTACACATCAAGCTGTGCAAAGCTTCTCTGTTCAGCCACGATCATGCCAAGTGTCTAGGATGCCTCCGTGATCCTTTGGGTTGCCATACTGTTCAAGACGACATCCAAAGCTTGATGAATGATAATCTTCTGACTGTCAGTGATGTTTGCGTGATTGTGCCAGTTTTTCACGATCCGCCTGTCAAGAGTGTACCTTTGAAGAAGAATGCTGAGCCTTTGGTGATAAAGTTGCCAGGACCAATTCCTTATGTTTCGGACAAGGCAGTTCCATACAAATACAATGCTACTATGATAGAAAATGGAGTAGAGGTGCCTCTAGCCTCCTTTGCCACAGTAAGTAATATTGCTGAAGGGACTTCTGCAGCGCTAAGAAGCGGGAAAGTCCGTCCGCCGTTATTTCAGAAGAAGGTAGCTACGCCAATCACTCCACCAGTTGAAGAAGCAACTCCAACCGTTGTTTCGCCCATTGCTACAGATGTGAACCAGTCCGGCAAATCTATAGAGGATTCGAACTTAGATGAGATTCTGAGGATAATAAAGAGGAGCGACTACAAGATCGTCGATCAATTGCTGCAGACTCCTTCGAAGATATCTGTCTTGTCATTACTCTTGAGCTCCGAGGCTCACAGGAATACCTTGTTGAAAGTGCTGGAGCAGGCTTATGTTGACCACGAAGTCACGGTGGATCGTTTCGGTGGCATAGTGGGAAATATTACTGCCTGTAACAACCTCTGGTTTAGTGAAGAAGAGTTGCCGGAAGTGGGAAAGAGTCACAATCTGGCTTTGCACATCTCGGTGAATTGTAAATCAGACATGATATCAAATGTGTTGGTGGATACCGGTTCCTCACTCAATGTAATGCCCAAGATAACTCTAGATCAGCTGAGCTACCGAGGAACCCCTTTGAGGAGGAGTACTTTCTTGGTCAAAGCTTTTGACGGATCTCGAAAGAATGTGCTGGGGGAGATAGACTTGCCAATAACCATTGGCCCTGAGAATTTCTTGGTTACTTTCCAAGTGATGGACATTAATGCATCCTACAGTTGTCTGCTGGGAAGACCGTGGATACACGATGCGGGTGCGGTTACTTCCACCTTACATCAGAAGTTGAAGTTTGTGAAGAATGGAAAACTCGTCACAATCCATGGTGAAGAAGCATACTTAGTCAGCCAGCTGTCTTCCTTTTCTTGTATTGAAGCAGGGTCTGCTGAAGGGACTGCTTTCCAAGGTTTGACCATTGAAGATGCAGAGCCTAAGAAAGCTGGGGCTGCTATGGCTTCTTTGAAGGATGCACAGAGAGCCGTCCAAGAGGGTCAAGCTGCCGGTTGGGGCAAGGTGATACAGCTCTGTGAGAACAAGCGTAAAGAAGGTCTCGGGTTCTCCCCGTCATCAAGGGTTTCCTCGGGAGTCTTCCACAGTGCAGGGTTTGTTAATGCTATCTCTGAAGAAGCCACTGGATCTGGTCTCAGGCCTGTATTTGTTACACCAGGAGGCATTGCGACAGATTGGGATGCCATTGACATTCCTTCAATCATGCATGTTTCTGAGTAATGTGTCTTGTTGCTTTAATGCTTTGTTTTCAAAATAACAATCCTCTCGCTCTGCCCAAAGCGAGAGTGATATTTTCTGTAAGGGCATGTTTGTTTCGGCATTGCCGTTGATTAATAAAATTTTGTCGTTTCTTCCACGACTACTTTTTTTTAGTGCTTTTTCCCTTGGAAACAATGGTAATGCCAGAAAAAACCAAAACGTCTGTATTTTCTTATTAATTTCAAAAATCTGCAAAAAAAAAAAAAACTCTTTCTAAAATCATCCAATCATTATATGCAGGTTGAACCATAATAAACCCGTTGAACACAGTAATCCTACGGTTCCTCCAAGTTTTGATTTCCCTGTGTATGAAGCCGAAGTTGAGGAGGGTGATGACATACCATATGAGATCACTCGGCTACTTGAGCAAGAAAAGAAAGCCATTCAGCCTCACCAAGAAGAGATTGAGCTTATCAACATAGGTACCGAGGAGAACAAGCGAGAAATCAAGATTGGTGCTACTCTAGAGGAAGGGGTTAAGAAGAGGATCATCCAACTCCTCCGGGAATATCCGGATATTTTTGCATGGTCGTATGAAGATATGCCAGGTCTAGATCCTATGATTGTGGAGCATCGGATCCCCACCAAGCCTGAATGTCCTCCCGTCAGGCAGAAATTGAGAAGGACTCATCCAGATATGGCTCTCAAGATTAAGAGCGAGGTTCAAAAGCAGATTGATGCGGGTTTCCTCATGACAGTTGAGTATCCTGAATGGGTTGCCAATATTGTGCCTGTGCCAAAGAAGGATGGTAAAGTCCGGATGTGTGTTGACTTCAGAGACCTGAATAAAGCCAGTCCAAAAGACAACTTTCCATTACCTCATATTGATGTGCTTGTTGATAATACTGCTCAGTCTAAGGTGTTCTCCTTCATGGACGGTTTCTCCGGTTATAATCAGATCAAAATGTCTCCTGAAGATAGAGAAAAGACATCTTTTTATCACTCCATGGGGTACTTTCTGCTACAAAGTGATGCCGTTCGGCCTAATCAATGCTGGTGCTACCTACCAAAGGGGAATGACTACTCTGTTTCATGACATGATTCACAAAGAGGTCGAAGTATATGTGGATGACATGATTGTGAAGTCAACAGATGAGGAGCAGCATGTTGAATATTTGACAAAGATGTTTGAAAGGTTAAGAAAATACAAGCTTCGTTTGAATCCCAACAAATGTACATTCGGCGTCAGATCCGGGAAGTTATTAGGCTTCGTTGTCAGCCAAAAGGGCATTGAAGTCGATCCTGATAAAGTCCGAGCCATCCGAGAAATGCCAGCTCCACAGACAGAGAAGCAAGTCAGAGGTTTCCTCGGGCGTTTGAATTACATCTCCCGATTCATATCTCATATGACCGCAACCTGCGGGCCGATCTTCAAGCTGCTTAGAAAGAATCAGCCTATTGTATGGAATGATGAATGCCAAGAAGCTTTTGATAGCATCAAGAATTACTTGTTGGAACCACCTATCCTTGTCCCACCCGTGGAAGGAAGGCCTTTGATTATGTATTTGGCAGTATTTGATGAATCCATGGGATGTGTACTTGGTCAACAAGATGAGACTGGAAAGAAAGAACATGCTATCTACTATCTGAGCAAGAAGTTCACCGACTGTGAAACTCGGTATACAATGCTTGAGAAGACTTGTTGTGCTCTAGCTTGGGCTGCCAAACGCCTGCGTCATTATTTGGTGAATCATACAACTTGGCTGATATCCAGAATGGATCCGATAAAGTATATCTTTGAGAAAGCGGCCGTTACTGGAAAGATTGCACGCTGGCAGATGCTTTTGTCTGAATATGATATTGTATTCAAAACTCAAAAGGCAATCAAAGGTAGCATTCTTGCAGATCATCTTGCTTATCAACCTCTTGATGATTACCAACCAATTGAATTCGATTTCCCTGATGAAGAGATCATGTATTTGAAATCCAAAGACTGCGAAGAACCGTTGATTAATGAAGGTCCAGATCCCAATAGCAGGTGGGGTTTAGTCTTTGATGGTGCTGTCAATGCTTATGGTAAAGGAATTGGGGCAGTCATTGTATCCCCGCAGGGGCATCACATTCCTTTCACCGCCCGAATTCTGTTCGAATGTACCAACAACATGGCTGAGTATGAAGCATGTATCTTCGGGATCGAGGAAGCAATTGACATGAGAATCAAGCACCTCGACATCTATGGAGATTCTGCGCTCGTCATCAATCAGATAAAGGGTGAATGGGAGACCCACCATGCTAAGTTGATTCCTTATCGTGATTATGCGAGACGTTTGCTGACATATTTTACAAAGGTTGAGCTGCACCATATTCCTCGTGATGAGAATCAAATGGCTGATGCTCTTGCTACTCTATCTTCCATGTTTCGAGTGAACCATTGGAATGATGTGCCAATAATCAAAGTGCAACGCCTTGAAAGACCTTCGCATGTGTTTGCTATTGGGGATGTGATCGATCAGGCGGGTGAAAATGCGGTTGACTATAGACCCTGGTACTACGACATCAAACAGTTCTTGCTGAGCCGTGAGTATCCGCCGGGTGCTTCCAAACAAGATAAGAAGACCCTGAGAAGATTGGCCAGTAGATTCCTGTTAGATGGAGATATTCTGTATAAGAGAAACTATGACATGGTATTGTTAAGATGTGTTGATGAACATGAAGCAGAGCAGTTAATGCATGATGTACATGACGGTACCTTCGGGACCCATGCTACAGGGCATACTATGTCAAGGAAGTTGTTGCGAGCAGGTTACTACTGGATGGCCATGGAGCATGATTGCTACCAGTACGCCAGAAAATGCCACAAATGTCAAATCTATGCTGATAAGATTCATGTGCCTCCGCACGCTCTCAATGATTATTTCATCCCCATGGCCGTTCTCAATGTGGGGCATCGACATGATCGGAAGAATTGAACCGAAGGCTTCAAATGGTCATCGTTTCATCTTAGTGGCAATTGACTACTTCACCAAGTGGGTCGAAGCAGCATCTTATACCAATGTGACCAAGCAAGTGGTAGCTAAGTTCATCAAGAACAACATCATCTGTCGATATGGTGTTCCCAGCAAGATTATTACCGACAATGGTACCAACCTGAACAACGATGTGGTGCAAGCTCTTTGTGAAGAATTCAAAATTGAGCATCATAACTCTTCTCCCTATAGACCTCAGATGAATGGTGCAGTTGAGGCCGCCAACAAGAATATCAAGAGAATTGTCCAGAAGATGGTAACCACTTACAAGGACTGGCATGAGATGTTACCCTATGCTCTGCATGGCTACCGTACTACCGTGCGCAGTTCAACCGGGGCAACCCCTTTCTCTCTTGTATATGGTATGGAAGCAGTTCTTCCTTTGGAAGTGGAGATCCCATCTCTCCGTGTGATCATGGAAGCAAAGTTATCCGAGGCTGAATGGTGCCAAAGCCGGTATGATCAGTTGAATTTGATTGAGGAAAAACGTATGGATGCCATGGCTCGTGGACGGTCATATCAAGCAAGAATGAAGACTGCTTTTGACAAGAAAGTCCATCCTCGAGAATTCAAGGTAGGGGAACTTGTATTGAAAAGGAGGGTAAGCCAGCAACCCGACCCAAGGGGGAAGTGGACGCCTAACTATGAAGGTCCTTATGTTGTCAAGAAGGCCTTCTCCGGTGGTGCTTTAATCCTGACACACATGGATGGTGTAGAACTTCCAAATCCAGTGAATGCCGATATAGTCAAGAAATACTTTGCCTAGAAATATGAAAAGAACAGCGTGGTAGGTCGAAAACCCGAAAGGGCGGCCTAGGCAAAAATGCGCTTCCCGGTGGATCGAAAACCCGAAAGGGCGGTCCAGGCAGAAATAAGGGACAAAAAAAAAACAAATATGAAAAAGCTCGCTGAGATTGTACGCAACTCAGGCAAGAATGAGCGTCTCGATGAGCCGAAAACCCGGAAGGGCGGTTCATGCAAAAATGAGATTGAAACAAAAGGCAAGTAACTATATCTGGCCAACCACCGTCCCCCTTGGGGCATCTGCAGCTGTTAATGACCATCTTCATCAAAAGCTCCTACGCTTGCGAATTCAAAGTTTCTAGGAAATGTAATGGTTACTGTGTTCAATGTACCACCAACCAATAAAATTACCATTTTCCAAGCTTTGTAAATCCGTGGAGTCACGCCTTCGGCTGACCACCACTCTTATACATCAATTTGAGCCTTTGCTTTTGTTTGAAAACTCCATTTTTCTTCTACTTTCAAAGCTATATACAAAACATTTTCTTTCTATTTTGATAATGACAATGCTTGAAACAAACATTTTGAAAATTGAAAACTTTTTGTCTATTTTGAAAAGCAAACCTGAGCAACAGGGTACATTCAAATGAAACATGCATGAGCGAGAGTATGTTGATGTCTATTTCAATATATGCTACAAGCAGGTTCTCCTCCAGGATAGTCTGTGGTCAATGGCAAGAATGAAAAAAACAGAATAAAATGCATGAAAATAAATGAGCTCGCTAAGTTGAAAACACGAAAGGGCAGCTTAGGCAAAAATGAGCACCCCGCTGGATTGATAACCCGAAAGGGCAATTCAGGCAAAAATGGGGCATTGAAAAGAATTTATTTCCCCGGTGGATCGAAAACCCGAAAGGGCGATCCAGGCAAAAATGGGATGCAAAAATGAATGAAAATGAGAATATAACATGCAAAAAAAAAGCATTGACCACAGACGCAATGTCTACAACATACCCAGCATTGAAATGCCCAGCACAACGGCGTTTTCCCCGGTGGAGTCTCTCAAGACTCTATCCCCAGCAAGTTACATACCTACCTGCCCTCAGCCATGGTTCCGATACGTCTCCCAACGACGTCATCTCCATAGAGGATCTCCGAGAATGTGTAACATAGCACGAGCCACTACGTGCCCAATACTCTAATGTCTTGTCTTCCCCGTGAAGTCGTGCCTACAAACTGCCAACAGTCATGCATTACAAGCATTCATACATGCATAATCATGCATATTACGTACCCATGCATTTAATGAAACTGTTATATCATCCATGCATATCATATCGCATTTCCAATGTCAACATCAGTCTCAATTCAATACTCATGTCAGGTTCTCTGTCAAAACCTTGTGAGCCAATAACATCAGTCTCAATTTCTACCTTTCAAATCAAATCGACGTCAAGTCAATCTCAATCTATATTTTGTCAAACAAACTAATCCTCAGTGAATATGTTTCTGTTTGGTCAAGTGGCTAGTTCAAGTCCAAGAACAGCTTGTACCTATCAATTTGCTTATGTTATCGGTCGAGTGCCCAGCTCAATCCAAGAGCAGCTTGTACCTGTCAATATGTTTCCGTTTGGTCAAGTGACTAGCTCAATCCAAGAGCAGCTTGTACCTATCTATCTGTTTGTCTCCGGTGGAGTAACCAGTTCGCATCCAAGAACAAGCTCGCACCTGTCTATTTGCCTTGCTTTCAGTCGAGTCACCAGTTCGAATCCATAAGAACAACTCGTACTTGTCAATTTTCTCTTTTTCCAGTTGAGTCACCAGTTCGAATCCGTAAGAACAACTCGTATTTGCCAATTTTCTCTTTTTCCCAGTCGGGTCACCAGTTCGAATCCATAAGAACAACTCGCACTTTCCAATATCCCCAAGTGAGTTACCAGTTCGAATCCATAAGAACAACTCATGTTTGTCCAGTAACCTCTATCCCCTGTGAAGTGACCAGTTCGAATCCATAAGAACAACTCGCAGTTGTCTGTTTGTTTCATTCCCGGTCAAGTGGCTAGTTTGAATCCAAGAACAGCTTGTACCTGTCCAACTTGTTTCTAGTTTCCCGTTACTCTGCTATTCACTATCCTTGTCAATGTCTATCAATCCCGCAATGGATACGACATATTTTGTTAATTCCAATCCCCATGAGGTCTTGCATTCATAATCCAAATGATGCATGGCATGCATGTTATTTGAAAATGGGTAGGCGTATTTTTACGTCCAAACACAGTGCAAATGCTAATATTTAAGTATCTTCGTCCTGTCAAGCCAAAGACTCCGTCTCTTGACTCTCCAGACAAAGAAACTTAAATAGGGGCAGCTGTTACACCCTGTTTTTGGACCTAAAAATACTGGGCCCAATTTCATTTCAAACTTTGTCGATTATCAAATTTCAACTGCACAGTTCAAATTGTCTCTGCCTCGCAGTATTTTCAATCACAATTTTACCTATGTTTTTTCTTGCATAAAACCTTTTGAAATGTCTTTACTTGTCTTATAAGTCTTTCAAAAGTGTCTCTGGATCATTACATTGCTTTTACCACAGTTTATTTCAAATTTGCAAGAAAGTCATACAGAAGGGTATTTTGGTCATTTCCTGCAGTGGGACCCATTTTTCATCCTTGTGACTGTCTCTGAGTCTTTTCAGATTGTTTTTTAACATTTCGTCAGTAAACCCTGTTAAATTCATTTCAAACTTGCGTCTGAGTCAGTGTTAAGTCAATTTCAATCTGTTTAGGTCATTTTTAGCCCTAGGGGCATTTTGGTCATTTCACACAAAATTTTGGCATAGAGAGGTTACTTTGAAGTACCTCATTTAAGCCATTGGTTCGTTTTAGTCCGTTTTGTCAGTTTTATTTTTTGTTTCGCTTTACGTTTGGTCAAATTACGTTTTTTACTCAATTTTATTTTTAATTGCATTTTGGTCCCTCAATTGAGGCCCCAAAATTGCATTTTGTCCAAACAATTTTCTATTTCATTTCAGTCCTTTTTTACTATTATTATTTTTTATATTTCAGTCCTTTTAGGGTTAATTGCAGTTTAGTCCTTAAAGTTTTTGTTTTTGCAGAAAAGCCCAAAGTTCATTTCAGGACCAAGGCCGTGCCACTTTGATACAAGTCCAGATGTCACAATTCCATTGGTTCCAATGCACACATGTCAGCTATATATACATTGAATCAGATTTCAGAGCCATTAATCATACACATCACCAGAAACAGATTTCATCTTTCTCTCTCCTTTCTGTTAGGATCAAATCAGAAAATCCACAAGAACAAAAAGAACCAAAACCGAAATTTCTCATCAATTCTCAGAAGATTCATTGAATCATCATCATCAAATCTTTGCTCTGCAATCCAAGTGCAGATTCACCACCGAAAGTGGCAAATCCAGGCACGATCATAGAGACGAATTGGAGAAGAAGAGGGAAAGCAAACAGAATCGAAAACGCGGCAACAACAACGAAGCTGAAGCAAACAGAATCGAAAACGCAGCAACAACAACGAAGCTGAAGCAACAACGAAGACGAAGCCGAAGCAAGAGCGCAGCAAGCACAAGCGTGAAGCACGAAGCAAGCACGAGGCAGCGCACAGCAACAAAACAAACGCACAGGAGACGAATCGGGAGAGAAGAAGAAAGAAACCGAAAGAAAACAGCAAGCAAATCCGGTCCAAATCAACACAAAATTCGAATCACA
This sequence comes from Medicago truncatula, assembly GCF_003473485.1. Lineage (NCBI taxonomy): Eukaryota > Viridiplantae > Streptophyta > Magnoliopsida > Fabales > Fabaceae > Medicago > Medicago truncatula. The sequence goes on from NC_053042.1 coordinate 3,715,951, forward strand.
GAACAATAGCGCCAAATCCGAAGCGAAAAGGTAACGATTCCGTCCTTCTCCTTCCGTTTTCCGTATCTCCTAGCTGTGTGTGATGTGAAGGTTGTTTTGAAAGTGTTTGAAAAAGTTTGAATCCGAGTTTTAAAATGTAGATCTAGAAGAATCCACAACTGTTTTCGAAAAAATAAGCTCATAATCGAACTCAGTGCCTAAGAGGAAGCCTAGAAACGTGTTTTGTTTTGAAAAAAGAGAAGGTTGATCGCTCCGGCGCGGCGGTGCCACCACCGGCCACCGCGCCGGAACTTGTTGTTTCGCCGGAGAAGAAGGAGGAGGAAGGCGGCACGGCTTCATCTTTCTAGAGAGAGGGGAGAGCTTCTCTCTCTAGAGGAAGGAAGAAAGAGAAAAGAAAGAAACAAATGAAATAAACCGGGATCCAACTCTATATATAGAGCTTTAAACCGGACCGGTTTATTTTCGGTTCTTTCCTTTCTCTCTTGATCGCTAGATTAATCCAACGCTTCCTGTGCTTCCAGGCTTTCTGATTTTGGTTTGGGCCTATTATTTTCGATTTTTGCTGTTTTTTTTGCTATTTGCACCATGTTTCTTTGCTGTTTGAACCTCTGCATGCTTAAATTTGCTCTAAAAAATCTCCAAAAATTATCACATATTTCTTGATGAATTTTCATGCCTTTTTGATACTTCTCAATGGTTTTAAAATGATAAAAGAGAGTATGTGATATTTCTTGGTTAATTAGAGTGCTTAGGCATAATTTTGTGCATTTTAGTAGTATATTCCTCATGAAAACGTTGGCACGTGATATGAGTTCTTAAGATGCAATTTTTGTGATGAATTTATCACTGGTTATGGGTGCAAATTGCTGCTTGTGTACAGTGTTTTTACTTCCCTCTTTGCTTTGCAATTAACATGCACTTTTACTAGTTAATGAAGTGCCAAAATATTGTGAAAGTGTGCTATAAATTCTAGCATAAAATGTGTCCTATTTTCCCTCATTTCGACACCAAACAAGACCTCTAAAATTTGTCATAATGAAGGAATTAGGGGTCATGCATGTACTAGAATTCTATAACCACTTTCATGCGTATTTTTGACACTTTATTAATTTCTTTTCATTTCCTCCCTTTTCAATATTATTTTGTCTTGTGCATTTCTTTTATCTCATGCTTTATTTTACTAATCATCTCACTTCTTTTGTTCCATTCATTTCATGAGCATTTCTCCATGTCACCCCTATCCCCTTCACTTCCTTTAGTTTAGTATTCATTTTTTGCAAGTTTTAATCCATTTAGTGATGTAATTTGTTATCATTGGTATGTAGCTTGGCAAAGGGGCCATAGAATGTATTTAGGCAATTTTTGTAATATGGACTATGGACACTATGACGCACCGGCACGCACACACTCACCCTAGATGTATGCCTAGGATTGTATGCATAGATGTATGGCTAGGATTGCATGGTTAGATAAACGTTTAGGTTTAAACACTTAGAGAAAACCCAACTTTTTCCAAAACATGCAAATAACCTCACTTGAAACCCTTTTTTGAAAATAAGATAGGAGTCAAAACTCCTTATTTCTCTTTTATTTTCTTAAGTAAAATTTCCAATGAATCTTAAATATACATAGACTTCATTTTGAAAAAGACTAATTCCACCTCACATTTTCCAAATCTTATGCCCTTGAGGCCTCTCACCTCTATTCTTCAAAATCTCTTTTCAAACTTAAAATCAACCAACAAAAACAAAAACCATTTTTTGAGCAAGAACTACGCCGGTTTTGATCCCGTAAAACGGTACGTAGGCAAGGGACTTTAACCCCTCCAAGCCGAAATAAAAATCAAAATTCTACTTCTTCTCACCCCCATTCTTCACTAATCTTACCTTCTTTTTACAAATAAGCAATAAAACTAAAGCGTAGAAATAAACTTAGGAGAGCGGTTCTTATGGAATACCATAATCGCTCCGGGTGCCTAACACCTTCCCGTAGCGAAAACGACCCCCGAATCTAGAACCTTTTAAGGGTTTTTCTCCTTTTACCCTTCCCAAGAAAAAAGAGAGATATCAACGGTCGAAAGGTTCAAGTCCAATTAATGGCTTAGCACCCAAAAACCATGATAACACATATGCATAAAACAACGGTGAGGGCTTCGGTCCTGGAGTACTAGTTGCTCAACAGCGGTGAGGGCTTCGGTCCTGATGAATGCTTTAACCATTCAAAAGCGGTGAGGGCTTCGGTCCTGTTTGGTACCACATGCATATTGCATTTCATTAAGAAGTCTAAGATGGTGTCTTAGCAGTGGTCATGTCATTTGCATGAGTCTTGGTTGTTGATTTCAGTTATTTCCTGATGGATGATGTTGGTGTTGAATATGCATTTATATATATATTCATTGTGATCATGGTGTATTGTTGATGTTGTTGTTGCTTGTGACTTATACATATATTTGTTTACAAGATAAAGTGTTGTTGATTAGGGTGATAGATTCAATTGATGATTTTAATATCTATATTTATTGTTGTGAATCTCACCCCTTCTGCTTGAAAATGTTGCCCTTCCTATGGGTAACTTGCAGGTGATCCTGAGTAGTAGGTGGTGGCTCAAAGTCGTGTTTAGGGCTCTGATACGTGGGATGGGATTTATCATTTTTATTATTGTTGCTTTTCCTTTCCATGTATCAAATTTTGGAACTTATGGTGTAGAGCCTTTTGTTGTCTTTGAACTATGATGTTGAATTATGTTAAGGCCTTTAATGCCTTAGACTATTGTTGGATGTTCATGAGGTTATGGATTTTGAAAACTATTCCGCTGCTATGTTCTCATAAATAATAAGTTGCTTGATTAAATAGTTTTATTTTCTATTTAAGAAATTTTGAAATGACGTGTAGCATGCCCGTTGTGGAACTACTCTGATGTATATTTGCTATTTAATTGCTTTTGGGTAACGGGGTGTTACAACTATCCACACAAAGTTATTGTTCATTTTGAATAAGTCCTCGCCATAATAAGTTATTGTAAGTACGAATGCGATTCTAAAGCTAACGGGAAGCAAATAGATTGACTTTTGAAGGAACCACTTTATGCCAAATGTTGTGAGAAGAATATGTTGATGTAACGTGTTCCGAGGCTGTCAAAAAATGGTATGTTGAGTCGACTATATATATATATATATATATATATATATATATATATATATATATATATATATATATATAAGATGAGTGTATGTGCCTTTGCCACATGTCATCCATTTCAACCTGTAACACAATGTTATTCAACAACGCACTACACTCCCCTACATGCCCATCCTCATACGCTAACAAACGTCCACACCACTTCCAAGTCTCCCCATGCCCCCACCCTCATCCCAAAAGACTCATTTCTAAAACTAATACCAATTTATTCCCAGATAACTCAAAAAGACGTTTGAATATGTCCTTTAGAACTCCCCCTCCAACCAAGGGTCCCGTCAGAATAAAGTAGAGAACTCATCGCCTGTGGAACGTCCTAAATTATCCAAAAACCAATTCCCAACGCCTAAACCTGCCCCTTCACAAATATTGGGCAAATTTCGCCACCAAACAAAACTGAACCTACCACCATCTTTAATCATACCTTCTTCCTCTCCATAACGAACCGTTAAAACTCTAGACCATAACCTCTCTCTTTCCTCCCTAAATTTCCAACACCATTTTCTTAGAGGAGCCACATATATTCCTTAATTATCTAAACTCCTTATTCAAGCAAATAGTGTCCCATTTGATCCAAGTTATTTTTTTGAAATCCTCACCTCCGCCACCTACGAGAGCCTTGAAGAAGGAAATAAAATAGACCGGGAGAAAGGATATGATAGACTTCATAATGGTCAAGTGACCACCCATATCCATAGATAGATTTTTGCTCTTTCAAATTGACAGTTTAGCCGTAATGGGGTCAACCAAAGAATACCAAAAATGTATTTTTTGAGTATCACCGTCAATTGGTGACCTTAGATAAGAGTAGTGGAAAGTTTTCGTTTTGCAATTCAACACCGTTGAAGCCTCAACTAACCAAGAAAAGACATTGATTTCCATTATTTGACTCTTGTGGAAATTCACTTTATTTTAGAATATCAAAATCTTTATTATTTTTTCACTAATATATCTCTATTTATTAAATTTCATTCCACTCAATTATTTATTAATTATAATTAATAATCATGTTTTATAAATAATATTAGTTTTACTAACAAAATCGTCGAACCTAATTATTTTCTTAAAACTCGTGTAAAATTTAAGTATGACATTTTTTCCCCTAGAACAAAGTATTACATTTTTTATGAGACGGAGGAGGGAGTATGAGCTTTTTTTTGAGTTAAATTTAATGGTAAAATTTTTTACCTCAAAAACAAAAAGAAATTATAATTTTTCGTTCAAATATAATTTTTGATTCCTAGTATAAATTTTTTACCTCAAAAAAGAAAAAAATTTAATTTTTAATACAATCTTTTTTTTTTTGTTTCCTCAACAAACTTAAGGACACTGTTTTTTTTTAAGGAAGGGTTAAAGAACCTTGTTAGCTTAACCTTATTTTTATTTCAATAAAAATATATTCATCCGTATTATTTGCATACATATAATTTCTTTCATTTTTTTGTTGTTGTTGGGAATACAACATACATATAATTTCTTTGAATAAAATTTTGATGGACAAAAGTTTCATCGAAGAAAAATTGAAAAACTCTGAAAGGAGAAGAAGCTTCTAGCATATTGAATTGATAAAAATGAGAAAAATGTACCTATGAGATTATTTATATTTCTACGCTGGTCTGCTGTAAGCCATATAGGTCACGTCCATGTGATCCTAACCTCCTAATTGTTCTTAGCTAACTGAATGTTGAGCTGGCATAACAACTCTAACTACTTTAACTGACTTAGAGTCGATGCATCTCTCATCTTCGACATCATTTAGTTCCTTTGATCACCTTCAAGTTGGAGCTTGGTAGACGTCAACCATGCCTTATCTTGAAAGCTAGTAGAGAGAAAGACTTAGGGTACACAATCTTAGTGAAGAAATATGAAAGTTGTTCTAATTAAAGAGGAATTGGAAGTCATATCAATCTCTAAATGCTTAATACTATCATAAAAAATTGGGTTAGGAAACAACCTGCAATATACTTTGATTGTCATAAATTCATAATAGAGATTTTGTGTGTCTAAATGTTTGATGATATTTTTATAAAATATTTACTTTTTCACAAACAGGATCATTTTGTCTTAGTAATAGACCCCTAATCTCATAAGATATTCGAGAAATTCCAAGTCCTTGACCTTCAAAGAAGATTCCAAGCCAAATTTAATGTGGATGTTTACGATTATTTTTGGTTTAAGGAAGTCGATCAAATCTAAAATACAAATAAATATTTAATTAGTGCGACTGCAGGAGTTCGAACAAGGTAGTAGGCAGACTCATGAATTATAGGGTTGATTTTGATAAATGTCTACATACTGAATTTAAGTTTTAAAGTCAAAATTGGCTAAGAAAAGGTTTAAGTCAATATTGTTGTGAAATTAATTAACTTGATTTGAGATGGAGATGAAATGTAAAGAACTTGAAAGTAAAATGATTTGAATTTAAAAGACAAGATAAATAGCTTAAAAGTTAAATTGTTGAAATGGAAAAGACTTGGAATTAAACTTGCAAGAAATATTTATGAATTTAAAGACAATGATTTGAACACTTGGAATCAAGTTGAAAGTTGTATTAAGGCTATGATTATCAGATTTCTCTTGAGTGAAAGGACGAAGTAGAGTTGCTCTTTGCTCAACTCTTATTGCCACGAGATATCCATGATTTCAATAACATATATGCACATTGTTTGCTATGGTACTTTTTTTTCTAAGATTATTAAAACTACCCCGTCCTTGTGATTTTTTTAATATCAACTGCATTAGCAAGAAGACACAAGATCATAAAAAATCCCTACGGGGCGTTTGTTTTTGGGAAACACAAATTATTCCCAGGAATAACATATTAGGGAATGAAAATTTGATTCTTGGGTGTTTGTTAAAAAAAGTGTTTGGCAAATAACTTGACATTCCTGGAAAAATTGAAAGTTACAATTTTTTTTTTTTAAATCTATGCATAATATCATGGGAATGCATATTCCCATCTCTGTACATGGGAATAATGGAAGTTATGAGAAGTTACTCCATTCCCATGAACCTTTATACCCAGGAATATTTTTTTCTCAACCTCATAACAAACATTGGTATAATCATTCCCTAGCTATGTATTCCCGGGAATGTCATTCTTAACCTTGAAACAAACACCCCCTTATAGATTTTCTTGGATTACTTCGTGTAAACCTATTGAAGTAAAAGATCCAACAAAGATATGCATCCTTAGGATTGAAAAATTACCATCCAAACCGGTCATAAATTGCATGATATGATTTTATCCCGGAAATTCATGTGCACTTCTCATACTTGGAGCCTATCTTGAATTTATGCGCACTTCTCATAGTTTCACATGCTATATAATCTATCCGTTCCACAATACTTGTCGCTTTTGAGGAATTTATACATACCAAGAAATCAAATAAATTTTGTTATTTTTAATGAAATTTTGTATGTTTTTTCTATAATAACCTTAACCATTTAATTTCATTCTATTATTCCTCTCTCTACAATAAATAGGTAAAAGTATTATTGACAAACCAATAATTAATGTTGCATTGAAACTTTTTTTTTTTGAGGAAATGTTGCATTGAAACTTGAAAATGAAAAGTAATATAAAATATTCTTTTTTCTTAAAAAAAATGACAAATATTATAAAACGGAGGAGTCTAACAATAATTAACACATAAAACTAACGGTAATTCTATAAATTAAATTTTCAATTTTTTTACCATGCTTATTAATTAATTAACATATGTAAAACTCTTTAAAATAGTCATTTCAAAATTGAGATAGTTCATGACTAGGTCCCTTAAACATATCATCATGTGTTTGATTTTAAAACAAATGTGTGATAAAAAAAAAGGACCATCATTGTACCTCAAATGTGTGATATAAAAAAGGACCATCATTATACCTCTGATAGAGCTTATGTCTGTCACGGTTTTCTTCATGATCCTTTACGACTATTTAGACCAAAGCTTTGGGGTCTCTTTTAGGTTTAAAGCTTGCACTTACTACCAATACAGATGCTCTCGTAGTGGAGGTTGACTCTCTACCCGTTCTCCACTTAATTAGTTGAATTCTGCTCTTCATCCAGCACAAAACGCTCGCGCTTTGTAGGCATTTCGAAAATGTCCTTGCGCAAGTTAACTAGCGTAAGTGTTAATCTTTGCGCCACTTAACTAACACTGCATGAGTTAACTGGTGCAGCGTTAGTTAACTTACACTACGTGCTGTCTTAAACAAGGTTGAACACCTCATTTTCTCATTTCTCATCTAAAATCTCAAAAAAATCTCAAATCTCTCTCAAATCACCCAAATCCAAAATTCCTTCAAGTTCAAATCAAACAACACTCCAATAACAAGTAAGTTTTCATGATCAAACATCATTAACATTTTATGTTTATATGTTAGATTTTTTCTCTAAAATTAGAAATTTTTTAGATTTAGAGTTTGTTTAAATTTTGGTGTTTTTCGCAAGAAATCATACAATGTTTACATGTAAATGATTTGTGTTGCTTAAATGTTTAGATGTTTGCATGTTTATGTTGTAGTTTTGAGTTTTAGAGAATTTTTTTAGAATAGGGTTTGTTTAAATTTTGATTTTTTTTGCAAGATATGATACAACGTTACATGCAAATGACTTATATTGCTTAATTGTTTAGATATTTGCATGTTTATGTTGTAGTTATGAGTTTTAGGGTTTATGTATCAAGGATGAACTCATTGAATTCAACAAAGGAATCAACCCCAGAGAGGGTGGAACACGTTCGGTATAAACGTCCAACGCTCGACGAGGAGAGAGTATCATTCACTTGGGTGGAATTAACGAACGACAAAAACGTGACGAACGTGTTTTGGGAGCACAACATGTTCTAGTGGATCGATATGCAAGTAACGTTGCTGAGATCAACTGAAGATATCATCAAAAGTTTGATTCCGCCAGAAGATCGTCATTAGGTAGGGTAAGGTGCATTCCAACTACAACAATCGTCTTACCTCTGAAATGGGGTAATTCAAACTTGCCAAACGACAAGTCCTCAACATTCGCCCGACATTCATGTTTTTCCTTTGAAAAGATTAAATTCTTGTTAGGATGGTTTAGATGAAGGTATTGAAGTGTCAAGGAATGAACCTCATTTCGTTGGCACTTGAATACCATCATCTAAGGCAAGCCTAACAAAAATTTATTCTTTTCAAAGGAAAAACATGAATGTCGGGCGAAATGCTTGAGTCCTGTTGTTTGGCAAGTTTGAATTTACCCCATTCAAAGGTAAGACAATTGTTGTAGTTGTAATGTACATTCCAAGTACAACAATTGTCTTACTCTGGATGGGACAATTCAAACTTGTTAATCGGCAGGACTCCAACATTCGTCCGGAAGTGCTTTTGTTCCATTCAAAAGGTTAAATTCTCACTGGCTTTGTTTAAATGATGGAATTGAGGTGTCAAGGTCTAGACCTCATTCCATTGGCACTTGGATACTATCATTTTAAACCAAGACCAACACGAATTTAACCTTTTTAATGGAACAAAAGCACTTCTGGATGTATGTTGGAGTCCTGCTGCTTAGCAAGTTTAAATTTGTCCCATTCAAGGGCAAGACAATTGTTGTAGTTGGAAGGTGCATGTAATGTAATGCAATTGTTGACATACATGTCGTTTATGTAATGTAACTTAACCTTAATTAGACTTTTTATTCGAATTCATGCTGTCACAATTTTATTTCGAATTCACACTGAATTTATTCTAATTTATTTATTGACTTTATTCTAATTTCTTTTATTTACTTTATTCCAAATTTTGAACTAAATTAATATTTATTCATTAAATACGAAATTAAAAAATAAAAGCAAATATAAAATAAAAAGGAATGAACAAAATTGATGCATATAACAATATCTTATTTTATTAATAGAATTCATACAATACAATAATTGATACAATAATTTATTCGAATTCACAAATTTATTCTACTTATTTTCTCCCTCTTGGGGTAAAAAGTGATCTATTTTCGGGGGTAAAATAATGAGCAGCCTTCATGTAAAAATACATCATTAATCCTTGGGCTAAATTTAAATCTGGTTTTTTTATACCCCAAGAAAAATCTTTTTACCAACGGTAAAAAGTTGGTAAAAAGTTTATGGAGTAAAGAAAAGCAGATTTAAACTTATCCCAAGGGTTGATCACTTCCCCAGGTCGGCTACTCACTATTTTACCCCGAAGAAGCTTGATCACTTTTCCCCCCAAAGAGAATATTGAAAAAAGAAGAGAAATAGAGGAAGAGAGTGAGGAGGAGGAGAAAGTGAGATGGTATGAGAAATTAGGGAAGTATGGAGGAGTATTTATAGGTGGGAATGGTAGTATAGGTTGTAAATACCATTAATGTGGTCAAAAATGTGTAAAATTTGGTAAAAAAACGTGTGGAATGAATGTTGAAAAACCGACCAAAGACAAAAAAACGTTTGTTCTTCAGCTCTGACCACCGGCCAAGGTGCGTGAGTTAACTCGCGCATAGGCCAATGGTGCGTGACTTAAGTCACGCAGAGCTTATAAGGTGCGCTAGTTAAGTCACGCTGTGCGACTTAACTAGCGCAAGGGCTTATTTGGAATGCTTGCAGGACGCGGGCAAAATATGTTGGGTGAAGAGCAAAATTCTAATTAGTTAGATTTGGTACTTACCCTAATTGAAACGGATTAAAACACAAGAAAGGGTGGATTGAATTGCATAGCATTTTTCTAAAAATTAGAGGAAGCAAAAGATAATTAGAGAAGAGAGAAACATATATTTATCCTGATTCACCCCACATTTTAGAGTTACATTCACTTCTCTCACCTTTGAGATATTTTTTCCACTATAATCACACAAGATTACAAAACTTAAACACACAAGTCTAAAATTTTCAACCTCTCTTTAAAGACTTTCTACAATTAGAGTTTATAAAAAGGGTGATGTTTGTTTACTGTTTAGACTCAAAGAGTGGTAAGTTAGTTAAGCTCAAATGATTTTTAAACAAAGATTAAAAATTTGTATGAATTTCTTTGATAGTTTTGGCAATCTTTGATCATATGAACTTACGAAATGTTTCCCTTAAAAAAAACTTACAATTTGTTTCTTAGCTTAACTTTTATTTTTGGTAAAACTTAGCTTACACTTTGTTCTATCGAAATCAAAAAATGGACCACCTAGAAGAATCTTTTGTTTGGTAACACCCAAAAAAGAGCTTTTAGTTCTTAGCTTATAGCTTATAAGCTCATTTGACAACAAAAGTTCTGTTTGGTAACACTTTTTCACCATGAGCTTATATCTTATTTCACGAGCTTATAAGCTATTTTTCAAAAGCTATTCCAAGTAGCGTTTGAGCTTATAGCTTATAGCTTATCACTTTTTCTTCCAATTTTACCCTTATTATTTCATTTAAATCCCATTTTTATCAATTACAATTTTTATAATAAGCTACGTAATAAAGACTACTATCCATTTATTTTAATTTTTGTATATATATCAGCTGACTTTTTTTTTTTGTTTTGAAAAAATATATACCTTCGCTTTTTTTTTTTTCGAAACAAAATACTATTACTCTATTAGTGTTACTTTTATTTTTTTGAGGTAAGTATTTTTTTAAAGAAAAATTAGTTTACAAAATTACAAATACTTAAATATTAATTAATATAAATTTTATTATGAATTAAGAAAATCATTTATGTCATTTTACATTTATCAGCTAGTTGAACCGTTATTTTTAACAAACACTTCAGCTAACTTATCAGCTAAAAGCTATCAGCTAACTTATCAACTATCCGCTATTTTTACCAGACAGAACCCATGTAGGAAATAAAAAGGGTATCGAGCTGTGATGACATAAACCATTTGCTTTGCTGGATGCCAAACGTGCAATTAGCATGTGTTTCATTCAAAGGTTTAGAATGTGTCTATGTTCTTCAACTCGTAAAACCATGCGTGTGTAACCACGTAACTTCGGAACAATTACCAGCAGCGTATAATATATGTGATCGATGTCTTGATAGGACACTTTGCATTCCTTCCATGAGAAGATAGAGGGCTTTCGCCCAAGAAAAGAAAGAACTGCAAAGAAATTAACCGATGAGCAGTAACTCTAAAAACATCATCAATAACTAAATGATTGATTTGAATAGGATACAACTCAAAAAGCTATCAAGGATTGTCACCATCGCATCCCAAGAGTATAAACACAATGATTTGCTTCACAGTAGTCAGTAGGAGTGACAAATCTTCCAAATCCTTTAGAAACACAAAAAATTCAGTTATGGAGCCAAAAAAGCAATGGTTCCACGAGGAAGCTTAAACTTCATTGGCCTCATAATTCTCAGGCCCTCACATGCTCCTTTGTAGACATGAAACTTCCTCGTATTGAGATTTTCTTATCGCGTTATAACTTTCTCATGTGTCCTACGTTTTTTCTCATTTTGTTTCCGTTTGGTTTTATAATTTGAAATTTAAATTTTTATTTATCTACAATGCATCGACAGTTTATGTGGTCCACGATGCACGTGAACTTCAATAAATTGGTTTATTTTCAGTCAACAACACCGAACAATTAACATATATCCAGTCGAAATGAACTTTAACCTATCAACAAGGAGAAATCCAACTTGTTTAGGATCCATGTTGATGTTACACGGTTTAATTTGAAAGATCAATTGAATCAAAGTAATGGTCGTCGAGAAGAGATGTGGTTTTTGTAGTAAGAAGATTGGACTAGATGGAGGGCATTGTAATCACCGGAGGTACGAGAGGATCTAGAAAAATCATAAGAGAAACTATCGAGAAGGATCTAGTGATTAATGAGTTTGATAAAGACATTTTTTGGGTTAATAGTGCTTTATCCCCTGTAATATAGGTCAATTCAGGGTTTACTCCCTGTAAAAATTTTGTTTTGGTTTTCGTCCTTGTAAAATTATTTTTTTTCCAAAATACTCCCTAATAGGCCATTTTCAGATTTTTTTTTTTCTTTCCAAAATTTTTGGTTTTTGATGCTTTCTTAAATATGTATAAGTACCACCTCATGAAAAAACGTGATTTTTCTTTTTCTTTTTTAAATATATACTTTGAAAACATTAATAATTCTACCGTCTTGAATGATTTCCATAACATTTTTTTTTTTTAGGGAAGATTTCCATAACAAATGAATTGTTATGTATGATGATGATGTATCGAATTTTATTTATTTTTTATACATTCTTTTTAGAGCGCATTTTTATTTTTTTTTATACATGTGTTTAGTTAAATTACACTAGATGTCATTTTGTTAAGTTTGCTCTTAAAATATCTACACGGTTTACATGTGATTCGATGTATTATCACGGAGGTCAACAATTTATGATATTAAAGAGGGCAACATTTCAACATTCTTTGACAAATGACAATGCTGCTGCATTTGAGACATCAATGGAGAGATATAGAGAGATAAAAAGTGAGACAAAGAAGAATAACATTGCATAGAACACCAACACAGCTCTAAGTACTTGTTGTAGAAGTAGAAACTTGCAGTACATCTCATTCTAAACGAGTGAGATAGTGACATGGTTGGTGACCATTTGTAAAAAAAATAAATGTAATATGTATCTCAAAACTCTACTCACTCATTTTTTTATTTGTTTCTGTCCAAGTGACATTGATCATGTAACTGTGTCATTTATGAGAACAATAATAACTATGAACTTCTACTAATAAGGAGCAACATCAATATTCGTTGACATTTTAAGCAATTTTTAAGTTTTGATCTACTGATATTATTTATCAAAGTAATCTGCCATAATAATTTCTAAGTTAAAATTATGATGAACCATGAATCACCTATAAATATAGAAGTGGTCCAACAGAATAATTCTATGGTGCTACAATTTTGTTTTTGAATAAGCAATGCTACAATTATAAAAAAAAAATTAAGTGATTTTTTTTTGTGATTGACTAAACTAAGTATAAAAAAAACATTCAAAAAAAGTTAATAAAAATATTTTATATACTTAAAAAGCCCACAAGGGTTCTACGGAGTAATCGAAGTATTTCGTGTACCAGTCAAAAAAACCACATGAAATGTTTGAACCATTGTGCAATCCCTTATGTAACCTTGAAAGCTTTGAATTAATCTAACTGTAACACAGGCCAGGTACATCAACTAAAAAAGGAAAAATCGTAATTATCGATAGATCCAGCAGGGCATTTCGTAAATTTCGATCGTAACAACGTAACAAATCACGTAACTCCGAAAAAACAGACACATACGCCAACTTTTTCCTTCATCCTAAACACCTTGCAGAAACACTCACAAAACAAAAACCTTGAAATTTTCAAAACAACCTTGTTTATTTTTCCGACATAGATCGGAAAATTTCAAAACCTTAATTTTTCCGAAGATGATGCACATGACATTATATTGGGGAAAAAACGTGACACTATTATTTGATTCATGGAAAACCAATTCATGGACGAGTTATCTACTGAGTTTAATAGCGTGCTTCATTATTGCAACATTCTACCAATATCTGGAAAATCTTCGGATTCGGTTGAAGTTTTTCTCCGGTGAAGGGAGAACAACTCCGGTGCCGGAGATTCGGACTCCTCTTCTTGGATTGAATAAGGTTTCGAGGAACAAGGTTGTTGAGTCGGTTTTATTTGGTGTGAATTCGGCTATCGGGTATTTGTTGATGTTGGCTATAATGTCGTTTAATGGTGGTGTTTTTTTGGCTATCGTGGTCGGATTAACGTTTGGTTACTTCTTGTTTAGGAGTCAGGGTGACGAAGAGGCTGCGGTTGTTGTTGATAATTCTTGTGCATGTGCTTAGTTTGTGTGTTTTTTGTGGTTGAAATTCATTTGTTGTAATGATCACTTGTGAATTGGTTTATAAATTATATTCTCTTTTTCTGCGATTTTTCTGTTGTATGTTCTATTCTGTATCATCAAAATGAAATAGTGGTAGTAATATGCGTTGGAGTTTTTGGTTCTTATTAAAGTAGCAATTCTCTTCTTTTTTGTTTCGTCTTGTCGTTTTAAGCAGTGTAGCTAGCTCTATTGGCAATGCCATAATCATAGGCGAAATGAATGTCAGAATGTGTACTACTTAATTAGGGTGTGACTTATGATTACTGATTAGTAAGACGTTTCATGGACCTGTATACATGCTATGCTGCAAAAGGGTTTTGCTTTGCTGTGGACAGAATCCGTCCTGATTGGGAAGAAGGTTCTGCATGAATAAATGTAATCTTAATTGGAAGAAGGTTCTGCAATTAAATGTAATTAATGTTGAATCCTTCCCAATTGTCCTTCCAACGAGAAAAAAATGTGTAATTATGTATCATAATTCATAACAATTAAATTGCCAAGACAATTTTGTTTTAACAGGGCATAACAGGCAGGGAAAGGACAATGCTTGCTTGTTGTTGCATTGAGCATGTGTTGCGTTTCGGTCGTCATATGCATTAACGCCCTAGTGTTTTGAGGATCCTCCCAAGTCCTATCCTTGTTTTCAGAGGCCTGCTTCAACTTAAGAAGAAATTCTTCAAGTTGAAGTGGGAAAGAAAATAACACAAGGGGGAAAAACGAATAAAGAAAAACAATATGAACATATGACTATTTCAGTGATGTATTTCTACCGTTGGCAATGAACCAAATTAATGCCTAAGTTGGGAAAGCTGTTTAGCAATTGGTAACAATCTGAAAGTAAACCTAACCTATAACACGAATACAATCAAGGAAACATTCTATTACAGAAATATAGATACAACAACATACGGTCAAGCTTGAGGTTAAGAGTTGTTAAAAGATGAATCACGGCAAGCACTGCAGTCACATGGTCTTCAATTTGAGGATAATAACAGCATGCGATTCCAAAGACACACCACACGAACAGGTCCATCATCTAATTAGTTGGGGAAGAATCCTTGTCAGTGTAAAACTCATAGAATGAAAGTCATGATTCATGTAACTGAAGCATCGGAGCAACAAATAACCCAGAATTGTTGCTGCCTGCAGATCCATTTTTGTCTATGAAACAGAGAAACTCCGTAAACATGAAAACTGCTAAAATGCGATAAACAGGAACCACATTATCTTCACACACTATCGCTGATCTTCAGTTTTGAACACAGAGAGTTCACTTTCCTGCGATAAGCTCTTGTACTTAAAATTGTTAGGGAGCCATCTGTTCAGTCTCTCGGGCCAGAACCTGACACCCAAGAAAGAAGCAAATTTCGTATATTTTAATTAAACGTGTTGGGGAAAAAAGAAAAAAAAAAAAGAAACAATTATACCAAAAGAACGTAAATTTCAATAAATAATGAAAATCACATTTTATGAGATGAAAAAAGTAACAAGAACCCAAATAAATTTTGGACCTACACCAAACTAACTCTAATTTAAGTACTCGTGAATCAACGAATAATTGCAAATGAACCATCAGTATATGGTGCACTCACACATTTTAGGCAAAATTTAGCAAACTGGCTATAAGCAATAATTTTTTTTTTGTATGGCAAATGTTAGTATTTTAATTGTTAGGTTAGTATTTTTATCCCTGGCTAGGATTCAAACCGTGGACCTTTAACTCCTTAACTCCTTTAATCCCTTAGCTCAACAAGTGAGCTACCCATCTCCCTGGCTATAAGCAATAAATCAAGTTTCAAAGTACTTATTCGTCATGAATTGAGAGATCTTCCTTCTTTTCATGTTTTCCATCATTTAATGTAATGCAAACTGTGTAAGATAAGTTGCGAAGTAAAACACTTTCTAACAAGTATATAGCCATATTCTTTTGTTCTATTTCATACAAGTACTTTCCATCATTACTTTTTAATTTCTTTTGATGCCTTACTCTAGTATGAAGTGTCAACATGTTTCATGATTATATGAGATGATGTTGCCAAATGTGTTTTCTCATAAACTTTTTTTGTTTCATTAATATATAAAAAATTGTTTAATGGGAAAGTATGAGATGATGTCCTCACTGTTGCTTTTTGAGAGATCTCCCTTTTCCTTAAGTGTTTCATGCTTTCCCACAGTATTTCTGAGCCAATTCCATTTTTTTAATTTCAATGTATATGTTCTTACTTCCCACCTATAGCGGGATACAACTTAATTGTGGATGTACCTTTCTATGTAGAATGGTTTTACAATCTTCCTGTTAAGTTTTTTTATATTTCAACTAGCATTAAGTTTAAAAACACATACTCTAAAGAATAAATACTTCTACAATTGAACATTATATCAATGTATCAAAAATTGAGACTGCTTAACTGAAAAGTGTGAGTGAGGAATGCAGCAAATTTCAGCCCAAGAAATTAAGCATGATTCTAAATAGAGATGATCAAATTCAGTTGAAAATCCCTACGAAAATAGAATAGAATCAGGACTTACTTGTCCAGTCTTTCACAAATTGCCCGACGAACAGAAGAATTGAGGCCATAAGCAATTGAGTTAAAGAGGCCCTGCAGTAAATAGACAAAAGTGAGAAACCATAGGAAGATGCCATAACAGTACTTTTCACGAGGCAGCAATTGATATTCACTCTTAACTTGACATCAAATCTGAACCAAGGGATACCAGTTACATAAACTGAAAAAGCATAGAACAATTACGCAAAATGGAAAGCAATTATCTACAGTGATGCCATGCAAATCCATTGTGTATACATTAAAATATATTCAAGTGTTGGTGCAGCCGGGGAAGTTTTAATGGTATTTACGAACTCACAATCTTGCTATGAATGAAGTGAGGCTGATGATTAAATGTTTTAAAATTGCCATATCCTTTTAAACAATTGTGATTTCACCCTTTTCTAATTCTGATTAAATTGAAAGAATTGTCCTCCTAATGTTCATATGCAAAGAAACAGACCAACCATAACATGCTGTTTAAACTTTGAATTGAATTATATCCACCCACTACAAAACTAAGAGAAACTTAAATTGTTCCCACTTAAGTTAAACAAACACTGGAAACTTCCCCTAATGAGCCAGTAAAATCAAAGTTGTACTATAGCTAATATACCAGAAAGGCACACATTGTTTAAATTATTGTCATATTTTTTGTTAACTATGTTGGATAACAATGTTGAACAGGTTGTATACCCATATTTTCACACTGCAGTCACGTGTGTAAAAATATACCAAATAGAAGATATTTCAAATGAACCTGGATTACAATTGAAAGCATTTTACTGGGTCATTAACATATTATCAGGGAAGAGGTGGATAAATAGTAACTTCAACAATTTCTTTGTCCACAAGCCTGATTATTCGATAAAGTATAACTTTAACAGATGGGTCTAAAAAGATGAGTGGAACTGACAAAAGATTGTATTAAGATAAAGCAGAAAACAGTAGGGTTACTTGTAGATACCATAAGGGAAGCCGTTCCAATGTCAAGAAGTGAGAGCCAAAATATCTTGTTGTTAGGCTCAAAAAAATCATGAATCCGGTTAATAGTGCCAAAAGCCCATGATCCTATAAGAATTAGCGGATAGTATCCCCAGCGATTCAGAGCCTGCAAAGCAAAATCCATACTCAAGTATTGTTCAATTGCAACATAGATGCTACAGGTAACAACACTTTCATCATCTTAAGCAATTGGTTCAAGCATGCGTATAAATATACAAAATATACTCATGAAAATCCAAACAAAAAATGTAAGAGTTGGACATCTTTAAACAACATTAAAAAACCACAGAAGAGCGTGTTAATGGTATTTTTATCAATTAAAAAAATGAGAGAATTCTTTACGATGTAAGCATATGAGAAAATTTCCCTTTTAATTCTAAAATAAACCTTTTCCAGAATGATCGTTAAGGCATTTGAACAAAATAGCACATTACAGAGAACAAGCAACAAGAGAAAACGTAACAGGTGAAATATAAAAGGCTAAAATGATGATTATATGAAAGTAGCCAACAATAGTATAAATACCCTCATGTTGTCTCTTGTATCTGAGACATAAGCTTGGCCTGACATGCCACTTGCCATCTGAAATTTTACAAGAAACAAGGTTCAGAAAGTGACTGAACAAGCAACTTGCTTAGTTTGAAAAATAATCAGAAAATTCAGATACATACACGGGTTGCATTATTCAGCATGCGTATTACTTGCCAGTATGTAAACCCATTATATAGAATTGCACCCCAAAGTGGCAAGTAAAATGTAACAAAGTGAACTGCCTGCATAGAAAAAGAAATATGATGTTAGATGACAGGCAAAAGAAATATTACTAGAGTATTTTGAAAAGCAAAATACATAAACAAATGCAGTACGTATGCAATCCAAAGTTTCAGAAAATTTGGAGGTGTCTGTTGTTATTCTGCTTTATATTATTCATTAACATTGAAATCTTATTTTGGATAAAGCCATAAAGGGAAGCACTGTTGCGTACCAGAATTATTGCAACGTACAGAATATAGAAAACAGGAATTAAAATGCACAATAGCGGAACAAATGTGTATTATTGCTGATGAAAAAAGACAATGCAGTTTGGAAGATCCCTAACTACCAAACATAGCACCGCTCCTTCAGAGAAAGGAATTTCTCTGCCCAAACCTTCTAAGGTCGTAACTAAAATGTGACAACTTCCCCTCTCTTGCTATCCTATCCTTCATATAACCGTCATTACCCTCTAACAAACTAGCCACATCAGCAAATGCAACCAAATCCCCTATATAGTACATTAGTTGGGCTTAGGCCCAAACCCAGTATCTAACAGCATCCCTAAGCAATTAACAAAAATATGGATAGAATGCTGTTTAGAACTTTAAAATGTCAGAAAAATTTGCTCACATGGATTTTTCACAGCTGTTAATTTTAGCTGCTTTGCATGTTAATCTACATATGTTATTTTGAATTTTGAAGAATTGCAACGAGGAAAACAATCCTATCGTAGGTAAACAGGAGCTTACATTCATTGCCAATCCTTTTTGCATTTATATGATATCAAATTACATAGATTTAGAGAGAGTGAGAGAATTGACACTAGAGCATGCAATTGAGATACATATACCATTAAAGAAAGAGGATTCCCTACTTGGCGTTTATTCTAATTTTCATGAAAATCCTAATGTTTCATCTTTACTATAACAGCAGAGCTTAATATGGAGAACAAATTGTTGTTACAAATCACGCAGAGGCCAATAACACTTAACCCATGCTAAAGTTATGAAACAAAATTTTCATGCTTTAGAAAAGTTAATTTACATTTAATTCTTATATTAAGCTCACACCTCTTCTATTGAATTAAAATCCCATCATATACCATATGTAAAACCAAAATAATGATGTGGAAAATGAAATAAACAAAAAATTCTGGGAATTGTAGGAAAACAACATGTGACCTGCGTTCCTATTACTACTTGCCTTCCCTGTAAGACCTGTTTGAGACAAACACCATGTACCAAAATGTCTATGGTCATTACCAAAGGAGCGCATAACTGTCATAACCAGCGAAGTACCTATCAAAAGTTTAGAGAAAAAAACATCAAATGAGCTCTCTTCTATGCAAGTTGATAATGGAATTGAACGAAATCAAGACTAGTTGAAAGTCCTACTCTTCATGCATAACCAAAGCCATTCCATCAGCATTACTTTGTACAAGAAATTCATTTTCAAATCAAATGTCATGGGATTGGGATATCACATGACATGAAGATTATTGTAAAAATACGCCGTTTCTCAAAGCTACAATATTAAAAAGTTGATTCGTCGATAGATGCATACCCCAGACGTATAAATGGAACATAGCCTCCAAATCTTCAACATCCGTTTTGTGTTTTACAACAGTGCGGTGAAGGGTAAAAGCAATTGTTGTAGTCCAAAGGAAAGATGCCACACAAAAAAAATGTGTACTATATCCCTGAGCATAACAAAATAAACTATTGGATGGGTCCCTGTATCAAAATGAAACTTCTATCAATCACATGATGAACAGATTTAGTTGATACATACACTTGAAGAAAATTGCACTTGAACTAGCAAGTATACCCTATTATGCTGAAGAAACTGCAAAGCATATCCTGCAACAGGTGAAAATTCATAAAAGAGCATTATGGCTTAGAAGAAGAGAACATGGTGAAACCAATGCAATAGCTGATCATCTAATGCACATGAACAGACTATGATTCCCGAAGGACCTACTTCTCAATTGTAAAACAGCATTACAAATTCAAATTAAAGTGGCTAAGGGGAACAAATGACAAGAAAGATTACAAAAGCTGGTACCCTGATTAAAAAATTTACTAAAAACCAACAGTTTTCATCACCAAAATGTAGGTTTTACAAATTAGCACCAACATTGAAGTCAATAACTAGCAGGTAACAACAAGTGTTGTCAACTGTAGATGGCGGACCATGGCAGGAAGTTAAAAAGCTGCCATCATAAGACACTTTATCTGCCATAAAACGCAATGGCGCCTCAATCCTTCACAAATTGGCCATGAAAGATGTCAAAACACCGCCACCACAATCCGCCATGGCCTATATTTGACAACACTGGTAACAACTGATAAGTTTTACAAAGCATATATCAAATAGAGAAGCTTACTCTAATTACTAGCTCTGTAGCTCACTATAAATAACTATCAGTAAGCATATTAAAAGATATTGGGACTCCTAATTATTACAATAACAATGTAGGTAAACAATGAAAATTAAGCTAAAAAAATGGAGGCAAAACAGTCACGCTGAGGTTCGATCTTAGGATTAAGCAGTCCTCAAATAACCTTGGTGTAACTTAACCATTACACTGCTAAAAGTTCTAAATTGTGGTCTGCAACC
Organism: Medicago truncatula; assembly: GCF_003473485.1. Taxonomy (NCBI): domain Eukaryota; kingdom Viridiplantae; phylum Streptophyta; class Magnoliopsida; order Fabales; family Fabaceae; genus Medicago; species Medicago truncatula. Next base: position 3,736,906 of record NC_053042.1, read on the forward strand.
GCAATTGCTGGTGCAGTATAAATATTTCTTAGAGCTCTCTGCAGCAACTGTGTCCGCATTTGTAACCACTGTTAGATAATAAGTTATTGGGCGCTTTAGGTTTCTAAGTTACTAATCGAGTCCATTAGGTTTTACTATAGATTTGCTTGTAACCTTTATTATGTAATGTCATTGTAATTAGTTCCTAACTGATAAATCTCCAAATACCAGCTTCTGCTGTAATTCGTTCCAAACTCTAATTGGCCGATTACGTCAACGATAAGCAACAATTAGAAGCTAAGTACAAAATTAAGTAACTAAGTTAACAAAAACAAAAGCGCGTTTAATCATGTGATTTCATTTCAAACTGTGCGAAGAGTTTAAAGTAATAAATAAAAAAAAATCGAAGCAATTTTTTGAAAATACAAAGAGAAAACGCAGTGTTATAGATCTGAAGCGAAGAAAAGGAAGCATACCGAAAGTGCTAGATAGAAAACGAGCTTGAAGGAAAACTTGCGAAGCTCTTTGAAGAGAAGGTAGCATAGTACAATGAAGCTTGAACCAGCGAAAGAGAGACTCGACGCGCCGACGTTTACTGCGGTGAGAATCCCACGATCGGAGGCGGTAAGTGTGGTGCTGATGGCGGCGGTGGTCGCCATTGCGGGAGGAGGAGTGAGTGATCGGCGATCAGTTTGGTTGGTTGGTTGAAGTTACAGTTGAGTGGTTAAGTGGTGAATATGGAAAAGGGAAAATGAAGTTGAAATTGAAACGGTGTTTTTGGGTTTTGTGAAACAACGATAAAACTTAATTGATTTTGAAATGAGAAATGATATTTGTACCATCAATTTTTGACAACTTTTGTGACAATCTCTATCTCATACTCACATTATTGATTTTGTGACAATCTCTTTTTTTTGCAAAATTTTGGTTGTACTAAAAGTTGTCACATAATTGGTTGTTTAAATAACACAACTCTTTTGAAATATCAATTTTGGGTAGAATCATTTTTGTCTAAACTGTTACTTACATTGCATGGGGCAATTTGACAATTGCTCCCTCTTAGATCAATTTTGTTTTATTTGCTACATGCTAGAATTTTTTAGAGGAACAAAAATATGTCACTTTTTTATAAAAAATAAAATCAAAATTCGTTATATTTATAAGCACCAAAAATAAATTTAACCCTAATTAATATTAAAAAGTTTTGTGGAAGGAATTAATATTACAAAGTTAGATACAAACTAAATTTATTTCTTTATAAATAATGTAGTAAATATATATTTACGTTATATTTTTTTCAGCTCAGATTTAAACATGTCTATGTTTTTAAATGAAAGGATTAACGTAAAAAAAATTGGTGCAAAAGATTATTTTTAAAATGTCAAACTCACATGACTTTCATTTAATTGAAAAATGGGTGTTAGAGAAGGTATTTATAAGATAAATGAGTGTTTTAAGCCACATAAATTACTCTGTCAAAAAACAAAGTCACAGAAGTTACTTGAGCGCACCCTTTCAAGTTTTTATTTTATTTTTGACTCAACCCTTTTAAGTTCAACAATGATATATCGACCTTATCACAAAATAATGCAATGATATGACGACGGTATAAGCTCTACGAATATTCCCTCCTTAACTTGCTATTTTTATTGTATTCTTAGCAAATCATTTTTTATTATTGAGCAAACTCATGAGTTAATTTTACCAACAAAAAAAAAAAACTCATTTTGTAAATACAACCAGACTATGAGACTAATATGCGGGATGGGAAAAATAATAATAAATATTCCCATTCATCTAGCTATGATTTGAAATCTAAAACTATGAACACAATCCAACAATAATTTTGTCAAATATATTATAATTTGATGAGTTGTTTGTATATTCTAGACTAGAGTTTGAAGTCATCCAAACATAAGTAATACTATTGATAATAACATCCGTGCAAACACTTCCTTCAAGCCTTTGTACTTCATCAATCCTTTACCACTTTTGAAAACTTGAGTTTCCATGTGGTAGTATAGTACTTATTCCATATGAAACATTTGCTGCAGCTCTAATATTTTTTTTTGGCTATGACATACCAACATCGACTTGATAACCATCAATCGAGATTTTAAATTATTGATTTGTCAAAATCACAATATGAATCGTCTAATCTCTATCCAACAACTCTAATAAATAGACGAAGTGATTATACGAGTCACACATGTATAACTACTTGCATCATGATTTTGAAAATCAAACTTGTCCCTTAGGAAAATATATGTAACACAACTTTTTTGTTTTCCTTTTTTCCTTTTCCCTTTTTTTTTTTTTTTTTATAAGCTATAATATTTACCTAAGTTACTTAGGTGTACTATATTGTATCTTTGTCACCATTTTCATTTACAGCAACATAAACAAATGGTCCTATAAAAACATCATCAAAATCTTGAAGTGGTTCCAAAACCTTAACAACATCACTCATGAAGGGTCTTGGATTTGGGTGATGACTCAAACATTTAAAAGCTAACATAGCAACTTTCAAAGCTCCTTTGGTAGGATATTGACCTTCAAGTCTACGGTCGATAATACGGTGCAGCTTCTTTTGATCTCTCAACATTGGTCTTGCCCATTCCACCAAGTTTTTCCCTCTACTTGATTCTGAAGACTTATCCACTACCCTTCTTCCTGTGAGCAATTCTAATAGAACCACTCCATAGCTATACACATCACTCTTTGTTGTGAGGTGACCTATATATAATCAATCGGGCAAGGGTTAATTAGATTCAAATTTTTTTTCTTCGTCTTAACCCTAAAATTATCAGCGAAAACAATCCTGATAATCTAGAGTTCGGCCAGGAGCAGCATAAAACAGGGTTAACATTTTGTATGGTAGAGTCATACCTGTCATGATGTACTCAGGAGCCGCATAACCATGTGTTCCCATTACGCGTGTCGTTACATGTGTCTCTTCTCCTTCAGGACCATCCTTAGCTAGTCCAAAGTCTGATAACTTAGCTGTATAATCCTGGATTTGATGGGAGATAAAAAAGTCCAAGTTAATAATTTTCTAATATGGCCACATGGAAGATAATTTTGTAGATGCAAGGTGATCTTTGAAGTTTATGAATAAAACAGAAAGGGAAGAGAAAAGAACATACCGAGTCTAGTAAGATATTTGAAGCTTTGAAATCTCTGTATATTACAGGTTTATCTGCTTCATGAAGAAATGCTAAGCCTTTAGCAGCTCCCAATGCGATTTTCATCCTTGTTGACCATGGCATAGTAGCAGAGTATCCTGTTTGTATTATGTTAGAACATCAACCTCGGCTCAAAAGAAAAACGCAAACAAATAACACACGAGATTTGATCAGTGAGACGTCTACGGCTACCATTACCGAGCGGATGCTATACCTTTCTATAATTCAACCTTAGGATTTATAGTGTACAAATTGTGTTTACATACTATGGTCCAATTTACAAGATTCCACTTATTAGTAAACTATGAATCATACAAACATATTAGAATAATGAAGCAAACCTTAATTATTGTGTTAGTGTGAGAGTTTCTAATCAGACTCAACAAAACTAATAGATTTAAAAAAAATAAAAAATTAAGTGTGTTTAATAATATAGAACATCAGATCAAAATTATTTGGCCATTAGATCTTGTAATTGATCAGGTTTGACTTTGAGTGAGTTTATGTACCAAAAATGATAAGTCCTAATGATTATTTAGTATCTACTTAATTTAATTTTGTGCCTTTTGGGAAAAGAGTGAAAAAATGATGAGAAAATAAGTAGAAAGTAGAAAAGAAACATACTTCTGAATAATTGATTCTCCAAGCTACCTCTTGGCATGTATTCATACACCAAAAGCCTGTGTTCATCTTCAAAACAATATCCAATTAACTTCACAAGATGTGGATGACTTAGTTGTCCAAGAAATATAATCTCTGCCTAGAAAATAAAAATATGTTCAAAACAACATTTTTTTAGATATATTTTTTCCACAAAAATTGTGGTATTTTGTCATGGAAAAAAGTAATCTTAGCATATGTTTGGTTCGGCAATGAAATTCATAAAATTCCGATGATCCATCGTGATTTTGACAAAAACTATACTTTAGAGCTTTAACAAAATCATAGTGAAACCGTAATTTTGCTCAATCAATTGCCAATCCAAACATACGCTTCGTAAACTAAAAGGGTGCATCAGAAAGCTAACCAGCCACTCTCTATGACCTTGCAAGCCATCCAAGTCCAAACATTTAACAGCTACAGTTTGAGCCTTTAACCCTTGTCTAAGTTTATCATCAACAAAACCCTTATAAACAGGTCCAAATCCACCTTCACCTAACATATTACTCCATGAGAAATTATGTGTTGCTTCTTTTAGCTCCTCAAGTGTGAATGCATGAAGTTTAGAACCAGCAAAAGAAACTGAAAGATCTTCAATAGCTTGACTTGAACTTGAATTGCTTATATCTGATAAACATAGTCTTTGCAAAGAACCTTGTTTTAGAACATGTTTCTCTGATTCCTCCAAAGGGTATTTACTCTTGTAACAATTTAGGATCAAGATCATAGACTTCCATGTTATCTTTTTAGTAGTAGTCATCTAGAATTTGTATAGTGTATGTGCAATAACTTTGTAATGTACCTTAAGCTTCTCCTTTTCAATCTAAAAAAAAATAGAAAAACGACATAAAAATGTTAATGATTGATACTTTAGGGAAAAAAATAAATGAAAGATGAGAAATTTATAGTACGTATACTTTCACCTACTACCTTGTTAGAGAAATTGTATGAGATTCCTTGACTTCTAGACCACTTGAATGTAGATGGTAATATAGAGTTGTACGATATATGCATGAATATTGATTTTTATTTTATTTATATAGTGAACACTCAAATTCTTTGTAAGCCACCGGAAAGTTAATCTCTTAAATTAGTTCATCATCTCTTATATTAAGAAACTTAAAAAATTGACTAAGTGCCTCTAAAATTATAAATATTTAGTTTCATAAACTTGATATGAATAGTAGCCTCTAAAAATTACTTGTGAATGTCAAATTAGTCTTCATGTTTGTTGGCTAAGATTCAAAAACACTACCAAAATTTTACTATACATTATTTTATTTTTTTTAAATTGAGAAGGGTGAGATTACAATGTCAAACTCTTATTGAGTTAACACATATTGAACATACTCTTCAGTATAATTGAAATGACTGATAATATACAATTTTATAATTATTTTTTTCAATTTAGTAATTTTAGGGACTAACCAGACACCATACATTTTTAGGGAGTAAAATAAGATTTCACTTTGCTTTCTTTCATAAAGTGTAACAATGAAACTCACACACTTTAAGTGCAAAAAAAAGGTATTGTAAGTCTGAACTCGCGCTCCAACATATCAAATGTCTTTGCAACTTTTTATCAAATGAGTTGTACTTATCAAAAAATTTCTTTTTGTAACTTTGATGATTGTCATATATATCTTCAATTAATTAATTATTGGTCAAGTAACTTGCCTACCTGTTGACTTCAATGTTAAACTAAACTTTCCTTCTCTAACCTTCTCTTCAAACATGTAAGTATCTCCACCTTGCATTCCCTTGCCGTCCACATATTTTGTGTTTAGCAATTCATGCACATTCTCCGGAATTTTAGCAAAATGGAAAGGTCTAACATAATTCCATTAGTGCTAAACAACAATTACATTATCAAATATGTTGTTACACACATCAAACCATTTCTTTAATCGTTCAAAGTGATGCATATTGTAGATAGATGCCTAATATTAACAATAGAAAAGTTCTTAGTGGATTTCTAAACATTTTTGGTCTAATTTGATATTTCCCAATGTTCGGTAGGTAAAGCTCTATAGGATTATTGTTGTTAGGATGTCATGATCACACGTTAGCAAATAGACAATGACACGTTGCTTTTAAATTCTAAATGTGACTCAACAAAGGGTACAGCTTCTAGAAGATAGAACTTCAAGCAAGGCATGTTCATATATAATAGGGTTTGATCTTGGAATATTAATTTTATTTAATTTTTATAATGGATTTGATGATTTTTGTTCATAGAGTCGTATAAACGCAATCAAATACGCCTACCTCAATATCAATACAGCCAAGGACTTTAGAAGGGTTTTAGGTATTATATTTTGAATCTAGTGTAAGAAAAATAATTTTAAAAAGTGAAAAAAAGAGTGTAATATGATTGGAAGGTCAAAGAAAAAGTTTAAAGTGGTGAACAAATTAATCTAATCCACAACCACTTCCATCCATCGCTCATGGAAAATGGATTATACAAAGGCTTATAGGGGCAATCATTTTATTAATTCATGTTTCACATTTGCATGCACTACCATTTCAAGTTTCAAAATGATTGTGTCAAAAAAGCGTCGAATGATTAATTTACTACAAAGAATTGGTTTTAAAAAAAATAAGAAGACAAAAGAGGTATCTTATCTATCACTTGTATCACACCATGTTCATATGGTTATTTTATTTATATTCATATGGTTAAGTTTCTATCACTTGTATCACACCATATTCATGTGGTTATTTTATTATTGATTTTTTTAAGAAGAATTGTTGGCTGTAATTTTCAGAGTCAAACAACTATTTACTCTCAATTAACATCTGTTATTTTATTTTTTTTTACCCAAAGTAACAACTTTTTTCTTGATCATCCTGCTAGTATCAAGTATTAACTCCCAATAACACATATATAGAAGCATGAGCAAGCACCTCATCAGAAAAATGCATATCTAAAATCTTCATTCCCATCCCATGCTTATCCTAGCATCGGCAAGGAAGTTGGCTCACTCAACACGTTTTCTTATGGTAGCTCTTTTAAGCTTCAAATAGTACATTTTTTTATACTTAAATATAGTAGCATATGAATACTTAAATCATTTCAAAAGATGCATAGGCTTTACTAAAATGTATATATCCTAAGCAGGGATTTTCCGGTGTATAAAACTATGCATTTAAGTTTTTTCTTATTCACGCCATAAGAATGGATATATCCTCTATTTATCCAGGCCCCTCTTTTTTATGTATAATATTTTAACTAACCCCCCCCCCCCCCCCCCCCCCCCCGTCTTTACTAACCCCTTTCTCTCTCCCACGTCTATATAGAAGACATTTGTTAAGGTATGATTCATGAGGTCAATCAATAAATCAAAACAGTGTTATGGATATTTTTAGCACTTAAATTAAGAAATCAATTACCAACTAATCACAAAAATTTAACCGGTGTTATTTGTATGAAAAGATAAATGAATATATATAAAATATTTGTATATGGACATACATATAGAGGATATTTTTGTAATTTTCTCGAGGATAAGTCCCAACACGGTATAGGGTATGATCCTTGTCTCAAAATGACCATTTGGTGACTTTCTATCCCATCTTTACGTGAGAAAATTTCTTGTCTACTAGCCTCTCAATGAGAAGATATCTCTCTTGAGGATCTCTACTTATGGATGCAAATTGACATCTCTAGGTCTTTACATTTATTTTTCACCTCAAAATTAAAATGGGTTAAAATATGTTCAACAAACCATTTTGGTCTCTAAGTGTGAGACATTGTAACTATAGTCTATAAATGTAAAAAAAAAAATACAATCACATCCCCAATGCTTCCTTTGTAAGAACTTTTATGAATTAAATTAACTATAACAATAACATTTGATTTTTAATTTTTTTTTTTTTAAGAAGCTAAACTAACCCCCTCAAATTGGCACCAGAGAGAATCGAACCACACTCCATGATCCCAAGCCTATACCACTAGGTCAATCCAAGTTGGTTCATTTAATTTTTAAATTGACTACCTAGAAATAAATCCAGAGACTAAAATGACGGATAAAAGAAACAATTGTGAATTTGTTTGCAATTTTGATGCATTTAGAGACTATAATGACGGCGTCTAAAACATTCAAGGACAAAAATTGTTGATTAACCATTAAATATTATTCCTCTATGGAACAAGAAAGATCGTCTAAATTCATGATCTGAACTCCAAACCTGATGATATGATCTCAACTTGCTCCTTAATTAAAAAAGGCTAAAATATGGTTTTAGTCCCTACAAATATGCCTCGTTTTGGTTTTAGTCCCTGTAAAAAAAAATTGTTTCTGGTCCTTGCAAAAATTTTTGTTTTTGAAAATAGTCCCTGACCCCACTTTTGTGATGATTTGCATACGTGACACATTATAACTGAACCAATTTTGTAGTTTTTGGTCCCTGCAAGGTATTTTGTTTTTAAAAAAGGTCCCTGCAAATTTTTTTGTTTTTGAAAATAGTCCCTGGAGGGACTATTTTCAAAAACAAAAAAATTTGCCGGGACCAAAAACAATTTTTTTTTAACAGGGACTAAAATCAAAACGAGGCATATTTGCAGGGACTAAAATCATATTTTAGCCATTAAAAAACTGGCAGCAAAAAAAATTAATTTTTTTAAAATATTTAAATATTTAATATTATTTTATTATAGGTGGGGGTCAACGCCGGAGGTCGTCGGAACTTTGATCGGACCACCACCGTAAGTCGTTGGCGAACCACTGACCACTGTGGTTAATGCCGGCGACGGCCGACGAACCACTATGGTCAATGCTGGCGGCGGCCGGTTGACCATTACTGACCACCCTAATATTTTAAATTACTTAATTAATAATTATAATATTTCTGAATTATAAATTATTTGGTCTTATGACCAAAATTATCATGGGCTAGAAAAAGAAACAATGTTGGGCTTGGTTATATAAAATTTATTTGGATTGAATTTACTAAAAAAACCACTTTAATAAATACTACACCTCTTCAAAATATAATACACTTTGATTTATAGATCGGATGGATATCCCAATCATTAAAATTTAATAATGGATGAATTAGATGAACATAATACTTAATGGATGGATTGGATGGTTTTTTCAACAAAACAATATTGAATTTTAATGGACTAATGAATTATTTTGATTCATCCATTAGGATCCAATCCATCCATTTTGCCACTCTATCTCAAATGCTAACAAATTGTTTTGATGATTGTGGATGAAATAGCTTAAAACTGGAGGTGATTCACGGGTGTGGAAGTTTCGAGCACCGGTTATGAACTCCCCATGTGTGTTTTTTATTGGAGTAAACTTGTACAACTTAACACTATTAATATTCTCAATTGAGCTAAGTTTTGCAGATTATATTTTAGTTCTATTGTCCGGGTAAAAGGAAAGTTAAAAATTAGACATTTAATTTCATCTAAACCGATCCAAATTCTTGTTTTAGTTCTCTAAAAAATATAGATTTTTTCAAAGGCCTTTAATATTATGTATTACTAGTAATAAGCTGACACTTCTCATTATATGCACCAAGAAATACTAGAACAAATTATAGTATATATGTAAAAATAGTACAAATATTTTTAAAAATGTAAGAAAAAAGTCAATGATTAACTCCAATTTACTCACAAATTACAAAGGATTCCCTCACCCCATCCCCTCCCCTCCCGTGCTTTTTTTCTTTCTTTTACAAACGCATCCCCTCCTAGTTCTAATACGCATAATGATGATATTGTATATTATTTCCTTATACAGAATTCTATTTCATAAACATTATGTACACTATACATACAAGTAAGTTACAACTACTTGTTATCCCTTACCAAGCAAAGAATATCTGATGAAGGAACAAAAGTACAATAAAGAAGAGTACAACATGATTAGAAAAATGAGATGCACTTGAGGCATAATAATAGTAATAGGGATATGGATAGTTTTGTGGTGGTCCACCAATTACTTTAGGTTGTCCTTGACCTGAACCTGAAGAAGGCGAAGATTTCAAAGGTGGTGGAGGAGTTTCCCCGGAAGAATGTGATGAAGGACTTGGTGGAGATGGAGGCGGTAGAGTCAACAATGGTGGTGGAAGACTTAGTGATGGTGGAGGATATGATTTTAGAAGTGGAGGAGGAGGAGGAGGAGAATTTAATGTTGTGAGTGGAAATGGAGGTGAATATGATGTTAATAGTGGAGGAGGTGGAGGATTTTGTGTTAGGAGTGGAGAAGATGGAGGGTGGGGTGTTATTAGTGGAAAAGGGGGTGCATTTGGTGTTAACAAAGGAGGAGATGAAGGATTTTGTGTTGGGAGTGAAGGAGGAGGGTGATTTGAATTTGATGAAGCAAGTTTAGGAGGTGGTGGTGAACAAATTGTAGGACATGTGACACATTCACTAATGCATAATAAACCACTTGAAGGCTCTTCAACTTTGTCCTCAATCTCCAATGTCCTATTTGCAAACAAAACCAACAACATGAATACAATATTTGTGGTCCATGCAAACCAACTTTTTGTTATGAATCCTAGATTCTTGTTATGACCCATTTGAATTAAGGAGGTATATAGATTGTGTTTGGGGAAACAAGGAAGGTGTGTTCATATGGCAAGGTGAATTGTCATATAGATAGTTAGTTTTGGCTTAGTGATTATATAGATTGAAATAATGTAGGAGAATATGGTGGCATTTCTTTATAGCTTGCATTTGGCATTTTGGAAATCAGAAGTTTGGTTTATATTCTTTGATGCTTACTTAGTGATTGAGTGTTGTGCGTGGAGGAAAAGTATTAATTCCCCTACTTTACTTTGGCCTTTAATATAAACTTATTTTAATTAAACTAGAGGTGTTTAAACTCACCAGAAAAAGAAAAAAAAGTTTATGTATTGATGAATTTTTCTATATGTGTATGTGTGTGAGAAAGCTTATCGATGAATTTTTCCACCTAAGTACTCGTAGCATAGAGACTAGAGAGTGAGGTTGATAGAGAGATCTTTAAGTATTGAGAAAAACACTCAATCCTACTTTATAGTGGATGTTTTGTAAATAAATGTGATCGGAAGGAGTACTTAATTTGTATTAAGAGGAATCCACCAAAATTTAAATTTGAACCTGCAAGTATCATTTACCTAACATAATGACTTAGCTAAATTGTTGGAGGATAAATTGAGGCCGGAATGAGTCCACACACATATAGAAAGATGACCTCAATTTTATACAGAATTTGGCAAATCATGGAATAACAATGTCTTCTATTAAAATTTGAACGAATTATTACATTTTCAATTTTCATGAAAAAAATAAATAAGAAAATCACAAAAACCAAAATGTCCAATGTGACATGGGGAACTTTGGAAGGAAATTAAGTGATATCTCAATTACATCATTCACTTGTTATAAATTAACCTTTCATTGTGTATTATTTCCCCTTTATTTTGTGAATCCTATAATATACAAATAATTCGTGTATTCAATATTTATAATTTAGATTTAGAATAAGATAATAATTCATCGTAAAAATAAATAATGTGAGAGAAAAATTAACTTTTCCATTTGAACAAAGACTTGGTCAAAGTAGTTTTTTTTTACAAAAGGCCAAATTAGTTAAAAATTGAAGGAAAAAATAGAGGGTGACATTGAATCATTATTTGTGTCCCTATGTTTGAATTCTCCCCCATGAGAGGTTGTTTGGCTGGTTCCATTTGCATCTTCAAACTGCAAGAGGAGCCGAAAAAGGAATCAACCAAGCTTCATCCTCCCTCTCACGGCGGAGGAGAAAAGGTGGTGGTAGCCAGCAACTATTGGTGGTAGTGGTTGTTGCAACCAAGGTTGATAAAAAAAAAGTTTACGGTCGCGATTGTATTTAATTAAAAATTCTAATATTAAAGATTCAGACGCGACCGTGATCGTGATCCCGAATTTATATTAACCTTGGTGGCAAAAATCATATGTAGAATAATGTCTTTCGGTGGTATCAATAAACCACATATAAACCTCGTCATGGTGGCTGTTGGCAAACACAAGAATAGTGGTCATGCCTTTCGTTGGACGACAAATAATATTGATAATCCTATCATCATTGCAGTCCATGTTAAACATAAAGGCACTCCTCATCGTAGGTACCTTCTAATATTTATACAATATATTTTCATGATCAATTATCAATTATATGTTACACTTAATTATGTTCATAATTGAATATAAATTTTGGACTTGGTATTTTTTGATGTCACATTGTGATATACAATATCATTGTTTTAATACTTATGTATCTTATCTTATCTTATCTCAACGATAGTTATGTCATGTTTGCAGAGGGCACCAATGTTTTCCCTCCCGACGAAAAAGATATAGCCAATGTTTTCAGTCCCTTGCGACAAATGTGTAATGAAAAAGTTGTAAGTAATTGAAATTTTTATTGAACTTAATGTACACATTTTTTTTAGTTAAATATATTTTTTGTGATATTAGTGATAGTTGAAACATTGAAGGTATTAACATCAATTCAGGTAAAGTTGAAGGAAGCCATAATTATTGATACTGATATTTCTAGAGGAATTCTGGATTATGCAAAGAGGAATCACATCCAAACTATCATTGTTGGTGCTCCCACTGGCTACAAAAAAAATGTTCTTTCAAGGTCTCTAAACATGAGGACTATAAGCAAGTTAAGTTTTGAAACATTACATCCTTAAACAACATTCCATTTTAATCGTAATATATAAAAATGTTAGCAATATACTCTTTGGTTGAGATTCTAACGAGTTCCACCAAATTTATGTGAACTAAGCCACATAAATGTGAAATTGTCTACGAACACAATCTCACGTATTTATGCAGTTTGTACATCGGTGATCATTAGATTGAGATTGAAACATCCATATTTCAATCTCGGTATTTTAGATTTAAAAACGAATCAAATTATACTTGATTTTTAGATAGTCAGATGTTGATCCAGCGATTGCAGATGTACGTGCTAACTGTGTAAATGTGTGAGATTGTGATCGCAAGCAATCCGAATCCATTTTCAAAAGAGCGAAACCTATTTAAAATTTAACCAATCGAGTTAAATGTATTGAGAATAGCAATGTTAGGGAGTGTATTGTTAGTATTTCTATATTAGTATTTATGTTACCTTTGATTTTGACTAATTTATTAACAACTATGTTAAATTTTTTTAATTTTGTAACTATCTCAGAAAATTTAGAGGCCAAGATGATTTAGCAACAGCCATAATGAAATCAGCTCCAGATTATAGTTCGGTTTATGTAATTTCAAAAGATAAGGTAGTGGAATCTCGACCAGCAATAGTCCCATTGGGAACTGTGGTTGCACAATCACATGGAATAGCACCTTGTAAATCAGAAAATGACAAATGGTATTTCCTCCGTTTCTTTTTAAATGTCTTTTTTGAAGATTTTTTTTCTTATTTAACTGTTATTTTTAAAATTCAATGCAATATTAAATGTTGTTTTACTAATATTTTGGTTTGATTATAAATGGAACAGGTCACAATTATATAGAAGAGGAAGCACTAATAGTAGATCAGGAAGATCGTCTATACATGAATTTATAAAGAGTTTTTCATCTAATAATAATAATAATAATCATAATAATGAATCATTGGAGAGTATTGATTTATCCAGTCGTAGTCAAAGGACACCACCACTTAGCCACAACTCAAGCTTAAATGAAAATGGTTCATCTGGGTCAAATAAATTTGGTTCATTGAATGTAGCAAAATTAGAGAGGAATTCAAGCTTACAATCAGATTCTCAATTAGTAGTAAGTATACAAATAAATTAAATAGAAGCTTCTAAATGCATACTAATATGTGACTAAATAAATATTGTAATGAACAATCTAAATTTTTTTTAATGATTTAATTTTATTGATTATAGGGAGAAATGGAAGCAGAGATGAAAGAATTGAGACTCAAACTTAGGCAAACAATGACCATGTACAAATCAGCTTGCAAAGAAGCAATTTCAGCCCAAAATAAGGTGATGTAAATTACACTATCACTTACTAACATGTGGTTGGTCTTACACAAACTTTTTCTAGTAGTGATTAATTTCATACACAAACTTAGAAAAGATAAAAAGGCAATGAAAAGTGCTATGTAATATGAAAAATGAGATTAAAAGGTTTCAATTATTGACAGGCTAATGAGATTACTCAATGGAAAATGGAGGAGGAACGTATGGTAGAGGAAGTTATAATGTCAAAAGAAGCAGCATTGGCATTAGCAGAAAAGGAGAAAGCTAAAGCAAAAGCTGCAATCAAAGCAGCTGATGAAGCTATGAGAATAGCAGAAAAAGAAGCACAAAGAAGAATGCAAGTCGAGAAGACGGCTAAGAAAGATATAGAAGAGAGAGATCAAGCACTAAATGTGTTGGCTCGTAAAGATATTCGATATAGACAATACACCTTAGACGAAATTGAAAAGGCTACTCAAAATTTCTCATTATCAATGAAAATAGGTGAAGGTGGATATGGACCTGTGTTTAAAGGTCAACTTGATCATACAAATGTTGCAATCAAAATTTTAAGACCTGATGCCAATCAGGGTAGAAAACAGTTCCTACAAGAGGTATGATTCATGTGCATTCTTTTTAAATTTGGATGTTTAAAAATATGAATTTTAAATCAACTTGCAAGAATCGGTTCAAGACGATTTGGATTGACTGAGGTTACAATCCCACACATTCATGCAGCGATGGCGTTTCTAGGTTTTAGTGGAGATTTTGATTTTTTTCAAATTCTAAAATACAAAACTTGAAATCTGTACTGTCTAATCTTGATCGAACGACCATTGATGTGTTGATTGCGTGAATGTGTGAGATTGTTGATTGTAGCAAATTAAAACTCCAATCTGTGTGGCCTAAAACATAAAATTTTCGATCTACCATATAATATGTACTTGGAATTTTGCATATGTGGTGGTTTCATATGACAACTGTGACTAAATATGTTCCATATGTATGTAGGTTGAGGTATTATGCAACATAAGACATCCCAATATGGTCCTCCTCCTTGGTGCATGTCAAGAATATGGATGTTTGGTATATGAATACATGGACAATGGTAGCTTAGAAGACAGATTATTAAGAAAACGAAACACCCCTCCAATTCCATGGCGAAAACGTTTCGAAATAGCTTATGAAATTGCAACAGCACTTCTTTTCCTTCACCAAACAAAACCAGAAGCAATTGTTCATAGAGACCTTAAACCAGCCAACATTCTCTTAGACAAAAATTTTGTTAGCAAAATAAGTGATGTTGGTTTAGCAAGATTAGTACCACCTTCTGTAGCTGATTCTGTCACACAATATCACATGACTGAAGCAGCTGGAACATTATGTTACATTGATCCAGAGTATCAAAATACAGGAAAATTAACAACAAAATCAGATATTTATTCTTTAGGGATAATGTTTCTTCAAATTATCACAGCTAAGCCTCCAATGGGACTTTCTCATCATGTTAAAAGGGCAATTGAAAATGAGAATTTTTTCGATATGCTTGATCCCGATGTTACTGATTGGCCTGTTGATGAAGCTTTGGCGTTTGCTAAAATTTCTTTGAGATGTGCTGAGCTTAGTAAAAAAGATAGACCGGATCTTGCGTTAGAAGTGATTCCGGAGCTTAATCGATTAAAAGATTTTGGATGTGACTTACAAAACTATCAACATAATCAAAGTCATCCATCGGGTCCTCTTACGCCTCCTCAAAGTCCACTTTGATAAACATATATACAACAGATTATTGTTTTTTAGTATATATATTTGATTGTGTTACGAATGTTTATTACAACACATTTTGTAATGAACTTCTTTGCAATACACATTTTGGAATGGATGACTTACTCTTGTCCAAAATCCTTACTTGCATAACATGTACCAAGTGATGCTTCATATTAGTACATTAGATTTCATTTGCACATGATTCAAATTTTGCAGCAATATATAGTTAAATTTCAACAATGGATTGAGTAATTATCAATGCTTAAGCCTTCAAAATTTTCATAATCATTGTTGTACTAAATGACAAAATCAACATTACCTTTCAAGTATCTCATTACTCTTTAACTACACCAAAGTGTGTTACACATGTTGATGCATAAAACATCAAATCTAGTAGGGTTAGAATTAAGTAAAAAATGTAGTGAACTAATCATCTTAACTAAGCTACAACTATCTTTGGATCACATCGATATTTTAGTAAATCGCTAACAAATTTTGTCTATAAAAGAAATATTTTATGCCGTTTAGTTTTGTTGTTTCTTCTTTGAACTTTGACCCACTTTTATACAAAACCAAAAAAAAAAAAAAATTCAACGAATAATAGAATACTAAAAACGTTGAGTTTGAGTAGCACGAGAGGTTAAATTCCCATAACATACACCTAAGTTTAAATCTCAGCTGAATTGGGTGTTTCTAATTATTTTTCAACATTGTCTCGAATAAGATTGCATCTAATAGTACGAAGGAAAAAAAAACAAATTAACCACTTTATAATTAAAATACTGAAGTCACTTAATATTTATATATGTAATATGTTGATCACTTTAATACAGTTTAATTTTTTATTTAATTATTTTCTTCCTATTAATTGGGATTTAGAGAGTGTATACTATATTTGTATAAAAAAAAAAAGGGTGTACGCTATAATTAAGTGTCTAATTGGGTGTATTAGATTGAGATTCCAGTCCATCAAACCTTACCTAGATCAAGACATGATCTAATTACATAATGCAATATATTCTTATAATATATAGGAATTATTACTTATTAATTGAAGTCAACTCTACATATTAATTATATAAATATTTTTTTTGTATTAGATGAAGTGGTAAACTACTGGAAATAAACTTACACGCAATTGCAAGGTTCCGGGTTCGAATCCAAGTCACAACGTCCTTCCTTGCAATTTTGGAATTTGTCAGTTGAACTAGGATTTTTAGACTAATTATATAATTTTTTTAGAGAGATAATTTTACATTCTTTCAAGTTTTTTCTTTCTTTAGTCACTGGAAATAAGGTGATACTTGCTGGTCAATTTTTGGCTCTGAAGAACTCATTTGCATTTTTCCTTCTTTTAAATAATTGGTTTTCATATATATGCGATTTTTTCTTTCATGATTTTGTCATTTTAGTATGACATTATTTTGTTCTCCATATTGTTGCGTCAATTTTTTATTTCTTGACAAATCAACGTAAATTAATTATAAATTTAATCAATGACTATATCATTAACATTGCAAATTCAGATGCAATAGTATTTCAGTCACTTTAATTTTGTCACAATGTTTATAGGTATTTTATAATATTAATTTAGATGTTGTGATTTATTTAAAGATTCATCCTTTTCATTTTTAACGTTGTTGAATTTGTGTTTGTTTCCGATATAGTTTACCAATTTGAATGAATATCGTTTAGTAAAAATGTAAGAAGCATATCTAAAGGTTACAAATCCTCATCTCAACAACACACTCTTTGAGTTGAGATATGTTAGGTTCAAATAAAACATTTATAAAGTAACATTGGTAGGTTGTACACTCTAATTGGTCAATGATATATATTATTGGGTATCTTAATGGTTTGTGTGTGAACAGAACTGAGACAGGAGATGCAAGGTCAATAGAGAGAAAAACTGATGAGAATGGAATTCAGGATTGGCGTGATTATCGTATAATACTATATCTCTCACATGTGTTGCCTTTTAGAGAATTTTCCTATCTTTATTGTGTTTTGAACATGATTATATTGATTAGTACCATAAGCTATAAAGTCAAATTTTTTATTATTATTTCTAGGTTGAGGTGAACCTTGAATTTGAATCTACAATTGCATAGTATAAATATTACATAAGAAGATATCCAACTTAAAAAATGGTTTCCAAACATCAATAATAGATTTTTTTTTGAGGGAAAACATCAATAATAGATGAAAAACGATAGCTATGAATTGAGTGCCACAAATATTAATAATGTCACCTCAAGTTAAGTTTGGGAGAAAATTGGAGTGAGACAACCAAATTAGAAAGGGGGAATTAGAGGATACTACTAATAAAGAGGATACATAAAAAAAAATTGTGTAACTTATTTTTAATATACTTAAATTACCTTCGGATTGTTTTACTTTGAAATTATTAATTATGATTCGTTGCTATTAATATGTCTTTGTTTAATCCTCATATTTAAATAAGAATGGTTATGGATATGCTAAAAAAAAGAGAAACAACAACTTATTCAAAATAAGAGGAATGTTCTGCACTTTAACAAGAAGTATATGCTAAATATTTATAACCAAACAAATGTGAGGATATGGATATATCATTAAACACAATAGAAAAATAGAAAGACGAACATCCGTTGGTAGAGAATAAAATTTGCTAGGAAAAAAAAAGATGAAGTTTAAATAGAACAATCGCAATACTTCAATAAAAGTGAATTTTAACCTAAATATATTATAAAACTCTTATGTTTTAGAAATTCAAGACAATCAAATAGTGAATTCTCTTCTAGATACATAAAATTTAATGATTTGTTTTTTTGGTATCTAAATGAATTAACAAGCATTATCTGAAACAAACACATTCAATTACGAGATTTTAAGTTTGAACTCGGATGAAGGTGTGCATCTTAACAATAATGGCATTGCCAATTAAACTAAACCTTACAAACATTTAGAAAAATTGTGTAGCTTAAATGAGTACATGTGTTAATTTTCGTTTGAATATAAATTTAATTTGATTTTCTTTAATTAATAGCTTAAATTAAATGACTTAGGGCACTTATTGATTAAGCTCTTTGAAGAAAAGTAACCATCGAATAGGACTGTAGAAGGTTAGGTTGATTTTTTTATTCCTTCCACAATCATTCAACTGCATTCATACTTGATCCCCCGACATTCAAACTTCTCTTTTGTGTTTAGAAATATAAGGGTTATGATGAGACTTTTTGTTTTATTTTTATTATGTATCATTTTAAAAATAAAAATAAAAATCTACATGCATGCACATTATATTTTGAGTTGATGAGAATACATAACAATAACAATACACACTTTCGGCCGCTCACACTTTTACAAACATTGGCTTATTTGT
Source organism: Medicago truncatula (assembly GCF_003473485.1). Classification (NCBI taxonomy): domain Eukaryota; kingdom Viridiplantae; phylum Streptophyta; class Magnoliopsida; order Fabales; family Fabaceae; genus Medicago; species Medicago truncatula. The sequence goes on from NC_053042.1 coordinate 3,755,833, forward strand.
TACACTATCTATTGTTGGAGAGACAAAAGGTCAAAAGCTGCGTATATTGTTGAATTATGTCTAAGGTTATTTTCAAGTTTGAACAGAACATGCATGCTCTCAATGTCAAAGTGTCTGATCTGATGGATCATAATACCTTATTATAAGTTTCAAAATTTATAGTCGGTCATTGAAGTTCTAATGTTTGATGTCAAGGTCGGGTTTTAATCATGTCTTTTTTTCTATGTCAGTTTGGAGCATATGGAAGAGGAGAAACATCAAGCTTTGGGAAGGGAACAATGAGTTAGTATGTACAATTCAACCACTTTACATTTTTAAAATCAACTATTTCACTCTCTAACGGAATTTGGTGCCCCTTTTTAAAATTCATTTTTTGTTCCCTCACTCGGGTTTTTAATTAGTTCATCCATTTGTATTTTCAAATTTTAAATTTAAGATTCATATTCAAAAACATGAATGAAGATCATATATTTAAATATTAGAAGGTCACAAGAAAATAAAATCATAGTTTTAAAGCTTAAAATCTATATTTAAATGAACTAAAAGGACAAAATATGAAATTAACAAAAATAAATAGAAAGAACCATTACTTGAAATTTAATTAAAGGACTTAAACTATAAATTTGCCGACAATTTAACTATGTTTTACATTCTTCCTAACAAAACTATCAAATTACTCACTATCTTTGTAAGTCGTTTTTAAATTAGTCTTCAAACGTGTTAATATTTTAAAGTATTTCATGTCTTTTTGTCAAATGATTATCAGTTAGGTTCTCTTTTTGTATCCCTCATGTGACAAAGAAAAAAAGACAGGGACCTAAATGAAAAACATTTGATAAAGACAAAGATTAATTTAAAACATTAATAGAGTCGATGACTAATTTGATAGTAGCTTACAAAAACAAAAGATTCAAATTTGATGGTTTATTGTATAAAGTTTGGCTTTTCACTATATTGTTGATTTGTCACCCCCACGTTTTTGGCATGTGTTAGATTTCCACAATCTTCACATTCCATCATGAGGTCCACATTATTCCTCTTGGTTAGGTTATACTAACATCATGGTCGAACTCCAAATTATGAACCATTCTTCTAAAAACGGAGCCTTAACATAAAAAAAATAGTGTTATAAACTCAACGGTTTTTAACAACACGTCGAGAAAAAATATATGGATACAAGACCATCCCTATGGGGGAATTCCTCTCCATGGGACTCCAATTTTTTTAATATTAAAATATTGAAATGTAATTATATTTAGTTAATTATAGATGAAATAAATGTAACTTTTTGATATTAACAACATTCATTTGATTGTATTCTTCTAACATCAACTATTTTGTTGGATGAAATGCATGTTAGTGACATCACTTTAAGATTTGTATATTTCATCAATAAAAAAAATAATGTTAAAAACAATGTGATAAATAAATGTTAATGGTAAAATGAATGGTAGAAACAATGTGAAAATGGTCCTGGTCCGTTTCCTTGGTGGCTTGGACTTAAGACTCAATCTTGAACAAACACCAAATAATACACATTAGAAAACTCTTATTATAGAGACTAGTAGATTTTTTTTTTTAACAAGTTAAAATGAAATTATATACGAAAAAGGATAGTCCTAAAAGCATAAGATGTGCCTTAGAGACTATCTCAGAAATTAAGATTACAACGGTTACAAACAAAACACAACATAAAACATTAGCCAATACTCAAACAAACAAGAGGGCTTGACCACCACTGCTGAGTCCCAAAAACAAAGGTAGCTTTTTTAGCTTTCAACCAACCTAGAGACAGCAGCTTAATCTTATCTAGTAAACAAGGGATGGGGGTAACAACATGATTAAACAAACGGTTGCTACGCTCATTCCACACAACCCAGGCACATAGAAGCCATATTAGTTGCATAAAAGAACGTCTAGCAGCACCACCACCTGTCAAATGAGTGAACTGGAAAAAATGATATGATATATTATCGGTGTCCACCCCACAGCAACCAATCCAAGCTCGCACCAAATGCCACAGAGAGTCAAAAGTATCACGCAATAAAAATAGATGTCGTGCCGATTCAGGATGACCACAGCCAGCAACACACGAGGACATGTCCGGCGACAACACCCGTCTAGCAATCAAATTTGTCCTTGTTGGTAAACGATCACGGAGGAGCCGCCGCGCAAAAACGAAAACCTTCAAGGGAACCTGTTTTTGCCACACCAAATTCAGAGCATAATCGACGACCTGAGGCACCTGAGAGATTAACAAACTATATGCACCTCGAACTGTGTATCCACCAGATGGGTCCGGAAGCCACACCCAACTAATTGTCCAAACACCCTTTGTATATCAACACTTTTTCAAATCTTACTGAGATCTATCAAGTATCAAGGATTCAACTCACTAATCACTATAATATTTACTTATTTATTTGTTTATATTTATGTGTAAAAAAATGATTAATTGAATGCAAAATTAAGCAAGAATCAGAACACAAGTTGGGATTAATTCTAAATATGCGTCCGTCCCGTACCTGACAAGCTGACAATGACAGAGGCAAATGAAGAAATCTAAAAAAAAATGCGAATCCAAAACTGTGTTCACACTACCACCATTCGTTCCTTCACTGTCTTATCCTACCATCCTACTCCTACCTACGCCATCTGCTCCCTCTTTTTTGACCAAATCTTATACACCACGTCAGATCTAAATATAGCTTTGTGTCTTCTAAATTACGGTTATTAAAACAACGAAAGTAAAATTACTCTGCCGATCTTATTTATAAGATAAATTTATATCAATAAAAGTTCATATGTTTGATTGAAAAATTGAACCGGATACATTAATTCTTGTTGACCAGCATATTTTTTTTTTTTTTGTAAATAGACATAATTTTGAGTTTATGTTTAATGAGTTCATTCAATTAGATTTTATAGTGTATTAATTTTTGATATTTTTTTTAAGGAATTTTTTATATATTTTGGAAACACACATAATAAAGTGGGATTTTCATTTAAAAAAAAAAAACATAATAAAGTGGGATTATAGCGTGGTTTGATTGAACGCACATATAAAACAATTAATGTTGAGGATGTTTATGGGTATAAATCAACCCGCAAATCGTATCACCCAAATAAGTTAATCCCGCATTTTAAATCGGGTCCAATTCAAACCAACCCATACAAACTCCAAATTTGTTTGGTTTGAGGATCGGGTTTGAGCTTTTAAACCCAAGCACTATTCCACTTACATGACTCATACACACTTTTTTTTTTTTTTTTTTCTGTGGTCGGGGTTTGAACCTCAGACCTTACATATATTATGCTTTGTCTATATCAACTGAGCTAAGCTCACGAGGACACTCATACATACATTTAGATAATGTGTACGCCATTCCTTCCAAAATATTATGTTTTGTCCATACCAACTGAGTTAAGCTCAAGAGGACACTCGTACATACATTTAGATAATGTGTATGTCATTCCTTCCAAAATGTAAGTAGAAATGAGTCAACATAAATTGATGTATTTAATACAAATTTTGAATCAAATACATTAATTTTTGTTGACCAATTTCTACTTATATTTTGGAGCGGAGGAAGTACTTGCTATTAGATTTGATTCAAATTATTGATTACATTTAAAGTGTTGAATGGTGTCTCTTTATTCTATTTAAGTACCAGGATTTTTATTATTGAATTTTCAAGTACTACAAGTGTGTTCATTAAATTACAAATTTTTTTAGAATTTAAAAACTATATTTTCTACATGACCTTGCAAATCCAACCCAACTCTTTCATAAATGTGTTGGTTTGGTTCAATTATGGTGCTAAAACACGTTGTTCACCGTTTCAAGCTTAAAACACGTTGTTCACTCTTTCAAGCTACAAAATTCATAGTATTGAGTTTTTTTGTCAAATTGGACTAGAACCAACTCGCAAACACTCTTTATCGATGCATATAAATTAAAGTTAGAAAAATGTTAATCAATCATCCAAAGATATTATTGATTAAGAAATCAAATATAATAACAATTACATTAAAAATTGTCGAAAGTTTTTTTCAACTTAATTTTTTTTTAGTTTCCTTAACAAGTATCCTGATGACAATGGTTAACATGATCCATTAAAGTTTTATATATAACGTTGGTAACACTTAACTCAAACGTTAGCATGTTATATTATTAGGTTGGACACATTTATTTCGGTTCAAATTCATAACATCATAATTTTATATGTGAGTTTTAGATGGTATTTACCACTTCATTTATGAACATAAAATATTATGCCCGGTGACAATCAATAATTTGTTTGCTTTTATACCCAGACGCAATTTTACATCTGTTTCTTTTATTTTTTTATCAAGTAGTCTGGTGGCTAGAGCTCGCACAATTAAATTGTGGAGAAGTGGAGTGTCCGGATTCGAACCCCGGCTCCTACATATAATATGCAATATCCCTTCCAACTGAGCTAAGCTCACCGGATATTTTACATCTTTTTCTTTCCTCAACATTAATGGTTTTTTGACACATCTTATCCCTATTGTTTTTTTTTTGGACAAGATCATTCACATTATTGTTGATAATAATCATTAAACGTGCACATTCAAGGAAATGACATTCAAATGGAAGATTAATTAGTCGTTCTATCTCCGTTTTTTTTTATATTTTTTTGGTGAACTCCACTTTTTTTTTTATAATTGTCGTTTTAAATTTATTTACATACATAAAAAAAACTGTACAAAAAAATGAATAAAGCTTGTTATTTTTAATGAAATTATTTCTTATAATAATTTTAACTAATTAGTATCTTATTTTTTTATATTTCTCTCTATACAATTCATAGTTAAAAATTAAAATTAAAATGATTAACAAATTTCTGAAGAAAAAAAAAACGACACTCCTGTTTGAAATAGTTTTTGTTTTCGGTTTTTGAAATATACAAGTCCCCTTTTCATAATAGTTATCATTTTACATGTTTTAGTTTTAGTCCCCAAAACTAAAAAATTCAAAACAGTTTTCAAAACTGTAATTTTAAAAATTAGTTTAGCAAAAAAAAAATTAATTTTCAAGTTTTTAAAAACTAAAAAAGAGTTTTTGGAAAGTGTTTCAAACATGCTCTAATAACGAGAGTAGTTTTTTCTTTTTGACAAAAATAACGAGTAGTTAAATATGAAAACATTAAAATTAACACCAAAACACCATTTTATTTTTTAATAATATAATCTAAAATATCATCGAAAAATGACAAAATATTTACTACTTATCATATTAAACTCATAATTATACAAACTAAATAGCATGTTATAATTATTGGTCAACTATGTAGACCACTAAAAAGATTAAAAAGGTACACAAAATATTAAATTAATCAACCTCCCATTTGTATTTATAAACACCATTTGAATAAACTGTCCTTAAATATACTCTTCCGTTCAAACTAGTAGATGCATGTATTACTGTTTTTTTCATATATATTCTAAGTATCATAATTATTATTATTTTTTTAATTAGTATAATTATTATTATTTTTAAAATATGAAAAGTCAATGTCAAAACAAAATATTTTATAACAAAGTTGATATACCTGCTTTAAATTTGAGATTAAATGTTGGTAATTTCTAAAATAATGGAATCACTTTGGAATCAAAAGTTGTAACTCTTTATCAAAAGTTGCAACTTTTCATGGGAATCATTCATATACATTAAAACATTATTATTTACCGATAAATAATGAACCATAATATTGATTCAAGTTTATATAGTCATAACCTTTGGCAAATAGGTGCTTACCATACAATTGATTCAAATCAAAAATCTAATGTATAAGGTCATAACCTTTGGTAAAGAGGTGTTTATCTCATGTGATGAAGGGTCACATAATACACTATAAGTAAAAACGAATTTTGTTACATTAACAACACAATTCTCTTCCATTTCTCATTCTATAAATCATCCATCAATTCTCTGCAGAATGAATGAATTGATGGAACCATAATTTGTAAAATACGGTTAAGAGATACTTTTGCTGTGATTGTGAAACACATCAAGGAATTCATAGTATCTTGAAGGAGATTTATTGATCATTCTATTGCATCCAATATTCAATTATCGGTGGAGAAGCATCAAACCTAAAGGTTAGTATGACAACCCATTTTGAGTTTTATATGTATAATTATTAAACTTTTTTGATTTCAAATGTTGTAGTCTCTTTTCAACGATCAAGTTATTTATCACTAAATACACCAATTTTATTTAATCGGTGTTTGTTTATTTGTTTATATTTGAGAATGAATGAAATTGTTTTTTAATACTCCTTTTTATGTGCTAAAATTCATGAATGCCACTAAATTTCAATGATAAAATGAGTGAAGAAGAAAAAACCAGTATATTGAATTCTATAGAAAAAAGAATCATTAGCCATGACAGTCTTCTATGATCTGTCAATTAAACAAAGAGAAAGAAAATACAAAACCAAAGGTCCAAACTCCAAATCCCTTTCACATACACTGAATTTATGTAATTAAATTAAGAGGAATTATATTTGTACGATCAACCTTGAACAATTTTTGTGACAATCATTTTTCTCTCTTCCTATTAAATAAAAACAATAGAGAAAGAAAAAGAAGAGAGATAATAAAAACACATATAAGTATGATAAAGAGAATTATTTTAAAAGTTGTCAACAAATAGTTGTACAAATATCATTTCTCTAAAATTAATTGAAGACTTTGTTTTCACAATATTTATTTCATGCCGCATCTCATTTTATTTTATGATTTTCCTCAAATTTTCAATCTACGCGTTCACACCACATCTTTGTGTTCACACACATATATCTTACCTTAAAAAACATCTTCAAAACTCAACGACAAAGAAAAAAAAAGACACAACCAATTTTTTTTGAGTTCTTGTTTATGTCTTTCTGAATTTCTCCTGTTTCTTCAACAAAATCAGCTTTCGCAACAATTTCAAAGCTTTAGTAACAGTTTTAGTTTCAAAGATTTTTTAGTATTTATGAAACTCCCAACTTTTGCAGACCCAGAATCACTTTCATACGTTTATACCTTACTTCAAAATTCATTTGACCAGATGAACGATCCAAACAACACTGCTACTTCAACAAATATCAGAAAAAGACGTAGAAAAAATGAAGATGGTGGTGATGATGATGAAGATCACGATGGTTCAATCAATGAAGGAGGTGGCAAAAACAAGAAGAACAAGAAGGAAGAATTAAAGGGTATTCTCACATCAATTCTCTTGCTTGATGAACAAGAGAAACAAGAGATTGAAGATAGCAAGAAAGTCTCAGAGGACGAGAAATTCTCTTTAGAGGCAAATCATAAGAAGAAAACAAAAGCCATGGTTGATTATTACTCCAATCTTGAAGATGGTTATAGTCAAGTTGAAGAATCAGAGAAAGTTAGAAGGAGAAAAACAAGAAACATGTCAAATTCTGTAGCTATTGCTGCTACATGCAGTGAAAATTTTGAAGCAAATAGTGAAGGTGTTAATGTTAATGATGTTAACAGTGGTAAATCTAATGGTGGTGGTTCACAGAGAAGGCTTTGGGTGAAGGATCGTTCAGGAGCATGGTGGGATGAATGTAACAAAGAAGATTTTCCTGAAGATGAGTTTAAGAAAGCATTTAGAATGGGAAAATCAACTTTTGATTTGATTTGTGAAGAATTGAATTCAGCAATTGTGAAAGAAGATACAACTTTGAGAACTGCAATTCCAGTGAGACAAAGAGTAGCTGTTTGTCTATGGAGATTAGCAACAGGTGATCCTCTTAGAATTGTTTCAAAAAGGTTTGGTTTAGGTATATCAACTTGTCATAAACTTGTTCTTGAAGTTTGCACTGCTATTAAAACTGTTCTTATGCCTAAGTATCTTCAATGGCCTAATGAAACTTCTTTGAGAAAAATTAAAAATGAGTTTGAGGGTATGTCAGGTATTCCAAATGTTGTAGGGTCCATGTATACATCACATGTTCCAATTATAGCTCCTAAGATTAGTGTTGCTGCTTATTTTAACAAGAGACATACTGAGAGGAATCAAAAGACTTCATATTCAATAACTGTTCAAGGAGTTGTTGATACAAATGGTGTTTTCACTGATGTTTGCATTGGTTGGCCTGGTTCAATGCCTGATGATCAAGTGTTAGAAAAATCAGCACTTTTTCAAAGGGCTAATAATGGAGGACTTCTTAAAGGTGTTTGGATTGTTGGAAGTTCAGGGTATCCTTTAATGGATTGGGTTTTAGTACCTTATACTCAACAAAATCTTACTTGGACACAACATGGTTTCAATGAGAAGATTGGTGAGATACAAAAAGTTGCTAAAGATGCATTTGCTAGATTGAAAGGTAGGTGGTCTTGTTTGCAGAAAAGGACTGAAGTGAAGCTACAAGATTTGCCTGTTGTACTTGGTGCTTGTTGTGTTTTGCATAACATTTGTGAGATGAAAGGTGAGAAAATGGATCCTGAACTTATGGTTGATATTGTTGATGATGAAATGGTTCCTGAAGTTAGTTTGAGATCAGTTAATTCATTGAAGGCTAGAGATGCTATTGCTCATAATCTTTTGCATCATGGTTTAGCAGGCACTTCTTTTCTTTAAACTCATAAGATTAAGAACTTTGTGTAATTTGTTGTATTTTGATCATTGTTTTATGCATCTCTGAGAACATGATTTTCTTTTTTGCTGTTTATTTACATAATGTTGGAGTTATATTCATATTATTTGTTGAAGTGGCTTTGTATAAGATAAGATGTATTAGCCTCTTTGACAAATATGTATGATAAAATTTACATATGGTTAGATTCAGAGTTACATTTCCATAGCCAAATAAGAGATCAATTAATAAAATTGCAACATTCTTTTGTTTCATGGATTATTTTGTATCATTCCTAGTTTACAATTTATTAGAAGATCAATTGATATAGTTCAGTTACATCATTGTTTTAAACCAAATTTATTGTTAGATAGGATTCTGTTACAAGATAGTGAATTTGAAATATAGTAAAATGCACTATTTATTAAATCAAAATAAAATCATCTCATAATTGATTTCCTTTCCTATGTAATTAAAGTCAACTGTGTTCAAATACCGACTAGGATCTAGACATGGTGAACATGTGAAGTCTAAGAAAATGGTTTTTTAGACTGTGAGAAAATGATAAAATAACAGTTTTTGGTTAAATCAAATGAATGGGTCATAATCATTCTTTTTGACACTCTACTTCTGTTTATTCAATATCTAGTAATGGTTATGCTTGTGTTTCATAGTTGTACTCAATCAAACATTGTAAAGACTGAAAATTTTAAATCAAAAGTTTACTCGATTAAAGTCTTTCGCATCATAAATAAATCGAAGTATAAAGTCTTGAAAATGAACGAGAATTGAAATACAATTCAGCATCCTTTTACAAAAAAGGAAAAGTTAAACATACAAATGAGGAACCCTAATTCTAGACACTATGATCCGTCTTCGAGTGACTTCAAAACATCCTATACCTGAAAAGGAATCACATAGTGTGATGAGATACTACGATCTCAATAAGTTTCCAAATACGGGATTAAACAAAATATGCCACAAATGCATTTATGAAATATATTATAAAATGCAATACTTTCACTTCATTATGAAACTACCCCTGATGTGCATCAGAACTTTAATTCTTATCAAATCATTCGAAAACTTTAACTAACTAACGTGAGCACACTTATCTGTGTCTGCAAAATCACTTGGACATGGGTTAACCAATGTGACATGTACTGCCGATGTATGACGCCCCACTACCTGCCTACACTGTAACTGCCGCGCTTCATCTTTTTCTCCATTGTGATGTGTCTAGTGCGGTTTGGTTGAAGTTAATGTGGTGGTTAGATTGCTTGTTCATTTTGCCTCCAAACCTTTTTGTTCATTGGGAGTGTTGGCATGAAGGGGAGAGCGACAAGAAGGTCAAAAAGGGTAAGGGGATAATTTGGCTTGCTACCATTTGGGTGTTATGGAATACCCGAAATGAGAAAGTTTTTAACGATGTTAATGTAGAGGTGGATGCAATTGTTGAAGAGGTGAAAGTGTTGGCTTGGAAGTGGGTGATGAGTAAGTTGTGTATTCCGGTTTGTCAATTTTTTGAGTAGTGTTGGAACCCTAAATGGTGTCTTAGAAGGTCCCATACTTGTATGTGATTGTTGGTTGCGGAGCTGCTGATTTTGCTTTCGGTCTGGAGCTTGGTTTTCAGCTGGGTTTTTTGGGTTGTGTAGCAGGTTTTGGTGTTTGTATCAGCAGAAGTGCAGCAGTTTTTTTCTGCTATTGCTTGCGTTGCTGAGATAGGTGCTGCTTCCATATGTTGGAGTGTTTCTGTTTTGATTGGTGGCTGGGCAGTTTCGGGCTTTTTGGTGCTTCTCTGTCTTCTGGTGGTGAGGTAGGGGTATGCGTGCGGTGTTTTTCGCACGTATATGTCGGCCTCAATTCTGGTTTGAGGGTTGTATGGGTGTTCCGTATATTTGCATGTCATGTTTGATCAAGAAAGTGGAAAAAGATGTTTTTTCCCTTTCTCTTATTTGTGTTTGTTGATCGTATTATTTAGTTTTTGAGATATAAGAAGGAATAAAATGTTGACCATCGTCAGTGACAAGATCTAAATTTTTTGAATGGTGGGACACCATATATAAAAATTTGTAACACTAAATTATCCTCTAAGATTTTTCATATTATGAAAACTTTGAATGATATGGTCCCCGACTATCGTAATACACGTATTATATGGTGGTGAGTTTACTTTAGAACCAAAAGTTGTAACTCTTTATAGGAACCATTCATATACATTAGAACATTATTATTTACTAATAGATAATGAACCATAGCATTGATTCAAGTGTATCTGATCACAACCTTTGGTAAATTGATGCTTAATGAACCATAATATTGATTCAAGTAAAAAATCTTATGTATATGATCATAACCTTTGGCAAAAGGGTGTTTTCTCTCATGTGAAGAGTCACATAATGCACTATAAATACTTGACATTTGGGCCTGAGTTTAAAATCGAATTTTCTAGTATTTATGAAACTTGGGACTTTTGCAGACCCAGAATCACTTTCATACGTTTATACCTTACGTCAAAATTCATTTGACCAGATGAACAATCCAAACAACACTGCTACTTCAACAAATAACAGAAAAAGACATAGAAAAAATGATGTTAACAGTGGTATATCTAATGGTGGTGGTTCACAGAGAAGGCTATGGGTGAAGGATCGTTCCGGGGCATGGTGGGATGAATGTAATAAAGAAGATTTTCCTGAAGATGAGTTTAAGAAAGCTTTTAGAATGGGAAAATCAACTTTTGATTTTATTTGTGAAAAATTGAATTCAGCAATTGTGAAAGAAGATACAACTTTGAGAACTGCAATTCCAGTGAGACAAAGAGTAGCTGTTTGTCTATGGAGATTAGCAACAGGTGATCCTCTTAGCATTGTTTCAAAAAGGTTTGGTTTAGGTATATCAACTTGTCATAAACTTGTTCTTGAAGTTTGCACTGCTATTAAAACTGTTCTTATGCCTAAGTATCTTCAATGGCCTAATGAAACTTCTTTGAGAAAAATTAAGAATGAGTTTGAGGGTATGTCAGGTATTCCAAATGTTGTAGGGTCCATGTATACATCACATGTTCCAATCATAGCTCCTAAGATTAGTGTTGCTGATTATTTTAACAGAAGACATACTGAGAGGAATCAAAAGACTTCATATTCAATAACTGTTCAAGGTGTTGTTGATACAAATGGTGTTTTCACTGATGTTTGTATTGGTTGGCCTGGTTCAATGCCTGATGATCAAGTGTTAGAAAAATCAGCACTTTTTCAAAGGGCTAATAATGGAGGACTTCTCAGAGGTGTTTGGATTGTTGGTAGTTCAGGGTATCCTTTAATGGATTGGGTTTTAGTACCTTATACTCAACAAAATCTTACTTGGACACAACATGGTTTCAATGAAAAGATTGGTGAGATACAAAAAGTTGCTAAAGATGCATTTGCTAGATTGAAAGGTAGGTGGTCTTGTTTGCAGAAAAGGACTGAAGTGAAGCTTCAAGATTTGCCTGTTGAACTTTGTGCTTGTTGTGTTTTGCATAACATTTGTGAGATGAAAGGTGAGAAAATGGATCCTGAACTTATGGTTGATATTGTTGATGATGAAATGGTTCCTGAAGTTAGTTTGAGATCAGTTAATTCATTGAAGGCTAGAGATGCTATTGCTCATAATCTTTTGCGTCATGGTTTAGCAGGCACTTCTTTTCTTTAAACTTATAAGATTAAGAACTTTGTGTTATTTGTTGTATTTTGATCATTGTTATATGCATCTCTGAGAACATGATTTTATTTTTTGCTGTTTGTTTATTTACATAATGTTGATGTGGCTTTGTATAAGATAAGATGTATGGTTAGATTCAGAGTTGTAACTCAATTATATACACTTTCATAGCCAAATAAGAGATCAATTAATAAAATTGCAACATTCTTTTCTTTCATGTATTATTTTGTATCATTCATAGTTTACAATTTATCTGAAGATCAGTTGATATAGTTAAGTTACATCAGTATTTTAAAAGCACACTTCTTAATAATACTTCTTATCAAGATATTTGATAGTCCATGCCAATAATAAAATCTAACTTCTGCAAATGTATACATACAAGATCGTCCTTGAAATTGAATAATTACCACTTAAGTTAGCAATTGCAAACGCTTCGGCATCACTCGGGGGGGGGGGAAGAATCTTCCACTATACTGGTCGAAGTACTTTAGGAATCCTTAGGAGCAAAATTTCTTGGGTTGGAGACATGTTGTGCTATGTCCCTTCTCAGTCGTCACTTGCATCATTCCCTCTACCACATATGTTACCAGTTACCTGACTCATATTTGCACTGTTTCTGCTATTTACTCCACAACCATTAAGGTTTCCTCTACCACAAGCAAAACTTGGTTCTTATTTACCAAAATCGGAAAAATCCTAATTTTATTTGTTTATTAATTCTTTGCTTCGATCTCATCTCAAACTTGGTAGTTGGACACTCATGTCACTTTGCTCCGGCTTCACAAACTCTAGTTCCTTCGGATTACGAATGTCTTTTAGGAAATCATGTGATTTCAATCCTCCTTTTTCCCTCTCTTCAAAAAATCCTCCTTTTTCCCTCCAAGAGAAATAAAATCTCTTATCTAAAATTTAATCAAAACTAAGTAAAACACACCAAAAATTATTCAAATCACAGATCAAAATTAGAGACTCCTAATATGTGAAGCCCGGATACAAGATATGATACTGCACCGATACGTCGATACGAAAAAATTTCAAAAATTAAGATACGATACAGCTGAGAGACGTTTATATAATTAAATGTACAATATAATTATAACAATTAATTTGGTACTTAACCAATACATGGGGGCATTGGTTAATGTAACGTCCACTTTTGTTTAATTAATTATTCAATCGAGTTTAGACAATTATATTATATTTATATAATATATGTGTGAGTTTTGTTGATTTATGACGATTTAGATGATTGGACGATTTTGATGTGTTTAGATGATTTTGTTGAGATATGAGACTTATTTTATTGTTAAATAAAATAAGATTTGAAAATAAAAAAAAAATATTTAGTTGAGGGCTGTTTTGAGATTTTAGAGAGTTTTGGGGGAGAAAGTGAGATAAGATAAGATATTAGGAGGAGATATAAAAAGGAAAGACCTAGGTTTAGAAAATGTTTTGTACGTACGACTGTTTTTGGAGAAAATGAGAAAAAACCAAGAGAAGAGCAAGAGAGGCTAGGAAGGCTGCGATTTCTTCACATTAAGGTAAGGGTGAGACTAATGATTCAGTAATGTTAATTCGTATAATTCTGATGATTAATTAGCAAGAATTAGGATTGAATTGGAGGAACCAAAAACTAGATCAAATCCCTAAAATTGATTAGATTGATGTAGAAACTGTCCCTTGACCTTAGAATATGTTTAGAATGAATTGTGGAACTGAAATTAGACTCAGAACCATGAGATTAGATGAATTTTTGAAGAAAACTGCATTCTGCCCGAGCCAACATTCATCGCTCGCCACGCGAGCCAATACCCCTCGCCTCGCGAGTTACAAGTCGTAGCTCGCTACAGCGAGCAACCCTACTCGCCATAGCGAGCATGACCAGAGAGCATGTTGAATTTCGTGTTTTGGACTTTTGAGTTGATCCTTAGATGCTTTTGAGTACCTTTAGTTGTGTATTAAAGATTAGAGGATGATTTAGAACAAGATTGAACCTGGAACAACCTTAGTTGGAAATCTGGCAAGTACTCGCCTCGCGAGCACTTCCAGAACCGAGTGCTTTTGACAATGTTATGACCTGATTTGTTTGGATTGGCTAGGAATGGAACTTTAGGTAGTAATGAAACCTATTTAAGATGTTAGCCGGAATCTGTGAAGTTGTTAAGAACTATTAAGTTGTTTGTAATGTGATTTAACGATTAAATGCATTACTTGAATTATTCTTGAATAAACTAGATGTTGTTGAAATGAATTGTTGTTATGAAATTTTGATGTTGTTGTGATCTGATTATGCTGCTGCTGTTATTTAACTAAGTTGCATGAGTCTATACATGATTGAATAAGATGTTGTTGAGCTCCAAATTATTGGATGTATATTGAGATGTTGATTAAGATTGTTTTAGATTGATTGAGTCCATGCATTAGCATACTTTTGTTGGGGGCTCATGCCCTGGAGCTTTCTCCTCACCACGAATTGAGCTTTGTCCTCACCACGATGCCTTAAAATTATATTAATACTATGATGTTGGGGGCTCATGCCCTGGTTGGTACCACATGCATAAAGAGGTTTAGATTTGCATTGTCGCATTTGTCGAGTCAAAAGATGTTATGTTATTGATGATGATTGAATGATGTGATTACTTGATAATTGTTTATCAAAGATGCACTGATGCTTAAGATTGTTTATGTTGTTAATAATGATTTTGAATTATATTGATTAATATTATTGTTTTGTGAAATCTCACTGTAACGCTCTAATCTTTATTTTATTATTTTTGATTATGTGGAGTCTTATATTTGATTTTTGGTGATTTATGTGGTGTGTTTATTTTATTATATAGTTTATTTAAATAATAAATAGAATAAGTGAGAATTAGTATTTTTTTGGAATGTGGGGAGTTAAGTAATATTTAATAGAATTAAGGGGGAGTAATTAAAATAAAGGGAAGTTAAGAAAGGAGTTAAGAAAGAAAGAAAGAGTCAGAATACGTTTTCACGTGTAACTGTCAGTTTTGGGAAAAAAGGAGATAAGAGCAAGGAGAGCCAAAGTTGTCATTTTCTGTGCTGATCTTTCTGCAAAACTAAGGTAAGGGTGAGGTTTACCGCAATTATATAGGTTCTGAATTCTGATTTTGTTTTTAACAGGTTTATGTGAGAATTGGGAGAAGTTAGGTTTTGTAAAATTAATGGGTATTGAGAGTAGGGATTGTGTTTTTGATGTTAGAAATGGGTTATGAGTGCATATAACCTTTCATTGCATATCTGTAAACTGATTTGGGGAGTGAATTGGAGGAAAATGAGATTTTTGGGAAAAAAACCTGCATTCTGCCCGTACAGAAGTTCATCGCTCGCCTCGCGAGTAGCCTTTGCTCGCCATAGCGAGTGAGCAACTTCATGGCTCGCCTCGCGAGTTAGACAACTCGCCATGGCGAGTACCTGTGAGGAAAACTGGATTTTTGAAGTGTCGTTATAAGTCGTATTTTGGGTAGTTTTATGTACCTAGATGATTTTAGAGAGGACTGGTGCAATTTTTAGATCAAAAAGATGAATAGGGAACTTGGAAATGAGGATTTAGTGAGAAAAATGTCAAAACTCCCGAGAGCAGCCTTTTTCTGTTCGCCTCGAACTCGCCATGGCGAGTGCCCTTTTTCCTGAACTCGCCATAGCGAGCAGATGTGCTCGCGAGGCGAGTTGCCCAATATTTGTTGGATTGATTTCTGTTGTTGATGGTTGATTTATCTTGTTGATTAAGCATGGCTTTTATGTTGGTGTATTTTTCTGGATGTTTTAAATTGGTTGTAATGAATGGATGTTGGCTGGATGTATGCTTTTATTTAATTAAGTTATACATGAATATTGTAAATTGGAGTGGTGAGTCATATACATATATATGCATAGGTTGGATTGTATGTAGATATACTCAAGTGGGTCAGTTGCATAAGCATAACAGTGGGAGAGCTTCGGCTCTGGAACGCCTTGTCGTTCAAAGTGGTGGAGCACTAATTGCTCAAAGTGGTGTTAGTGGTGAGGACTTATGTCCTGAAAATGAATGCTTTAACCATTCTACAGCGGTGAGGGCTACGGTCCTGATTTTGGTACCACATGCATGGGTGTTGTTAGAGGAGTCTTAGTGGAGCGGTGATGAGTTGCATGAGTCGTTGAGTGGGTTATTAATTACCATTGTTGATGATATTTGAAAATGATGATAATTATATATTGTTGATGAATTCTATGTTAGGGTGTTAGATTCAATTGATGCATTCTTTATCTATATTATTGTTGTGAATCTCACCCATTCTGCTTGAAAATTTTGCCCTTTCTATGGGTAACTTGCAGGTGATCCTGAGTAGTTGGTGGTGGCTCAAAGTGTCTAGGGCTCTGATACGTGGGATGAGATTTTATTTGTTTAATTTCTTTCCTATGTATCAAATTTTGAATATTGTTGTTGTAGCCCTATTGATGATTGGTTTTGCTTGTTGAGGCTTCTATGCCATGAATATGTATTGGAGATGGTTGTTAATTAAAGTTGAATTATTCTACTGCAAGTTTAATGATGAATTTTGATGGATGTTTAATTAAATAGATTTTTATATATTCTATTTAAGAAATTTGAAATTGTAGTGTGACATGCCCGTTTGGGTTTTACTCTGATGTTGAAAAATTATTATTTAATTGATTTTGGGAAACTGGGTGTTACACTCACCCCTTCTGCTTGGAAATGTTGCTCTTCGTATGAGTAACTTGCAGGTGATCGAGCTTAGTGTGCAGATTGCTGTCGTGAGTGGCCTTGCCTCACTCTGTCGTCTAGGTCGCTCTGATACGTAACGGGATGGGGTTTATGTTATCCATGCTTCATTGCCTTACATGATTATTTATGATGTTGATTAACTTAATTGAGATATTTTGATGGGGCCTACGTGCCAAAATGATTTATTGATTTTGAATTTATTTCCGCTGCTATTTGGTTGATGAAGGATAAATTGTTATTTATCTATGTTTTGAAGATTTTAAGAATGTGATATCCCGTTATTTGATGATTACTCTGATTATATGTTTGAAATTTTTATATTGGGAAAACGAGGTGTTACAGTTAACATTCTCCTTTTTTTAATATGCAAATATATTAACAAACAAAATAAACTAGTAGTCATAGGCTCGTTAGCACATCAACATAAATATAAATAATATTGACGATTAAGAGAGTGATGATTAGTCAATTACATACACAATATATCCCAAAAAGAGGACCACCAGTGCTATACTATATCCGTTAGTGCTATACTTTATCGATCCAAAAAAGAAGCATTATATCTAAAAAAGAACACATCGGTACTCAAGAGTTAAGTTATTTTAGTCAATGAAAAATATTGGGGCAAGTATTGGTGCAAGATAATTATTGGATACTCTCCTGATACGTATCGAGAAGTATCGAATAATTATATTTTAAAAAAATAAAATTTAATATTCGAATACTCTCCTGATACGTATCGAAAAGTATCGGGCATGTATTGGTGTAGGATATGCAGAGGATACGATACGTCATCCATTTTGAAGTATCGGGGTTTCACAACTCTTAATCAATAATTTGATCTAAAATTGATAATTTTACATTTTAATTTAGAAATTTAAGTGCTACAATATTAATTAAAGAAGTTAAAAAAATAAAATTAATACATTGAATTTAAATTTAAAATCAATTTTAAAATCATACAAAATTGATTATTCCTGATTTTCATGTATTAAATATAATTTTTGGTGTCATCCGTATTGATCATCAAGAACGCCACCAACTATATAGCAAGTAACACAATATATTCTCCGTCATTTTTCATGTATTAAATCTTACTCTTAAAATCATGAGTTTCATGTGAGAATGAGTATTAAATATGACTCATGTGTTCAACTTATTCTTTTGTATTTTTCTTGATTTCTTTTTTATTTTTTGCACACAATCGTAAAATTTAAAGACAATTATATGAACGTACAAGTACAACTATCTTGCTAGTTCTAAAATAAAAATCAATATCTCCGTAGCAGTTAAAATACGCTGTTAAGATATATGTATAGTGCTATATATCTTACTAAAACAAATTGATTCCCCTCTCTAATTTTTTTTAATAATAGTTGGTTCCTTTATATATGGGACCCTGGCCAGTCACCATTCCTGACCATGATCAGGGCCCTGTATTTATCGTTGTTCATTTAGAATTGTTAAAACTTAAAATTACTTTTACGAATGTTTAAGGTGTGTGGTTCTTTCATAAAATTCTATAATTTTTGGCTTATAGACCCAACAAACATTAAACATAAAAGTATTTAGTTTTTAACTTCAGGCAAAAAAAAAAAGGACAGAACTTAACTTAAGGTTATATTCATAAATAAATAAATAAACTTAAAGACCAAAATTATGCCTACCGAGATTTGTGTTTCCATTATAAAGTAACTTATTATGTTTGTTTAATTATTATTTTAGAATGTTTGATAAAATCCTGTTTATGAAATAATAATAACCTGGTTCATCTCAATTGGCGTATATAAACGGTCAGATGAGAACAATATTGATTTTTATGAAATTGACTTTATTTTACTGAATGTACATTTAAAATAAACATATAGAAGATGATAAAATCATGTCTTTAAATTTGTAAAAAAAATAAAAAAATCACGTATGTACAAACTGATGGAACAATGTATGAAAATTGAATGAAACCAACATTTAAAACTGTGTTGACGACAGTAGTCTGCGACATGTGACAAAAAATAAACATAGACCTCTAGTTATATTTTGTATTTCTTTCGAGATCATTAAAACTTATTATGATATAATAAAATAAATATAAATTAACTTGTAAAATACTATTTTAACATTAAACCTTTTGTCCATTTTAAAAGATTATCTAATAATTTATATTTGGTTTGTAAAGAATTTCGAAAAGACTTTTTATAATTAGTGGATTTTAATATTTCTAAAATACTGGTTTATATGATTTTAATGAATTCTGAATTTTTAGCAAAACTTGAAGTTGCATTAATGAATATTGAATAATATTAGTAGCATCTATCTATATTATTTCAAAAAGCTTCTTTTCATGAACTCGACCTATCGAGACATATATCTTTATTTTTGAATTGTTTCTCATTCATTGATTTCCAAATGCTCTAAATACATGCAAACCATACATGCTAATTCTCTTCTTGAATACTCTTTTGAAATTGACCTAAGCACAATCGTCCCTCCTTTTGAAATGTAGAAGAGACATCAAGTCAATTACAAATAGAGTACTAAATACTTGCAAAAGATCAGGCATTCGAAGAAAATATGAGAAATGGATTCTTCAAAACTGCATCACCTACGCTCTGAAGCGAGCCACAACCGACTACACCTCTCCTAGATATCTTTTGTAGCAATTCTATTTTGAAATAATATCCAAACTAAACACACAACTTTTGACAAAATCGATTTATGTCAAGCCTTTGACCATAATAGATCTGACAAACTAACTATTCCCGCCATAAGCTTCTTATAAGCCTAATACAAAATTGGAATCTCCTGAACACATATATCCAATTGAGAGACATCATTCCACAAAGAAAAGAAGAACTTCATCGACCACCTTCTCTAACAACCTCATCTCTCACACCATATCTATTTACCATCACTCCATACCAAGAAAACAATTTGTCTTAATAGATGTCTAATTTTGTTCTTAGTTTTTACAGGGCCTCATCTCAAATGTGCCGGCTTTAAATTGACAATGGTCATTGATACACCGACCACCAACAAACATTTATAGACCAAGCTCCTTTTCGCATGATAATTAAAAGGAAGATGAATGTGTAACATATAAACATGTGACAGTGAAATACAAAATTGAAAGACCACTTACTACAAATTAGTTACATCTTTATAAACACACTGGCTAAAATAATATTCAAGTAAATGCTTCACAGAGCCTTTGTACTCGGAGGCATAATAATGAATACAATATGCTAAAAAATGTCAAAGGCATTGGATGTAGTCGCCTATCATTCCTAAAATAAGCAACTAAATTTACATAGCTTCAAATCCAATGCACTACAGTGAAGGAGACTCTTAATTAGTTGAGTTTTAAGTAAGATGTATTATAGTACAGAGGATGAATGCCCTGTTGAAAAATTAATGGGCAAAAAACTATATTGAATTATATTATGCTTCTATAGTACAATAATAATCTTCAAACCACCTTGAAATCATCATGTTTTGTTCTTATACTTTCGTTGAGGTTTCAGATCCACAACAATCACAGTGATGTTGTCTTTGCTTCCTTTCTGGAGAGCGCGATTCGATAGCAACTCTGCTGCTGCTTGTGCCGCAGGATCACTACCCTCTCCCCTTTCCGAGGGTAGTTCCATGCCGTTTTTCTTGTACCAAAGAAGTATACGTTTTCGAGCCAGGTCACAAACCTCTTCATTTGTCATCACATCCCATAGACCATCACTAGCCAAAATGAGACATTCATCCTCTTTTGCACGAGGAATGAATTGAACTTCTGGATCCGGAATAATTGACGGTTTCAAATACCTGTCTCCTGAAAATCACAACGAGGGTAAGGAGAAATAGTTATATCCTAACAAATAAAACACAATTAATGTGGGACTCGCATTCACATACACAAGCAAGTTTGGTCATCATTGTCTTGAATTAGAAAATAAAATAAAATTGTAGCACAAACAAAATCAATGCCTATTTTGTGCATTTTCCATTCAAATAAAAAAATTAAACTTGATACTTGATTCACTGTAGAACTACGGTGTACTCAAGACCCAAATCTCAATATTGTCCCGCTACTAGAAGTAGAAGGTACTAAAACCACTAGCAAATTCAGAATGCGACAATCCATTGAAATGTTCTTTTCCAAAAGACTCTCAACATTGTGCAAAGTTACCATCATCAGAAATATTAAGATAGCGATGTAACCAATAAGAAGTCCTAAATCTTCTTTTCATATGAATAGAATGAAAAATGTTTAACACAGAAGAATACTACGTGAAAAGAGGGGGCGCAAGGCATCGTACTAAATAATTTCCTCTAGCAGCCTTTGGACTGACTCTGAGGAATAATCAAACTAAATTGGACATCTAAATGCAAATTATTCATTTCAATTGCCTTCTACAGTGATCTTTGGTCTCAACTAAACAAAACATAAGCGAAGCGGTATTCTAAAAACTAAGAATAAAGTGGAGATGAGATGATCTTATAGTTCAAGATTCGTCATTTATGTTCAACAGGATACATATTTAATAAACCGAGAAGAATGACTACAAAGGGAAAATAGGTTATCTTTCAAACTCTAAAAAAATTAGGGTCAAAATGGAAATATTTGTTTTCCCCATTCAAGGATGATGAACAAGCAGTAAATGGAAAGATATTCCCGCTGATTCATAATTTCAGATGGGAACATAAAAGTGATTTGCGGGGGGGTAATTCCCCTCACATTCACTAAATCCAATTAATTAAAAGGAAAAACAAGAAAATACTCTCACCATTCATTTCTTAATAAAGTACACAACTATCCCTTAAATTAGTACACATGATTGATATAAACTGGACCAGAAGTTGAGTAATCAACAACTCTCACTAGAATCCCTAAAAAAAAGAAAAACTACTCTCACTAGAAGACTTCCGAAAAATTAGCAGGGGCGGATCTCCTTGGAGACCCACAGGTGCCACTGCACCCCCCAACTTCTCTATAAATTAGCAGGGGCGGATCTCCTTGTTGTAGTGGTCAGACAACCCCCCAATTGTCTTGAGGGCTTGAGTTCAACTCCTTCCACACCCTCTTTTTTATATTTCAATTGTATTTTTAATGTTTTTTATATTAAAAAAGGATATCCTGGTTTGAGTTGAACCGAGGTCATCCATGTAACCCTCAAGCAAGCAAACCACCAAAACAACTCATAATTCTGATAATGGTTTTAAACTGATTAATATATATTCTACGAATATTTGGCACCCCCAAAAAAATAACTCAAGATCCGCCACTGGAAATTAGTACACAAGATTGATATAAACTGGACCAGATTATAGAAGATACCTTTAATCTCAAAATCCCTCTTTAGAACTAAAGATACCGCTCTAATCTCTCCTTTGAATCACTTACAGTGTCTCATCTCACACCCTCTAAATAACTGACTAAAAGAATACCAAAACAAAGATACAAACACCTCTAGGAGATTAGGCGTGTCTCTGTGTCCAACACCCATACGACACGTCTCTGTATCTGAGTTGAGTGTCTAAAAAGTGAAATTAAACCTAAATTTTATCTTAAAAATGTGTTTTGTTCGTGTAATTTTTGACAATTCTATATAATTTTTTTTTCATTGTAGTTTATGTCCTTATTTTAATAGTATAAAAATCTATAATGTTTGAATAAAGTTACTTTTTATGTTTATTTTTAATCCAAACCAAACCAACGTTTCTTCATCGATTTGGTTTAATCCGAATTTTGTGAGGAATGATTATAAAAACCAAACCAATTATTTTGTACTAACCAAACCAACCTGTTACACCTAAAATTTAATGGAATAAACTTACAAATAAAAGAGACAATCAAAGATCAAACTATAACAAAAGATACATTCAGTGATCATGCTAACTAAGACTTGGTTTGGTTGTAAGAAGAAAGTGAGAAGAGAGAAAATGGTCTAACTTTTTTTAATCAATTTACTCAATTTTGATGCAAACATATTTTATAAATAACATTCATATTTAATTTAATCATACTACATAAGCATGTATCGGTGTCAACATCCTATATTTTCACATTTGCAGTGTCGACGTGTTTGTGTTGGAGTTTGTAATTCTATAGAATCCAAATAAAGTAAAATTTATCATTACAAAGTACATACCAATAGATCTTGACATTGCAAGAACACCAAATACACGATGACCATTCCACTGTATCACTTTTCCTCCGGCTGCTTCAATTCTTGCATATTCATCTTCTCGGTTCGGCTAGCATATATAAAAAATTCAAACAACAACAATTAGTATATAAATTCTTTTAAAGAAGATTCAAACAAAATATCTAGAAGTAACTTACTTTATGGTCCACTGATAACGCCATTGGTTCTTTGCCACGACAAAGAACGGCTCTCGAATCACCACAGTTTGCAACTATAATATGGGATGAAGATATAAGAGCAACAACAGCAGTGGAGCCAACAGTTTCTGGCGCAACAACTTCATTATTAGTCGTTCCTCCAACTTCTGCATCAACCTTTAAGAAACAATTGGTGAAAACTTTTTTCCATTGATCTTGGCAACCATCATTGAGTCCTCCATCGATTAGACTTTCCTTGACAAGTTCTATTTCCTCGGTCAATGCAATATGGATGCGTTCACGACAATAATTTGCAACCTAAATGAGAAAAGTTAAGCTCTAAGTGAGAGTTTATTCAGACAAAGCTAAAATCAACAGACATGTGATAACTAAATTTTACCTGAGAGCCACCATGGCCATCATAGACTCCAAAGAAATGGGTCATTTGCGGCCTAAAACACCGGTTTATTCCATCAGGTGCTCGATCACCAATTAACATCTGAATGGGAATTTCTAAAAACCGAGGAACAGTTGCAACTGCATCTTCCATTTCTGGTCTTCGTCCACATAGTGATATGAATCCCCATAACGGGGTATAATCCAATTCAAAAACACTCCGGACAACTGCTACACTTGTTCCCTCTTCCTGAGGCAGCTGATGAGCAACTGTAGAAGGCTTTAGGTCTGATTCAACTCCAATCTCTTGGTCAAGATTCACTGCCACAGCAAGGGGTTCATTCATAATATCTGTGTCAACATTTGACTCCCCCAAATCAGCGGTTTGAGCAACAATATTGACAGAACTGACGATCTTTTCTATGTCTATCGAACATGGTGTCCCAACTTCTGAAGTATTATCAGAAGCAATGAACTCTTCTCCGCCTATACTACTGTTTTCACTGACAACTGATAGAGAACATGAGCTATCAATAAATTGTTCACCTTCCAATGACAATGAATCATCATCCTCACTTTCTGGGGCTAATCCTACATCACTAGCAACTAAAACACCTTTATTTTGGGATATCATATCCATCAAAGGACTTTCTCCTTCCTTTTCCAAAACCGGTTGAGTGACTTTTGTAATACCGATTTCAACATCCAAATTGCCACCATTATCATGACAATCGTCCGAACCTACAACCGTTTCATTGGAAACCTTAGCTACAGAATTGGACAATGACCCTGCATCTGCCATCACCTTAAATCTGGATGCATCCATGTGTGTAGCTATGATTGAGTTATTGCAGACTAAGTTACCTACTCTTATTGACACCGTAACCACATACAACAACACCTCCATTGAAATCCCTATCTAGACAAGACAAAAAGTTAACCTCCCACCCCTTTGGTATCACAAAACCTTTCATGTTTCAACTAATTGATCACCTGCTTTTCTGATTGAAAAGGATCTTAAAATAAGAAGGGTAGCATTTTCCATTCCTAAGGTGACCCTATAGGACAAAATAAGCAAAATTCAAGCAATACAAAGCATGAATTAGCTAAAACATTACTGAAACAGAAATGAAGTAATCAGATCTGCTCAACAATAACGGATCCAAACTTCTATTTCAATAAATATCAATCATAAAAATAGCTATTTGCCACAAGCATAACCAACTTCTTCTCACAACTCTACTTTGTTTACCTTTATCAACTATAGAGACAACAATTAGAAACAGCCTGAAAACATTTAAAAATACAAACTTTATATGCATGAAAACATGTTCCACTCAAGAAAATTAAAACCCCACCAATTAAAAAGAGACAAATTTAAAAAAGGGTAAGAAAACAACAACACCCCTTATCTACAAACACAAGAAAGAACAAACAAGTCATGAGAAAGAAACCCAGAAAAAGTGCAAAGTCTCAATAATCACAAGAAAAAACAAAAAAGATAACAACCCTTTTTCATATAGAGTTGCCTGGATCTGAGGCAACACATCACAGGCTTTTAGTCTCAATAGTCATAATTATTACTACAAAATCAATCAATGAATGAATGAAAAAAAGTGAGAAAAACCCAAAAAACAAAAACAAAAGAAGTGTCACTACTCACTACCTAATTTTGTCAACGGTGTAGGGTCTGGTTGGTTCCTTCACTTCCAACTATCTTTACTCTCTCTCATGTTGCTTCTCACATTGACACCTGAAACCCATGGATTGGGAAAAAGCAACATAGCATCATTAACATTATTAACCTTATAAAAAATAAAATAAAAAAAGACATAAGTGTTTGTTTTTTTCCTTACTTAATAATCTTGACCCATTAAATTATAACAGCTCAGTTATGTTCTTTTCTTTGATTGTATATTTTTCTAATATATGATATGATTTGCATACCAGAGTGATGTGTTGATGGGTAAGTGGGTGTTTAGAATTGGAAGCAAGGAGAAATGGATGAGAAAGATGACCAACAAAATTGTATTAAATTAATTAAATAAACTATATGAAATTATAGCTAAACTGACAAATACCGAAATTGTAAGTCGAACATCATGACTCGAGTTCGAACCTGAGACCTCACAGTTGTGTGTGAGTTTATTTTTAGTGGATTGTCACTTCATCTTAGACAAAAAAAAAAACTATATGAAATTCTTATTTTATTTGAAGATTAATTTATATACATTGACGGTGTAAGTTTTTTTACACGTATATTCAATCAAGATAAATAGATACATGTAGAAATATTTGTCTAAAAGTCTTATCTTAATTTGTAAATGTCGAAATTGCAAGGCCGAACGTCATGATCCGGATTTAAACTCAGAACCTCACAGTTGTGTGTGAGTTTAATTTTAGTAAATTACCACTTAGAAAAAAAATTAATGAATTATTTTAAAAAAATAGATAATTTGATTGAATATATGTGTAAAAAAATACATTGTCAAGTTTTTTAAATTAAATTGATTTATTTATTTATAGGCAAAATAAGAAAATGCTTTTAAGAGAGAAAGGGACAACAATAAAAAGGGAAAGTTTTTTTGGGGTGAGTGTAGAGTGGAGTGTATAGTGAGAGAGAAGGAAGAGAGTGGACAGGTGTCAAATCTTGAAAAGTATTTGAAGAGCATATTAAAGCTTCTCCACTCATCCATCCATGGACCATTACATTATGATGTATGTGTTGGCTTTCATCCTTCCATCCCTAGTTTCATATATTGTGTGTGCGCTTTAAAAGGAATCATGCCATTGTCATGTAATCTAACCATAGTTCTTCATTGTTGGAACAAATTTTCAATGCTATTGAAATATTGTGGCTAGTCTCTTTTCTCATAATAATCACGGTTAATATAATTTTCCTTTCTAGGTTGATTAAATACTTTGCAATTATTTAATTCTTCATGTATAAAAATATAAAATCTTTAGTAAAAGTTGGTCTATTGGTAAGGATTTGACACATGTTTTATAAAAGTGAGCTTAAATTTTGGTGTCGATGTGAACACTTTATAAGTGAGTTAGTATGTAACTATTACCTTTTGATTCATCTTAATGTATGAGTTCAATTTTAATAATATCAACACTTGTTTTGACTCATGTATAAGTGGATTTGGATAAGTCTGCATAAGGCGGAGAAACAAAGAGGTGAGTGTGGTGTTCTCATTTTTCACTATGAGTTGGTACTCTATGCTTCTTTCGTGGGATACCAGGGCATTCACTGAGATTTTGTGAGAATTTATTCCCCATGGATTTCGATGATGGAGTTTGTGGATAGAGGACAAGAACTTTGAGCAAAGTTTCATCATATGATGTAATGTATAGCTATAGTTTATGATGTCGAAGAAAGATAACATGTATTTTTTGACGAGTTGTGAAGACAAACAATAAATTACCACAATAATGACTGGTATAGACAACTAAGTAACAATCATGATGTAAATGATGACATGCCGATTTACGTTCATGGACTCGATAATGCAACAATCATTAAGTCAGTTATTTCATAATGGAGGCACAATCAAACTTAATACAATCGCTTAATCATGAAGATGTGTTCAAACAAAGTCAACGCAATTCATATCAATATTTAGTCATCTATAAGTCAACGAGCCCTATTATTGACAACACATTAAGTCAACCTTTAACAATGAGATAATACAAGAACGTAGTTCCTAGATCTACTAGTAACTATGAGTATCATCAATTGGAATTGTCGAGACCTAAGTACATGTGACATGTCACATGTGCACAATTTCTACCCTAATTGCTAGTTTAGTGTCACAAATCTATGAATTTTATTAAAATTGTCAATTATTTTAATAAAGTTGTTAGATGTGTAAAAGAAGCTTCATTTTGGATAGAAAGGTGGGGTGTAACTTTTTTCGGACAAAATTTTCTCAAACTTGAAATTCAATTTTATGCACTTAGAGAGAGAGAGAAAAAAATAGCCAATTATGTGTACAAAATTTCAATAATTTTAAAATGGGTTAATTAAGTAAATGATCCCTATAAATATTCTGAATTTCATTTATCGTACTTTTTAGTCCCTGTAAAAATTGTACGTTAGTATTTTCGGTCTCGAAAATGCTAAAGTAAAATGTCACAATGATTAAAAAGTGTGATTTTATTTTGTAGGGACTAAAAGTAAAATTCTAAATATACATAGGAATCATTTACTTAATTAACCCTTTTAAAATTGATCAAATATATGAAATCCATTTTTATTGAACCTAATATGAAATATTGCAAGAGTATCAACAATAAAGCTCTCCATTTGAATGCTTAAATGAATCCAACATATACACATCACTCGTTTTTATAATCACTACAACGAGGTTGATCAAGAAAAAAATATGCCATAACCAAACATTTGTATCAACTATTTTACTTTTAATAGTAAAATGAAAATAATATACTCCCTCTGTCCCAATTTAAGTGAACATTTTGCTCATTTCACACTTATTAAGAAAAATGTATTAATGAAGAGAGAGAAAAATAGTTTTAAGTGCTCTTGTCAAGTATTTGTGCATTTATCATTATCATAAATGTAAAGTATAATATATTGAATTGAGAGTGATGAAGGTAGTATTAATTAGAGTTATAGTTGGAAAAAATAATTAATATTGCATTGAAAAGTGAAATGAGTCACTTATTTTAGGATAGTAGTTTTTTTTTACAAAAAACTCACTTATTAGGGGACGAAATGAGTAATATTTGAATAAATATATTTATTTTTATAAAATTAGTGTATATGGGACTCACAAATGGTAAGAGAGAAAGCTTATAGAAATATTCATCTCTATAGACACTCATTTATCTATAGCTACAATGAGGGGAAAAATATTTGGATGACTTTGAATTTTTGTAATTTTGACGACTTTAGTGTATTTTGATTAGAAAATGATAGACGAAAGTTCAAAATAAATTATTTTGATCAAAGACTATGATTGGTTAGAAGAGATGTAGAGAAAAAGTTACTAATGTCACCAAAAACTCATAGTCACTAAAATGAAATTCGAATGAGAGTGTTTATTTAGCACAATGCTGAATAAGAGAAAAACTCCTCGTTACTAATATCACATAATTTAATTATTTTTTTATATAATTATCGCAATGTTAAGTGACCCATCCAAAACGCGGATTTTTTCTAGTTTATTGTATATCTCGAATTAAACTTAGGTTTTATCGGACATAAATAAGCAACTTACTCATCCTAATCTTAGAAGAGTAAAAACATTTATTTAAACATAAAAAAGTGTAAAAATCAATATCAAGTTTACATGACCCCTCCAACAATATGTTAGATACGAGGGAGAGACATTGATGCTATAGTTCCTTCTAAAGTCTTAAGGCAATGAAAATACGAGTTACTTTTCTTATATATCATTTATTTTATTTACTTATAGTTAATATGAGATTAAACCACTTGCACTTGAATATGAACGAACGGTGTGAGTATCCAAATGATTATATTCGATCTAGCAAAGCTCTAGTAGTACTCGTTGGAGAATCCCAAAAACGCTGGAAGCAACAAAAAGAATAGGTCACGAAAATACTATGGTACCACCAAAATGTTAAAGTATCGAGAATATATGTGACATCTCTCCTATATACCCCATTAAATTCGTGGATACGAATCAAACCAATCACTCACATTTGAAGACCGACCGACCTGTAATGACTTGAAAACGTTATGCACCAAGTTAACATGCACCTCTTGCATAACTTCTTTTTTTAATGGAACCTCTTGCAAAACTTATAACTTTTGGTCCATATTATTAATGACTAATTTTTTGTCTAAATATTTTATATTGAAAGTTATAAAAGTCATATCTTTAGGACAACCTTGATCATGTGACATCACAATAATCTACGATCGGTGTATAACTAATCAATTATATTCTTTTATACACAAACTTTATATGTGTTTTGTTGAGCATTGGACAACCATCATCGTGAATTTAGTTCTCGCGTGGTAACTTTTAGAAGCTTCTTGTCTATTGGGAGTAGTTCACAAGAGGTGACCCACTAGAGGAGCAAAAATAAGTTCATAATCATAACAGTACAAAGACATAACACATGTCTGTAATATAGAAATAACATGACAGAATCAAAAGGAAATGTTTGCAGCACAAAAAAAATTGCCAAGACTTATAAGAAGGACTTCCCCTAAATCACATATTCTAGTAAATCCACAACTCATCCCTTATTATAAATTTAAATATTATTTTATTGTAGTATTAGTATCGTAGTGGCTAAAAATTCATGATCTCTTGAATTGAATTAGTGACTATAAGTAAACAATTAATTTTTCTAAGGTTTAAATACATATTAGAACATCTTTATCAACTGAGCTATATTCACGAATAATGGATTGGATTCTTGCCACCACACAAACTCTTAATTTTTTTAGCTGTAGTGTCTCCTTGATCTAGCAAAAGGATCTTTATAACCCTACAGCATTATTCCTTCACCTTGAGTGACACATATAAGTAAACTAAGTAAAAACAAATTTCTAAATCAACAGGCATCAAAGCCACTATCTAAGATTCACATTCTACATTTCATGGTCAAAGACAAAACATCTGCCATCATCCTAATTGCTAACTCGATGCAACCTGCTGGGCAACTATACTAGTATGCTAAATTAATGAAATAAATACTGCATTAAGAATGAACCAAAATAACTAATGGGTTGGACTCAACTGATTAACAATTTTTAGTTGAGAACAATTCGTTAGAAAGAACTTGAATTCAAATTTTAGACAGAACAATTTATTTGCTAGATTTTATTTATCTTCTGACCAAACTCGAGATTATATCTCTCTTCCCGAGAACTGGAGGGTTGAGTAGCGAAGAAAATCTACTGACCAAAAACAAGAACAAACATACTACAATTATCCAATAGCAATTGTTTGTATAATTAAGTTTATGGCCAATTTGGCCTAAAAGGAAACTATCCAACAATATAATCTTGAGCAGATGAGGTTCAACAATTTGCAATAAAATAATGCATTGGACATTTCATATCTTTCATGTTATCTAACTATTTATTTTTGAAGCGAAGAATTCATGATTGCAACATCATGAAGTAACTAACGTCCAATGCATTGCTTCTTCTTCATCATTTTACTTTAAATTCAGTTGCAATAAAATTATTCGTTCAAAATTATGTTTTTTTAGTAGTCGGGATTTAAACTATAGACCTTGCATATTTTATGCATTGTCTTTACAAACGAAGCTAAGCTACGAGGACGTTCAAAATTATGTTTATCAAATGCAAAACCTTCCTAAAATTAATAGACTTCAAAATCTATTTTAATACTTTAGGGTTATCCAAACACAAACTTCAAACGACATCTTATTATGAAAAAACATAATCTCTTAAATACAGACTTATAGAGAGGGGACCTATAAATACCGTATTTTCTTTATATATGAGTATTATAAAAAAGAAGAAATCATTTTAAAAAATTCAATGTCCTCTAGAGTCCTCCATCAATTGATTTTTTAAATCATCCTAAAGTTATATTATTAGCCACATGAGGTAAAATGAACTAACATATATCATCATTTCTGCTCATATTATGTCTTATAAGATTATACAAATGTTAACAAAACTATACATACTTTTTTTTTTACCCATAAAAAAACTATATATACTTATTATTATGATAAAAAGTCCTACATTTATTTATTAATTCGTATATGAATTAAAAAAAAATCCTGATTCAATTCACTCATTGAAAGCTAAAATTATAAAACTCATCTCGATCAACTCAACTCACGTAGGCGTAGCTGAATTGAGTTTACTTGCACCTACGTAAATTAAATTTTTGAACGAAGAAAAAAAAATGTGCATTGAGTACATCTACAATGAATATGCGTAAAAACATCAAAAGAAAAACACACAATCATTTAAAAGTTCAATAACCTTTGCAATAGAATATTAATGAAAGATTTTGCATTCCAATTTTAATATTTCATAGATTTTAAATAACGGTAGCGGTCATAGTAGAGTTAAGGTTTTCACGATTTCAACTGTTACAGTGTTGCGTTACAGATTGAGGTCGTCACTGTATGAATTAATCAAAACATTGCACAATTACCCTCACCATTTCCTCTCACTCACCTCACATTATTCTTTATAGGTTCTTCTTTCTCACTTCTTTTCCAATGTCACGGTACCGAATTATGGAACCACTAATTCATAAACATAAAAAAATCTCATCTCTAAAGTCCAAACTAACACAACCATATTCACACAAAAGACGATTTTTTTTCTCTCTAAAATCTCATTTTATCTATGTTACACACTTACATAACAACACCAAAATTACGAGGAGAGGAGAGATCAAGGAATTGAAGGAGTAATGAACTATAATTAACGAAGAGGCGATGACCAAAATCTAAAACAATGTTCTTTTTTTCGCAGCTGTAACGATCGCTCGTAGTCCCACGGGCAAAAACGGTATTGTCGCTTGCTATACTGTTTTATAACGGCAGTTATCGCGGTAACGCCCCATTTTTTTAAACTTCAAACGTTCATTTTTCAATGGATGTTACTGAGAGAGATGGAATAAAAGTGAAATTGGAGATGAGTTTGTAAATTTAATAGAGAATCAAGGACTATTTATTTATATTTTTATTTTTGAGGGGGGGCTATTTTGATTTTGATATTATGATAAAATATTAAACCAAATTTGATTAGATATAATTGAAAAGGTGTTAAAAGTACATGGTACAAAACTACAAATTATTTTCACAAGTTGAGTGAATCACCAATCTTACCGGTGGAAGGAACCAAACAATGGCTGCAAAGCATAACTAACAAGTCAATTTAACCACTCCACCTTCTCAAATCTCACCAACCAAACCACTCTTTCTTCTCCAATTCCCCTTTTCTCTTCTTTGGTAAGTAATTCCATTTCCAATCACCCTTTTCCTTTCCTTTGTTTCTTTCAAATCAATCTTACAATCTTCTCAATTTTGTAGCATAACAACATAGTTTTTCTCAAAATCCTGTCTTTTTTTTTTTTTATCTATCTATCTATCATAGGACCCACATGATAATCATGAATATTGAATACCATGTTGTTTTGTTGTCTTTTATGTTTTGAATACCATGATTTTAATTGATCTGGTTATTTAAATACTTCTTCAGTTACACTTCTATCCAATGAAGTGAATGAATTTATTAGGGTATTGTTCAATTTTATTCTTTCAATTTTCAATTCAAACATGATGATGAAACCAAACTTTGAGTCTCAAAATAAAGATGTTGGTGAAACTGAAACTGATTCAAATATTGGTCATGAAGAATTACTTCGTGACATTGAAGAATTAAGCAAAGCTCTTTACTTGGACAATACCCCTTTTAAGCCTTCTACCCTCTCTGCTGAAAAATCCCGTTCGTCAAAATCTCAACTTAACTCAACCCCGAGATTTGTAAGTGAGGATCTGTTGATAGGGGACAAGAAATTGTCTTCAAAATGGAATTGGAAGAAGCCCTTGAAAGTTTTAACAAATATTGGTTCGCAGAAGTTTGTTTGTTGCTTTAATCTTCATGTTCATTCGATTGAGGGACTGCCTTTGAGTTTCGACGGCGTTAGGTTAAGTGTGCATTGGAAAAGGAAAAATAGCATTTTGCAGACCTGCCCTTCAAGGGTATTGGACGGTTCTGCGGAGTTTGATGAAACTTTGGTACATAGATGTTCGGTTTATGGTGGTCGTGTGGTGTCTGGTCGTTCTGTTAAGTATGAATCCAAGCGATTCTTGATTTATGCTTCTGTTGTCGGGGAACCTGAACATGACATTGGGAAACATCAGGTTGATCTCACTAGGCTTTTGCCACGGAGTTTAGAAGAGTTACGGGGTGATAAAAGTTCAGGGAAATGGAGTACAAGTTTTAGGTTGGTTGGAAAAGCTTTAGGAGCTAGATTAAATGTTAGTTTTGGTTATCAAGTAATGAAGGATGATTTAATGAGATTTGGTGCTAGTACTGGGAATGTTGTTAACCTTGTTAACTTGAAGACAAATACAAGCATCCCCGACAATGTTGCCGGTTTTAGTTCTAACAATAGGGATGTCATAAAGCTTCGGCCAACTCAGAATGACGTGGTGTTATCGAATGAAGCAGTGATGAATTCTGGCTCAGGTTTTTCTAAATCAATCACTTTCCTATATCAAAAGCTTGATGAGGAGAACTTCAATAATTCAGCATGCGCAGACTCAGAGTCATCTCAAGGATCAAATCTAAATGTGTCTGATGACACTGAATTTTCCATCAGTGAACAAGGAGTAGAAACATCAGAAGAGGACTCGTTCGAATTTGATCAAACAAGAATTCAAATAGTTGACATGTCCACAGTTGAAATCATTGATGTCGATGAGATTATTAAGGATGATGACACGTTTGTTGACAATAACGCAAGCTGTGATTCACTGGATACCATATGTTCTAGGAATGTGAATTGGGATATAGCAGATAACAGCAAGCATAGATTCAGTATTTCATGTGTCGATCTACTATCCATGAAGATTAAGGATTCAGTTTCTGAGACGTCAAAGTTTCTTGACAAAGAAGAACACTACTTTAGTGTTAAATCAAATGATAAAGCACATAAAAAGTCACATAGCTTGGATGATGTCATCGACTCTGTCGCGAGTGATTTACCATCCATGAAGATTAAGGATTCAGTTTCTGAGACATCGGAGTTTCTTGACAAAGAAGAACACTACTTAAGTGCTAAATCAAATGATAAAGCACATAAAAGGTCACATAGCTTGGATGATGTCATCGACTCTGTCGCGAGTGATTTCTTAAAGACGCTGGCATTGGAGAGCGGTTCATTTCGCTCAAGCTGTGACGGTGATCCCATGTCTCCTAGAGAGAAACTTTTAAGACAGTTTGAAAATGAGGCTCTAGCTTCAGGTAACTTCGCTTTTGATTTTAATGCGAACGAGGAGGAATTGGGGCAATATACACTTGAACATAACTATGAGGATTATGACGTGGATTCTGATTTATCTTTAATTATTGGTGCCGCGGAAGAGGAGTATGAAAGGGAAGATCAATCATTAATGCAGAGAAGGAAGGCCAAAATTCTTGAAGATCTTGAGACTGATACATTAATGCAACAATGGGGTTTAGATGAGAGGGACTTTGAAAATTCTCCAAGAACCTGGTCTGGTGGATTTGGAAGTCCAATTGAAATATCCGATGAAGAACCATCCATATTACCTTCGATTGGGGAAGGGCTTGGTTCGTTTTTTCAAACTAGGAGTGGAGGCTTTTTGAGGTCCATGTGTCCTTCCCTCTTCAGAAATGCTAAGAATTGTGGGAGCCTCATCATTCAGGCTTCTAATCCAGTCGTTCTACCTGCAAAAATAGGTAACGATATATTGGATATACTTCTGTACATGGCATCTGCTAGAGTTGAAGAGCTGTGCAATTATATCTCTAAATCAATGCCTTTGCAAGATATCACTGGAAAATCCATTAAGCATATTGTGTCGGATGCTAAGACCAACACGGAAGCTTCTGGAAGGTAAGCACGTGTGTTTGCGACATAATTACTAGTGAAAAATTGTGTTTTCAGTTTTCACTTTTATAAATGTTACATTCTTTTCCTTTTTTATTCCAAGCATTTGATTTATTTCTGTTTCTGAATTTCCCTTATTAATTCTGTTTCAGGAAGGGATCATGGCAGCATAATTTGTTTGAAGAATTTCCATGTAGTTATTTAACAGATAAAGACAAATGCTTGGACTCTTTGTCTCTAGAAACTATAGCTCCTATGACTATTAACAAGATCGAATCTCTTTTAATAGAAGGGTTGAGAATTCAGTCTAGCCTGTCAAATGAAGATGCACCATCATGCATTCGTGGAGAAATCAACAATGATCTTGATGGTTTGATGGATCTGTCGGTTACGTTGGATCAATGGTTGAGACTTGATTCTGGCATCATCCAAGGAGAACATAATTTGGAACAAATTTTGAAGATTCTTAAAGCACACAATTCTAAAATCACAGAATTATATAATGAAGGGTTGGGAAATGGCATCGATAAGGAGAAAATAGATGGCAGAAAGCGCTGTTATTTGGGAGAGCACGCAACAATGGCTTTTATGATCCAGCACAGAGATCCTCTAAGAAACTATGAAGCAGTTGGAGTTCCAATGCTGGTTTTAACTCAGGCAGAAAGAGTTGACATACATGAAATGGAGAAAGACTGCGACAATTTTGTTGAGAATGAAGATATAGATAAAGAACCACCTCAATCTAGATTCAAAATCAAGGAGATTCATATTGCAGGTGTCCTTACCAAAAATGGTGGTAACCGACAAGTTTGGGGCACTGCGTCTCAGCAACAATCCGGGTTGCGTTGGTTGCTTTCCAGTGGCATGTGTAATACTGTCAAACACTCTTCTTCAAAATCGAAGTCGATTGTTGTTAGATCATCTTCACTGTTTGCCAACAAATTGATGAATCAAGATATCTTGTGGAGCATCTCTTGTGTTAATAGTAACATAGAGACTAATGCACACATTAGGAATCCTGATATCATGTTCCCAAAGTGAACAGTGTCAGATCATTTTTCACTTGCTATTTTAGCCAATTTAGGAAATCTATCCATGTAAAAGTAAAACTGTAAATAGTTACGAGTTAGCTAGCACAGATATTTTGACATGTATTGCATTTTATGACCTTTTGGACATGATCCTTTCTTTTCTGAATAACCCTTCCTGATTCTGTAGATTTGTACTCCAATTTAAGGAATAAAGTAAAATTATTATGTAGTTAATTGTTATGTACTTGGCTGAATTGTTGGTATGCAATTGAGAACAATGTTTGTCTTATAATTTGGGTTGGATCTGAATCAACTTCACAAAATTTGTTTGTAAGGTGAGGATTACACTCATTTATAAACAATTGTTTAAATGTTGTCTCATCTAATGTGAGACTTTTAAAACACGTATCTCATTCAATATGAAACTCTTAACATAACTCTCGAAATGTGTCGTGAATGACATAGCGTTAACTTGTATCAAGTGGTCTATCAAATCTTAGATAGACTTTAATGTTATCTTATAATAATTTGAGTTGAGGCTAATTCAATTCTACAAAACTAATTTGTAAGGTGAAAATTGTTATAAACAATTGTTAAAATCTTTCATCAAATGTGGTACTATTGATAGGGGCATTTAGGTAAATCTGACCTAAACCAGAAGAAAATCCAATATGTGGCTTTTGACAGATCCAACCCGACCCACACTGTCTAAGTTCAAAGTTGTTTGGTTTGAATTGAAAATTCAAATTCGTGGACCTGCTATTTGATACATACATTTAACTCATTTCACATGGTTTTAGCCTATTAGGCCTAACCGGGACATTGATTAAGAAAACAAATATAATAATATGGCGTTGAGACTTTGTGCAATCAACTCCTTAAAATTATAAAAAATGTAATTTTTAATTTAACACTTTTTTTTCCCCCTTAATTAGTGCCCCAAAAGCACTGGTTGACATGACCTTTAATAATAGGGAAATGACATCACATCTAAGATATTGAAGAGTTATTCAATTTTTGTAATACTTAAATTTTATAATCTTTTTGCTATATAAATGTTATAAGAAAAAGAACAATTATTTTACATACAAACAAATAGGATAATAGTCATTTTGATCCATTAATGTGTAACAAATAGCCATAATAGTCCTTTGATATATTAAAATAGTCCATGATTGTGTATTATGTTAGTCAAAATAGTCTCTTACGTTAAAATATTTTATTAATATTGTTATATTAGTTCCCAATATATATTTATTTATAGTAATATAAGTCGTTATAAGGAATTATTTAGTGTCATATCAGTCATTATATGAAAAAAGTTAATATAAGTGTTAAGGCATTAACAAAGTGCATAATCACGACTATTTTAGAATTTCGATACACTATTATAATTACTCGTTATACATTCAAATATCAAAATGATTATTGTCCATTACATATTTGTATTCTATTTCTCGACTCATTGACCCAACTTGAACAAATTTGTTGGAATGAAGAAATTTAGATTTGAGAAATAATAACATAAACCCGACTTAAGCAAAATTGAAAATTTGTTGATTGTTGGGAGGAACGAATTTATTCAAAACTCCATCAAACCAAAACTAAGTTGTTATCTTTGCAACAATGACATAGAAGCAAGAGATATTTGACCACCTTAAGACACAAAGTCAAAGATTGATAGTTGATTAATAGAAATACTAATCTTATGCATCAATTTCAAAAGAAGAAGAGAATTGCTGTTCCCACATCTTGTTTGGCTGTGCCACACGAGTAAAATACGAAAATGCTCTTCGGCAGTTTGCTACCGAAGTTTTTAGGCAACCGGCGGCAGTTAACTGCCGAGGAAAACCTCGGTAGTTAACTGCCGAGGAAATCTGAACTTAAACAATTTCGGTAGTAAACTGCCGAGGAAATCTTCATCTATAAAACATTTCAAAATCATTCTAACAGTATTTTTACACAAAGTTTTAAAATTCATCATAACAGTTCAAATAACAAATAAATATTGGTGCAAATGCACAACTTAATTAAACCAACATTTTTGTACATTAAACAAAGTAAAAAAAGCCCATGAAATTAAAAATAACGTCATCAAAGTAGAAATATACAAATATACAAATATACATAACTCAATGTCATCAAAAGACTAAAACTAAAAAATAAGTCCTAAAAAAGGAAAATAGTACTACTGGTCCTGGTCCTGATCCTGATGATGGTGCCTCCTCCTCGGCCTCTGGGCTCTCCTCCTGGTCAAAATTGGCGCGATCTGCTCCCTCATATGGGTCATGGCCTCATACCACTGCTGAGGGGTCATGCTCATGACCTCCTCCTGGCCTAACTGCGCATCAGCGTAGGCAACAGCGCCACTAACCATGTCATAGGTGTCAGGCGAGCTTCTCGCCTCATACCGCTGCCACTGCTCTGCAATGATCTGCTCTTCATTTGCAGGCCTCGGAAGATCTCCTGGAATAGGTGGCAAGATCTGAGGGTGAGACACCCTAGTGTACCACAGGACATAGCCATCCGTCACCCGCCATGTATCCTCTCCTGCCTACTCACCCCGAGCGTCCGCCTTAAGCGTGTGAGTGCGGAAGTCAACGAACATCTGCACAATGGAAGGCGGGGGGAGGTCCCTAACATCAGTCGGATGTCTGGGGATGGTCTGCACGTATCCGTACTGCCTCAAAACCCTCTCGGGCAAGTGACGGTACACCCTACGGACGCCGCACATAATCCATCCAGAATACCAGAAAACCTCCTCGAAGTCTTGGATCTCTCTGTGCTCCTCGTACGGCCTCCAGCATACATCATCTAACTGTATACGATCGAGCAGTGACCGATACGTGATCCCCTCCCCATGACCCTTCTGGAGCTTCCACCTCGCTGCAACCGGATAGTTTCCGAGGTAGTCAGTGTTGAGATCAACACTGAAAAACCCTGGAAAATGCGCCAAAAACCATGCCTGCACAAACCAAACAAATAACATTTATAAATTATTACGCACGGAAAAATATAACAAAAAATTAAAAGTTCACAAAAAAATAAAGTTAACATAAATATAAAATTTCAGTTTTCTTACAGTGAGCAGTGTCACGCTCCCCCCAAGCGCTCTGTGTCCAGGCCTACATGCATCCGCCAACTCGCCGTATAGGTAGGTGAGAGTCATAGCTCCCCAGGAATAATTACGCATCCCTGCGTAGCCGTCCGCCATGGTCGTCAAATATATCAGCTCGATGCGCTTGTTGCTTCTATCGCCAAACAACAAGCATCCGACCAAGTATAGAAAGTAACACCAGACGCAGCATGTCCTGACCCTCTCCAGCTCGTCAACCTCCTTAGGATCCTCCGTACCCGCCAATACGTTGGCCCTACCAAGGTACGAGGTATAGAAGTCCCTCAGCCTGGGGTAGCTAATGTACCCACCGTACTCCTGGTTGCAGATCTTCTCAGCCTCATGCTGGGCCACACCAAGATACGTCATCAGCAGTGCCGCTCCCTCATGCTTGGGCATCTTCTTCCCATGGGCCAACATCCGCCCCTCAATAGGAAGATGCGTGAGACATGCGACATCATCCAATGTCACAGTCATCTCCCCCATCGGCATGTGGAAGCTGCTGGTCTCCGGATGCCACCTCTCGCATATAGTAAGCAGCAGGGCATGAGGCACGGTGGAGTACCCCAAGTAGACCAAGTCATGTAGCCCGCTCTGCTGAAGCGCATCCCAAAACCAATTCTCATTCCCGTTAGGGCGTCCGAGAGTGAGAATCTTCGCCCCATGATTAATCGGTTTAAGCACGCGGGTCTTACGAACCTGAAATAATAGAAAAAAAAATATGGATATAATAATTAAACATAAAAACACATAACAATGTATAACAGTGTATATAATAATTAAAAACACATATAAACAAAACAATTAAACATAAAAAATAGAATTAAAAAAATAAACATATAACAGTGTATATAATAATTAAAACAAACACACATTTAAAGAAAATAATTAAACATAAAGAAAAAGAATTAAAAAAAACACATATAGAGGTGGATATAATAATAAAAACAAACACACATTTAAAAAAAATATTTTAACATAAAGAAAAACCAATTAAAAAAAAAACACATATAAAAGTGAATATAATAATTAAACAAACACAAATTTAAATTAAAGAAAATATTTTAACATAAAGAAAAAACAATTAAAAAAAATACACTTACATTATTTGAATTATACCAGAGTGGCAACGCCACATGACCGGCATAAGAGTGGAGCAAGGATAAGTCAGCCGGTCCACCAGGAAAGGGAGGGTCCGTAGGTAACACCTCCGGTGCAGCAGCTGCTGCAATGTCATCCTCGTCTCCTGCATCCTGCTCATGTGGTATATGATCCTGGTCATATCCACCGTCCGTCACATCATGATGTACCTGATCCTGATAGTTCAGGTACTCCACCTCAGTCTAGTCAACAGGCTGTGACGGGTCAACAACCTGTGACTCCTCAGGCTGTGTAGCCTGAGAGCTTCCTGAGCCATCTCCCCTCCGACCTCTACCCCTCTTTGGGATGTGGGCAATCTGTCTCTCCCTGCGGTGGCTCTGAGTCATGGCACGCCTACCACCAATCATCCTCGATGGATCAATGGGGTCCTGATCGGCCATATCTACAAAAAATAAAAAATAAAAATTAATATCATTCAACCACTTTATCAACAAACAGTAAACCTAAACAAAACCTACACTTTCACATTCAACCTAAACATAACCTAAACATAACCGCTTTCACATTAAACCACTTTACCAAAATAAAGACATTGATTGAACCTAAACATTATCATACACATTATCATTAACATTCAAACGCAAAAAATCAAATGCATTATCATACACATTCAACCTAAACTAAACATAATTCAATATACAAATTCAACCTAATTCAATATACACTTTTTCAATATGCATTCAACTTAATTCAATATACACGTTTTCGAATTACAATCAAGATCGTATCCAATACCTAAACTAACTAAATAATCAATAAAATTGTCATTGACACATTTTATCAAACACTTTGTGTGCAAAGTATCAAACATACTCAAAATGTGTTATTTTGCCACCAATCAAAACCACATTATACCCTAACATCATTCAATCATCAATTAAACCAACTACATTCAATTATAAACTACATGCACTCATAAAAAATTCAATTCATACATTAACCCTAACCACATGAAAACTACCATTTTTTTAAAAAAAAACTACCCAAACTAACATTATGATTAAAAATGAGTCAAGATACTTACTTGTGATTAAATGGAGATGATGCACTTGATTTTGCTGAAAAATCGAATTTGGAGAAGTTGGATGGTTTGGAAGAAGTTTTGAACAATGAAGCAATACTGGAAAACTGAGTTTCTGCGTTCTGGTTATGTTCAGTTTTCCTCGGTAGTTTGCTGCCGCCGGTTCACTCAAAACTTCGGCAGTTAACTGCCGAATGGCATTTTGGTATTTTACTCGTGTGGCACAGCCATACTATATGTGGGAACAGCAATTCTCGAAGAAGAATAGTTGACTATATTATTTTAGTTGTTTTTTACCTTTTACTTTCTTCGATCACTATTCGCTTTTTTCTTACCTTTTACTCTATACGGTAACTATTATATTTTTTTTTCCTTCATATTCATTGAATAATACAAGGTGGCTAAACAAATCAAATAGAATCACCAATGCAGTGCAAAGGGTTAAGCCACCAATGATTTAAATCATAACAAAAGCTAGCACTCTTAGGACTTGTTGATTAATGATATTATTTTACCTTTAATTATCAATGTGGTCCTAACAAATGGTACACAACATTAATTCATGCTTCATATA
The DNA here is from genome assembly GCF_003473485.1 of Medicago truncatula. NCBI lineage: Eukaryota > Viridiplantae > Streptophyta > Magnoliopsida > Fabales > Fabaceae > Medicago > Medicago truncatula. Next base: position 3,798,108 of record NC_053042.1, read on the forward strand.
GGCACATATATGATTTTTTGGTTACAAGGCACATATATGATTTGATATATGTTAATTACGTCAAACAAATAGTAAAGCATATTATATTAATGTATGTATATATAAGGTAAAGTTTTTTTTTTTTTTTTATGTGCGACTCTTTCAACATTATTTAATTTAATAATGTTCAACAACTCAGAATAGACAGACCACGTGAACATCACAAGTGAACTATATCGAACTAAGTATCTCTCCAAATGAAGAAAATAAGGGTCCTAAATGGAGAGGATCTCAACTCATTCCCCCATTACTTGTTGTATTTTGGCCAAAAAGCGAAATTTATTTAATCCATAGTCGTGAATCGTTGCGGTAAATATCCAATGTTTATTTATTTCATTTTCAAATTTATAAAAGACTACATTTTTCCTTCAATTTTTTTTTTTTTATAAAAGATAATTTAATAGCCTCTTTTGCAAAAATATCACAACAAACTACACACATCTACTTTGATTCTATCTACATATCTATTTGTTATATTTTTTTTCTTAAATTTTATTTTTACATAATTTTTCAATATGATATGAATAATATTTTTCATTTTCAAATTTAAAAAAGATAAATTAATTTTTTAAAAGAAAATGCTTCAAATTTTATTTCATTTAAAAAATCTAGCTACATATTCAACTATATATATTTTGAAGGAAATATTTTGTTTACTCTCTTTCAAAATTGGGGACGGAAAATTTAGTGAGACCATTATTAGATGAAAAATCTCAAAGGGATAAAAAGTGAATGTTGAGATATATAGATGGATCGAAAATGTATTTAACCTTTGTGGGTAGAATGCATCGTTAAATTCCAAGGGCTTGATCTAGTGATCTAGTAGTAAAAGGACAAGTTTTGAATCTGAGAGGTTCCGAGTTCGAGCACCATTAGTTTTCCCTGCCTTGGACTAGGGGCATCTTTCCTTCACCCTAAGTTTTTTGCAATTAAAAAAATGCATCATTATCTTTATGATAAGTCAGCTTAGTCATAAGTGCTTGAATTATTTAATTTCAAATCTCATATGAAATTTTTGTAAAGTGATAATTAGTTTCACCGTTCTTTTTTGAGGGAATTAGTGTCACAGTTGTTGTTAACGATTTTTCTTCTCTATTTTTTTTATTTAAAACAAGGTAGAATGCTTCAATATATTGCATCCCTAAAAATATAACCGAATCTAGATGAATAGTATAGTTATTTGCTGACTAAGCTTTGTATATATATTCTTCAAAGTTCAAAACCCTTTTTAAAGTAAATTGTACATGAGCAATTGCAAACTCAAACTTGTTGGGAATTTGAATATTTTCATGTAGGAATACTAGTAACATTAGTAAGAGCATGCAGCAAAGAACTTCTTCATATTATGTTTGAGCTAGCAAGAATTTGGATGGGTGTGCATGCCTTCATAAGTTGTTATCACATAACTCGAATCATTATTATCTCTCTCAACTCTTTTTTTTACAGGACACCCCTCCACTGAACACCTATAATAATTCCTGCAATCACACATATACATATATATGATATACATACATGTATAAACTATATGTTATCAATTAATTTCATGGTATTCCAATATATATACCTTGGATTAGGGCTATTCTTAACCATTTTCTTTCCATACTTCCTCCATCTGTACCCATCATCAAGTATTTCAATCAGTGACTTTGTTTTGAATGCAACTCTTTCCTTAACTTCCTTCTTCCAATTCTCGTTTCCACTCATATTCATATTATTAGTATCTCCTAAAACATGACAACAGTAACACCAATAATTAGAAGCTAAAGAAAATATACATAATTTTTTTTAAACGACAAAATTTATTAATAATCAAGTCTCTGCACAAGACGACCAGAGACCAGTAAGATAAAAATTGGCTTACTGATTGAACTAGAAGACCCCTCAATGTGGCTACCACCTGCTACTTCGTTGGCTTGAAAAACTAAAGACTCAGTGGTTGGATTGTTTTGTAGCCATTCATTGTCATCGAAACTCAAGTAGTCAGAGAGTTCAAATGGCCACTGCTGGTTGCTAAAATCACTTTCAGGTGATGATGAATTTGCTGTTCTTGGATTTTTCTCTGTCATTTTGGTGCATCTCTCATATGGAAAAAATATTACATCAGTTCATACTATATATAAAACACTCAGCAGCCATAGTTTTAGTGACCAAGCTAGGCAGCTTCATGGAGACTTTCCTACATATGAATCATAATAGGAAGTTTCAAAGGTATATATTGAGACGTAGATAAATCAATGCCACGTACCAACATCACTTTAAAGGAATATCAGTAGTTTTTTTTTTTTTGACAAAAAAGGAATATCATTAATTAACAAATGCATGAATGGTGAATTAATTACTAGATGACACATAAGCAAGTGGACCAATATTTTGTTGATCCTAGTAGAACTAGACTCAAATATTTTAAATAAGTTTTTACATTTAAGAATTGTGATGGAAAATTTGTGGTTGAAAGAGATGAAATAATCTATGAAAGTATAGGCCACGTTCTCAAATGGAGATTAGTCATTATCAAATTTTTTTTTAAGGAAGTCATTAGCAAAGTTGATGAATACTTCATACCATGGTTGCAAGAAAAATCTGAGAGGAGGCCGACATGGTGCGTCACTAATGGATAATCGAATTTCTTAAAAACGTGGTTAAATGTGTCAAGGTAATGAGAGGTTCATCCATAAACACATTGAGTTTTGAACAACTAAGCACGACACATCTTAATTCAAAACTTTAATACATTAAATATATAAATCATCTCAGAGATGGATGTGTTTCTACTTTGATTAGTGTGTATGAAAGAACATTGGTTGAAGAGATTAATCAACCTTTTACTACACCCCTCTTTTTTATAGTCAATGACACATTTGTAAAAAAGAATGGCAAACACTTTAGTCCGGCAGTACCCATCATCCAATCATTTAGTGTTATATCATTTTTTATATTAAATTATTTTAAAGAAAAATTAAATTTTGAATTTATTTTGCTCACACGACGCCAATCAATATCGAGCAAAATATAAAAAAAAAAACTCTAAAAAAATTGTTTCAAAATGATGGTAATTTTCCATATTTTGATATAATAGTAATTATTTTTTCTTAATTAGACTTTAACAATATAGTATATGTATCACTCTCAAGTTATTGAGTTAGGATCCTCTTCATTTTCAAAAGAAATGTAAGTGTCTAAGTTTTTTTTTTTTTGAGATAGGATGTTTCAAGTTATTGTTTCTACTTTACATTTATGAAGTTATAATAATAAGAAGGTTAAAATTATTATTCACATTTCTACATTTATAACTCCTCCTTAACTTGTAGGAAATGATCTGATATGACAATTTTGTGGACAAATGAGAGGATATATGTAAATCTCAATAAACTCCATAGAATAGTCTTCTTTTTTCAGTTGAGAACACATGCTTAATTAAAAAAATAAATTAGTGGGGCATACCAAGGATGACTTGGGGAAGACTTTCAATTTCAAGTGCTATTAAAGTTAGCTGCTATTATTGCGGTTAGAACTGACCGACCTCTTCACAACTGATGTGCAAGTCAAAAAGTGATAGTGAGATTTTTCTTGGTCTAACGGAAGTTTCAAGGAACCAAGAGTTTATATGTTAGCTGCTGGTATATTTGTATACCTGAATTATAGCTAACACAAATCATCTTTTTATTTGGCAAGCCTTCTAGAGTACTTGTAGTGGAAGTAACAATGAAAAGGTTTGAATTTTCCTCTTTTATAGTAAAAACTTTAGATTATATCCGTTTGAACTTAGCTCAGTTAGTAAGGATAATGTATAATATATGTAAAGTTCGGGGTTTAAACCCTGAACACTATCAAAGAAAAAAAAATTATGATTATATCAATTTCTACTTATTGTAGAGTCATTAATTCTTAACCAAACGATTGGACTCAAATAATTAATGAACTTCTCTTACGACTAATCTTTGAGAAGAATTGAGTTTGACTTCTCATAAAAACAATTCTTATCTTACAGGCTTTACTTGTCTCTCGGTCAAACTTTGATTATTATGACCCTTTTCCTAAAAATCGGACGGTTAAACCAAAAAGTATATATAATTAAGTCCCCAACAAATGGTCACATATTTCTTGTTGATATTTATCTTTAGTTGACTTTCAAATGAATATGACACAATAGATTTAAATCAGTAGTAATCAAGAGTGGAAGTGATGATGTTACACCATCTATAATTGTGATACTGGAAACATTATCAAATTACAATTGTTAGGAAGTTCATACGTATCTTCTGCGAACTTTCATTTGAGGGATTGTTAGTGGTGTTCATCCCTCGTTGTAATTGATAAGTATAGCTATAGTAAAAGTTGACATCATATTTGTATCGTCATTCAATATGTAATGTAACAATTATTCAAAAAAACCTATTTTCTATTCATAATTAACTCTGGTAATGAAACAATTCAACTGAACTCTGGTCCTATTAAAACATCCACTCTCTTATACCTTGTTTATTTCTAGATCTGTATGATAAGCCAAAAACGTTCCATTTACTAAACCTTTTAATTATTGGCCTTTATTGAGATAATGTTTTTCTTTCTCCAGCTCATATTTATGTCATTTTCTTTCTGTGGGATGAGGTTGGGTGCTTTGTTTAGTTTTGTTAAAAAAATCATTTTTGACTCTAAATTGAAAAGCTATTAGGATTAATTTTTTTTAACACTATTTTTTTTTTTCAAAAATAAGGAGATAACACATAAACTATTAAAATTAAATATATTTTTTTAAATGATTTTATGGGTAGTAAACAACATAAATAATTTCATATTTTTCTTTATAAATCTCTAGATCTTTTTAATACAAAAACTATTTTTTCAAGCCTAAATAAACCTACCCAAAGAGGCTTCAAAACCATTTTTTGGTAAATTTTTTTTTTTAAATTGTTTTTTCCTATCATTTTTCATGAAAAAAAAATTGGGAAAAAATAAAAAGTCGAAAAAACAAACCCTCTAGAAATTATATTTTGTTGACTTTCTTTTTATTTATCTTTGTATGAAGAAAAGGCTAAATAAAAATGAATTTCTTTTTAATCCACGCATCCTAACTAAACTGACAAAATATTACAATGTTAAGCCCGACCCCATGATCGGGATACGACCCGGACACTTCCACTCACTACAAGAAAACTGCATTTTAGCCTCCAATTTTAGTGTCGGCCGCCGACACCGACGCTAGTAGCGTCCGGTTAGAGTCGGCTTATCTCGCGCTAGATCTATTTCTAATTTTTCTTTTCTTTTAAAATAATAGAGTCGGCCTAGCAGAGGCTACATGTTAGTGGGACCTACATATGACTTTTCAAACTATATTTAGAGTCGTCCTATCCAACTCTATTGTTATTACTAATAAAAATTTTACTTTATAAAATTAATATTAACTCTTTTACTCAAATCAACAAAATAAAAATTACTTCAAAAATTCAATCACCACATATCTGAACCCTATCCTCTTCACCCATTTTTCATCTAACCATCATCCTTCAAAACTATCTTCGTCCCTAACGTCACCTAATCCATAACCCTCTTCGTCGACCCTCTTCCTCACCTAACTCATCATTCAAAATCTCTCCTTTTTACAGTTCTTGTTATTCAAAACCCTTCACACACCCTTACTGTTCCGCGCTTCGTTACGCCGCCGAAGCTTTTCCTTACGAAGAACCTTCGAAATCGAATAGCGATGAGGGTCTTCAGATCGCAAAGCTTGGGATTTCTCAGGATATTGTCTCTGCTTTGGAGAAGAAAGCAATCACCAAGCTTTTCCCCATTCAGGTTTGCGTTCAATTAGGGTTTTGACATATTTAAATTAAGTTAACTTAAGCTGTTTTTAACTTTATTCATTGATTTGTTTGTAAAAAAAAAACTTTATTTGTTAATTTGTTGAATTTTGTAGAGCGTTGTACTAGAACAGGAACTGGAAAAACTCTTGCTTTTGGGATACCCATCATTGATAAGATCATCGTGAATATCCTGATAGGATGTTGTTGACGTTTTCGATGTTTCCTTCACCGAAGGTTTCTGATAATGAGGCGCTTTGTGATATTTGCTTCAGGGCTCTTAAATTGACTACTACTAGCTGTGAGTATTCTTCTCTTTGGTCGTGATCTAGATCTCATTTTCGTTGTTCATCACTAGGGTATATCAGTAACATGTTAATTGTTAGTTGATTTGTTTGGTTTGATGGGTAAGTAGTTTGATCATACTTCATAGTTAGTTGTGGTCATTATTGAATAGTGGAATTGGTTTACTTTATGTATATTTGTTTCAGTCAAATTAGTCAAATGGTTTTCTTAATTTGCATTTGTTTAGTCGAATTGGTTTTCTATTTTGGGATTTGAAGACATTGAGATATACTTGTTGAGAAATTGATTTGACTGATTATAGATGTTTAAGGAATTTTACTGCAAATACTATGATTTCCATTTTAATGTTATTATGTTTTTCAAGATTAATTTGACAATTTAGATAAACATAGTCTACTGATCTGGTTAGTGGACATTTAAATATAGTTATTAAGCTATTACCGATCTCTTTTAATTAAACTGATATTTACACTTTGGGATCTAATTTCTAAATGCCTATTGCAATTGTTCATCACTTATTATATGTATTCTTAGTTTCTCACGGCATGTGACTCCTGACATTATAATGTTCAAAGACAGTACAAGAAAGCAACTTTAAGAGGTGGAGTTTGGATTCTAGTGATTAGTAGTTCTTTTTTAAAAGGTAATTAATAGTATTTTGATATATTATGTGTTATTTAATTATAACTATATTATAATAATAAAAATATACCTAGCAGTGTCGGTGTCTTGTGTTTTTTAAATTAGCGGTGTCACGGTGTCCGTGTCGGAGTCTATGCTTGATAGATCGGTAATCTTTTAGCAACCTTTTTATTTTCCTTACTTATGTACTCCCTCCGTCCCAAAATATAAGCAAAAATTGGTCAACGAAAGTTAATGTATTTGGTACAAATTTTTAACCAAATACATTAACTTTTGTTGACCAATTTTTGCTTATATTTTAGGACGGAGTAGTATTACTTTAAGCTAGGTATAACCGGTGCAGCCATTCAGCATGACCTCTTTCAAATGCATTCTTTTCTTTGTCTATTCTTTCTCTATTTCTTGACTTAATTTAACTCTAATTATGATGGAACTTTAATGTCTCATATATATTGGACCTTGTCGATGATATGGGGTCTATATATTGGACTTTAATGTCTCTATTTCTTTGTTGCTTCTCCTAGCCATTGTAGATTCGGGGTTTTAGCATCCTTCAGAAGGAAAGTTTTACTATATGCTGCCATTACATGATTCAGTATAGTCAAATGAGTTCTCCGCACTTCTTACGTTTTGGGCTTTGATTAAATTGTCCTTTTCTTTCTAGCACGCCCTTGTTTATAGGTACTCTCATGTCATTCTATTTCCATTGTATTGATGTTGATATCGTCTACTTTTTGCTACCCTTCTCAATATATTTTACACTAATTGAATCTTGCTAATCAACATAAAAAAACTGCTGAACATGAGCAGAAAAGAAAAGAACCACATAACACTAAGTCTATTAACTCTACCAAGGGGAATTCCCTTTCTTAACTCTTACTACAGTTCAACAAATAATTTACTAAATAACTCTTCTCTTTCCCTCTCATCTGTATATAAATTCTCATACAATCATTAGTTCCCTAACTCTTATTCTGTCTTCTAGAATAAACTTTTGATAACAGACATTGTCTTTAATAGTCAAGTTCCATGGACAGATTTTTCAGTGATTTCTTAAGGTTGTCTCTTTTACTTCTTTGGAGGTGGCTTATTGATCATTGTATAATTTTGTCCTTTTGTCACAACTCCTTTACCAAATTATTATGAAGATGAATTTCATATTTTCACCTAAGACCAAACAAATGTTTTGTTGCTTGTTAATCTCCATATTTCTCATCTATCTTTGTTTTTGTTTCCTCAATATTATCATCATCATGATTATTCACCATTCTCTAATCCTGCTTTTTCTTCTTTCCATTAATTAAGTAATCACTATTAGCGTATTATGAATACATCACAAAATCTGGATGTCATTCGCCAGATTTTGTTTCCAATACAATTGTAGATATGGATGTCATTCGCCAGGCAAAATTTGGGATGGGAAAGACTGATGTTTTTGTTCTGTCAACACTTCAGCAAATTGATCCTGTTCCTGGTAAGGTTGCAGCACTTAGCACTTGTTCTTTGCCACACAATCTGGGATGGGAAATACTGATGTTTTTGCATTAATTTGAATGTATATACCCGAATGTTTTGCAAAAGCTATATGTTTGCTATCTGTTAATCTCGAATTACCTTTGTTTCCAATACACACTATCACAAACATATATATTTACATGTGCATACTTAGCAAATGCTTCATTTATCCAGATTTGCCATGAAGTTGAGAGGATCAGCACATATCTTCCCACGCATTGTTGTTCAAACACGTGGGAGGATTATTATTATGTATGCAGTAAACATTTGTTCAAACCCCTAGCACTAAATGAGTTCAGGCTAGAGCTGTCAAGTTGTGTTAGGGTCGGCTCGTCAAGCATGTTAAAATGTAGAGTAATCGCAAACATTGACCACAAATATTCCAGAGTAATATTTTCTTACATGTTTAATTTTAAACCTTATTATTAGTGATATGAACTTGGTTTTGTGTCAGGTTGCCATATATTCAAGAACCTATTTCATGTCTCTTGACCAAACACTTTGATTTTGGAGAATTTGTATTCTAGTAATGTTTATATTTTTTTTTATATTGACAAAGATTCATTTAGAAAAAATTGAGTACATTATAAGTCAAATTTCTGAAACAACAGATTTGATGTGTTAACTGGGCTATTAGCACAATGGGGAAATATGGCATATAGTGAACAAAAATTTTAATATAAACAAAAATTATTTTAGCGTCGGCCTTACCGACTCTACAATTTTAGTTGACTTTTGAATGACGTTGACCTCGGTGTGGCCAACTCTATAAAATTTCATTGACTACTCAAATGTTGACTTTAGAGTTTGCACGTCCGACTCTAACTGAATTATTTAGCGTCGGTTTGACTGACTCTACATGATATGGTTAACTTTCCAGATGTTGAAATTAATAGCTCGGCTTACTCTAGAGTCGAATTTAAACTCGGCAAATCCGACGCAAAGTTAGCCTCGGAGTCCAAACAACGGACGCTATTAAGTAACTTCGAGTTTTTTAACCTGCCCCGATGCCGACGCTAAATTAGTGCTAGCGTCGGTTTTATCCCTGTTAGAGTGGGTTTCAGGCCGACGCTAAAACACAGTTTTCTTGTAGTGACTTGTGTGAATAACTTTGTCATTTTATCTTTTTTTGTCTAGTAGCCTAGTGGTTGGAACTCACACATGTAAATGTGGAGAAGTGGGGTGTCCGGGGTTCGAACCCCGACCCCTGTATAAATCATGCAATGGTCCTACCAGTTGAGCTAAGCTCTCGGGGACCAACTTAATTATGAAGGCTTTTTTTTTTTAAATAAATGATGGCCGTTTTTTTGGTAATATGAACTATGATTTAGGAAATAACAGGGCTGAAGAAGGAAAAATAAACACAATCACAAACACAAGAATATAACGTGAAAACTCAAAAATCAGAGAAAAAACCACGACCGTTGTCTAAACCACAACCAAAGAATTATTACTATGTGAAAATTGTTACAACACATAGAATTGCTTGTGCTTCAAGCTACATAACCAAGTGTGTATATAAGTTACTATTCTTTGTACATTTGATTACCATCGATAATAACAACTATTTTTTTCAATCTCATAATATTTCTCTTCTTTCATTCTCTCTATAATTCATAAATCTACAAACCCATAAAACTACAAAATTGCTTTTGATTTCATTGCTTGTTGAACAAGCTTTAGTGCCGCGCTATCCCAACCAATAATGGAGCCAACATTCATAGCGCAATAGGTAGGTTCAGTATCAATAGCTGCTTTCGACGATAGCATCAAACCTTTAAGATTAAGATTGAAATATTACATTGGAATTGGAATCATCTGATGTATATGATGTATTTCAATGAAATCAATATTTATTTATTACCTTTCTTAGGAGTATTTTTTTTAACATACGACTTCAAACAATAAGTATATTGACATCTCTTCCATTTATCGGGAAAATCTATTTAATGCATAACAAAATCTAAGTACTTCTAGTCAGCCCAAAGACATATGCCGTCTCAAAATCTACTTTAAACATCCATACCTCATTCTTCTTCCTCCTTGCTTCATTCATGACTTCATTACCAAGTTAGTATACCATGCAACATTTGTCTTCCATGAGTAAGTTATGACTAATTTCTATAATAACCACCCAACTACTTGTTTCAATATGTTGATTGTTGACCAATACTTTTGAGATAGCCTTATAAATGCATCCAATTAGAGATATAGGACGAAAATCTGACTAATTTTCTTTTTTGAAATCAAAACAATAAACGAACAAATAGTTTATTAAACCACCGACCTTTTGCATGAAATTTTGCCATTATTTGCAAAATATCAAATTTCATTTTCTTCCCAAAATTATTTAACGAGACCAAAATTTAATCAATCATTGAGACTCTAAGCATTTTTTAATTCCCTCGATACCGTCCTAACCTCCTCTTATGAGAACTCTCGGTACATCTTTTTCAGTAATCATAGTCCTCTAGAAATTCATATATGTCACGTTAAAACATTGACTCTCCTCTCCCTTGTTTCTAATGAAGAAGATGGGCTACTACTCTTATATTTAACAGCAAAAATAGATTATATCAATCTACCTCCCTCTATTTTAAACACCTTACTATAAACTTAGTCTCTATATCAAATTGAGCGGTGTTATATCTCGTGAAAGATTTTTTCACGAATTTTCACGATTGCCATTTTACTATGTATTTAACACGCTAGATAAGTAACAGACTACCAGCAACAGCAACTGGCTTTACAAATTCAGTTTATCTACGTCCAACTTCGTCAAGACCGTATATGACCCACAATTGACCCGGACTGTTCATGCATTTTTTGAAAGGGCGCAACGATTTTACACATTTATTCTCTGTATAATGTAATTTTGAGAAGCCCCATATCAATTTAAACTTTTCTAGTATTGTCAAAGTAAATAATAAAAATTACAACAGAGAAGATTTTTGGAATATGGAACAGAGAAGCTTTGCACAAGAGAAAGCATATGGCATAGATTGAAACAGTGACACATCATTCGGGATAAAACGCTATGTTTAGCATTATTGAAACATAGCAAAAACGTTTTATCCCGTAGCATCCCAAATGATGTATCACTGTTCCTATATCTATGCCATGTGCTTTCTCTTGTGTAAAGCTTAGTCTTCAAACTCAGTAAAATTTTGAAATATCTATAATTTCATAAATTTATTTGATAGTCCTGAGATGGTTGAACAATGAATTATCAATCATCAATTATGCTAGCTCAAAGCTCGTTCCGTAGAAGGATTTATCGCGTCATAAGTAGCAAGACATAGCGAATAAAATATCCAACTTAAAACAAGAAAACATATGCTAAATTTAATCAAATACATCATATTTCTCTCTCTTAATCCACAATTACTAATTCAAAATCAAGAACAAGAACAATCAAAATCACAGAAACAGAATAACTGCATTGCAAATCAAAATTACTAATTTTTATTACATCAAACCAAATACCATCACACAAGCACGACCTTAAAAAACAACCTAGTACTCTTCTGCCCCCAAAGACCATCACACATACACTACATCATTATTCAAAACAAAAATTCAAGCAACCTGAACCTGAATGGTTCTAGGTTTCTTAGGCTGAGGAGGAGGCAATTTCTGAACAGTAACACTCAGAACCCCATCTTGACAAACAGCAGAAACAGCATCAGTATTAGCATTCTCAGGAAGCACAAATTTCCTCATAAACTTACCAACCCTTCGTTCCATTCTCAAATACTTTGCACCACCTTCTTTCTCTTCTTCCCTCTTCCTCTCTCCGCTTATCACAAGCACGTTATCATCTTCCACCTGAACCTTAATATCCCCAGATTTCAATCCTGGCATGTCAATCACGAACACGTATGAATTCTGATCTTCCTTAATATCTGCAGGAGTAGCAGCCATTGCCTTGGCATCTCTAACATAGGATCTAGTTGGAGCATTGTGTGATGATGTCTTCTCCATATTGTCATCTGAAAGGTCCATCATTTGGTGAAGAGCGTGTAGCACTGGAGCATCCAAACCCATCAACCTGAAATCCATTCTCACACTTTTTCTTGATTTTCTTCTACTTTGATGAAAAATGATATTTTTCAATGTTAGAGATGTGGTGAATTGGAGTATTTAAACGGTGAGAATGAAGAAAAAAACTAGAAGGTTCAGGAGAAATGGAACGGAAACACAGTAGGGACATTTGAAAGTTCTAGTAGTTTCGAGTTTAGAAGAACACGTGGTTCTCTTAACATTCCTTATTTAGAGTTCTTTCTATTTCTTTCTTGTACCTTCTAGAGTCGTTTGACTTTTGGTCAATCCTCTCTGGCTCTCTCGCACTCCCACATGTATTTTTTTTTTTTTAGATAGAAAAAATCATCATAATCATGGACACACTCCCTCTGTTACATGTTCCATTGGATAAAAAGGATGTGTATGCTCTAAATCTGTGTCGGTATCCACTTGACGGGTATTTAGCAGATTTCAAAAATCTACGAGTAACATTTTTTTAATAGAAAAAATTGCAATTAAGTAGAATATTTTCATCCTGTCTTTTGACGACACAAGAAAATTATACACAGAAATTAATACAGTGCACTCTTACACCAATCAATTAATAAAATACATCACACATTCATTTCGTCCCTCCTTTTACAACATAATAACAATGATATTTGCATAATTTTACTCGTTTACTAACAGATATTGATACGTTTATGTATTCATTAACTAACTGATAGTTAAAACTATATATTGTTACCCACAGTTGCTGATATTTTTGTTCCCTCTCCTGCTCTTGGATCTGACACTATCTCTTTGACTTCATCGTAGAATTCGTTGCAAAATGGATTGTAGCACTTCTTGCCGAATGGACAAGACAAAGGAGTTATAGGGTTGTCAATGCCAATGAGAAAAGGAGAGTGGTGCAGATGAGGAGGTGACGAAGACTTCGGGCGGGAGAAGGCAAAGACTTCAGGCAGGAGAGTGAATGGATTGAACCATCAAGAGTTTTCGACGTTGATGATGACGATGTTGTCTCAGTTCATGAGGTTAAGGCTAGTGATGATGACTTCAAAAAAAAAAAAAAAAAAAAAGGCTAGTGATGATGAAAAAAAAAAAAAAAAAAATCAATTTTCAACCTTAATTGTTGAATACACAACTAGTATACTGCAACAAAATTTATGTCTATCACCTTTTTATCCCTAATAAATCTCAATCCGGTGGATAGGTTTTCTCATAGTTTACCTCGATGAAGTGTAAACATCATACGGTACAAAACAGGTACCATATTGAATCGATTACAAGATACTCTATTTATATACTAGTATTGTGTGCCTGATTAACTAACTGCATAACTAACATTAGCACTTGATACGTCGTCTAACCAGTAATCCATATGATTCTAAACAAAGCCAGCACCTAATGTGAAGCAAGTTCTTGTTGTATGCACAACTCCAGGACTGTGGTGGGTGTGGCGGATAACATGAAATTTACTAAAATATAAACACCAAGTACAATTACATACTACATTAAAACTTAAGGAAACACAACAGAACAATATATAAGTCTGTTTCTGACATAAATATCCTAATTCGGAACAATTCGATAGTGTCACAAACACCTAATTAATATAACATACCTTAAATTAAAGGCAAGACAAATAAACCTGATTAACTGAACAAATTAGTGGTCATAAAATTGAGAAGATTACAGTCACCAATCTACACACCTATATCCATTGTCTTCAAGGGCGAGCTCTCTTGTTGCTGCAAGCTGGACATTTGTACTGTTTGATATGCTCAGCCCTTGCCGGAGTAATCTTCACGCATTTTCCATGAAACCATTTCTCACATATGTCACAGCAAATCCAAAACTCGTCAGCTGCATAGCTGTCTCCACATGCCCCACACAAAGTCTCTCCGTGTTCTTCCTCATCTTCCTCGTCCACACCTACACCATCCTCGTCCTCAACCTCATCCTTTGACTGCATTTGCATTGCCATTGCCATTGGTTTTGAAAACTTTGGCTGAGGTTCAGAACTTCGCTGCTTTTGTCAACCAAAAGAGATAACAGCCTTAACTGATTAAATACCATACTAATCAGGAAACGGACACAGTTTCAAAATAAACAGGGATATATGTTTAAATATCAATCAAGAATCCGATACGTTCTCAAATTATAAAATACTTTCTTGCTCCAAAAACAAGGATTCGGATCTCCTGCAGCAAAGGATTCACACATATGCCACGGTCATGCAAACTAGACTATCAGATCAAAATCAAACGACTCACTTTTTGAATTTGTACGAGATGAGACGACGCACTAACTGACTTTGCAAAGCAGAGTCAAATACCAAGTCATAGCGTGAGTCATTTAATCTTGATTGAAAGGTGATCTCAGACAGTGCAGATTGCTTGACCATAGATATCCAGACTGCAGGGAATCCAAATCCCTCAAAGTACTTTTTCACTTTTGATTCAACATATTACACGACTAAAGCCGCTGAACCTAGCAAACTATTAGTGTCAGCGAATAGTGGTTAGTTTGTTTTTCAAGCTTGCTTACCTTAGAGTTTGATTTGGATTTGGTACTGCTATTATTAGAAACTGACTTTTCCTTTCCTTGTTTCCTGCCAGACCCTGTAACAGCTTCAAAGATTGTTGGAAGATCATTGATCATATTAAATAGTCGCTTCCTGCAAAGAGATGATAAGTACATATTAGTGAAACATAACAACTCAAATTAATTACCACCTTGAGAAAGCAAACCATCAATGAATGGCGAGAAAATTTAAACAGAAGTACTGCCAACAAACTTCTGAGAGGAAGGGTCAAAATCTTGCTAATACAGAGAATTAAGAACAAAAGATATTCCTTTTACTAAAAGGAAAGAAACAATAAGGAAACTGAAATGAATTTTCAACAGACTAACTGAAATATGTCCGATATCATACACTCAAATAACTAGTACTTTTTCAATCATCATATCCATATATTACAGTATAGCAATTAAATAAGCAAAGACTGTACGTAATTAAAAAATGCGAGTTTCCTACTGCACACGTGTCTACAACAGTCATATCCTCTCCACTAGTTTTCCTTGATTTTTTTTATCACTGTTATCATTAGCTGACTGCGGAAAATACCAGAACACCGAAAAATCCTCAATGTGTGAAATAGCAGATAGTGTTGCTGTTTTCATAGGACATTCATCAAAGTCCATTATGCTATAGCTCTTTAGCACCGCTATTTGACAAAAGTAATGCTACTTTTGTTAGAATCAAATAGTGAAAAACTAAGAATACTAGAAGATAATCACTCTTATAAATGGATTCCCAAATAAAACATCACATAATTGCAGAATAGATTATCGACTAAAATGCGAAGGATGAAAGGAAAGAAAACTTTAACAACTATACACAACTTCTGAGCAGAGTTGCATCACATTAATTCAATGCTAGTAATAAAGTATGACACCAACCAAAATTCAAATAAAAAAAGTCATAAAAAGCCTATTGAGCAGAGCAAAGCCGCAGCTTTGTGAAGGGTAAAGGAAAACAATTACCTATCAGCCTTGTCAAATCCAAACCTAGCACCGAAATAAAAGGCCACAGAAAGCAACCAAGCATCACTGTGTACGGCAACCAAAGATAGCCAATCCTTTTCTTGCATTCCATCTCTAGCAAAGTTAATACCCAATGCTGGCTCTGGAAGCTCAGGCGGTACTTCCTCAGCTGGCAGATTCACCTCCCACTGCTCACTTGGAAATCCATAAAGGCAAAGGTTTTCCTTCTCTGTATCACAAAGCTTGTGTAAGTTATTAACCAAAAATACAAAATACAATCAACAATTTCAAATGTAGAACTTAAGCATATTAGCTGCTGGATTGGATACAGAAAAATAAAAGTTCTGAAGATTGGTTTCCAAGAAACTAAATAAGGCAGCGCAGGAAGCAGCTTATATTCATCATTCAAGGGGGAAAAAAACAAAAATAACAGACAAGCTACTATCGTGGATGCCTGAAAAATTAAAATTAACTGAAAATGCCTGAAGCATCGTAGCCAAAATTAAAATTAACTGAATATGCCCGCAGTTTGTTTCCAAGAAAATAGATAACCTCGGACTAAATCCAGTATCAAGGGTGAAATTCTCCCTAAGTTAAATTCTTCAGACAGTGTTAGTTTTAATGAGTTCACTCCACCAAAATAAGTAACTCAATTTCAAACCAACACATCCACTATCTACTGAATATCTACTGAAGCCTATCTTCTGAATATTTCAATTTTCAAATTCTAAAGCAACCTAGATAATTTCTTTCTATTAGGATTAACACAATCTTATGCAGCAGCGCTGGAAGTATGCAAGCATATCGGAATATACACTTGAGGAATCTAATGGAGCTAATAAATACACTTTAGCTCACAATATTCACACGGATATGAACATGCATATGCCATGACAAACGCAACAACAGCAAGAAAATCATTTTAATTTTATCATAAGGTGGGGTGGAGAACATAAGCAACAACAAGAAGTACGGGTTGAACATAAATATGATGTGACATAACCTTTGGATCCATCATACAACAAATTATAAATATTTAACTTGCAATTGAAATTTTTGAGCAAATCAAGAATTAGTTAATTCACATTCTTCCCAGAAGTCCATATTACATCAGATTCAGATCAATTAATACCACAGAGAATCATACACGCCAAGAAATGAACTTCCTGAACAAAAATAATGTTTTGTTTGTCAAATAAGAACACGGAAGTAACCTAAATAGTCGTCTTCTCTTTAGGCAGAAACTAAAAGCAAAGAATTTAAAACAGCAATTGCATGAGTTTCACCTAAATACTTCATACACGGATGCAATGCAGCATCGTATTTTGGGCATAAAAATTGAAGCCACGTACTATATTACTGTATATTGTACTCTATATTACACTTCTTAGGGATTAATCGTTTAGAACAATAAGCGCTGAAAGCATCTTGAATGCAGATAAAATTCCAGCTTCTTGTTATGACCCACCAAATGTAATTCATATGCAAATAGAGAAAGAAACTTAACAATAATGAGTGAAACATGCCATCTATAATAGATTCTTTTACAATACTAGACATTAAAGAATAGTCATATCAACCAATCAAACATTTTGGACTCATGTACAATTAAATATAAAAATACATGTTATTATAATTAAAAGTTACAAACAGAAACAGTAGAAGAATTTTCCAATTGAGAAGCTTCCCATAAATGGTAGCATTTTGATTTATTGTCACTCTACATACAGCATTACAATCAGTGCAACTATAAACCTAAATGCACAATAATACAAGCTCAGAAATAACCATGTAAATAATAATAGACTATAGCTTCATCAATCAAATAAAAATGTTGAGTCAGTCATAGACACCAATTTTCCCTACAGTTATACATGTGACCTGATTAATGACATGCAAAATTGTGGTTAATTCAATCAAGTTCGAAATTGTGGTTAATAATGTAATTGAATTAACCACAACTTTGACCTTGAATTGAATTAACAGTCAAACACGTGATAAAAACAAGGAAAACAAATTAAAAAAAACCCACTTTTTTTTTTGCCAAAAACAGAAACAGAAAACAAGAGAATTAAGAACAATATCTTTTACGAAATAAAATATTACCAGGATCACACTGCTGGTAGAATACATCGACATCTGGAAAAAAAATACTTTTAGAATTTTTTTACACAAAAATAGGAAAAAAAAATATTTTTATTTAAAAAAAAAGGCAGACCGACCGGTGGTGAGGGCTTTGATTAAGGCAGCTCTGCGACCTTTGAAATCTCGAAAGACTTCTTCGACAGTACGAGGATTGTACGGAGCACCTACAACGTCCATGGTTGTTGTTGTGAAGTGAAACTGAAAAAACAGTGAAAGATAAGAGAGTGAATTTGTGGAGGGAAAAACAACTATTTGACCCTTCTCTTTCTCTTTCTCTTTGTTGTTTGAGAAAGTGTGAACTGTGTTTGTGTTTGTGTTGTGTGGGAGAGAATGGAAAGTAACAACAAGAGACCACAGTTTGAAACAGGACAGACAGACAGACAGGGGTTAAGGTTATTTACCAATTACCACCGGATTTGAATCGGGAATAGTTGGATTTTCTTAACTGGATTTTATAAAACCCCATCGATTCCGTCAACTTCTTTTAAATTTAGGGTTAAATATGTTTTTAGTCCCTATAAATATACCAACTTTTCGTTTTAATCCCTCTAAAATTTTCCTTCAACTTTTAGTCCCTTAAAATTTTTTCATCTTCACTTTTGGTCCCTCTTTTAAAGTAAACTCATATATAGAATTAATATTTTTTAATGAAATTTTCCAGAAAAATTTATAATATTATAAGAATTTCTCCCAAAAAAATTTAGAATTTTTTAACAAAACATGAATTTAATATGAATTTTTATATTTTTAAAGGTTAAAAATTCATATTTAATTTGTGTTTTGCTAAAAAATTCTAGTTTTTTTTGAGAATTTTTTTTTACAATATTCTTAACATTTATGCACAATTTCATTTAAAAATACAAAAATTAACTTAAAAATAGGGACCAAAAGTAATGGTTGAAAATTTTATAAGGACTAAAAGTTGAAGAAAATTTTTATAGGGACTAAAACGAAAAGTTGGTACATTTATAGGGATTAAAAACATATTTAACCCTTAAATTTAAACCCCCCTATTTGAGAAATATTTTGTTGAAGGTCGCAAATCCGTCTCTAACTCATTGTACTAAAATGACTAATTTGTCCTTAATATAAAAATAGATATGATTAATTTGGGTTTATTTTTGTTAAGGGTTGAATTGACTCGAAAGAAAATTGTGAGGGATTAATTTGAGTCTTCGTTTCAAATGAAAAATAAATTGTTTGATGAGTTGATCCACCAATTTTGAAGTATGGATATATTAGATTTTGAACTCAACTACCTAAGTTAGTTCACTTCATGGTGTTTCTGATGGATTAAAAGGATGCCGATATAAAAAGGTAGGTTATCCCGCATTGTCATACTTATAAAAAAATTATTTATTTTTCTTACTTTGATTATAGAAATTTGTATGAGAAATTTTTATCTCACTATCATTGTTTCTAGCGCACCCTTCGAAAATCCTAAAATGCCTTCGAATTTTTGGATTTCAAGAATCCAAAATGAGTCTTTTCCGCTATTTTCCAAGAGAAAATTAATCATGGTCATTTTAGCCACAGTGGAACTGCGGATTTTGAACAGAAAATAAGTCTTTTTAAACATTTCAATTTTTAGTATTTGAACACCTGTTTTAAATGTTTCAACCCCTATTGTGCTAAAATTAAATTTCACATTTTTTTCTTCTTATTTTTGGATTCTAGGATTTGAACAGGTAAACATCTTGAAAAAATTGTTAGTCAAGATTGAATTGTGGCTAAAATAACTCTATTTATTTTTTGCACTTAAAAAATGGTCGAAAAACTCCATTCAAATTTTAGAATCGAAAAATCGAAATGCATTTTCATATTTTCGGAGGGCGCGTGAGAAAAATTGAAGGTGGGATAAGAAATAATCAATGGATTTTAGATGACAATTTACGTGCAAATTCTATCGTTGAACTCTTGTACAATGGGCCATGGAATATGGTTAGATTTCTGCTTTCACCCCAGCACATTTCGCTTCCACCCAACAGTCTTGCCTAAAATACCCCTACATTAGTTAAGTCACGTAACGTGACTTAGCTAGCGCACCTTATAACACATGCGCACCTTAAGTCACACACCACTGGCCTGTGTGCGAATTAACTCACACATGTTGGCCGTTTGGTCACTACTTTTCCCCAAGAAGGGTGCTCACTTTTTACCCCAAGAGGGTAAAAAGAAAATAAGTAGATTATTTAGTGAAAAAATGTATCAATGTATCAATTATTGTATGAAGTTGATTAATAAAATAAGATGTTGTTCATACATAATCATTCCCAGATTGTTTCGGATTATATAACCTGAAACGTCCTCAGATTGTTTAAAATTTTGTGTTTTGAAAGGTTTGCCACATTTTAAAATAAGCTAAAATATGGTTTTAGTCCCTGCAAATATGCCTCGTTTTGGTTTTAGTCCCTGTAAAAAAAATTGTTTTTGGTCCCTGCAAAATTTTTTGTTTTTTAAAATGGTCCTTGACCCCATTTTTGTGATGATTTGCATACGTGGTGCATGATGACTGAACCCATTTTTGTAGTTTTTGGTCCCTGCAAAATATTTTGTTTTTTCAAAAGGTCCCTGCAAATTTTTTTGTTTTTGAAAATAGTCCCTCCAGAGACTATTTTCAAAAACAAAAAATTTTGCACGGACCAAAAACAATTTTTTTTTCACAGGGACTAAAACCAAAACGAGGCATATTTACAGGGACTAAAACCATATTTTAGCCTTTAAAATATATAAACCAAACCAGTCAAATACAAGATTATCCATATTGAACTGAAATTTTTTGTAGTCCACAATGCACATAAAATTTTTATGAATTGGTGTGTGTTGGTTCATTTCTAAACCACACAACATAACCATGAACATTTATTCAGCAGATATATACATTAAGTTAGTTGTAGTTTACTCCAACGGGGAAAACCTAATCTGTTTAGGATCCACATTGATGTCACATTTTCTAACTTGAAGGATTAGCTAATCAAATTAACGGTCGTCTCAACCACAAAGGCACAAATACAATGGGAATTGTTGGGTATTGTCGTTTGAGAGTGAATTATGATACCATGATCATTGCTGACCATTTATAATATCACCCAAAATTGTTGTGCAAATTTTATTGGGATGATATGATGGTCAACAAAGACCTTCGTATATATTATACTACGTTTATAGGATTTGATATGTTTCAAATTATGAAATAGATCGTCAATTATGAGAAAAGGGCACAAACATTAAAATATAACTAGATCATGTGGTTTGACAGAGTTATTACGGTGGTGTTGGGTTCACAACAACTTATGAGGGTGTATCCGTGAAAACAACCAAAATTGTTGAAGCCTTGATGTGGCAGTGCTTTGTAGAAGTTCTCTCCGGTCATAGTTCGTTATCGGAGTGCGCAAGTTCGTTGCAGGTTTAGATAGGATCCCCTACGTAGAGGGAGGACACACAGCAAATGGCAGAAGGAAGTTTGCAACGGTGAAGAGAGAAAAAAAAAAAGTTATCGAAGTTAGTGATTAAAAAAAGTAAAATATTAGTTTTTTAAATAATAAAAAAAATAATGATGTGGATATTAGACCAAGTGCAATGGGATAGTTGAAAGCCAAGTTCAACATGTTGAACCATTAGAAGAGGGTGTTGAAAATGAGAGAAAAATGATGTGGAGGAGAGAGGAGTTGAATGAGTTCAACATTGTTGAACTTGGAGAGATAAATATTTTGTGGATAAAGTGGGTGACACGTGTAATCTTCTGATTGGTTGCCTGAATTTTTATCATCTTAAAAATTTGAACTCAATTATTTCATTGCAAAATAATTTTTAAATTTTCTTTTTTTTTACCAAAATTTATGATTTTTTTTTTGTCTATAAATAGAGAATTGGTTCATTTGATTTGGACACAAAAAAAATCCAAAATTTTCACTATCTTAATCTTGTTATTATCTTTCTATTAGTTTTTCTTTTGAAGTTTTAATATTTTTTTAGTGAAAATAAATTATTTAAATACATTTTGTTTTTCCAAAAAAACTAAAAAAAATAAATTATTAAGTGTTTATTATTTTAATTTAATTATAATCGATAATTTTAATTTTATGTAAAAAAACAAAAATATAAAATTAAATAAAAATATGAAATAAAAAGTGGTGGGGTAGAGTGTTGAATGAAAAAAAAAACTATTGGAGAGGGTAAAAGTTGATTGAATGTTGAATAAGAGAGAGAAAATGATGTAGAGTGTTGAGAATTGAAAAAGTGGATGCTGAATGGTGTTGAATGTTTTTTACCATTATAGATGATCTTAGGTGGTCGGTGATGTGTACAATTGATTCACATCAATATTGATTAACAATTGACCAACACTTCTTTGACAAAAGGACTTAATTGAAAGAAAAAAAGTTGAGAGATTGATTACAATTTTATTTTAGTTTATATAAGAACCTATATAAAAAATTCTTAAATAGTTCAGGGATCTATTTATTAAACCTAAAAAAATATGATTGTAATATTATATGAAAATTTAAATGCGATATTGAAGTATTATATGATAATTTATTTATCATATTGTATGTTTATTTTCTTAAATACAAAAAATATTTAAAAATATAGAATTAACCCTATAAATCATTCTCCTCCAAAATATGGCTCAAGAACATACCTTTCATTAGAGTAAACAATGAATAAGTTTTTTTTAAGAGAAGTTTAGTCCATGAGTTATCTTTAAGGTATCAAATCTAAAAATTATGTATTGAAAATTGTGTAAATTTATTTTTCAAACTTTTGATAATTATTATTTTTAATAAATATTTATAAATATTATTCAAAAAATAAATACTTATTATTTGTGGAAATTTTAACATGTGCTTTTAAGACGCAACACATTAGATTAAGTTTTTTTTTTTTTTACAAAACAGTACCCTCCAAATTTCTTTAACAAGGGAAATGACCGACACTTATTATTTAGTGAGATCCAACTTTTAATTAAAGTATATTAACTACTTGGATACAACAACCATTAGATTGAAGTTACTGTTTTATAATTAAAAAAATAAAAAGGGAAATGTTAACTAGTATTTTTCGGATACGTTTTAAGAACCATAATTAATAAGTATTTATAAAAATGTATGTAATCAACGAATTGCAAATTAAAATGATTGACTCTTTTAAAGAATAATTTCTTATTTTAGAATGTTTAAAGAATGCCTTGAAAGTACGGTACTTGAAAAAGAAAAAAAAAATTTTGATTGAAGTTACTCTCTCTTTAAAGAAAGTCTTAAGATTACAAATAGAGAATGTCCTCCAAATTTCATTGAAGATACTTTCTTTTCGAAGAAAGAAAGTCTCCATATAGAAGACGGCAAATAGAGTAATAGTACCCTCCAAATTTCTTTTTGGCTATTTCTTGGCAATTTCTAAGGGAATCCCAAAAAAATGATTGAGGTTTATGTAATTGTGTGGGTCTCCGTCTCATGCCCAAAACACAACAATGTTTTCCTTTTGCACACAAATTAAAATTCTTGCTTTACTAACATATCAAAGTTTGCATCATATGATTAAATTTTTATACATTTTCTATTCCAGTCCATCAATTTTCTCCATCTTTGACTCCAATCCTTGACCACACAGAACAATATATCTCAAGCACTGACCCTACGGCTACCAAATATTAAATTCCGTTGAAGATTTGTTGACATCCAAAGTCGAAGGTACATTAGATCATTGTCTAATTGTAGGTGGAAGCCAGCCTCACGTTGCCTTACTATGTTCATTTTCTAACTACTACACCACAATATTTAAATTGATTATCACACACACTGCTTGAAGTTGAAATCAAAGACCTTTCTACGTCACGATTTTTCCTTTCCTTCAACTAAGGGTACATAGTGGGTCATCTTTGTTGTATATATCATACTTAATGTCTTGTAATTAATCAACATTAAGGAAACCAAATATTTGAAGCATGTGGCCATGACAAGTGTTTTGGGGGCAAATCCTTGATTTTCATAGATATAATGGCCATGGTGGGGTTTAATGGATCTTAGTGTAAGTCCAATATATCATTGTCAATATGCTTCATGATGGACTTTGCTTTCCATATGCATTAATAGATCGATACATCGTTAACTTATGAAATTAATCAAGTAACAAGCAATTGCTATGGTTATAATGAATGTGCAATTTATGTATTCTATGATCACACCCACGCGCACAATAATTTGATTTCATTAAATTTGTCTGTTGGAAGGGTTTCATATAGATAGTTACGTGACTTACCTCAAGAAAAAAAAAAGTTACATGACAAATGACCGATCCAAACATTTTTCCCTTGCATGGAGCAAGTTGTTTCGCTTCCCACATAAGTTTATATACACAAAAAATTAATGGATGCTCTTTTGGCCCCCTATTTGTTCAAAAAATATATAAAACGAAGTTAAGTGGATATCAACCGAAAGGTTTATAAACATACAAAATAGCCGTTTGGGAGTGTCGAACTAGACGGATTTGGGAGACCAAAAGAGCAAACTTCCAAAAAAGATATTGTTGACTATTGTTCTAAATTTGTATTGCGAGCCAAAATTAGCGTGAATTTTGCTCTTCCTCCTGCACTTTTCGCTCGCGCCCTGCAACCATGACGAAAATATTCCTTACGTGAGTTAAGTCACTCACGCTGGTTTTGTTTTGAAATATTCACAATGTTTCAATGTTGGAGCATGAGTTTAGGTTGTTGGCTTCCACTTATAACATGTTTTGCATTGTATTCAAGGTTGAAAATGCTACTTCAGTTAACAAAAATTTACAAAGTGTGTCTTCTTCTTCAAAAAAAAAAAAAATTACAAAGTTTGACATGCATAAAATAAGAGATATTTTTGATACATTTAGCTCGAATCTAAATAGGGAAAACAAAGGACCCTTTTGACCATTTGTGAATGCTAACTAACTTAACCTGACATGCCAATCTGTTGTTGCCACATCAGATGTACGACATGACCCACACTCACTAACCATTGAGCTACTAGTTGTGTGACCTATCTTTTTCCCCTATATAAAGCCACCCTCTCCCCTTCCACCCTTCATTCTAAAATAAGTTCCTTCTCCACACCCTACCTCTCTCATCCAAAATCTCAAAACCCATCAACTACTTCCTACATACACATCCCTTCCCTTTTTCTCCTGCAATTCCCAAACACCTCCTTAAGTAATCATTACACCATTATATCCAATCTTTTCATAACTCTCTTCTTAGCCCTTATTCTCACAATCACCACAATTCTTGCTCCTTTTCACCCTCCTACCTTTCCTTTTTATTTGTTTTACCAACAAAAAATGTACAAGTTTGAGAAGAGATCAACAATCCACGACAGGTTCATAAACCCTTCATTCTCTTCCACCCTCTTAGACCAAATTTACCGTTCCATCGACGAAGGAGAAACAAAATTAACCACCGAAACAACCAAATTTTACAGAGAACAAAAACCAACGGTTATAAACAAACCAACAACCGACAGAAAATATTATAACTACGAACCAAAAACTGAAAAACTTGTCACTGTCGTGAAAGAAACCAACAACAATCGAAAATCAAATCAACATGATCATGACCAAGATGCTCTGTTCTTCAGTTCAACCTCAATTTCTTCGGATTCTAGCTCCAGTGGATTCTCCTCCTCCGACACAGATTCATTATACAGAACAAAATCACGTTCCTCGTCGTGCTTTGTTCCACCGAGGCCAAAACCGGTGAGAACAAGCACGTCGGCATCATTTAGGTTTGAAAAAGAGAAACATGGGAATCATGTTTTCGATGATTTTTGTCGAAGTTCAGAAACCAAACAAGGCACAGAAACTCGCGGCGAGGAAGTAATTTTAATAAAGAACAAATCAAGAGCCGTTAAGATTTACAATAACTTGAAGAAAGTGAAGCAACCGATTTCGCCAGGTGGAAAACTCACGAGTTTCCTCAACTCTCTATTTGTTAATAGTAACAATGAGAAGAAAATGAAGACTGAGAAACCAACAAAGACGAAGAAGCAGATGAACACGTGGGAGACTCATGAGGGAAAAGTAGCTTCCACGTGTTCATCTGCTTCTTCGTTTTCGCGGTCTTGTTTGAGCAAAACAGCGTCATTTTGTGGTAGAAATGATTACAAAACTGTTGGTTTTTGTGGAGTGGAAGAGGGTAGAGCTAAGGTGGAGGAAGCTACTAGAAAGTTTTTGAATGAGTACCATAGCCGTAACAAGAAGAAGAAGAAGGACGATTTAGTTTTATTAAAGGATTTGTGTATTAATCAAAATGAAGAAGAGGATGAAGATGATGATGATGTGGCAAGTTGTGCAAGTTCTGATCTTTTTGAGTTGGATCATTTGAGTGTGTTTGGAGATAGTAGGTATTGTGAGGAGCTTCCTGTGTATGGAACTACCCGTGTTAGTTAATTAGTTAATTATTGATTAGTAATAATAGTGTCATTGTTAATGCATGAGGCTAGAAGCATATATCATATATAGATACATGAATAACAGAACCATTTGGATATTTGTCTTTCTAAGTTTTTTTCTTTGTGGTTTTCTTAATTATATATATGTCCTTTAAATAAAATGGTTTTATGGAGTGCAAAATTAACATCGAAGCTATTAGCTTACCATGATTGTTTGTAAGTGCGATGTGAACAAAAAGAACAAAAATAGAGTAATGCGTTGTATTGCGAGATGTTCAGGAGAGATAAGACGTGTCATTTATTTTGACCCCAACAAATAATTTATTCCACCAAATCTGGAATTGACACTCTTTCTAACATTAAACATATCTGTTTTCGTGAGTTTTTGGGACGTTTTCTTTCCTTCGCACTATATAGGATAAAAACATAATTGTTAATGAAAGTATTCGATCGACACTCTCATGTATGGTCGCCGCTATTGGTCAAAATATCTTATTTTTATGTATAAAACATTTTTTTTTACTGAATTTCTTGTATAAATCCATACCACTCTCCCATTAATCTGCAGATTGGTTTATATCATCCCAAAGGATACTTGATAAGATATATATAGTAGGGCTCTATAATAAGTGTAGTTTGAAACAATCAATCTCACAAATTACATTTATCATAGTGCCAATGAATTAACTTGCTGAGCCGATTGGCTCATGATTCTCTGGACTATTAAAGAATGATCATATACTTTACCCACCTTTTATCTCACTAATAGGATTACCATCACAATTCGGCAGTATTTGCATTAGGAAAAAAAAAAGTTGAAACAGTTTACAATGGTGAAAATGACTCTTGAGAAAATACTTGATTAATTTTACAAAGTGTTTCAAAAAGACTTTTTCTTGCTTACAAGTAGTCTTTTAAAAAAATTCTTTGATCAGTTACTATGTTATTGGTACGAAGTTTTCACGTCTGTTTAACAATGTCTTTGACATCATTATGATTTTTTTCACATCTATGTAAACAAAGCAAGATTGCTTAATAATTATGTATTTAATTTTGGAGTATGTTTTTAATGAGTTGAGTATCATGACAATGACATTGCTAAATTATGTGGAGGTGAGAACATATAACTAATCTAAAGCCTCTTATTGGTAAAGCGATGTTTTTCATTGAAATGTGTACGTGTCTTGGTGTATGTGTATTGTGTATTTTTGTAGTTGTCATAGAATCTGCTATTTTTTTGAAATGATCAAGAATATGATAGAAAGAAGAGTAAATGGGGTACTTTGATTGTTATGATCAAAAGAAAGTGTTGTTGGGATACGTTAATTTTCTCGATCATGATAAAGCATTCCAATGGAAACTTACTGACAAGAATAGGTTTGAGAAAAAAGGAAGAAAAAGAAGAGGGAAAATGAGAGATTCGAGATGGCAAATCACAAGCAAACTGAGTGAGAAGGGTTTGATGCTGATGGTAAAGGCAAAGGCAGATCTTCATCCATGGGAAAATGAGAATAGAGAAAGTGATCCAAGACTAAAGCTTTTGCTTTATCTCTTTCTTTATTTTTTTTCATTCTAAATTCTTGTTCCTATTTTGAAATTTACATATCCCCATTAACTTGCAGATTGTGTGCTACCACTTGTTCTTGACCTAGACCGGACCCAATTCTTAGTGGATTCTATTACGATAATTTTGAAAGGCAAAGCAAATTGGGAAGCTCGTATGAGAGTTTTGTACTTTGAAGGGTGCTGGTTAGTTATAACCATGTGATAAGTAGGCCTCTACAAGACTCTGCACAAAAAAGTGGTGAAAAAAGTTGGGTTGAATGAAAAACATTGGGGTCGCTAATGATGTGGCTTGTTTTTGTGGTCCATATCAAAGTTCACACAATATTTAGCTTTGTTATGCTGGAAAAGACAAAGTCATGAACATCATTGGCGATCCCGAGGTTAGTTTCCAACAACACCATGGATCCACTTTTCCTTTATATCCTCCTAGAACTAGAAAGAACAAGCGATCAAACTATGACCATGCTCATGATTGAGATATTTTGTATCCACATTAACATTACTACATTTTAAGGCTATGTCAACATAAGTACCCTTTGAATGCGAAACCTTGTTCTTAAATATAAGTGTTTTTCAAATTACTAGATGTATTGATATTTTTTTTCTTCTAGACATAATCTAATTAAGACTCCCTTCAGTTCTTTTTATAAAAGATAAATAAGTCAATAAAAATTGATGTATTTCACTCATAATATATACCAAATACATCAACTTTTGTTGACAAATTTATTTCTTATAAAAATGATTGGAGGCAGTATCATCAATTTACATAAGAATATAAAAAGTTGACATCAAATACATCTACACACAAGAAATTTAATAATATTTTATACATAAATTATATACATTAGTTGCACTATCAACTTTTTTCTTTTGGATTGCCATGATATTTGTATGAAATTAGGACCGTTGCTTATTAGTGATTAATCTCCATCGGAGAATCTATAGGGCACACAAGGTGGGTTCTCCCATCTCAACCTTTCTTAATAAATGTGAAAAAAAAAATCACGTTTTAGATTCATTGAATAACTTATGTGTATGATCTATAATATAGAGCACATACATCAATGAACCTAAAAATTAATTTTTTATTTTTAATAATGACTAGAGGAGTACAATGGATGTTTATAAATAGAGGTGTGTTACTTGAACAACCATTTATACGACAACTTATAAGAAAAATCATAGATTTACACAGAAAAATAGATTTTTTTTTTGAAAGACAGAAAAATAGATATTGACATTAAAACCAAATCAATAGAGAGATAAAGCAAAAATATAGCATGAGTATGGGAGAAAAAATTGACACAAAAATAATCACAAATTAGTTGTATAAATATCTTTTCTCTTATAGATAAGGACAAAGTGACTTTCTTTTAGTGGTGAAAAACTATTGTATTATCTTAGATAATTATGACGAATGTGATTGTCGACATTAGGGCGTAAATTTACTAGATTAGCATATAAAAGATTATAGTTTATGTCAACAAATCTTAACTCAATTAGCAATAATATCAAAATTATTAGGTCGGATGTCGTGACTGAAGTTCAAACCCCAATTCTTTCACTTATGTGTGTGAGAGTTTTCAATATCTTTTATCATTTCGTTAATCAACCAAAAAAATCATACTATATTACTTATCTTATGCTTCAAGTATCTTCTTGTAATAATAAAAAAAAAATCTTCTATTTCCTCTCTAAAATATATCTCTCTCTCTTACACACACTTTATAAAAAATTCTTCTATTTCCTTTTTAAAATCTACTTAAAAAATGATTGAACCGATTTTAAAAATATCTAAAAACAATCGATTGTTGTCACTAAAAAGTTGAGCGGCAATTAAATATCATTGGTGTAGTTTTTGAACAATTTCATAATTGAAAAGAATAAAAATCATATTGTGGCCGTATCAAACACTTGATCCCTCGTTCTTTGATTTTTCTTGACTCTTTTTTTCTCTCTCTCAACAATAGTGTTTTTCCTAATTTCTCTCTCACAAAGAACACGGTAAAGGAAAAAGAAAGAAAAAGCCTTTTTTTTTTCTCTTCTCAATGCTATTCCACCTTTTGTTTTCCCCCAATTTTATTTTTTACCGCAGCACTTGAGAATCATATCCCTTTTATCAACTTCAAATGAATATATCCAAAAGAAGTCCAATAAAAGTGCCTAGAGAGGATGACACTTTAGGCATCTAGCAATTGCTTAGAGACATCTAAAAAAAATCTCCAATGGCAGTTAACTATCACTCGCTCTAAAACGGTAATTAATTATTGTTTTAAACTTTTTATATCTATTAAATTACTTTTTAAATCGATTTAATCAGTTTAAAAAATATTTAAACAAAAGTTAACTATTGACGAAGTGTTTTAGGTGCATGTGAGTAATCTCTAAACAAAGGAACAAGGACAAAAGGCCCTAACTATAGATTAAAGGCCCAAGACTACTAAAGTGATATGTGAATCACACCCCCACACTATCTCATTAATAGAAAAGACACTGTTAATATTTTGTAAAATTAAAGTGGATTACTAATCTATCAAATTATTCTTCTCAAATATATACGTAATCCCCTTTATCATGAATTCAAAGTGATAAATATTAATTTGATGCACACATGATATTACCCAAAAAAATTAGGCAGTATAATTTTGGTATAGTTTTTCTAATAATTTGGTCAAAAAATAGTTTAAATTTAATAGTTTTTCTAATAAAATATGCAGATGAATGTAATTTTTCACATGTATTAAAATGCTCTACCACCTGGATATCTAAATGAACAAGTGCTTTTTGGTTTTCTCAAGTAGTTTAGTTGCTAGAAACTCATCTTTTAGGGTATATAAGTGGAGTGTTCGATGTTCGAATTATAACCTCTACATATATTATACAATGTTTCTACCAATTAAACTAAGGATAGCCGGGTGCTTGTTTGGTTCAATGATGGGAATTCTTTAACTTGGAGAATGTGAAAAAGTTGTATGCTAAGCTTTTCTAGAGTTTATTGTTTTCAATGAATTCTTTTTACTTTTAACTTTCTTAAATAGTGCATCGGAGAAATTAGTTAGCATGAACCTATTTATATGAATCAAAACGTGATTTTAACATAATCAGTATTTTTATGTTTGCTTTTTATAGAGATTTATTTTGTCTTGGAATTAATTTTAAGCTTAAAATTAAAAACTATTAATTTTGAGTTGAATCAGTTCTATCTTTTTGAATTTTGTTTAACTCTTATGTTAAAATTCTTTTTAGTAAATTACAAGTTAAAAACAATTTTGATGTTAAGTATACAAAGACTCAAATACATATAAATCACCTTCGCATAAATGGCATTCTAACGTAAATTACTTTAAACTAAACTCACTTTTAGTCAAAGTTAATTTTACAAAAATCAATTCATTTAAAACTAATTTTCAACTCTTAACAACCAAACACACACTAATACTTTCAAGAGGCTTCAAATAAACCAAAAAAATCATTAGGATAACCTTATCTCCATTCACAAGTAGAATAACTCCCACATCATCAAAAAAATCTCCATTTTTCATCTCACATCCAATTCCACACATTTCTTCAACCACTAATATCTAACCCTCATATATCCAACCCTTCATCGCAAACACTTATTTCAAACAAAACCAAAACCAAACCAATAATCCAATAATGGCTTCAGCTTCTGTTTCAATGTCTTTACCACTAACCCAAGCAACTCACAAAAACCTTCACAATTCTTCCTCCACACCCTTCTTGAAACCATTGCCCTTTCCACAAGCAAAGAAGACACTAGTCAACAAGTCAACTTCAAAATCCAATGTTGTTGGAATTCAAGCATCATTGAAAGACAAAACAGTGAAGGGTCTAACAGCTTTTGCATTAACAGCCTCTATGGTGTTACCAGATGTTGCTCATGCAGCTGGAAATGATTTTTCACCATCTCTTAAAAACTTTTTGCTTAGCATTGCTGCTGGTGGTGTTGTTCTTACAGCTATATTGGGTGCTGTTGTTGGTGTTTCCAACTTTGATCCTGTTAAGAGAACTTAATTAAACTATGTTGTCACAATCTCAAAGGTTTATATTTTATGTTAATCATGTCATTTTTTTCCACCTTTTGATTTGTTTGCAATTGTTTCTAATACAAGGTGAATATATACCAACAATTGCCGAGAACGTTTAAAATTGATTTAGAGTATGTATAATATATATGAACCGTTCAATCTTAAATAAATGGTCGAGATTGATTATTAACTCGATGTCCAGTTTGATTTTTAACTTTGAATGGCGAATATGAGAATTGAATGAAGCCTACTACTCAAGCAAAGTTGCTGAAACAATTTGAAACTGTTTATTATTGAATTATTTTATGGACCATACTTAGATACTGTGCCTTAGACACAATTCATCAGGTTTGTGACATGATTTGTTCTAAACAACATCGTATATGTCATTTTTTGATGCAGCTGTTAAAATATAAAACTGATAGTTTTTGATGAGACAGTACCTATAGAACTTTACTAAGTATTTTCCTTATTTTATCTAGGTAACTATGCTGGCATGCTTTATTGTTCTGAAACTATACATCAAATTCTTACACACTCTAACACCATATGCAAATTAATGAAAACATGCATGTATTACATAAATTGAATTGCCCTACAGATTAACCTTAAAGTCAAATCTGGACTAATAATATTAGCGCAATACTTTGGAGGTGAGAGCATGCAAGAGTCCTTTCCTTTCCTTTAGGGACGACATGCTATGCCATGACCAGGAATAAATCTAGCATTATCTTCAGTGTACACATGAGTTTCATTCTTCAGCCTGAAACAATAGTAATTTTGATGTCAAATTCTATGAAATTAGCTAGTTGGAAACTATGGATTAACTAGAAAATGGTTAAATTACAGCATATGTCTTTTAAGTTTGAGGTTTGTACACTTACGATTTGGACACGGCCTTATTCATGATGGTAGATGAATGGAACCAAGCACCATCTAGGTAGAGCAATTTTCCTTTTATTCTTTCTTCAATTCTTTTGTCCATTTCCACAGCATCAATCAATATTGGTTGGTCTGAAGCCTGAATTCAAAACATAGAAGTTTTATAAAAAAAAATCACAAATAATCATGATAAAAAAAGTATGAAGTATATATTTTTTTTTTGCATACCATAACCCATCCCCATGAATCAGCAAATGATGGTACATGAGTCCCGTATGCCACCACATCTGCACCAAATGCGAAAGAAGGAACGAAAAAGAAAACCAAAAGCACGTAAGAAAAACATATGTTAGTCAAATGTCACCCACGATTTCATGTATTGAATTGGTGATTCAATCATCACGAAATGTCCATGTTCTGTTTAAACAAGTGTTTTTAAAACAGAACCAAAGATCGAACGATGAGACATTGAAGTTTAATTATATTCAATCGGGTTAAATTTTGTGTAAAAGATAGAAAAAACGAAGCAGTGAACCAAATAACAAATTCAACCCGGTTCGATCCGGTTCTAACAAACACGTACTAGTAAAAGATTTGAGGTAGATCTATTCTTACATTTGAAGACCTGTTTTATGGTGTTGTGTATAGAGGTGAAGACCTCTTTGTGTGAAAAGATTCCTGCTGGTCCAGCCTATATGAAAACATACAAAAAGGAAAATGTGAAAAGTTAAATATTGATTAAATGGGCAGTGAGAAATACTTCGTAACAAAAATATGGTTGTTCAATAGATTATTTAAAATTGCTCACTTGACTGGAAAAAGAAAACCAATCGAGAGTTACAACTCAATCGGATTTTACACAAAAACAGTCGATCAGGAGTTGCGATCTACTCGAGAGCGAAATTCAGGAGCTTATTGAACAACTGTCTAACATAAAAGTGTGTTCTTCAAAAGTATACCTGGGTCACAAAAATGCCATTCTCAGTGAGTTTAGGCTTCACAACTTTCTCATAGAAGGACTTAGTGTAGAGCTGATAGCAAGGACCATCTTCAAGTGGGTCAGCCAAATCTCCAACAATGATATCAAACTTCTCCTTTCTTTTCTCTAATTCAGCCCTTTAATACACACACACACACACACAAAAAAAAAAATGTAATTGCTAAACACAAAAAATAATAAATTCCTATTTGCAAAATGAGCTAGTTTCTTACTTGGCACAATTGATGACAAGGTCGAGCTTCTTGTCAGCAAATGCCTCCTTATTTGCAACCAGGTATTTTCTGCAGAAATCCACCACCTCCTGTAGGAATAATTTTTTTTATTAATTATTAATTTGAGAATATATATTCATCAATCTTACAATAAGTTTTAAAGTTATTAATGAACCATGTCTGACAAATTCTTACCAATTCTTATGAAATAGACATTCAACATTAATATTTTTTTTGGTACACATTCAACATTAATATAAGAAAAACTATATAGAAAAGTGTCCTTGTTTCTTTTGGGTAAACAGAGTGACCTTATTTTTTTTTCTTTATTAAATAAATGGCACTGCCCACATCGAATATGGATATTATTATTATTATTAAGTTTTCAATTTGAGGGACGGCTAAGTAGAATATGATGACATACTTTGAACCCCCAAAAAATAAGAATATGACTTAAAAGAAGTAACCTTGTCAATATCGCACATAACTACTTTCTCCATTGACTTGTGCTTGAGAGCTTCTCTAGCTGCTGAACCTTCACCACCTCCCATTATAAACACTGTCTTGGGGCTGCCAATATATTACCACACATGCCTCTTCATATTAGTCCAAGGTTTCATCAAACAAAATCACAATCAAGTATATACAAAGGCATAATGGCATGCATGGTATTAATTTGTAAAAGGATAAAATTTAGGTGTATTTTCGTATGATTCTTGACTAAAAATACATTATTTGTGGTTTTGACAAACTTTAAGAAAATTGTGGATTTAAGAAAATCATGAGTATTTAGTTAAGAATCACACGAAAAATACTTTACTAAAATTTTTTCATTTGTAAAAATATCCAATTACTATCGAGACACTTTTATTGGATATAAAATTAATGTGGATCCCATCATTGTATACATATGCCCAATATAAGATGGTGTGGTTTGTACAATTTTTTTTTTTCAAAGCTCATACAATTTAATTGTAGAGAAGTGGGGTGTCCGGAATTCGAACCCCAACCCCTGCATATAAATATGCAATATCCCTACCAACTGAGCTAAATTCACAGGGATGGTTTATACGGATTTTATTCAATAAATAAAAGATGTTAAAAAAAAAAAATGGTTACAATAAAAGATGTTAAATTGAGTGTTGCTATCAATATTCTTTGCGGTTTTAAAATGAGCCTCCAAATATTGATTATTTATTCCCTTATTATGAGATATTATAATATACTATAAACAACATGGAATAAGAGAATATTACATAAGGAATAAGAAAGTATAGAAAACAAAGAAAAAGGAATTTGAATTTATACATATAAATTATAATGACATAATTTTTTTCATTTTAATATACACGAAGAATTCTCATAACGTCAGACTAAAAAGAAAAAAACTAATATTTCATTTTTATTAGTAAAGACAAAGAAAGAACTATAACATCCTCCCCTAATATATTAAAACAAACTTACTTTGAATGACATAAAAGAGAGGGATGAATCAAGCATTCATGATAAATGAATTCATCTGCTTCAGAACTCTGCATCTTTCCATCAAGCATCAACGCCTATATGCACCATAAATAACAATCACATACTTTATTTTAAGGAAGAATCACATACTTAGCAATTGCTATTCAAAAAATAAAAAATAAAATACATAGCAATTATTATTTCTTATAATTATGTATTATTGAAGAAAGAAATACATATTTATTAAAAAAAATAGAATCAATTCCAAAGTTAGGTAAAAATACAATTCATCGATAATTTGCTCAACAATAAATTTAACAACAAAATTTACATATTTTGATTCGCAACGAGTTTGGCAAAATCATAGTGGTTCACTAAAATTTAACACTAAATTTTACTGCTACTTTAATATTTTGGTAGTATTTTTGTACTTATTTTAGAATCAAAGCTTGCAAACCTTTCCAAAACGCTTTGTATCCAAGAGAGCAATGTCCTGGTATTCACTAATAGCTTTATGAAGCACACTGTTAAAAATAATAAGAAACTTATGAATTAGTTGGTGTGACTAAACGAAAATAATAATAATGTACTATATCATATAAAACAGAGTAAATTAAAAAGGATAAATAACGAACCTGTTGAGTTTAAAGGACCATTTGAGATCATCATCGATGATTTCCTCATACCATGTGGAAGAATCATCAACGTTGTTGACATGGTTTGGTTGAACTTCAGGGACAACCTTTGCAAACCCGTTAACGTAAAACATTTCTGGTGCCTCTCCCATGGTTTTATTTGTTGAAAATGCACCTCGCATAAAAAAAAAAAGAACGAAAAGAAACAAGTGACAATGGTGGGTGCAAAGTGCAATGTGGATTATGGGGTGTGGCAATAGTGGGTAGCACTTGGTTTTATAGCAACAAAGAAAAATAAAAAAATGGATAATATTTAATTAAAGGTCTCTCATGATGACTATAAAGTAAAAAAAAATATATTGACCTAGTTGATGACTATGTTCTTTTTATTTTTTGAAATGATGACTACTTTCATTTTATTTTTGAAAGATGATGACTATATTGATGAAACGTTTAGATCACATTTTAACTTATCATATAAAATATTATATTTATTGTCTTATTAACTTCAATTTGTATCAAAAATATAAATTATTCTATAAAAACATCAAAAAAATAATATATCTATTGTTTTATGTGATAAATACTTGCTCCTCAAATTCAAATTTTTTATATACGATAACATTTACCAACATCACATTAGTATTAGTGCGGCAAGTGGAGCTGGATTCTGATCCCTTAAACAATGTCTCAAGTTTAAATCTTATGAATGAAAAACATTTGATTAAGAAGAAGATTCTCCAAAGATGATTAATTACATATATTGACATAATTAATTGATACTTTACACTAATAACATGGTTAAAAAAATATAATATAACCTTTTGTGGATAAGAATACCATGACATGTTGGATTTGTTCTGCCAAGTAATCACTTGTTACCATTTGTTTACACAAATCAAGATAGCTAATTACTTTTTAAAAGAAATTATTTGTATTTTTAAATAATATGTAGTTTGTTTATCTATTACACATATTTTTCTCCCTCAAATAAATAATTTAAGGTATTATTGACCAACCGATGCAACTTTGTCCTTGTGAGCATAATTCAATTGATAGAGGTAATACATTTTAATGCAATATGTAGGAATTGTGGTTAGAACCTCAAATTGTGAATTTATTCATTTTAAGTGGTAGAATTCTAATCAATAATCAACTTGATAAAAAAAAATAGATATTATTGATAAAAAAAAATAGTTAGTGATTTAGAAGAATGGAAACAACAAAATGAGACACCTTAATAAAAAATATGAGTTAACAAATCCTAGATTCTTCACTTTTTTTTTTTCCTTCAAAAACAAAAAAAAAAGTATGGAAACAACAAAAAGATTTTTTTTTAAAATCAACACTTTATAACAAAAAAATGATATACTCTTTCCTAACTCAAATATGACTGGTGCTAGTCACACCCCAAAAAAATAAGTTACACCTAAATTTATTTAAAATTTTACAATAATACCAAAATTGCCTTCTTCATGTAAATTTTTAAAAACCCATCTTTTATGATCATTCTGAACCCTTACCCCCTTTCATCCACAAATCACCATAGATGCGCAACCAATATATAAATCAATATCTTTGTTATTGATCTGTACTATATTCATAAAGGTTAGTGAATTTCATGAATTTCATTTTCGATGAGTTTCTATTTGTTTATTGTTTGTTTTGGTATGAGATATGCCTGTCAATTTGATTTTAAGTGAGAGGTTAGTGTAAATTAAGTTTACGTGTATGTATATAAAAGGGGTTAATGTAGTTTACGTATGTAG
Organism: Medicago truncatula; assembly: GCF_003473485.1. Classification (NCBI taxonomy): domain Eukaryota; kingdom Viridiplantae; phylum Streptophyta; class Magnoliopsida; order Fabales; family Fabaceae; genus Medicago; species Medicago truncatula. The sequence goes on from NC_053042.1 coordinate 3,836,128, forward strand.
GTTAATGTAAATTCAAGCTTACGTATGTTCAATTTAGGTTAGTGTAAATTCAGTTTACTTACGTTCAATCTAGGTTAATGTAAATTTAGTTTACGTATGTATATAAGAGGTTAGTGTAAATTCAGTTTACTTACGTTCAATCTAGGTTAATGTAAATTCAGTTTACTTACGTTCAATCTAGGTTAATGTAAATTAAGTTTACTTATGTTCAATCTAGGTTAATGTAAATTCAGTTTACTTACGTTCAATCTAGGTTAATGTAAATTAAGTTTACTTACGTTCAATCTAGGTTAATGTAAATTAAGTTTGTAAATTCAGTTTACTTACGTTCAATTTAGGTTAATGTAAATTAAGTTTATTTATGTTCAATTTACGTTAATGTAAATTTAGTTAATTTGAAATTTCTATTTTAGTTAAAGGATATATTAGCCATTCTAGGGTGTAACTTGTTTTTTTTGGGATGTGACTAGCACCAGTCCTCAAATATAAGCAAAAATGATACACATTAATTAAAAATATTAATTAATTATATTTTCTAGATATTACCAAAAACTTAGTTAGATTCTATGAATTACCTTTTCTTCTATTTAACTTTTTTTATGGATTTTTTTTTTAACCAAAAAAGAGAGATAGCAAAGAGCTATCAACCCCCAAATATATTCCAAACAAAGAGAAAACAAGAAGGTGGGGGACTAGCAAGGACAAATTTAGGAATACATTTCAGGTGTGGCTAAATAAGTAGCAATCAAAATAATGATTGATTTTAATATTTTATACTTTGATGACTATGATCACTATTTATGTCGTTATATTTATTAGAGACCGATTTTTACTTTAGCGACTGAATTTCCAGTCCCTATCTTTGTCACCAAACATAGTAGCGACTGATTTTCATATCTTAACGACTGAAAAATCAGTCGCTAAATAAAATATTTCTAATTTTTTTAAAAAAAAAAATCATGTGTGCAAAACCACCTCAACCAAAAGCAAACCTAAAGCTTGGAAGAACAAACTTCTCTATAGAGAACATAAAGATAATCTGAGAGGGCAAACTCTGCCAAACATAAAGAGAATAAAGTTATATACCCATAGCAGTCAACTTTTTTTTTTTTATGGAATTGCTTCATGAAAAAGTTTTTTTGAAGAATCAAAAAGAAAATATATTAACAACGACATTGGAACCTCTTTAGTATTAGGTGTACTAAAAAGACCACTCCAAGATACAATCAGACAATCATTCATGAAAAGTTAATCAAAAGGAAAATCAACAAAACTATTTATTTTTTAAATGAAATTATTTGTATTTTCGTATTGTTCATCATCTACTACGCATATTTTTCGTATTAGAGACAATGAATTGCAATATGAATGGGCCATTAGGCTATTTTTTTACAAGAGCCATTAGGATATTTGAAAGAAAAAAAAAAAGAAGGTATTATTGACAAAAGAATAGTTAAAAGTGATTTTGAAGTTAATCACAAATATAACCAAAAATAATACACAAATTAAAAATATTACTCAATTACATTTTTTAGATAGGCTTAAATGTGTGTTTAGTCCCTGCACTTTCGCCCAGTTTTGGTATTGGTCCCTACGCTTTTTTTTGTTTGGCATTGGTCCCTGCACTTTCTAAAACTTTTGGCTTTAGTCCTTCCGTTAACTTTCCGTTAAAAAAAAAAACCAAAACTAACGGTGTGCCACGTGGCCCAATCATGACACGCCACGTGGCACACTAAAAAACAAAAAAAAGTCAATTTTTAATTATTATTTTATTCATTATTTTTTTACTTAAAAATATCATTAGTCCCTGCACTTTCAGCATTTTTTGATATTAGTCCCTGCACTTTGGTATTAGTCCTTGAACTTTTTTTTTTTTTTTTTAAAATACTTTCAATGAAATTATTATGTTTTAATTATTGTTTTGTTCATTATTTTTATTGAGAATAATCATAAAAAAATAAAATAAAAAAATCTTTGTTAAAAAAAATGAAGTAATAATTGTATAACATTGTAAATGGAAATTGTATCGTATTAACATCGTAATAATAGATAAAAATCAACAAAGAAGATGGAAATTAAATTGCACTTTGGCAATATAGTCTCCCCCATAAATTGATTGTAACAAAAAATTAAATTCCTATATTGCCAAAGTGCAATTTAATTTCCATCTTCTTTGTTGATTTTTATCTATTGTTACGGTGTTAATACGATACAATTTCCATTTGCAATGTTATACAATTATTACTTAATTTTTTTTTAACAAAGATTTTTTTATTTTATTTTTTTATGATTATTCTCAATAAAAATAATGAACAAAACAATAATTAAAACATAATAAAAAGTATTTTTTAAAAATAAAAATAAAAAAATTTCAAGGACTAATACCAAAGTGCAGGGACTAATATCAAAAAATGCTGAAAGTGCAGGGACTAGTGATATTTTTAAGTAAAAAAAATAATAATTAAAAATTGATTTTTTTTTTGTTTTTTAGTGTGCCACGTGGCGTGTCATGATTGGGCCACGTGGCACACCGTTAGTTTTGGTTTTTTTTTTTTAACGGAAAGTTAACGGAAGGACTAAAGCCAAAAGTTTTAGAAAGTGCAAGGACCAATGCCAAACAAAAAAAAGCGTAGGGACCAATGCCAAAACTGGGCGAAAGTGCAGGGACTAAACACACATTTAAGCCTTTTAGATATAACCAAAAACATAGATTCTCTAAATTACCTTTTCTCTTTATTTAACTTTTTTTATATGAGATCTGCTTCATGTGAAAGTTAATCAAAAGGTATAATCTTTGGCTTTCAATTATGGAATGGTCAAAAAATAAAATAAAGATTACTGGTAAAATTTTAAAGTTAGTTGAATTTTTTTAAAATTGATGGTATAGTTTTTAAAATTTCATTAAAAGTAAAGGTTATTGATTTCAATAATGGCACTCATAAATAAGATGTTATGTTATATGTCAAACACAAGCAACTAAACATCCTTGAGTCAATCATATCAAACTTCCTTTCAGTGAGGTGTCTCTTAGATCATTACCTAATTAATTGGTGCATCTTGAATTATATGCTAACACTGATCGTCGTCAGACTTCTTGTGGAGTCTTGAGATGGTATTAGGAAAATGTATAGATTGTCACATAAATAAGCACGAATATATAACTTCTGCCTAAAGATTTAACAAGTGACTCGGTGTAACTGAACATTTTACCTCGTCTATTCTGATTAAACTAACACATGATAGTGGACATTGTTGAAATTGGGGTCTAACTCATCTTTATAAAATCGGTTCATAAGGTGAAGAAGGTCTCCTCTTTATAAACTAACTTTTAAAGAATCTTATCTATCCGATGTGGAACTTGAGCTTTTCTCAATACACCCCCCTCACGCTCAACACTCTTTTTGGGATCAGTGTGTGGATAGGTAAGTGACCCTTGAATTCGACAAGCTCTGATACCATATTAACAATATTATGTTTCAATAAGAAGTAACAAAGAGAGGGCTAGGGTTTCCAATAATATTGACAGCTTAACATTACAAAAGAATAATAGAGAATATATATAAAACCTAATGGATTCTAAACCAACTGGCCAAATAGCATAGATCCATTACTTTATTATCTAACATCTACCCTCAAACTCATGATTCATCAACAAGAAGCATTGTGAGTTTGTCAAACAAAATACCAAAAACATATTAAAAAATATAAACTTCTAACATTACCCCTCAAGTTAAAGCTTACTAAGCTTTATGCTTGTTACAAATTAACCCAGAAAAATAAACCATATCAACTGATAGCAGAACTAGTGGAGATCAACAACCAAAGTGAGTCGTCATCATAGAGAGTGCAACAAGAACCATAACCATTAACCAGCCAAAGAGAGAAACCATGCAAACAGAACCAAATCAAACCATTTCAATCCAAACCAAATAGAAGAATCAGGAAAGAGAAGCAACTAAGATAGAGATAAACAACCAATTAGAAGAAACCAATAGAGAGAGACAATCAAATGAAAGAAAGCAAATAGGAAGAAAGAAGCAATCAAATAGAAGATCTAATAAAGAGATACAATCAAAGAGAAGAACCAAATAGAGAGATGACCAATCAAACATAAGAAGCCAATGAGGGAGAATATCAATCAAACAAAGAAAGATGACTAAAAAAGAGGGAGAAACAAATCATAAGAATCAATAGAGAGTGGAGCAACCAAACAGGAGAATCAAAAGAGAGAGGAGCAACCAAACAGAAGAATCAAAGGAAAGGGACATTCAATCAGAAGAATCAAAAGAGAGAGAAACAATCGATCAGAAGAATCAAAATGGGGAGAAGCAATCAATCAAAAGAATCAAAAGGAGGAGAAGCAATCAATCAAAAGAATCAAAAGGGCAGAAACAATCCAAATTGTGAGTACTTTACTCACCAAATTATGAGCATTTGAGTTACCGAACAACCAAATTATGAACACATGACTCACCAACCAAACAAACACATCAATTGTGAGCACTTGACTCACCAAACAAATCAAAATCATAGGTAACCAAGTAAAACTAAAACAAACTAAACCAAACCAAAATAAATTGAAGAACCATTATGAATCAAAATGAACTAAACCAAACTAGGAGCAAAATATTATATATTCAACTTCCACAATTCACAGTTTGAATTTTACAAATCACCATACTATGACTTTAACCAAACTTTTGCAAATTCAATTAATAGCCACGTCCGTCAGTGGCTTTTCAAATTCCAAATTGCCAAATCTTCCTTCAATATGAACAAACCGAATGACAAATAGCTCTATCAAAAGACCAACAACGAATTTGCAAACCCAAATAAAAATACGACAAACAACCAATAGAGGAAGAGTTAAAATAACAAGTTGGGAGAACCAAATCATGATTAATATAATCAATCTTCAAAAGGCAAATCAAACACAATCCCAAACTTTTTGAAATCGATAACAGAAGCGACAAGTGGTTCAAGGCGGATCGAAAAGTGTGATTTTGTTTTATAGGAATTTAAATTTTTTTAAATATTTATATGGACTATTTACTTAATTAACCATTTTTTCTCATCACGTGGTCTAATCTTTTTAACTAAATAGGTTTAAAAAAAATTACCATCAAAGTTTATATAGAATGAGAGAAGTAAATGTGTTGAAGTAAAATATTTGTCACAAAATACATAAAAGCCCCTCCTTTTTTTCCTAGAGATAAACCACCTCGAAGAGATAGATTTGATATCATTAACTATCTATTCCATACGTGGAGTCTTTGAAGAGAAGATAATCTCATTGCTAGCCTCCCAGATTTTCCAAATTGCTACATGGCAAATAAAAGTTAACCCTTTACGATGTTTTTTGTTCGAAGATGATAATGAAAAGCAAAAAAAAATAGTGACCACCTTTCCTGGAAATATCACTCCTGTTTTGATCCACTTAAAATCAAGTATCAAACCCTTTTACACTTGCAGTGAGTACAATCTAGAAAATTAGGGTTTAGTCTATTTAGGTCATGCCTTGAGAATGATCTCAAGGTCAGTATTTATAACCCATTTTGCCCTATGTCACTTTTCTTATGTGGAACGCACACTCTAGATGCCTTGAATGGTGATGGCGAGAACTTAGGGGAGAGGGCACACCCCAGGGGCTAGCAAGCCTTTATGAAGGGATATTGAACCCTTAGTAGAATTTTGATGATCCACCTTCCAACAAAGCTACATCTACAAAAGTAATAGTCTTCCACTTCAAGGATCTCCTGACACCACAACTATCCGAATTCACAACCCAAGCTAGTAGGATGAGATAAGAAATTGTCCAAAAACTTTTGGTGACTGCGGGGAAGTAGCAAGCAATAGCAAATTAGCAATTGTACTTCAGCACGCGGGAAGTTGGGGGTTGTAGTGACATGCACACGAGGGCATAAAAAGTGACACGCGGAGTGAAGTTCTTGTTATTATACAGTTGGATTAGGTCCAATGAAAAATATATGGTGGGGACTTTAATCCATTCATCACGTTGGACAATTTTATTTCATATTATTATTTGTGAGACAGCATATTAACTTATCTTTTACTAAGTTGTGTTCAAGCCAATCTTTGATAATACCACCCACAATGTATTCTTGTGTTGTCTGTGGGGTTAGTGAGAGTGGATCATGAATGTGTTATTTTACGATAATTTCCATTAGCAATCTTCAAACATAGTATACTCAATCCAACAGTATTCAAAAACACTAACCTCTAAAGAAATAGATGTGTGCATAGTATAACATTTACATTACTGGTGGTGCACTATAAAACTAACCTCCAAAGTTATTTTTTTATCAAAATCTCCAAAGAAATAGTATTAAATAAAAAAATAATAAGAGTAGTATCATTTTTATAGTCAAATATGTTGGTGGTTAATTTGTTAAGGTCCAATTTGAGAGTTTCGAAGGAGAAGAGGTTGATAGAACCAACAACAACAACCAAGCATTATCCTACTAAGTGGGATCGGCTACATGGATCAAATGACGTCATAGTGTTCAAGAGGTTGTAGAACAAGAGGGAGAAATTTATAAAGGAGAGATAAAAGCATTCTGCCTTATTTAAGAGTATATTTGTGAAGGACGGAAAAAATACTAATTATAATTTTGAGAGTATTATAAAAATATTAAAATTATTTAAAGAATTTAATAGGCTTCCAAAATCTTCAACCAATATCTATTTTGAGGACAACATATTTACTAGGTCTTGAACTCTAAACTTCCTACACATGACTTCTTCGGTCTCTCAATCTATAAATTGGACTATACCATTAATTTAAGGAGCAAAATTTTTACGGTCCGTTTGTTTTGTGAAAATATTTTTTATTTGCTTATTTTTTAAAATTTACGTTAATTTTGCATGTTAACAAAGAGAAAAGTGATTGTTCTCGTGAGCTTAACTCAGTTGATATGGATAATGTATAATATATACAAGGTTCGAGGTTCAAACCTCGACCACCACCAAAAAGAGATAAAAGTGACTCATGACTTGAAAAAAAAAAAAGTGATTCATGAAGTGAACAACATAATTGTCTTGCATTTTCACTAACAATTAAAAATGCTAAAAGAGATGTTATTTTTTTGAAATGCATCATGATTAACAATTTATCTTTTCTCCATTTTAATGATATTTTAATAGTCTTTTCCTACTTTGTTAACAAGTAAAACTCACAAATTTTAGAAAATAGACACCATTTTCATAAAGTAAACAAACCATTATATTCTTTTGTTCATAAGATGAGAAGTGCTAACAAATCTTTTTCAACTCACTATATATAATTAGTTGAAATTGTGATGGGACTACTAAATCATGTAGGCCCTAGATTTGACCAATTTGAATTCTAACTAACTAGAGACGGTGATATGAAAAGAATATATGTTGCTAACCTAATTCTTTTAAGATTTAGTAAAGAAAAGCATACGAAAAATTTATTTGATTAAATATGTCTCGGTCAATATATGCAAAATACCTCTCATTTAAGATTAATGTGTTCTTCCTTAAAAAAATATTAATATGTTCTAATTTTTTCTCTTAAACTTGGACCTCACATGTTATACTTTTTTAAAATTAAAAAATATAATCATGTGTTTCTCTATTAAAAAAAGTTAAATAAGTTTTTTGACCTTGAAAACTTAACCAAATTCCGTTTTTCATTCCCACAACCAAAAATCTGCATGCTTTTGTCCATACAAAATTTTCTTGCACGCAGTTTTAATCTATATGGGTTTCAAAAAAAATTTGGTGAACAATTCAAAATTGTTTAGTTATCCTTAAACTTTTTTAGATATGTCTAGAAAATTTCTTTACAAAACTTTAATTTTTGTTTAATACGGGATGATTTAAATATAATTTTTTTAAAATTTCAAAAATTCAAGATAAAAGTAAAGAAAGTCTCGATTCTTATATTGAGATACATGAAATTGCAAAACATGTGTGTCAAACAAAAGAATTTATTATCATTGATTTGGAAAAAACTGTTTTTGAAGGATAAAGTAGTATACTTTTTTTGAAGGATAAAGTAGTATACTTGTTTACGTATGTGAGAATTATTATCCATCAATGTAAAAAATGAGCATGAAATATATTATGTGTGGGGCCATGCAAATTTGAGGAAGGGCAAAGTTTGTGGTTGAGTTGAGCGTGGCTTAACTCCACTAAGGATTTTGTGGAGAATCCACTCTTTAAATTTGTATGTCCTATATAGTGTGTACTTACTCACTTCTGTAGTGTCCTTATTCTTCATAATGAATAGCAATTCTTTCTTGATAAAAAGAAAATCTTTTTATTTACCTTATTATGTTGAGACTCCCTTCTTTCTTTAGTGGTTCTGAAATTTCAATTTATTATTATTATCTCTATGTTTCACATGCTTGAAGAATATCTCATTTACACGTTTTGGAAATAGTGGTAGAAAGGGTGGGATTGTGGAATCAATAGTGAAGATTAATTGTACAGCAACAAAGTAATAGAGGTTTGGTGGTAGTGAACACTTTATCAGGATAACGACGATGTTAACTAATTCACAACGAGATTAAGATCTAAGACAAAAAGAAAGAATCATTTTTGTAACATTTACATGTCTTTTAAATCTTAATGCTACATACAAATGTAGATACATAATTTTGGGGTGACTTTTTCACTTTCAATTATATTCTTAAACAAATTGACCTACAAAATTGTTTTATTATTGGTGTCATTGAAATATATAAGAATTAATATTATATTCTCTTACGTACACTTTATTTACATGTGAAGTTTAGGTTTTTCACATTTATGAATTAGGCCAATCTTTTCAAAGATACTAAAGTTTGTAAGTGGCGGCGAATTGCTAGTACTCATGAAGATTTTTAGAAGAGTTTGAATTTTGAAAATTCGAACATATTCGAGAAAATAATGTGAGATTTAGTATATTGTATTATTTATGAAAGTTGCTTGTTTAATGTTTTCTCAGAAAATATTTTAAAATTCAATTGTGAGTATTGGAAAGTGGGGATTTATATTAATAGAATTGTTGCTTTTGTAATACTCAAAACTTTAATAGGTAAATGTGCTTATTCAAGGTTATATGTTTAATAAAAGTCGAAGAGATGCGTAGGAGTTATCCAAATGCTACAACATTGAGAGCATATCAAAGTTGATAATAAAATTCCTAAATATCTTCTTAAAAAAATGCTTAAACTTCTTCTTTTTTCGTGTGAATATTTCATATATAAAATAAGACATCATTAAGATTTACGATTTATATTTTGTTTTGAATTTCTTTTGTTTAAATATATGTTTTGGAAATATGTTTTGCATTACAATTTTGGAGAGAGGGAGAGAGATGACTAAAAGTATAGAGAGAGATTTCAAAATTAGAAAAAGAGTATTCTCCAAAGAAAAATGTATCTCATATAATTTCCGCTATACAAAGGTAAAAAACCCCATCAAGGTTATCAATAGTCATTATTCTTATTCGGGCCTCTGAACATGAATCAAGAAAAATGAAAAGAAGATGAACAAGGAGTTGGAGTCCTAGGTTCAAATCTGAACGAAGAAGTAAATATTAATCTAACAAACAAACCACTAACATTTTTCATTCAAAAAAAAAAAAAAACAAATGTAGGGCTTATAACCAACAAACAATAACTACATCTTCATGTGTTACATGAAGAAGTACTATTTATAGCCAACAACCAATGACTACGTATGCATGAATTATGTATGACTTATAGCCAATAAGGAATGACTGGTTCTTCATATATTACATGAAGATGTAGATAAACAAGAACCGATCCATTGGTATGTGTTGCATGAAACATGCCCAGGTGATGCATGAAGATATAGATGAACAATATCAATGATGTACATGCGACATACTTATGTATTGTGGTGAAGAAAACTCATACTAAATTTTCATATTTATGATAACTCTTCACTTCGCTTTGTTCCATACTACTCAATGTGGGACTTGGATGACTACCTACTTTGAGACGACATATCCTCATTTCTTCTTAATCTCACATTTTTTCACTTTGTCATCAACTTCATTTTCAGATAGTCAAAGATCATTCTTGTGACTAATACTCGTTTATTATACCCGTTTAGCTACCCGCCCGTGCCCGTGATGAATTTTACTCGCGGGTACCATGAGCATGTGTATTTTTGCCATCCCTATTCATTAGTAATTTACATGATTGTTTTAGACGATATTATGTACCTTGTACGATTCAGCTGGTACTTTATCATATGTATAAGATTGATTAGCCTATGTATTTTCATTCAAGCAAAAAATTTTGTTGTAATTTCAATGTATCAAGTACTTTATGTTTTTAACACTCATCAAAATATTCTAGACAATTTAGAATGGACATTACATTTTCCTCCAGAGTTGTTTATTTCGAGATTTTTCTAGTTTCGTTTCAAAATTTGGGCTTGATGGCTGCTATTTGGGATCACTTGTATTGAATTATCTTTCTATATTATTTGTTATGGTTGACCTAGACTTTTGTGAGGATTTTCTGGGTCAGCCTCCCAATTTTTATACTTTGTTTTCATTAATCAACATTTTCTTTTGCCTAGAAAAAGTTCATAGATTTTTTGGGTTCCTTGTTAGGGTGTTACTCCTTCCAACTAAAAAAACTAAATAGGTCCCTAACTTATTAAACATCGTTACATTTTTAACAAATTAATCATATTATCATTAAATAGAACTCGCATAAGGAAGATAGGGTACTTAGTATAGTACTTCAAACGAGGTGTTTATTTATCTTGATCCTAACCAGAGGAAGCGGTCCCATTGTGCATACTATAAGTGACCAAACGAATTCAAAGCAATGTCAAATGATAGATAAGATCTAAATAAAATTCAATCACAATCACGTGTTAAAAAGGTAAATAAAACTTTGCCTGAGCATTATATATCACTCAACTTATTACTTAGTGGTGTTCGGGGTTGGGTTGGCCCAAACTTGATGTCGTATCCAATAAATTTTCGAATTCTGCTCTTCTTCCAACACATTTTGCTCGTGCCCAACTTATTTGTCAAAAATATACCCCTGCGTGAGTTAAATCACGCAGCGTGACTTAACTCACACACCTTATAACTCTCGTGACTTAAGTCATGCTCTTTTGGCCGGTGCACGAGTTAACTCATGTAGGATGGTCGGTTGGTCAGAGCTCCATAACACACGTTTTTTGGACTTTGGCCAATGCATTTTAATGGTTTTTACACGTTTTTTTTTTAAGTTTTTTGACCTCATTAAGTGTTATGTTACCTTAAATCACCTATAAATACCCCTCCAAACTTCCTCATTTTCTCACACCATCTCACATTCAAGCTCTCCTACTCTCTCCCCCTATTTTTTTTTCAATAGTCTCTAATCTCTTTTTACCCCTTTGAGGTATAATGTGATTAGGCTTGAGGTAAAAAGTGGCTAGCCAGCTTGGGAAAAAAGAGATCAACCCTTGGGATAAAATTAAGTTTTCTTCTTATTACCCCAAAAACTTTTTACCGTGGGTAAAAAGACTCTTCTTGGGGTATAAAAAGAATAAAATTTAGATTTAGCCTAAGGGTTGATGATGTCTTTTCCCCCAAGAAGGTTGGTCACTATTTACCCCATGGCTGATCACTTTTTACCCCTAGAGGGTAAAAAAAAAAATAAGTAGATTTAGTGAATTCGAATAAATGTATCAATTATTATATGAATTAATCTATTAATAAAATGAGATGTTGTTATATGTATTATTTTTGTTCATTTCTTTTTATTTATATTTGCTTTTATTTTTTGATTTTGTATTTAATGAATAAATTCGAATAAATATTAATTTTGTTCATTTCTTTTTATTTACATTTGCATTTATTTAATGAATAGAATAAATTCGAATAAATAAATTAGAATAACGTAAATAAATAAATTAGAATAAAGTGAACAAATAAATTAGAATAAAGTAAATAAATAAATTAGAATAACGTAAATAAATAAATTAAAATAACATAAATAAATAAATTAGAATAGTGAACAAATAAATTAGAAAATAAATAACATTTGCGTGAGTTAACTCACGCAGCGTTAGTTAAATTTCACATATTTTAACACTTGCATTACTTAACTATAACATATGTTTTTAGGTATTTAAGTTGGGTGCGAACAAAATGTGCTGAGAAGAGCAGAATTTTGAATTTTCTTGGATTTGAGTTGGACACCCAACCCATATTTTTTACATCAAAATGGGAAGAAAAAAAAAACAACCTAGTTATGAACAAGTTCGGTTCACGAGTCAGGAATAAAAAAAAAAAAAGTTGGCTGCTGCTATCAGCAGTTTTCAATTTTGGCAGTGCTGTTTTTTGTTCTGGCGTTATGACCGACACCTTATATTTGTACTTGTATATTTCGGTGTTAATAATATAAGCTGTTTCAAAAAAAAAAAAAAAAGTAGATAACAAATTATAACAAGAGGCGTAACTCTGAACAAATTTTAATTCCATTTAAACTAATTCAGGCACATATAAAAATTTGAACAAGCAGCAACAAGCCAAAAACCTCATAACCGCTAGACAAAGGTTGCGGTGGTGGTACAATGACAGTACTGGGTATGTGGTTTTGTGATGATGAAGATCAAGTTATTATGTGGTGGCTCAATGATGAAGGATTTAACAAGTGATTAGTTTGTCGTCACGTAATGAAAGTACAATAATGTTTGTATCCATAGAGATTGCGTGATTTCAACAATACTACTACGCTTATGATTAAAATGTGCAAAAATAAGGGCTGCACTTGACAAGTTAAATTTTGCTTCATTTATTGTTCATTTATGAAAGAGATTGATAAATATTATAGTTTAGTGAAATCCATCGGTGGAATCCACTAAATCACTAATCTTATGACAGCTTAACGAGATCCATATATTAAATCACTAATTTATTTCTTGTGTATATCTCTCTCGTAAATAAACAAACATGCCATGGATCACTTTGAGGTATGAGTATCAAGCGTGCTTGGTGCGTACTGGTTACTGCATGGTGAGCTGTCTGACCACTATGTTCTTTACCTGTCTCCACTTCCAATAGTATCCCCTCTCCTTATTGTCTTCCTTCTTAAAGAAAACAAAAGACAAACCAAAGACATAAAATGCGCACAACATAGACATACATAGCGACAAACTCATTCACAAAATCACTTTAATTTTCCTATGCTGGCTGCTGCTATGCTACTTCCTTAGTGCTCCTTGCTTAATTGCTGTGCTCACAAAACCACTTCTACATTTTCCTTTTCAATATATATTTATTATATGCACTCTTATATCTTACTTTTTCTATTCCACAATATAGATAAATCACTTTGTAAATAACACATGAATTAAGAAAAAATAACACATGAGTTAAGAAAATGTTATTATTTTTGTTATTCATTGGTGATGTGGAAAACATAGCTTATAAGAACTTCAAAAAAAAAAAACGAGAATATTAAAATTAGGTATTTAATAGAAAAAATAAAATTCACACTTTACTTTTTTTTTCCCCTGCTGATATAATTATCCAACTGAAAAAATAAGTACTCCATTAACTTTGTTGGTTATTATGACATGCCGTCAATCTCTTCCGCACGTGCTGCTATCTTTGATCTTTGCTGGTTGACATTTGCACAAAGTTTCTCAAACCAGAGACTACTAGTTACATACATTTATAATGTGTGCTTCTTATAAGTCACTTTCACAAATTAAAAAATAACATGTTAAAGATTTTATTACTAGTAGATATCGCAAAAAAAAAAAAAAAAAATATAGTAGAAATTATGTATAAAAATTGTGTCAATTTATTTAACTTTTTAACATTAATTTTTATTAATGGAATTTTTAACATGTGTCCTAAGAACATACGTTAACCTGATCCGTTAAAAAAAATAGGGTCCGGCTAACCGGTGCCCCCGGGACACGGGTTAAGCATACCATAAAAGGAAATTATTACCATAAAAGAAAATTGTTTTTGACTTTATTATCAATTAATTACACAATTTCAATGCATTAACTACTATATAATTTCCTTTTTCATATCCTTAACCAGTGCACTGGGGGCACCGATTTGCATTTCCCAAAAAAATATAGTAAATATCATTTTTGTTAGTGGTGTGGAAAATAGAATTGAAAAGATATATTATAATAATAAATAGTAAATGGTATGATATAAAAAGAAATACACTCTTAGTCTTAGTCCCTTATTAATGGAATATTTTGTAAAATTTACTGATATTAAAAAAATGTGTTGAAGTAATAAATTTGTCACAAATATATGCAGTATAAAGACAACTTTTTACAAATAGTCTAAAATTAAAGACCGAGAGAATAATATTTCATAGAGACAAAGTGACTTTTAATTTAAGTTCGATGGAGTATTGACTAAAGGTATACATGTTGACCCTAGATATCACACACACAATTAAGAAAACAACTGATAAGATTTTGCCATACCTAGCTTTCCTCAAACACCAAGTGTCGCAACTTTTTTTTAATGCAAGACAAGATATACTCAATGAGTGACATCACTGTCACCCCTTTTTGTGTGTTCTTTTCTTTAATAATCCGTGGGATTTTTATCCAACATAGATCATAATTGGCTTTCCATAACAAATTGGATAGAGTGCAATAATATTTCATAAGTTTTATGCATTGCAAAGGTCTCCTCGGACACCAAATAATCACCATGTTTGGTCTCCTATTGGCCACTACCAATATACTATTAAGTGACCAAAACCAAAGAATTTGGCCTTACACAATATGGATAATCACATACTATACTAGTAGTATTTTTCTACACATTAGTTTTATAGTGCCGCCCAACCGAATATTGCAATTAATAAACTAATCAAATTAATTACTTATAATGATCATCAACGCATGCTTCTTAATTTCTTATAGCATAAGAGAATATGAAGAACGTATGGTGATGTGAACAAAAGCAAGTGTCGAGATTGAGTTGAAAATGAATAAGGAATATACCACCTTTAGCCTGCCGTCATAACTAACATTGCATCTTAAACAAGTAACCACTATTTTATTTAAAAGATACTATAATTGGGCAAAATGGAAAACCTTTATTAAAAAATATAAGGTATTGAGCTATTAACTAAGCAATTGAGCTCAATTGGTTAATGAACTTTATCGTAGACAAATTGTTTAATCGAACTCGAGTTCGATTCTCGATTCGAACAATTCTTGATTAGATTATCCTTATCTTATGGCCGAATTCCGGATTATCATAATCATATTCCCCTGAAGGGTCAAAGATATTTAATATGTTTATAGAATTTTGTTTTTAGTTACCCGTGCCCACCGCTATCCATTTTTAATACCCACTTCTTCACATTACGAGTATCTTATTTACAAAAAGAATGTCTTAAATCAAGTGTCATTTTCATTTCAATATAATATTATTTGTTTTTTTTTCCTTTCCAATTTGTAACCTCAAATTAATATATGTATCACTTTTAACCTAGCCATCCATAAATCTTCATCCGAACCGACCCAATATTAACTATTTTTATTTTTAAGGAACCCAAATATTCACTAGTTGAAATTGATTAACTTAAAAACAAAATAATAAGGGAATTTTAGAGAGGGAAAATGTGAAATTCCTCTCTAATTTAATCGCTAAATTTTGTTACTAGGAAATTAGTGGGTAACCATCGCCAAGTTTTAAAAACGGATATTGTGGTTTCGGTTAAGGTACAGAGATGAGATAAAAGATACAGAGTTGAATAGAGACATGACATAGTATAAACAACATAACCATTTATCATTTCATGTATTATCCAAAAGTGATACAATCAAATAAGAATTTGTATATATGTTTTTTCTCATCCTGATGAGGAAATGAATATAAAAAATACTTAAGAGATAAATTAAAATAAACTATTCCTAATACAACTTTAGTCCTGTCATTATCATTTTGCTCTATGTTGGTCGTTGGCTTGAGACGTGTATTTTATAACCATAATCCAGGTGACAGCAAGTCAACGAGTGTTGGATTTCAAGCTGCCTGTCCTTGATAAGGGATTTATTCATTAACTAATAGTCCTATAAACTTATATTAACTCAAAGCATGCTCCCCTTCTTTTTAACTAACAAAAATAATTATAAAGAAATGTAACCATTGTTAGTTGATATGCAAAATCAACGTATTCAACATACATTGTCGTCTCAAAGAGAGCCCATGCGTGGTGGTAGGGAGTTGGACAGGGTTAAAGTTCTATACTTAAGACCCATGATGATAATTAGGTCAGATCCTGCTAATCATAAAAAATGTTTATATTGCATAGATTTCTATCTATAAAATAAGTTCGAATTTTTACATCACTAATCGCTGAATTTTGTAATTCTCTTATTTGCACATTTAGAATTTGCAAAACCCAAGTTTGGTTTCTTAAAAAAATTTAGGGTTAATAGTGTTTTTCACCCCTGTAATATAGGTCATTTTCGGTTTTCGCCCCTGTAAAATTTTCGGTTTGATTTTCATCCTTTTAAAACTTTTTTTTTTCCAGAAAACACTCCTCCCTCATCCAACTCAGCAAATTCGATTACGTGGCGCTGATTTGACACCTCGCGCTACCTCTCGCCAGCGCCCATATCAGCCGTTACCCACGTCATCCATCCACCACACCAGCGACTGTCCAGAACCATCAACACCACGAGCACTACCCATCTCCCACCCACGTTTGCTTCTCTCTCGTTTTCCTTTTATCAATATGGTGTAACTTAGTCCCTGAGCAAAACATGAGAGATGAGGAAGATGGGTGTTTGAGAATTGTCACATTAAATTTTGGGAAATTGGTCATTAATCTAGTCAATTTAATTTCTCTTTAATTGGATTTGATATTTAAGAAAACTTTGTCCTTGATAATTTTTTGGGTTTTTATTTTTAATAAAGGAAGCTAAAAAACCGTGAGATGATTTCTGGGTAGCGAAAATGATGAAGTTTATGTATATTTTGATCAAGATGAAGAACAAGAGAAAAATAAGAGAAGATGAAGAAAAATAAAATTAATTAAATGTTAATGTTGTTTAATGAATTTGCAAGGCCAATATCACAAATAGGAAATAGTTGGACAATCAACCAAGATAGAAATTGGTCCAACATGAACCCAAAATTTCATAGGTCCATTTTAAACAAAACCCAAAACTAGTATTGATTTAATGCAAACAATAAGGCGTGGCATTAGTTTTAATTAATACTTCCTCCGTTCCCAAATTGTATATCCCAAATTGTATTTCGCTTTGGAAAAAAAAATTATCCCAAATTATATGTCATTTTACAATACAAATGCAATATTAATGTTACTTTTCCTATTATATCCTTAACTCTTAATTACTCCCTATTCTTTCAATTATTTCATTTTTCTTTTCCATATCATTTATTAAGGATAATTTTGTAAAACAACTCATAATTTCTCTTCCCCACACAATATTAATTACATTTCTTAATACGTATGAAATGGCCAAAACGTCATACAATTTAGGAACGGAGAGAGTAATAAGAATTTGTCCCGTTAATATTGGGAAATTGAAGCCATCTGCTATATTAATTATTAATTTTACAATTTAATATTAAAGAATGATTTAACAACAATCAAAGGGTGGCATTTAGGGTGGGAAGGGGAAAGAGTTTCCCACCATAGGAAAATCGATTTGGATCATAGGATCAAATAAGAATACTAAGCTTACTATGGTCTACATACACTATATTTTTTCTCGATCTGTCTCCAACTTCACTCGCTCACCTCACCATCCTTCTCTCTCCTCCATACCTCCACTCACCCACCATCACCAGCCACATCAGAGACCATGAACCATCAACACTAGCATCTCATCCACCATGAAACTACAATCCATTTTCATCTTCACCATGTTGTTTTTCAAAAAATACCCAAAAATTTAAAATTAAAGATTCAAACCAATTCTTCACGTGTTGCAATTAGGAAGCATGTTTTTTTTATGGAACCAATTATTAAAAACAATTTCATGAGTTGTAATTTAAAAAAAAGTTAGAAAAAACAATCTTTATAGCTTCAAACAAAGGTGCCCATGACAGTTTTCAATGAACTTCAAATTGCAATGGCTCTTGAACGAGGTTGCTCTTGGAAATTTCTTATGCTTGTAACTTCACCCATTTCAACGCAATAATGTTAAAACAACTTTCCTAGAATAATTGCTAGTTTAAAAAACTCAGATCTGAAATTTGTTGATAGCCCAAATTTGTTGGGTTTTTTTTTGTAGAAATAAAAAAAAAATGTTGATGATGAATGTGGTTGTTTTTCAACCGTTTCAATCCAAAACCGTCACCATCGCCGGAACCGGTATCGGCGCCGGTGAGCTTGCAGGTCGAAGACCATGGAAAGAAAGCATGAGAGAGGAGATTGTAGCGGAGAGAGGGAAGAAGCAGTGGGACCTAGCTGGAGGAAGATTGTATGAAAAATATATTGTGTTGAGAGTGTATGATAATAGTATGTACTTGATTTAATCTAATGGCTAAAATCAACTTTCCTATGGTAGGAAACTCTTTCCCCTTCCTATCCTAAATGCCACCCAATCAAAGAAGTACTAAAAATACAAGATGCCAAACATAACAAATCAAATACTCCAATTGGCCTAATGGAATAAAACTTTTAACGTCTAAGCTGCTCTCATCTGATTCAATTGTTCAATATCATATTTTCTACTGGCTTTTGCAAGTCCAGGTACAGCTTTGATGCTGCTATCTCACGCCAAACACAATGAACTAACTGAGAAGCAAAAGAAAAAAAAGCTAAAGTCAATTGTTTGGAATAAACATGAATTTAATGAAAAATTCTTCGTAAACTTGGCTAGGACTTTAAGGCTTCTGCTATGAAAATGCATGAATATGATCAATAACTTTCTTAAAACGCAAGAAATAAAAATATACCCTACACAATTGATCAAATTTGAACCAATGAGTGTCAGATTACAAATTTTCAGCACCTGCACTGCAGTATCAGACAGGGATAACTGTAAAAATTTACTCTCATCATCCACAGCAATCAAAGTGCAAACAGATGACCATAAACATTAAAATATAAATACAGAAATACACACTTCCATATAAAAACAAAATAATATGTTGTTGCAAATGAATTTAAATAGCCTCAGACCGTCCTAGTTCAAAATTTTCAACAAATGCAAGAAAAACTTGGCATTTCAGAACCATATATATAGTCTCCATCACAGGCTACATTGATAAAAAAAATAACAGATTTCCTATTCAAATAAAATATTCATAGAACTTAAATCAGTGTTTGAGGTCTCAGTGATTTGAAAGATTCATCATTTGGCCAATCAGTGTTAGGTATCAGTGATTAAATGAAATGATTAAAAACAAACGATAATATTGCTCAGAAATTAGCAAATTATATCAAAATAAAACTTCATATGTCCAGACATAATTGATGCAACATTATTATAGCAGAGCTTACACAATTTCAATTAAACAATCCAAACTAAAACAAGATAGCATCATTTAAAATTAAAACTTTATGCTATTGATTGAATTTGAATCTCAGAGACATTCCATAGTTGGAAGTGGCAGACAATCAACAAGGCATAGAAGTCTCATATCAAACCTAAATTTTTCATACCAATCAGACAAACTCAAACAAACATTAAAAATTCAAAACTGAAATCAAATTAATAAAGCTAATACAAGGAAGGCATCAGATAATAAGCGGAGTTTTTTATCATCACAGAATATCATCTGTCTATAGAATGACAAATTTTTAACATCATTTGCCAAGCCTTATAAAAACCAACAACATTAACAAAAACAGAACAAATAATTAAAAAGTTTAAGGAAAAATGAAAATGGCATCAGTTAGTCAGAGGTTTTTGTCAACACTTTTTATTCAGTATATCAATAAGCGTTAAAATTAATCATCATTTGCCATATACTTTCCTCATTGAAAAAACAATATTTCATCATTGAAAAAAATAATATACTTATATAAACTAGTTTCTATTTGACAAAAGTTTCTCAGTTAAGTCCCTAGTCATGTTACAAAAACATATAACAAAACATAATTGAAAAACATTTGACAAAGAGATGGACTAATTCGATTTTGGTGGCATGCCACAATGCTCTATTAAACCAAATAGAATGACCAAAACCAATATTAAGATTTAGCATTTTACTGAACGAGGTTTTGACCTGAACAAAATTTCTAAAATTTCAGGACCACTTATTACTGTGCAAAAACGTACAATTAAAATGCCACATTCCATCAAACTAAAGAAATGTAGGAATAATCCAAACTCCAAGCACATTTCAATCAGCACAAGAAGCCTAACTAATTCCTATAAATATTTATTTAGAGCATTATCAAAAAAGAACTCCTCAAAGCTTATGAATAAAGCCATAGGAAGACATTAATGCTCATATGTCAAAATAATGTTTCTTAAACAATTGTCACTTCTTTACGAAAACCCTGATTTATATAAAATAATCCTCATATTTCAAAACTTATCCAAATTAATAGAGAGCCAAACATTTACATTTCAATCATGTATTTTAAGGAGCTAATATGATATCAATAACACATTGAAATTGAAATAATAAGAAAGTGTAATGTCACAACCATAATTGATATGAAATGCATAATGTTTGCCTCAGTGAAATCCATTGAAGTCATATGAATGAAGCTTCACCAAGTAGGTTCTCCCTGAAAACAGGGGCTTGGCTCCACAACACCTCAAACAAGTTGGATTATATCATCATAGGCAACCAATGTTAATTGAAATTAGACATTATACTAAAATAATAATTTAATTAAATATAGTAAAGAGGCTCAGAACATTTTAACAGCTCTAACAATCACGATTTTTCAGAAGCAGAACTGGCATTAAGCTGATTATTCATCTTCACAGCCATATATTTAATAATGAAACATAATTCATATAAACAAATTCAAAAATAAAAATGACAATTAAACGATGTAGCCATTACTTTGACACAGATCAATCGTGGAATTAACGAGATGAACTGCAACACGAATGGCATCAATTTAGCACGTGCAATGGGGCTTTCACTTCCTTTAAATTTCAGAGAAGCCCGGGGTTGCAACGTGCGTTTAATTTAAGGAAGGGAAAAATATATATGCTAAGTAAAGTAGTTTGAGAGCAATGTTTGAATTCTTTCAGCTGAAAAAAGAAATTATTTACACACAAACCGGTGCTAAACAACTTCTTTTTTAGTTGAAGACAACACAAAAATCATCTCAATTTGATTCGCTGCCGCAAAACCCTAATCCTGTGTTGATGTTGATGATAGAACGCAGGCTGTTTTTATATAGGCACAACTAAACCCTGAAAACAGTTTAGGGTTGTGATCGGGCTTTTGTTGATAGGTTACCCGATCCAGTTGGATTGGGCTAAACTTTTATGGTCAGTTGGATTGGGCTAAACTTTTATGGTCAGGTTTTGGAACTAGAATTCTGCTCATTACCCAAATGATTCTACTCATTCTCAAAATAAATGTCCAAAATACCCTTACGTGAGTTAACTCACGCTCAACACAACAACCAATTTTTTTTAACAAGAACACACCAACGATTGAATTAAATGAATTGGAAATAAAGGTTTCTAGAGCATGTTAACATGTGTATGGGACATTTTGGACTTTTACGTTGGAAATGAGCGAAACCATTTGGATAATGAGCATAATTCTTGGAACTAATTAGTCAGTTGCTCTTTGAATTCTGCTCATTACCCAAATAGTTTCGCTCATTTCCAAAGTAAAAGTCCAAAATGCCCTTACGCATGTTAACATAAAATCAAAGTAAAATAAAATTTGTAGATTTAATATAATATACACAAGTGCCGATACAATTTTAGTGTTTTAAACTTCTTAATATACGCAAGTTTAACATGTGCAAACTGTTACACGGTAAAAAAATATCATGTAACAAAAGTCGAGTTCTATGATTTTAGAAATTTAAGTGTTTTAAATATATTTTTTAACAAAATGGTGTTTAAAATTCATTAATTGCACACTTACACTTTTTTATTATCAAAGAAAATAATTTTTAGACTAATATATTTAGGGTTAAATATGTTTTTGGTCCCTATAAATATGTCAACTTTTCATTTTAGTCCCTCTAAAATTTTCCTTCAACTTTTAGTCCCTATAAAATTTTCAATCTTCACTTTTGGTCTCTCTTTTAAAGTAAACTCATATGTAGAATTCATATTTTTTAATATAATTTTCCAGAAAAATTAGAAATATTATAAGAATTACTCTAAAAAAATTTTAGAATTTTTTAACAAAACATGAATTTTTATATTATTTACGGTTAAAAATTCATATTTAATTTTTGTTTTGTTAAAAAATTCTAATTTTTTTTAGGAAATTATTTTAGAATATTTTACACATTTCTGCATAATTTCATTAAAAAATACAAAAATTAAATTTAAAATAGGGACCAAAAGTAGTGATTGAAAATTTTATAGGGACTAAAAGTTGAAGGAAAATTTTAGAGGGACTAAAACGAAAAGTTGATATATTTATGGGGACCAAAAACATATTTAACTCATATATTTATATGTTAGGAAAAAATAATGTATACCCATCATGTCAAAAAACTAACGTTTAAACTAGTATTGATAATATAATAAACACACGCGAATATATATTCTTTTATGGGTACAAGGGAGTATATAATCTAACTGTTGTAAAAGAAAATAACGTTTATACTATTCATTTTATATCCTTCTAGGGTAGAAAATAATGGATTTTGTGAATTTGTGAGAGAAGAAGAACCAATATTGAAAAGAAAAAAAAACTAAGACATAGTGTAAAAAAAAATCTAAAAAAAAATGGTGTAAAAAAATTGCAGAAAAAGAAAAAATGAAACAAAAATCAGTGAAGAAAAAAAGAGAATAAAATATGTTTAAACAATTGAAATGAGGTAACGAAAAATTTGAGTCTAGGTATGCTCCATTTAAGCTTTGGATGTGACATGTGGTAAACAAATATTTAAGGGTTGAGATTTCAAATTTAAAAATTAACATTGGTTTGATAGAAAAAAATAAAAAATAAAAAACAACTTCCTTCTTCCCTTTTACGTTAACCCTTCTTTCCCCCCACCCACTCACTCTCACGGCTGTCAACCTCCTCCCACAGCCGGATTCAAACTAAAATGTCGTCTTCCTGATTCAAATTTGATCCATGTTTAAAGTTAATATGAGATTTTCAACAACAGAGATTGAAAATCAAATCACTAATACTATTACTTTTTATTAACACCAACACTATTACTTTTATTGGAGAAGAAATCACTTGAAGCAATAGTTTTAAAACTCGGCTCAGTCATCGACTCGTACTGGGTCATTGGGTTAATGGTCGAACCACTGAGTCATTGGTTGAACCGCATGACTGAACCAGTTTAAACTGAATAACTCGGTTAGATGACCCGATCTTAAGATTAAATTTTTATAGGTATTTAATCATATTAAATCGGATTGAACTGATGACTCGACTACTTAAAAACCGGTGTATATTAATTATCTGTATAACTTTATTTTTCTAAAGAGTATAGTTATATTTTGTTGACAGAAAATAAAATTTGTTTGCGTATCAATTAATATTAACATAATATGTATATTTTCCAAAAATACATATGTTGTGTGTACTTTTTTAAGATGATATGTATATTTTATTTTATTTTTTGGTCTTAAAGATGATAAATATATTTAATAACGATGTTCTCTTCTTCCTTAAAAAAAACGATGTTCTCTTCTTAAAAGGAAAAAAAAAAACTATGTGTTTTTTTTGGTTAAATGAATATGTAATATACTTTTTTTTTTAGAGAGAATATGTAATATACTTAGATATATAATATTACATTTTATAACACAAACAAATATTTGTTGCAGTGGTTAAGTTTATGTGATTCATCTTGACCAAAAAAAAAAAAAACTTTATGTGATTCACTCTGATCTTCATGGTTCGATTCCTACAACCCTTGAGTTTTTCAAATTCAGGTTCTTTTTCTAATATTAAACCAAGTCAAAGCAGCGGAAGCATAGAAAACTGGCATTAAACAGGACGTAATGAAGTATTAATATGTGTTTAAATGGATTTAATTAATGATGGCATCTGGTAAAGTCCACCAAGCGGCCGATCAACAGGAACATTCATGGGAGACCTTGACAAAGAATGGTGTGATTGTGGTGAATTTCAGGCATTACATATTACAATATCCTTGTTCACATGTCATAGCTGCTTGTTCAAAAATTCAACATGACTTCATGATGTATGTGTCTCTCCGTTACACATTACAATATGTTTTCAACACTTACAAAGAGGAGGGAGAGTATTAGACACCCAAAGAGATGTAGTATTTGCAGGAACGAGGGAAATAGCAAGAAAAAAAATGCCCCCAAAATGCTAATATTTCTGAAAGAAATTGACTCGTTGTTATGTATCAATTTCATCTATTAATATACGGTGCATCGGAATTTCAAATTAGGGTGTGTTTGAGAAAAAAAAGCTATAAGCTAGCTGATAGCTGAAAAGCTAGCTTATAGCTGATGGCTGATAGTTAATAGCTTATAGCTGAAAAATTAGCTGATTAAAATTAAAAGTGTTTGGTAAAATTAGCTGTTGAAGTGACTATAAATATAAAATGACATAAAAGGACATGTTTGTTTAATTTTTTTAATATCATATATATAATTTTTATTACTTAACATATTTATTTTTAAATATTTAAATATTTTTCAAATTATTTTCATCTCCAAAATAATAAATGTATTTATGAATTCAATCGAATTTTTTTATTTAACAATTTTTATTTTATTTTAATGAATTTTATTTAACCAAACTTGCTTCACTATTATAAATTTTATATAAAATTATATATTATATGAATTATGAGCAAAGTAAAAAAAAACAATAAAGTGGACAAGAAAATTTTAAAAGCCATGCATGGTAAACATGGTTAGTTTAAGAAGATAGTGGGTAGTATTTTTTATTATAATATAATAAAATAAAATAAAATAAAGAAAAGGTTAAAATGGGAAGAAAATATAAAAAAACTACAAGCAATAAGCTAAAAAGCTACTTGGATTAGCTTCTTAAAAAACGCTATAAGCTAGTGAGAATTTTTTTTTACCAAACACATCTCATTTTATCAAAACAAGCTTATAAGCTAGTCCAACAAGCTATAAGCTAGCTTTTTTGTGTTACCAAACACAGCCTTAACATCATCGAAAATATAATTATGAGTCTCCATTTTTATTTTATATTTTTCTTTAATATCATTAATTAAATAACTAATAGTATAATTAAATTGAAACTCAATTATTTAATTAATAATTTATTTTATATTTTTTTAATATCATTATTTAATTAAATTTGAATTTAATTTTAGTTTATTAATATAATAACAATACATAAAAATAGTAGTGCATTCGTTAAAAAAATAAAAATAGTAGTGCGTATAAATATAAAAGGTGTGCCATATGATTGAAGAAAGAAAGAATAAATGATACTACTGATGTGCCAAGTGTCCGAAATCTAGTGGCAATAGGGTCAAATCAAACAAAAGAGTGGTAATAGTGTGCATAATTCAAAAAGAATGGTATATTGACTTTGAGGATTGCATTAGACACTCGTAGGTCAAAAGTTCTTAAGCTTGGTAGGATTGTTATTTTTTTAGAATATTTCTCTATATTCATCTATAAAAGTATTTCTCTATCATGGTGAAAAAAAAATCCCATTGTTTGTGATAGAATTTTGGCAAGTGTACCAAATACTATCGAAGTAGTAAAAATATTGTTCCCACGAGGACTGTGTTAATCTCAATTCAGCAATAAGTTTAATATTTAGGATGTGTAAATTATTTTAGTGCATGAGGCAGTAGTTTTGGTTTGCATAAAAAGTAAATAACATAAAATAAGATAGAGTTGGAAAGAATAAGAGAGAGATGAGTTTAGGTCTTTCGAATCATCTATGTTCCCCTAATTGGTATACTGCACCTATTCTTGCGAAAGAGTCACTAGTTTTACGATAGTTAACAAAATAGTCATAATCAATCCCTTGAGTTAGGACCCTCTTCTAGGGTTACAGCCCCTAATTCCTTAGGTGGTCTAATAACCTTTGAAGGTTTAAGCACGTTAACCTAATATCACTAATAAAGGATTATCCATTCCTAAACTAACCATGTTTATTAGAACAATTCAATTAGGTCTAAGTCGAAAGCTATGGTCAGTAGTCATTCGTTCTCACTAAATCATATTTATATTTGATCAGGATATAAAAAGCATTAAGAACAATTGAATTGAATAAAAACTAGATTGTCATTCACA